>NC_056631.2:98064932-99386182 GCF_002870075.4 Lactuca sativa
AAGTAACTTAATATCTTAGAATACTAGGGTTTATCACTACCCAATCCCACACTTAAATATTTCCTATGGTTTGTATCCATATAATTATTATGAATCAGCTCATATATTGAGCTTCCAACAGTTTAAGTCTAAATACCAATCCGTGATATTTAGTTCACTTAAACCATTTCTCTGATACCATGATTGAAAGACCCTTCCTCGATACTTTCATAATATTCCAATATTAATCTAAGTTACTTCCTTTAAACATGCTAGATGCATATTCATAAAAGAATATTTTATATTGATAAAAGTGATTACAAAAGATTGGATACAAACCGACTATGTTCTATTACAATACATATCTACCCAGGAATCTACTATTCATATACATACATGAACATTAAATACAAAGAAATAGTATTAACTATTCTAAATCTTAAAGAAATAGTATTAACTATTCTAAATCTTTCAATTCTATCAGCTATACTGAATTCGTATAACCTGTAATTTGTTAAAACATTAAGAGGGGTAAGCGATAACGCTTAGTGAGTTCAATATATATATACAATATAATCTTACGCGTTATATATACCAATATGATAGAAGCAAAAAGGAACAAGAACAACAATAGCATATGCGTATCATATGTCAGGCTTTTAATATCAACTCAAGATTTGATTCAAAGATTTATGATCAATGAGACATAACGATTCCAATACTTGATATGAATCAATAAAGCTTTGGTCCAAATGGCACAAAAGACGTATAATTTCTAACATTTTGGTATATTTCAGGCTTATAGCCCTGTCTAACCATTTGCCAATACCATAGAATAGAGGTCATTCTCTTACGGAGTCATACTCTACATGGCCAGAGGCTACATACCATTCCAATCTAACCTTCTGCCAATGCCATAGAATAGAAGTCATTCTCTTACGAGACATGTTCTACATGGCCAGAGGCTACATACCAGTACCACTGTGAATCTAAGTCCTTTCACTGATCACATGGTCAAAGGTATAACTTGGCTATTAAAAATAGTGAATAAAAATAACATGGGAAAATAACTCGGAATAATAACACTGAAAAGCACATAGCACATATAACACATAACATACAATTGTTCCTATATATTGAACTCACCTTAAAATAACCGGGGGTTAAAATAGTAATTTGAGCAACACTTAAGCTCGACAAATAGCTTTCGTCGTTGAAAACTAGGAAATATATTGAAAAATAGGCCTTGCAAGGGTAGAGCTTCAAACCGAAAAGAATAATTTCTCGGGCTCTCCGGGCACTTCGGGGCGTATTCTGGGCTTTAAAAATGTTACCGAGGCTTCGGGGCAATTTAAAATAGTGAAAATATTGAAAAAGGGGCCAAAAATGCCAAATTCATGAAAATACCTGGGCTGGTTCGCAGCCTCCCGTTTATAGTGTAAGATCCGAAGTCGGCCAGGTAGTAGGGTCAGCAGCAAGTAGCTCGGTGGTAGCAGCAGTGAAGGGCACGCACGAGGCGTCTTAGACGTCTCCTAGGACGCCAAAACATGTGTCGGACAGCTGAACTCGGTGACTCCTCATTTCGGATACGTGGCATGCATGCGAGAAGGTGACGTGGCCTATCCGGATGAAAGCTTATCTATGCGAGATTTCTCGGAAAATGGGCCCAAAAACTTCTAAAATCCGTAACTTTTGCATACAAGCTCCGTTTTGATGTTCTTTATATGCACGCGTAGGCGGGAATATAATCTACAACTTTCGTTTAGACTTCGTCGGCTAATTTTGAATTTATTTTTAATATTATTATTTTTAACAGATCGGGACAGGAAAATCCGTTAAAAATTCATAACTTCTTCATACGGAGTCCGTTTTCGCCCATCTTTTTACCGTTGTACTAAAAATGACGAGATATTCAATTCTCATTTAGGTTGTTTTGGCTAAATATCGCTCGATCTTTATTTCGAGTTTTTAGCTGTCTACTGCTAATCTGAAACTTAGAAAAATCTTAACTTCCTCATATGAAGTCAGATTTTAGCGTTCTTTTTATCGAACTTCTCGGTTTAATGAATACTACGAATTTCATTTAGATCACTAAGGCTAAAAGGTAGTTTATCAAAAACTCACTTTTTACGTCATTCGGCGCCGTGCCGGTTTTGTCGCGGATGTTCGGTTGGTCATAACTTCTTCGTTATAACTCGGATTTCGACAAGGTTTTCGCCTACATGTTTCTAACGAGATTATCTACAACTTTCAATAATAAAATTTTACTTATTTCAAATTTTATATTTTCGATAAATTTCACTATTTGACTTTTAATTGGAATCTTATAAGACTTCCAATATTTTCTGAGTAATTCTAAACATAGTTTTACTTCATTTCTAGTAAAAACTATCTGTTAGAATTCAGTACTCAAATTCACATAGTATTTCACAATATTATTCATTATAAAACATGATTTTAAAACGTGTATGTTACAAATTCTGAAGTTGAATGATCCTAAGATTAAAGGATGAAGAGAGAAGAAAACACTAGTTATTAATATTATATATATATATATATATATATATATATATATATATATATATATATATATATATATATAAATGCAATGTATACTCCTTTGGTAAAAGAAAAAGAAAATTTGAATCTATAGTTTTGAGAAGAAAGATTTGTTTTTGTAGTTTTGAAAGCAACACAAAAAAATACTGAAAGCACAAAGCAATAAATGTCTAATAAGAAACAAATAACTCAAGCACATAAATTTCATTTTTCTAAAGGCAGAAAACAATATTGAATTCTTTGAGTCTGTGATGTTTCCCTCCTTATCGCTGAAGTTCACTTTGTAGATAGTCTCACACATTTGACTGATAGAGATGAGATTATGTTTTATACATTTTACATAAGAAACATCTTTGAATTCAATGGTATTGCACTGAATCGACCCAAACCCCTTAGTTCTTTCTTTGCTTTTGTCTTCAAACGTCACCATAGGGCCATCTTTTTCAACAAAATCACTCATGAGAGACTTCCAACATGCCATATGCCTGGATCATCCACAATCAAGATACCAAAAATGTTCTTTACACTGCGGTGCTAAGAAAAAAAAAGTAGGACACACCGACCCACTTTTCAATTGGTCTTTTCACACAAGAGAAAACATCATAACAAGCATTGGAAGACAATTTAGAGAGTTATCCTTTTTTTGTTTATTTCTTATTTCTTAAACGAATATTGTAAATTCCCCTAGTTTCTATAACAATGGTACACTCACTGATTTTATGAGAAGGGTCTCTACAACGATAACATACCCTAATTCCATGCTTTTTATTTTTACTGACAATTTTCAAAGAGTTAGACTTCCAAAAGGATGAAACCCGTTTTTTAATTTTAGAGCAGGTCCTGGAAACATAGGAATTGTCTTAGTGATAGGTTGGGGAGTGGGCTAGATATATTGATGTACACAAATATTCATCAATGTTAGAGGAATGCGACTTATCAATGTCATGACAGTCAACAGTACACTCTGGGAACTCACTAACTATCACATATGTTGAGTGAAATTCACCATTGGAAATGGAAAATTTAAGATACATCTCAGTGGTTGGGGTAGGAATGTCAAAGGTATGGTTTCTAATAGTAGGATCTAGAGCATTTAGACGGGTAGAACAAACAGTGACACTGTTAGAATTAGTTGTGTAATGTTTGTCAATGAGAGATTGTTTTATGAATGAGTGACTAACAAACCTAGACTTATAATATTCCTTGAGATCATGAGTGTAAGAAAGGTTTTTTTCAGTTTCATTTCGTTTATAAATGTTAACAGCATCATCAATATTACCACCAAGAATTTTTTTACACTGATAAGGTATTTTGGTCTCAATTATTTTATTTAACTTATGATGAGAATGAGCCCAATTATTCATAATACATTGACGTTTGTTAGCATAGATCTCAGCCCTTTGTTTTTTAGAATGAAGATCAATATTGGTAAGGGATAGATTTGTAACTTTAATGTTTGTTAAAGAAGGAGTATTTGTAATATCGGACAAACATTCCATTGGAGTGTCAGTTTCTAACCTGACAAAGTGTTTTTCTTGGTTAAGTTTTGAGAGATGTTGACATAGGTAATTAAACATGATGCTTTTTTCGTTTTCAGAGTAAGTGATAAATCTTTTTTACCTGATATAAGGACAATAAATCCCAGTCTTGTTTTTTTAATCCCTAGCAGCTTTGGACAAATCAGCTTCAAAAGTACTAGATCTTTTGCCTTTTTTATTAGTAACTAGAATATCAGTGTGAGCCATCAAGCACTTGTCTTTTCCTCCATCTTCATCATATGATTCTTCTTTATCTACCTAGTTCTCAGCTTCATAAACTAAGATCTTTACATCAATATTCTGTCTCTTTAAGAATGCCAACAACTTCTTGTATTTTGCTTCATAATCTTCATTAGTATAAACTGTTTTCGACTTGCAATCTCTGGCAAACTGATCAGTTCCACCACAATTAAAACACTTGAGTCCTTTTTTCTTTTTAGAATAAGATTTTCTTCCAGTGTCATAACCCTTAGACACTGCTGATTGAGTCCTTGTTTGAAACCTTTTGAGTCTAAAGGTTTTCTTATCATTCCGTCTAACATAACGCTTAATAATCAGGGTTTCACCATCAGATTCATTAAAGAAGTCATTGTCGTTGTTCTGAGGAGACTTCTTCGAGTAGAGAGCCATATATCTGTCCTTTTGAGTATTTCACATGATCTCCTTCCTCAAAATATTTGATTCTTCATGATTACGAAGATTACCAAACAAGGAAGCCAGATCATTGGTTGCGATTTTTTCAGTATTCTTCAAAACATCTACATGATGCTCCCAACTATGGTGTAGTAACTCAAGAAACTTGAGAACCAAAGAGTTTCTAGTTTTGTTAATGTTAAGACGACACATATCATTGAACAAAAAATTAAAATGATTGAAGAAATGAGTAAGCATCTCATTCTTTTGCGAAAAAGTGCTCATATCAAGGATTAAGATTGTTCTTGTTAAGAACCTTTAGTTCATCGGTGCATTCATAGGTAGTAGTCAGCGTATCCATTATTTCCTTGGCTGATCAACAATTTTGAATGAAGTCATAGATATCATATGGAAGAGAGTTTTTGATAGTAGCACGAGCTCTGACATCAAGAGAAACGAGAAGTTTCTCTTCATCATCGAATTCATGAACATGTTTTCAACTAGATCACCTTCTTTGACATTATCCTTCATGGATTGGTATATAGGGACATGAGGACCGTTTTTGAAAATATCAATCATTGAGTAGTCCATAGTTTCAAGAACCATCGTTTCCTTATATTTCCACATGGAAAAGTTCTATTCATCGAACTGTGGAATTTTGTTACTGGATGTGATTTTAATAGGGTTAGAAGAAGAAGGGGTAGAGATATTTAATTGATATAAGCAACCAACTCTGATACTAGTTGTAGGTTCCTTGATCGATATCAATTAACAATGAATAAAGAAGATAGAAGAGATATCAGAAAGGTATTCCCTAAGAGTATGTTCTCACAAAGAGAACAAACATAAAGATCTAGGGTTCGATGATCAACCAATGATCAGAACCCTAGTATATAAAGAAAAGTAAATATGACATGAATCCCTACAAACCAGGGATATCATCTAATCTACTATAACAATAGATTACATCTAATATCACTAAGATATCGGATCTGCTAACTAACTACATACTGTAGATATAAAAGATTACATTATATATACATATCACGCTGATACAGATAAAATTCATACTGATGCCTTGAGACGTTGGCTCTGATTAAGTCAGCATGACTATTTTACATTATCAGATTCTAAGGGTTGACCTTACAGCTCATTTATATGCTTATTGGGTGGGGCCCGATATATGTGTTGTGGTATATGGTATTTTGGGGAATCACTAAGCTTCGTGCTTACCCAGTTGATTATAAGTGTTTTTAGGTGCTTCATTGATTCGTGAGAAGGGCAAGGTTCGACTGTACACACGCGCATTCGCAATATGTTTCTGCATAATGTAATTATACTCTGATATATTTGAAAAAAAATAAAAATGTAAATTTTGGGTTGAAAAAATGGGACGTAACACATTTAAAAAAAAACTAATTCAAAGGAAATCAAGCATGTTCAGAACAGACTGTAACCACCATATTCCACTTGTTCATCTGTTGCTTTGAGTGAAAACATAAAACACGAAAAAAAGGAGTGGGACTCGAAGATTTAGTGGAGGGAGTAAAAGATGAAGACATAGATCGAGTTGATTTTAAGTCCACCAATAAAGATGGTTTCAAAGGTGTTTGGTTTGTTGCTATGTACAGTGATCGAACGATGAAGATACAAACATGCAGTGGGTGGGTGGATTTCTAAAGTTGTTGCCAATGGGATTCAGTGGTGATGGAGATGTTGGGTTTTAGTTTAAAAAACATAATACTTAGGCAATGGAAGACTTATAAATTTTGAATAACATAAACAATTTAAACCCACCAAGGATCTTCTCGCAAAGTTTGGAAAGAAAACAACACCAACCAAAGAAGAGATAGAGTAAATACAACCTTTATAGTTCTTTGGATCCTCTTGGGAGGCTTGGAAGTTGATGAAGAATGATGAAATTTAGAAACACCAACAATATATCAACTCGATGTAGAATGCTAGTTCTTTTGTATAAAACTCTTAAGACTCTCAAGCTTTATGATATTATCAATACAAGAACATAAAGAGAGCATCAAGAAGCAAGTACTCTTCATGTGTTCTTAACAAAACTATAGAGAGTGAGATGAAGAGAACAAATTTCAATTTTTTTTGCATGGGTTAAGACAGGAGAATGAAAGCCTCACTTTATATAGAAAATATTTGGTCTATAAGTTCTTAACACTTTAAGAACCCATGCCTTAAAGCTTATGTGTTCCCCATGCTTCAATCTGCGCCTTTCTTTTGAGTAAATTAATCAAAAGACCATCACTCCTTATTTTAATCATTTTGTCCATGATTATCTTTTTAGAGGAGTGTTCGTTTTATTAAACAAATGAAAAACCCATACTCTTTTGTCTAGCCAAATTTTGATTATTATAAAGACAAAAGAAGACAAAATCCTTTTATATTTTGTAAACCAAGTTTATAAAATATAAACTTTAACTGTTTGGTAAAAGACAAAAGAATTTATCTAGTCCAAAATTTCGTGCCTGACTTATTGATTCATACCGTATGAATTATATATAATGTTACTTGTTAATGAAAATTATTATTTCCTAGAAATAAATAATTTCCAATTTAAATATAAGAGTTTTTCTAATAAATAATTAATTATATCAAGTTGTTATTAGTGTGACCCATTAGTATTATATGTTAATTAGCATTATCACTTTAATATGATTCTTTAGCATACAAGATCTTTCAATCTCCCACTTGCACAAGATTCATATTAGAATAATATATAGTGGTGAATGTCTAGCAATGTTTCATTGCCCTCATCAACATACAACTTTGTGTCATTATATCAACGCCCAAATCCCAAAAAGCTCCAAGCTACAATTGGTGTATAAGGTAAGTTTATCAGTTATTCCTTTATCAAAGACATAATGTAAATATGAGATGCGAATCACAATCAATCTCATATGATGTTCAACTTTTGGTAAGGCACCTTATATGTCTAACTCTCAACACATAAGACGAACAAATCCCATCTTGACTACATAAACCTCTTGCATAGTTCATACCATACCTGAAAATGGCTTTTATAACCACCCGGTTAAAGACCAACGTTTGACCATATCTAAGCACAATACTCCCTATGCTTAAGTCCCACTATGTTTCTCTGGTCTTAAGGATTTAAATATAGTACCTTTTAATCAAGTGTCATTCATGATAGCAATCCACGAAATGATCTTGATGTCGGTTAGTTCAATACCAGTTCTCTAACAAGTACCTATGAAACTTGGTTGCAACCCATTGCCTACCTTCATCTGGTGAAAGTCAACTAATCCAATTCATATTAGTCGTACTTCATAGTGTCTCCTACAATTATAACCGACTATGAAATATTAGAATAATAATATTATTCATGGATTAAACATGTTAATATAGAACACAACACATATTGATGTTAGTATTTCAAAACATTATATAATAGTTGTTAAAATGTTCCAATATCCAAATACAAAATCCAAATCAAAATCTCATTTCTAAAATAATAAAGTCGTATAGCTGAAGTGTGACTATTCATACTTAGCTTAGAAGAAGGGTTTTATTAACGGGTTCGACAAAACTTAATTTGTGTGAACTCTACAAATACTATCATCTCCATATTTGACTTTACTCTAGGTATAGTTAAATGTTGGAGTACATGATTGGTGTTCTTTCATGACATAGAGTCTCTTAAATCGATTAAGTATACTCTCGAAATCACAAAGATTTCTATGTGATCCTTGAATGCATAGATCAACATAGTTTTTCAATGAACTCTTTCATCTAATCATATTAGATTTAAACTTCTAAAGTACTGTACTCTTATTTTGTAGTAGATTGTGTCATTTTGTTTTGTTTGGACGCCATTCCAACTAAACTTACTCTTTATGCCACAATGAAGTCATAATACAATTATAATTCATAAGTATCTCTATTTGCTTAGGAGTCGAAATCTTGTATATCTCTTTACATGAAGATTTTATTCTAAACTAATTGTCTCATATACATTCTCTTATTTCTTCTAAAGTATTCTTAGAATGTTCCTATCGTCATCCGGTGACTTAACCGGGTATTCAATTAGTATATTATGATATGCTCATAGCATGATTATATATCAAGTCTTATGCATAATATGGCATAAATGATGGATTCATTTGCCAAGAAATTGAATATAAATCGTTTCAGCTAGTTCATACCTATGAGTTAGGTCCTTTTGAGATTGGCTTAAAACTTAGTGCCATGTGAAAATACCAAGATTTCTCCAAAGGAATTTTGTATCTTGATCTTTATAACGCCCGTGTTTCTGGGTTTAGCACTAATGATGATGTAATAGTCTAGGTCAACCATTGTAAACCATTTTAAAATAATAAAGATGAATTATTTGAGTATTACGTGAATTATGTGAATTTATGTGCTTTATACTTATTTGGTATAATGAATAAAGGATAAAAATAAGCGTCAAAATTAAAGTGTGATATAAACACAATATCTTTACTTAAAGTTGTAATGGTCGAAACAAGGATTTCAGATATATAAAGAACGCTGAAATCCGGGTTATAACGAAGAAGTTATGGCCCGTCAAAGTTTCGCGACAAAACCGGCATGACACTATGTGACGTAAATAGTGAATTTATGATAGAGAAATTTTTAGCCTTTGCAATCTAAACAAAAGTCATAGTATACATTAAATCGAGAGCGTGCATAAAAAGAACGTCCAAATCTAAGTTCGTATGAGAAAGTTATGAATTTTCTAAGATTTGGCATAGCAGTGCACAGCCCGGAATTCGAATTTTAGATCGAGCGGCTTTTGGCAAATGCAACCTAAATGAGAATTAAAGATCTCATTATTAGTAGCGTAATGGTAAAAAGACAGACAAAAATGGAGTTCGTATGAAGAAGTTATGAATTTTACGGAGTCATCTAATAGTATAATCCCCTCATACTGTTAAATTTAAAATTGGTTGAGAATTAGCTGATGGAGTCAAAAGGGAAGTTGTAGATCTTATTTTTACCTACACGCGGATGTAAAGTACATAAAAAACGGAGCTCGTATGCGATTGTTATGAATTTTTGAAAATCGGTTGTTTTACCCCCAATGTCCGACGCCACGAGTCAGCACCAGGCGAAGCCTTGGAGCCTATGCGAGACTACGACGTGGAGTCGCTCCATGAAGCCTATAAATAGAGGTGTGGGGGTTGCCTCCAAACTCACACCTTTACCCACTTCTTTCTCTCTCTAAACACTCTCTAACACCCCCCAACCCCCCCCCCCCCCAAAGCCTAGGGAAACCTCCTAGCACTAGAAGAAGGCCTCGGAGAGCCCGGAGTCTCCAAGAAAAAGAGTTTTTCGGTTTGAAACTCTGTCCGTGCAGAGCCCAGTTTTCAAGCAAACCTCCCGGTTTAGTCAAAGAAGATTATTTTAAGAAGCGAAGTGTTGTCCGAATCACTCCGTATCAGGTGAGTGTATAGTCACTTTCATCTTACACATAGATATGAAGTATTTTATATAAATTATGTTCTATGTGTATATATATGGTATCTGTTTACCTAAGATGTTTGTTGGATGAAAGATCTATACTTCTTTGTTTTAGATCTGAAACGTTTTCCTTTAGATCTACACTTTCCCATCTCAAATCTAAACTTTTTCTTCATATCTAAACTGTATACTTTGAGATCTATGTTGGATGAAAGATTTGAACTTCTTTCTTTCAGATCTGAAACTTTTTCCTTCAGATCTACAATTTCTCATCTCATATATAAACTTTTTCTTCAGATCTAAACTGTATACTTTGAGATCTATGTTGGATGAAAGATCTGAACTTCTTTCCTTCAGATCTGAACTTTTTCTTCAGATCTAGACCGTATATGTATTGTATGCTTTGAAAGTTATGCTGGATGAAAGATGTAAACATTATTTTTCAGATCTAGACTATATATGCTTTGAAAATTATGTTGGATGAAAGATGTAAGCTTTGTTTTACAAATCTGGGCCATGTATGTATTTTATATCTACAAATATATTGGGTAGAAAATGGGTAGATGAAATAGATGATGTGTGAGAAAAGGATGAGAGGCCTCGATGTTTACGATTTTTAAGATGATCCAGTCGTCTAGCGGAGTATAGATGACGGCCATAGACTTTTTTAGGCGGTCCAGTGGAACGCTAGCAGGCTTGCAACCTGTAGGTGTTTTTGAAGATGTACTCCATTCCCCCCATGGTTGCCTTATTTGACATGTATTGCAAAGGAATCCCCTAAGCAGTGTTGTCACCCCAAAGAAAAATCCTTAGGATTTGTCACACCCCCAAACCAGACGGCGGAAACGTCCGAGGGCTCGCGTGACTTTAATTGAATATCATCACAATGAATATACATGAATCATAACATAAACATCACCATGCATCAATATATTACAACTAGAATTGTTCACATCAAGTACATTGTTTTAACATTACACATTCATAACATAAATTGTTTGAGTACTTTTAACAACATAACATCCTAACATTACTACCTATTACCCTTCCGCTTACCTGTTACCTGAGAATACAAGTTATTTTGGAAAACAGTCAACATATGAAATGTTGGTGAGTTCATAAGCAATGTTGTGATAAAATGATTTGTCTAGTTTGTAAAACCCAGAAAATCCGATATTTTCTGAAAAGACTTTTGTTTATCAAAGTGTGAAGATCCATAAGTTGATGCATGAATGATTTCAAAAACATATATATGATGAATGATTTCAAAAACATATATATGAAGGGTATTTTGTGTTATAGTTATAAACATTTCGGAATTCCCCGGAAAACCCGATGTTTTCCGATACTGGAAGGTATCCGTGATTACTACTTTTTTTATTGTCTTAACGAATGAATATTGATTACTCCACATTGTATATCGTCCTAATTTCATCTACTTTGATTTCTCATAAGCCTTAGCGAACAAAGAGAAGAGGAACACTATGTCCTACTACTGTCGTAAGTACCTAAGGCTGTCGGGAATGCGAAAGACACGATGGTCCAATTCGCATTTGATTCCTTTGACCTTACTAGCCTTACTAATGGGCCACTAGGGCCCAATAACACATAAGAGCTATTGAAAGTCCTTTTACACATAATTGGGTCATAGAAGGCCCAATAACACGTACGCGTTATCCCTTTGGGCCCAAAGATCATTTTGATGGACTTGCAAGATCCATCAAGCATGATTTGAAACTCTAGCCCAAAGTTTGTAGATTTACTCATCGTAGTTATTGCGTATCTATTGAAGTGTTTGATTTAACGATTGTTGTCGTGTATAGATTCGAGACCGAATCAAATCGTTTCTAACGATATTTGGTGTTGAATGTGTATTCGTTTTCCATTTTGTCGGTAGTCGTGGATTTTGTATTTTGACTTAATGAATTAATTTGTTTAAAAGTATAAGTTTGACCTTTTCATTACCTTTCTTTTTATAAAATAACAATTTTAGTCATTTGTATAAATTTTTTTTCATTTTTAGTCCTTAAAACAATTTCTTGACACTTTTGCATCATAAACTTGTTAAAAGACCGTTTTAACCCAAAAATTATTTCGTTAACAAATTCAGCCCTTGCAGCTAAGTATTTCTCGGTTAAAACCACATTTTTTGCAACTTTTATAGTTTTGGCCCAAAATCCAAAAACTTTACATTTTTGGTCCTTTTTGATAATGAAAAGCATTTTTGACCCTTGAATTAGTTTTATTATGCTATTTGTCCCCTGTTTTGAAGAAAGTTTCATTTCAGCCCCTTAATTTGTCATTTTTCTCAACTTTAGGTTTATTGGCCCATTAAGCCAAAAATTTACATTTCAAGTCCTTTGAAAACTTTATTATTCATAAAAACAATTATGGAAATTGTTTTGACTCTTTTAGCCATTAAGAAACCGTGACTTGGCCATTTTTAACCCTAGTTTTGAATATTTTGACATTTTAAGCCCAAAAATGGATTTTTATGTTGAAATATGTTTATCATGATCTTATAGATTATTATTCTTGACTTGTTTAGTGTAGAATAACTTAGGTTATGTTTGTAACTCTTCTCATATCATAGATCTCGAGATTCACCCCTTTTTAGTTACATATTTATCACAAAAACACATAAATATACACATACATGCATGAAAATCACACATAGCACACATATACATATAGATCTACACATTTTCTTGTATTCTCCACCATAAAACACATAAAAACCGAAAAAGAGGGGTATGAAACTCACCTTGAGTTGTAGTTTCGGTTTTGAAGAGAGAAATGAAGAAAGTTTCAATCCTAGTAAGCTTTCTTGGATGATCTCGAATTTAAAGGCTTCTAAGATGCAAGATCACAAGATTGAATGGATTTAGAAGAGATTTTTGATGAAATGAAGTAGCTAGATTATGGATCCAAGCAACATCTTACCTTAGATGATGAATTTTGTGGGTTAATTTCCTTGAAAAGCTTCAAATTCTCAAAAATTTGATGAATGAGTGCAAGTGTTCTTGAGAGGATTTGGAGAGAGTGGAGATGAATTTTGTGAGTGTGTGTGTGTCTTGTTTCGGCCGAGAGCAAAAAGGGAGAGAAAGAAGAGAGATCTTTGAGTTGACTTGCATGAAAACATGAGATGGATGCATGGAAAACCTATGGATAAATGTGAGGTGGCATGGGAAGAGTCATCTCTCTTTCTTTTGTGGGTTGGGCCGAATATGGAGAGGGGAAAAGAGGAAATTTGGGCCTTGTATATTTAAGCCCATTTTATGGTTAAGTTAGATGATTTCTTGGCCCAAATAAATCAAAGTATAATTTTTATGACTCATTAGGGCTAATCTAAATTTGTTGGGACCCAATAAGGCCCATTAAAGCTAACCTAGTTCATTTTTGGCTTATAAGGCCCAAAATATTAAGTTTCATGTTTATGGGTCCAATTAGGGCCCATTTAAGAGTTCTAGGTTCAAGATAGTTAAATTGGAAGCTCATTGATCCATTAGGTCCAATAAGGAAATCCTAGTCCAAAATGGACTTAAACCGGAATTTCAAAGGTTTCCAATTCTTTGTTGACTATTTGTAGGGCTTGCATGAAGTGTTTGATTGAAATTTTGTTGTTATTGAATAAGCATCCTACATGCTTTCACATTGTTGGTTCACATTTGTTATCATTGTTCAATGTTCACAAGGCATCGAAATTGCTAGTTGTGACAAGATTGGTCCCTTATAACAGATGCTTTAAGGACGTAAAGTGAGGATAACGGGAACGGGTAACCGGGTTAATGATTTGATGAAAATAAATAATGAACTTATTATTGTGGGTTGAAAACCCTATATGCTCACCAGGCTCCCCAGCCTGACTCACTCAGTTTCTTGTGTTACCGGTAGTGGCAAAAGCATAGTTGGATGACTAGACAAGAGATTATGGATTTTAGGCCAGTAGAAAATAAATAGGATATTGTTAGGCCTATGTTGTTTTGAGGCCAGATTGTGTTTTGTGGCCTATGATGTTTTTGGTTTATGCTTATGATCTGTATCGATGATTGACATCCTGAGTTTTTGTAATGTAATGAAAACACATTTCTTTAAGAAATTCTTTGATAAATTTTTATCATATTTTGTTTTGGGAACAAATTCTGCAATACTTTTCTGAAGAAGTTACTCTGATTTTTATTAAAAAGCATAAACGAAATCGGTCTTTTATGTCCGTAAAAATGGGGATGTCACAGTTAGTATCAGAGCATTAGTTTAAGCAATCTAGGAATTCGTAGGATTTCTAGACTTAAACTTAGAATTCTAAGTGATGATCATGAGATGAGTGTCTTCCATATTTTAGACACAAACACTAGTTTATTTTAGGAAAGATGCCTAAAATGCTTTTATGTGCTTAATGCTTTATGCTTTCCTTATGTGCTATTATTTGTTCAGATCTATGGTCTGTTACCGACCGGATCTGGAAACCTTATGTGTTTAGGATTCTAAGCGTTCGAATACGATATTAGAACTAGCATGTAACGTTTCAGAGTGATAAGTAGAATTTGAACGTCTATCGTGAATAAAGATCTAAATTCACCTAATTTGGTGTATAGATCGAAATGGCAAGACCAAGAAGTGGAGCTGGAGAAGCAAATGGAAACAGGAATCAATGACCTCAACCCCAAGGTATTGAGCAAGTGCCAATCGTAGAACTTGCACTTGAGCCCGTCACTATGGCCGGAGTACAAGCCATGATTCGGGAAATTATGGCTGAACAAAGGGAAGAGATGAGATAACTATTGCTGAATAACAGAAATGAACCCTCGATGCTAGTTGAGCAACCAGAACTGAATGATGGACAATCAGTGGAAGGAAATTACAGCCGCACTGTCAGTCAAGTGGAAACCCCAGTGATCAAGAGGAACAACCATGATGAAGGAGTCAAGAGGAACGAATGCAAGTATAAGGACTTCACAACTTGCAATCCATCAACTTTCACGGGGAAGGAGGATCCAATTGGAGTCATGGACTGGATATTGGAGATGGAATTGGCTTTCATAACATGTGGCTGCAAAGGCAAGCTGCATACCACATTTGCAGTGCGTCAGTTCAGAGGTGGCGTTGTTCGCTGGTGGAACACTGTGGGGAAGACCCTAAGCCCCAATGAGCCACTGCAGCTAACTTGGGTAGAATTTTTGGTACACTTCAAGCGCTAGTACTGCTCAGCCCAAAATCTACTCGAGCTAGAGAACCAATTCCGACATTGAAGAAGGGAAACATGTTCATTGATAAATACACCAATGCCTTCACTGACAAAATGTAGTTTGCTTTGCGCATCGTTCCAGACAAGTTGACGAAAGTTGATAAGTATGCAAAGGGACTTCCATGGGAGTACACTATGCCAGTCCGCCAGGCACCAACTCTGGAGGCAGCTATCTGGGTTGCCATGTCTATTTAGGAAATGATCAAGGGAAGAGCCGCCAACAAGAGGAAATTTGATGGGTCGTCAAAATCTAACAAGAAGAACAAGTCTGGTTCAAAGAAATCTGGAGGAGGAGGAAACGTAGCAAAGTGGTGCGAGAAGTGTAAAAAGAAACACTCGGGGAAATGTAGCGAGGAGGTGACTTGCTATAAATGTGGATGGACAGGGCATTATGCCAACGAGTGCACATCCAACAAGAGGGTATGCTATGGATGTAATGAAGAAGGGCACATTGATAAGGATTGCCCGAAGAAAAAGGAGGCGACAAGGCCCAATGTCCCACCAAAGCCAAAAGCCAAAACCTTCTAGATGACCCTGGAAGCCGTGAAGGAAGCAGCGGATGTCGCTTCAGGTACATTTCTTGTAAATGGATTGCCTGCCAATATATTGTTTGACTCTGGAGCAAATTACTCCTTTATATCACATAAATTTGGTGGAAGACTAGCATTGCCTATAGAAAAACTTGATGATGCTCTAGTTGTAGAAGTTTCCAGTGGCAAATTCATACCTGTTAGCGATTGCATTAGGAATATCATCATCGACTTGAACGGAAAAAAATTCCACAAGGAGTTGTTACCTATTGAGCTAAATGGTTTCGATATCGTACTGGGAATGGATTGGCTTAACGCCAATGATGCCGAGATACTGTGCAGGAAGAAGATAGTAAGAGTGAACCCGCTTGGGAAGGAGTCATTTGTGCTCTACGTGGACAAACGTAGAGTGAATTCTGGAATCATTTACCTAATGAAAGCCAGAAAATGTTTGTCCAAAGGATGCACGTCATACTTGGCATTTGTGATCTATGCTAAGAAAGAGAAGAAGGAGATGCAAAATATACCAGGGTGTGTGACTATCCGGAAGTCTTTCCCGAAGATCTTCTGTAACGCCCCGATTCTCAGGTATTGTCTAAATATGAGTTATTGGGTTAATCCCTACTCGACAATTCGGTTGATCTACTCGTCAAGTAACAGCGGGAAGGATCGCGGGTTAAGTAACCTACTCGACGAGTCCATATTGGGACTCGGCGAGTAGGAGCTGGCAGCGGAAACCCTAAATCCCAAGGTTGTGCACCCTATTTAAGGGAACATAAACCTATTTCAGCCTCTTTGCAGTCTCTTAGCAAACCCTAATACGTGTGTGTGTGCCCATTGTGTGTTTGAAGCCTTGGAAGAGGATTTTTGGTGAAAAGAGCTAGGGAAGTAAGTGGTTTGAAGCAAGGAGCTTGGGGAAAATCCGGATCTACTCCAGTTGTCATCTCTTGGGAAGGTATCAAGCTGTTATCCTCCTTTCTACTTTGTTCTAGACCTCCTTCGTTGGAGATTAGGGTTCTTGGTTGGGTTATAAAGTCATTTCCAGGAGTATGAGCCAAGATCGGAAGTTGTAACTTCAGATCTGAACTCTCTATGGATTGAAGGACCATAAAGTTCTTAGCTTTGGCAAGTTTGAGCCCCTACCTAAGTGTAAAAACCCATTTCAAGCATAGTTTGGGCTTTTTGAGTCATTAGAGCCTTGCATACACGTAAAGTAAGCATGCCTAAGGAAGTTGGATCTACAATTTGGAGCCTTGTCATGGCTTAAAAGTTGTCTGCATGATAAAAGGACTGAATGAACTCGGCGAGTCGCAAGGTTGACTCAGCGAGTCACAAGAAGATGGTCGTGAACTCGACGAGTTGGATGAACAACTCGGCGAGTCCGATGAAGATCGCCATAAGACTCGACGAGTTGAAGAACAACTCGGCGAGTCGAATGGGTTTCCTCTTGGATATGTATGAGTGTGTATCCGTCAAGTTGCAAGGAGGGAACTCGACAGGTGGCCTTAAAGTTCGAACGAGAATCAAAGGAACTGGATGAGTCACCCCGATGACTCAACGAGTTGAATTGTACTTCAAGGAACTCGGCGAGTAGCCGATGGTACTCGACGAGTTGGGGTCAACATGGACTGTTGACCTTGATTGAGGGCTTTAACTTTGACCAGGGGTTGACCAGTGGGTTATGGGGTACCTTATAAGGTTAAGGACTTATGAGTATGACGTACTATGAAGATAGGTGGCGGAGCCTGTGTCAAGGGGTCCGAGAGTTGGAGTTTACCTTTCATGTCGACATCTGCGAGGTGAGTTATCCTCAATATATCGATAGGGTCTACGGCACCAAGGCAGGTCCTTTAGTTGTTATTGTTATGGTATGCTACATGTGGTTATGATATGTTAGATCGGTATCCAGATAGACAGTATGTTGTCATGCACTTATGATCCGTTAGGATTGATATGTTAGTGACCTGGTTAGGTCGGTGTTTTGGTTATGAGAGATTACTATGATCGATGATCTGTGAGATAGTCATACCTGATATTTGTACATGTACGGGTTGATGTGCTTATTGACCTGATTAGATCGGCGTCCTGGTAATTAGGACAGTATTATGTTAGTGACCTAGTTTAGGTCGGTGTCCTGGTATATAGGATGATGCTATGTTAGTGACCGGTTAGGTCGGTATCCTGGTTAGGATGTTGCTATGTCTTATGATTTGCTAGATCGATTGGTTTGTCTATGGAATGTTATGTGATTACCTGTTATATGTGCACATGGTTATTTGCTTGTGGTTGGGTTGAGACTGTCCTGCTTTGTGCTGAAGGCCAATATACCCTATGAGTGGTCCGGGAAGACTGTAGGCCCCCGTGGCGGACCAGTCATGCCGAAGGTTCGAGATAGATTCAGACAGACTGTAGGCCCGGCAGGGCGGTCCAGCCAGGCCGATGGCCCAGTATGCATGTTGATTGATTGATTATTACTGATATGGTATTGCCAGTGTGGTATTGGTATTTTGGGGGTAGCTCACTAAGCCCTCGGGCTTACAGTTTTCAGTTTATTGTTTCAAGTAATTCAGGAGGTCATAGAAAGGTGAAGGCGTGACCGTACCGCTCCTCATCCTTATGTTATGATTTTTAGGACACTCTGATGGGAAATGATTTGAAAACATTTTGTAAACAATGCTATTTGGTTTTTATTTATGATTTAAAAAGTTTAAATTTGGCGTAAAATTTATGGTTGTTACATCTTCCTGGATTGCTCCTGATAGACAAGTGGAGTTCTAAATAGACTTGTTACCAGGAACAACACCAATAGCAAAAGCATCATATTGATTAGCACCAACAGAGATGAAGGAGCTTATGACGCAACTTCAGGAGTTGTTGGAAAATGGTTTCATTAGACCTAGTTCATCACCCTGGGGAGCTCCAGTGTTATTCGTAAAGAAGAAAGATGGAAGCATGAGGATGTGTATAGATTACAGAGAGGTGAACAAGGCAACGGTGAAGAGTAGGTACCCATTGTCGAGGATTGATGACCTTTTCTCAGCTGCGAGGCTCGAGTTATTTCTACAAGATCGATCTTAGGTCAGGGTATCATCAGCTGAAGGTGCGAGAACAAGATATTGAGAAAACCACGTTCAGAACAAGATATGGGCACTATGAATTCTTGGTTATGTCGTTTGGGCTAACCAATACTCCAGGAGCATTCATGGATTTGATGAATAGGGTTTGTAAACCATTCCTCGATAAATCTTTGATAGTGTTCATAGATGACATTCTAGTTTACTCAAAAAGTGAACAGGAGCATAGCAAGCACCTACGAGAAGTGATACAAGTTCTGAAGAAAAAGAAGTTGTATGCAAAGTTCTCCAAAATGTGATTTTTGGATTCGAGAAGTCCAATTCTTGGGTCATGTGGTTAAACAAGAAGGGATCATGGTTGACCCAACGAAGATTGAAGCTGTGATAAAGTGGGAGCGACCAAAGAGTCCTACGGAGATCCGAAGCTTTCTGAGATTAGTCGGATATTACCGAAGGTTTATCCAAGGCTTTTCTTCGATAGCTGCTCCATTGACAACTTTGACCTATAAAGGAGCTATTTATACTTGGATTGAGAAGCACAAAGAAGCATTCGAGAAGTTAAAGAAGACGTTGTGTCAAGCACCGATTCTTTCTCTGCCCGATGGAGTTGAAGACTTCACAGTTTATAGTGATGCATCTAGAATTGGGTTAGGTTGCGTTCTGACCCAAAGGGATAAGGTGATACCATATGCATCGAGACAGTTGAAAGAACACGAAAAGAACTACCCCACTCATGATCTGGAGTTGGCGGCAGTAGTATGTGCACTAAAGATATGGAGGCATTATCTTTACGGCACGAATTGCAAGCTTTCACTGATCATAAGAGTCCTCAGTATCTCTTTGATCAAAAAGAGTTGAATATGAGGCAACGACGCTGGCTAGAGTTGCTTAAGGATTATGATTGCGAGATACTTTACCACTCCGGTAAAGCAAATGTTATAGCTGATGCTTTGAGCCGAAAAGTGAGCCTTGAAGGAAAAGGCCAAGAGCATTAAGAATTGAAGTTGTCTCAATGATTGTGGAAAGCATCAAGAAAGCTCAGGAAGAAGCTTTAGAGAAAAATGACCAAAAGGAGGAACATTTTGGCAAAACGTTAGTGTTCGGTACAAACAGTCAAGTATTAAAGGTATTCCAAGATAGGATTTGGGTACCTAAAATGGGAGGAATAAGAGATCTTTTGATGGAAGAAGCTCACAAGATCATGTACTCGATTCATCCCGGTAGCAGAAAAATGTATAGGGATCTGAAATCCTATTACTAGTGGCCGAATATGAAGTTCAATGTTGCGAAGTATGTGGCAGAGTGTGTAACATGTGCAAGAGTTAAGGTGAAACAGCAGAAACCATACGGGAGTTTAGAACCTTTACCTGTACCCATGGGTAAATGGGAAGACATCACTATGTATTTTGTCACTAAACTGCCCAGAACGAAGGACGGTCACGACATGATTTGGGTGGTCGTTGATCGGTTCACTAAGAGTGCACACTTCATAGCAGCTAATGAAAGAAGGTCGATAGATAAGCTCGCAAATTCTTACGTGAACGAGGTGGTAAGACTTCATGGTGTTCCTTTAACGATTGTATCAGATCGTGATAGTCATTTCACGTCAAGGTTTTGGAGGAGTCTACAAGAGGAATTGGGTACGAAATTGTGTTTAAGTACAACTTATCATCCGCAAACCGATGGTCAGAATGAAAGAACGATTCAAACATTGGAGGATATGCTAAGAGCTTGTACCCTAGAGCTCCAAGGTAACTGGGATGAACACTTTCCTCTGGTAGAGTTTTCTTACAATAACAGTTTCCACTCGAGCATCAAGATGGCATCCTATCAAGCTTTGTACGGACAAAAGTGTCGTACGCCGTCTTGTTGGCTTGAGGCTGGGGAAAAGCACTTTATGGGCCCCGAGATAGTCCATCATACTGCTGAGAAGTTAAAGGTGATCAGGGAAAGGATGTTAGCAACTTAGGATCGTCAAAAGAGCTATGCTGACAAGAAAAGACGACCGGTGACATTAGAAGTTGGAGATTCGGTTTTGCTTAAAGTCTCACCGTGGAAGGGACTTATAAGATTCGAGAAAAGAGGAAAGTTGAGTCGGAGGTTCATTGGACCGTTCAAAGTTATTCAGAGGATTGAGAACCAAGCTTACAAGCTAGAACTACCATAAGAACTAGAGGGTATTCATAACACATTCCATGTGTGTTATTTGAGGAAGTTCATAGGAGAAGTTCTCGACATAATTCCAATTTCAGAGTTAAGGATGGATGAGAATAAGAGGCTAATCGAAGATCCCGAGGCGATTGTTGACTGTAAGATGAAGAAGTTGCGATGCAAGATGGTCGTCTCAGTGCTTGTGCGATGGAAACATTTGAATGGGCCAAATCTTACCTGGGAAACAGAGAGTGACATGATGAGTCGCTATCCGCATTTGTTTACTGATGCATGATTCCGAGCACGGAATCATCCTAAAGGGGAGAGAATTGTAACGCCCGTGTTTCTGGGTTAACAATAATGATGATGTAATAGTCCAGGGCAACCATTGTAACCTATTTTAAAGTAATAAAGATGAATTATTTGAGTATTACGTGAATTATGTGAATTTATGTGCTTTATACTTATTTATAAAGGTATAATGAATAAAGGATAAAAATAAGCGTCAAAATTAAAGTGTGAGATAAACCTGATATCTTTACATAAAGTTGTAGTGGTCGAAACAAGGATTTCAGCTATATAAAGAACGCTGAAATCCGAGTTATAACGAAGAAGTTATGGTCCGTCGAAGTTTCGCGACAGAACCGACACGACACTATGTGAAGTAAATAGTGAATTTATGATAGATGATTTTTTAGCCTTTTCAATCTAAACAAAAGTCGTAGTATACGTTAAACCGAGAGCATGCATAAAAAGAACGTCCAAATCTGACTTCGTATGAGGAAGTTATGAATTTTCTAAGATTTGGCCTAGCAGTGCACAACCCAAAATTAAAATTTTAGATCGAGCGGTTTTTGTCCAATGCAACCTAAATGAGAATTGAAGATCTCATTATTAGTAGCGCGACGGTAAAAAGACAGACGAAAACGGAATCCGTATGAAGAAGTTAGGAATTTTACGCAGTCATCTAACAGTATAATCTCCTCACACTATTAAATTTAAAATTGGTCGAGAATTAGCCGACGGAGTCAAAAAGAAAGTTGTAGATCTTATTTTTTCCTACGCGTGGATATAAAGAACGTAGAAAACTGAGCTCGTATGCGAAAGTTATGAAATTTTGATAATCGACTGTTTTACCCCCTATGTTCGACGCCATGTGTCAGCACCAGGCGAAGCCTTGGAGCCTACGCAAGACCACAACGTGGAGTTGCTCCAGGAAGCCTATAATAGAGGTGCGGGGGCTGCCTCCAAACTCACACCTTTACCCACTTCTTTCTCTCTCCTAAACACTCTCTAACACCCCCCCCCCCTCCAAAAGCCTAGGAAAACCTCCTAGCACTAGAAAAAAAGCCTCAGAGAGCCTGGAGTCTCCGAGAAAAAGAGTTTTTCGGTTTGAAACATTGTCCGCGTTGAGCCCGGTTTTCAAGCAAACCTCCCGGTTTAGTCAAAGAAGATTATTTTGAGAAGTGAAGTGCTGCCCGAATCACTCCGTTTCAGGTGAGTGTATAGTCACTTTCATCTTACACATAGATATGAAGTATTTTATATAAATTATGTGCGATGTGTATATATATGTTATCTGTTTACCTGAGATGTTTGTTGGATGAAAGATCTGTACTTCTTTGTTTCAGATCTGAAACTTTTTCCTTCAAATCTACACTTTCTCATCTCAGATCTAAACTTTTTCTTCATATCTAAACTGTATACTTTGAGATCTGTGTTGGATGAAAGATCTGAACTTCTTTCTTTCAGATCTGAAACTTTTTCCTTCAGATCTACACTTTCTCATCTCATATCTAAACTTTTTCTTTAGATCTAAATGTATACTTTGAGATCTATGTTGGATGAAAGATTTGAACTTCTTTCCTTTAGATTTGAACTTTTTATTCAGATCTAGACCGTATATGTATTGTATGCTTTGAAAGTTATGTTGGATGACAGATGTAAACATTATTTTTCAGATCTAGACTATATATGCTTTGAAAATTATGTTGGATGAAAGATGTAATCTTTGTTTTACAAATCTGGACCATGTATGTATTTTATATCTACAAATATGTTGGGTAGAACATGGGTAGATGAAATATATGATGTGTGATAAAATGATGAGAGGCCTCGATGTTTACGATGTTTAAGATGATCCAGTCGTCTAGCGGAGTATAGATGACGACCACAGACTTTTCTAGGCAGTCCAGTGGAACGCTAGCAGGCTCGCAACCGTTAGGTGTTTTTGAAGATGTACTCCATTCCCCCCATGGTTGCCTTATTTGACATGTATTGCAGAGGAATCCCCTAAGCAGTGTTGTCACCCCAAAGAAAAATCCTTAGGATTGGTCCCTTATAATAGATGCTCTAGGGACGTAAAGTGAGGATAACGGGAACAGGTAATCGGGTTAATGATTTGATGAAAATAAATAATGAACTTATTATTGTAGGTTGAAAACCTTACATGCTCACCAGGCTCCCCAGCCCGACCCATTCAGTTTCTTGTATTATAGGTAGTGGAAAAAGCATAGTTGGATGACTTGACGAGAGATTATGGATTTTAGGCTAGTAGAAAATAAATGGGATATTGTAAGGCCTATGTTGTTTTGAGGCCAAATTGTGTTTTGTGGCCTATGATGTTTTTGATTTATGCTTATGATCTGTATCGATGATTGATGTCTCGAGTTTTTGAAATGTAATGAAAACACATTTCTTTAAGAAATGCTTTGATAAATTTTTATCATATTTTGTTTTGGGAACAAATTTCGCAATACTTTTCTTAAGAAGTTACTCTGATTTTTATTAAAAAGCATAAACGAAATCGATCTTTTCTGGCTGTAAAAATGGGGTTGTCACGATCTCTTTCAAGCTAATGTCAATAGATGTAAAAGGATATAAAATTTCTAACATTCATTTTATCTATCTCTATAGATTTTACAATATTCCAATAATGTATCTTGTTCTTCTTAAGTCTTTCATTTTAGAAACACATTCCGAGTCAAGGTGAAAAGGCCTGGCATGGTCAGAATGTATTTTCTTATGATTAAGTATGTCTCATTCATACAAGATTATGAATGTCACTATTCTCCTACTAGTTCTTAGTAAACACACATGTTGTATTAATTTTGATATAATAGCATACCTTGTGGTTTCATATTAAAATGATGATTTCAAAATTGAGATGCTTGCTTTATATCCACAAGTGGATCTCAAGCTTTACACATTTTGTTAGGATAACATGGATTAAGAAATCCTCCAGGCTAATCTATATAGATATCTTCTGGTATATATCTATTAAGAAAAACGGTCTCTCTTGAAATCTATTTGCTATATTTCATATTAAGAATATGAATTTATAGTAAACAATATCCTTGTTGATCTAATCATAGCTACTTGTGAAAAATGTTTGATCATAGTTAATGTCATGAGTATGCTAAGAACCATAGCCAATGCCATGAGTATGAGAAAATCCTTTTATAACAAGTCTTACTTTAAATCTATATGGTTATCCATGTAATTCATTCTTTCTAGAAGAATCACTTACTCATTATAGCCTTGCTATAGGGAGGAAGTTCAATCAGGACCATACTTGATTATCATACATGGATTACTTCTCATGTTCATGACTCTAAGTCATTAATTAGATTCAAGATCTGACATAGCATCTTGGTATTTGATGGATTCTCTAGAAACCATCAATAAAAGCTCATCGATGAGAGATTCAACACTTGTCAAGTCATAGATGATTTCTACCACTATTGCCAACAATTTTTGTTTATGAATAACTATTATTCAAGTTTAACAATCCCTTGTTACAACTAGTACCAACTATTACTACATCAGGTTATGGTTCTTGAGTTGTTTCAAGTTCCATGTACCTCCCACTTGCTTTGTCATTAGAAACTTGCTTTATGCTAACTCAGATATTAAAGGAATAAGAGAACGTATTCTTGGTAGGTTTGCATATAATACTCTAAGCCACATTTAGAGCATTATATAATATGTATTAGTAGATTTTGGGTTTAAAAGATATAGTCAAACATTGGCTTTAAATCCTTAAAAAATTTAAGATAGGGATGGAGTTTGTCCATACAAAATCTTATGAAGAAAATTTTACATCTACTAGTTAGTTGGTGCTTGTACTCAAGGTACTATTGATAGTGTTCTAGGTGTTATCCCAAGGAAATAAAAGAAGGACATTTCTACTGATTAGAAAGTAAATAATAGCAAGTAAGATGTAATAAATCCATTATTATCATTAAGAAGGACATTTCTAGGTGTTATCCCAAGGAAATAAAAGAAGGACATTTCTACTGATTAGAAAGTAAATAATACCAAGTAAGATGTAATTCATCCTTTATTATCATTAAGGCCTTAGATAGTTCTTACCAGTTTGTATTTCAACTTTATATCTAAAAACTCAAACAAAGGTTTCACAATTATGTTTTACCATGTAAAATATAGTTGAAACTACCATAGTTATTAATAAATTTTATTCGGTATTTTATGATAAATCTTATACATTCATTAAAAGGAAGTCATACACCATACTATATAGTTCCTTAATAATTATCTTCTCTACTACTTAGTGAAATATCATTAGGAGTATTTTATATATAAATAAGATTTACATATGTCCAATAAACTACATTATTTTCCTTCAAGGATCCCTTTCTTGAAGTTGGAATATATGAATGTCATTTATATAATAAAGGTAACAATGTCAAAGATGATTTTGATTTAAAACAAGTTTAAGTCAAAAGTATTTTGCATATAGAACTTGTTTTTTATAAAACATTGATATTTACTTAACAATTATAATTAAGAAATCTAGTCTCATAAAAGAATTTTAATCATTTTCGAATATGAAGATGATCGTTATGAAAAATGATTGAAGTAAATAATCAATCATTCATAAATTTAATTGAGACATATATTTATCCAAGATAAATTAAAACATACATTGTTCCAAAATAAACATTGTTTTATATTACAAGTACATTATGTTCCAAGCATAATAAACTAGACTCTGAGAGTGTAGTTTCAACTTGATTGTGCTCAGGTGGTTACTCTATAGTAAACATCTGCAACTTATTTATAAATATTAGAATAATATTTAAGTATCAAGTACCTAATTTTTATATGAAGAGTATGAGTTCTATGTAGTTGACACTTGAAGTACTAGTCTCTTCCATACTTTGTTTCCAGATAAGAGGAGCAGATCCTTTTCTAGTGTCTCGTTTCTCCGCAAAAGAAATAAGATCCATCTATGTGGTCCTTATTGGATTTCTTGGGCTTAAAGGTGTTCAGTCCATAAAACATGGTCCTCCTAGATCACACAAGGTGACTCTATTGGGCCTTGAACTATTCCTAGTTTGATATTTAGAAACATCTTTAGCATCATAGTTATGCCTTTACCAGGTATCATGTTCAGTCTTATTACTTAAAGTAATTAGGTTTGGACACCTATAAGTGTATATAATTTCATAACTATTACGAGATTGTCTCTTAAAACATGAACCTATTCATTGAAGTTGTATCTATCGAATGTTATTGTTTCATTAAGCCATTAAAGAAAATGACAAATCATGGTCATGAGAATAGATTATTTAACTACAAAACTTAAAAAAAGTTCATTTAGTATTTTTAATATTTAAACTCTTTAATAATTAAACCCTTTAGTTTCCAAAAACATTAATCATCAAAGTCTAGGATCCAAGTTGCAAAACAAATAAATGGTTAGGTATCCTTTATCCCATCTATTTGAATTCAACCTGGTAGATATCGATTATTAATTATATCTTACTATATAATTCCTAGATATATGGGATTGCTAATAACAAATTTCAGTAGACATGTTTGATCTCATCTATGCCTCGAAACACTCTTGCTTAGGTATCATTTATCACAAAAGATTTCTGATCTAATCATCCAATTTGAAAAACTTGTGTAATCGGCCTATAACTTGGTTATAGAAATCGCGAAGACACTCCGACCATCAAAACATAACACTAAGCGGTTAGGTATCTTTTATCCCACTAGTGAATACAAGAGATGTGCGAGTGTTCCAAAAAAGGATTGCTTAGATTTGAGGTTTGTAAAAACATATGATATCATGGTTATTACATGCATATAATAAACCATGGTACCAATTTTCAAAAGAAAACCACTTTTAAAGGTTCTATATAAAAGCTAATTTTTATATAATTTTATCGTGATTCAACTTTAATAACCGATATTAAGTTTTAGTGCATTTGAACCTTTTATATCTTTAAAAAAACATCCTTTATTACTTATATATTTGGAGTTTGTATGAGTTATAAAAATCACCATTTAAAAACTTAAATTTGAGTATTTCAAATTTTGACGTTCTTAACGAATTACAAATCCGCTGATTTTATTTTAAACCAATAACTTGTTACATCTTATGTTCACATTATAAATTTTGAAAACCAAACTTCATGTGTTGTTTATTTTGTTCAAAATTATTTAAGCATGTGAAAAACTAATTTATCAACCACACATAATAATTAAGGGACAAAAGAACTTCTTGTAATGTTGTTATAGAAGCTCCTAATTAAGTAAACACCATTTGCTTGCAAAAGATTTTGAAGAGCTTCTTGAAAGCTAAAGTTGATAAACTGTTGGTAAAAGTCTAGCAACCCTTAAGAAACAACATTAGTGACACTTCTCATAAACTGTCACTAACTTTCAACATGTTTCCTAATCACGAAAATTGCTCTTTGGTCTTAAAAAAAATAGCTCCAACTTCATTTCTTGTTAAATTTTTGTACAAATAAATTATTTCTAACAACTAATCTATTAATTATAAAAATAAATCAAGAAAACTAACATATTTAATTTATTACATACCATATGAATAAATAAATTATTAAGACTATTTTATAATAAAAAAACCAACACAACAACACAATGGTCATTGGCTAGTTTATGCACATCATACATATCAACATACACATTAAACAACATTTGTTTTTTTAAGACAACTTTAAATGACAAAAGATGCATGAAACTTTTGTCACATAAAATAGCCATTATAAAGTTGACATAAAAAATATGTATGAACTTGTTTTTATACAAAACCAAGTTATCTATATTCTCCAAAAAGAAAGATTTCCTCAAATCTAAAAAATCTAACCAAACTTTCAAGGTGGCTATGATACCAATTGTTGGGTTTTTCTTCAAAAACTAGTTTCAAAAAAAAAAATTTACGCAACGGAAGACTTATATATTTTGAATAACATAAACAATTTAAACTCACCAACGATCTTTTTGCAAAGTTTGGAAAGCAAACAACACCAACGAAACAAGAGATGGAGAAAAATACAACCTTTGTAAATCTTTGGATCCTCTTGGGTGGCTTGGAAGTTGATGAACTTTTGAGACACCAACAATATATCAAATTGATGTAGAATGCTAGTTCTTTTGTATAAATTAAACTCTTAAGACTCTTAAGCTTTATGTTGTTATGAAATAAGAACATAAATAGAGCATTAAGAAGCAAGTAATCTTCATGTGTTTTTAACAAGACTAGAGAGAGTGAGATGAAGAGAACAAATTAATTTCGAAATTTTTGCTTGGGTTAAGACAAGAGAATGAAACCTCACTTTATATAGAAAATATTTGGTCAATAAGTTCTTACCACTTTAAGAACCCATGACGCTAAAGCCTATATGTTCCTCATGCTTCAAGTCATGCCTTTCTTTTGAATAAATTAATCAAAAGACCATCACTCCTTATTTTAATCATATTGTCCATGCTTGTCTTTTTAGAGAAGTGTTCTTTTTGTTAAACAAATGAAAAGCCCATACTCTCTTTTGTCAAGCTAAATTATGATTACTATAAAGGCAAAAGAAGACAAAATCCTTTTATATTTTATAAACCAAGTTTATAAAATATAAACTTGTAACTTTTTGGTAAAAGACAAAAAATTTATCTAGTACAAAATGTCGTGAATGATTTCTAATAAATAATCAATTATATCAAGTTGTTGTTAGTGTGACCCATTAGTATCATATGTTAATTAGCAATATCACTTTAATATGATTCTTGAGTATACAATATTTTTCAGGAGAGGGAGGTGTCGACGAGATGTAGATGCGACATATATATATATATATATATATATATATATAGAGAGAGAGAGAGAGAGTGTGTGTGTGTGTGTGTGTGAGAGAGAGAGAGAGAGAGAGAGATAGAGAGTTGTTTGGCGGAGAAGATGAAGGTTGTAACGCCCGTGTTGCTGGGCTAAGCATTAGTATGATGATGTAATAGTCAATGTCAACCATTGTAACTCATTTTGAAGTAATAAAGATGAATTATTTGAGTATTATGTGAATTATGTGATTTTATTTGCTTATATACTTGTCTATAAAGATATAATAAATCAAGAATGAAAAATAGCGTCAAAAATAAAAATATAGATAAACCCGATATTTCTGAAGAAAGTTGTAGTGGTTGTTACAAGGATTCTGGAGACATAAAGAACGCCAAAATCCGAGTTATAACGAAGAAGTTATGACCTGTCGAAGTTTCGCGACAAAACCGGCACGACACTGCGTGATGTAAAAAGTGAATTTACGATAGAGTGCTTCTTAGCCCTAACGATCTAAACAAAAGTCATAACATACGTTAAACCAAGAGCATGCATAAAAATAACGCCCAAATCTGACTTCGTATGAAGATGTTATGATTTTTCCAAGTTTTGGCTTAACAGTACGCAACCTGGAGTTCGAATAATAGATCGAACAGTATTTAGCCGACACAACCCAAACGAGAATCATAGGTCTCATTAATATTAGTTCAATGGTAAAAGACAGACAAAAACAGACGTCGTATGAAGAAGTTATGAATTTTTAATGGACTTATCCTGTCCCGGTCTGTTAAAAATATAACTATAAAAATAAATTCAAAATTAGCCGACGGAGTCTAAATGAAAGTTGTAGAGTACGTCTCTACCTACGCGTGGATATAAAGAACGTCGAAAACGGATCTCGTATGTGAAAGTTACGGAATTTTTAATTTGGAGGTGGCCTGTTGCGAAGCGTGATGACGTGGCATGATCCGGAACCTTGCTTGATCTCCACGGTCTCGCATTCGGATGCTGACACGTGGTCCTCGCACTCCCATCATAGAATCTAGGACGCCCCGCATAACGTGTATGCCTCACGTACGAAGCATGTACGCCCCACAGTCTCATATTCCTAGGTCCAGAAGAAGCCACGATGCTCCATGCGAAGGCCGACACCTGCCCTCTACACGCAGTGTACCACCGAGGGTACGCCTAGCATAATCCGAAGCCTCGACCCTATAAAAGCGGGTGCAAGGCAGCCTCATTTCTCACACCTCAAATCCATTTCTTTCTCTCTCTACTCTCTCTCTCTCTCTCTCTCTCTCTCTCTCTCTCTCTCTCTAGCCTCCCTAAACCCCCTAAAGCCTAGGGAACCTCCCTAGCACTAGAAGGATGCCCAGGAGCGCCTGACGGCTCTGAGAAAAAGAGTTTTTCGGCTCAGCAGCTCTGCTCTAGCAGAACCTGGTTTTTAGCAAAACCCGTTGTAAATGAGATACGTCTACCCTACTTTAAATATAACTTATATTGAAATATAATATCGTTATTATGAACCTATAAATAAGATTTATCAGTGATTCAAAGTCGTTATACTGATTGATCTACTTGCAGGGATGATGTTTAGGTTGTGATTTAGTGAGGTGTTTAAAGTGGAATTTGCAAACAGTATACTTCGTATACCAAACGGACCTACCTCTGATATGATCCTACCTGGTTGTTCCTTACTTGAGAGATCATGAAGTACACTCTGAGTTAATGACGAATCTAGACTAATAATTAGTCGCAATAAATATTAGACTAAAATCTAGTAGTAATAATATTGGGTTTCGTCAAAGGAAATCATATTGTTAAGAAGCGAAGCACTGCTCGAATTTCGAGTCGTCACTTTAACAAATGAATGCATAGTTATTTCCATCTTACACACTTTTTTTTTATATAAATTACGTGTTATATGTGCATATCACTACAAATAAAATGACATTTAGTGGCACATAAAAAGTGTCACTAAAAACCGAAAAAGTGCCACTAAAGCCCCTTGGGGAATCAGCGGCACAAAAGAAAGTGCCACTAAAAGCCTTTAGTGGCACTTTTTGGTTGTGTCGTTGCAAACTTTATGTTTTTAGGGGCACTTTTTTATACCACTAAATCATTTTAGGGTTTTTATGGCAGTTTCTTATGTCAATATATATTTTTTTAAATAAAATTTATTTTCTTGCTTTTAGAGACACATTTTTAACCCAAAAAAAATTATAATCTAATATTAAGTTCAACTTTTTAAAATTTAAATGGAAAATAAAATAATGAAAAGACAATTAAGATTATATATAGAAAACCACAATGTAATTACAATATCATTATTTAAATTTAAATTAAACTTGTCTAAAAACAATATTGTCAATATTAAAATACAAATGTTTTCAAATTTTGATAAATCTACATGTAGTGCTAGTAACTCTCAAAACATAAAGCTATTAAACTAAATACTAAATTGGGAAGAATCATTCATGGTTTTACTCTGAAGTTCATATGTAAGACACTAACAAGTCTTTTGACTTTAGTTAGAAGAAGATATATACTCGTAACTTTCTTGTCCTTCCATGAAGCAAATGTTGAAACCTGCGGAACATTTACAACTTAATCAGAAACTTATTGTATGATATCATATACACAACACTAAAAATGATTTTTCTTATTGGTTTCACAAGTTTCATTGGAAACATGATGTAATTCTTGTGCACATGTATAAAATCAATTGCACCAAACTACACAAAATATTGAAAAAAATATAATACAGAGAGGATGAATATTTATTGTAATAAAACCCAGCCAAAACCCAAGAACAATCCGTGATGAAATCATGATTTCTAACATCTGTTATGGTTAGTTCAGGTACTGTAAATCATCACAATTGAGATCTATAAAATAAATTGGAATTAGAAAAATTATACAAACGAATGATATCATATTGATAGCTGCTAGAAATATAACTTGCATCACCTTGTGAAGTGTATAGATTTTATTCTCTGATAAATGTTTCCCAAAGCTTCCATTGGGGTCTATATTAATGTTAAAAAATACACATTAATCAATCAACATGGTGTATACAAGTGAAAATAAAACAGTTGCAACCTTAACCCCTCTAAATACAACAAGAAGAACAGTAAACATCACATGTAAACTGCTGGTATGAAAATAAAGATTTGTATACTATAATTTTCCAGGTTACAAATTGACTTATGGTTTGAAAACTGAAAGATGATGGTGCAACAACTTTATCAGTGATATTGATTCCATAACAACAAATGAACATGAGTCTATCTGTCAATGTCAATATAATATAGTAGAAATCGTAGATTCACAATTAAAATTTCAACATAAAAGTGAAAAATAATGAAACAATCAGTCAAAGCAGTCATAACTTGTGTTGAGTCCCAGAAGAAAGCATGGATATGTAAAGTGAAGCTAAAGAACTTGAGTGTATCAAAGTCAATATACTTACAAGGTTGGACTAGAAAGTCAATGTGAATTGAAGATTCAATTCTAATCTGCCATATTTTTGCCCTGTATGACACCCAGGAGGTCAATATATAAACTTTTAAATCTGTATGATGGAATGACCAAAATATAAAGGATATCCACAAGATCATGTCAAAAACATAATAGTATATGAGATAAAGCTCATTAAATTCAAATGATAAACTAAATCTAATCCATTACCACCTCGATACCATCTAATCCATCATCTGATTTTGATGGAAAATAATTTTTGGTTATTAAGAATTTTTAGAAGTTAGAATCGGAATGAGAGATTCAGAAACATAACATATCGAAGATGGAGGCCGAAAGCGAAAGGGTTGACGATGGTCGATGGCAGCAACCGCCTAAGTTTTTGATTTTAACAGAGATGTAGAAATCGTGATGGTAAATATCGTCCAACAACAAAATCGATGACAATTGGGGCAGCGGAAGAGTTGACGATCGGTGATATCAACGACGAAATGATGGGGTTGACAATGGACGATGTTCGATTGCATAAGGTGAGTGTCAATATGGTCTTGTTCTTCTTCTGGTTTTAAGAGAATGAGAGTTCAGTCTTGAATGTCAGCGCCTTGCTAAATAGTCGATATAAAACCCTAGTTGGGGCGGAACTTTCTATCTCAGCGGGAATACGAAAAAAATTAGAACTTTCAAGTTGGCGGGACTTTTAATACGTAGCGAGAGTAGAAATATTATACCTTTTATTTTAGTTATAATGGCACAAAACACATATGTACGAAAGAAAGATACCTTTAAAACCATCATTCTCTATTTTCCTCCGCCGACTGAAACATATGTACTTTTTGAATGCTTTTTTTTTTTTTCAATACTTTTGAATTTTGATCAACCATTTTCCATTCCCATGTTGTAATGGCGTCAACCACAAAACTACGAGAGCGACTAGTAAATAACGAAATCAAACGAAGACTACAGTCCATGATTATAGAATTTAGTGGCAGAGTCTTGAACAAAGCGACATAACATCATTGAAGGGGGCAGGAGTATTCGTGAAATGGGGTGGAGATGATGAGGATGCCCGATGATTTTTAGATTGATAAATAGGGTTTGATTGAAAAATAATGTAACTATCATAATTATATCATAATTATAGGGCATAGTATGTGCCACTAAAAACATATTTTAGTGGCACAAAACAAAATACGACACTAAAAACTTGTGCCACTAAATGTAATTTTGTTTGTAATGTATTATCTGTTTACTTGATATTTATGCTGGATGAATATTTTTATACATGTTTTAAATGATTTAAACTGTATATGTATTTTATATCTACAAAAATGTTAAGGTAAAACATGGGTAGATGAAATAGACGATGTGAGATAAAATGATGAGAGGCCTCGATGTTGACGATGATTCAGTCATATAGCGGAGTATAGATGACAACCACAGACTATTCTAAACAGTCCAGTGGAACGTTAGTAGGCTCACAACCTGTAGGTGTTTGTGAACGATGTGCTTACCGGTGTACTCCATCCCCCTCATGGTTGCCTTACGGACATTTATTGCTGAGGAACCCCCTTAGCAGTAGTGTCCATATCGATAAAAATCCTTAGGATATGTCCCTTATAATGGATGTTTTAGGGATGTAAAGTGAGGATAAAGGGAACGGGTAATCGGGTAGATTTTTGTGATGAAACTAATAAACTATTTATTGTGGGTTGAAAACCCTATGTGCTCAGCTCACCAGGCTCCCAAGCCTAACCCACTCAGTTTCTTATATTACAGGTAATGGCACAAGAGCATAGTTGGATGACTTGAAGAGGGATTATGGATTATTGGCCAGTAGATATAAATAAATGTTGTAAGGCTTATGGTGTTCAGTTTATGCTTTTGATCTATATCGAATATGACATGTCGAGGTTTTAATATAATGAAATACATTTCTTAGGAAATGTTTTGATAAATCTTTATCACATTTATCTTTTGGGAACAAATTCCGCAACACTTTTCTTTAAAAGTTTACTCTGATTTTCAAACAAAGCACAAACAAATCGGTCTTTTATGGCCGTGAAAATGAGGATGTCACAGAGGCTGACTGGTTCTCGTCTAGAAGAAAGTTAATTGTATAGTTGGGAAGAAGACATAGTCTTTACTCTCTGGTGGTCCTTTGTTTTTAATTTAGGGTTTTAATTATAGGAAAAGTCACATTTTAATTTTAGTTCAAAGAAAGAAATCAAGAAGCCACATAGACTATGGGTAACCGGTAAAAATTGGAAGATATCAAATATTCCCCTTATTTCATAGTTAAAATAACATTTTAGTGGTCTATTGCGTAAAAATAAAAAAACATTGATGACCAAATTGCGAAAACTAAAAAAAATTAATTATGCTACAGTGATATTTTCCTCAAATTTTATTAATTAGGAAAAAAATACATTTGCATACTTGGGAATCCCTACCTATGGAAAATAAAAGGCTTAGGGATAGGCACTGGAAGCAAAAAATACATAACAACTATTAATACAAAACAACAAAATAAAAAAACCAGAACAATATCTGAAGCTAATACATATACATAGCAAAGAAAAACTAAAGAAATTTAATGGTATGATAGTTTTTAAGCATAACAGTTAAATATTAGTATTTTAGTGTATATATCTTTTTTTTTCTTAGAAATTTAATGGTATCATAGTTTTTAAACATAACAGTTATTGAAACCTGGTCTAGTCAGCTAGATCCTATTGAAATCCTTAACGTTTTCTTCTTGTTAAATAGTTTTTTTTAATCTCAACAAACCGATATTGAAAAAAAAGGAAATAATCAAGAAAGAAAAAAAAATTAATTAGAGTTGTGTTGGCTTTTTGCAGTCCTAAAAAATGAAGAACTAAGAAACCGAAAATGTCATTCTTACCCCTTCTCCACATTCACACATTTTTACTAGGCGTGTGTTGTTTTTGTTTATACAATATATCCCCTATGCTAAGTTCAAGATTTGGCGGAAAACCAAGAAGAAAGTTTTACAAGTCTTCTCACCCTACCTCACTCGTTCTTGGGCTACAAAAATACACTAACGTCTCAATATTTTCAATGATTTGATAAGAAAGTCCTAAACTTTATTTTTTTTTACAGTAAAGTCTTAATCCACGATTTAACAAAAAGTCTTAAACTTTATTTTTTTTTTTACAGTAAAGTCCTAATTACCAGCTAACCGGAAAAAATGGTAAACGTGTCAAACACTGCCAGTAATTAGGACTTTACTGTCAAAAAAATAAAATTTAGAACTTTCTTGTCAAATCGATAAAAATATTTAGATTTTAGTGCATATATCGCAAACAATAACTTGATTGTGATTTGGAAAGAAGTTAATTCAAACATCAAAATAAATTTAGAAACCAATTCTAAGTAGGAGATAATGTTAAATTGATTTGACAATAACTTTTTCTTTTTTTTAAAATGACGAAATCTACTTGCAATATTTTAATAGCAATATAACTTTATTTATGTTGCCGGTTTGCGAAAGCAAAAGCCCATAAAAAACAAATTACAAATGTGACTGCAAATGCATTCGAATATAATTCAAAAGTCAAAGTTTCAAAAGCAATAAAAAAATGTCATAATTTTTAAATTAACGAAAGAAAGATACCTTTAAAACCATCATTCTCTATTTTCCTCCGCCGACTGAAACATATGTACTTTTTGAATGCTTTTTTTTTTTTCAATACTTTTGAATTTTGATCAACCATTTTCCATTCCCATGTTGTAATGGCGTCAACCACAAAACTACGAGAGCGACTAGTAAATAACGAAATCAAACGAAGACTACAGTCCATGATTATAGAATTTAGTGGCAGAGTCTTGAACAAAGCGACATAACATCATTGAAGGGGGCAGGAGTATTCGTGAAATGGGGTGGAGATGATGAGGATGCCCGATGATTTTTAGATTGATAAATAGGGTTTGATTGAAAAATAATGTAACTATCATAATTATATCATAATTATAGGGCATACATATTTGATTTAATTAATTAAATTATTAATTAAAAATTAGGATTACTTAAATACCCTTTATTAGGTTTTGAAAATAGGAAGAATTTCATATATGCCCCTCTTAAATCTCAAAATATCATATTTGTCCAGCTTAATTTTTCAATATCATATTTACCCTTCATAAACCTTCAAAATATCATATTTGCCCAAATCATTTTTATAATGTTTTTAATATTTTATAATCATTTTTATACCTTAGAAGTATTATAATAATTAAAAAATTTAACCATATTATCCTTACATCTATGATAATTGAATGTGAACTTCTAAATTGTTGGAATGTTGTCCTCTTGACCAACAAAAAGATTCATCTTCAATATTTTCTATGGAATGTATATTTTGTTTGTTTAACTTTTGTTGTTGTTGATTATTATCATGTTGTGGATAAATGCTATTTTAGATATTACCATTGATATTTTGATGTATAAAAAGTGCATATACGATATTTTGATATTTAAGAAGGGCATATATGATATTTTGATGCTTAAAAAGGACATATATATGATATTTTGAAATTTTATGAATGGTAAATATGATATTTAGAAATTTTATGATGGGTAATTATGATATTTAAAAATTAAGTTAGGTAAATATGATATTTTGATGTTTAAGAATAACATATATGAAATTGTCCCTTGAAAATAACCGCTCTATATTTATTTCTACATCCACAAAATACATATTTAAATAGATCTGTAACTTTTTGAGCAAATATATATATATATATATATATATATATATATATATATATATATATATATATATATATATATATATATATATATATATATATAGGGTTAGGATTAAATGTGACTACAAATATTGTATGAATGTATGACTAATTCTTGTCCATTAGATTTAAAAAAACAAAAGGTTGTGATCTTAGGGTGCATGTTATTAACGTGAGATAGCATATACTATATAACCACACTTAATTAATTATAAGAATAAATATGGTATTTTATTAAGAGAGAGAGAGGGAGAGAGAGAGAGAGAGAGAGATTAACTATATTTTAGGAAATTAAGTAAAATCTATTAATAAAATCATAATTAGTATTTTGAAATCGTTTATTTTAATAATACTCACGAATCATGAAATTAAAGAATAAGACAATTTTACTATTTAAAAATCACGAATTTACTTCAGCCAGTTTCATTCTTTAAGAATCAAATCTCATTATAAAAATGTTTTCATTGATAAATGACTTTCGACCATAAAACTAGTGATATGTATGAAACAAATTTCATTCTTTAAGAATGATTTATGAATATTGTATAACATATTCTTGAAGAATATATATATAGTATTATTTTTGCACGGTACTCAAAAATTATTCGTCAAAGCTATAACATCAATTCGAAATTCTTGAAGAATATATAATATTCTTTCTACACATAAGCAAGTTTTACATAATATAAAATATTCTTGAAGAATATACAGGAAATAATATATTTTGGGTATGCATTCTAAAAGAATGATCATGGTGGAATCTCGTCGAAGGTAGGTTGCCTGAGGAATGCTGGAGTACGCAACACCGGTTCGTTTCCCTTGTGGCAACACAATTTCTTATCATATCACATACGTATAGAAGTAAAGTAAGTGATCTAATTATATTTATTAATATTTAGTATTCCATAATTACATGATTCTTATTTTAAGTAATTAAATCTCATTAATTGATATAAATCAAATTACCATCATTACCATATTTGGATATTTGAAATCAATTGACAGAAATTAGTCATACGTTCACACGATATATGAAGATTATATATGAACCTAACTCTCTCTCTCTCTCTCTCTATATATATATATATATATATATATATATATATATATATATATATATATATATATATATATATATATACACTAGATGTCTTCTTGCGCTAAGCAGCAACGATAAATATTTTTTTTGGCGAATGGTTTTTTACCGGAAAATAATTATTAGATTTTATTATTATTTATTATGCAATAAAATTACCAATTTTAAATAAAATATTTATGTTTGTACCTATATTTATATTGTATGTTTATACTATTGAAGTAATAATTAATATGTGTGTCTAGTTTTATATATATATATATATATATATATATATATATATATATATATATATATACGAATTCAATATTTTAAAATTTTTATTTTGCTCTTAATTGAATTTTTTAATTACTTTCTTTAATTCAAGTCTTCAAACTCTTGGCAAGTATTAATGAATTATTTATGCATAACCTCTAGTTATGGAGAAATTTTCACTCCTCTTACCCTTGCACAGAAGGTCTCAACTAAGGAGCAAACAGAAAAGACAGAAGAGTCGAGTTCAGCTAAACCCGACTCGACTCGCCGAGTCCCTCTAATGGACTCGACGAGTCCATGCCCTGATAACAAATCTGTTGTTTCCTTAAAGCCTTACAGGCCTCCTTTGCCATTTCCAATTCGAGCCATACCTGATGAAAAGGTCAAAGTATACAGAGCCTTCATGGAACATGTTAAAGCCCTTCAAGTCAACGTCCCATTTGTTGAAACGATGCTTCAAACACCCAAATATTTAAACTTGCTCAAGGGTCTCTTTGTTGCTAGAAAAGATATGGCAGAAGTCACAGAATTAGTATTAAATGAACTACTAGAAAAGAAGGGCGATTCGGGGAGCATCTCGATTCCTTGCCAATTTGGAAATATACTTGCTACTCAAGCGTTGACCGATTTGGGTGCAAGTATTAACTTACTGCCTTTTTCTTTCTTCAAGAAGCTGAAATTACCGGAGCCGAGGTTTATTAATATGAAGATCCATTTGGCGGACAAGACAATATTTCGCCTAAGAGGTGTTTGTGAAGATCTCCTCATAAAAGTGGATAAATTTGTATTCCCCGTGGACTTTGTAGTGCTTGACATGGAAGAAGACCTCGAAATTCCAATTATTTTGGGGATACCATTTTTGAATACCGCATGCGCATTGATAGATGTATGCGAGTCCACACTAACATTGAGGGTAGGAGACGAGTCAGCTGTGTTTAAAGCTATACCAAAGATTAAGCAAGGAGAAACAAGAAAAGAAGACATTTCCTCCATTGATTTGGATGATGAAATACTCCAAAAAGAACTTGCACTCCTACAAGAAGAAGATCCAAGTAAATTTCTACTATCTTCTGGAGGAAATAGTAATGTTGAAAAAGACTTAGAGGAGATAGAGAAGCTACTTAAGGGAACTGATTCACAAAACACAATGGAATATAAGGAATTCGCACCGACTCGCCGAGTGAAGTCGACAAACTCGACGAGTCCAGTCGAAAATTTCATCAATTTGGGTTATCTTGACCTGACTGTCTCCAGTCCCTTGCCTGATTTGGACATGAAGATTTTTCCTAATTCTTTAGAAGATCAAGCAGCAGAAGGCGGAATTGTAAAAGCGTTTGGTGACTTCCAACACGTTCAAGTAGCTTGCCTTGATACTATGATGCAAGAAAATGAAGATATTTGACTCGACAAGGAGGCAAGTTTTGGAGAAGAGGAAAATGCAAGGGTTAGGAAAGATGATACTGATAACCCATTCATTGAGTCACATATGACCAAACCTCGAGCCCGAGTTTTGACCAACTATGAAGTAATGAAGTTTAAAGAAGGAGGAGTACAAAAGAGGGTGCAATAGAATGGGGTAAAGAAGAAGAACGTGGGGAAAAGGGAAATTCATGTTGTTGAAGATGATGCTACAAGGAAAAAGAGAGAAGAATTGAGACGGGCATACAAGAAGAAGATACAAGCTTACAAGACAAAGTATAAACCAGAAAAGATTAGGAGTGCATTCCCGATGCAGGAAAATGAAGAAACGTAGATGGGAATGAGTCCAGCTAACGACTCCTTAAAAAGAAGCACTTGGCGGGAGGCAACCCGTTATGAGAGTTTGCTTTCTTTTATCTTTCTCGTTTTAGTTTTTTGTTTGATTTTCGTTTTTAGGATTTTATTTTTCTGTTTTCGTCTTCTAAATCATCAAACATGACTGCTTGAGAGTAAGTATGGGCTGAGTGTGGGGTGGATTGATTTTTTTTTATTTGCAAGTGACTCGTCGAGTCTGACCCTGACTCGACGAGTCGATTTTATTTACAGAAAAAAAAATAATTATTATATTTTTAGATCTGGTAAAACTAGGGTTTTTACCCTAATGTGCTCATCTTCCATTCATACTTGTCGTGCACCTACTCGTATTCTCTCTCAAGCACTCATCAAGTTCTTCAACTTTTCTTCAAAATTCTCGAATTCCATCAATCAAGCTACTTAATTTCTTTGATAATTATGTTAAAATCATGATTTTTAGATGTTATAAGGTACCAATTTTATACAACACCCGTTTTTGAAGTTTAGTGAATTTTTAGGGTTTTTGATTTTGGAATAATTTTGGTGTTTTGGATGGATATTTTTGCTCCAATACATCTTAGGAACATCCCTGAACAAACCCTTGAAAAAATTCGAGTTTTTATGTTCAAATTTCACACGACCCGTCGACTGACTCGCGCAGTTCATCAGACTAGCCGAGTCGGTCATGGACTCGACGAGTCCAGTCGGGGACCCAGATGGATTCTGTTTTAATGTTTTTCTGTGTCTTATGGGTTGTTTATTCTTTGTTTTGCAGGGACCATGTTTTCAAGAGGACAAAGCTATCGTGGAAGTTAAGGAGATTTTCCTTGGTTGCATTTTCCACAAATCAACTCAAATTCAACAAGAACCAAGTGGAAGAAGAAGCTTGCGGAGCTCCAGAAAAAAGGAGATATGTGCTCCTAATACAATTGATTGGGAATGGTTGGGGAGAGTTCATTATGAAGAAGAATTAGCCCCTTATCTAGTTAAAACATTTGTGCATAATGGAGTATCCATTACATGTGATGGATGGAGTCGTGTCTTCCGAATTCAAGAGCCGATTTATCGTGAGCTGTGCCTGGAGTTCTTTTCCACAATACACTTCTAGGGTGTGGATGAATATTATAACCCCGGAAGTGTTACCTTTTGTCTTGGGGGCGAGTTTCGTCAGTGTTCCATGGTCGAACTAGCTTGGAGATTGGGGATATATGACCAACAAGTGGTCAACACGGATGCATTTCGTACATTTTTGTAGCATTGCCACGGGAAATCTTCATAAAAGTCCCAATATTTACGGAAAAGTTACACTTTAGTCCTAAGATTTTTTTTTCGAACGAAAAAGTCCCGAAAACCGGCAAAAATTTACAGTTTAACCCTTTTTGACCGGTTGAAACCGGTACCAAATTAATTTGGGACTATTTAGTAAACTAATCCAAAATATTGGGACTTTTCTGTAAACAAAAAATATTAGGACTTTTCTGTAAACAAAAATATTAGGACTTTTCTACAAACAGAACCATTATTATTATTATTATTATTATTATTATTATTATTATTATTATTATTATTATTATTAAAGAAATATAAATAAGAATACTATTTTTTGAACTTGTTAGTATTAATATTATTACTAATACATATAAATGAATTTAAGTGAAAAAAAATAATATTAATGACATTGTTTAAGGGTGAATGTGGAGGAGATGTTGATGCTTTTAGCATTGAAATCATAAATGTTTGCTTGTATATTTTTACTTTGTTATGGTCATTTCACATTTGTTGTTATTGTTTTCAATTCAGAATAATAATACGTAACAATTTAAAAGAAGTTACATATTTGTAAAATTATTTATAAATAATTTAAGCTAGAAGGATTTCTCACTTTGTATATAAAAATGTTTAAGGTGGAAGGATTATTTTTCAAATTCAACAGATCCACTACAAACATCTACATAGGTAGCCCATATCAAAATTCAAAAATATTAATTACAATATCTTGTTTAATAAAAAGTAATAGGACATGTTTTTTGGATTAATACTTTTAAATTTTGATTAACACTTTTGAATTATTCCTATTACTTTTTATTAAACAAAATATTGTAATTAATACTTTTGAATTTTGATATGGGTAACCTATGCAGATGTTTGTAGTGGATTTGTTGGATTTGGAAAGTAATTCTTCTACCTTAAACAATTTTATATACAAAGTGAGATTAAACTATTAATATGCAACTTCTTTCAAATTGTTAAGTATTAATATTCTAAATTGAAAACAATAATAACAAATATAAAATGACCATATACAAAGTAAAAATATACAAGCAGACATTCACGATTTCAATGCTAAAAGCATCACCATCTCTTTCACCTCAACCCTTAAACAATGTCATTAATATTAGTTTTTCATTTAATGCATTTATATGTATTAGTAACAATATTAATAATAACAAGTTCAAAAAATAGTATTCTTATTTATATAATAATAATAATAATAATAATAATAATAATAATAATAATAATAATAATAATAATAATAATAATAAGGGTTCTGTTTGTAGAAAAGTCATAATATTTTTGTTTACAGAAAAGTCCTAATATTTTTCTTTTACAGAAAAATCCCAATATTTTGGATTAGTTTATGAAATAGTCCCAAATTAATTTGGTACCGGTTTCAACCGGTCAAAAAGGGTCAAACTGCAAATTTTTGCCGGTTTTCAGGACTTTTTCGTTCAAAAAAAAAATCTTGGGACTAAAGTGTAACTTTTCCGTAAATATTGGGATTTTTCTGAAGATTTCCCCATTGCCACAAAGAATTTCCGGATGGGATCACAAGTTCAAGTTGGTGGAGCACCATTGCTAATAAAGTTTACATTCTGAAGCCGGCTCAAGAAGGGAACATACAATCACCTACACACCGCCTTATTCACCGGCTTATTTCAAATACCATTAACCAAAAGAAAGATGATGACAAGGTTTCTAACCTTGATGTTTTCTTTCTTTGGAGCATCATTACACCCGATACTTTCTGCAACATTCCATGGTCCATCGCTTCATATTTAGCGGAGGGAGCGGTCAAGGACCGCAAAACTTCAAAAATTAATGGTGGCATGTTCGTGACACGTTTAGCCCATTCTTACGGGCTAATGACTAGTGGTTCTTGGAACTTGCTGACGGAGATCATGACATCTCCCTTTAATCCTATTTTGTTTCGCAGGGCACGCAATATTGAAGATTAATGAGGAGGTCATTATGCTATCCCACATGACGATCCGGTGATCGGGCTTGAGGCACCGGGACGGAGGGTTCGATCGAGACGTGAGCGCGAAGTGGAGGAGGAACCGCCGGTGATTCCGGTGGACAATAATGAAGTACCAATGGATTGGTACAATGTCGAGATGAGGAGGCTCCAAGACCAAATGGCGAGAAGTATTAATTTTAGCAACGAATCACACGTGCGACTTTTTGACCATTTTCATATTCCACACATTGATGGGGTAACTTCCCTTACATTCCTTCTTGGGACGAGATCATTAACGCAAGGCGGAGTGGAGCTGGTGGGAGCGGTGTTGTGCATGGCCATGATGAGGAAGAAGATGATGCTTAGTTTCTTTTATGTTTTATTGAACAATTTTTTTATTTATTTTGTTTAGTGTGTTTTAAATTCTTAATTAGGACTTAAACTCTTATACGCTTGATGATCTATTTGCCTTGGTTTATTTCAGAATTTGGTTTAGGAAATGCTTGCATAAGGAGTCTAGAGTATGTGAGAAAAACGTGGAAATGAGTCAAGAAAGGTCGACGTATTGAGTCTAGGTGTCGAGTCCGGTCCTAAAGGGTTTAGGAGTAAATGTTTACAGAAGCAATTGGAGGTTTTTGAAGTCCATTACAAGCTGGATTCAAGACATAATTTCTTTATTTTTCACCCAGCGATGACTCACCGAGTGCAGTTAATCTACTCGACGAGTCGCACTACATCTTCACGATTTCAAGAATTTCGCGCTATTACTTGACAAGTTGTTTATATGACTCGACGAGTCCTTCATTTATCTACCACAAGGGCTGCTGACTTGATGCTGATAGCTACACCACTTGATCACTTATTCTTTCCAATCAATTCCTGAAGAATTTACAATATTTTTTCCTGCACATTTGGAGCTACCCACATGCGATTTGATGCCCGCGACATGGATGAGCTATTCAATGTCTAAAGTCGATTGAAGTAAGAGCTTAATAGAAGATGATCAGTCTATCAACTGCTATCCCAGGGGAGTTTGTTCCAATTCCCTCTATATTTGTTTTGTTTTTCTTTTCATGCAATATATGCAATGAGGACATTGCATAAATTAAGTGTGGGGTAGGGGGCTTGATGTCATCTTAGTAAATGTAGAATCCTAATGTCCTAATTTTAGTTAATTTTTAATTTTTGCATACCAAAAATGTTGCTTAGGACTTAATTTAGAAAGTTTTGGTAAAAAGTAATTAAGATTCCATGTTAGCGTTATGTTGATGATTGCATGAAAACTCAAATGTTTAGTTGAGCCTATATACGTTCTAGTGCATTTGTGGCTTCCTTATTCCAGTGAAATCATGGGACAAAAACACGACCTCGCTTAGCCCAAAGGATGCAATATGTTTACCATCGTGTACCAGAAATGTATCTAGGAAAATTATTATTTTAGCCAATAAAGGTTGAAGTTGAGCGCCCCTGCTTAAGCATGTAGGATTTGAGTGAAAAAAAAGCGAGTTACATGTTAAAAAAAGAGAGAGAGAATTACAAGAAAAGTTGTAAGAATTTTGGAGCAGTTAAAGTGAAGATCAAAAGATTAAAGTTCTAAAGAAATTCATAAAGTTGAAGATACCAAAGATCAAATCAAACAAGGTGGTGAATTCAAAGAAATCAAAGATCAAATTATCAAGGAAGTGAAGAATTCAAAAGAGCTCCATAGTGGTATCTATAATTGTAATTCTAGATTATGTATGCTTGGGTTGCTCAACCAAAAATACCTTGAGGATAGGAAGTTTTCTGCGGATGGATTCGGAGGGATGCATAAAATGAGCATTGTTCGGGATAAGTGGGTGAATGTTTATGAGGATTGTAACTATTTGGAATATTGGGGGGTTTTAGGAAAATTTTAGACACAAATACATGCGTTATGGTCTTGGCATAATGGTTGGGTTGGATTGGAGTTGTCCTATGTGATTCTAATTTGCTAAAATTTAGTTTTTCTTGGGAGCAAGCAAAAGTCAAGTGTGGGGTATTTTGATAGTGACATATTTAGCCTTATATTAAGTATAAATTTTTATCATTTATTAGCTAATTTATTGCATATCATGGACAAAAGATACTTAAAAGTGTTTGAATTGTGTTTTCAGTCCAAAAGCGAAGCTCGGAAACAAAAGGAAGCAGGAGAAGCGGTTGGGAGCTCGGGAGTTGAACAAAGAAGAAAAATGCTAAAAATACAAGGTACTCGGCGAGTAGGGTCGACTACTCGGCGAGTCTCATCGAAGATTCGAGAGGATAAAGACTCCGTGACTTGCCATGTACGGGAATTAAGGGATGGACTCGGCGAGTCGGTCATGGACTCGGCAAGTCAGCACGAATTTATAAAAACAGCTGTCCAGAATGACACAAGGTATTCTGGAACCCTTGGGGAGGAGCAAGCTACGAATAAGAGCCAGGAGAGATATGGAGAATGAAGATACAACCACAAAACCAATTCCGAAGGAGATTTGAGGCAAAATTACATCATTCTTACTTTAATCTATTATTCTTCATCATGTTTAGACTTTTAGATTTCGTTTTTGTGTTGTTAATTGCCCCAATCATGAGCTAAAACTTTTAAACTTATGTTTGGGGAGACAATATTGATACTATGGTTTGATTTATGGTAGGATTAATTTAATATTGGTGATTTTGTTGATTCTAGCTTGTTAAAGAACCTCATGTGTGAATGATAACTGTTTTTATGTTAGTAGGAAGATAATTAAGCAGCATGAACATCTCTTAATTGCTACCTCATATAATTTATGCGACCACTTTATTATATGACTAGGATTAGTGACTGTAAACTAGAATTAATAGAAAAATAGGTAAATTCATGTGTGAGCTTGTGTGATGACCATCAACAAGAGGTTAACTAAAGGACCAAATTAGTTAGCAATTACAAGTCTAAATCAACCCGAATAAATAACCTAGTGAATTAAATTAAATTAGACAACTGGCCACTGTTTGAGTTAGTTTGTTCTCTAAGGATTAGTGCAGCGAACGTGAAGCTAATCACTTGAATCAGTAGCCAATAGAAGAATTAATCCATTGCACTATTACCATAATATCAACCATAGGATCAATTGAGTTGAACTAAACAGAAGTTCCCTTCTTCATTGAATTTAGTTGAATCTTTGCTTTTCTAGTCTTTAGTTAAGTAATAGTTAGTAAGTTTCTAGTCTTGTAAAACTAGAGAAAAGCCCCTTTAATATTTAAATTTAGATAAGAGTAGTTTTTAGTTTTAATTTACCATTCCCTATGTTCGATACCCTACTTATTTAGCTTTACCACAATTGATAGGTCCACTGCCTTTGTGTGTTTATTTTATAATTAAAAGTAGGTTTAAAACTAGTCGAGTTCACACACATCAACACTCCTATGCTTGTGTGTCCGATTTTGGCCAAGGGGTTACATATATATAGTGTAGAATTCCAAGAGTCATATGTAACATAATTCTTACACTTAGGCTTATGATCCAATAACCCATATGGACTAACTCTTCATGGACTCTCACATAAACTTAGTCCATCATGGATCAATAGCCCAAACCATATGTATCAATAATTTACATAATTAGTCCCTGTTAGTTTAATTTGTCTCTTTTGATCACTAAATTAATTCCAAATTAATTCTTGATCAATACTAATTAACTAATATGATTTCTCCATCAATATATTATACTTATAATATATTAATAAATAAAAAATAACCTCTTTCTCAAATATCCATCCTATCAGATTGTTCTGGTGAAGGCAACCCAAAAGGACCATGCTATTATCAAGTTAAGTACATACCTATTATAGTTATGGGCTTAGACACCTAATCCAACAGTCTCCCACTTGAATAAGTCTAATAACTATAATTGTAAGTAACACCGATTAGCAATCGTAGCTCTTAGAAGCCGCTGTCAAATGTAAGTCCCAAAACAATAGATCTCACACCATATCAATCAATCTATTTAGTGAATGCGGAATGTAAACCAAATAGTGATTCAAGAACACTCAAAATAACTTAATGCACACGATCATATTAATGGAAATCGTCTGGTACATCAAAGAAAGCCTTCACAGCCGAATACACCAACAGGAATGAAGAATGAACGAACTAACTAAAACAATATTCGGTTAAGCTTAAATATGAACCAAGTATACAACCCATTAACACCCAAGCCCATTCATGACCGAAATCACTAGATGATTTCGGTCCAGCTAACTGAGAATACATTCAAGCCTTAAAACAAAATAACATTTTAAGCCCAAGAACAAAAACATTATATGCCCAACATAAACCACAAAAATATAACCCAAAAATCTCCCCCTTGGTTAATTGCTGGCAACTTTCATAGCTTGTCTACAAGATGAACATTAGACTGATCGAATGCCCCGGCCCATAACTTCCGTTCAATTATAGTGGCAACCATTCTAGTGAAAGCTTTGCTAACAACTTCAAACAATTGATTTTCTATAGTAATTTGAAAATGTGACAAAGTACGAATATCACGTTCTCCAAACTTCAACAAATCCTTGGGATCGACAACACGGTACTGGCTCTTTTTCAGCTTGATCACCGCCGAGAAGCGTAGACTCATCATAAACCTAAAATTGCATTGAGTCCAAGGTGCCTTCTGGTAAACGTCTGGGAAGCAGAATATTTTTAGCTTGCTTTATAGGAGGCCACATAACATTCACCACGGTTTTATTAGTGTGAGGATCAATGACATCCTTATCCTTCTTTGTGAATGATGAAGGAGTCTTCATCCTTGAAATTTCTTTTTAGATTGATCCTCAAGAAACCTCTTAAAATCCCAGGCCACGGAGTCATTGGTTGGATTGTTGAAAGTAGCATGAATAAGTTCAGTAAGATCAACTTTTGTCTAGGACATAAAATCAGTTAGCTTCTCGTAACACTCAATTCGACTGCTCTTCTGCGTCACAAACCACATTTTCTTGTCAGCATCATATCCCTACATCAAAATGCCAGAGCGATCTCCATACTTGTCAGTAAATTTCTTCCCAGTTTCCCTTAAAAACATTTTAGGGTGATCTCCTGGACCATTCTGATCCGAATGTTTCATCACCAACATCTTCCCTTTCGACTGCTCAATTCGATCTTGTTTCTCACTTCTTTCTTGAGCAAAAGAAGGTCCAAAAGATAAAAACGTGTCAAGATTCGGGTCCGGAGTAGGTCTAACAAGTCTTTCACTCACATGTTCAGAGGATGGATTGACTGGATCAGAGCTAGATACAGAAATCTTTTCACCTTCAGCGCTTAAAGGTTGAAAATCATCACCAAACTTTTGATGTAAGCACTGCTTCTGGTTAAAGAATAAAGCATTTATACCACCAAGATTTGCTTGAAGTTCAGAAATCTTTGCATCTTTAACAGAGTTCTCCTGTTCAAGGTTAGAAACTCTCACAGTCAGACTACCAATTAGAAAATCCTTCTCAATGGACTCCTTCTTCAAAAGCATAATCTCTTGTTTAAGCTCAGAGATGGTTTGATGGGAGTCTTGATCACCTCCTTGCTTGGAGCCAATAGATATTCCTTTTCCTTTGGACTAAGATATGGAATCTTGAAAAGCAAGTAACTTGGCCAATTTCAAAGATGCAGCATCGTGCTCTGGAGGAGGTGGGGCAGAAGAACTTCCCGAAGCAAATGTTTCCTCATTAACCATTTGACTTTGAACATCTTCTTGGACCGGGGCTGTTTCAATGATTGGGCTTTGAACATCTTGAATAACTTGAGTGGGCTCAATAATCAGACTTTGATCATCATGAGCAACTTGATTGGGCTCAACAATTGGAGAGGGCAGTTGTACTGGCTCAATAGAAAGCACTCCCGGCCTTGGATCTTTACGTCTTTGCTTTCTTGGCGCTAAGGAGGCGTTTGAATCAATTTTATCACTCTCATATGGAGAATCAGAAATAACAGGAACTGATTGGGGAGGCTTCCTTGCAATTGCCTGTAGTTGAGCAATGAGATCATCCATCTGTTTGGGTGTGGGATCATTTGACTGCTTAAAGATATTGACATCCTTTTCTGTCTCAGCTGGAGTATCCACATCCTTACTGATTGACTCTTTTGGTGGTATATACATACAAAAATCCATTCTATCATCATCACTATCACTATGATCATCATCAAAATCATCAACATCATCATTAGTATCATCATCATCAGAATCATAAACATCATCATTAGCATCATCATCATCAGAATCATCAACAACCTCAAACGAAGAACTGAGATTTGATCTTGTTGGAGCTACATGTTCTTCAGCTACTATTGCAATTGGATTACTAGAAGCTTGAACACCTTCTGTCTCTACAAACTTTCCAAATTTAACCAATTCTTTCATGTGCGGTGAGTAAACTTCTTTGCTCTGAATACAGCCATAGAAATTTGCCATGTGATGCCCATCTCTTCCACGTCCTCAGGATGAATTTAATCCAGTTCTCCAACCAAGATTGGAGGGGCCAAATCTCCTTCCAGTAATGCATTATAACATTTCATGAACCCAACTATCATAGCCAAGTTTTCTTCAGCTTCTTTTAGAGTCGATGAAAGTTGGGCTGAAACTGTGGACTTAGAGTTGGATCCAGAAGAACTTGAGGCAGCCATATGTTGATGAGACACAACAGGATGTGCAAAATGGATATGTTGAGCAGAGAAGGCATTATTTGATGAAATTCCTAGATTTGCAACAGAGTAAGAAGTCACATGGTTGATTTCACGTTGTTTATCATCCACGTCACATGCTTTGTTTATGGCCATCACTTCAGCAAGGCTAAGTTTGCTCAGATCCCTATTCTTCTTGATTTCGGCCACGTTCATGTCCCAACTGCGTGGAAGAGAATTCAACAACTTTTTGTTGATCTCAGTGCGAGGTAGACTTATCCCATTCATGCTCATCTCAGTGGTAAGAGTAACAAATCTTTGCAGCTGAGCTTCAAGAGATTCTCCTAAAACATGATTGAACATGTTGAACTTCTATCTAAGTAGGTCCTTTCTACTTTGTCTCATGTATTCATTCCCTTCATAGACCTCAATTAAAGCCTCTCACAAATCCTTTGCAGACTCGTATTGTCTAAATCCTTGAGCAATATCCGGAGATAAGGCCATTGTGAGAGTGGGAAGAGCTCTATCATGTTCTTCAACCTTTTCAAAGTCCTCGTCTGTGTAATTTTCTATCTTCTTATCAAAAACTATCTCTTCATCATCACTCAAAGTAGTGGTAATCCTGACTGGACCTCTAAGAATGCTCATCCATATCTTGGTATCTTTCATTTTAATGTATGTTTCAGTTCTTTCATTTCAATTTCCGAAATCCATAAGCAGACAGAAGTCGAGGGATGCGAGTGGTAGTTCACATAATAGAGTCCAACTCTTGATGCATTGAAGTGCCGTATTGAGAATCCATTTCAATTAATCAAACCGAAAATAACCAAAAGTCAAGGGCAGACCGAACACAATGAAAGTCAACTGAGTTATTGACCAAAAAGCATAATATGGTTGATTGAACACGTTAAAGAATTCGGTCTAGAGATGGTACCGAAAACCAAGCATATGTCGGTCTAAACTTTGACCTAAAATCCTGGACTTTGACCAAAACACTCACCGAACACCCTTAAAGATGTTGAAACCGAACACCTTGATTTGTTATACCGAAATTCCTTAAGTTTCGTGATTTAAATGATAAGGATCTAGGATAATTCCGATAATTCAGATGAAGATTACGAAGAACACGATGAACTTCCAGAATTTCAAGAACAGTTAATCGATGATCAAGCAAAAATTGATTAATTTCAATAGAAACTAGTCAATCTCCAATTAAGAAAAATTTCTCAAAACTGCTAAAAATGGGTTTCCAAGGTTCTTGAATCGATTGATACCTTCACGAAGCTCTGATACCACTTGTAAGTCCCGAAATTCTCCTACAAATCAATCGGATTCACTTGATGGTGCGGAATCCCAATCAAGTGAATAATGCAAGATCAAATATGTAATAAGAACACAAATAGTTAATCTTTAATGCACACTATTAGATTGAATAGTCGGGTACATAAGATGTTGATTACACAATGTTCTATCTTGTTTCTCTCTAAGCTCACGTCCAATGCATGTGGCAGCCCCCAAAACATCTAACTCTCCTATCTAGGTTAAAATAACACTATTTATACCTAGACCTAATAACAAAGCCCAAGCCCAAAACCCAAACAATACATTATTGAGCCTAACCAAAATCACATGTGATTTTGGTCCAAACAACACCAAAACATGGTGTTTTTGGTCCTAGACCAAGAACTCTAATAGCTTATGAAAAGCAAAGGATAAACCACAATTTATGACCGAACACTTGTGATTTTCCATAGTCTGGTTCATGGCACTCAAATTTACTTTTAGTTTCGCAGACATGTTGATGGCTATTCATTGCGAAAGTTCATAAAAGAATCAACTACGAAAGTGCGTAATTGAAACGACATCATAAAAGATAAGATAGGGCGCGAGAATTTGAAATGACGATGATTTGACGCTGCTTGATACACGTCATAACCGTCACTCACGTCTTTTTAGGCGACTTTTCAGTAACCGATGCAACCAATCGACAGTTTTCTCTCACCTCCTACACAGTATAAAAGGATTTCAATGTTTCATTAATTAATTACCACTTTCAAAAAGCAAACAAATCCTCCCGCAATTATTATCTCTTTACTATTCATCATCTCCTTCATCAAGCTTCGAGGGCAACTTCTTTAGAGACTCCTTCAGTTGCAGAAAACGTGGCTCGGTCCTCAATCCTCAACCTTAAGGCCCATCAAAACTTGATCCTCGATCTTGAGCTAGCAATGTAGGACAGGTTTCTCCAACCAATAGTCGAATGTTTGAGGTATTCTCCACTCGTTATCACGCTTACCAAGTCAAAAATTGTTCGTCTGGTGCATCTCTCCAAGGCCTACTCCACTGCCAGTTATCAAAAGGGAGAAGAACTGATCTCGTCGAGATCTTCAACCAAAAGACCCAAATCACAAAATCAAGGTTCTGTCACCTCCTAGGGCTTCCACAGGGTCATGACCTTATTAACCTTGAGAATGTCTCCAACTTAGCAATTCTAGAGATGTTCTACTAGATGGGCTACAAGGAAACATTAACAGTAGTTTCTAAGCTTAAAAAGCCTAACTTATCGCCGATGTGGAACAGTCTCTTCACATTGCTATTCAAGAGCTTCTTAGAAACGGTTACCGGCTTGGACTGTGTGAGCAAATTGTTCATGAATATGATGTACGACATCTAATCTGGCATCAACTTGGATTACGGGTCAGTTCTCTGGGGCCAGTTAGTACAAAGCACTCTCTCAACAACACGACACAGTGAAATATCATGTGCTCGCTTCTGGACCATCGTCGTTCAAACGGTGATTAGCAAACTCAACATTCCTGTATTGTAAGGGTCGTGTATGGCTTCCATCCATATTTTTCACACAATGAACATCATACTCGTTGATACCTCAAAGTTCAGTTTCATCGACTCCATTCCTTAATTAATGTTTCGTGATGTTCCGGCAGTGAGTGATGTACTGCGAGCCTATCGCACTTTGCCCGTCTTAGTCTTTCACCCCTTGACAAATGAAATGAAAAAGGTCCTCGACAAGGAGGACAAACCCAAGAAGGGGGCAAGAAGAAGGGTACGAAAGTTAGTCTATTTGAACCACCCCATCTCCAAAAAAGGGTGGGAAACGAAAACCTGATGTCGAACCTTCCGCACCAAATCAAGATCGTAAAAGGAAGAGAGTCAAGAAAGTGGCTCATCGTGTAACATCCCGAAATATCAAGAGTAGAGTTGAAGGGCTAAAAGAGTAAATTTGGGAAAGAGCGACTCGGCGAGTCCATGGGTGGACTCGGCGAGTAGAGTCGCGACTTGGTCGCGTGTTAAGTAGCCGACTCGGCGAGTCAGTGAGATGGACTCGACGAGTAGGCGCTGAGTGGAGAAAACCCTACTTCTCGGGGTTGAGCCCTATATAAAGAACATTATGTTTCCTCCCCAGCCTCCTTATCACCCCCTTGAGTCCCAGAAACCCTAATTTCGTGGAGAAACCCCATTGTTGAGCAAATTGGAGCTTGGAGAGGTGGTTATTGAAGAGATCTTAAAGAAGAAGAGGCTTGGATCAGAGGGCTTTGCAAGGATTCAGGATAATCTTCTCTTGGAGCTTCCTTTTGAGGTATCTTTCCATTGTTTGAGCTGTTATTGTCTAGATTCTTCATTTTGGGGTTTGTGGGGAGCTTATCCTTGGATGGATGGGAGTTAGAGGTTAGATCTAAGGTTTCTACCTCAGATCTGGAATGGAGAAGAGTTGGAATGCATGAAAGTCCCTGTGTTGAGTGTTGGATGAAGCTATATTGTCCCAAACCTTATCCCTAATGTGGAAAATGCATAGATCTCTTTGGATTCACGTAAAGTTTGCCACTTTACGTGATGGATGAGTTGTAGGAGGCTAGATCTATGTTTTGGAGCAACTGCATGGCCTGGAATGCTTCTGAATGGATTCAGACCGGTGGTACTCGTCGAGTCACATGGGTGTACTCGACGAGTTACTTGAAGATGGGCTGGAACTCGACGAGTTGGAAGAACAACTCGGCGAGTCGGATGAAGATGGCCTGGGACTCGGCGAGTTGTATGAACAACTCGGCGAGTAGGTTGAAGATTTCCTTAGACTCGGTGAGTTTGTTCTTGGACTCGGCGAGTCTTGTCGAAGAGTCCCAATATTTTCTGGTTGAGTCGAGAATCGGTGAGTCAAGGGATGACTCGGTGAGTTGTGTGCGAGTGGACTCAGAGTTGTTGGACTCGGCGAGTCTCGGGGTGACTCGGCGAGTTAGGTCGCGGATTGAGTGAAGTTCTTAGTATGGGAACTCGGCGAGTCATCGGGTTGACTCGGCGAGTAGAGTCAGTTAGGGGTTGACTTTGACCTTGTCTTTGACCAAGGGTTGACCAGTGATTTCCAGGGGCATTTTGGTAATTGTTGATTATTGTTTTGAGTTCAGTGTATTGGTGGTTGTCCAGTGGTGGAGATTGTATCAGAGATCAGAGCAGCTTGGGTTATCTGTTTAGTCGGCAGTTTCGAGGTGAGTTATCCTCACTATATCAACAGGGTCTAAGGCACCAAGGCCGGCCCTTATCGGATTGAGATCCGGGTAGTTGTTGCTATGTTGTTGTTATGTTGTTGCTGTGATATGTTTGCATCCTGAGAGTTAGGATGGTATATGTTAGAGGCCTGATTGAGATCGGTATCCTGAGAGATAGGGAGGTGCTATGCTAGTGACCTGTTAGGTCGGTATCCTGGTTAGGATGATGATATGTTATGTGATCTGTTTGATCTGCTTGTTGACTGTGAATTGCTATATGATTGTATGTATATGTGCACATGGTTGTTTGGATTGGAGTTGGTTTGAGGTGGGTCCTGCTGTGTGCTGTAGGCCAAGATACCCAGGGCGGACCGGTTGTTCCGAAGGCCCAGCGAGCGGTCCGGATAGGCTGTAGGCCCCGAAAGGGCGGACCAGACGTGCCGAAGGCTCGGAGAGTGGACCAGACAGACTGAAGGCCCGGTGCGAGCGGACCAGTCATACTGTAGACTCAGAGAGTAGACCAGGTGGATTGAAGGCCCGGGAGCGGGGGGACCAATCACACTGCAGACTCGGTGTATGTGGATAGACTCAAAGGTTGGACCAGGTGGATTGTAGGCCGGTACGGCGGACCAGTCACACAGTAGACCTGAGGTGCATGGCTGTTCTGTGATTAGATATGTTGTGGCATGATATGCTTGTATGGTATTTGTGGTTGGTATTTTGGGGATATCTCACTAAGCTTTCGGGCTTACAGTTGGGTTTTATGTTTTTCAGGTTCTTCAGGAGATCGTGGCAAGGCGAAGGCGTGATCGTACCGCTCCTCATGATTTTGTAGTAGTGTGATTCTGGGAACACGTTAAATGTTTCGAATTGAAAACCTTTTTGTAATGATTTAATGGAATCGAGATGTTTTTGAAAAATTTAAAATTGGTTGTATTTTTCGGTCGTTACACATCGACCACGAACTCTGACACCAAGCGATCACAAGGACTCACAATCACAAACAGGTTCAGATGTTCTAATTCAAAAGGAAGTTCACAACGAAGAAGATGTTACGTCTCAACCGAAGGTTTCGAGATTCCTACCTCCATTCTTGTTACAAATGAATTCTTAGAAGACCTTTCTGTCCCTTCACCCACCTCCACTGTCTCAACCCCAATCACCATTGCTCCATGCCCGCAGGTCGTTTCGCAAGCCCAAACCCCACTTTTCACATATTCCAGAGCCACCACCGCTACCTCAACTGTTGATCCTCCAGTGACTGTCAACAAATCTGATGTGTGGGCAGGTGCTTCGGGATTCACGTTCGGTCATTTTACTCCACCTATCTCTCATTTCCTCTAGTATGATCTAGACATGATCTATGGTGGTGATGACGACAACTTCATAGGATTCCCCTACAGTCCATTCAATATTCAGACTGAAAGTGATGAAGAAGCTCCCGTCACAAGAGGGCAACTCAAAGATAACAACAAGAAACTGGATTCATTGCTCCAATCATCTAGAACATCATCCAATGCAGACTATTCACAAGCAACGATCAATTCCTTCCTTGAGACCCTTACGAAAGAACACTCCACTAATCTGGAGAAAACAAACAAAGTTGTGGATGCTTCTGTTTCTGTATGCAACGAGACGAGCCAAAAAGTAGATAAACTAATTACAAATGCTCGTTTTTTCATGTTGGATTAGGTGTCTAAGCCCATAAATACAATTGGTATGTAGTTGACCCGAGAGTAGCATGGTCCATTTGGGTTGCATATCACCATGAAAATTTGATAGGATGGACTTTTGAGAAGAGGTTATTTATGAGTTGTTAATATATTATAAGTTCTAATATATTAACACGAAATCATATTATTTAATTAGTATTGATCAAGAATTAATTTGGAATTAATTTAGTGATCAAAAGAGACTAATTAAATATAAGGGATTGATTGGTAAATCATTATTTCTTATGGTGTGGGCCAATGATCCATGATTCTTTAGGTTGGGCTAAACCAATGTTAGAACCCATGGATGATCCATGGGGATTTTAAACCCATGGAGCCAAAGGAATATGGAAGGTCATACACATTAGGGTTTACATGGTATAACCTTAATCTTGCCACACTATATAAGAAGCCCCTTAGCATCCAAAATGGCACACTAGTAATTCTTGTAGTTCCATGAGTCAATTTTGGTTACAAGAATATTTCTCAAAAGTCATCCTTTGTCTAAAGGTGTGTTGTGATTCCATTTGAGGTGCAACACTTGGGGCATTAAGTTATTAAGGTCAAACACAACAAGTTTTACAAGCCACAACCAATAGGTAACTCATTAATTCAATTTTATGTTGTTTTATATTATTTTGTATGATAGTTGTAGGCTTAATGCTTTGGAAAAACTATTGCATGTATAATTAGAGAAAACATAGATCCAAGACATTTACGGTTGTATGTGCACCATAGGATGTTGTAGTATACCAAAACCCTTCAGTGGTATCAGATCCTAGGGTTGGTTTCTATTATACGTGATGCTTATTGTTTTTAAGGCAAGAAAAATCATTTTTTTGGAACCTGCCTGATCACTACGAGGTGGTAAAAATTACCACGAGGTGGTGATTGTTCAGTGGGCAAAATTTTAAGTTTTTTTGGCCTATTTTGGATTAGGATCATTACCAGAAAATGTTTTTGTTCATAAAATTTGATTTTGTTGCTATGATAATGATTATCCGCATCCAAATAAAAGATAATTATCATAGTTTCAAGATTTGTATTATTTTATATGATAGGCTAATTTCTTGCAAATGGTTGATATGAATTATCTTGACTTATGAGTTTAATCTAGATCATAGAAAAATTATTTTATTATTGTGTTAATTGAAATATTTGATCTAAATGCCTTTTTATGAATTCCATAACTTGTCCACAAGTTATGTTAAATGAAAAAAAATTCAAAAATGTTTTTTATGAACTCCATAACTTGTCCTCAAGTTATGGAATTTCAAGAGTCTCATTTTAAAAGTCATCTTAAATGGTTTTAAGATCTTCCATAATTTGTCCTCAAGTTATGGAACTTGAAAAGTTTTCCCATAAAAATCTCATTAAACTCATAAGTTATAGAAATGAAAAGTTTTGACAAGTTTCAAAACTTGCCCTCAAGTTGTGGAATTTGTAAAGTCTCACTTCTGAATACTTTAATTCCAAACCATAGAGTTTAAAAAGTTAAAATTCTACTCTTATACTTTATATTATTATAAGTTTAATAATTATATATATGTATAAGACAAGTCATTCTTATCGTTAGTAGGCCTCGTTCACGAAGCCAATCTATAAGGGGGGTATAAGGTTACTGCCTATAAAATGGCAATTTAATGGGTGTCCACTCTTACCCACCGCTTCCTTGACTGGTGGAGGGTCGTTATCCGAATGGGTAGGATAGGACATTAATTCTCATTAAAAGTATAATGAAAATACCAAGTAACTAAACACTTATAAATTCCCAATCTTAGTTACTTAGGAAAAAGGTGAATTTGGTGCTAACCCATGAAATTGCACTTTGCACCTTGTTAAGTCATTAGTGGAGCGTGTGTGGTTAACCGACACACTAATCTGGGACTGACAGTGCATGGTAAAGGGAAGCTTGATGTTAATCATAAATCACCGGAGCGTGTGTGGTTAACCGGAACATTGATTAGGTGGTTGTAACATTAAGTGTACCAAGATAATTTGCATGGTTATTCACACCTTGTTTGTGATCCTCGGCATCCCAGTCACAAACTTGAAGGGAACAATCGAGATTTAAACATGCCATTGAAAAGAAAAAAATTCAATGAATCTCAAAGGATCTAGGAATTTCAATCCATTTAAAACTTAATAATCAGTTTCGTTTTTCATGGTGGAAATTGGTAAATCGTCATTTGCCTACCTTCAAATATTTTGCAATTGGATTACAACATCCCTTTTCCAAATTGTAAAATATTGTGTTAGGTCCTAGCTTTAATATTTCATTTGGGTGTTATATTAAAGACTTAAATCAACTGACTTGAATTTCTCCCATTATAGATGTTTAGTTCAGACAACTATGGTCTTCCCGAATCTTTTGGAAAAAGCCTCCTTTATAAAGATGATTTTCCACGAGGCGATCAAGGTGAAAGATTAATCCCTTCTTCGTGATGTAGTGGAACTTCACTTCCTCCGCCTCCTACAATAATTCTCCCTAACCCACAAGTTCAAGGTCACTCAAAGCCCTATTGGAAGGAAGGAAAGTCTGTATGTGCTCACGTTTTGGAGATGAAGTGACATATTGACAAGCTGGGAGAGTTGTGAGTCGATGTCTCAAAGGAAGTTGGCTGTTGACTTGGTTCTTCTGTCACTCCCTAAGTCGTATAGTGAGTTCATTAAAGACTACTATATCACAGATCATGTAACGCCCGTAGATCCGGGCTAGTCAATTTAGAGATAATAGGGGTCGAAAATGACTTTTTGGAAAAAGATTATTTAGAATAAATAATCTTAACCAATTTTTATAATACGTCTCAAGGGTTCCGTACATATAAAGAACGCCGAAATCCGAGTTATAACGAAGAAGTTATGGTTCGTTGAAGTTTTATGGCAAAACCGGCACGACACCGGGAGACGTAAATAGTGAATCTATGATGGAGGACTTTTTATCCTTATCAATATAAACAAAAGTTTTAGTATATGTCAAACCAAAAACATACAAAAAAAGAACGCCCAAATCTGACTTTGTATGAGGAAGTTATGAATTTTCTAAGATTTGGCTTAGCAGTGCACGGCCCGAAACTCGAATTTTAGATCGAGCGGTTTTTGGCCTACGCGACCTTAATGAGAATTGAAGATCTCATTAATGGGAACTCAATGGTAAAAATACAGACGAAAACAGAGTCTGTATGTAGAAGTTATGAATTTCACGCGGACATTTAACAATATAATCTCCTCGTACTGTTAAATTTAAGACCGGTCGAGAATTAGCCGACGGAGTCAAAATGAAAGTTGTAGATCTTATTTTTTTACATATGTGTGGATATAAAGAACGTCAAAAACAAAGCTCGTATGTGAAAGTTACGGATTTTAGAAGTCGAAAGTGTGCTGTGCGAAAATGGGTGATGTGACACAATCATAGCCATTGCTTTCTCCCCAAGTCTTGCCACTAGATGGTGACATGTGGCACCACGTTCAACCATTTTGCACCCTATAAATAGAACCTCTCCCACCCTCATTTTCTTCACACCTTTCCCATTCTTTCTTCTCTTTACTCTCTCTCTAGAACCTCTCTCTAGCCCCGAAACCCCCCGAAAAGCCTAGGGAACCTCCCTAGCAAGAGACGGAAGCCCCGGAGTGCTCGACGGCTCCAAGAACAAGAGGTTTTCGGCTCGGGATCACTTCTCCAAGCAAATCCCGGTTTTCTATAAAACCCGATGTAAGTGAGCTACGCCTACGCTATTTTTAATAAAGCTTTTATTTATTTATAGTAACGTCATTAGGAACTTATAATAAGTACTTGGGCTATTATTATGGGTTATATAAGTATTGGTTAATGCTTATATAATAATAATAATAACTAGACTATTAATTAGTCTCGGCGAATAATAGACTAAACTCTAGTGGTAATAATACTAGGTTTCGTCGAAGGAAACACTACTAGAAAACCGACCTTTAATGACGCGCAAACAATGACACGCAGTGATTTACGATACGCAAAAGCGGGCTCTCTAAAAATAATGTCATTTCTTCTAAAATTTGAAGGATACAAGACACACATTTATGCGTGCCCTGAAATTAGTGTCAGAAAAGAAAAAAAAAAGGAAATACGGAGGGCACCTATCATAAAAAGCGTGTCGTGTAAAGGTGTCGCTTTATATTTTTTTTAAGAAGGCGCGTTCTCATTATTTTTTTGGGAAATGAAATCCCAGAAAAATTAAACACCCCGCCTGATACTCCTTCTTCTCCTTCTAAAATCCTCTGCTAAGAAACCTAAATCATTCGTAACCATTTTCCATTCCCAAAAGAATTAAACATCCCGCCTACTACGACTCCCAAAACACCCTAAATCATAAATCCCTAAATATTAAGAACCCTAATTTGTTCTTGAGAAACGGTGCCTTAGATCAAAAACTGTGAATTCAAATTCGAATTAGATCAGGTTCTCTCAATCAAGAACCTCCCCATTCTATAACTCAAAAAAAGCATCAATTCATGCATATTTCACCTGCACCGGAGTTAGCCGTTCGTTATCCCATATGGTCATCGTCACAACCTTGGGCCTTATCAACTCCTTCCATAAGATCTTTCTCGTAAATTCTATCAATCCTAACCTTTCTCTCAATCAAGAAACCCTAACCTTTCTCTCTATTCACGAGCCAGTAATCGATGCCATCATACGTTTCTTTTCTCCATTACCCTTTTTTTCCCTAAAATCATGTCTGGGTTTCTGTTTACTCATATGATTTCTCCAAGGTTTTGATGCATTCATCGCTTACACATCTCTCAATTCTCTTTATGTTGGTGGATCTGCTCCTTTTTGCTCTCGATCGAGGGTTTTTTGGGCTTTCAGGTCTCAGATTTCTTTTAGGCATTCTTCAACTGTACTCATGCAGAAATTCTTTGGTAAGGGTTTTTAATCGCTCTTTAATTTCGATTCTATGTCCGTTAGTTAGTTTCGGATCTATACCACAATACACAATCATGAACATTCAGATTCTCATGGCTCCTTTACTTTCCATCTTCGTGCTGTTAGTGTTTGTACTCCAGGTTGCCTCTGAATCCACGAGAGAAGTAGTAGAACAAATCGATGGAGAAGAATTCACTGAGGAGTTGCTGTTCAGGCCACTTCCTGATCAGAAAGTTCTTTCTCATTTTCACTTCGAGAGTAGGGTTCCTCCGACAAATTCTTATGGACATCACCACCGGCTTTTTTCCAAAGCTATCTATCAGCTGGTATGATTACAATAGTTCGTTAATTACTTTACTCGATCAGATTCATTTTTCTATCAACGCATTTTATTGAATCCTTAGGTTTAACAGTACCAAAGGCTTTCTAATTGTTGCTCTGGTCCATCCTAATTGAGTTTAGGGTTTAATGATTCATTGATTAGGATGATTTATGAAGTTACATTATATTGTTGTATTACTTTTTTATATAGATTTCAACCAATCGTATTTGTGGTCTGAATTAGGATTTGTGGTCTCATGATTCAAACAATCCATGTGCCTCTCTCAAGCCTGAACGATGAGAGCACTAGTGGGTTGTGACATCCCCAAAATCTCGGCCAGAAAAGACCGATTTTCATTTATGCTTTTAAATATTTTCAGAGTAAATCCTTTTGATTTGAAACAGTTGCGGAATTTGTTCCCAAAAACAAAACATGATAAAACAATGTTTACCGAAGCATTTCATAAAAGAAATGTATTTTCATTATAATCAAAACTCGGGGTGTCATGTTCCGATACAGACCAATAAGCATAAACGAATACATTACAAGTCATATAACAAATATAAACATATGCAGACTTGTAAACAAAACAACTTGATGGTTCATCCATCTCATGCCCTTCCGCCACTTCCTGTAATACAATTTAAAACTGAGTGGGTCAGGCTTGGGAGCCTGGTGAGCATATAGGGTTTTCAACCCACAATAAATATCATATTTAATTTTCACCAACCAACAATAACCCAATTACCCATTCCCGTTATTCTCACTTTAATGTCCCTAAAACAACTAACATAAGGGACCTAGTCTAAGAATATTTCATCGGGGCGACAACACATGCTTCGGGGGTACCTCAACAATATAAGTCAAATAAGGCAACCATGAGGGGGATGGAGTACAGCGAATGAACACCCAAGTTCATTAACACCTACAGGTGGCGAACCTGCTAATGTTTCCACAAGACTGTCTAGAATAGCCAATGGTCGTCATCTAAACTCCGCTAGATGACTCAATCAAACAACAACGAGGCCTCTCATCTGTTTATTACACACCAACTGTCTACCCATGTTCTACCCAACATATTAGTAGATAAAAATATACATTTGTATACATAGTTTAAAAACCTATATAGCATGCTTTAATCAACACATATATCACATAACAGATGAGGCACACTCACACATAACACATATCTCATAGAGAAATAATCAGATCTATAAGATAGAAGAGAGTGAATACACATTCACACATAACACAACCAAATATATACACTTAGCACGTATTTTATATAAAATACTTCATATTATTGTATTTGGAAGGAAATAACTACACACTCACTTGATCAGAAGATGATCCGACAGTACTACGGCTTATAGAAGTAGTAATCCACAGTAGATCTAGAAGATCTCCTCGAAAATCGAACTTCTCGCGGGCAGAGCTTCGACTCGGGAACCGCACTTCTCGGGATCTTTGGGATCTCGGGACTTGCCTCGGGGCTAGAGTATGATACCGGGGCTTCGGGATATTTCTGGCACCCAAAACGATGCAAAACGGGAGAGAGAAGAGAAGAAATGAACAAAACTCTCGGCTGCCTTCGGATCCCTTTTATAGAGGCTGGAGCCTCGGAGTACGCGGGGAGTACTGCAGTACGCAGCGCGTACTGCTTCCGAAATCGTCACTGCATGCATCATCCGAAGTGTCGACACTATGCTGAGTACGCGGTAGCGTACCCTCGTACGCGGGGCGTACTCCGGATCACACCGGTGACTCGTCTTCGGATAAGGCCTCCGAATTTTGATTTAAATTTAAATACAAAATGATTAATAAACTTCGGAGATTCATAACTTCTTCATACGAACTCCGTTTTCGACGTTCTTTATATCCACGGAAAGGTGAGACAACACTCTACGACTTTCGTTTAGACTCCGTCGGCTAATTTTGAATTTATTTTTTTTAATTATTTTTAATAGGCCGCGACAGAAACTTTCGTTATAAATTCATAACTTCTTCGTTTGACGTCCGTTCTCGCCTAACTTTTTATCGCTTCGATACCAACAATGAGATCTTCGATTCTCATTTAGATTGTTTCGGCTAAAAACCGCTCGATCTCAAATCGAGTATTTCAGGCTGCATACCGCTAAGCCGGAACTTCGATAAATCATAACTTCCTCATACGAAGTCAGATTTGGGCGTTCTATATATATTCGGAAACCTCGTTTCAACTACTACAACATTAACCAAAGATATTATGTTTATTTACACTTAAATTTTTGACGCTTATTTTTATTCTTAATTAATCAAGCCACATAATTAAGCAATTAAGCACAAAACACACAATACTCAAATAATAAAATCTTATTATTTCAAAACGGGTTACAAAGGTTAACCTAGACCATTACATTGGTAAAAATGGCAAGCCTGGAAACACAGGCGTTACAATTCTCGCAACCTTAGAATGATTCCGTCCCCGGAATCACACATCAACAAACAAATGCGGATAGCGACTCAACATGTCACTCTCCGTCTCCTAGGTGAGATTCGACCCATTCGTGTGTTTCCATCGGACAAGCACTAACCCAACCATTTTGCGTCGCAACTTCTTAGTCTTTCGGTCAACAATTGCCTCAGGTTCTTCAATCAACCTTTTGTTCTCATGAATTCTCAATTCAGAAATTGGAATTATATCAAGAACTTCTCCCGTGAACTTCCTCAAATAACACACATGAAAGGTGTTGTGAATTCCATTCAGTTCTTCGGTAATTCGAGCTTGTAAGCTTGGTTTCCAATCCTCTGAAGGACTTTAAACGGTCCAATAAACCTTGGACTCAACTTTCCCCTTTTACCAAATCTTATAAGTCCCTTCCACGGCGAGACTTTAAGCAAAACCGAATCTCCAACCTCAAAAGTCATCGGTCTTCGCTTCTTGTCAGCATAGCTCTTTTGACGATCTTGAGCTGCTAACATTCTTTCCCTAATTATTTTCAACTTTTCAGCAGTTTGATGAACCATCTCCGGTCCCATAAACTGCTTTTCCCCAGCCTCAAGCCAACAAGACGGCGTACGACACTTCTGTCCATACAAAGCTTGATAAGGTGCCATCTTAATGCTCGAGTGAAAACTATTATTATAGGAAAATTCTACCATCGGTAAATGTTCATCCCAATTACCTAGGAATTCCAAGGTACATGCTCTCAGCATATCTTCAAGTGTTTATATTGTTCTTTCACTCTGACCATCAGTCTGCGGATGGTAAGCTGTGCTTAAACATAACTTGGTACCCATTTCCTCTTGTAGACTTTTCCAAAACCTTGAGGTGAAACGGCTATCACGATCCGATACAATCGTTAACGGAACACCGTGAAGCCTCACAATTTCCTTCACGTAAGAATTCGCAAGCTTTTCCATAGACCATTTCTCCCTGGCCGCTATGAAAAGCGCACTCTTAGTGAATCGATCAACGACCACCCAAATCATGTCGTGACCATTCTTTGTTCTGGGCAGTTTAGTGACAAAATCCATAGCAATGTCTTCCCACTTACCCATAGGCACAGACAATGGTTCTAAACTCCCGTAAGGTTTCTGATGTTGTGTCTTGACTCTCGCACAAGTCACACACTCGGCCACATACTTTGCAACATCAAGCTTCATCGTCGGCCACCAGTAGTAGGGTTTCAGGTCCCTATACATTTTAGTGCTACCCGGATGAATTGAGTACATGGTTTTGTGAGCTTCTTCCATCAGAAGATCCCTAATTCCTCTTGAATTAGGTACCCAAATACGATCTTGGAATACCTTCAGTCCATGACCATTAGTACCAAACACCAACGTTTTACCCAAACGTTCCTCCTTTCGGTCATTTTTCTCAGAAGCTTCCTCTTGAGCTTTCTTTATACTTTCCACAATGGTCGAGACAACTTCAATTCTCAACGCTCTTGGCCTCTTCCTTTCAAGATTGACCTTCCGACTGAGAGCATCAGCAACAACATTAGCTTTACCGGGGTGGTAAAGTATCTCGTAGTCGTAGTCTTTAAGTAATTCTAGCCAGCGTCGTTGCCTCATATTCAATTCTTTCTGATTAAAGAGGTATTGGAGACTCTTATGATCAGTGAAAAGTTTGCACTTCGTGCCATAGAGGTAATGCCTCCATATTTTCAGTGCGAAAACTACCGCTGCCAACTCCAAATCATGAGTCGGGTAATTCTTTTCATGCTCTTTCAGCTGTCGAGAAGCATATGCTATCACCTTTTCTCTTTGGGTCAAAACACAACCCAATCCAACACCAGACACATCGCTATAAACAGCGAAGTCTTCAACTCCATCGGGTAGAGAAAGTATTGGTGCCTCACATAGCTTCTTCTTTAACTTCTCGAATGCTTCTTTATGCTTCTCACTCCAAGCATAAGTAGCTCCTTTGTGGGTCAAAGTTGTCAATGGAGTAGCAATCGAAGAAAAGCCTTGGATAAACCTGCGGTAATATCCGGCTAATCCTAAAAAGCTTCGAATCTCCGTGGGACTTTTCGGTTGTTCCCACTTCGTCACAGCTTCGATCTTCGTTGGATCAACCATTATCCCTTCTTGGTTGACCACGTGACCCAAGAATTGGACTTCACGAATCCAAAAATCACATTTGGAGAACTTCGCATAAAGCTTCTCCTTCTTCAAAACTTCTAACACTTCTCGCAAGTGTCTGCCATGCTCCTCCTGGCTTTTCGAGTAAATCAGAATGTCGTCTATGAACACTATCACAAATTTATCAAGGAACGGGTTACAAACCCTATTCATCAAATCCATGAACGCTGCTGTAGCATTGGTTAGTCCAAACGACATAACCAAGAACTCATAGTGTCCATATCTAGTTCTGAATGCAGTCTTCTCGATATCTTGCTCTCTTACTTTCAGCTGATGATATCCTGACCTAAGATCGATCTTCGAGAAATAGCTCGAACCTTGCAATTGATCAAACAGGTCATCAATCCTCGGCAACGGATATCTATTCTTTTATTGTTGCCTTGTTCAGCTCTCTGTAATCGATGCACATTCTCATACTTCCATCTTTCTTCTTTACAAATAACACCGGAGCTCCCCAGGGCGATGAACTAGGTCTAATGAAACCTTTGTCCAACAACTCCTGAAGTTGCATCATCAGCTCCTTCATCTCCGTCGGTGCTAATCGATAAGGTGCTTTTGCTATTGGCGTGGTTCCTGGTAACAAGTGTATTCTGAACTCCACTTGTCTATCAGGTGGTAATCCAGGAAGATCCTCGGGGAACACTTCCGGAAAATCACACACCACTGGAATGCTCTACATCACCTTCTTTTCCTTCTTAGCATCAATCACAAATGCTAAATATGATGTACATCCCTTGGTCAAACACTTTCTGGCTTTCATTAGAGAAATGATCCTAGAATTCACTCGCCGTTTGTCCCCATACACCATAAACGAATCTTTTCCAGGCGGGTTTACTTTAACTATCTTTTTCTTGCATAAAATTTCGGCATCATTGGCGCTAAGCCAATCCATTCCCAACACGATGTCGAAACCATTTAGTTCGATAGGCAATAATTCCTCGTGAAACTTATTCCCATTAAGGTCAATTAAGATGTCTTTCATACGATGGCTAACAGGCACAAACTTGCCACTAGCTACTTCAACTAATAAAGCATTATCTAGTCTATCAATAGGCAAAGCTAGCTTTCTACCAAACTCATGCGAAATAAAGGAGTAGTTGGCTCCAGAATCAAACAATATATGAGCAGGTAATTCGTTTACGAGAAAGGTACCTGAAGCGACATCAGCTTCATCTTTAGCAGCTTCCAGTGTCATCTGGAATGCTCTCGCCTTTGGCTTTGGTGTAATGTTGGGCTTTGCTGCCTCCTTCTTCTTCGGACAGTCTTTCAAAATATGCCCCTCTTCATTACACCCAAAACACATCCTTTTGTTGTTCGGACATTCATTGGCAAAATGTCAAACCTTTCCACACTTGTAGCAGGTCACATCCTCGCTACATTTCCCAAAGTGCTTTTTCTTACACTTATCACACCACTTCGCCTCGCCTCCTTTTCCTCCAAACTTTTTCGAATCAGATTTCGAAAATTTTCCTTTCTTACCGGAACCAGATGTTCCCTCAAACTTTCTTTTCTCACCAACATCAACCTTGTCAGTGGTTCTCCCCTTGATCATGTTTTCAACAGACTTGGCAGCCCAGATAGCTGCCTCTAGAGTAAGTGCCTGACGTACTGGCACCTCGTACTCCCATGGAAGTCCCTTCGCATACCGATCCACCTTTGTCAGCTCATCTGGAACGACACGCAAGGCAAACTCCATCTTATCGGTGAAGTTATTGGTGTACTCATCCACTGACATGCTACCCTTCGTCAATGTTAAAAACTTATTCTCCAACTCCAACAGATTTTGAGCCGAGCAGAACTTGCGCTTAAACTGCACCAAGAACTCTGCCCATGACAATTGCAGTGGCTCGTTAGGGCTCAAAGTCTTTCCTAGAGTGTTCCACCAACGAACGGCTCCACCTCGGAATTGACGCACGGCATAGATAGTTTGCAACTTACCTCTGCAGCCACACCTCATGAAGGCTAGCTCCATTTCGGAGATCCAATCCATAACCCCAATCGGATCCTCCTTTCCATTGAAGGTCGATGGTTTGCAAGTTAGAAAGTCCTTGTACTTCCATCATTCCTTCCATCATGGTTATCTTGCCTAACTATCGGTGGGTTGGCTGGACCAACAGACCCACTGAAGTTTCCACCTTCCGAGTGCCCTTCGTTTAATTCAGGCTCTTCCACACGAATCGACAGTTCTTCACGATTCTGTTGAAGCAACCGTCTAGTTTCATCCATCTGACGATCCAACATCGTCTGAATCATCAATTGCACACCAGCCATGGTTATTGGCTCAGGCGCTGCTGCTACGACAGGTATTGGCTCAATCACTGGTGGTTGATTCCTGTTTTCGTCAGCATTTCCAACTCCACTTCTTGTTCTCACCATTTTGATCTACACACCAAATAAGGTGAAATTAGATCCTCAATCATGATAGATATTCAAATCATCCTTATCACTCCGGAACGTTTACATGCTAGATCTAATATCGTAGACGTACGCTTAGAATCCTACACACATAAGGTTTCTAGATCCGGTCGGCAACAGACCATAGATCCGAACAAATAATATCATATATGGCAACATATAACATTTAGCACATAAAAGCATTTTAGGCAACTTTCCTAAAATAAACTAGTGCTCGTGTCTAAAACATAACAGACACACATCTCAAAATTTCACTTAGCATTCTAAGTTTAAGTCTAGAAATCCTATAAATTCCTAGTTCGCTTAAACTAATGCTCTGATACCAACTGTGACATCCCCAAAATCTCGTCCAGAAAAGACCGATTTTCATTTATGCTTTTAAATATTTTCAGAGTAAATCCTTTTGATTTGAAACAGTTGCGGAATTTGTTCCCAAAAACAAAACATGATAAAACAATGTTTACCGAAGCATTTCATAAAAGAAATGTATTTTCATTATAATCAAAACTCGGGGTGTCATGTTCCGATACAGACCAATAAGCATAAACGAATACATTACAAGTCATATAACAAATATAAACATATGCAGACTTGTAAACAAAACAACTTGATGGTTCATCCATCTCATGCCCTTCCGCCACTTCCTGTAATACAATTTAAAACTGAGTGGGTCAGGCTTGGGAGCCTGGTGAGCATATAGGGTTTTCAACCCACAATAAATATCATATTTAATTTTCACCAACCAACAATAACCCAATTACCCATTCCCGTTATTCTCACTTTAATGTCCCTAAAACAACTAACATAAGGGACCTAGTCTAAGAATATTTCATCGGGGCGACAACACATGCTTCGGGGGTACCTCAGCAATATAAGTCAAATAAGGCAACCATGAGGGGGATGGAGTACAGCGAATGAACACCCAAGTTCATTAACACCTACAGGTGGCGAACCTGCTAATGTTTCCACAAGACTGTCTAGAATAGCCAGTGGTCGTCATCTAAACTCCGCTAGATGACTCAATCAAACAACAACGAGGCCTCTCATCTGTTTATTACACACCAACTGTCTACCCATGTTCTACCCAACATATTAGTAGATAAAAATATACATTTGTATACATAGTTTAAAAACCTGTATAGCATGCTTTAATCAACACATATATCACATAACAGATGAGGCACACTCACACATAACACATATCTCATAGAGAAATAATCAGATCTATAAGATAGAAGAGAGTGAATACACATTCACACATAACACAACCAAATATATACACTTAGCACGTATTTTATATAAAATACTTCATATTATTGTATTTGGAAGGAAATAACTACACACTCACTTGATCAGAAGATGATCCGATAGCACTACGGCTTATAGAAGTAGTAATCCACAGCAGATCTGGAAGATCTCCTCGAAAATCGAACTTCTCGCGGGCAGAGCTTCGACTCGGGAACCGCACTTCTCGGGATCTTCGGGATCTCGGGACTTGCCTCGGGGATAGAGTATGATACCGGGGCTTCGGGATATTTCTGGCACGCAAAACGATGCAAAACGGGTTACAAAGGTTATTAATCAAGCCACATAATTAAGCAATTAAGCACAAAACACACAATACTCAAATAATAAAATCTTATTATTTCAAAACGGGTTACAAAGGTTAACCTAGACCATTACATTGCTAAAAATGGCAAGCCTGGAAACACAGGCGTTACATGGGTGCACCATTTCCAATAGCTTTTAAGGTTCTGAAAGCAACCATGGCCGAATTTCCAGCTCTTAATGGTCAAAGCATTTCATATGTTGTACTCCAATTCCCTAATGGCACAGTCAACCCACCACACATCCATCCACGAGCTTCGGAGTTGTTGTTTGTTCTCATGGGTTCTTTAGAAGTTGGGTTTGTCGTCACTACTAATAAGTTGTTTACTTAGAATCTACAATAAGGTGACATCTTTCTGTTCCCGAAGGGACTTGTCCACTTCCAGTTTAACAGTGATTCTAAGAATCCAGCTTTAGCACTCTCTGCATTTGGTAGTGCAAGCGCTGGGACTGTATCTGTCCTTTGCAGGTAACATTTTTTTTAAATAAATAAAAAATAAGGAGCTTGGTGGGGGTTGATGTTTGTATTGTATGCTGTTGCAGTGAAATAGGTGCTCATTTTTCAGCTTGTGGGAGACGAGGTGAATGTGGCTTGCTTTCACCCTTTCTTTGGTGGTGGTATTGTCTATGGCACAAAGGTGAATTTCAACAACAACTGCAACTTATTACATCTTAGCAGAATCTTCAACCTGTTGTTGCTGCTAGATTGCAACCTAATTTTGCTCCGCTCATGCCATCCTTGAAATGTAACTGGACTGAGCACACGTCGCCTGATGGATATAAGTACTACAACAATAGTACAACTAGAGAAAGCAAGGTAAGTTTTATTTATTTATTTTTTTATTTTAAATTGATTGATATGTTGAAATACATACATACATGCATACATACATACATACATACATACATACATACATACTCCACCCTGTCCTTATTCCTTCACTTCCATTCACCAAAACCATGGGTATAATTGGAAGATACCATGTAGGCTCAATGGATTGTCCATCTTCACTCAAGTAGTTGAGAAGAAGCTCATCTGCCTTGTTAAAAAGATGACGTGGGATGGGTGTCAGCTTAGTGTAAATATATCTTCCACTTGCATGATCTTTTCCACCCTGTAAACAAAGATTTTTAAATATGAAGATAAAGAAAAAGGAACAATAATTTATATTTTTATATTTTATATTTTATTTAACTTACCATTTGACATGTACCAAATTGGCCACTGGGGTAAAGGAGGTTGATGTTATTGCTGCCAGCAAAGTTTTGAGCCATGCCAACGATGGTCCCCACAAGACTTGCTTCACCATGGTGATATGTTGATTGTTCAGAGACATATCCACTGAATTAGGCGACTTTTACTTCTTGGAAAATGGGTTTCTTGAAAGCATAAAAAAGAATCTTTCTTTGACCCGGTTTTAACCCATCCACCATTGATGGGATTGATCTTTGAAGATCAATAAATTATCATTACTAAATGGGGTAAATGCTTCAAAGAAACTGTAATAAACACAAAAACTTCACAAGAAACGATTTTTTATGATTACTAATAAGACTAAATCAAGATGCCATGCTTTGAAAGATCCAGTAAATTTTAGAGTTTGTGCATGAAAATTATTCCCTTTTTTGTATATGGTTAGAAAAAGCTATACTTTGATAGATTTTCAAAGCATAATCCCATAATAGGGAGAAATGAATGTACGATTTGCAATATATATAAACAAAGTGATAAAAATTATATTTATATTTAAAAGCTGCAAAAGATACAAACCTGAAGTGCTCTAAGCCATGTCTTTCTAGCTTCAATCTTCTTCTTACTAAAAGCCAACTCTATAGCTTCACCATCTTCATCATCAGCCCAAACAAAATCCTTCTTATGCTTATCCAGATCAGCAAAATACTCAGCTCCTTCTTTACCATTACTTGTTACCAACCCCTAAATGTAACAAATTATTAGCCAACAGTTCGTTTTTTTCTAACTTAAGCATTATAGTATTGAAAAAGAAAACAAAGAAACAAACCTTATAGTATTTTATTTTGAAATTCTTCACTCTGCACCCTAGACTTTCCTTCCATGCCTCATACTCAGGCATATTGTAAAAGGAAATAACATTGTTACTATTCTTTTGAGTAGCCTTAACAATTGGAGTGGTGAACTCTAGTACAAACTCAAGGACTTTTAGTAAAGATGGCCATAATGAGTGCAAGAAGTTGATCAACTGTCCTTTGATATGTGATCCATCATGATCCTACAAAAAAATGAATCTTTTCAATAAAATGGCATTTCTTGAATTTCCAACATGTTTTATGTAAAGAATCTGGAAAATTACCTGATCAGCCATTATCATCAAGTGACCATATCTCAAAGATTTGACATTGTCATACTCTTTACCATGTTGGAGTCCAAGAATCTTCTTAATGTTCTGAATTTCAGCATTTTCTTGCAATCCATCACAGAGCCTCAAATTTCTTATATTAATCTTGATCTTACTTGTTGTTTCCTTTCAGTAACAGATATGCAGGACAGACAACACTCCAGCAGGTTTGACTCTATTCTTATAAGTTGTGACATTCACATTCCCATAGTGATCTTGATAAATTTGCTTCTATTTCCATGCTAAGTTGGCTTTTATTTGTAATATAAGAGGTCCAAAGTCTTGCAAAGAAGGCTGCAGAAACTGTGGTGTTGGTAATTGATGATGAAGGGACTGAGTATCTGATATAAGAACTTCTCAAGTTGCTTCTATTTCCATGTTAAGTTTGGCTTTTATTTATCTTACTGTTTATTATCATTTTTTATATAAAACTTCATCTTATATTATATATAATACATTATAGGCTGCCTGGGAAGCACTGTCTAGAGTTGTTGGTTTAGTCCGGAAAGAAAAATGAATTTTAAAAATTTAAAGGAAGAACAATGAATTTTGGACTAAATAAAATCGGGTTAGTTCTAACTTCTAATTTATAACTCTACTCCATACATAATTTAATTATAGTTTTCGTCTACTGTACAAAACACAAATAAGATTATAAATAATAAAATGTATATTGTTTTTAGAAAATAGAATAAAAATTTGGAAAAAAAGATAGCATGTCATTTCTCAACTTACAATTTGTAATATTGTTTTGTATAGAACGTTGTGGAGAAAAGAAATGCTAAGGATGCATCTGGGAACATTGTACTTGGAGAATGTGAGTGTTTATTTTTCTTTTGTGTTTGGTGAAAATCATCAAATGACAATCTCATTATATCTTAGGATCTTATTAGTTAATGAACTTGATCGTGGGTTTGATCAAGCACATGTTTACATTTCTACCCCTGCTTTTATCTTTTATCTTTTTTGTTATATAATTGTATTTCCCCCTTTTTTTATCAGGTTAATTTGGTGGTTAATTATGATCTTCCTATAAGACATGATCATCAATCTCAACCTGACCATGAAGTGTACTTGCATTGAATCGGAAGAGCAGGGTGATTTGGGCGTAAAGGTAATTGTTTTTTTAATATATTTTTTTGGAAAGAGGATTATCCTAAAACGGGTGTTGTCCGGGCCAGCTTTGAAGCTACATGGCCACAAGAGTGTTGTAATAAATGACTATATAAATACTTTATAATGTATGTGACAGGAGCTGTATTCAAATTGTTATCTGGTGAAAGGTACAACATGATCATGGAAAGAATTGAGACACATTTCAACCATTATGTCACTGAGGTAAAAAAGATTATATATATATATATATATATATATATATATATATATATATATATATATATATATATATATATATATATATTTCATGGAAATATGTCTAAATAATTTGGATAATATGTAGTTAATTTGATTACATAATTGTAGGTGACATCATGGCCACATGATAAACAGTTTGAGGATGCGTTAAGAAAAGTTGGTTAGATGTAAAGTTTTACATTTTGGACCTTTTATGAAGTTGGTTTAAGTTATTTACTAAACTGCCATTTAATGGTTTTTGTGTTGTTTGGGTGGGATTTATATTTGTTGCAAAAGTTGGGAGTTATAAAAAGAGTCAATTATGCTTCCTTACTATCAAAAGCTAAAAATCAGAATTTATCATTTAAAAGGAAACTAAACAATTTCATTGATTTATATTCTAATTTAAAGGTTGAGTTGTGTTTTGTTGCAACATTATCAAGTGGAGTTGCTCTAACTCGGGTCCTTTTCAGGTCTCAAATCAACCACTTGGAAAGCACTATAGGTTTGACTTTTTTTATTATTATTCCGAATAGCTTTTATTAATCCTTTTAATTATACTTTTATCTTTTTTCCTATCATATGTGCATCCTCAGTTCAGTCCTTGATAAGTGCCTAAGGCTGCTTGGTTTTGAGTCAGCAGCACCTTGCGATACCTCTTGCAAACTCAGGTATGTAGCTTTATACCCTACTCTTGTTTTCTAGTATTAAAAGATCATATGTCTTGATTTCATGCATAACAATATAGAGATATTGCAACATCTTTAATAGATCTATGTAGCATTATAATCCTTCAAATGTGATGGAAACATATGAGGTGCAGTAGATAAGCAAAGAAAACTCTTAATCCTAATGATGTCTATTGAAGTAATAGTGAAATCCATTTGATACCAAATACTCTTAGATCACTGAACTACATAAACCCTCAAATATTTATGAAAATGGAGCTTTTATGCATTGCAAATAATCATGTGATGCCAAATTGCTACTAGGTAGTTTAAGCCATAACACAACTGAGGTGTGATCAACAACAATTCATCCTAGTTGAACTGTTGAAGAACCAAAAACTAATGACAACAATTCGTATGATGTTGGCGCAGGAACTTGATCATGTTGTGGAAGAACTTGAAAATATTGCTAAAGTGAATCTCCTTTAACACAAATCCATTATTTCACTAATTGAATAGGTTTATTTATTGTTACATCGTAGAAAATTTGTTATCCTGGAGTTCCATAGATAGCACATTTGACTAGTGTCAAATTGTTCTTGCATATGGTACAACTTAAATGGGATCTTACTTAACTTACCAATGTTTTAAATTTACTTAACTTACCAATGTTTTTATATTTATGATAGATTGGTCCTTTAAAATGTTGGCAAGGTGGGTTATGCCTTTCTAGATCTATTGGAGATAGAGAAGTTGGGGAGTTCATTATTCCAGTTCCTCATGTCAAACACGTGAAGGTTAGTTTAGTAATTAAACTCAATTTATTCCTCTTTTTATTAACAACTTTTAGTTATTCATGATCTTCAACTATCTTCTGCTTGTGGGCGGCTTGTAATTTCAAGTGATGGAGTCTGCGATGCTCTTTCCACTGAATCAGCTCTAGAATGCAGTCGCGGATTGGCTCTGGAATCAGCAGCAACACAAATTGTCAAAGTACGGAAACAAAAAAATGTCAAATTTGTAATAAAATATTATGCAATGGATTCTATTTTTTGTATATGATATTTTGTATGACATTAAATTTTATGAAATGGATTATATTTTTTGTATATGATATTTTATTTTCTATTATGAGACATTAAATGCAAATTTAATTTGAAAATTAGTAAATCTAAAAAAATATATATATTTTTTAAACATTTAAAATTATGATACGCAAAAATGTGTGTCATCTTCATTTATGACATGGCCTTTCTTGACAGGGGCTTTCTTGATACGCATTGTGTGTCATTAACACGCGCGTCGTAAGGTTATGACACGCGAATGCGTGTCGTCTTCCTTTATGACAGGGCCTTCCTTGATACGCATTGCATGTCGTAAACACGCGTCGTAAATGAGCGTCGTAAATGCGCGTCGTCTCTCTTTATGATAGGGCCTTCCTTGACGTGCATTTGCGCGTCGTCTGAGCCATTGTGCGTCGTAAAAGGCTGTTTTTCTAGTAGTGAAATTATTTTTTTAAGAAGCGAAGAGCTGTCTGAGTTCGGAATCACCACCTTTTCAAGTGAGTGCATGGTCCTTTTCATCTTACACATAGATATGAAGTATTTTATATAAACTACGTGCTATGTGTGCATATTATGTGTATACTTGCTATCTATGCTGGATGAATGATTTTATACAAGTTTTATATGATTTAAACTGTATATGTATTTATATCTACGTAATATGTTGGGTAAAACATGGATAGATGAAATATGAGTTGGATGATGAGTTGAGAGGTGATATAGACCATGAGGTAAGGGTAAGAGGTGGATGATGTGAGAAGCCTTGTTCCCAATGTTGGCCCTGTCATCTAGCAGAGTATGGATGACAACCACAGACTATTCTAGACAGTCCAGTGGAACACTAGCAGGCTCGCAAACCTGTAGGTGTTGTGAACGATGTGTTCACCGGTGTACTCTAAAAACCCATTGACATGTATTGCGAGTGGACTCTCGAAAAGGATACTGTCAATAAACGAGATAACCCTAGCAGTTGTGCTCGAAGGACAATACTGGCAGCTGCGCCTCACATAGAATGTCACAATTCTGGCAGCTGTGCCTAAGTGATAGAACTAGCAGTTGTGCTTGACAGCTGTGTCATTAACAACGATGGACTTCGTACCTATTCCTTAGGATAATCCTTAGGAATGAATGAATGAGAAACAACTGATTCTTAGGGTAGATCCTTAAGAGCAAAGAAGATAATGGGGATGGGTAATTGGGTTAACTATTTGATGATTAAACATAATAATTATATTATTGTGGGTTGAAAACCCTATGTACTCACCAGGTTTCCCAACCTGACCCACTCAGTTTATTTATATCACAGGTGTTGATATGAAGTCACATTACACTGAGAGATTAAGGAGATATAGATCACTAGTGATAATGAATGTAAGTTCTGTTTATGCTTATGTTCATGTATTGACGATGACATCTCAAATGTTTTAAAATGAATAAAAATACTTTTCTTCGGAAATGCTCTAATAACGTATTTATCATGTTTCACTAGGAACAAATTCCACACATTTTTATTAAAAAGAGGTACTCTGATTTTCATAAAGCATAAACAAAATCGGTCTTTTCTGGCCGTGAAAATGGGGATGTCACAGATCACGACATGACCATTATCGATCTTGCCTATTTGCTTGTTGTTGCTGAATCAACAATGATTTGGCGCACTGGTAAAGCAAATTTGATTGGAAGATCTACTCCCTGAACTTCCATGGACATTGACAATGAATACAATGGAAGTCCAGAAAAGATTTCTCTTTCAAAGGGAAAGGGAAAGGCCAAGTTTGTGATTGTCCCGTGTACTATTCCCAAAGAGTCCATATGTTTCTATTTCCAAGAGAAGGGCACTGGTTGCGAAGCTGCCATATTTACCTGAAAGATCGCGAAGAAGGTGGAATCAAAAAGTTTGACTATGCTTCAGGTAAATCTACTGTCTAACTCTGTTAAGTTCCTAATTGTTGGTTCTTAATACATGATGTGACAATGTTGCATTTTGATGTTTTGTAGGATCATGGAAAAGGAATGAAGCTTAAAGGAAGAGTATGATGAATCTGATCGCGAAGATGGATTTCAATCGCATGGTTTGATGATCGGATTTTTGAGCTACTGCATAAAGAGTTATGGTAGATTGCTTAGAAATATGTAGTAACATAATTTTCATTTGTAATTGCATTGTAAGGAAAAGTTTCTACGCATTTTATAAATAAATAAAATTTTCTTTTTATTTTATTATATCTCCTTGCAATGACATTTGTGAAAATTGATGTTTGTATGTTTCTATGTTAGCAATATGAATTTGATTCCTTCGTTTGTGGTAGTGTCGAGAATTTGCCAAATAAGGAAAGATTCTCATCACCCAAGTTTCAGTTGGATAAAAACTTGGAATCATGCAATTTGTATTGTGTGATGAATAAGAACCTTCATCTTTGGGAAATTAAGACTAATTCATTGTTCACATGAATATGTGAGTCAAGTTAAGGACTAGGGGATCGGGTACACTGGGTGTGTGCTAGTCAGGTCCACCACATAGAAAGATAAAACTATTCGTCATGATTTACTAAAGTTTAGTAAATATGGTTATGCTTACAAGTTTAAGTATAATCATGGTTGTAGAAATCGCTACTCGGTAACTACTCGGCCGACTACCGAGTAGCGAGTACTCGGGAGTACTCGGGGAGTACTCGTAATCGGTAGTTCATATAGAAATATTTTTAGGGAAATTATATATGTCAAAATCATAAGTTAAAACCATAAGTTGAATGAAATATATAACAAAATTAGATACATGTGAATACACAAAAACTAAAAAAACACACAATGGTCCCACTTCGTGAATAATTATTGAAAATTTAAGATATATATGTAGTAATAATCACATATGTGTGTGATAAATAATAAATCATTAAGTATACTATACATATTAATCATCAAGTTGGCCGAGTTTTACAACAGTGTTCGCTTCAACAAGGGGCCGATCGGGGAGTACTCGGATTTTGTAACTCGCATCGGTAAGGGGCCTAGTAGCAAGTACTCGGACAACTCGGTGAGTTTAACAACATTGAGTATAAATCTAAATCATTGGAAAAGTTCAATGTATGGCAGACCGAATGAGACGAATCAAATTAGGCAAAAAGATAGAAGTTTCTCCAATCTGAAAAGATGGGAGAGTACTTGAGTATCGTATTTTACGATCGTCTTAATGATTATGAAAACCATGTCACAATTGATCCTCTAAGGATAACTTAGTGCATTTGTGTGGCTAAGAAGAGGAATCGTGAATTGTTGAAATTGTTAAATCTAGAAGATGAGTCATACTTCATTCCAAAAAACAAGTCTTAGAGTCATACTCTAGGCTTGTGCCTTGAGTGACACTAAATTAAGACGGTTTATAACACTCATCAAATGTAGAGTAACATGTTTCTTACTCTTGTACATTTGAAATTGGTAAGTTGTGATGTCTTGGTAAGGACAAAGACTAAATAAGACCAATTGTGTGAAGTGTCTTTCTTGATAAGAAACCGCACTGACTCTTGAATATTTGTTTGTCAAGTAATGTTCCTTGACAAAGTGAATCTTATATGTCAAGAGTCAGGGGGAGTCTTAAAGATCTTGAAAAGTTTCAAGAACTAATCAAGAGTAAACCTATTGTTAATCACTAGCACACGACTTGAGGTTTGTAACCTATCGTGTTGACATATTCTTGTTTCGGTGCCCATTCCAGTTAAAGTTGACTATGTATGTGAGTTCTATGAGTTCTCAATTGTTTGCATAACAACTTGGAAGCGATGGTAGGCCCTTGTGCTGCCAAGTGGAAAGAAATTAAGATTGAAAAAGTTCAATCAATATGGGTTAGGATTTGTCACTAACCATGTCTTGTGATTATGGTTATGACAAATTCACATGGATAGGAACACATATACCATAAAATATAAGTGTCATAAGGTTTGTCTCCATTTCATGGAAACGATTGTGAGGAAACACTTTCACTATGTAGTTTTTAATAGTTAGCAATTGTGATATTTGCATTATCAAGTTCGATTATGATTTCGACAACCCTCTTCATAGTTCGAATTGTGAGAAATGGCAAAGGTCTAAACATTTGAGACTTATTGCTGTAAGTTCTAAAATTGTTTAGACACACATGTGAGCTATCTAAGGAAATGTGTATGAGTTTGAGAAGCCTAGTTAAAGTCTTATCGAAGCATCTCGTATCAGAAATCTGAACTTTGGAAAGGAAGTCAATAAGTATTGATTTCTGGAAGTCTAGCTGATTTCTGAATACATGTCAAAACTAGTGGGAGCATAAGTGTTACGCTAGTAAGATAATAATTATTATGCTCGTGGGAGAATAATTATTATGGAAAGTGTTGCAAGTTAGCAATGCTAATTATTGAAAAATAAAAGGTTTCAAATCGCAAAGTTGTAGGGTTTGAAAAATTGTTTTTCTATAATTAAGGGAGAGGAATTTATACTTCATTTCAATTCTAAAAGCTTAGATTGAAATTTTTTAATCAAATTTAGTCAAGAATATATATGAATGCTATGTTGGAATGGTTCAACATAAGGAAATTCTATATATATGGAAATGATTATTGCGTTCTAAAATTCGATTATGATTACGACATCCTTCTTCATAGTTCAAATTGTGAGAACATGACAAATAGAAATATTATAGGAAAAGATTGGTCAAGTATCATGTCTTTATGAATCGTGTCCAATATGCTTCGGGTATAGGATCAATTACTTGTGCTATAATCCGTTCTAAATTTTCCAAATGCCTAGGGCATTAAGAGGGAAAAAGGACTAGAACCGGATATGACTAAAGTGGTTAACAACTGTTAAGGACAATCTAAGGTTCACCAAGGATTGGTTGCTTGTAGTTGGAAGTATAAAAATGGATGGACCATATTGACATATTCTGAAAAGAGGCAACTCTTGTTCAAAAGTGATAGTCAAAATGGGAATATGGAAATGTTTCCATAAGAGGAAGTTATTTTTTAAATTTGTGTAAGTTATTTTTCAAAGGAAAGTACTTTGAATTTGAGACTTCATTTCCATGGAATTGCTCTTCATTAGAATACTTTGTAATGTCTATTGCCAAGTATGTGTGCCTTTTGTGCATAGTCATTACAAGAGGATCATTGCATATAAGTTTAGAATCTAATAGATTACAGTAAATGGAAAGAATTTGATATTGTTACATTTACGGTAAGGATTTGGAATTATGAAATGAGCATCATTGAAATGTTGTCAATTGATCTATTTCACAAAGTCAGGACCATAGACAAACATAGTGTTCATACTTGGAGCATGGCATAGCTATTGTTTTAATTCAAGTATTAAGTTGATAAATCGAAACATTATACAATGAATAATGAGTAATCAATATGGCACTCAAAAGTTTTGGGGCCATATAGGATTAGTATTATTCTTGTGTGTTCACTTTGCATGTTTTGACTTCCCGAATAACTAGGTTATTCAAACCATCCATAGTCAATCAAACTTTGGAATTAGGTATTGAGGCAAGACTGTCATGAATGGGTCTGTAGTTTGTCTAGGTGTTTTAGATGTAGCTGCAATGTTCATGAGTATTCCTGGAATAAGATTCGAGTATTGGATTCAACCTATGCTCATCTGAATCACTTCATGGATTTTATCACAAGCGATTGTGAGACGATAATATCTCATATTCTTGAAACGGAGACATGTGAGTTGTAGTTGCGAGTCGGTTGCACATTGACATATGTAAACACACCAGTAACTTGGTGTTATAAAACATATTGTTGTGTGTAATTTGATGAGTAAGTATAAGCAAGAATTTGGGTCGAATTTTATCCGTTCCTTTTACCCCATGTGGATAAAAGCGATATCTGTGGGCCCCTCGATGATTTAGTGATGAGAAACCTAAGTGCCTGGCCAAGCCTGGACTGATTTGATTTGTTTAATTAGTTGGTCGTCATAAATTGGAAATCGGGAAACAACAGATGGACAAAGAGAATGATTATAATCCATGTCTCAGTCCATATGATATCTAGAATGGAGGAATATATGATCCCTTATCTAATGGACGCGTCATTGACTAGGTCAGAGTTTGACAGTGGCTTTTAAGAGCGACGATTGCTAGTCGGGATTTAGGAGTTGTACTTGCAATAATAGTTATTAGACTTATCCAAGTGGGAAACTATTGGATTAAGTGTCTAAGCCCATAACTATAATTGGTATGTACTTGACCCAAGAGTAGCATGGTCCATTTCGGTTGCATATCACCACGACAATTTGATAGGATGGACTTTTGAGAAGAGGTTATTTATGATTTGTTAATATATTATAAGTTCTAATATATTAACATGAAATCATATTATTTAATTAGTATTGATCAATAATTAATTTGGAATTAATTTAGTGATCAAAAGAGACTAATTAAATGTAAGGGGATTGATTGGTAAATCATTCATTCTTATGGTGTGGGACAATGATCCATGATTCTTTAGGTTGGGCTAAACTGTGACAACCTGATACTTTTACACTGAGCAATCGATCCATATATCTATAATTCACTTGAATTTAGCATCTTTGAATAGTATATTGAGTCTGCGCTAGTATTTTAGGCGTAGTATATCATAGATATGGACCTTAGGAGGGGTGTTGCATCACAAAATCCAGCCAAACACACCAAGAGAGGTGTGTGCGGCCGCACACTAGTGTGTGCGGCCAAGCCAGCCACACACCCAACAGCAAACCCCTACAGCCTCACACTCAACCCTATATAAAGTACAAGACCCCCTTCCATTCACTTTTGGCTGCATCCTTTCTCTCTCTATACTTTCTCTCTCTAGAAAACCACTCAAGAACACCTAGAAGACTCCCAAAACGTGAAGAACACCATCATTTTACTTGTCATAGAGGTGAAACAATTGAATCCAAGCCTCAAACTCATAATGTTCTTCATTTTCTTCATCATATGAAGGAGTGCGGCCACACACCTTCATCAGGTGGCCGCACACATTCATAATATCCTCCAAAGTGAGAGTAAGGCCACATAATCGACACATGGGACTCGAACAAGGAGTGTACGGCCGCACACCCCTGTGTACGGCCGCACACACACCCTGTACAGCCGCACACTCTAGTGTGCAGCCTCACTCACAAGTCCGGCCGCATACCCTAGCCACACACTCACCTTTATGGCCATACACACACCCTAATACGCATATTTGGCCTTAAACTTGCATAGATCATTGGGTATAGAGCATGGGACACTTAGTCTTAGTGATTCCATACCCTTAGAAAGGATTTCCCCTCGTGTTTAGTCATGAAAACACCTTAGCCCTAACTTATATATGTGTCACCGTATGATTAATAGGGGCTACTTGTGTTCAGAACATCCGTTGACACTCAGCACTTATATGAATCGCAAACTTTAAACCTATAGTAATCAGTGAGTTCATACCCCTTAATGAACCTTTCTAATGCTTTCATATGTTTTAGGGGGGGGGGGATACAAGTCAAATATACATTTTTGTGAAAGTCAATCACATGTGATTTATCACTATGCTTTATAAAGAAACTTTACGTTTTCAAAACTACTTTGGATAAATAAACTATTTTCTAAATGCTTTCTTTGGTCAAGATTTTTATTAAATTACTTTTCTTATAAAATGTATCTACACTAATATATTTATATAAGTAAGACTTGAAGGACTTAGGACCGATAGCTCGCCTTATTTCCTATTCTTGTTTGATTGTGGGCTTAGGGTATTTGTTATCTGTCCGACTGTCGTTTATTTCTTAGTTATATATCATGTATATTGGTGTTAGGTACGAACATTTTCATTTCATTCGATGCTTATATTATCTAATTGCCAAGAACCATACACACTAAGTTAACTATAATAAGTATAGTTAAGGCCAATACTACTCGTTACCGTTACTACTATACATACCATAGTTCATACTATTACAAAACGACACGAACAAGAGAACACACTATGAACTACATAAAAGACTACTACACTATAATACAAGAGAAAGCACTAATCTGGAAGATAACACACTAACTCTCTACAAGATACTCTATGCGCTACATACTGTGACCAGAGCTTTCCGGAAGGAAGGCGACGCTATTTTCTGGAAAATATAGGATTTTCTAGGGTTTTCTACTACTTATAAATGTAAATTGCAGTTTTTCACACTATACGTTCAAATACATTTTATACAAAATTCACACTAAATTCTTATGAACTCACCAGCTTTATGCTGATACTCATTTTCAAAATAACTTGTATCCTCAGGTCAAAGATAGACAGGTATACGTGTAGTATTTTGGAGAAGATGGAGCTTACAAGATCCATCTCTTATTTTTGTATTACTTTTGGTGTCTATTGAAACTTTACAGAACACACTTGTAATTAAACTCACTATGTAATGAAATGGTTGTATGTTTCTTGTTTTTACTATTATGCAATTATGATGATACTGTGCATGACGTCCTCCACCCTAAAACGTATTCCGCCGTTATCGGTTTTGGGGTGTGACAGATTGGTATCAGAGCATTGTTTATAGTGAATCAAGTATATCAACCTATAAAAGATATATGAACTATAAACACTTCGGGACTAAAACACTCTGACCAAGAATATATACTTTTAAGTACTAAAATATTTAACTAAGTATATATATACATCTTTATAAAATAGAAAAGTCAGTATCGCACTAGAACATAACAAAAGTATTAAGATTGTTGGATAGCACAATTGAGCTTAGAGACATATGGTCACATCTGGGGGGATGTAGCCTGATCAACTACGTTTTCCTAGGAGTGACTAGCATGTGCCTAAGATTGATTGTGGTGCTGCGACAAGTCTAAAACTTACCAACACTACCACAATAACGTTAGAATTAGAATACTATAGGAGTATTTTGTGCCTCAAAAAATATACATATGTGAGAACAAAAAGGGTCGTTACTGGTAGGACAATAGTTGCTAAGTGGATACACCACAGTTACATGTGACTAGGGCGCTATAGACTCAAAATCTGTGGCCTTTGCTTCATTCCCTGTTCTTGTTTGATTGGGGGTCTGAAGTTAGGGTTGCTTATTCGAAGGACTATCTTGCTTCGGTTACATGTAATTGGTATGCACTACGCAAGTATTGTAACAACTAATAACGATTCATCTTATAACTATCCTAGATTAGTGCGTCTATTAACCTTTCTATTCCCCCTTTCTCGCATAGATATCATGGCTGGCTTCCACCATCCCGACGATCCGTACTATCCAAATCAGGGCAATGGGGGATGGATCGACAAAGAGTCAGATGATGATCACCCGATCCCTTTGGATGATCATCATGCTGAAGGCTTCTCGGATAGCTCCAGCTCCGAACCAGAAGTTAACAACCTACCCTCTGAAGCTCCAAATCCCAACCCCCGGCCGGCATTTCAGGGTCCCACTCCCATGTGGGCAATAACCTTGAACCGATGGAGCGAGGAGCAGGGTCAGCCTTTACCTTACAATAGATACCGAAGCTTCTACAACATAAGCGAAGGGGGATCAGCGGATCGAGTGCCCATCATGGTCCGAAGGATTGCTAGGAATGTCGAGCAGGGTCAAACAGCCATTGGTCGAGTTGTAGAAGTGGATGCCAACTCGAATCTCAACACTGTTCGCATCCGCCAACTTGAAGAAGCCATGGACAGGACAAGGAGGACCAATGAGGCTCTGCAGCAACAACTAGCTGCATCCCGAGCCGAAGTTAGGGAACTCCGAGCGTGCCAAAGGACTCATGAACGACACCTTCAGGAAGTTATGCGTCAGCTAGCTGATCTGAGGGTTCGCCCAACAAATAACCGTCGCCAGTAGAAGACGTCTAGTTACCTCGCTCTTTTGTTTAAAAGACTAGCCTTCCCTCTCTATGTTTCATAGATCACTTGTCCGTAAAACATTCCTAGCTTAAAAGTACTCTAACTAGACCTCTAGACTGCCAACATTTTCCTTATGGCCTGATGTAAGACCTACTGTTAGGTCACTTTTCCCGAACTTGTATTACATCATTAATACCAGTAAATTGGCAGTTAACTACTCTATTGCTATGACTCTCGTTCTGATCTTTGGATTATGTTGAATTAATCCGTGAAGCACCCTATTCATATTCGCAATAGACTCTTACTATTTCCATCATTTCTATGATCTTCCAGTGAAAGATGCCTCCACGAAAGCGTCCAAACAGAGAAAGACCAGCAAGTCAAACCTCTCCTCCGCCACCTCCTCCTCCACAGTTCGATCCAGTGCTGTTCCAAACGGCTGTGACTGCAGCTGTGATAGCAGCCATGGCTCAAATGAACTCTGGTGATGCGAGCGGTGGCAACTCTAGATTTGGTGAATTCCACCAAAGAGTGTAGGGATGCACTTATAAGGACTTCATGAACTGCAAACCTACCTTTTTCGATGGCACTGGAGGAATTCTAGCATTGTCTCAGTGGTTCGAAAGGACCGAAGCTGTCTTTGAAATGTGCTCTTGTCCCTAAGAGAGCAAAATCAAGTTCGCTACTGCCACCCTCACTAACAGGGCTCTAACATGGTGGAATGGCCATGTCAGTTCACTCTCTTTGATAACAGCCAACGCCATGGGCTGGGACACACTGAAAGACCTCATGAGAAGGGAGTACTACCCTAGGGGCGAAATTCAGAAACTTGAGGAGGAACTCTGGAACCTCAAGATGAAAGGGATCGACATAACAGCTTACACAGCTAGGTTCTGCGACTTGGCGGCTATGTGCCCAAACATGATCCCTTCTGAAAGCAAGAAGATTGAACGATACATTTGGGGTTTAATGCCCCCGTATCGAGGAAACGTTCTAGCCTCACGCCCTACCACCTTCGACAGCGCCAAGGAATTGGCCCAGAGTCTAATCAATCATGAAGTCTCTTCCACTCCAGCAACAGCAACCACGACTGTCACTGCACCACCCGATTCATCTAACAAAAAGAGGGAGCATTGGGATAAGAAAAAGGGCAAGAAAACCCAAACCTCCTCCAAGGATCAACAAATTGTGGCTGTCCATGCTGCCACCACTCCAGCCGCACCTGCACCAGCGAAAACTTATGTTGGGAATCTGCCCAAATGTCCTAAGTGCCCTTACCACCACAACGGCCCCTGCCGTGAATTGCAGTGTTCCAACTGTGGCCGGAAGGGCCATACTGTCCGACTTTGCAGGGCCTTGCCCAAACCCATCTCGCAAGTTCCAGGTTCGGGAGTGACCCAAACTTGTTATGGCTGCGGTGAAGCAGGTCATTTCAAGAAAAACTGTCCGAAGGCTGGGAATGCTGGGGGAACTGGAAGACTACTCGTTATTGGTCACAATGAGGCAGTAGCGGATCCCACAGTAGTCACGGGTACGTTCCTTCTCAACAACTCTTATGTCTGTGTCTTATTCGATAGTGGTGCAGAAAGAAGCTTCATAAACCAAAACTTTAAACACTTACTTAAACAATCCCCGCAACCACTAAAAGAAACATTCGTTGTAGAAATGGCTAACCGAAAGACCGAAAGCGCTAACGAAATCTACATAGGTTATACCTTCACGTTAGACGATCATTCATTCCCAATCGATCTCATACCGGTCTCGATCAAGGGTTTCGATGTCATTGTTGGCATGGACTGGTTGAGTCTTCATCGTGCCAATATCCTATGCTTTGACAAAGCCATTCGCTTGAATCTTCCGAATCGCGAAACTCTATTGATCTATGGAGATAAACCCGGTACGAGCCTTCGTATCATCTCCAGTATTCAGGCCCGGAAATACTTGCGTAAGGAATATCACGCCTTTCTTGCTCATGTCGTCGACACAAGTCAGAAAGTGAAAGATCCAAAAGACATCCCCGTTGTATGCGATTTCATGACGTCTTCCCAGAGGATCTCCCAGGTTTACCTCCCAAGCGTCAGGTTAAGTTCAGAATCGACCTAGTCCCAGGAGCTACCCCCGTAGCTAAGTCGCCCTATCGTTTAGCGCCTGCCAAGATGCAAGAACTATCTAGTCAACTTAACGAGCTGCTCAGCAAGGGTTTCATAAGACCAAACTTCTCACCTATGGGGATCTCCGGTCTTGTTCGTAAAGAAGAAGGACGGATCGTTTCGTATGTGCATCGATTATAGGGAACTCAACAAACTCACGGTCAAAAATCGCTATCCTCTCCCTCGTATCGACGACCTCTGCGACCAACTGCAAGGGGCGAGTTACTTCTCCAAGATTGATCTTAGGTCCGGGTAATACCAGTTACGGGTGCTTGAGGAGGATGCTCCGAAGACAGCCTTCCGAACTCGTTACGGACATTTCGAGTTCGTAGTGATGCCCTTTGGACTGACTAACGCACCTGCAGTATTCATGGACTTGATGAATAGCATGTGTCGTCCATATTTAGATCATTTCGTCATCGTCTTTATAGATGATATACTCGTCTACTCTCGGAGCGAGGAAGAACACAGGGATCATTTACGACGAGTCCTGGAAACCCTACAATCAGAGAAGTTATATGCGAAGTTCTCTAAGTGCGAATTTTGGATTCGAAGGGTTGAATTCTTAGGACACGTGGTTAGTGAAGAAGGAATCCACGTGGATCCCTCCAAGATTAAAGCTATCGAGAACTGGTCAGCACCGAAGACGCCTACAGAAATTCGTCAATTTCTAGGCCTCGCTGGCTACGACCGCAGATTCATTCAGAACTTCTCTCTGATTGCGAAACCACTCACTATGTTGACACAGAAGGGCGTAACATTTGACTGGGAAGAGAAACAAAAGAAGGCATTCCAGACCCTGAAGCGAGCCCTATGCACCGCACCAGTATTATCCCTTCCCGAAGGGACAGAAGATTTTGTAGTGTACTGCGACGCGTCGAATCAAGGGCTCGGTTGTGTCTTGATGCAACGAGGTAAGGTCATCGCCTACGCCTCCAGAAAGCTAAAGGCACATGAGGTAAACTACACCACGTACAACCTCGAGTTAGGGGCAGTTGTATTCGCTTTAAAGATATGGAGACATTACTTGTACGACATGAAGAGCATAGTGTACACTGATCATAAAAGCCTCCAACACATACTGAACCAGAAAGATCTTAACATGAGACAACGTCGGTGGGTCGAGCTACTCAATGACTACGACTGCAAAATTCGATATTACCCGGGGAAAGCCAACATGGTAGCAGACGCCCTAACTAGGAAAGAGTATTCTGGTTGAAGAACCAAGTCGTTAATGCTGACTATCCATTCGCATCTATCCGCACAGATCAAGGAAGCTCAGCTTGAAGCCTTAAAGCCTGAGAATATGACGGGAGAATCCCTGCGTGGAATGGATAAGAGTTTGGAGGTTAAGGATGACAGAGCCTACTATCTCATGGACCGAATCTGGACTCCGCGCCATGGAGGTTTCAGAGACTTGGTCATGAAGGAAGCACACAACACTCGGTACTCCGTCCACCCAGGTTCGGATAAGATGTATCTGGATCTCAAAAAGTTATACTGGTGGCCTAACATGAAAGCAGAGATTGCTACCTTCGTGAGTAAGTGCCTTACTTGCGTGAAGGTCAAAGTCGAATACCAGAAGCCATCGGGTCTCCTCCAACAACCGAAGATACCAGAATGGAAGTGGGAGCGGATGACAATGGATTTCATAACCAAACTGCCTAAGACAGCGGGTGGGTTGGATACCATTTGGGTCATCGTCGACAGATTGACCAAGTCTACACACTTCCTACCCATCAAGGAAACGGACAAGATGGAGAAACTCACAAAAACATACATTAAGGAGATAGTTCGGCTGCATGGCGTCCCTAAATCTATTATCTCAGATAGAGATAGTAGGTTTACTTCGAGATTTTGGCAATCACTACAAAATGCACTAGGGACGAGGTTAGATATGAGTACAGCCTACCATCCGCAGACTGACGGACAAAGTGAGAGGAAGATCCAAACCTTAGAAGATATGTTGCGAGCTTGTGTGATTGACTTCGGTAAATCGTGGGATACACACTTACCCCTTGGATTTTTCCTACAACAATAGTTATCATACGAGCATCAAGGCAGCTCCATTCGAAGTCCTCTACGGCCAGAGGTGCAGATCCCCTATGTGCTGGGCTGAGGTGGGTGACACTCAATTAGCGAAAGGACGATTTCCTGACAGCGCTCTCACGGGCCCGGAAATCATTCGAGAAACGACTGAGAAGATTGTACAGATTCGCGAACGATTAAAAGCCGCTAGGGATCGACAGAAAAGCTACGCAGACAAACGAAGAAAACCCTTGGAATTCCAGGTGGGAGACCGAGTCCTTTTGAAGGTCTCGCCCTGGAAAGGCTCAATACGCTTTGGAAAGCGTGGAAAGCTGAACCCAAGGTACATAGGGTCGTTAGGGCCTACAAACTCAACCTACCCCGCGAGCTCAGTAACGTACATCCTACCTTCCACGTCTCGAACTTGAAGAAATGCCTGTCCGATGAGACTCTAGTGATTCCACTTGACGAGATTGAAATCAACGAGAGTCTCAACTTCATGGAAGAACCTGTGCAAATTATGGATCGAGAAGTCAAGCGAACGAAGCAAAGTCGCATCCCAATTGTAAAGGTTCGCTGGAATGCCAAGCGAGGATCGGATTTCACTTGGGAGCGTGAGGATCAAATGAAAAATAAATATCCTCATCTTTTTGCTTAGTTAATATGTAATAGCTTAGTTGCTTGAACTATAATTTCGGGACGAAATTCCCCTAACAGGGGGAGGATGTGACAACCTGATACTTTTACACTGAGCAATCGATCCATATATCTATAATTCACTTGAATTTAGCATCTTTTAATAGTATATTGAGTCCGCGCTAGTGTTTTAGGCGTAGTATATCATAGATATGGACCTTAGGAGGGGTGTTGCATCATAAAATCCAGCCAAACACACCAAGAGAAGTGTGTGCGGCCGCTCACTAGTGTGTGCGGCCAAGCCAGCCGCACACCCAGCAGCAAACCCCTCCAGCCTCACACTCAACCCTATATAAAGTACAGGACCCCCTTCCATTCACTTTTGGCTGCATCCTTTCTCTCTCTATACTTTCTCTCTCTAGAAAACCACTCAAGAACACCTAGAAGACTCCCAAAACGTGAAGAACACCATCATTTTACTTGTCATAGAGGTGAAACAATTGAATCCAAGCCTCAAACTCATAATGTTCTTCATCCTATGAAGGAGTGCGGCCGCACACCTTCATCAGGTGGCCGCACACATTCATAATATCCTCCAAAGTGAGAGTAAGGCCACATAATCGACACATGGGACTCGAACAAGGAGTGTACGGCCGCACACCCCTGTGTATGGCCGCACACACACCCTGTACGGCCGCACACTCTAGTGTGCAGCCTCACTCACAAGTCCGACCGCATACCCCAGCCGCACACTCACCTTTATGGCCATACACACACCCTAATACGCATATTTGGCCTTAAACTTGCATAGATCATTGGGTATAGAGAATGGGACACTTAGTCTTAGTGATTCCATACCCTTAGAAAGGATTTCCCCTCATGTTTAGTCATGAAAACACCTTAGCCCTAACTTATATATGTGTCACCGTATGATTAATAGGGGCTACTTGCGTTCTGAACATCTGTTGACACTCAGCACTTATACGAATCGCAAACTTGAACCCTACAGTAATCAGTGAGTTCATACCCCTTAATGAACCTCTCTAATGCTTTCATATGTTTTGGGGGGGGGGGGATACAAGTCAAATATACATTTTTGTGAAAGTCAATCACATGTGATTTATCACTATGCTTTATAAAGGAACTTTACGTTTTCAAAACTACTTTGGATAAATAAACTATTTTCTAAATGCTTTCTTTGGTCAAGATTTTTATTAAATTACTTTTCTTATAAAATGTATCTACACAAATATATTTATATAAGTAAGACTTGAAGGACTTAGGACCGATAGCTCGCCTTATTTCCTGTTCTTGTTTGATTGTGGGCTTAGGGTATTTGTTATCCGTCCGAATGTCGTTGATTTCTTAGTTATATATCATGTATATTGGTGTTAGGTATGAACATTTTCATTTCATTCGATGCTTATATTATCTAATTGCCAAGAACCATACACACTAAGTTAACTATAATAGGTATAGTTAAGGCCAATACTAATCGTTACCGTTACTACTATACATACCATAGTTCATACTATTACAAAACGATACACGAACAAGAGAACACACTATGAACTACATAAAAGACTACTACACTATAATACAAGAGAAAGCACTAATCTGGAAGATAACACACTAACTCTCTACAAGATACTCTATGCGCTACATACTGTGACCAGAGCTTTCCGGAAGGAAGGCGACGCTACATGTATAGATCTATACGGGGCAGACACTATTATATCCCGACTGTTAACCTCAGTCCGAGCCGAGCAGGCCCAGGGATGACACTACTTCACTACTCTGTGTATGACCGGGAAGGTCATGGGATCCTCTATTACTCATACTATTGGTCACATAAAAGGAATACACTATATCCACACTAAAATACTGTGACTAAAGTCTCAGTTAATATCCTGAAGTAAATAAGTATCCATTACTAATGAAAGTTCGCACCACTATCACTGTTAACAGGCATAACTTTTCCCTCTATCTACATTACATACTGGGGATTTTAGTACCACACTTTTACAACAAACAGTTTTCAATGATTAAACTTACATGCAACTTAGAGCTTTCACTTACGACGTATTTTCTGGAAAATATAGGATTTTCTAGGGTTTTCTACTACTTATAAATGTAAATTGCAGTTTTTCACACTATACGTTCAAATACATTTTATACAAAATTCACACTAAATTCTTATGAACTCCCCAACTTTATGCTGATACTCGTTTTCAAAATAACTTGTATCCTCTGGTCAAAGATAGACAGGTACAGGTGCAACATTTTGGAGAAGATGGAGCTTACAAGATCCATCTCTTATTTTTGTATTACTTTTGGTGTCTATTGAAACTTTACAGAACACACTTGTAATTAAACTCACTATGTAATGAAATGGTTGTATGTTTCTTGTTTCTACTATTATGCAATTATGATGATACTGTGCATGATGTCCTCCACCCCGAAACATATTCCGCCGTTATCGGTTTTGGGGTGTGACATAAACCAATGTTACAACCCATGGATGATCCATGGGGATTTTAAACCCATGGAGCCAAAGGAATATGGAAGGTCGTACACATTAGGGTTTACATGGTGTAACATTAATCTTGCCACACTATATAAGAAGCCCCTTAGCATCCAAAATGGCACACTAGTAATTCTTGGAGTTCCATGAGTCAATTTTGGTTACAAGAATATTTCTCAAAAGTCATCCTTTGTCTAAAGGTCTGTTGTGATTCCATTTGAGGTGCAACACTTGGGTCATTAAGTTCTTAAGGCCAAACACAACAAGTTTTACAAGCCACAACCAATAGGTAACTCATTAATTCAATTTTATGTTGTTTTATATTATTTTGTATGATAATTGTAGGCTTAATGCTTTGGAAAAAATATTGCATGTATAATTAGAGAAAACATAGATCCAAAGCATTTAGGGTTGTATATGCACCATAAGATGTTGTAGTATACCAAAACCCTTCAGTTCATGGAAAAGTTTCAGAGCTCATTCGAGTCCAATACAACGAAGGCTAATGAAGTTATTTCTAGCCTTGGCTCCACACTTAAAACAGAGAAAGCGAAACTCCAAGAGGTTCGCACTAGCCTTCAAGCATATAATGCCGAGTTCAACTCCTCTATTTCATCGAAGATCACGAAATTTCAAGATGACTTGGCAACTGAGAGTAAGATAATGGATGCTCTCGCTGTAAACACTGAAAATGTGAAAGTCTTAATAGTCAAGTTAGAGAATGCTGATAAAAGAATCAATGATTTGTTGTCCAAAAAGGCCGTAACAAAAAGTTTTATAGTAGATGTGAATGCATTGCTTTAAGACATCATTGAGACTCGTGACTCGATGATCATGATAACAGTCAAGAAACATCTATTCGAAAAGCTAAGGCCAGTATTCGCAATGCTTCATAGACTGGAAGGTGTTCAAGAATCAAGCTCAATTCTGAAACAAGATGGAGAAGGAGTGAAACAATCCAAGAAGGAAAACTCCAAACCTTTAGTCAAGCCCACTGTCAGGCCTAAGAGCGAAAATGAACCAAAAGCAAAGAGAAGTTGATCAAAGAAGAACCAATAATTGATAACAGTGAAGATGAAGAGCCCGACTAACATGAGATGAAAAGAAGAAAAGACTGTGAAGCTCAAATGGATGAGCACCAAAGAATTGTTCGTGAGGCTGAAGAGAAAGAAAAATCCAAACGCAAAGCTCAGGTCACGCTGGAAAGCCAAAAGCTTTTGTTTCTAGTATGTTCTTTGAAGCGAATTCTTAGTGAGGTTGTGGATATGCCGAGCCTTTACTGGTTGGAACTAGTTGCGTCTTTTGACCTTCAAAATACATAAGATTCACAGCTGGATCTTCCGATCACACCGAAAGCCTTCAAATTTCACAGTTTTTCAAAAGTTACGAATGTCCCAGCAACAGACAGCGGTGCAGATCACTTCCTTTTCTCGTTCCACCTAAAGCACATGAAGCCGTAGTATGAAACGTGGAGTGCAAGCAAAATTACGGCTGTGAAGGTCACTGGTCCAATTGAAACCCAAATGCGAAGTTTAAGGTTGTTAAAGGTTTGTCGAGTTAGGTCTACAAATTCACTCTCGCTGATCTCCATGTCTAAACCCATACGAATGGACCGTGTTGTACAACATGTTGCTAAGGGATGAACAGAAGTATGAGCTGTGACATACCCATTGTCACGTCCAAAAAAGACCGATTTTGTTTATGCTTTATAAAAATCAGAGTATCTCTTTCAATAAAAACGTTGCAGAATTTGTTCCCAGAAAAACATAATAATTTCATTATCAAAGCATTTCTGAAGAAATGTATTTTTATTCCTTTTAAAACATTTGGGATGTCATCGTCAATACAAAAACATAAGCATAAGCATAACTTACATTCATTTACACTAGTGATCTATATCTCCTTAATCTCTAAATGTAATGTTACTTCACATCGTCACCTGTGATACAAGTAAACTGAGTGGGTTAGGTTGGGAAACCTGGTGAGTACATAAGGATTTCAACCCACAATAATATAATTATTATGTTTAATCATCAAACAATTAACCCAATTACCCATCCCCATTATCTTCTTTATTCCTCAGTACCTTCCCTAAGGATTTATCCTAAGGGTCGTCTCCTACATCATATTTACCTCTCATCTCCTTACATCGCATATCTTTATATGTTTGTTCCTAAGGACTCTCCATAAGGATCATCGCCTACATCACATAGACAATATTGATTCAGGGATTACTCCCTCAATACGTGCCCAACAAGGGTTAGGGTATCATCACATGAATACGTAGGTACAACATCGCCTAAACTCGTAATTCATAGTAAGGGTTAGAGTATCATCGCATAAACACGTAGTTACAACATCGCCTGAACTCGTAATTCATCACCTACAGGTTATGAGCCTGATGGTGTTTCCACGGGGTTGTCTATAATAGTCTGTGGTTTCCATCTATACTCTGGTAGATGACTACACCTCCAAATTGTCGGACAAGGTTATAGTATCTTTCATCCTACATCACCGATTCATCATCACCTATCTATCCTCACCTAATTATCATCACCTATCTCTCATCATTTTATTTCATCACACATCAACTATTTCATCTACCCATGTTTTATCCCAACATATTTGTAGATATAAAATAAATATATAGTTTAAATCATTTAAAACATGTATAAAATCATTCATCCAGCATAGACAACAAGTATCCAGATAATATGCACACGTGACACGTAATTTATATAAAATACTTCATATCTATGTGTAAGATGAAAGTAACTATGCACTCACTTGATAAGGTGGTGACTTGGTACTCGGACAACGCTTCGTTTCTTAAATATAATTTCCTTCGACGAAGCCTAGTATTATTACCACTAGAGTTTAGTCTATTATTCTTCGAGACTAATTAATAGTCTAGCTATTATTACTATTATATAAGCGTTAAACAATACTTATATAACCCATAATAATAGTCCAATTACTTATTATAAGTTCCTAATAACGTTACTATAATTAAATAAAAGCTATATTAAAAGTAGTGTAGGCGTAGCTCACTTACAGCGGGTTTTATAGAAAACCGGACTTTTCTTGGAGCAACATTCCCATGCCGAAACGCTCTTCTTCTCGGAGTCGTCGAGCACTCCGGGGCTTCCGCCTCGTGCTAGGGAGGCTCCCTAGGCTTTTCGGGGGGTTTTGGGGCTAGAGAGAGGTTCTAGAGAGAGAGAGAGAGAGAGTAAAGAGAAGAAAGAATGGGAAATGTGTGAAGAAAATCAGAGTGGGAGAGGTTCTATTTATAGAGTGAAAAATGGCTGAACTTGGTTCCACATGTCACCATCTAGTTGCAAGACTTGGGGAGAAAGCAATGGCCAAGATTGTGCCACATCACCCATTTTCGTACAACACACTTCCGACTTCTAAAATCCGTAACTTTCACATACGAGCTTCGTTTTTGACATTTTTTATATCCACGCGTAGGTAAAAATAAGATCTAAAACTTTCATTTTAACTCTGTCATCTAGTTCTTGACCGATCTTAAATTTAACAGTACGAGAAGATTATACTGTTAAATGCCCGCGTAAAATTCATAACGTCTACATACGGACTCTGTTTTCGTCTATCTTTTTACCGTTGAATTTATATTAATGAGATATTCAATTCTCATTTAGGTTGCATAGGCCAAAAACCGTTCGATCTAAAATTCGAGTTTCGGGTCGTGCACTGCTATGCCAAATGTTAGAAAATTCATAACTTCCTCATACGAAGTCAGATTTGGGCATTATTTTTATGGACGCTCTCAGTTTAACATATTATATGACTTTTGTTTAGATTACTAAGGCTAAAAAGAAACCCATCGTAAATTCACTATTTACATCTCCCGGTGTCGTGCCGGTTTTGCCATAAAATTTCGACGGGCCATAACTTCTTCGTTATAACTCGGATTTCGGTGTTCTTTATATGTACGGAACCCTTGAGACGTATTCTACAACTTGGTTAAGATTATTTATTTTAAATAATCTTTTGTACAAAAGTTGTTTTCAACCCCTATTATCTCTAAATTGACTAGCCCGGATCTGTAGGCGTTACATGAGCCCATTGTTGCTCACCTCAAGCAAATGTTAATCTCATACATTCAAGGGGTTGGCAAGATGGATGTTGAGATTGTTGTTGTGCTGCGAAGGAAGCCAAGTGTACTCCCCAAAGAAGCCCCATATGGTTTTAATAAAATAAAACCTGGGAAGATACAAAAGGAAGGGTGGTGTGTAGCTTTTCAGATGAAAGAGCGAACTGATGCAGACTTTCATAAGGCGTGCTTCTTTCTTACTGATAAGCATTTGTTCTCCACTTCATGCCTATAATATCTATTAGACTTCGTCAGCAAGTACAAAGGGAACAACAAAAGCGAAAATAAGTGCTTTTCGGATATGATTCAATGGTATATCCATGTTCGCAAAGTTCTGCTAAGCCTTATTCCGAAAGTATTTAAAGTGCAGAAGCAAACTCAACAATGAAGGACTCTCACATCAATCGACGCATAGGGGGAGATTGTTGGGTATTTAGTGTTGCGTCTTTTGGGCTTATTATTTAGTCTATTTTGTTTAACCGAGTTGGGCCTGTCCACTCGTGAGTTATTAATTAAGGTTTTACTATTTAAGATGCATGCATGCATCGTGTATTTGTTAATGGTGTATTTGTTAATCGTGCCATTGTAAACGCTACATAGCCTCTACAATAGCAGTTCTTTATCGAGCTCTTTTGAGGCTGTGACTTTTAATCATTTGACACATTCTTGATTCATATTCTTTGTTTTATTGTTTTTACCTGTTTGAATCTATTCGATCTTTGGACTTTTCAACTCAACAATAAAGTTCAAAAATTTATATTATAAATAATTTTGAAATTAAACTTTTAATTAATCAAATAATTAAATTTAAATAAATTATGAGGATAATTCAAAGACTCTAGATTTTAGGAGATCGAATTACCAATTAAATATTCAGATTTTATCCAATTATAAATAATATCTTTAAATTTAATTATCCTAATCCAGATCTAAATTATCTCAAAATAATCACTAAACAGGAGATCCACCACGACGTGGCAGATAAGATCTATGTCGTGGTAGAGGAAAGTTACGCGGATCAGACAGTTAACCACGATGTGGCAGAAAAGTACCATGTCGTGGCCACAAAATAGAATGACGGTTCTGTTTCCATCAATTGTTCAAGTTCAATTTATGCACATTAAATTGTTAGACAATCTACGCTCTGATACCATTGATGGATTTTACAAGTAATTATGCAGAAAATACTTTAAACTCTTAAGGGTACATGCAACCTAATTTTATGTATGTCATAACTCTATTGAAGCAACATACCATTGAACAACAAAAATCTAATCCTAGTGTAAATCGAAATTTACAAAGTAAATTGACATATCTCTGATTTGTTAAAGTAAGGAAACCCTTTTTATTAATCCAATGGTCTCTTGTGTGCAAGCCTCTAATGGTTCACACCCACAGCACAAGATCCCTAGAAGATTTAGGAGAGAGGGGAGAGGTATCAAATTTTTGGTTTTGGCTTGTCTAAATGCATTAAACGAAAATTCCAAGTCCAAGGCCCCATTTATAGCTGATTAGGAAATACCTAGAAACCTTGATTTGAACATAAAATAATATTATTTCAAATAAGGTAATTATCTAGTTCCAAGTTTATCCTCATGAAGGCTTCCAGAAGGCTCCTAAAGAGCCTCAAAACCATCCCTGGTAGGAGGGTTCTAGAACCTGTCCTCTACTCAACTTTTGAACAATTACAGCTATAGTCTTTCAACTTTTAATTAATTCTAATTAACCTAAAATTGATTCCAAATTAATCATGATTAATTCTAAATTAATTATAACTATTTCTAATTGATATATTAGTCACATAATATATTAACAAATTATTTATCTCTCTGTAAAATCAATCTAAGCAATTTATTGGTTATGAGAGCAATCCAAAAAAGAGTTTACTCTTATTCATCAATATTATACCAATTTAGTTAGGACCTTAGACACTTTAATCAAACAGGTAGATCAAAAGTGCTAAGATCTTATGGTTAATAGAATTCGCTTTAAGACTTGCATGAGGCTTTCATTATCGTTAGAAGAAATGATATCCTCCTTCCTCCCACTCTCTCATTCATCTCTTATAAATATGGTAGAGTTTTGGATACATGCATTTGCTCTCTTGAAGATAGAACTTGGTTTTTATTTTCAAGCTTAAGAGTTCTTCACAAGACTAGTATCTTACATCATGTTGCCTTCTTGTTGGTGTCCATCTAAGGAAGGATTTTATCAACATTCTTCAACAACCTCCAAGCATCCCTTTGAGGAACCAAAGAACTACAAAAGTTGTTATTTTCTTATACCTTTTATGGCTGTTTTTCTTTCTATTTCTTGCAAGATGATCTTTGGTGGGTATAAACTTGTTTATGTTTGTTCAAATTTCTAAGTCTTCCGTTTGCTAAATCTTGAGTTTTTTGAAACTATTTTTGAATAAAAACCCAACACTATTAGGGTACCAAACCCACTAATGTAACCCTCTTTGAGACTTTCAAAATCACCCTTGTAAAGGGCACAATTGTATCACAACAGTCTGATGGTAAAAGGGATTGTGAAGTGTTTTTATGTTGGTTCCTAGAGATGTTGCTCGCTGAGAAATATTTGAAGATAGAGTGTTCAACCAAAACCTGGGGCATCTCATTTCGCAAGCGAATATTGTATGTGATATGAAGAAAAAGAAGGAGTCTATTTGAACATTAGGCTAGAGGGAGTGGCCCTCGCCTCCAGCTCACCAAGAGAGGCCATCAGCTCGCCAGGACCACCCCCTTAGTTTTGCCACAAGACTCGCCATGCTAAGATCGCTATTTGGTTAGCGAGAGGAAAGAGAAGTTGTAGAAGAAAAGATAGATTCTGATTGGCTCTTTTCCTTTTGTTTTTTTGTTTTTTTGTTTTTTTGTTTTTTTTTTTTTTTCAAATCAACGAATTGGAGAAGATGCATTCCTTCTTTAACAGAGAATTATTGAGGAAGAAATAAAAAAGTTATACATTTGGTCCCTAAAATTTCAACCACTTAGTATTTTTTGTCTAAAAATAGAAACCTTTTTATTTAAAATTAAATTTTTATGTTTTATAAAAATATAATTTATTTAATATTAAATGTTTGTGTATTAAAAAATATAATTTATTTAATTTTGTAAATAAATTATAAAAAAAAATCAAGGAATGTTAGGGGTATTACCACTCCCTATAAAATGTTAAACAAAAGATGCTAGCAAGGTGGCATGCCAAAAAATGACATGACAGCAAAAAAAATAGGGTGTTAGGAGTGCCACCACTCCCTTTAGCCTTATAGTACTATTTAAAACATATTTAAGTTAATGTAATTATTACTTTTGCTTCTATTTTTTGCAATACAAACATTTATTTTTCAAAAACCATATATAAACACAAAAATGAATACACAAACTTTAATTTCCCCATAAGAAATAACAATCTTAAATTGTTCATTAAAAAAATACAAACTCCTAAATGCACAAAAGAAAAAAAATAACACATAAATAAAGATACATAAAAAAAAATAAAAAAATATGCTCCAGAATGACACTCCAATGCTACTCCGGTATCCGGTATTCCGAAATAGCATTCCGAAGTTTTATTACAAAACGTTTTTTTTATACATCGTGTTATTTTTACAACAAAATATAAAATTAATTATTTTCATAAAAAAACATTTATAAGGTTAGATTACTTTATATTACTCAATTTTCCTAAAATTAATGGCAAGATACTTAAATAAAACTTTTGTTAATGATGGTAAATTTGGCCAATGGTGAATGGCCATAACTTTTGGAAGAAAAAGTGGTGTAAAGTAAAGCCGAGAAACTTGAAATCGAAGGAAACCCAGTTGACATCGACGGTGACACCCATTTGGCCATTTCCATTTTGACTCCATTTTCTTCTCACCTTCACTCTTTTTCATCTTTTCCCCAACGGGCAACTGTTTTCCCTAAACTCAAATTCTAAGGGGCATTTTGGTAAATTACTCACCTGATAGCTCCCCTTCTGAGTTCTGAGTGTGAGTGATGGCAACTACCGACCTGTAATCCCAAAACAACAATCCAAAGAACGACGGTGTCCTTCCGAGTGAAATTTCCGGAAGTGGGCGATTGATTAATTGTTTTTTCTGTTTTGATTTCACTTTTTTCAACATCGAAACTGTAAAGCAAAGCTGAAATGGAACGTGGGTCGAACTCAGAATCGACCAATAAAGCAGATAAACAAAAGGGTAAAAAATTGGGTTCGAAAATCGAGCCATTTGTAACACAAGGAGACCACAATGCAAGAGATTTGAGATCTTGGGCCAAGAGAACCGGCTTTGTTTCTATTTTTTCCGGCGAAGTTGGGACTTCGAGAGGTAGGAGTAGTACGAACAGAGATGGGTTTCGTGGAGAGAGCGGCGGAGGTTCAATGTCTCCGAAGATTGAAAGCGATCCTGTTCAGGCAACAACTAGGAACAGAAGCTTCGAAATCGAACCGGATTCAAACAGGAATAGAAACAATAGTGAAGCCGATCCCATTTTACCAGAAAGGGGGGAAAATGAAAGAGGAAACACCGAAGCTTCTGCAAATTGGAATAACGGTGAGCATAATAAGATAGACGATGAATATGTTGGTAAACACGAATCTATTGATATAACATATCCTGGAGGTAAAGGAGAATCGGAATGGAATCAACCAGAGATGAAGTATGGAATTAGAGACAACCCTGGTTTTGGTTTGTTTTCTCCATCATCTTTCACAAGTAGTTTATCTATATTTTACTTGATGAACAACCAATCATTCCATTCTCTTTCTGAATCACAGCATCCCTCATCTATTATGGTATGCAGCACTATCTTTCACTCGCTGGTTCACTAATTTTCATCCCCTTGATCATTGTCCCAGCCATGGGTGGAACCGATGTCAGCCCTTCTTCCTTTCTAACTTCTTCATTTTTAATCTCACTTATTAAACCAATGGCGAATTCACAATCCACCATTTTGACATAATTTCTTAACAGAAGGATACAGCGACAGTGATTTCCACAATGATGCTGGTTTCGGGTTTAACAACAATATTACACTCAAACTTTGGGACACGACTCCCATTGGTTCAAGGGAGTTCATTCGTCTTTTTGGCTCCAGCTTTAGTCATAAGTAATTCTCATGAGTACCGAAATCTTACCCAAAATGTAACCTTTTCTAATCTCAAATATCTCTTTTATCTCATATCACCTTCCCTAATTACAAATATATAAATCGTTACATGCAGAAATTTAGACATATAATGAGGGAACTACAAGGCGCTATAATTGTTAGTTCGATCTTTCAATGCATATTAGGATTCAGCGGTTTAATGTCCTTGTTCCTAAGGTAACTCCTTTATGTTTATATTATCATATACAAATATATTCATACATAAATAGTCAAAAAATTGGAAACAAAATAAAACCTAATGAATTATAAATTATTCTGTTACAGATTGATAAACCCGGTTGTGGTTGCACCTACTATTGCTTCCATAGGGTTGGCATTTTTCAGCTATGGTTTCCCTCAAGCTGGAAGTTGCATTGAGATCAGTCTTCCTCAAATACTATTAGTGCTTATTTTTTCTCTGGTGAGTGTCACATTTAATCCTTAATTTTTCATATATTCTTAACATTGTTTCGTTTGTGTAGCACCTTCGCGGAGTATCTATACTAGGGCATCGAGTATTTCAAATATACTCTGTATGTTACTTTTTCATATTTCTTATTTCTAATTTATAAATTTATAAATTCATAAATTATAAATGTTTCCATCATAATATTATCTATTTAATTTAAAAAAATATAGGTTCCTTTGAGCATAGGAATTGTATGGGTGTACGCGTTTTTCTTGACAGCTGGAGGAGCATACAACTACAAAGGATGTAACTCCGACATTCCAAACTCCAATATGTTAAATGATTCTTGCATTAAACATGCATATACAATGAAACATTGTAGAACTGATGCATCGAATGCATGGAAAACAGCTGATTGGGTTAGGGTACCTTACCCTTTACAATGGGGTATCCCTATATTTAATTTTAAAACCTCCATTATCATGATTATTGTGTCCTTGGTGGCATCTGTTGACTCAGTGGGAACATATTACTCAACATCAACACGTGTGAATTCAAAACCTCCTACACGTGGGATTGTAAGTAGAGGAATTGGAATGGAAGGCTTTTGTAGTATATTAGCTGGGATATGGGGCACAGGAGGAGGGTCAACAACTTTGACCGAAAATACACACACCATTAATATCACAAACGTAGCTTCTAGAAGATCCGTGGAGCTAGGTGCAGTTATCTTAATTATCTTCTCTTTTGTAGGTATTATTACTATTATACCCTTTTCCTTGTAATCTTTCATGTCGACAAATACAAAAAATAGAAATCTGATAATTTCAGGTAAAGTCGGAGCAATTCTCGCATCTATACCACAAGCATTGGCAGCTTCACTTTTGTGCTTCGTGTGGGCCCTAATTACAGCATTGGGAATTTCAACATTGAGATATACTCACACTAGAAGCTTCCGGAACATTATGATAGTTGGTGTATCATTGTTTTTGGGGTTCTCTATACCTGCGTATTTTCAAAATTATTATCAAGAAACCGCTTTCATTCTACCTGGATACTTAATTCCTTATTCAGCAGCATCTGATGGGCCAATTCGCTCTGGAAATGAACAAGTAATTTACTTTTTTACCCTTGTGTAAAACCCATATCTCCAATTTTGAAGATCTAACGTTTTTGTTCATGTCAGATTGATTTTATAATGAATGCACTTTTATCAATGAACATGGTGGTGACATTCTTGGTGGCGATAGTACTTGACAACACTGTATCAAGTAGTCAAGAAGAACGTGGTGTGTACCTTTGGAGTGTTGTTGAGGATTTGTCTGTAGATCCATCTTGTCTTGATGATTATTCATTACCAAAAAAGGTTTCTAAAGTTTTTGGGTGGGCGAAATGTTTGGGTGCATGATGAACAGATGATAAGATGATACATGTGTACATTTTTATAGACGATTTGTTTGTTTATTTAGTGTGTTTAAGGGAAGAGCTAAATGTTTTGGGGTGTTTATGTTGAATTATGTTGGCATAATCACCTAAATAGGACGAATGTGTTGTGCACTTTGTATAAGATCATGTAAGTTTTATTCGTTAGAAATAGAAAAGTTACTCTTAGGGAGATTTGATTTAGTTGTATTTGATGAGGCCATTGATGTATTGATCGGAAGGAAGCCAAGAGATGTAGTTATTGTTGGTGATTTGTATCACTAATATTATTTAAGTGTAGCAGGATTAATTTGTTGACCAATGCAATCTTATGACTATTAAACAAGAAAGAATGGTTCGGATTGAACACTTGTTTGAAGAATGGTGCGGACTGAATACTTGTTTGAGTTTATTCAAGATTCAAAGTATATTGTCATTTAAGGTGGAAGCCTCTGAACTAAAGGGGGTCCGGAGGCAACGCCTGGTGCCCTGGTAGCGGGGTCCAATAGGTGGCAAGCTAATAGCAGGCAGGGTCCAATAGCAGAGCCCCTGGTTGGTCAGCTTGGAATTTTTTTATTTGGGTTACTATTGCCGGAGAATCCAAATTTGAGAATTTTGATCAAGTTTTGACATTGACAATTTTACCTTGATGTATGGAACCCTGACATGGAACCATTTTTGTAGCAGTTTTGGTGACAGTTTTGAAATTGCATTATGACATTTTTTGCTATTGGTTTTCAGACATATATTATATTGCTTTTTGGTCATTATTATGGTATATACAAGATCACAACTTCTCACATTCTTTGTTATGGAACATCAGTGTTGAAAAACTCGGCCTACTCGGCCGATTACTCGGAATCGGCCCTCCACCGAGGCGAGTAATGTCAACTCGGCCAAAAAACTCGGATTTAGTCAAAATCGGCCAAAAATCGGTCAAACTCGGTCAAAAATCGGACAAACTCGGTCAAACTCGGGCCTACTCGGTCAAACTCGGCCAACTCGGTCAAAATCGGTCAAAGGGTCAAAATTGTCATAAAAAGAGAAAAAAATCAAGAATTTCAAGATTAATATGTATAATGCACTTAATGATTTATTATTTAACACAGACATGTGATTATTACTACATATATATCTTAAATTTTCAGTAATTATCCACGTAGTGAGACAATTATGTGTATTTCAGTTTTTATGTATTCACATGTATCTGATTTTGGTTATATATTTCAAACAAATTATGATTTTGACATATATAATTTTCCAAAAAATATTTCTATATGAATTACAAAATCCGAGTACTCCTCGAGTACTCCCGAGTACTCGCTACTCCCCAGTCGGCCGAGCAGGTACCGAGTAGCGAGTTCTACAACCTTGTGGAACATCACTAAATTTTTTCAATTGAGATTTCGAAAGTACCATCGAAATACGTCAATTTGATAGTGCAATCACGACTTATAGTAAATCCAAACAATCTGGATTTACCCCATATTTCTACCCTTTATGTTTTTTTTCCTTTGAAGATGGAATCAAAGTAATTGTGTTTTTGTTGAAAGTATTCTTATGTGATAAAAGTTGTCGTAACAGAACTTTAAATAGTTAATTTAATAGAGGTAGAATGTCCATAGAGCTTTTATAGGGACTATTTGGTAATTAACATAAGTTTATTTATTTATTTGTTTTTTAAATTAACATAAAAGTGAATGCCATATTGCAAATTACAATATTGACTTCTAGGTTGATACAGTGGATGCGAAAATAGTTAAGGACGTCTCAAATCATATTTCTTACATTCTAGTGTTCTACAACATGGATGTATGACTATTTACATCAATTGTTCTTAAATGACATGTGTCAGGTATAACTCTCCATGACGTCTCTAAAGATTTTGCGAGTTGAGCAATCGCATAGGTCCCACTTCATAAGAACGGCCCAATTTTTTATTTTTATATACGATTGAACATGAATATTTAGATGGCTAATTAACTCCAAAAGAACTCAGAAATTTATTTCTTATTTTTTTTGAAGTCATGAGATAACCAATAAACTAGGAAACTAACAAAATCCAGAAATCATACGATGAATCAAAACAAATCCTTATAAAATGATAACATTTAACGACTTATTAAAATATTAACAAATTTTACTTATATATAAAAAAATTATATTTAGTGGTCCATTTTTAATTTTCACGTAGGGTCTACAAAATCAATGAGAGGCCCTTGTAACTTTGTATAAGTTATGTGTTCAATACGCTTATAAATTCAATGATCACATAAGACCAACATTATTAATTTGTGGAACAGCCGGAAGCAAAAACTAATATAGGAAGAAATTATAAAGAAAAACATATTAGAGTACAAGCAATACAAGATGTGGCAAAAACAAATTGGAATGGAAAGTAAACTCTAAAAGTGTAACCTATACCACACATGTACTGGTGAAAGTCAGCTTTGACCTTTACTTCTACTTAACATATTTGGACCCTAATTTTAAACATGAGAGTTACATTTAGCCCATTATCTCCACCTCGATGAAATCCATTTTAATACATTAATGCATTTGAAATGGAAGTGCAAGTGTGCAACCTTCTGACTGAGCTCGAAAATGTAACCTTGTGACATCCTAACATCCCATAATTTCAGCCCAATTTGAAAAATACGTTTATGCTTTTAAAAGTTACAAATTTTATAAAATCGATAGCAAAATATCGCAAAATAATAAAACATTTATAAGACATTGAAAAATGTTTAGAACAACAATGGTTACCAAATTGGTAACCAAACACGTAAGTTACCAAGTTCGAATCTAATTAAGGGTAAACAAGAATGAGGATAATCTTATAGAATATAGGCACACAATTGAATACAAAGACACTTTATCAATCTAACCTATAATGAACCAGATTATAATGATCACACATTAAAAAAAATGAAGATGGAAAAGATATATGGTTTTCCCTTTGTCGGGTAGTTGTTATATCAACACTTGACATTTTCACTTGATATATTATAATGTCACATATATAAACTTTTAACATTAATTAACATACTTGTCACATCACGTTGTCGAGTCGATGATTCCTCATACAACTTTAACAATGGCGTTTGGAGGTGGGTCACATCACCTTTGTTCTCATTTTGTAACTTTTGTTGGTGTCACACAACATCCCAAGAACCTTATGATCAACCCTCTAGATTTTCCTATACCATTAGGATCACCTTTGGTAAACTTATAATTGTCATTTCTTTTGGTTGGAACACATATTTGCCTTTTCCTCAAATCGCTGATATGCATCTCTGTGGGGAATCTACGTGACCCAAATCCGAACATAAACACGTACCATCTTGATTTTGACTTTGAAGTAAGTATAGACACCTTTCTTTCCATACTCCCCCCATGATGCATGTCTAGTGGCTTCTTGTTTTCATTTTCTTGTATGTTCTTGGAAGAAACATGAACAATTTTCCCACAAAAAATAATGGGATTCGTTAAATCATGAGAAGTTATCCCTATCTCACTTGAAAACTCAAAATCTTGTTCGTCTTGATCACTCATACTTGGCCCTTCTATCCGAGATTCAACATTCTCGTCACAATAAATGGAAAAATCAGAAAGAGACATGGTGTCTTCATCTTCTTCTCCTGATCTTTGTAAGGCCGAAGGATCACACTTTTCCATGGACAAAAACATCAAGTTTTTGTTTTGAGTGTGTGAAATGAGAAAAGAAATCGAAGTTATGGTTTACAAAGTAACATGAGATGCTGAGGATGTATACATATATGGTTATATATAGTTAGATATTCATGTTGACGTTGTCATGGGTAGATTAGTAAATTTACAATGATTCTAAATGTGCCAAATGGCTAAAAGAATGGTTTTATGTTTAATATATTTGAGAAGCAAGAAAAATGCTTCGTCTTCAACATATAAAACAATAATTTATTTGTTTTACTTTTGATATATTATGTCATAAAAAAGTAGGAAAAAGAATATTTCAATCTCATTGACTTAGAGCATATAATACTTTCTTCATTTGTTGGTTGTTTCAGAAGAATGTTATATTAGTGTTCCTTGATGGGTTCAAAACCTTTTTTTAATAATAATATAAATAACCAAATAACATGATATAGAGACTTAGAGCTTAAAAAACTTTCTTAAGTTGTAGTTCTTTCATAAGAATGTTATATTAGCGTTCATTGATGGGTTCAAAACCATTTTTAATAATAATATAAATCACCAAATAACATGACATATATAAATTGAGCTATGAAAAAAAAATTATAGACAAAATTGCAAATATGGTCTTGTCACTTGTGGTTTGTATTTTTATTAAGTCTAAAACAATTTCTAACGTGCAAAAAATAGTAATTTGGTGTGATTTGGTTGTAAGTATAATCTCTATAAAATTTGAAATAACTATTATATTCTTCTAATTTGTCTTTCTAATTTTTATATTTAATTTAACGTTTTTATAATTAAAAAAAATAGAAGAAGCCCTACATCACACACACAACCATCCAATTCCATCTCACCCCACCATACCCTATCATACTCATCTCTCTTGAAAACTTCTTCAACACACTGAAGAAGAGAATGGGTTTGTAGTGGCTTTGGTCGAGATCGGTAGGTGCCGACTATGATAAATCGGCGATGGTGGTCCCTAAAACACCACAAGATCTTTGGCTTTCCAAGATTTCATAAACATTCACGAACTAAATAAGGAGTTTTGGATAAGTTAGTAAATCTTTATTATTATTATTATTATTATTATTATTATTATTATTATTATTTTGACTTATTTAAGGGGTTTTCGATTAGTTATTTTCTTATTACAAACATTAGCACAAATTGTCAAACATTGAAAAAAAATATCATCTTTGGTGTAGGATAAACCAATCAAACAATTTTCTTTAAACTTGGTTTTGACACTAAAGAAAGGAATTTTGACATAAAAGTCCTTAAGTTTGTCAAGTTCTGACAGTTTTGTCCCTATGACGATTTTTTGTGAGTTAATGCCTAATATTTAAATAGATGCTCAAATTTTCCTCGATTTTTTACCTTGTACAAGAGGTCACCACCACCATAATCTACCATGTAGCCACCACTAGAAGCAACCACTACCATATTTGCCATAGCCACCACCATCAAAACAAACAAAAAAACCTATAAATCTCCACCACCATCTGTCTCCACCACCACCACCACTGATGTGTGGTTATATATATATATATATATATATATATATATATATATATATATATATAGGTAGTTTCAAATGTTTCTCATATCTATTGTATGCTAGAATGCACCAATAACAATTTAGTATTAATTATATATATATATATATATATATATATATATATATATATATATATATATTGAATGCTATCCATACTTATAACTTATTTTTATGGAAACTAATTAAATTCGTTATTAATGTCAACAATAATATTCTTTCAGAATTAATTCATATTTAGAAGAATAAGAGTGTATTCCAGCAGAATGAGAGTGTATTCTAGTAGAATACACTTTCGTTCTTCATATTTCATGCAACTTTATTGTATTTTAAGTGAGTAAATCATAAAACAAAATACGAACTCATATATAAAAACCTAGATGCGAATTCATTCTGAAAGAATGTTATTGCTGACATGGATAACGGATTTAAGTAGTTTCCATAAAAAGAGAATTATAATTACGGATATAATTTAATATACATATAATTATGGAAATCATTTAATATCTATATTTATTTAATTAAATGATTATTTAATTTATTAAATTTCTATTGGTGCATTCTAGCACACAATAAATATAAGAAACAAAATAACCTAGCTCTCTCTCTCTCTCTCTCTATATATATATATATATATATATATATATATATATATATATATATATATATATATATATATATAATCAAAGTTTTAAATTTATAAAAAATTGGTTTTATTGCGGCTGAACTATAACATACTAGGCAGTGTACTTAACCGTTTAACAATACAATTGAGGTAAGACCATGTGTCAAACAAAAGGGGAATAAGAATGATTCAGATAAGAAAATTCAATTATTAATCAAACCTCACCAGTAAAGTAAAGGGGATTTGTTTAAATTCAGTTAAACTAAACTAAAAACAAAAACTAAACTAGAGATTAGATTTAGATATAAAATAGATAAAGATTATTTCACATATTTGACTACGCCTTTTAGTTATTGTTAGGAAAACCATACAATACTTGTCAAAAATCTGAACCGGTCTGATGCCACTTATCAAGCTCTGATACTACTTGTTAGGAAGGAATGTGGACGACACACGAAACCAAAAGCACGCAAGACACATTATTTATGTTATGTGGCTCGGTCAAGGTAACGTACATATATAGGAAGGATGAGAGTATTCTTTATTTATGATTTCTCAATCAAAGTGGCGCACTGATATTGCTATATTTATTCATATATTTTGTGCAATATTTAAGTACTTTTAGCTATATTGTGGATATTTATAAAGATATTTGGTACTTATTACATTTAATATCCATTTTGTTGCAAGTTGGACAAGTTGGAGACTTGGAGGTTAGAAGCATAAATCAAGAGGAAGAAATGAAACATCCAAAAATTATGACCTAAAAATTTCATTTTTGATTTAAATAGAAACAATATTCCAAAATATTGTTCATACATCCCAATAAAATAAATATATCAATCAACATCAAAATCAGACTATGTCCCATAAACATAGTATATATGGTGTGTGCAATGCAGTCAACCCAAGCTCTTCCCCTTGGAACCGGAAGTACCTGAAACACAAACTAAAAACCGTAGGCACAAATCTTAGTGAGTTTCCCCAAAGTAACACATACCAAAGATAGAATAAACATATAATGGGCCCCATCCTATCCTCGGGCCCCGTCCGGCATCGGGCACCACCCGACATCGGGCCCCACCCGACATTGAGCCCCGCTTGATAATAGATTGGGCCCCGCCCAACATACATATAACATACCAGTTAATCGCATACACATGAAATAATCACAAAGATACATAGCATACAAATGGTCATCGGGCCCTAGCCCGGTAAACATATGAACACACAACACATGCAAGAGTCACGTAGACAGCTAGCATACTAAAATAGCATAAACATGGTCTAGCATTGGTGCCTTCAACCCGCTAAAACCAGTGAGGAAAACTCACCTCAAAAGCTGAACGATATTTGAATATGTCCCGGCTCCGAAAATTAGCTCTACCCGACCCTTAAAACAGAAAAAATTCCTTAGATACAACTCAAAACACCTCGACACCCCTTAAAGGTAAAACATGGTCTGAGACAAAAGTCCAAAGTCAAGGTCAACGACCCATGTTAACCAACACGCCGTGGTTCCCTTTTACCACTACATGCAGGAAAATCCCATCCAACACGTCATGTTTCCTCAAGCCCCAATAGCTTAATATATTAAGTTGTTTCCTTCGACATCAAGAGTTCCTAATCTCAGATCTGGACTCAATAGAGATTTAGAAGGGTAAATTTTCCAACTTTACCATAGGGACCATCAAAAAGGGTCCAAAACTCAAACCCTAAGGCTTAATAGCACAAGGCTTAATCCAATAAGCACTTAACTCACGAGCCCAAGCCTCAAAAGACAGATCTGACCTCCTTGAGCAAGAAAACCACGTAAAATTGCCAACTTTATGTTCATGCACACCTAAAAGAAGCTCTAAAGCTTAAAGAAGAGCTTAATGCATGCATGGGACCAATTTCTCGCATAAAGCTTGCAACTTCATAAGAAGGCCAAGACAACCTCAGATCTGAAATGACAAGTCCTCAAACGACTAATGTAACAACGTAAATTTCAAAACAATTTTTCACTTTTAAAAATGTAATTTCATTCATACATAATCTCAAATCTCAATGTATTACATGTTAAAACCATAAAAACACATCCCAAGATCGAAACGTATAAAAACTCCAATAGTGTGTACTGATCATGTTGACGTCTTCCCGCGATTCTCACTGGTACCTGAAACACATAACACAAAAAACTGTAAGCATAAATTCTTAGTGACTTCCCCAAAATACCACATATAACACATATTAGCCACTCGAGGCTATAACTCTGTGGGCCGTCTGGCCCTAACTCTGTGGACCCTCTGGTCCTAACTCTGTGGACCTTTCAGCCCTAACTCTGTAAACTCTAGAGTACACACAACATAAATCAAGTAGAAACAATGCAGTGCAACACATCACATACATATCACATAATATACTCTGTGACATAACTCTAATTACCACTCAAGGTAAAGTATAGTGAGAAGACTCACCTCGGATAACTCGGTAACCCTCGAACTCGGAAATACTGATCTAGCCTCCGCCTAATCACATAAAATAATTACTCTAATCAATAAGACTTTCAAAGACTAGGCCAATCCCTCTCTAAGCTCTCTAAGGAGGGTAAAAGAACATTCTATCCCTCTAATGACTCAAAAGTCCAAACATTGACTAAACCCCAATAGTTAACGAAGTCAACTCTAGTCAACAGTCAACTTTGACCAGACACGTCGAGTGCACTCGGGTGACTCGGCGAGTCCACGCGGGTCCTCTCAATCCTTCTAAGCCTCACTTGGCACGTCGAGTCCCTCCTCCACTCGCCAGGTTATGTCACACCCCAAAACCGGAACGGCGGAAACGTTCTGGGGTGGATGACGTCACGTCAAGTATCACAACACATGCATTATAGTAATCAAAGTACAAAAAAACATTGCATTAATAGTAATAGTTTTACATAGCTTACATAACAGTACAACAAAGTAATACATGTAATAATATAAGTGCAGTTTGGTACTAAGCTATCTTCATCAACAGCTCCGGGAATGTACCTGTCTAATGCTGACCTGAGAATACAAGTTATTTGAAAAGCGAGTATCAGCATTTTTACAAATGCTGGTGAGTTCATAAGTATTTAGTGTCATTTTATCCAAATAACTTTAATAAAAGTGGTAGTTTTAGAGTATCCATTTCATTAGTGTCTTTTCCAGAAAATCCTATATTTTCTTTAATAAAAGCAGTCTTCTACCAAGACTGGACGGAGTTATGTGGTAAAAAGGTAGTTTTCCCTTAATCGCTATCATTATAAAAATACAGAATTTGATTATTAAAGAAAGCAAGAGGAATCATAGAAATAAGATATGCCTCAGCAGTGAAGACTGCTGACTAAGGCAAAGGAATCATAGACTCCAGGAGAGTATCGAACAAACGACACGCCTGGCTCAGTCTAACAAAGGGAGACACAGACCCCAGACGGTACCAAATGAAAGGTACGGCTAGTAAGTTCTAATACATAGGATACAGACCGCAGACAGTATCAAATGAAAGATACAACTAGCAAGGTCTAAAAACAGTGTGACTCTGAGGGTGAGTTTCCAGCATATAGTGTAAATTGCTAGTGAAATTTTGTTACCTTAAGGCCATGAAATATAAGGTAACCTAGGATACTCGTAACCATACTAACCGACACTAGAGTACCTGACGCCCTGCAAGTATCTATAGAATGTAACATTTGTCACCCCTTGGCTTGGTAGGCCGTGGACTATAGCTAGCAGTCAGGGTGCGGGGGTGTCAATCCCGTATAGATCTATACACACAATGCCCGCTCTCCCTACAGGAGACTCTGGTTACCAACTAGACGACGGAGAAGGCCGTGTCCCGAAGATGCATCCCAAATAGTAGGTAGTGTGTTTCCAATATAAGTGTTGAACTAGAGGTAGAGACTCATAACTGAACTGACTAATGTAAACCCATATGACTATGCTTGCATACATAATATATAATTAATGATCGAACGACCTTCGGACGGACATCCGATCCCACCAGACCACATCTCAATGAAGAAAAGGAAATAGGGCGAATAAGCCTTCCTAAGTCCTTCAACCATTATTTATATGCATCTATACAAGCACAGGCATACATCTAACTATGTGGAAGTGTTATCAGGTATAAGCGTATAATGAAGTGGGGGCATTCTCAAGTATAAGTGTATCACGAAGTGGAGGCGTTCTTAAGTATAAGTGTATCATGAAGTGGAGACGTTCTCAAGTATAAGTGTATCACGAAGTGGAGACGTTCTCAAGTATAAGTGTATCACGAAGTGGAGACGTTCTCAAGTATAAGTGTATCATGAAGTGGAGACGTTCTCAAGTATAAGTGTATCACGAAGTGGAGGCGTTCTCATGTATAAGTGTATCACAAAGTGGATGTATTAACTAAATAGAAATAATGCAGTGGTATCTTAACCAAGTAGAAGTATAAAAACATAGACGAAAACTTTAAAAAAACCTTTATATATTAAGAAAATCACGACTTTGTATACCTTTGTAAAATAAGTTTGAAAATCTTTAAAAATCCTTTGAAAACCTTTCATAAATAAGTTTAAAATGAAAATTTGATTAAACATCATAAGTAAAAGCTGAACAAATAACTATGTTTTTAGAAAACCATTTACAGTGTCATTCTCGGTAAAACAGTTAACAGTGTGGTAAATCCTTGTGCATGCGGGTTATCAATCACATGTGATTGATATGATAACTGGCATGTTTAACTTGTATTCCCCCTATAAAACATGTAAAAACATTTAAAAGGTTCATTCAGGGGTATGAACTCACCTGGTGTAAGTGGATCCGACGCAGGTGTCGGTTGGGTGCCCGGTGTCAAGTAAAGACTTGGACACACTTAGTGACCTATTTAACATATGATAACATATGTTCACATACAATTAGTACATTTAATACTAATTAAACAAGTATACGCACTCTAAGGAGCGGAAAACACTTTGGTTAAGTGTTTGGGGTGTCCCGGGTAACATTTAAGGGCTTGAATGACTTAGGAATGGAGTTTACTCTCCAAGAGTAAACTCTATACTTAGTGTTTACGGCCCTGGGACAACTCCCATGATTTTGCGGCCGTAAACTCATGGTGAGAGTGTTCTAGGGTGTTTAAAGGCTCTATCTTGATCGTGGAATTATGCTAGGTCCAAATCCAAAAGGTATGAATAGGTTTAAGGCATTTAAAGGGACCAAATGGGAGTTTACGGCCCTAACCATGGGAGTTTATGGCCGTAAGCTCCCAAAGACTTCTTCCTTGGATGTTTTAAGTCTTAAATGGTAGAGGATAAAATCCTAAGCATTTTACCAAGTCAAATGGGGAGTTTAGGGCACCATTTAACACCTTTATAGGAGTTTACGGCCCAAGTACCCTTTCATGAGGGGTTTACGGCCGTGAACTCTTTATGGAGTTGTTTTAATTGGGTTTAAGGTCCCTAGCTTGTTTGTGGTTGATTCTAGAATTTAATCCAAGGCCATTGGTGTGTTTAAGGGCATTTTTAACACACAAATATGAGTTTACCCCCCATGAAGAGGAGTTTACGGCCCAAGCATGTTCTTGGGCAGTAAAATCATGTTTACTCTCCAAAATGCTAGTTCAAGGTGTTCTAAGTTCGATTCCATAAGCCTACAAGTCATATCTAAGCCTTAGGGACAATTTGGAGGGGTTTTGGGGCTTAAAAAACCCCCATTAAATGGTGTTTACGGTCCAAGAGTGTTCTTGGGCAGTAAACACATTATTTTGTCCCTATTTTATGTTTTAAACTCGAATTTGCAGGCTAGATAAGTTATACAACGAGTTAGGATAGTTTACCTACTCGTTTGGGGCTCGAAACGGACGATTTTTGGCTCGAATTTAAGTTGAAAGAGAGAGTGAGGAGAGTGTAAAAGTCTCTAATGGACTCCACTCACCCTTATATAGGGGTTGGAGTTGGGGCTCAGTGGGAATCTACCTGATACTGCCGTTACACAGGGCTTTTGGTCGCACCCGATTTAGTGGTCGTAATAAAATTTAACTTTTTCCAAATTAATATGGAAATGTAAAGTAAGTATCTTTATTTTTTTTTATCACGATGATAACGACATATAATATAAATAAATAAAACATTTATTTATTTTACGACCTCAAATTAACGGAACTTTTATACAGTGGAATATTCCGTCAACAGAAACGGGGTAATGTAACGGAATAAACTTTGGGTTGTCACATCATCCCCCCGTTAGAGGGAATTTCGTCCCGAAATTCAGGTCTAGGCAAGGAAGTAGGTATGAATGGTCGAGTAGAGGCAGGAGGGTACTTCCTATTCTGATTGTCCTCGCATTCCCAAGTGAACTCTGGTCTGTGTTTGTCATTCCAACAAACCTTCACCTACGAGATGCGGATTTCGTCTCGTGTAGTTAGTGGGTTCCGACTGGTGTATCTACAAGGTTAGGGTTTCTCAATGGTTTCTATCAAGATGAGTGGGATACGAAAAGTGACGTCGGGCAACCCTGATAAAGTCTAAGGAGTGGATCGGTCTAGGATGAAGCTTGTGGAATATCCGAAAGTAGTAGTGGTCTGACGAGGGTTGGACCAAATCTCCATGAGGATTCTCAGATGGTGCTAAGCTCTTGGAAGGGTAGAGCTTTTTAGTACTTAGAACATAGTGTACTTCTACGGCAAGATCACCACTGGCGTGATCGCCATTCCGAATTTCCTAACATTCTCTCCCATACTGGTAGTGTAGTCCTTCAGGTTGGTTCTTAGGAAGATCAAGTTGTCCTTGGTTTCGTGTTTTCCTGTCAATTGGCTTTTAGAGGCTTTCTAGGTCATCGAATGGGTTGTGTGACTACGGTTTTCTGTTTGCTGTAGAGTGTCTATCTCAAGCTAGTGCAAAATGAACCTGCACTTCTGATGCTCGAGATATTTCTAACGGAAACCCTCAGGGTCAGGGAGATAGGGTTTCACTAGATGAGTGTTGGACTATCTCGTGAGGTGGTTCTACTATTTCTGCGTGAGATAGTATTCGTGGAACACCTAATAGTCCAATGAATCTCTAAGACTTTGGTTTATTCTAGTGCGGAAAGCGCATGCTCCTGCATAACCCCTCGACTAACACCAAAGCTGGTCTCAAGTCTATAATCTCTTCGGGATCTGGGTCATGAGGCTTAACGCAACTACTTTCGCACTTTATTCAAGTATTCTTGGTTGCGGAGGTTATCCTGTGGTTCTCGGTATTCTAGTGTTTACTTCGCAGAATGAAGTCTATCGTCTACAGGGCGACGACGATTTCCTCCATGCAAGAGGGCGGAGGATCCTAGGCACTGCTCGTCGTTAACGGGGTGGACGAAGTGCCTGAGTAGTGCGAACATCTTCTGCAACTACTTTTCCGAAGTTCTGAGTATTTCCCGGTCTAGGTCAACTCTAGTAAGTATAGAGTTCCCTTACTCAGAACTTTGATCTCTTTACTAATAGAGGGTGTTAGCTACCATGTGGGCTTAACCGGTATGACAACAAATTTCGGATCTGTGGTCATTATAGTGGCTCAACCCGCAGTGGTTTTCTTGACTCCAGCTCCTATTTTATGGAATAGGATGAAGAGCTTTACTATGAGGTTCGTGGTAGAGCTCATACTCGATTTAACCACTAATACTTGGTGTATGCAAGCCGTATATAATTGAGGTCGGCAGGATGTTCAGTTGTGCGACTCCACCCCAGACCTACAACCCAACGAGGAACAGGGAGTAGGGAGGAAGCACACATCTTAAATCTTTTTGATCTCAAGTATATATCACCTTTATGCATATACCTGGTTATAGTGGTCAGTCCCTTGAGTTCTATCCTCTGGGTTCACGAACCTGATGTGCGAGGTGCGAAGGGTCTTCCTGGGGAATCTACGAAGTATGCTTCGGATGGTCATTGTCTTCTGGAGTATCTTGCAGTGTCTTTCGATTCGGTTTCCATATGAATAAGAGAGGTCGGTCAATAGCGCGTGGTACCCTTCTCCGGGTACTTCAGAAAGTTTGAGGTAAGAGGGACGACTGACGGATCGCATTAGGTTTGTTTATTTGCATTATGTTTAGGTTCAGAAGAACCTTATTTACCGACGAGGCTCCGGAGGAAGTTCTTTTTACACAACACTAAGGATGTGTTGGATAAGGTGTCTAAGTCCATAACTTATTTGGTATATACTTGACCCGACCCGACATGGTCCATTTGGGTTGCACTTCACCCGAACTATTTATGGATAATTTTATGAGAGTTATACACTTATGTTTATTAATATATTATAAGTTATAATATATTAATATGAAGTCATGTTATTTAATTAGTCTTAGTCTTAAATTAATTTAGAGATTAAAAGGAAGACTAATTAGATTATGGGCTATTGGTTTTATATGGTGTGGGATAACACTCATTTGTTAATGGACTAGGCTTATATGGAAGTCCATGGATGATCCATGGAGCTTTTAACCCATGGTTCCTTGGAAAAGGAAAGGTCATGGGTTATTAGGGTTTCACCCTAACCATGTACACTATATAAGCATGCTTATGTTGCATGAAATAGCCACTAGTGTGTGTGCTTGTGTGTGGCCAAAAATTACAAGTGTGTGTACACTCTCTAAAGGTTTCCAAGTGTTTGTGGTGATTTGTGATTTCCATTTGAGGCATTTACACTATTGGTGCTTGGCTCTCAAACTCCAAGGAATCAATCTCATCAAAAGGTATGTAATCTCATCTAACTCTTTTATGTTTAAAAGTTCCCCATGCCATGTTAGAGAAGTTATGAACCTTGGAAAAATTATTATTTTGCATGTATTAGACAAACATATATCCAAGGTTTATTAGGGTTGCATGCACACTTAGGAAGTGTTAGATTGCTCAAAACCCAACAGTGGTATCAGAGCCTAGGCTTGCTTGTTTGATACTTGATGCAAAATAGTGAAAAAAGTTGAAATTGTTGCTATCTGGCTGATGGACTCGCCGAGTCCATGGGGGGACTCGCCGAGTTCAAGGCAAAATTCATCCTACTCGCCGAGTAGGTTCGTGCACTCGGCGAGTAGAATGATCAGAATGCAGAATTTTGACTTTTGCTGCTGGAAATGGACTAGAAACATTACCCTAACCTGTTTTGGTGTTTTAAAACTTGTTTTAGTTGGTGTAATGGTTGTTCTAATTCATTTACAATGGCATATATCAAAATTCCATGATTTTTATATATTCATATAATTCTTGAAATTTTGATGATCATGTTCATGTTCTTATGAATTTAGAAGATGATAGGAATTATTTGCTGAATTGTTTAGAATTAATTCTTGATCATTTATGTGTTTTAATGGAGTCCATAATTTGTCCTCAAGTTATGGATATCCAAAGGTCAATTTTCTTTAACACACATTTAAACACATAAGTTACATGAAAATGAAGAGTCTTCATTTTTATGAACCTTTAATTCATAAGTTATGAAATGAAAAGTTTTGGATAGTTACAAAACTTGCCCTCAAGTTTTGGAATTTGTAAAGTTTCACACACTTTAATAAACTTTAATTCCAACCCTTAGAGTTTTAATAGTTAAAATTCAACCCTTATACTATTTATAACATTAATGGTTAATTATTATATATATGTATAAGAATAAGTCGTTCTACCGTTAGTAGGCCTCATTCACGAAGCCGGTCTATAAGGGGGGTATAAGGTTGGTGCCTATAAAATGACAGCTTAATGGGTGTCCACTCTCACCCACCGCTTCCTTGATCGGTGGAGGGTCGTTAGCCGAACGGGTAGGACAATGACTTTAAATCCTCATTAAAAGTATAATGATTATTATAAAGTAATTAAACTTTTTTTTTAATTCCCAATCTTAGTTACTTTAGGAAAATGTGAACATGGTGCTAGTCCATGGAATTCACACTTTGTACCTTACCAAGTCGTTGGTGGAGCGTGTGTGGTTAACCGGCACACTAACTTGGACCAGTAAGGATCACGAAGGGTGACTTAATGTTTGTCATAGATCAATGGAGCGTGTGTGGTTAACCGGCACATTGATTAGGTGATAATATTAAGGGCACCAAGTGAATTAGCATGGTTATTCACACCTTGTTTTGTGATCCTCAGCATCCCAGTCACAAAACTTGAAGGGCACAATCGAGATTGAAACATGCCATTGAAAAGTTCAATGAATCTCAAAAGAATCTAGGAATTTCAAATCCAATTAAAACCTAATAATTCATTTTGTTTTTCATGGTGGAAATTGGTGAATCGTCATTCACCTACCTTTCAAATATATTATTACTTAGATTACGGCATCCCTCTTCTAAGTATAATATATTGTGATTGGATCCTAGCCTTAATATTACATTTGGGTGTCTTATTAAGGATTCTATATATCTAATCTAAACTTGCTTTCTTCTTTCAGATGTCTTCCAACACTAATGCTTCGGGCTCTAACCTAGCTGGTTCTTTCTCTCTCATGAATCTTTGTGGGAGAGTCATATTTGATGGTTCCAACTTCATGGATTGGATTAGGAACATCAGGATGGTTACTCGTTATGAGGACAAGGAATATGTCCTCGATAAGGAGTTAAAATAGCTTGATGAGTCTACTGCTACTCCTGAGGAGATCGCTGAATTCAGGACACATGAGAGAGATGCTACTAAGGTGGCATGCATCATGATGGCCACGATGACAACCGAGCTCCAAAAGTCCTATGAGGACTTCTACCCTTTTGAGATGCACCAAGACCTGATGGATAGGTACCATCAGAGTGCTCGTCAGGAGCGGTATGAAATAATCTCCTCCATAATAACTACCCGCATGAAGGACGGTGAATCCGTCACGGCCCACATGTAAAAGATGCAAAGGTATGTGGACCGTTTGCTGAAGCTGAATGTGAACATCCCTGAGGAGTTGGCAATTGACATCATTTTGCACTCCTTACCTTCTTGTTATGACCATTTTCGTATGACATATCATATGAACAAGGAGGAAGTTACCCTCAGCAAGCTTCAAGGACTCTTGAAGACCGCTAAAACCGGTCTTAAGGGCAAGGCGGTTGTTACCTCTACTACTCCTACTCCAACATCTACCCCTGTTTTGGATATCGGGCAAGGCAAAGGGAAAAAGAGGAAGCACCCTTCGAAGGGTACCAAGGGAAAGTCTCTTGAAGGCTCCTCATCGAAGACCAAGAGCGGTTCTGTCACTCCTTCTGCCATTCCCAATTATGCTGATTGCTACTATTGCTTGGACAAGGGGCACTGGAAGCGAAACTACCCTAAGTACTTGCAGGATCTAAAGGATGGGAAAGTAAAACCCACCCATGCAAGTATTTACACAATATTGTCTAATTACTCATCATATTCTAACTCTTGGGGTGCTTGATACAGGATGTGGTATTCACATATGTTCTGATTTGCAGGGCCTAAGAAGAAGTGAGGATGTGGAGCACGGGAAGATAAACTTGATCATGGGGAATAGGAAGGCTTCACCTGTTTCCAAGATTGGAGTTTATACTTTGTTGCTTAATAATGGGTTAAAATTAGATTTGAATAAATGTGTGTACTCGTCTGAAATGGTGAGGAATATTATTTATTTTCATGCTTTGTACAAACAAGGTTTTACCTTTTCGTTTGATAATGAATGTGGTGGTATTAATTCTTTCTTTAAAAATGTGTTTTATTTTAAAGCATTACCTTGTGATGGTGTGTATGAAACTGTGTCGATTGTAGACAACTTAGGAAATAATGTGTTGTATATTGATTCTTCTACTAGCCTAGATAAAGCATCATTGTGGCATTGTCGTCTTGGACATGTAAACAAGAAACGCATAGGCCAACTCCAAAAGAATGGAGTTTTGGAGTCATTCGACCTTAAATCGGATGATAGTTGTGAATCTTGTCTACTTGGAAAGATGACAAAATCACCCTTCACTGGAACTTGTGAAAGGGGTGAGGGTTTGTTGGACCTAATACATACTGATGTATGTGGGCCATTCAAAACTGCCACAAGGGATGCTAATCGGTATTATGTGACTTTTATTGATGATTTTAGTAGATATGGGTATGTCTACTTAATCAAATATAAGTCAGAAACCTTTGAAAGGTTTAAGGAATTCAAACAGGAAGTAGAAAATCAATTGGGCAGGAACATTAAGATGCTTCGATCTGATCGAGGTGGTGAGTATCTTAGTACCGAGTTCCTTGACTATCTTAAGGAGTGTGGGATTGTCTCACAATTGACTCCTCCCAGGACACCACAACTAAATGGTGTAGCTGAGAGGCGTAATCGAACCTTGTTAGACATGGTTCGCTTTATGATGAGTCGAGCTTTGCTACCAATCTCTTTTTTGGGGTATGCCTTAGAGACTGCCGCCCATATCCTTAATCTAGTCCCTACAAAGAAGGTTACCAAAACACCTCATGAGATGTGGACTGGGAAGGTTCCCAATTTAGACCACATCAAGATTTGGGGTTGCGAGGCTTTCGTCAGGCGTGAGACTCATGATAAGCTCGAACCCCGAAGTGAAAGGTGTATTTTCATCGGCTACCCACAGAAATCTTTTGGTTACCTCTTCTACAGACCCAGTGAGAATGTGGTCTTTGTATCAAGAAGAGGGGTCTTCCGTGAGAGGGAGTTTATAAGCCAAGGAGACAGTGGGAGGCAAATTGATCTTGAAGAAATTCAAGAAGCAATTGGTGAAGGAACCTCAGACACTAGCAATCAACCTGAGGAGGAAACTCCTGTTGAGCAAGCTGACGAGTCTGTACCTCCGAGGCATTCCACACGGGTTAGGAACACACCTTCGTTTTATTATGGCTTTCATATTACTACGGAAGGTGATACGTTTATCAGCGATAGTACACTGGTAAATTTGGATGAACCTAGCAGTGTTAAGGAAGCCATGGCAGGCCCGGAGTCTGCTAAATGGAAGGAGGCTATGGACAATGAGATACAATCCATGTATGACAATCAAGTTTGGAACTTGGTTGACAATGTACCAGGCTGTAAAACAGTCGGGTGCAAATGGATCTTCAAGAAGAAGACCGACATGGAAGGAAAAGTGCATACTTATAAGGCTCGACTGGTTGCGAAGGGTTTTACTCATACTCAAGGTATTGATTATGATGAAACTTTCTCGCCGGTAGCAAAGATTAAGTCTATTATGAGCCAATTACCGTATGCTTCCGCTGTTGGCTCGATCATGTATGCTATGACTTGTACCCGCCCTGATGTGGCCTTTGCTTTGAGCATGGTCAACAGGTATCAAGGGAACCCTGGCAAGGCTCATTGGACCGCGGTAAAGAACATTCTCAAGTACCTGCGGAGGACTAAGGATTGGATCCTTACCCTTGGTGGGAGTGATGACTTGAGAGTATTAGGGTATAGTGATGCTAGTTTTCAGACTGATATGGATAACTTCCGCTCTCAGTCGGGCTGGGTCTTTACCTTAAATGGAGGGGCAATTTCTTGGAAGAGTTCCAAGCAGGAGACGGTGGCTGATTCGACTTGTGAATCAGAGTATATAGCAGCGAGTGAAGCAGCGAAGGAGGCGATATGACTGAAGAACTTCATCGGAGACCTTGGAGTTGTACCAGCTATTAAAGAACCTATGGAGATTTTTTGTGACAGCAATAGTGCGGTTGCCTTAGCCAAGGAACCAAGAGATCATGGCAGATCCCGACACATTGACAAAGAATATCACTTCATAAGACACAAGATTGAAGAAGGACTCCTCGTGGCAAAGAGGGTATCGTCAGATGAGAATCCTGCAGATCCCCTTACGAAGGGACTGACAAGGGTTTAGCATTTCCAGCATGCGAGGCGCATCGGGCTGAGGGACGATATTAGTTTTACAGATTAGATAGTTTTCCTGAAACTTGTAAAATGTAATCGACATTTGATGATGAATAAAATTTGTGATTTATTCATGAGTAAGGTGTTACTGTCATTGTCAATTATTTACTATTGTTTCAGTTTTGCATGTTTTGACTTCCAGAATAATTAATTTATTCAAACCTCCACAATCGGTCATACGTCGGAAGTAGGTATGAATCAAGATTGTCATGAATTGGGATTGTAGATGGCTAAAGGTGTTTAGACATGGCAATGGTTGCTGCAACGTTCATGAGTGCTCATAAGTTATGAGTATTGGTATAAACCCACGCTCACTTGTATCACTTCATGGAATTTATCTCGAGTGATCGTGAGACGATAATATCATATAAGTCTTCAAACCTAGAAATATGAGTTGTTACCTATGAGATGGTTGTGCATTGATTGCACGTAAACGCATCAGTAACTTGATGTTATAAAACGTGCCTTTGTGTACAATTCAACAAGTAGTATAACAAGCATATGAGTCGAAGTTAATCTGTTCCTTCTAGAAATAGAAGCGATATCTGGGCCCCTCGATGATTTTGTGTTGACCCATGCACCGGGCCCGGTCAGAACTAAACTGATGTGTTCAGCAAAGTTCTTTGTCAGACAAATCGGAGATCGAGAAACAACTGCCAGACAATAAGCAAGACATAGTTCCATGTGTTTGTCCGGCTGATATCATGAGAACAGAGGATTATATGATCACTTGTCTTAAAATGGGGCTTCATAGTTCAACAGAGTTTTCGAGAACTACGATTGCTGGTTGGTTCCTGAAGTTATATAGGCAAATACAGTTGTTAGACTTATCCAAGTGGGAGTCTGTTGGATAAGGTGTCTAAGTCCATAACTTATTTGGTATATACTTGACCCGACCCGGCATGGTCCATTTGGGTTGCACTTCACCCGGACTATTTATGGATAATTTTATGAGAGTTATACACATATGTTTATTAATATATTATAAGTTATAATATATTAATATGAAGTCATGTTATTTAATTAGTCTTAGTCTTAAATTAATTATGAATTAATTTAGAGATTAAAAGGAAGACTAATTAGATTATGGGCTATTGGTTTTATATGGTGTGGGCTAACACTCATTTGTTAATGGGCTAGGCTTATATGGAAGTCCATGGATGATCCATGGAGCTCTTAACCCATGGATCCTTGGAAAAGGAAAGGTCATGGGTTATTAGGGTTTCACCCTAACCATGTACACTATATAAGCATGCTTATGTTGCATGAAATAGCCACTAGTGTGTGTGCTTGTGTGTGGCCGAAAATTACAAGTGTGTGTACACTCTCTAAAGGTTTCCAAGTGTTTGTGGTGATTTGTGATTTCCATTTGAGGCATTCACACTATTGGTGCTTGGCTCTCAAACTCCAAGGAATCAATCTCATCAAAAGGTATGTAATCTCATCTAACTGTTTTATGTTTAAAAGTTCCCCATGCCATGTTAGATAAGTTATGAACCTTGGAAAAATTATTATTTTGCATGTATTAGACAAAAATAGATCCAAGGTTTATTAGGGTTGCATGCACACTTAGGAAGTGTTAGATTGCTCAAAACCCAACAGGATGTACACATGGTTGCACGAAGTCGAACAATGATCAATAGAGTCGTCGAAGTTGGCATACCTCGACATGATATAAAGTGAGGGTCGATAGAGTCATGCACCAAACATGCACACAAGTTCTAGGCGTCTAAGGTTTCGTCCTGTGTATCATTGTCGCAGATACTTGGACCGATAGAGTCGATGCGGAACTATAAAGAGTCCTAAGTGTTTCTGAGTGGAGTACCTTCTCATGACTGGATTCTCACGAGGTATTTCTATAATCGCCTAACATATACTAGTTATGTATAATTAAGGTGGGGAGGACTGTTGATTGAGCGACTCCGCCCTAATTCCACAACCAAACGAGGAACAGGAAATGAGGCGGTATTCACTCACTCTAGGTCTATCCATCTTAACTATACATGGTCGTAACGTATATGTTTAGCCATTATAGTTTTACATGATGAATTTTAAATTTTATAACAGTGCTGCGACTTTCGCCTTAATGGGGAAGTATTTACATTTGAATTAGCCTTTTAATGTTTTGCGTTAGTTATCTGAGATCGAGAGACGTACCAAAATCTACCGAGTTCCTTAATGCTTCTCCTTAAGCAGTGGAGTTAGGCTCCTCCTGTGTCTTTGTTGTTTCCTTCAGTTAGGCAATCCCTTTTGAAGTGTCCAATCTCACCACATAGACGACAAACTGGGTCGGTCGTCACATTGGTGATTGATGCAATACACTCCACCGGGATTCTGCATACGCGAGCAGTATGCCCCTTCATGTGGCACCTAGCACAATAGAGTTCCCGACAGCCACCATGATGGTGGTAACTGCACTTGCTGCAGTGGGGAAGGTTTCCTAGGTATGGTCTTTTTGAAGTCAGGAGGGAAGGATGGACAGGGGTATTGACTGCCTCAGCTCATTGCCCTCTGGAAGGTCCTTGGGCCGAGGTACCTCCCTCCTCGATCTTGAGTTTTCTCTTTAGTGGAATCGGTTGAGGTTCTTGGGTGGCTGGGTATGCAGGGGTTGGTTGCTGTTGTCCATTGCTAGGAGCGGAATTCCCGATAGGGCCCTTGCTAACATTGGTATCGTTAGCATTCAGGTGAGCCATGACAACTGCTACGGCTGCCGAGACTGTAGCTTGGAATGTAGCTTCATCAAATAAGAGAGTAGGTTTCTTGCTTGTGGACTGGTTGCGTTTCTTTGGAGGCATGGTTTTTCCTACACGGAAAGGAATACAAGATAATGAGAGACGATGGCTAACCCTGGACATATCTGTCCCGACTGTATTAGGCATAAATTTTTCCCGTGCCTCGGGTACTGGTTGTCTGAGTGTCGACCTACATCCCTATGATGTAGTCCTGGTAATCAAGGTAGGATATGGGTATCGGGAAAAGGCCATAAGATGCGAGTCGTTACTACTACGTTACCTTTATACTGGGAAAGGTTTCACTCTCCGGCCTGGAAAGATTTGAGAACAGTTCGGAACGAACACCGCGGGGAGAGAGGCTTATGAAGATTTATGGCTAAATACTCTCAATAGAGGTGCGGGGATCCGCTCTAATCGTGTAACTGGCAACGGGAAACGACGACTTACCTAACACATAGCGTGAGTAGTGTAACCACTAACTCACTAAATTGTATTATTTTATGGGTGTATTAGCGTGATCAACACGAGTAAAAGACAATTATTGGGTTCCATGTACTAGCTCCTTCTGTCTGCCTCGTATCTTTGACTGGTATTGGCGTTGGTTTCCTTCGGGTAATTACCTAGGGTTCTTTGCTCATGAAGACGCATTGAATTTCTACTCCACCTTACTTCCGAATCTGACTCCGGGTGTCATCACTCCATGATGGATGACTGGAAATCTCAGAAGTTTAGGCAAATTTCTCATCGATGTCCCTAAAAAGATATAGGCACTTGGTGAATTCAATAGTCTCAACCCAGTTCATTTATTTCCGAACAGGAAATCTTCTCAATGAACCTCTTCTGGGTCTGCATCAACTCTTCTGTCAATCACTGAAGTGGATAGGGTTGTCTACAGGGTTCGTGCGAGAATGGAAATGTCTACAGAATCCTAATAGATTATTAACATTTCACCGGATGATCCATATCGAGTCCTGCTACGATTACACAGGGTATACAAATCATATATAGCTTAGATCCGATAGGCCTTCGAATATGTGATACTACTCTATATCCACATCTCAACGAGGAAAAGGAAGTAGAGCGAAACCACACATTCTTAGCCTATGGGATCCTTATTATATATAACCTTGTGAGTCCACTCTCTGTAATTGTAGGTATATCAATAAGGATATTTTTAGTTCTTCACATAAGGTTATCTATGTATCCTAAAATACCCCTATGGTATTTTAATTTCTTGTTTGTTTCTTATCTTCTGAATGTGGTTCTGGGATTAGTGTGAATCTTTTAGTGTTCCAAAATACTCCTATAGTATTTTGACTTTTTTTTTTGGGTCTAGCATTCCTAGTTGGTAAGTTTCAGACCTGTTGCTCACCACTATCACTCCCAAGCACATGTTCATCGCATCTCGAATAAATGTAGTTGATCAGGTTACATTTATTCCAGCTTACGATTACATAACTGCCCAGGTTTGACGGCAATGCTCAACATCCGAAGACTTTTATTATCGTTCTTCTTGTGATACTTGTGTTCGAGTGTTTAGATTCTGGATGTTCTTATACTTTGGTAAAATATGGTTATATTTTAAATTATAATTCTTGGTTAGAGTGTTTTGATCCCTTTTGTATTTATAGGCTGTATATCTTTTATGAATTGATACACTTTGCTCACTATAAACAATGCTCTGATACCAATCTGTCACACCCCAAAACCGGAACGGCGGAAACGTTCTGGGGTGGATGACGTCATGTCAAGTATCACAACATATGCATTATAGTAATCAAAGTACAAAAAAACATTGCATTAATAGTAATAGTTTTACATAGTTTACATAACAGTACAACAAAGTAATACATGTAATAATATAAGTGCAGTTTGGTACTAAGCTATCTTCATCAACAGCTCCGGGAATGTACCTGTCTAATGCTGACCTAAGAATACAAGTTATTTGAAAAGCGAGTATCAGCATTTTTACAAATGCTGGTGAGTTCATAAGTATTTAGTGTCATTTTATCCAAATAACTTTAATAAAAGTGGTAGTTTTAGAGTATCCATTTCATTAGTGTCTTTTCCAGAAAATCCTATATTTTCTTTAATAAAAGCAGTCTTCTACCAAGACTGGACGGAGTTATGTGGTAAAAAGGCAGTTTTCCCTTAATCGCTATCATTATAAAAATACAGAATTTGATTATTAAAGAAAGCAAGAGGAATCAGAGAAATAAGATATGCCTCAGCAGTGAAGACTGCTGACTAAGGCAAAGGAATCATAGACTCCAGGAGAGTATCGAACAAACGACACGCCTGGCTCAGTCTAACAAAGGGAGACACAGACCCCAGACGGTACCAAATGAAAGGTACGGCTAGTAAGTTCTAATACATAGGATACAGACCGCAGACAGTATCAAATGAAAGATACAACTAGCAAGGTCTAAAAACAGTGTGACTCTGAGAGTGAGTTTCCAGCATACAGTGTAAATTGCTAGTGAAATTCCGTTACCTTAAGGCCATGAATTATAAGGTAACCTGGGATACTCGTAACCATCATAACCGACACTAGAGTACTTGATGCCCTGCAAGCGTCTGTAGAATGTAACATTTGTCACCCCTTGGCTTGGTAGGCCGTGGACTGTAGCTAGCAGTCAGGGTGCGGGGGTGTCAATCCCGTATAGATCTATACACACAATGTCCACTCTCCCTACAGGAGACTCTGGTTACCAACTAGATGACGGAGAAGGCCGTGTCCCGAAGATGCATCCCAAATAGTAGGTAGTGTGTTTCTAATATAAGTGTTGAACTAGAGGTAGAGACTCATAACTGAACTGACTAATGTAAACCCATATGACTATGCTTGCATACATAATATATAATTAATGATCGAACGACCTTCGGACGGGTATCCGATCCCACCAGACCACATCTCAACGAAGAAAAGGAAATAGGGTGAATAAGCCTTCCTAAGTCCTTCAACCATTATTTATATGCATCTATACAAGCACATGCATACATCTAACTATGTGGAAGTGTTATTAGGTATAAGCATATAATGAAGGGAATTCTCTAGTATAAGTGTATCACGAAGTGGAGGCGTTCTCAAGTATAAGTGTATCACGAAGTAGACATGTTCTCAAGTATAAGTGTATCACGAAGTGGAGACGTTCTCATGTATAAGTGTGTCACGAAGTGGAGACGTTCTCAAGTATAAGTGTATCACGAAGTGGAGACGTTCTCAAGTATAAGTGTATCACGAAGTGGAGACGTTCTCAAGTATAAGTGTATCACGAAGTGGAGGTGTTCTCAAGTATAAGTGTATCACGAAGTGGAGGTATTAACTAAACAGAAACAATGCAGTGGTATCTTAACCAAGTAGAAGTATAAAAACATAGACGAAAATTTTGGAAAAACCTTTATATATTAAGAAAATCACGACTTTGTATTCCTTTGTAAAATAAGTTTGAAAATCTTTAAAAATCCTTTGAAAACCTTTCATAAACAAGTTTAAAATGAAACTTTGATTAAATATCATAAGTAAAAGCTGAACAAATAACTATGTTTTTAGAAAACCATTTACAGTGTCATTCTCGGTACAACAGTTAACAGTGTGGTAAATCCTTGTGCATGCGGGTTATCAATCACATGTGATTGATATGATAATTGGCATGTTTAACTTGTATTCCCCCCTATAAGACATGTAAAAACATTTAAAAGGTTCATTCAGGGGTATGAACTCACCTGGTGTAAGTCGATCCGACGCAGGTGCCGGTTGGGTGCCCGATGTCAAGTAAAGACTTGGACACACTTAGTGACCTATTTAACATATGATATCATATGTTCACATACAATTAGTACATTTAATACTAATTAAACAAGTATACGCAATCTAAGGAGCGGAAAACACTTTGGTTAAGTGTTTGGGGTGTCCCGGGTAACATTTAAGGGCTTGAATGACTTAGGAATGGAGTTTACTCTCAAAGAGTAAACTCTATACTTAGTGTTTATGGCCCTGGGACAACTCCCATGAGTTTACGGCCGTAAACTCATGGTGAGAGTGTTCTAGGATGTTTAAAGGCTCTATCTTGATCGTGGAATTATGCTAGGTCTAAATGCAAAAGGTATGAATGAGTTTAAGGCATTTAAAGGGACCAAATGGGAGTTTACGGCCCCAACAATGGGAGTTTACGGCCGTAAGCTCCCAAAGACTTATTCCTTGGATGTTTTAAGTCTTAAATGGTAGAGGATAAAATCCTAAGCATTTTTCCAAGTCAAATGGGGAGTTTAGGGCACCATTTAACACCTTTATAGGAGTTTACGACCCAAGTACCCTTTCATGAGGGGTTTACGGCCGTGAACTCCTTATGGAGTTGTTTTAATTGAGTTTAAGGTCCCTAGCTTGTTTGTGGTTGATTCTAGAATTTAATCCAAGGCCATTGGTGTGTTTAAGGGCATTTTTAACACACAAATATGAGTTTACCCCCCATGAAGAGGAGTTTACGGCCCAAGCATGTTCTTGGGCAGTAAAATCATGTTTACTCTCCAAAATGCTAGTTCAAGGTGTTCTAAGTTCGATTCCATAAGCCTACAAGTCATATCTAAGCCTTAGGGACAATTTGGAGGGGTTTTGGGGCTTAAAAAACCCCCATTAAATGGTGTTTACGGTCCAAGAGTGTTCTTGGGCAGTAAACACATTATTTTGTCCCTATTTTATGTTTTAAACTCGAATTTGCAGGCTAGATAAGTTATACAACGAGTTAGGATAGTTTACCTACTCGTTTGGGGCTCGAAACGGATGATTTTTGGCTCGAATTTAAGTTGAAAGAGAGAGTGAGGAGAGTGTAAAAGTCTCTAATGGACTCCACTCACCCTTATATAGGGGTTGGAGTTGGGGCTCAGTGGGAATGTACCCGATACTGCCGTTACACGGGGCTTTTGGTCGCACCCGATTTAGTGGTCGTAATAAAATTTAACTTTTTCCAAATTAATATGGAAATGTAAAGTAAGTGTCTTTATTTCTTTTATCACGACAATAACGACATATAATATAAATAAATAAAACATTTATTTATTTTATGACCTCAAATTAACGGAACTTTTATACAGTGGAATATTCCGTCAACGGAAACGGGGTAATGTAACGGAATAAACTTTGGGTTGTCATAGGTTGCTCTGCAACAAATCACGAGGCAACCCCGACTCGACTCGTCGAGCCCACTTATGAACTCGGCGAGTTACTCCCATAACAACTCTCAAATGACCTTCTGAGGTCAGATTTGCTTCTCTAAACTATAGATCTGACCTCCCCATGACCAAAAACCACGTAATGGTCGAAACTTGACCCACATGCAAAGCACCCAAGGCTTCTTTTGATGAAATCACTTCTGAAATGGCAAACTAAGTTCATTTCCTTCATGGAACCACATAAAGCAGTTTGGATAAGGCTCTCTGGACCTCAAAAGGTCTAGATCCAGAGTCTAACACTCAATGGGACACTATACTCGGCCAAACAAGCCAATAAAAAGGTATAGAAAACCCTAGATTTAAGGTTCTTATGCAAAACAAAATAATAGATCGAATTGCTACCTCAAAAGTGAAGATGCCTACTGAAAATCCATGGAAATAGCAACCCTCTTGACCTTCTCTTGCTGGAAACACTTTCTCCTTTGCTAAACCACACCAAAATGATCAAAATAGCTCAATCTCTCTCCTAACTCAGTCAAGCTCTCTAGGGTCTCTCTCTATGGATTGGAGGACGCAAATGAGGGCTATACGGACCCTTAAATAGGGCACATGCCCGGATATTTAGGGTTTCAATCCACAGCGCGGACTCGTCGAGTCCACCCTTTCCGACTCGTCGAGTCCGTTAATTAATCCAGTCAGTAATCGTGGTCCTACTCGATGAGTCTACGCCTCAAATCGTTGAGTCCCTCTCTTTTACTCAAAAAATAAATGATCAAACATAATACCTGGAAATCCGGATGTTACAATTCTCCCCCAATAGAATTAGACTTCGCCCTCGAAGTCTTGCTCCGCAAACAACTCTGGATGTTGTTCCCGCATCTCCAATTCTGGCTCCCAGGTCAGCTCGGACCCTCTCCGGTGTTGCCACTGGACTTGAACCAGGGGCACCTCCTTGTTCCTCAGAACCTTGATCTTCCGATCCATAATCGTAACTGGCCTCTCAACATAATTCAGGCTCGCATCCACCTTAATATCTTCCAATGGCACCACCGCCGACTCGTCGGCTATACAATTCCTCAACTGAGACATGTGGAAGGTATCATGAATCTGGCTCAACTCCGCAGGTAGCTCCAAACGATATGCTACTCTGCCCACCCTTGCGGTTACCCTGAATAGAGCAATGTATCGGGGCCCCAGCTTGCCCCTCTTCCTGAATCGGATCACTCCTTTCCAAGGAGATACTTTCAGGAGTACGAAGTCTCTGCCTGGAACTCTATCTCAGACCGTCGCCTATCCGCATAACTTTTCTGGCGACTCTGAGTTGTCAACAACCTCTACCTGACCTACTATGTCTACTCTGTCGTCTGCAGTACTAACTCAGTGCTACCCAACACTCGCTGCCTGACCTCTCCCCAGCAGATGGGAGTCCGACACCTCCTTCCATACAACACGTCAAAGGGGGGTATACCGATACTCGAATGTGATGGGTTTTATGCATAAGAACAATCCTATGTGCTCATACAAACCCTAATGCTTGGATCTAGGTTTCTCTATTGTACATGCTTTGAATCCAAGACTTACAAACCTAGATCTATCATATGTAATTCGAAATTATCGTTAAGAAAATAGATCTAAGTGTTTTACCTCTTTCAAGTAGCTTGAATCCTTGTAATCTTCTTGATCTTGAGCTTAGAGTCACAATTGTAACTCCTCTAATGGCTCACAAACCCCACAAGCAAGAAGTCAATATGAGAGAGGGTGAGAGGATGCTGAAATCGGCTCTAAGGTTTCCTTGGAAGCAAGTGTAGCCGATTTCCATAGCCTAGGGGTCTTATTTATACTGCTGGCTACTAGGGTTTCAGTCTAAACCCTAATGGACAGCTTAATCACCAAGCAGCCCATAGATCCTTCTATTTTAGGGCCTTTGGATGAAAATATGATGGATCCCCATCATAATTTCGTTCTCCCCTTAGTCCATTAGGTTCTCCAGCCCAAAACTCAACTATCATGCATTTGACAGTTTATACCCCTTTATTTAATTAATCTCTTTTAGTCACCAAATTAATTCCTAATTAATTTATGGCCAATACTAATTAAATAAATATGATTTCTCCTTTAATATATTATTATTATAATATATTAATATACCATAATATTCTCTCTCTCTCTCTCTCTCTCTCTCTCTCCCTCTCTCCTTAAATTACCTTGTGAAGTTGCTTTGGAGAAGGCAACCCAAAAGGACCATGCACAACCGGGTCAAGTACATACCAAATATAGTTACGGGCTTACACACTAATCCAAAAGTCTCCCACTTGGATAAGTCTAGTAACTATATCTCACATATGACTTTAGAATCCGATTAGCAATCGTAGCTCTTATACTTCGCTGTCAACTCTAATCAACTTGTCCTTCAGGATCATATAATCGTTTGTTCTATATATCATGCTGACAATGCTTATTGTCCAACATTTTTTCCTTGATCTCTGATTTGTTTGACATAGAATTTAGTTGAAAACATCAACTTCATTTTGACCGGGCCCGGCACATAAGTCAAACCAAATCATCGAGTGGCTAAGATATCACTTTTATTTTCATAGAATAAAAGGAACAGATCAACTTCGACTCATATGCATCTATTATTTACTAATTGAATTATGTACAACAATGTGTTTTATAACATCAAGTTACTGATGCGTTTACACATAATCAATGCATAACCAACCAGCAAACAACAACCATATCTCTAAGTTTTAAGACTATATGATATTATCGATTTGTGATCACTTAAGGTATAACACCACAGAGTGATACTAGCAAACACGGGTTTATTCCAATGCTCAAATCATATTCATAAGCACTCATGAACTTTGCAGCAAACCTTTGCTATGCCCAAAACCTTTTGGACAATCTACAAACAATTCATGGCAGTCTTCATTCATATTTACTTCCAAAATATTAACGACTGTGGACTGTTTGAATAATCCTATCATTCAGGAAGTCAAAACATGCAAAATTTGAAACAATAGATAAATAACCAACACAAGATAGTAGCTTTACTCATAAATAAGACAATTTTATTTATTCATCAAATGTCAAGTACAAACTATCTATTACACGTTTCCTATCTAATCCAAACTTATATCATCCTTCAGCCCAATGCTCCTAGCATGCTGCAAGTGTTTGACCCTACTCAGTCCCTTCGTAAGAGGATCTGCTGGGTTTTCTTCTGATGATACCCTCTTCACCACGAGGAGTCCCTCTTCTACCTGATGTCTGATAAAATGGTATTTTCTGTCGATATGTCGAGATCTACCATGATCTCTTGGTTCCTTGGTTAAGGAAACCGCTCCATCATTATCACAGAAAATTTCCATCAGCTCCTTTATGGATGACATAACTCCAAAGTCTCCAATGAAGTTCTTCAACCATATAGCCTCCTTTGACGCTTCGCTCGCCGCAATGTACTCTGATTCGCACGTTGAATCAACTACGGTCTCCTACTTGGAACTTTTCCAAGTCACTGCTCCACCATTTAGGGTAAAGACCTAGCCCGACTACGATCGGTAATTATCCCGATCCTTCTAAAAACTAGCGTCACTGTACCCTCGTACCCTTAAGTCATCACTCCCACCGAGCACTAGAAACCATTCCTTGGTCCTTCGTAGGTACTTAAGAATATTCTTAACTGCAATCCAATGGGCTCTACCAGGGTTCCCTTGATATCTGCTGACGATGCTCAAAGCGAAGGCCACATCAGGGCGAGTACAAGTCATAGTGTACATGATAGAGCCTACTGTGGAAGCGTAAGGTACTCGGCTAATATCAGCTATCTCTGCCTTTGTACTCGGGCTCTGAGTCTTACTCAGCTTGGTATTGCTTTCGATTGGCAACTCCCCTTTCTTGGAATTTTTCATACTAAAATGCTTTAGTACCTTATCCAAGTATGTATCCTGACTGAGTCCTATCAGTCTCTTTTCCCTGTTTCTTACTATTCTTATTCCCAGAATATAAGTAGCCTCTCCAAGGTCCTTCATAGCAAAACACTTCCCAAGCCAGGACTTGACCTCCTGTAGGGTTGGGACATCGTTTCCTATGAGTAGTATGTCATCGACATGCAATACGAGGAAGCTCACTATACTTCCACTAGCTTTGACATATACACAAGATTCATCTTCGCTTCGCAGAAAGCCAAACTCTTTAACTTTCTTGTCAAAACAAGGATTCCATCTGCGAGATGCTTGTTTCAATCCATAAATGGATTTCTCAAGCTTGCATACTCTATTTGGATGCTTCGCATCGACAAAACCCTCTGGTTGATTCATGTAAATATCCTCAGCCAACTTTCCATTAAGGAAAGCGGTTTTCACGTCCATCTGCCATAATTCATAATCATGAAACGTAGCTATTGCAAGCATTACCCTAATAGACTTTATCTTCGCAATTGGTGAGAAGGTCTCATCGTAGTCAACTCCGGGATTTTAATTAAATCCCTTTGCAACCAATCGTGCTTTATAAGTATGCACTTTCCCATCCATGTCCATCTTCTTCTTGAAGATCCACTTGCACCCGACTGTCTTACGACCCGGTACATGATCAACCAAATTCCAAACTTGGTTGTTGTACATGGACTGAATCTCGCTGTCCATCGCCTCTTTCTATTTCACAGACTCTGGGCCTGCCATGGCCTCCTTGTAGCTGCTAGGTTCGTCCAAATTTTTCTAGTGTACTATCACTAATAAATGTATCCCCTTTAGTAGTAATATGAAATCCATATAACTAGGGTGGAACACTAGCCCTAGTGGAACGTCGAAGAGGTAAGGACTCGTCAACAGGTTCAACAGGAGTTTCCTCCTCAGGTTGAGTGCCAGTGTCAGAGGTTCCTTCATCACCTAGATCTTGAATCTCTTCAAGTGCAATTTGCCTCCCACTGTATTCTTGGCTTATCAATTCCCTTTCTCGGAAAACTCCTCTTCTAGCAACGAAGACAACATTGTCACTCGGTCTATAGAAAAGATAGCCAAAAGACTTTTGCGGGTAGCCGATGAAATAACACTTCTCACTACGAGGTTCGAGCTTGTCGTGAGTCTCTCGTCTTACGAAAGCCTTGCAACCCCAAACCTTAATATGTGCCAATGAGGGATCCTTCCCTGTCCATATCTCGTGAGGAGTCTTGGTAACCTTCTTGGTGGGAACTAAGTTAAGGATGTGGGCGGCAGTCTCTAAGGCATACCCCCAGAAAGCTATCGGTATCGAAGTCTGACTCATCATAGAACGAACCATGTCCAACAAGGTCCTATTACGTCTCTCAGCCACACCATTCAATTGTGGCATCCTCGGAGGCGTCAATTGCGAAACAATTCCGCATTCCTTTAGATAGTCGTGAAACTCAAGAATTAGGTACTCTCCTCCTCAGTCTGACCGAAGCATCTTGATTTTCCTGCCCAACTGATTCTCCACTTCATTCTTAAACTCTTTGAACTTTTCAAAGGTTTCCGACTTTTGCTTGATTAAGTAGATATATCCATATATGCTATAATCATCTGTAAAAGTCACGTAGAAGCGGCAAGCATCCCTTGTGGTGGATCTAAAGGGCCCACACACATCGGTGTGTATGAGATCCATTAGACCCCCACCTCTTTCACAAGTGCCAGTAAAGGGTGACTTGGTCATCTTCCCAAGTAAACAAGATTCACACGTGTCATCGTCCCTAAGTTCGAATGACTCCAACACTCCATCATTTTGGAGTTGGGCTATGCGTTTCTTGTTGACATGCCCAAGGTGACAATGCCACAAGCATGATTTGTCTAGACTAGTAGATGAATCAATATTCAAAACATTATTTCCTAAATTATCAACAACCATCACAGATTCATAAATCCAATTACAAGGTAATGCATTGAAGTAAAAGACACCATTCAAATAAACATTAATGGAACCATTACTATTATCAAAAGAATATCTGAAACCTTTTCTAAACAACCCATGAATTGAAATAATGTTTCTTGCCATATCTCAAGAATAACAGCAATTGTTTAAATCTATCCCTAACCCATTACTCAACACTAAAGAATAAACACCGACTTTGGTCACAGGCGACGATCTTCTATTTCCCATAATCAGGTTCATCTTTCCATGTTCCACCTCCCTACTTCTTTTTAGGCCCTGCATATCAGAACAAATGTGGTAACCACACCCTGTATCAAGAACCCATGAAGTAGTAAATGATGAGTTATTAGATTTAATAGAATACATACCTGCAAAGGTGGGCTTAATCTTCCCATCCTTTATATATTGCAGATACTGAGGGCAACTTTGTTTCCAGTGGCCCTTTTGGTGACAATAGAAGCACTCTGCTTCCTTGGGATCGGAGGAGGCTTTAGCAGGGCCTGCTTTGGTCCCACTTGAGGATGAACCATCACGGGGCTTCCCTTTATGGTGGCTCTTACATGGAGCCTTCCTCTTTTTACCCTTTCCTTGACCTATTGCCATCATAGCAGCAGCCACAGCAGGGGAAGATGCAACAGATTTGTCTTTGAGGTTGCTCTCAGCAGTCCTCAAAAGTCCTTGGAGCTTGCTCAAGGAGACCTCCACTTTGTTCATGTGGTAGGTCATTCTGAACTGGTTGTAACAGGAGGGAAAGGAGTGGAGGATTATGTCGATAGCCAAATCCTCATCAAACTTAACATTAAGTTTGAGAAGACAATCAACATACCTCTGTATTTTATGAAAATGAGAGGTTAGGGATTCTCCACTCCCCATCTTAGCAGTGATCATGTTAGTAATGATCTCATAGCGCTCTTACCTCGCACTCTAGTGATACCTGTCCAGCAAATCATGATGAATTTCATACGGATACATGTCCTCATAGGACTTTTGGAGTTCGAGGTTCATGGTGGCCAACATGATGCAGTGAACTTTCGTGGCATCACGCTTGTGGGCCTCAAACGCGGCCAACTCTTCAGGAGTAGCAACATATGGGATGATCTTTTCAAGCTTTTCATCGAGGACATATTCTTTGTCCTCGTAGTGTATGATCATGCGAATATACCTCATCCACTCGTTGAAGTTTGAACCATCAAATGTCACTTTCTGACACAGGTTCATCAACGAGAATGACCCAGAAGCATTGTTGTTGTTTTTTGCAGACATCTGAAAAACAAAGGAACAAAGTTTGATTAGAAATGAATCCCTAATTAAACACCCAAATGAGAAATTAGGGCTAGGATCCAACAACATTATTTACAACTTAGAAAGGGATGTCGTACTCTAAAAGTAAATAATTTGAAGGTAAGTGAATGACGATTCACTAATTCTCACCATGAAAAACTAAAAAGAGATTTAGGTTTTATATGTATTGAAAACTCCTAGATCTTTGAGATTCATTACACTTTTTAATGGTATGTTTAAATCTCGATATGCTCTTCAAATTTGCGACTGGGATACCGAGGATCGCAAACAAGTTGTGAATAACCATGCGAATCAACATGGTGCACTCAATGTCTCTATCACCTAATCAATGTGTCGGTAAACCACATACGCTCCATTGATCTATGAAAAACATCGAGTCACCCTTTGCAACCAATGTCATCCCCAAATTGATGTGCCGGTTAACCACATGCGCTCTATCAATGTTTGAGAAGGGTACGAAGTGTAATTCCATGGGTTAGCATCATTTTCACATTTTACCCTAAAGTAACTAAGATTGGGAATTTGTAAAACATGTAATTACTTTGTATGTTACATTATACTTTTAATGAGGAGAGGGTTGCCCTATCCTACCCATTCGGCTAACGACCCTCCACCAATCAAGCAAGCGGTGGGTGTGAGTGTACACCCATTAAGCGCCATTTTATAGGCAGCAAACTTATGCCCACCTTATAGACTGACTTCGTGAATGAGGCCTACTAACGGTAAGACTAGCATTTTAAGTTATATATATATATATATATATATATATATATATATATATATATATATATATATATATTAAGCTTGTAATAATATATAATAGTATAGGGTTGAATTTTAAACTAGTAAAATTCTAAGGGTTTGAAATTTAAATTATTCAAAATTAAACTTTTAATCACAACATTCAAATTTCAAAACTTGAGGGCAAGTTTTGAACTTTTCAAAACAAAAGAGATCAAATAACAAATAATTTAAATAAAAACAATTAATTTTATAATTATCTATATTTGACCAAATCCAATTTTAGTCATAAGATAATTACCAAATAATTTTAAATAATCCATATTTATCATATAAACAACCAATATTCAAAAGATTTGAAATTATCGATTGTTTTCGCAAGGATAATCATTTAATTAAGATAAAATTCGGATTTTAACTTCAAAAAATGATTTAGGCATCAAATCCAAGACAAAACATCAACTAAATCTCGAAATATCCTCTGCCTGACGCACAAACTCGCCGAGTAGGGCCAACTCACCGAGTCCAGATACTTACTCACCGAGTTGAGTCGGGCAGAAGCAAGAAAAACGATTTTCAGAAAGAAAATAGTTAAAGCATCACATACAATTGAAACCAATCAAGGCTCTGATACCACTGATGGGTTTTATGCATGAGAACAAGCCTATGTGCTCATACAAACCCTAATGCTTGGATCTAGGTTTCTCTATTGTACATGCTTTGAATCCATGACTTACAAACCTAGATCTATCATATATAATTTGAAATTATCATTAAGAAAACGGATCTAAGTGTTGTAGCTCTTTCAAGTAGCTTGAATCCTTGTAATCTTCTTGATCTTGAGCTTAGAGTCACAATTGTAACTCCTCTAATGGTTCACAAACCCCACAAGCAAGAAGGCAATATGAGAGAGGGTGAGAGGATGCTGAAATCGGCTCTACGATTTCCTTGGAAGCAAGTGTAGCTGATTTCCATAGCCTAGGGGTCTTATTTATACTGTTGGCTGCTAGGGTTTCAGAGTAAACCCTAATGGATAGCTTAATCACCAAGCAACCCATAGAACCTTCTAGATTAGGGCTTTTGGACGAAAATATGATGGATCCCCATCATAATTTCGTTCTCCCCTTCGTCCACTAGGTTCTCCAGCCCAAAACTCAACTATCATGCATTTGACAGCTTATACCCCTTTATTTAATTAATCTCTTTTAGTCACCAAATTAATTCCTAATTAATTTATGACGAATACTAATTAAATAAATATGATTTCTCCTTTAATATATTATTCTTATAATATATTAATATACCGTAATATTCTCTCTCTCTCTCTCTCTCTCTCTATATATATATATATATATATATATATATATATATATATATATATATATATATATATATCCTTAAATTACCTTGTCAAGTTGCTTTAGAGAAGGCAACCCAAAAGGACCATGCACAACCGGGTCTAGTACATACCAAATATAGTTACAGACTTAGACACTAATCCGACAGGTGGCTGTTGTTATAAGAAAACTCAGCCAATGGCAGATACGTGTCCCAACTTCCTCCGAAGTCCAACACACATGCCCTAAGCATGTCCTCGAGCGTCTGAATCGTCCACTCACTCTGACCGTCCGTCTGTGGGTGGTATGCGGTATTGAAATGCAGCCTCGTACCCAACTCCTCATGGAATTTCTTCCAGAACCTGCAAGTGAAACGTACATCTCGATCCGACATGATCGAGATCGGTACTCCATGCCGCGATACCACCTCTCTCACATACAACTCTACCAGCCTCTCAGCAGAAGAGCTCTCACTGATAGTAAGAAAATGAGTGCTTTTCGTCAGCCGGTCAACGATCACCCAAATTGAATCGACACCCCTCGCAGTCCTCGGAAATTTGGTGATAAAATCCATGGAAATCTGTTCCCACTTCCACTGCAGAATCTCAAGTGGCTGAAACTTGTCATGCGGCCGTTGGTGCTCGGCCTTAACCCTGCGACAGGTCAAGCACCTCTCCACAAACCACGCAACATCCCTCTTCATACAGGGCCACCAATAGTCTCTCTTCAGGTCCAAATACATCTTAGTGGCCCCGGGATGGATCGAAAATCTTGATTTGTACGCCTCCTCCATCAAAATGGTACGTCCCCACCCTCAAATGGCACCCAAATCTGACCTTGAAGGGTCATAAGCCCTAGGCTATTGGCAATGAACTCAAATACCTACCCGATCACTCGTTTTCACTTGCGATTCTCTGGTCTCATGGCCTCTACCTGGGCCTCCCGAATGGTTTCCAACACCGGAGTCATCACCGTTAACCTCATACAAACATCTCGTATTGGGGCACTCTCCTCCCTACGACTCAAGGCATCGACTACAACGTTAGCCTTGCCCGGTTGGTATAGGATCTCGCACTCAAAATCCTTCACTACATCCAACCATCTCCTCTGGCGCATATTCAGGTTGGGCTGATCCATCAGATACTTCAAGCTCTTATGGTCCGTGTAGATGGTACACCGAACCCCATAGAAATAGTGACGCCAGATCTTGAGGGCGAACACTATAGCCCCCCAACTCTAGATCGTGAGTAGGATACCTTGTCTCATGAGGCTTCAACTGCCTTGATGCATATGCTATCATGTGCCATCTCTGCATCAGCACCGCACCCAATCCCGATATCGACGCGTCACAATACACCACAAAATCCTCCATTCCCTCCGAAAGGACTAACACTGGGGCTTCGTGTAATCTCTGGTGAAGTTTCTCGAATGAGGTCTGCTGCTCTGGGCCCCAACTGAAAGCCACGCCCTTCCGGGTCAACCTGGTGAGAGGAACAACAATCCTGGAGAAATCATTGATAAAGCTCCGATAATAGCCAGCCAACCCTAGAAAAATCTTGATCTCTGAAGGGGATCTCGACACCTCCCAACTCATCACAACCTCAATCTTGGCCGGATTGACCAATATCCCATTCTGGTTGACGAGGTGTCCTAGGAATTGGACCTCTTGTTACCAAAAATCGCACTTGGAGAATTTGGCGTAAAGCCTCTCCGATCTTAGAACTCCGAGGATCTCCCTCAAATGCTCCTCATGCTACTCTCTGGATCTCGAATACACCAATATATCAACAATGAACACTATCACCGAATGATCCAACATCGGCCTGCACACCTTATTCATGAGATCCATGAACGCCGCCGGTGCATTGGTGAGCCCGAAAGGCATCACCACGAACTTGTAATGCCCATTACGAGTCTTGAACGTCGTCTTCTGGATATCCTCATCACGCACTCTCATATGATGATATCCAGACCTCAGATCAATCTTGGAGAACCAAGATGCTCCCTGCAACTGATCGAACAAATCATCGATCCTCGATAAGGGGTAACGTGTAAAGCCCGTAGATCCAGGCTAGTCAATTTAGAGATAATAGGGGTCGAAAACGACTTTTCGGCAAAAGATTTTTTAGAATAAATAATCTTAACCAAGTTGTAGAATATTTCTCAAGGGTTCCATACATATAAAGAACGCCGAAATCCGAGTTATAACGAAGAAGTTATGGCCCATCGAAGTTTTTTGGCAAAACCGGCACGGCACCAGGAGACGTAAGAAGTGAATTTATGATAGAATACTTTTAAGCCTTAGTGATCTAAACCAAAGTTTTAGAGTATGTCAAACCAAGAAAATCCATAAAAAGAACGCCCAAATCTGACTTCGTATGAGGAAGTTATGATTTTTCGAAGTTTCGGCCAAGCAGTGTACAACCCGAAACTCGAATTTTAGTTCGAGTGGTTTTTGGCTTACACAACCTAAATGAGAGTTGAAGATCTCATTAATAGGAACTCAACGGTAAAAATAAAGACGAAAACGGAGTCCGTATGAAGGAGTTACAAATTCTTCGCGGTCATTTAGCAGTCTAATCTCCTCCTACTGTTAAATTTAAGATCGGTCGAGAATTAGCCGATGAAGTCTAAATGAAAGTTGTAGATCTTGTTTTTACCTATGCGTGGGACAAAAGAACATAAAAAATGGAGCTCGTATGCGAGAGTTATGATTTTTCTAAGTCGGGAGGCTGCTGTGCGAAATCGGTGACGTGGCGCAATCTTGGCCATTGCTTCCTCCCCAAGGCTAGCCACCAGATGGTGACACCTGGCCTGGAACTCGACGATTTTGAGGCCAACTAGACAAGTTTTTGGCTTTTCCAGCCTATAAAAAGGGAGTTGGGGCACCCTCATTTCTCACACCTTTCCCCACTTCTTTCTCTCTCTAAACTCTCTCTCTAACCCCCCAACCCCCCTAAAAGCCTAGGTAAACCCTCTAGCACCCGAAGAAGCCCCGAGGCTCCTGGAGTCCCGAGAAAAAGGGTCTTTCGGTTCGGAAACGCTGCTCCGTGTAAAGCCCGATTTTCTTTAAAATCCGCTGTAAGTGAGCTACGCTTACACAATTTTTAATATAACTTTCAAATAATTATAGGAATGTTATTAGGTCCTTAAAATAATTATTTGGGCTATTATTATGAGTTATATTGAGTGTTATTTAACTCTTATATAATAATAATAATAATTTTCAGACTATTAATTTGTCGCGGTTATCGTTAAACTAAACCCTAGTGGTATCGGTACTAGGTTTTATTGAAGGAAAATTGTTTTGAGAGTATCGAAGCGCTGTCCGAGTGCTGAGTCACCACCTTTCAGGTGAGTGCATAGTCTCTTTCATCTTACACATAGATATGAAGTATTTTAATATAAATTACGTGCTATGTATGCATAGTGTCTGAATAGTTGCTGTCTATGTTGGGTGAAAGATTTTTATACATGTTTTAAATGATTTAAACTGTATATGTATTTTATATCTACAAAATGTGTTGGGTAAAACATGGGTAGGTGAAATAGTGGTTGTGTGACAACACGATGAAAGACATCAATTTTGACAGTGATCCAGTCATCTAGTGGAGTATAGATGACGACCATGGACGATACTAGACAATCTAGTGGAACGCTAGCAGGCTCGTAACTAGTAGGTGTTTTTGAACTAGGTGCTCATTAGATATTTTTGAACTGAGTGTGTTCAATAGGCATTTTGAACTAAGTGTGTTCACTAGCTACTTTTGAACTAAGTGTTTACCAGATGTTTTGGACTACGTGTTCCACCACTTATAATCTATAAGCCTTGGTAACGATGGACTTCGTGCCGATTCCTTAGGATGATCCTTAGGAATAAATAAACGAGGAATAACTGATTCTTAGGGTAGATCCTTAAGACTAAAGAAGATAATGGGGATGGGTAATTGGGTCGATTGTTTGATTAATTAAACATAATAATTATTTTTGCGGGTTGAAAACCCTATGTACTCACCAGGTTTCCCAACCTGACCCACTCAGTTTATTTATATCACAGGTGTTGATATGAAGTGACATTACACTGAGAGATTAAAGAGATGTAGATCACTAGTGTAAATAAATGTAAGTTCTGTTTATGCTTATGTTTATGTATTGACAATGACATCCTAAATGTTTTAAAACGAATTAAAAATACTTTTCTTCGGAAATGCTTTAATAACGTATTTATCATGCTTTACTGGGAACAAATTCCGTAACATTTTTATTAAAAGAAGTACTCTGATTTTTATAAAGCATAAACAAAATCGGTCTTTTTTGGCCGTGAAAAATGGGGATGTCACATAACGGTTCTTGACTGTTAGATTGTTCAACTCCCGGTAATCAATGCACATCTGGTGTGAACCATCATTTTTCTTGACAAAAAGGATCGGCGCTTCCCACAGCGAGCTACTCGGCCGAATAAACCCCTTCCCCAGCAGCTCATGCAGTTGTGTGGATAACTCTTGCATCTCTGGTGGCGCAAGGCGATAGGGCGCCTTGGCGATAGGCGCTGCCCCCGGAACTAAATCGATACGGAACTCTACCTGCCTCACGGGAGGCACTCCCGGAAACTCCTTGGGGAAAACGTTTGGGAACTCACGCACTATCGGAACCTCATCGACCGATCTCAGCCTCTCTGCATCTACCCTTGTATTCACCACATAAGCCACAAACCCTCTACAACCCTGCTATAGGCTTTGCCTTGCTCTAGCGGCCGAACAAAATGTCGACCCAGAATGGGTACCCTCACCATAAACCGTAAGAACTCCCCCACTAGGGTCTCATATGGTCACCAGCTGCCGCTCGCAGTCGATAACCGCTCCAAACCTGCTCAACTAGTCCATGCCCACGATGACACAGACATCTCCCATAGCAATAGGGAACAAATCAATCGGAAACTCAATGCCGAAGATCTCGAGTGCACATCCTCGAATCACATTAGTGGCATACACCGCTCTCTCTTCAGCTATGGAAACTTGCAGAGGTCGACTCAACGCCTCCCGACTAATACTGATGTGCTGACTGAAGGCTAATGATACAAAAGATCGACTTGCACTTGAGTTAAATAACACCAAGGCAGATACATAATTCACAAGAAAAGTAACTACACATATCATAATATAAGCACAATATCTCAAACATCAAAGAAATACATGAAACAATACATACCAGCCACGACATCGAGCGCTGCGTGGACCTCCACCGCTGTCAACTGGAAGGTTGTCCCTTGTGCCTTCGATGCCTCGGCCTTCACCGGCCGACTCTCTGTAGCTCGCACAACAGCATGGGCAGATCCTTGCGATGCTCCCTGTACTAACCCTCGCAGCTGTGGACACTCGACCTTCCGGTGTATGGTCTGGTTGCAGTGGAAACAGACTGCAAATCCCTTGGGGCAATCCTTGGCCTTGTGCCCCTCCTTGACACACTTGTAGCAAGACCCTACTCTACAAATCCCCTCATGACCCTTTCCGCACTTGCCACAAGTGCGGCCCTTTTGGTTCCTTGATCTATAATCGGCGGGCTTGGCCCGCTTGGCAGCCAGATGGGTCAGAGCCGGTCGCCTATCCCTCGCCTAAGATTCCGTCTCCTCCTTAGCCTGAGTCTCAAGCTCTATGTCCCTCTTCCAAGCATTTTCCTGAAGCTCGGAAAATGTCCGGTACGACGAGTTCGCCACGAACTCGCAGATGTCTCTCCTCAAAATGCTTAAATACTGACTCATTCGTGCCTGCTTGGAAGACACGTGCTCAGGGAAGAACATTGCCCTCTCATGGAACATCCTGGTTGAGGGTCAAGAAAACCTGGACCAAACTTTCCCTTTCCACCAGGGGAACGTACTCATCACGAAACATAGCGGTGAACCTCACCCAAGTCACCGCGGAAAGCTCTGCAGAAGAATAGTGTGCTGTCACAAACTTCCACCAGTCCCTCAATGTCAGAAACCCATCTCATCACCGCAATTGGATCCTACGTCCCATCAAACTCTGGTGGCTTCGTGTTGCTGAACTCCCAGAACAACAACGAATCACCACCCTGAGGCCTAGCAGCAGCAACAACTGCAGTAGCTGTAGCGGCTGCAACCTCATTAACTACTGCGTATCTCTCATCAAAGGTCTCAATCAACGTGGTCTTAATAGACCCAAACATCTCCGAAATCTCTGCGCGGATAGCCGCAACCACCTCCTCGTGGATCATCTGACGAAGCTCCTCGTCACTCACACCGCTGGTCTCTGGTTTGTGGCGTGTCCCCACCATGATATCTTTGAAAATAAACATCATAAATATCAGAGACTCACTCGAGCATACTCGGACTCGATAACTCAACCCTACTTGCTCCTTAGTACCTAAGGATTCTTACTTGGACTGTGCACTAATCTAACGTCTTCAGTTGTACGTGCCCTATACTACCGTCCATGGCACATCAGTATTCATCCCGAGTCCTCCTCCTAGGTTCCCAGATCGCACGTACTCTAATCTCACTATGCATACGCTACTCTCTAGCAGACCTCTCATAAGTTCCTCGCCGCTACCTACTCACTCTTAAGCGTCTCCTAGCAGCAAAACCCCTAGGCTAAGGCATCACAAATCAGGCCACTCTAGTCCTAATAAGAATAACTAGCCTACTCTAGCATGCATAGCATATCATATCATATCTCATAACACATAATATAAGGGTATTTTGGGAAATCACTGTTCGAACGGTGGCTGATCATACACACTGCTCTGCTCTGCTCTTTCCAAAACCTTTTTATTCTTTTAGAAAAAAATTTGGTTTTATTTCGAAAAATTTCTCAAATCCTCAGTTTGAGTTCAAATGCGTCCGAAGGTGCATCCGAATCCGTTAAACCAAGGCTCTAAAACCAACTTGTAACAACGTAAATTTCAAAACAATTTTTCACTTTTAAAAATGTAATTTCATTCATACATAATGTCAAATCTCAATGCATCACATGTCAACACCATAAAAACACATCCCAAGATCAAAACGTATAAAAACTCCAATAGTGTGTGCTGATCATGCCAGTGCCTTCCCGCGATCCTCACTGGTACCTGAAACACATAACACAAAACACTGTAAGCATAAATGCTTAGTGAGTTCCCCAAATCACATATAACACATATTAGCCACTCGAGGCTATAATTATGTGACCCTCTGGCCCTAACTCTGTGGAACCTCTGGTCCTAACTCTGTGGACCTTCCGGCCCTAACTCTGTAAACTCTAGAGTACACACAACATAAATCAAGTAGAAACAATGCAGTGCAACACATCACATACATATCACATAATATACTCTGTGACATAACTCTAATTACCACTCAAGGTAAAGTATAGTGAGAAGACTCACCTCGGATAACTCGGTAACCCTCGAACTTGGAAATACTGATCTAGCCTCCGCCTAATCACATAAAATAATTACGCTAATCAATACGACTTTCAAAGACTAGGCCAATCCCTCTCTAAGCTCTCTATGGAGGGTAAAAGACCATTCTATCCCTCCAATGGCTCAAAAGTCCAAACATTGACTAAACCCCAATAGTCAACAAAGTCAACTCTAGTCAACGGTCAACTTTGACCAGACTCGTCGAGTGCACTCGGGCGACTCGACGAGTCCACGCGGGTCCTCTAAATCCTTCTAAACCTCACTTGGCACGTCGAGTGCCTCCTCCACTCGCCGAGTTACTCTACAACGAATCGCGGGGCAACCTTGACTCGACTCGTCGAGCCCACTTATGAACTCAACGAGTTGCTCCCATAACAACTATCAAATGACCTTCTGAGGTCAGATCTGCTTCTCTAAATTGTAGATCTGACCTCCCCATGACCAATAACCACATAAAGGTCAAAACTTGACCCACATGCAAAGCACCCAAGGCTTCTTTTGATGAAATCAATTCTGAAATGGCAACCCAAGTTCATTTCCTTCATGGAACCACATAAAGCAGTTTGGCTAAGGCTCTCTGGACCTCAAAAGGTCCGGATCCAGAGTCTAACACTCAATGAGACACTATACTCGCCCAAAAAAGCCAATAAAAAGGTATAGAAAACCCTAGATTCAAGGTTCTTATGCAAAATAGAAGAATAGATTGAATTGCTACCTCAAAAGTGAAGATCCTAGCTGAAAATCCATGGAAATAGCAACCCTCTTGACCTCCTCTTGCTGGAAACACTTTCTCCTTTGCTAAACCACACCAAAATGATCAAAATAGTTCAATCTCTCTCCCAACTCGGTCAAGCTCTCTAGGGTCTCTCTCTATGGACTGGCGGCCGTAAATGAGGGCTATACGGACCCTTAAATAGGGCACATGCCCGGGGATTTAGGGTTTCAATCCACTGTGCGGACTCGTCGAGTCCACCCTTTCCGACTCGTCGAGTCCATTCGTTGATCCAGTCAGCAATCGCAGTCCTACTCGATGAGTCTACGCCTCAACTCGTCGAGTCCCTCTTTTTTACTCAAAAAACAAATGATCAAACATAATACCTGGAAATCCGGATGTTACAACTAAATTCCTACAACCACCCCAAAAGGAGCAAATCATGGAATAATGAGATCTAAACATCCATAGATCATGGTTCAAACTTGATACCTCAAGGAGACTACTACAAGTGGTGAGATTTTGGATCCAAGACCTTCCTTCCAAGCTAGGAATCTTCAAACTCCAAAGCTCCTTCAAATGAGCACAAAAATCCGCAAGTATCCACTCAAAACTTCAAGAATACTACCAAGAAAGCTCCAAGCTCGATTTAGGGTTTTAGATAACAAATGAGGGTGGTAAGGAGGCTGGTCAAGGGGACTTAAGGCCTTTAAATAAGGTGTAACACCCTAAAATTAGGGTTTCCTTCCCAACTGCTAACACGCCGTGTTGGTTCATTAAATTTTGCGGTCAAGGATATCTGGAAACGCCGCGTTGAGGCTCCAACACTCGATGTCCCAACAGAAAACATAATACTTAGAACATAAAATCATACCTGGAAATCAAGAGTTACAAGAAAAGAGAAGAAAATCATGCAAAAAGAAGATGCCATGTCATGGTCACATACATTCCACGACGTGGTGATGTGTCTAGCATGGAACCTTCCCGACTGATTTGCATTGAGACTTGGAGTGTACGTGAAAAAACTATCTCCCACGTCGTGGTGATCATTGTTCCACAATGCGGCACCTATTTTATGGGAACTTATATAAACGAGTTTTAGGTGAAATTTTGAGGAGAGATATTGTTACCTGTGACTAAGACCGATAAAAACCTTCTGAGAAACCCTTGGAAGGTAAGAAATTGATTGGAGATCAAGGATTGAAGAGATCTAGAATGAAGAACACCATTATCCATTTGGTTTTCTAGTTTTCATCATGTTTATTCTACTTAACTCTTTTTTATGTGTTTTTCTGCTATGATTATGGGCTAATACCATGGTTCTAAAAAGCGCTTCATGGCGCACCTCAAGGAGTGCCATGGTGCAAGGCATGGTGTAGCCGTTACGGAAACGTGCAAGATAGGTTTGTTAAACGTGACACTCAAATAACGTGCCAAGGGATGACTTTTATTTTTCTGAGCGGACCTAAAATAATTAAGTTTTGTTAACTATTGTATATTAAATATTAATAGAACACTTCTAAACACTTGATATATTTAACAGAATTCAATAATCATATGATTTATCTTTTTTAATGTATATTAAATAGTCACGCCTTGAAAAACGCTATAGTTCACCAAGGCTTGTCATGGCTTAACTTTGACATTGCCGCCAAGCCACGCCTTACGCTATTTAGAACCTTGGCTAATAGCCTTAGTTCTCATTTAGTGAAAATGAACCCTAATACTATGTGTTGATTTTGCTAATTATGGATTTATAAGTGCTGGTTTTACTTGTGTTTGATAGATCAATATCCTAGCATATTAAATTTCTAATCTTTATCCCTTTTTCTGCAAGTTTTGTGTAATTAATTAATCATTCTTATTACATAACATGATATCTAGTTGTTTATTACCATTGAATTGCTAGATCTAGTGATTAAACAAGTCCTAGAGTTAGGTGGTAAAAGTTAGTTACTTTGGTTGTGCTACAGCCCATTAATGACCTATTTTATGTGCTTGTATCTATTGTCTTGATCATAGATAGGTAATCATCAGATATTATCATTCATAGTCCAAATAATCCTTAAAATCAATTTAGTATCCAACTTGTGCTTGACCTATGCATAACAGTTCATGTATTGGTGAATACGAGGAATCAGAACATGATAACTACTAACTTCATAATTTGGTAACCAACATATTTAATCCATTAGAAATCAACCATAGGAAAGGAGGGGGGGTTCGAAACTAAAAGTAAGTAGTCTTTAATCTTGAATTAAAATCGTTTTTGTTTGATCGCTTAGTTTAAAGTATTTCTAGTTATTTATTTACTAAATTGCTTAATTTAAGTTGTTGATCTTGCAAAATCAGTAACCCCCTCCCCATTTTACTGTCTCTTATTTAATTTAATTAATAGTAGTCTTTTCGCATTGAAATTTTCATTCCTTGAGTTTGACACCCTACTTACTTTACTATTCTATTACACGACTAGGTACACCAAATATTGTGTTTTAGTTGGTTAATTTATTTAGGATTATAAGTTTAAAACTCTTAAGTGAAAATAAAACACATCAAGTTCACACTCTCTCAATAATGGCGCATCTAGCTTCAATAGTGGCACATCTAGTCTATAGACGGTGCACTTGATTAAGGAATGTCATATCATGCTTCCTAATGATGCACCTTGTCTTCTAAGTAGCACATCTAAGCATATGATGGCAAATATTGATCATAGATGGCACATCCATGCACCAGGATGCTCCATTCCACTCCAAAGTGCTTCATGCCCCCTTTTAGAAGAACCATTACATTGCCACTTGATTCATTCCTATGTTGGATGATCCATTCCCTTCTCAGATGATATGTTCCTTTTTCATATTCTCCATGAACCCAAAGTGCTTTATTGAGTTCCAAGTGATCTATTGAACTCAAATGCTCAATGATAATGCACCAAATGCTCAAGTCACATTTAACAATCTCCACTTTAACTTGAGTATCCTTTGAAATCGACCTTAAACCAAAAGAAATTCTCCCTTCCTGCCATCCATCCCTAAAGAGACCTAACTCCTATGAACATCAATCGAGTAAAATCAAAGTGTAAACTTCTTTATGTGTAACAACCCTGTCAACATATCTTCTGGATTCTCCTTGGTATCAGAATTTTAAATGCAAAACCTGTCATAGAACATGATAGATTTCTCCACCTTCAAAATAAGACTCTGAATGAGACCAACCACCAATGATCTTCTTATCTCCAGATCACCTTCATGGTCTGAGTATACCGATCTATTGTCACAACTAGCAAATTTAGGGTTGAGATGGTGATTTATGTACAAAACAATTTTCTCTATGTAACCTTACTGCATCAAATTAGTGAAATTCAAACTACAATGTTATTTGAATACATAAGAGCATACATTGAGAATTAAGTTGAAATGGCCTCTTGCAAGCCCAAAAACTTGATCCAATAGCTAAACCCAATCAATTTTGGGCCTTGGCCCAAGAATTCTCGGCCCAACCACTCTAGGCCGAAAACCCATTTCTTTTGGGCCTTATTGGACCGAAAACTCCCTTATTGGGCCCAATTAAGTTCAAAAGCTCATACACACTCCAAACTAAAAGTCCATTAAGAACATAGGGTGTTTTCAGCCACCCTAAAACCAAAAACCCCCTTGGGAAGCCTCTATGGCCGAAAACCTCCTAGGGTTTTGGTTGGGAGTCAAGAAAAACAAAAAAAAAAAAGAGAAAATAAATGGTAAAAGGTGGTGACACCTCATGAATTTGCACCCTTATAACTATAGAACAACCAAGCCAAGCATTGGATTAACCTCCATGCCTCCATGCAACACCCACAAATACCCCACATGCAACAAGGCACTCAATTTCCTTCTCCGTATTAGACTTGCAGCCGCAACGACCCACATACACACACACACACACACACACTAAACACACTTTCATTCATCTTACTCTGTAAAACACTCTCACTTCCCTCTCCAATTTTCGTATACCACCTTCAAGAAAAATTTCTTCAAGAGACTCATAAGAACTTGGTAAGCATTCTCGAAAACCTCTAGTGTTTTTATACTTTCTTAAACTAAAACTCCACCTTTACACACACACAATTTCGTGTATAGCTCTTTGGAACACTTGATTTTTGAAAACTCTTCAAGTTGTGCAAGGCTAGGCTCTAAATCTCTTCACTTTCCTTCCTACAACTAATGAAAAATACCAAGGTAAGCTTCATACCCCCATCTTTTCGTGTTTTCATACGTTTCGGGGGAGGAGGGATACAAGTCAAGTTTCGTTTAACCTTTGGATATTTGCATGCACCTACATGTTTATGTAACAATTTGTGCTTATGATGTTGAATATATCATACTAACAAACCTAAAAATCGTGTTTTAAAAGCTTCATGTATGCTAGAATAAGTTTATCCTTTGGATAATTACATGCATCATAGTTAAGTGTTGAAAATGGAACAAGTTCTTGGATAATAAGATTTTTATCATGTGATAGCTACATAAAAATCATAAAATAAGTGTTGTTAACATCTTTGTTACATAATATTTGCGTGTTCTTGGTTTATTCACTCAAAAATGTCAAATTCATGGCATGAATATGTTCAAGCATGTTTAACTCATGGACATATGCATGTTCACCTCTTGAACTTTATACCAATGTTTGAAAAAAAATAAGTTTTAAATTTATTAAATGGGTATTGTAAAAATCGTTACTTATTATAGTCAAAACAAAATAAAATATTTTTGTGTTACAAAACTTTCAAGCCGGATATGTGGTGTTAAACAAACTACAAAGCTTGATACTTTGCTAAAAATAATTTTTATTAGTAAAATAGTCATAACTATGTTGTCACTATTTTGATGGCTTAAAACCTACAATATTATGCTATTTTCACAAAATATGTTACAATTAGTCATGCTCACTAATGATTATTTATAAAAAGTATTATAAATAATTTAACCAAAATGGTACACAAAACAGAAATCATGACAGAAACATTTGCATGTCATAAACAGCGAGTCATGAAACCTGTGAATCGCGTGTCATAAAACTTCTGTCATAAATTCACATTAGTAATGTCATTTTCATTATTCGATAATGGGAGTCAAAGTTCGTGTAAATCCGTTAAGGCTCAAGTGAGACACAATCTTCACTGTAGCTACCTAGTGTACATTCTAAGTCATGCATTATAACCAGAGTCTCCTGAAGGGAGAGCGAGATAGTTGTGTGTAGATCTATACGAGGATTGACACCCCCACACCTGAGTTGTTCGCTAGACGGGGCCAGTCTAGGTTTACAAATATCTTACCGATTCCGACGCCTGAAGAACGTTGTAACATGCATAACAGTCATAGCATGCATGGTTATAATAACCTACTTAGGGATTAACAATACTATCTTGATTTCTGGGAAACTTACACTTCACCTGTTTTATAAAATATAAAACTGCATTTTTCCTCTCGGTACACTATTTTTTTTCACTATTGGTCTAGGGTTTAAGACCACAGTTTTTCATACAATAGAAAATATAGGATTTTCTGGGAACATACAATTACAAAAGAAAGAAAACCAAGGACTTGCATGCATACATTCTCAAGTTTTGGATATGAGACTTACACATCATTTTCATAGAAAATATCGGATTTTCTGGAGATACACCACTATTTACAGCCAAATATGTTACAAACCTTTTCATACAAATCTGCTTATGAACTCACCAACATTCAATGTTGAAGATTTTCAAAATGACTTGTATTCTCAGGGAACCAATAAGCAGGTGGCAATTTCAGCTGCAGTCACTACGACTGTGGCACATATCAACAACAATGGTGAAATGGAGGCGGAAGTGGGAATGGAACGGGCAGTTCTAACCACTGGGTTAATTAAGGGCCTCAACGAGTATGCTCATATAAGGACTTCACAAACGAGAAAGGAAGGCCATTCAATGGAAGTGAGGGTGTCATAGCCCTAACTCGATGGTTTGAGAAGATGGAATCAGTCTTCGAAATTTGTGGAGGTCCGGAAGAAAGCAAGGTGAAATTCGTAACCTGTACTTTTGCTGATAGAGCTCTTTCGTGGTGGAATGGCCATATTAAGGCTCTAACACTCCCAGTGGTGAACTCGATGGCTTGAGAGGACCCCAAGACCATGATGCTTGAAGATTACTGTCCTATAGGGTAGGTACATAAATTTGAGCAAGAACTGTGAAATCTCACTGTAAAGAACTCTGAGATTGAAGCTTACATTCCTAGGTTCAGCAATCTGGCGATCTTGTGTCCAGGAATGATCAACTATGAAAGTAATAAGGTCTAACGTTTCATTTGGGGGCTAACTCCCCCGATTTCAGGGGAATATGATCGCTGCAAACCCAACAACGTTCGACAGTGCCAAACGCCTTGCACAAAAGCTATATGACCATGGGGTACAAAAGGGCATGAAGACTTCCGTCACTAAACCGAAGAAAGGGAATGATAACAAGAAAAACACAGGAAACGAGAGAAAAGGGCAACAAAATTAGGAATCCTCCAAAAAGCAACAAATAATGGTGTTTCACGCCGCTACTGCTCCTGCCACATCAGCTTCCACAAAGCAATATGTCGGTAATCTGCCAAAGTGCGACAAATACCTCTTCCACCAACACAGAGCTTGCAGGGAGATGCAATGCACAATCTACAACAAGAAAGGGCACACTGACCGATACTGCAAGTCACCGGCACAACAGAACAACCAAACCAACAACGTTGGGGCAAGTCAAGCATGTTATGGGTGCGAGGAGATTGGCCACTACAAAAGAAACTATCCCAAGGCCAACAATCGGAATACAGGGGGAGAAGTAGATTCCTAACGATAGGACATGAGGAGGCTGTAAAAGATCTTACAGTAGTCACTGGTACGTTCCTCCTCAACAACATCTATGCATGAATTTTATTTGATAGTAGGGCAGAAAGAAACTTTGTGAGTCATAGGTTAAATCACCTACTCAACCAAAATACTCAATCATTAAACAAAACATTTACTGTTGAAATGGCTAACGAAAAAAAAAGAAACAACCAACAATGTATTCATATGGTTCACACTAACTTCTTAATAACTACTCCTTTTCAATCGACTTAATGCCGGTTACTATAAGGAGTTTTGATGTGATCATCGACATGGATTGGTTATGCCCCCACCAAGATGATATTATGTGCTATGAGAAGGCCATTCGCCTTCACTTGCCCAACAACGAAACCCTAGTTATATATGGAGACAAAACCCGGTACGAACCTGTTGGGTTTTAGTATACTACAACATCCTATGGTGCACATACAACCCTAAATGCTTTGGATCTATGTTTTCTCTAATTATACATGCAATATTGTTTCCAAAGCATTAAGCTTACAACTAGCATACAATTGACATAAACAACAAAGAATTGAGTTATGGAATTACCTCTTTGTTGTAGCTTGTTGTTTTGGCTTTTAAGAACTTAGCACCTCAAATGTGCTACCTCAAATGGTTCACAAACACCATGGACAAAGGATAACTTTCGAGAGAGAATATCCTTGCATAAACATCGGCTCAAATGAACCCTTAAAACATATGTGTTCTCCGATTTTAGCTATAGGGTGACATATATATATATATATATATATATATATATATATATATATATATATATATATATATATATATATATATATATTGTAGGATATTAAGAGTCATGGTTAAACCCTAATCCATACCCTTGGGCTTATTATCCATGATCCATGATCCATATGGACTAACTCTTTATAGATTCTTTCGTAAACTTAGTCCATCAAGTATCATAAGCCCAAACAATATATATATATATATATATATATATATATATATATATATATATATATATATATATATATATATATATAATTTACACAATTAGCCCCCTTTATCTAGTTAGTCCCTGTTGATCACTAAATTAATTCCAAATTAATTCCTGGTCAATACTAATTAAATAATATGACTACATTAATACATTAGAACTTATAATATATTAATAAATCACAAATAACCTCTTCTTAAAAGTCCATCCTATCAAATTGCTCTGGTGAAGGAAACCCAAATGGACCATGCTACTCTCGGGTCAAGTACATACCAATTATAGTTTTGGGCTTAGACACCTAATACAATAGTCTCCCACTTGGATAAGTCTAATAACTATTATTGAAAGTACGACTCCACAACCTGACTAGCAATCGTAGCTCTTACAAGCCGTTGTCGAACTCTGACCTAGTCAATGACGTGTCCATTAGATAAGGGATCATATATTTCTCCATTGTACACGGTATCATATTGACTGAGACATGAATTATAATCATTCTCTATGTCCATCTTTTGTTTTCCGATTTATGACAACCGATTAATTGAACAAATCAAATCAGTGCAGGCTTGGCCAAGTACTTAGGTTTGTCATCACTAAATCATTGGGGGCCCCATAAATATCGCTTTTATCCCTCTAAGGATAAAAGAAATGGATAAACTTCAACTCATATGCTTTCTATATTTACTCATCAAATCACACACAACAATGCGTTTTATAGCACCAAGTTACTGGTGCATTTATGCATCATCGATGTGCAACCGATTTGTAAGCTACAACTCACACGTCTCTGTTTTAAGAATATAAGATATTATCGTCTCACAATCACTCGTAATAAAATCCATGAAGTGTTCAGATGAGCGTGGGTTTAATCCAATACTCGAATCTTATTCCAGGAGTACTCATGAACACTGCATCAAACTTGTGCTATGTCTAAAACATCTAGACAATCTACAGTCAGATTCATGATAGTCTTGCCTCAATACCTACTTCTAAATTATGATCGACTATGGATAGTTTGAATAACCTAGTTATTCGGGAAGTCAAAACATGAAAGTGAAACACAAGAATAATCGAATCCAATATGGTCACAGAACTTATGAATATAAATAAAACACCTATTATTTAATCACCATATTGATTACAAATTATTCAATGTATAATGTTTTGACTAATCAACTTAATACTTGAATTAAAAAAAATAGTTATGCCCTGATCCAAGCATGCACACTATGTTTGTCTATGGTCCTTCCTTTGTGAAATAGATCAATTGACATCATTTCAATGACACTCATTTCACAATTCCAAATCCTTATCGTAAATGTAAGAATATCGAAATCTTGCCATTTGCTATACTCTGTTAGACTTTAAACTTATATGCAATGATCCTCTTGTAATGACTATGCACAAAAGTCATAGAGACTTGGCAACAAACTTTACAAAGTATTCCAATGGAAACCAAATCCATGGAAATGAAGTCTCACATTCAAAGTACATTCCTTTGAACATCCTTCTTGCATTATGTTTTCTAATCTTAAAGAGATTTAAAGAATAAATTCCACTTATCGAAACATTTCCATATTCCCATTTTACTATCACTTCTGAACAAGAGTTGCCTCTTTTTAGTTAATGTTAATATGGTCCTTCTAAAATTTACAATATACTTCTAACTGTCCATAAGCAACCAATCTTTGGTAAACCTCAGATTGTCCTTGACAACTGCTTAACCATTTTAGTCATATCTCGTTCTAGTCCCTTTTCCCTCTTAATTCCCTAGGCATTTGGAAAATCATAACCGATTAATGTTATTGCATATGTAATCGATCCTACACCCGAAGCATACGGGATACGATACATAATGTCTTACATAAAGACATGATACTTTACCATTATTTCTCTATAATATTTACACATATAGAATTTCTTTATGTTGAATCATTTCAACATAACATTCACATATGTCCATGACTAAATTCGATTAAAATCTCAATCTAAGATTTTAGATTCGAAATGATGTATGAATTCCTCTCCCTTAATTATAGCAAAAGAACTTTTCAAACCCTGCAACTTTGCGAATTGAAAATTTTGTGTTCTATAATTAACATTGCTAACTCGCAACACTTACCATAATAATTATGCTCCCACTATCATAATAATTATTATCTTACTAGCATAACACTTATGCTCTCACTAGCTTCGACATGTACCCAGAAACCAGTTGGACTTCTAGAAATCAATACTTATTGACTTTCTTACCAAAGTTCAGATTTCTGATACGAGATGCTTTGATAAGACTTTATCGAGGCTTCTCAAATTCATACACCTTTCCTTAGGTAGCTCACATGTGTGTTTGAACAATTCTAGAACCTACAAGAATAAGTCTCAAATGTTTAGACCTTTTGCCATTTCTCACAATTCGAACTAAGAAGAGGGATGTCGTAATCATAATTGAATTTGAGAATGAAAATAACGCAATTGTTGTCTCCTTAAAATCTACTTACTGAAAGCGTTTCCTCACAATCATTTTCATGAATTGGAGAGAAAACTTATGACACTTCGATTTTTATGGTGTATGTGTTCCTATCCATGTGAATTTTTCAAAACCATAATCATAAGACAAGGTTAGTGACACATTCAAACTCATATGGACTGAACTTGTTCAATCTTAATTTATTGCCACCTGGTAGCACAAGTACCTACCATTGCTTCCAAGTTCTTATGCAAACAATTGAGCACTCATAGAACTCACATGAATAGTCAACTTTAACTGGAATGGCACATAAACAAGAATATGTCAACACGATAGGTTACAAACCTCAAGTCGTGTGCTAGTGATTAACAATAGGTTTACTCTTGATTAGTTCTTGAAGCTATTCATGATCCTTAAGACTCCCACTGACCTCTTGATATATAAGATTCACTTTGTCAAGGAACATTACTTGACAAACAAATATTCAAGAGTTAGTGTGGTTTCTTATCAAGACAAACACTTCACACAATTGGCCTTAGTTGGTCTTTGTTTTATCCAAAACATCACAACTTACCAATTTCAAATGTACAAGAGTAGAAAACATTTTAATCTACATTTGATAAGTGTTATAAACCTTTCTTAAGATTATGTCACTTAAGGCTCAATCTTGGAGTGTGACTCTAAGATTTGATTTTGGAAGTATGATTCACCTTTTGACTTAACCATTTTAAAAATTCACGATTCCTCTTCTTAGCCATACAAATGCACTAAGATATCCTTAGATGATCAATTGTGATATGGTTTCATAATCACTAAGATAATCATACAACTAGATACTCAAGTACTCTCCCTTCTTCTCAGATTGGAGAAATTTTATATCTTTCTGCCTAATTTGATTCTTCTTATTCGTTCTGCCATACATTGAAACTTTTTTCAATGATTCATAGTTACACTTAATCTTGTAATCATAACCATATTTACTAAACTTTAGTAAATTATAACGAATAGTCTTATCATTCGTTGTGGTGGACCAGACCAACGCACAACCAAGTGTACCCGATCCCCTAGTCCTTCACTTGACTCACCTAAACATGTGAACAAGGAATCAATGTTAATTTCCCAAAGATGAAGGTTCTCATTCATCACACAATACAACTTGCATGATTCCAAGTTTCTATCCAACTGAAACTTGGGTGATGAGAATCTTTCCTTATTTGGTAAATTATGACACTACCATAAACGAAAGAATCAAATCCATTTTCCAATATTCGTATCAATGGAAACACATAAACAATAATTTCCACAAATGTCATTGTAAGGAAACTTAAAATAAAATAAAATCAGAAAACTTTGTTTTATAAAATTGTGGAAAAACTTTTCCTTACAATGAAAATACATTTGAATACTATGTTGTTATCTATTCCTAAGCAATCTATCATAACTCTTAAGCAGCAGCTCAAAATTTTGATCATCGAACCATGCGATCGAAATCCACCTCTTTGCGATCAGAATCAGCTTACTCTTCCTTTAAGCTTCCTTTATTTTCTTCGATCCTACAAAACATCAAAATGTAAATACATTACATCATGTATTAAGAATCTCCTAATAGGAACTTAATAGAGTTAGATAATGGACTTACCTAAAGCAAAGTCAAACTTTTTGACTTTACCATCCTTGCGGTCTTTCAGGTAATTATGGCAGCTTCGCAACCAATGCCCCTTATCTTGGCAATAGAAACATATGGGCTCTTTGGTAATGGTACATGGGACTATCTCAGACTTAGCCTTTCTCTTTACCATTTGGTCAAATGACTTGACCATGGCTGATGTGAATCTTTAATGCACTAGTTTTTTTATTTATAATTCCTTATTTATCGCATCTAAACCACACCTTACAGGCAGTGAACCCGATCGAGTATAGTATAACTTTGATAAGCAAGGGTGTCGAACTCAAGGGGAACGGTAGTGAATTAATTTAAAATGTTTGATTATAGGTTACAAAACACACGAAAGGAATAAAGAATTTTTTTATTAAATCACAAACGAATAACTAAATAGCAAATCTCGATAAACTGACAGGAAATCAAATCTCTTTAGGTACTTTGGTTTAGAAAAATTACACCTTAAAATCATTGATAATTGCACAAAAAGATTTATTTATTCATGTTCACCGAGTTCCATAATGATTAGGTTCATGTTCATTATTACTAATCCTTTAGCAAACAAGTTAATTCAAACAGTGATCAATTGATTAAACTAACATGCTTCCTAGTGTTCAGTTCGTATCAAGCAAGACTTGTAATAATAGTTAATTAAATTTGTCAATTCAATCAACTTATATGTGATTGGTCGTCACATATAAGTTGATTGAATTGACAAATTTAATAAACTATTATTACAAGTCTTGCTTGATACGAACAGAACACTAGGTGTTAGTTTAATCAATTGATCACTGTTTGAATTAACTTGTTTGCTAAAGGATTAGTAAGAATGAACATGAAGCTAATCATTCTAGAAATCGGTGAACATGAATAAATAATATTTATGTGCAATTATCTATGATTTTAAGGTGTAATTTGTTTAATCCAAAGTACCTAAAGAGATTAGACTTCTTATCAGTTTATCGAGATTTGCAATTTAGTTATTCGTTTGTGATTTAATCAAAAATTTCTTTATTCCTTTCGTGTGTTTTGTAACCTATAATCAAACATTGTAAATTAATTCACTACCGTTCCCCTTGAGTTCGACACCCTTGCTTATCAAAGTTATACTATACTCGATCGGGTTCACTTCCTGTAAGGTGTGGTTTAGATGCGATAAACTAGGAATTATAAATAAAAAAACTAATGCATTAAAGATTCACATCAAGATTTTGGCGCCGTTGCCGGGGAACGGTTTTCAGTTAATTTAGTTTATTTGATTATTCGTTATTTGTTTTTAATTTTTAGTTTTATTTTATTTCTTTTTTATTTTCGTTGATATCATGTCTCTTGTCGGTAAGGTTCTTGTTGTAATTTGCAGGAATTTGTGATCATACACATTGCCTGGTTTTACCTTTTGCATGGGTTTCGAGATTGCAAGCGATTAGGGAATTCTTGACTTGTTTAGTCTACTACTTTGGGTGATTTGTCCAACTCAATCCACGAGGCGTAGTATAGCAAGGCGTATCGAGGTGGTTAAGTGGAAGACCGAACTCTTGCTACTCTTGACTAGTTGGGTCGACTCTTGTTCTATTTTTTAGTTAATGGTGCAAAGAAAACAAAGAAAATAGTCTGACATGTCCCGAAAGTTTTTTCTTTCACAAACCACCTCTTGCATGCAAGGGATTTAATAAACAACTGTAGCTTGATTTTGACGAAGACGAGTAATTGTGATATCCTTTTTAGTTATTTTGGTTTGCTATTTTTTTTAGTTATTTTATTTTTATTTTTAGTTGTTTAAAATTTTGTTTTTCATGTTGATGCTCTATAATGTTTTAGATCTTTGCAGAATTTTCGCCCTTAGAAAGCTGTTAGTAAGTTCAGCAGCTAGGTCCGACTCTTGCTTTATCACGAGAGAGATAGTCGTGTGAGAGTTTGAAGTTTATAGTCAAGATCCATGTTTTTTTTTCGTAAGTGTGGGGTGTAAGTTGATATTGTGTGAGTATATTATTTAGAAGAGTGGCATTTCTACCATATTTAGATTCCTATGGTATAGATGAGTTGTTCCCACACCATTGAGTTATATTTCGACGTGAGGTAGAAGTATCATCTCGGCTGCCACGACATGGTTGACACTTTCCTATGTCATGGGGGAGTTTTTTTTTATCGCAATAGGAGGCTGTCATTCTATATATCACGACGTGGTCGACACTTTCCCACGTCATGGTTACTATACATTGCATTTATTTGCAATCTTTTGCACCACATTTTCAAAGTTGGCGTTCTTGATTTTATTTACCGGCAAATTCAGACACACCCAGTTCCAATTTCCAGTCTTCCAACAATTTATGGAGCAACTTTTAGCAGCCCCATTCAATCTCGCCATTACTACCTCGGGGGAGTCTGTTCATTTTTCTCCTTCTTTTTACTGCTTTTATGTGCTTAAATAGTTTTATGCATACAATGAGGGCATTGTATGAAACAAGTGTGGGGTAGAGGGTCGAAAAAGTAATTTAAATTAGGAAATTAAAAATTGCTAGATTAGGAAAATTTAAAAATTTATAAACTTGATATAATAGCTTAATTTAGGAAAATCTAGTAATAATTAATCTTTTTTATGCTAATATTGTGTGGGATGATCCGATGAGAACCCAAATGTTTATATGAGCCAACACATGTTATAGTGTATTTGTGGCTTCCCATTTCCTAGTGAAAAGTCATGAGGTATGAAAGGTAATCTGGTAGTTTATATGACATAATATGTTCTGTAGCCTACACCAGAAATCTATCCAGGAGAGCTTATGTAGTCATTGCACTTAGACTAATACCTTAACCAATAAAGGTTGAAGTTAAGCTCCTTGCTTAAGCATGTAGGGTATGAGCGAAAAAAGTGAGATATTAGAGAGAGAGAGAGAGAGAGAGAGAGAGAGAGAGAGAGAGAGAGAAATTACCAAAAAGTTGAAAGAATTTTGGAGCAGTCAAGTATGAAATCGAAAGATCAAAATTCTGAAGAATCAAAAAGTTGAAGATGCCAAAAATCAAACAAAAATGTGGTGAATTCAAAGAAATCACAACAAATATAAAAAGAGATGAATTCCAAGAGCTCCATTGTGGTAATAAAGTGTAATTCTTTCTAGAGTTTATGTATGCTTGGTAGTTTAACCAAAAATACCATGAGGTTAAGAAAGATTTATGAGGATTGATTCAGAGGGTTGCAAAAAAATGAATGTCATATAAGCTAAGGGGTGAAAGTTCATAAAGATTGTGAGTATTTAGGAGTGGGAAGTTCTTAGGAATTGTAGACACAAATACATGCATTGCGGTCTTGGGATAACGGTTGGGTTTGAAATGGATTATTTTATGCGATACTGGTGAGATAATAAAATCAGTTTTGCTTAAGGGCAAGCAAAAGGCTAGTGTGGGGGTAGTTTGATAACGTCTATTTTATGCATATATTTATGATGTGTGCTTATTATTTTATACTATGTTTTTATGTTATTTAGAACTAAACAATACTTAATATGCTTTGAAATATTCAATTACCGTTAAAATGGGAGCTTGAATGCAAAATGAAGAGAATGGAGCTGAAAAGATGCAAAAGGATATTGCTAGCAGATATGAACCCTTCTTCTGTGTTTCGGGTATATCTCACGATTCCTAAGTCTGATTGACGATATTCAAACTGTTTTGAAAACTAGACGAAATTTCCTACGACTTATGTGAGAGGTCCCTTTTGCTAATTCGGGATTTATCTTATCCAAAACCGGCCTTGAAAATGAAGCATAAAAGCTGGACGGAAATTCCCTCCAAGTTACTTATTCCCCAAGCACCACTTATTTTATTTTTCTTTGCTTAATCCCTAAGCCACAATTAGTTTCCTTAATCCAATCCAACTCTAATATTCCATATTTAGCCCATCTTCATTCAACTATAAATACCCCACATCATTCCACCATTTTCATAATTTATGATATTCCACTTCGACTTGTGCGACAAGAAAACTTCATAACTGCCGTTTTGAGGGTCTAGAAGGCGGCCAGAAAGCCGTTAAGCTGACAGGAGTGAAGATCTGAAGGATTAGAGAGCGGGTTCGTGTCGGTAATAATGTGGTTTGTTATCATGACCATGTTTAGCATTCCACTATGATACTATTATGTTTTTACTTTCTGATTCTAGTGTCAAAACCATTTGATTTGAGTTTATGATTAGATGAAACCTTGATTATTGGATTAATTGCTATATCTGATTGTTTTATTCATGTTTAATTTATCTTGTTAAAAGATCCTTATGTGTTAATGACAATTATTTTATGTTAATTATTAAGTATATCGAGTTTTATGACCATCTACTTGATTGCTTGTCTTTTATGATTTTGATGACCATGAAGATTATATGTCTAGGAATAGCAAACGTGAAACTAGGGTTAACTAGAAAATAAGTAAGTTAATGTGTGAGCCTTGTATGACGAACCATCAACAAGAGGTTAATTGAATTAGTAATTTGATCTATTATTACAAGTCTTGCTTGACACGAACTGAACACAAGAAAACATGTTAGTTTAATCAATTGATCACTGCTTGAATTGACTTGTTTGCTAAAGGATTAGTAATAGAGACTTGTTTGCTTGAATTGACTTTTTTGCATCTTTTCAGCTCCGTTCTCTTCATTTTGCATTCTAGCTCCCATTTTAACTGTAATTGAATATTTCTAAATAGCATTTCAAATATTTCAACAGTAATCGAATATTTTAACTGTAATCGAATATTTTAACTGTAATCGAATATTTCAAAGCATATTAAGTATCGTTTAGTTCTAAATAACATAAAAACATAGTATAAAATAATAAGAAAACATCATAAATATATGCATAAAATAGACGTTATCAATGGCCAATCCCTTTCCATTGGGAAGAGATGACTTTTTTGGACTTCCAATGTTTCCAATGTCCATAGAAGTTTGGCAAGTAGATCTTCAAATCAAATTTGCTTTACCAGTACACCAAATTATTGCTAATTCAGCAGCAACAAGCAAATATGTTAGATCAATAAGGGTCATGTCGTGATCTCTCATATAATAGTCCTTAAAGAACCCGCTACATGACTTAGGAAGTAATTGAAGAACCAAGTCAACATCCAACTTCCTTGAAACAACGACACCTAACATTCCCAGCCTGTCAATATGTGACTTCATCTTAAAGACATGTGTACACACGGACCTTCCATCTTGGTTTTTGCTAGCCAATAGGGCTTGAGTGACCTTGAACTTTTCAAGTCTTTGAACTTGTGAGTCAGGGACAATTATTAGAGGAGGTGGAGGAAGTGAAGTTCCACTACATCACGAAGAAGGGATTAATCTTTCACCTTGATCATCTTGTGGAATATCATCTTTATGAAGAAATCTTTTTCCAAAAGGATGAGGAAGGCCATAGTTGTCTGACCTAGACATCTATAATGGGAGAAATTCAACTTCATTTGATTTATGTCCTTAATATAACACCCAAATAAAATATTAAGGCTAGGACCCAACACAATATTTTACAATTTGGAAGAGGGATGTCGTAATCCAATTGTAAAATATTTGAAGGTAGGTAAATGAGGATTTACCAATTTCCACCATGAAAAACGAAATTGATTATTAACTTTTAAATGAATTGAAATTCCTAGATTCTTTGAGATTCATTGAACTTTTCAATGGGATTCCGAGGATCACAAACAAGGTGTGAATAACCATGCAAATGTATTTGGTACTGTCGATGTCATTTATCACCTAATCAATGTGTCGGTTAACCACACATGCTCCATTGATCTATGACAAACATCGAGCTACACTTTACAACCCTTTTTAGTCTAAGTTAGTGTGCCGGTTAACCACACACGCTCCACTAACAACTTGGCAAGGAGAAAAGTCCAATTTCATGGATTAGCACCAAATTCACATTTTTCCTAAGTAACTAAGATTGGGAATTTGTAAGACATTTAGTTACTTAGTATTTCATTATACTTTTAATGAGAATTTAAATGTCCTATCCTAACCGTTCGACTAACGAACCTCCACCAATCAAGGAAGCGGTGGGTGAGAGTGGACACCAATTAAACTGCCATTTTATAGGCAGTAACCATATACCCCCTTATAGATCGGCTTCGTGAATGAGGTCTACTAACGGTAAGACTAACTTTACTCTTATATATATATATATATATATATATATATATATATATATATATATATATATATATATATATATATATATATATATATATTAAACCTATAATATTATAATAGTATAAGGGTTGAATTTTAAACTTTTAAAATTCTAGGGTTTGGAACTAAATGTTTCATAGTAAGACTTTGCATTTACAAATTCCAAAACTTGAGGGCAAGTTTTAAACTATTCAAAAACTTTTGGAATCCATAACTTATGTGTTTAATATAGGTTTTAATGAAAAGACTCTTGAAAATCCATAACTTGAGGAAAAGTTATGGAGTTCATTAAACCATTTATGGAAAAAAGACTCTTCAAGTTCATAACCTACGATTTTAATGATCTCTTTAAAAGAAAAACTTTTCATTTTCGACAAATTGAGGACAAGTTAGGGAATTCATCAAAACAATTTAGAATAAAAAAAAATCTGACAAGAAAATAAAACAATTTGCCTATGATCTAAATTAAACTCATAAGTTAAGATAATTCATATCAAACAAATTTCATGTAATTAGCCTAACTATATAAACTAATACAAAATATGAAACTTTGACAATTATCTTTTAAATTGGATAAGCATGATCATTACCACATCAAAAACAAGTTTAGGGTAACGATCCTTGTCCAATTCTAGCCAAAAACCTCGAAATTCTGCATTATGGAGCACCAAGTCGTCGAGTACATGAATTAACTCGCCAAGTTGGTCAGATTTGTGAGGGGAATCGGCGAGTTCCCCAGTGGACTTGGTGATTCTACTATCTAGAAAGAAGAAAATTGATTTTTTAAGCTTTTGAAAGCAAGTAGCATCAAGTATAATGGAAAACAACCATAGGCTTTGATACCACTGTTGGTTTTTGAGAAATCTAACACTCCTATGGTGTACACGCAACCCTAAAAGCTTTGGATCTTTGTTTTTTATAATTATAAATGCAATATTTTTTTCCAAAGCTTTAAGCCTACAACTAGCATAAGCATCAGAGAAAAGAGTTGTAGAATTACCTATTTGTTGTAGCTTGTAGTTTTGGCCTTTAAGAACTTAGCACCAATAGTATGAACACCTCAAAAGGAATCACAACACGCCTAGGAAAAAGGATAACTTGAGAGGAGGTGTCTTGCACTCAAATTCGGTTAGATCTTCCAAAGAACACATGTGTAGCTGATTTCATGAGCTAGGGGATTCTTAGATAGTGTGGCTTAATTAGGGTTACACCATGCAGACCCTAATGTTCATGACCTTCCATATTCCTCACGCTCCATGGGTTTAAACCTACATTGATCATCCATGGGTCACCACATGGGTGTAGCCCAACATAAAGAACTATGGATCATAAGCCCACATTATAAGAATGAATGATTTACATAATCAATCCCCATTTATTTAATTAGTCTCTTTTGATCACAAAATTAATTCCAAATTAATTCTTGATCAATACTAATTAAATAATATGATTTCACATTAATATATTAAAACTTATAATATATTAACAAACCATAAATAACCTCTTCTCAAAAGTTCATCATATCAAATTGTCCTGATGATATGCAACCCAAATGGACCATGTTACTCTCGGGTCAAGTACATACCAATAATAGTTATGGGCTTAGACACCTAATCCAACAACGCTCCCTTTAAGTGTCACAAGATACACTTGACCACGTCTATGTTGTTCCATCTAATCTTGTTGTTCCTCATTTATCACAAAACTATGTAGTGTTTGTTTTGCAAACTCCACCTTCTAGCTAGCATCCTGATCGTTCACTACAACACTTGTACTACCTCTTCTCTAGTTACACATATCATATTCAAAAGGTCACATCTATGCTAATAACGAATTTTTGAGTCATTTTTCTTTTGTACACCACATACAACGACTTTTCCCTCCACATGCATATCGTAGATATATGCACTTCATTTCCCTCGGCTTTAGTTTACCATCATTCGTACGAGAGTAAGCAGAGCATCTAAACATTCATAAACCAGAATAATCATAGGGTTTCCCAGACCACACCTCTTAAGGAGTCTTAAATCAATTGCGGTTGATGAAGATTTATTCACCAGATAACAAGCGGTGTTAACTACCTCCACCCAGAATTGCTCTGGTAAATTAGTAGATAATCGCATGCATTGAGCATTATCCATCAACTTTTGGTTCATCTATTTTAAAACTCCGCTTTGTTGTGGTTTCTATAGTACAATATGATGCCTCACTATACCTTTTGTTTTCCAGAAGTTGTCGAATGAAGCCTTGCATAACTCCAACCTATTTTCTATTCCGATTGACCTTACTTGGTTCCTGGTTTGTATTTCAACCATGGTCTTCCACTCATTGAACCGGCCAAACACTTCATCTTCATCTTTTGTCTTCAGAAACTACACCCGGGTCTTCCTTGAGTAATCATCGATAAAAGTTACAAAATATTGACATCCACCATGAGACTTCACTAGAGAGGAATCCCTATAGATCTGAGTGAACACACTTGAGGATCTCCTTGATTGAGTGTTGAACCGAATTGAATTTCATAATGCGTTGTATCTCTTAATCACAAGCTTCACCAAGTTTTGAATTTCTACTTACATCTCCAACAAACAACTCCTTCTTGCTCATATGTCCTAACTTATGATGCCATAACTTTCTTTTATCATCACACTAATCCAAGTAATGTGATACATTCACCATTCCTCTAGTTGTGCAACCTTCTAGAACATAAATTCCATGTTGCATCTTAGCTTTCATAACCACAAGAGAACCTCGGAAATTCCTAACCAATCACCCTTTCTATAATACTTAAATCGATCCTTCACCAAAGTGCCAAGAGATATCAGATTCTTTAGAAGATCTGTGACAAACCAACAATCTAATTTCCTTGCCATACCATCATGCATATTGATCTGCATTGTGCTACTTCCCTTTACCCTTCCCATCCAATCATCACGCATATTGAATATACTATTCCACTCTTTAAAGGAGTCAAACCAGTAATGATTGTACATCATGTGATAAGATGCTACAAATTCCAAGACCCAAGCATCAATAGAACAAGTTGTACATATAGTGAAAACTTCACCATCACCCCTTCATCGGAATTTCCTTGAACCACAACAACATTATTGTTGTTGCGTGATTCAACCCTATTATTCCCTTTCTTCAAAAATCGACAGTCTCTTCCGAAGTGACCCTTTTCCTTGTAGTTATAACATCTAATATTAGCTATCTATTTGGAACTTGACTTCCCCTTGTTACCTCCTGATATGTGCATATTTATACACATATTTATACAACATACATTAATATTTTAATTACTTTTATGCCCTTAATAGAACAAAAGATACTTAATTTGCTATGAATTGTGTTGTAAGGATAGGGACTAAAAGACTTGTTTGGAGCAAAAAGGAAGTTGGAAGCTGGATTCAGGAAGCTAGAAGATGGAAGATTGAACCAAAGCAATAAAATGAAGAAAAATACACCCAACACGTCGTGGTGAACCTACCACGACGTCGCGTCTTGAGGATTCCTGATCAGATTCGATGACTTGGAGATTACGAGATAAACACAATCACCACGACGTGGTGCCCCGCTTTCGGGAAAACTATAAATATCTCACATAAACCTACGAATGGGAACTTTTGGCTCTAGAGAATTCGAAGCTTCTTGAGGCAAAGGCAGTGGAATTAAGCATTGGAAGCAAGGAATTCAAACACAATCATTAGAAGGAGGAGATCAAAGGCAACTAAACTCTACTTTTCGATTTTTCATTAGGAATAGCTATGTCTTTACTTTTGAATCTCGATTTTATGACTTCGTTTGCTGAAATCATGAGCTAAATAGTCATGACTTTCGTTTAGCTAGGATGAGTTGACTAAACATGGTTGATTTCATAGTTAGGATTTAGTTATTTGGTTATTTGTTGACTTTTGCTTATTAAAGAACCTCAAGTACTTTTGATAATTGCTTTTTATCTGCTTATTGTTGAATTTGATTAGGTTATAATGACTATTCTTCTTAATTGAATTTGAATCTTATGATCTTGTGATTTGCAAAATTGTAGGACTAGATTTTGATTAAAACCTAGGGTTAAGTAGAAAAATGGGTAAAAAAGTATAGGAGCCAATATATAACGATAAATCATATATAAAATTGAATCAATAAATTTAATTGCTCAATTAAATATAAGTCTAAGCAACTCGAACCGAACACTATTGAACTTGTAAGTTTGTCCGCTTAATCAACGAATAAATAAGCTAGTTTGCTAAAGGATTAAATTGGTAAATACCAATTTGGTCATATAAGGAATCAACAGCCAAAGAAACTAAATCCGTTGCACTTCTATGAAACAACCATAATAACAACAAATCCGAAGCTGAATGAAAGTCTCTTTCTCACCTTGGTAATTCATACTTGTTACTTGCTAGTTTTAGTGCTAGTTTTATTAAGTGAATTTTTGAGTTAGTTTAGTAAATCAAGTGTCTAGTCTTGCAAAACTAGGAAACCAACCCCTCTTTTAATCTAATTATTAATTAGTTAAATAGCAAATTAATGTAATTTAAACACTGTTCCCTGTGTTCGACACTCGTTCTTACCATTGCTATACTATTGCACGATTAGGTACACTGCCTAATGTGTTTAATAGTCTAGTGAAGGGAATAACTTTATAAATTAAACTCGGATAAACATATAAGCACATTAAATACACATCACCTCCACCTATATATGATGTTCTTCCTCTTCATGCGAACGATCTGGAACTTGAAAGTTCTTCTCTAACTGAAACCTTTCTTTTTCAGTTCCTTGAATATCAAAGAATCCTTCACATCATTCACAGTGATCATTGTCCTACCATACAACATGGTATCAAAAAATTTCTCATAAGAATTCGACATTGAACATAAGAGGATAAGTGCTTGATCTACATCTTCAATCTTTACATTTACACTTTGTAAATCCAAGATGATACTATTGAAGTTATCTAGATGATCCTGTGCTCGGGTGATTTCCAACATCCTATGAGTATACAAACATTGCTTATGATACATCATGTTTGATAGAGAATTGTTCTGATACTTGTTACACAATTTCTCCCAAAGCCTAGATGCACTCGTTTGATCCACAACCTCTCCCACCACTTCGTTTGCCAAATTCAACAAAATAGCGCTATGTGTTCTTGCCATAATATCCACCTTATTGTCAATTGCCATGTATTTTGGTAGTTTCATTTCTCCTTCCAATGTCACTGCACATCCTTGTTTAAACAAAAAAGCCTTCATCTTCACTTTCCACAAAGTGAAATCATTCGAAGCATTGAACTTCTCCAAATCAAAAATATGAGATGCCATCTTCAATCAAACGAACACCAACCGCATCTCTGATACCGCTTGTTAGAAAAACCAGACAATACTTGTCAAGAATCATAACATATTTGATGCAACTTCCTAAGATATGATACCACTTGTTAGGAAGTAATGCAGATAAACATGAAACCAAAAGCACACAAGACACATAATTTACGTGATTCAATCAAGGTGACCTAGGCCCACGAGCAGGAGGGGAGTGTTTTTTATTTATGAGTTCTCAAATACAGGTTATAAGTACAATTTAATAGATATTCTCCTATCACTCTAGAATTCAAGACATAAACAATTGACTAGCAGACATCCCTAATTATAGTGAAGGGATCAAACCTAAAACCCTAATTGGCCAAGCCTATTTTCCCATAGGCCCATGAATGTTGTTAACCAATCACAATCCGCCATGCAGTAGCTTTTGGAACATTCATCCTTGATATACATTACATGAGCATCAGCAACACATATGATAAGCATCATGATCCATAGTGGCTCATCATGATGCAATAGTGGCATATCAAGATCACCATGGTTCATCAACCATCATGGTAGCACATCAAGAGATAATCCTTGAACATCTTCAAATTATAAGCATCCTTGAGCAATCTGGAGCATCATAGGAGACATCACAACATAAAAGGTTCATCAAGGATACCATGGCTCATTAAGATCACCATGGCTCATCAACCATCATGGTAGTACATCAAGGAATAATCCTTTAGCAATATTCAACTTCTAAGCATCCTTGAACAATCTTAATCATCATAAGGGACATCACAACATAAATGGCTCATCACAGATACCATGGCGCATTATGGAACCAAATGGTGCATCCTTTTATCAAGATGTCGAATATTGATCAAGGGATGGCACATCCTCTACTAGGGATGGAACATCCTATTCCATGTTGTCACATCTCCTTCACAATTGGCAGTTCTAGATTCCAAAATGGTGCACTGTCTCTAGAATGGCACATCTAGCTTCAATATTGGTACATCCAAGATATAAATGGCGCATCATGCTTTCCAATAGAACACATTGTTTTCTAAGTGGTTCATACAAGCATATGATGGCACATCCATGTACTAGGATGCTCCATTCCACTCTTAGGTGCTCCATACCCCCTTTTAGAAGATTTGTTCATTTTTCCGATGGTCCGTTCCCTTCTACGATGACTTGTTCCTTTGTCACATGCTTCATGAACCCTAAGTGCCACATTGACTTCCATGTGATCAATTAAACTCAAATACTCCATGAGAATGCTATTAATGCTCAAGTCACATTTAACTATTATGGTGGATACCAATAGAGTGAAATTAATATTAATAATATTCATTGATTTCTATATTAGTTACTTATGTTGGTCTGATTAACTAACATTATAATTATTAAGATAATTAATACAATGATCATGTAATTAACTATCTAAACAATTATTATTAAGTTCGCATCATGAGAGAATTGATCTAATAATTAACTTCTATGGTCATGAAAGTCAACAGTTGCTTAGAATGTTGATCTAGAGCATTCTTATATGTTTTTGTTTATAATATATCACCTAACTATATGATTTGGTCCATCAGTAGTCCTAACGATTTATTGTTCATTAGTTAGTTAAGATTCAAGTTCATATGATCAGATTGGTCCTCTAGATTACACAAACTCAATTGTAGTTAATAGCAATTCAAACTCAAACACATAAGGATTTACGATCAAACAAACACGAGAAAGTAAACAAAACTAATAATTTGATTAAAGGAATCTGTGACATCTCTATTTTCACAGCCAAAAAAGGCCTTTTTATTTATGCTTATTTTAAAACAAAGTTTATTGATAACTACAAAATTTATCCCATAAAAGGTATTTCCGAAGAAATGGTTTTCATTGATTATTAAAAACTTGAGATGCCATAATTGATACAAGAAACATAAACATAAACATAGTCATTACATACCTTAAAATATCTTATTATACTAACAACCTATATCTCCGTGAATCTCTCATCAAATTACTACCCATGTACCTTCGTACCACTACCTGTGGTACAAAGAAACGGAAAGGGTCAACCTTGGCAGCCCGGTGAGCACATAGGATTTCTAACCCAAAATATTATTATTGTATTGTTTGAAGTGTATATTTCACACCAAACAGATTAATTTCGATTGCCTAATCCCTATTATTTTTACTCTTCGTGTAAGGTTCGAAATATATAGTGAGATGTCGAAGTACATTTAGGTTTGGGTCATGTCGATGTCAAAGTCAAGCACTTAGAATGTATGTATTATGTAAGGTAGTTTTAGAGGTCGAAGATCAAATGTTTAGCCCTTGTATTTTTTTTTGTATGCGTCTGTATCTCCCTATAAATAGGGTAAGTATAGGAGTCGAGAGTAGCTTTTGAAGCTTTTGTGCTTTTACTCTCTTGTGTTCATCTATACTTGTCCATATGCAATAATTGACCCAAACAAAATTTATTTACATCTTTGTTCTTAATGCATTATGTTCTTGATTTTGTTCTTAATACTCGATTCAAACGAACTTCATTTGGTATCAGAGCAGGATACAATTAATCATTTTATGGTTTTATCGTCTTTTTCAAAAGTTTTGAATCGTTCTTTCCGATTCAAAAGATTTCCACACTTTTGATTAAGAAAAATAGTTTCATTTGAATGATTTGTTACGATTATGCAATTGTTTGACTGATTGGGTGTTTTATGAACATTTTCTGAAAGATTTATCTGTTAGATCTCCTTCTCTAAATCTTTTCGCCATTACAGTCCGTAAAACAACGCGAATTTCAACATGAACACATTGTATGGATTTTTTTTCATTTTTTTGGATCTTCTATTAAGATTCCAATGCTTATTCCAGAGTACTCCGAGCATTGGGTAGATTGCAAGGAGGATTACCTCAAGGAGATCGATGAGGAATTATTGAGATGTATCACTCAAGGGAATTATCGTCGAGGTATTTTTGAACAAGTTGGAAATGGAGGTTCAACTTCTGGAATGGCCTCTCAAAAGGACAAGTATGAAGCAAATGAAAAGAAGTGTCTTTGTGAATTTCGTGGTGCTCTTCCACCAGTTGTTTGCAATTTTGTCCGAGGTTACAAATGTGCTAAAGAAATCCAGGATACTTTGAAGGAAAAGTATCAAGGAAGTGAAAGGATGAATAAGAGCTCGATGAAGCAGTGTTTTCTAGAACTTGAGGAATTCAAGAAAAAGGAAAGTGAAACCATCGAAATCTACTAAGATCGCTTGAATGAGCTGATATTCAAGTGTAATCGTTATGGAGTAACACGCTCAACTCTCGAATACAATCTCATATTTTTGATGCGGTTACGAAAAGAGTGGAGGAATATTAGTTTGATGATAAAGACTCATCAAAGCTTCGATGGCTATTCATTGGGAGATTTTTGTAATGTGCTAAAAGCTCATGAGAACGAAATCAATGAGATAGCTGAACAACGGAAAATGAATCTGGGAGGTCCATTAGCCTTGATGTCGAAGGTGTTAACTAAGGATTCTGAGATCGAGGTTGCTGAGCAAGTTGGTTCTAAAGATGAAGGATTCTTGATGAATTCGGAGGATGAGGCTGTGGCTTATTATTCCAACAATAAAGTGAAAAAGTTCTTTAAGAAGCCTTTCAATCTGAAATACAAAAGGAATAATGAATTCAAGGGATATACCTCATCTGGGAATGGAACTAGAGTGGAGTCGATGGAAGAGAAGAAGGAGAGCAAGACTATTGTTGAGAAGGCTGAAAAGAAGCTAAAGGGATATTCTGGGTTCGATTGTAATTACTGTAATGTTTCAAACCATCCGGCAGTAGATTGCATGTTGAGAAAGATAGAGTAGAAGAAGGAGATAGAGAGTTAAATATGATGCATATTAAGTCTAGAGGTTGGAAGAGGTGAGAGCTAAGACAAAAGGTTTGTATTTGGTGCGAATGGAGGTGTCGAAGCGGATGGAACCTACCAGAGTTGGTCTTCTGGTTCTGACGATGATGATATGAGAAACCCCACCCATGGTGCAATGTATGCAAGATTCGAAGAGGGCAGTTCAGGAGAGGAAAACATCACTGTGAAATGCTTCGCGTCAAGAGTAGCATACAAATCTTAGATGACATCGAAGATACGTACTATTCTTGAATCTTTTAACATTCCTTCAAGTTCTTATCATAATATATTATCTGAATTTGATGATACTCTTTCTTATGTTAATCATATGCTAATTTCTGTTAGTAGCGAAGCTGAGAGATCAAAATCTTTGTTGCTAGATACTAAAAAACTTTTGGAGTCTAAGAAGAGTCACATAGATAGTCTAGAGATACAACTGAATAATATTACTTTAGATTGGGAGTTGATTAGGGCAGACAACGTTATGTTAATGAAACAACGAAATATCTACTGTAACAGTGCTAAAAGAACGTATACAAAATTAACTGAACTTCATCATTCGTCTAAAATATGCAAAGATCAACTTAGGAAGTTACTGCATTTCTTGGTTTATGAAAGAGAGAAAAATAAATACAACCTCCTATGATTGTGAGAAGAAAATATCAGAATTTGATACAGTCCTTAATGATTTTATGCTTATGGGATTGTTAGAATTGATGAATGTTTGAATGCTAATGAACTACTGCATATTGTGAATGAGACTCTTACTAAAACTGAACAGATCAAAATTTTGAACATGACTGAGACTTCGACTTTAGACTCTCAACAAAATTTTGCTGATATTGAAGATGATTCTGATAATATCAGTGAAATTGAGGAAGAAGAAACTGTTGATTGTCCTTAATTATCTGTCATTAATATCACTTTGATGGCCAAGGGCAAATAAATTTGTCATGATTCAATGGAGAAGGTTAACAGTGACCAACCCTCTACATCAAAAAGTTCATGAATATGACCATGTGGTTGTCGAAGATTGTGAGACTGATAGTGATAAGGATGACGTTTCGATTGAAACAACTATTCCCCAAGTTTTTGTCAAAAAGGTTTACGAGGAAACCTAAAAGTTCGAAAAGGTGATCAAACAAAATGGTCCTCATTATCTTGAATCCAACTCAGTTGTCTATCCAAATTTCAAATGCAGTGATGAAGTTGAGTTCCCTAATCAAGTGTTTGTTACCACTGGAAATGGTGACAAAGTGAATCCTGAAATCAACAAAATTGTTAAGGAAGACAACAAGCTGCAAAAAAAAGAAGGATTCTTTTCTAATCAAAGCACGGTTGAAAGTACTCTAAACAAGAACTCAACAACTTTTCAAAGGCAAAAACCGAAATGAGTGTGGGAAGTTATATCTTAAAAATTAAATGTTGATGTCCAAACAAATGAAACAGTTTTGAAAAATAAAAAGACAAAGGCATAAATTTTCAATGAGAATGTTCAAAAAGTTGCAAAAGAGGAAGGTGTTTTGATGTCAAAAGCACGAAACAAAGTCTATTGGTAAAATGTCAAGAATTTTCAAAAACAAAAAGTTTTTAAGCAAAAACCTTCTAAACAAGTTAAGACGTTTTCTCAAAACAAGAATTTTGTTCAAAATAAGTTCAATCAAAAGCAAAATGATTTTTCAAAAAGTCAATCTAATGTTCTTAAACCAATTCGAACTCCTATTGTTCAAACACAAAGAAATGAGAATTTTGTTCAAAATCAAATTACCAAGGATTTTTGCTTCAAATTGTCAAAATGAGAGGTTTTCACAAAATAAAATTCAAAGAAATGTTGGACAAAATAGTGTACAAAGAAATTTCAATAAATTTCAAGGTCAAATAAGTTTTCCACAGGGACAAAAGGTTTTTAATCGAACATCGGTTGGTTATAATAAACAATATCAAAATCACTTTCAAAAATTTACTAAACCATTTTTACAAAACGAAATATTGTAAATTTGGAATTAAAAGGAAAGAAATATGAACTATTTAAGCAAACAAAACCTCACTTTCCAAATCCAGAGTCAAAGCAGAAAGTCAATGCTTCTTTTGTGAAAGGGAAAAATGATGTGAAAATCAACCATTGGCTCGAAGGTAAAGGCAAGAAATACCAATCATGAAAGTTCTATGAAGAACAAACTAAGTATGCTTATGAAAGCTACTTGAACGAGTCACAAAATGGTAGTTCATCATCATTGGAATGGAATCCATCAATGAAACGGTGGAAATAAATTCCCAAGTAAAAGGTGGAAACTCAACGATATGTGATGGAAAAGGAAAGTCAATGTCGAACCTAAACCATTGAATGATTACATTTCGATGCCCAACCTTGTCGAAGTTGACTTAATTGATAGCTTAAAGTCAAAAGTTCAAAATTGGGTGCTAGGTTCTTCATTTCACAATCTATTTCAAACTAATATCCAAGGACCATGAAAGCCTTGGGGACCTGAATTCTTTTAATTGATCGCAGATACTATGTGACGAGCAATACGATGAACATTGGTATATCGACAGTGGTTTCTCTCGTCACATGACAGGTTGAAAGGAGAATCTATGCGACTGTAGAAGTTTGGATAATGTTGGAGTTATGATGTTTGGAAACAATCAAAAGTGCAAGGTGAAAGGCTATGACAAAGTAACAAATAGGGAGTTTATGTAAACAGGGTGGCATACGTCAAAGGCTTACAACACAACTTGATAAGAGTTTTGCAACTTGTTGTGGGCATTGGCAATCAAGTAGTCTTTGATGAGGAAGGTAGTATTATCTCAAACCAATAAACAAAGGAAGATCTAATTAAGTCTAAGAGGAAAGGTGACTGTTGACACTCGACATGAAGCCCATTGTCAGTGTTCACTCTGTCTTCTTACTTTCGAAGGCTTCATCTGATCTTAGCTGGTTCTAGAATCGAAGACTCTCCCATCTAAACTTCAAGAATCTAGAAAAACTGGTGAGACATGATCTTGTTCGTGGCTTACCTGTATTAAAAGTCGATAAAGATTCGTTGTGTGTAGCATGTGAACATGGAAAGCAACATCGTCAAGGTCATCCTATCATCATCGACTCAAAGATCATCGAACCTATCGAACTTCTTCACGTTGACCTTTGTGGACCTTCGACTGTTGAGACACTCAATAAGAAGAAGTACATACCAGTCATTGGTGATGACTTTTCAATGTTTAATTGGGTTTTCTTTCTTCGTCAGAAGTCTGAAACTACTCAAGTAATCGATTTCCTCAGGAACATTGAATTATGTCTGAGGAAGAAAGTTAGAAGAATCAAAAGAGATAATGGTTCAGAATTCAAGAATCACACTATCGATTCATTCTTGGCTGAACTAGGGATTTCGTATATATTTCATCTCCTTACACACTGGAACAAAATGGTGTTGTTGAACGGAGGAATAGATCTCTATGCGAAGCTGCATGAACAATGTTGACATATGAGAATTTGCCTCAATATCTCTAGGAAGAAGCAGTCTCGACAACGTGTTTTAATCAAAACCGATCATTCATTCATCATCGTTTTAACATCACCCCTCATGAAATCATCAATAATCGAAAGCCTAATGTGAATTTTTTCCATGTTTTTGGTTGCAGGTGCTTTATCATGAATCTCAAAGATAATCTTTTGAAATTTCAATCAAAAGCTAATGAAGGAATATTATTGGGATACTCGCAAAACACAATAGCATATCGGATTTTGAATAAGAGAACAAGGAAGATTGAGGAAACATTCAAGCTAAATTTCGATGATTATCACGTCAAACGTGTCGAACAAACTTTCAAACAAAAGACAATTCTTTCAGAAACAAATGATGATTCAGCAATTTTAAATTCTTTTGATATTGATTATGAATTAATTTTCGGTATTCTAGATAGAGAAATTGATGTTGTAGTTAATGCTGATGATAATTGGATTCTTGAAGAATCGAAGCATTCTGATGATAGGACGGTCACTAGGGAAGAAGATTATTCTCAATCTACATCAACCTCTCAAGTGAAGTTCTACCTATTTTGCAGGATAGTCAAATGGAGCGGGAGCACTTGAGTTCGATGTCACATGATCATATTCGTGATACAAATGTTGAGGGGAGCATGCTCAAAATTCACATCATTTCGAGGGGGAGCAAGGACAGAACAATGTTGATGTCGAGGGGGAGAATCACAATTTAAATCCATTAGTCGAGGGGGAGCTAAATGGATCACTACCTCATATTTCTACTGATCAAGCAAATTTTCATGATTTTTATGATAATGTGTCGAATGAAGGTGAAGGTTCTGAAACGGATGAAATATTTGAAGATGCACCTTTTGATTTTGATCTTGCATATCCATCGATGGACAGATGGACATGAAACAATCCACAAGAACATGTTCTTGGTGATCCTCAAGCTGGAGTTATGATGCGTTCACAAATTCGATCTAAGAATGAGATACTAAATATTCACCAGGAGTTCTGTATGTTTAATGTGTTCATTTCCAAAATGGAACCGAAAACAGTTAAGGTTGCTGATGTGTGTAAAATGCACTGGATTTATTCCTACTTTTAGTTGATAAATTAAGCACACAAAGGCAGTGAACCTGTCTTTTAGTGGTATAGTTGGATAAGTAGGGTGTCGAACTCAGGAAACGGAAATTAAACTAATAACTAATTTTAACTAAGTAATAAAAGTAAAAGGTTTTTTCTCTAGTTTTACAAGACTAGAAACTTAAACACACCACTTAAGCACGTAATTAACTAAACAACTAAGACAAGTAACAAATTCACCAAATTTGATAAAGGGTTTCTGTTTAGGTCCAACCAATTCACTCCTATGGTTATTTATAGGATAGATCAATTGTTATTGGTTACCAACTATAGTGGTTAGGTTCATGTTCATTACTACTAACCCTTAGACAATTAATCAATTCAAGTAGTGGCTAATTGTTTAAACTAATTAATTCCCTAGTTCAATTATTTGGATTAAATAAGATTTGTAATTGGTTAATCAAGTTGGTGTTTCAATTTACCTCTTATTTGTTGGTTTCTCAAACAAGCTCACACATTAATTTACCCATTCTCTAATTAATCCTAGTTTCATATTCATTATTCCTAGGCATATGATAAAGTGTTCACATAAACATATGAGGTTAACAACTAAGAGATGTTCATGCAGCTTAATTGTCTTCCAATTAACAGAAAATAGTTGTGGTTAATGCATAAGGTTCTTTAACAAACTTAATTTAATAATATCACCAATAAACAATCAATCAAAAAGTAATAATTAAACCATAGGAGTAACTTGGTCTTCCCAAACAGAAACAAAACGAATTTAGTTCATAGTCATAGTAAAAACAAACTCAAAAACAAGTTCAACAAGGCTAGACATGTTTAAATTCTAAGATTAAGTGGAATGTATAACCTAAATAGCCTTGATTCTTCAAAGGATCGAAGATTAGGGTTTCTCAGCTCTCCAAAGGGTTCTTCAATCGCAGGTGCAGCTCCCAAAATGCCAGAAGTACCCCCTATTCGGATAAAGGTTCGGTATTTATAATTATCACAAAACAGGGGATACTCGGCGAGTAGACCACCCAACTCGCCGAGTAGATGCATGAAATTCGTCTATTGCCAGGAGTTTTGACTTATCTTCGGGAATATTCTTGGGTACTCGCCGAGTGGCCTCTCGGACTCGCCGAGTTAGTGTGCTTTTGTTCCTCATTCTTCATTCTTTGGTCTCTGATTGCTTCTCCTTATTCCCTTTTACTTCCAAGCATGTCTTTTGGACTGAAAACAAAATTTAAGCATTATTAAGTACCTTTTGTCCACATTATGCACATAATTAGCTAAAAATGAATAAAAATGTATGCTAAACATATGACTAATTATGCAAATATCAGTTGAATTGAAGGATCCAGATTGGATTGTTGCAATGCAATCTGAACTTGCTGAATTTGAACAAAATAAGGTTTGGAGACGAGTTCCAAAACTTGATGATGTTTCGGTCATTGGATCACAATGGATTTTTAAAAATAAAACTGATAAAGAAGGCAATGTTGTTCGAAAGAAATGTAGATTAGTTGTTAAAGGATATTCGCAATAACAAGGTATTGAGTATGACGAAACCTTTGCCCCTGTCACAAGACTCGGGGCTATTTGAATATTTCTTGCATATGAAACTCATAAGGACTTTGATGTGTACCAAATGGATGTCATGTGCGCTTTTCTCAATGGAGTCTTAAAAGAAAATGTTTATGTCGAACAACGACCAGTTTTTGTAAATGAAAATTTTCAAAATCATTGTTTTATACTTGATAAGACGGTTTACGGCTTAAAACAAGCACCTTGAGCCTGGTATGAAACTCTTACCAATTTCTTGAAACTCTCTAAATTTAAACAAGGATCAATTGATCCTACTCTATTTCGAAAGAAAGTAGGAAATCATCTTATGCTAGTTCAAATTTATATAGATGATATTATTTTTTGCTCAACAGACCCTTCGTTGTCTAGGGAATTTGAAAATATGATGAAAAGCTAGTTCAAAATGAGTATGATGGGTAAGATAAATAATTTTATGGGTTTGAATATTCATCAAAGCATGGAATGTATTTTCATAAATCAAGATAATTAATCTCGTAAATTACTTGAGAAATTTGGGATGATGAATAGGTCAAAGTTGAAAGTATCAATGGCAGTCGACACATGGTTAGGTCCTTTGTTAGATAAGCTTGCTGTGGATCTCAAATTGCACACAAGCATGATAGATTCTTTATTATAATTAACTTCTAGTAGACTTGATATCATGTTTATTGTTTGCAATTGTGCTAGGTATCCATAGAATCCCAGAGAACCCCATCTAACAGATGTAAAGAACATATTTCGATATCTCAAAGGAACTATGTCATTAGGATTATGGTACCCTTCGAAGATTGGATTTTTCATACAAGCATTTTCTGATGCAGATCTTGGTGGGTGCCAACTAGACAAACTAATCACTACTGGTGGATGTCAACTTTTGGACGGGAATCTTGTAAGCTAGCAATCGAAGAAACAAACATGTGTTTCGATTTCCACAGAAGAAGCAGAGTATGTTGCTGCAGCAGCTTGCACTTGTCAAATCATATGGATTCAAAGCCAACTTCGTGATTATTCAATCAATATGAAGAAGATCCCTGTATATTATGATTAACAAAGTTTTGTTCGCATCTGCCATAATCCAATTCAACATTCAAAGACAAAACACATTGCTCTTCGCTATCATTTTATCAAGGATCATGTCGAAGATGGTAACATCGATGTTCATTTTGTCAAAACAACTGATCAACTTGCAGACATATTCATAAAATCTTTGGATGAGAAATCATTTCTAAGGATCTTAAATAGTTTAGGAATGATTGATGCGAGCTCAGTTCCTAGTTCGTCATCATCGTGAATCAACAGATATGTATGTGTTGCTGAAGCGTTCAGAGGTTACTATTCACCATTCAACGTTCGACCACCTTTGATTTTGAAATTCCTCTCAATGGTTCACATCGAGCTTCGCTATCTAGAAAGAAATGATGTTCGATGTACACTGCCTATGGAAGTTGATACTTCTTACATCGAATGTCTACGATAACATTTTATTGCTATATTTTTGTCTTTAACTTTCAAAAATAAAAATTCCAAAAAGATTTTCTTATTGTTGTCTTTAAATTTCAAAAACAAAAATTCCAAATTTTTTTTCTTATTTTTGTCTTTACATTTCAAAAAGATTTTTATTTTATTTTCTTTATTTTTATTTTGTGTGTTTAACCTTTTTGATTGTCTCATTGTATCAACATAATGGGATGGCCAATGTTCATTTGATTACTTTCAAAAGGGAACAAGTATTATTTCGAACTACTATACTAGTTAGGTGTCCGTAAAAGTATGTTGTTGTATGTTGACCTTAGGCCTCAAAGACTCTATATGTTTCGAAGCATCAATAGATCTCTCACTACTAGTGATCCTTTCCAACCAAGATATATTCACATTAGTCGAATAGTTACCTTTCTCTTCTCATTCTTGAGTTAATAGATTTCTGTAAAGTCCAGATCATTCGCAGAGGTACAATGAGTTTTCTAGACCAACCTTTTTCACCAAAAATTTTCTTCACGATCACACACATCACTGCATATTCTCGACATCTCTGGTAGAAACCAACTAGAATATAAATATTACACTAGTTTGTGTTTATGATCCTGATTCATTTTTCCGTGATGATGGTGAAACCCAACAATCTCAAATCTTATGGAATTGATGGTGAACTTTATGTTCAAGATTTTAACTTGTACCTCATTTCGATATTAAAAATCATATTCCTTTCATTATGCATGGTCTTGAAAAAATGTTATTTAACCAATACATTTTTGCCCAACAGGATCCAACTCTTATTTTTTCTGGAATAGATTTCTGTCTGAATATCTTTTAGAACTCTCGTCACTATGAAACTTAACTCAACCTCAGTTGTTCCTAACTACACTATTCATACAAGTAATTTTGTTCATTTAACTCAAACTTATGTTAAGTTGTGGTTTTCAACAAAAGTGTGCCTACCTTCGCAACCTATGCAAAAAGAGGACCTTCAATACTCATTAAGGAGTATTCGATTGTATTTCACGGGAAACCTCACAAGTAGTTCGTCATCTTTCTTGAGGTCGAATGAAGTGATCTTTGCCCAGGATCCAACTACTTTTACATCGAATATTATTTGATGTCACTATATGCATATTTTTTTAATTTGATTCCCACTACTTCTTGGCACACATTTGCACTGGAATCCTTGAGGTTTTGGGTAATACCAACTCAAACCTAGATTTTGCAAAGTATGGCATATGACTTCACTTTCTAATCCCACAAGTGAATAATCCTTACCTCATAACGAAGGTCAAGTGTTCTCTAGATGATGAAGCTTTATGGTGACATAACAAAGGTCAAGCGACAGTTCTTATCTCATTCGGATCAACAAAATGTTCGGCGGAGGTGACGGTTTAGTCTTTAACGGGATTTTAGGGATATTTGATTGGTGAATGTTTCAAATTCAAATTCAAAGTTGGTTATATAAGGAATTTGGTGATCTAATTTGAAGACGTTATGCACTTTGTTCTAATTTTTACCAAATATTCTTTTATGATAATTGCCTCTCCACAAAATTTTCAAACCCTAACCATAGCGACACAAACTGGTAATGTTGATCATCAAACACCACTGAAGATGCAACATCTCAACCATTGATGAAGATTCAAAGCTCTAACTTTCATGTACAAGCAGATGTTACGCAGTATCCTGAATAGTTATAGATGTTGATTGTTGCCATCAATCACTCCGTTCTTTCAACTGTTATGTATTCTTCATTCTTTGTACCTATGACATGCTTATCACTGACGGGATCAACAAATGTGTTTAACAAGATGACAAAAGTGGTTACATTCCAACTGACAAATGACAAACCGTACAAGGTTACTAAGCGGCAATTTGCACCAATCGTGAAGCTTTCATATTCAGGTTCGTTCTATGAAGTAACAAATGAACATATTGCTTACATGTTTAATGAGATGAGTCATCAACCACCCCTCACTACAATCAGTCACTTTCGAAAGTCTGCTTTTCCCTATGTGTGGAATTTCTTGTTTAGTATTTTTCTACGATGTTTGAATGGTCATAGTTCAGGGATTGATAAAGAAAAATTGGAGGTATATGCCATGATTGCAGGTCTTTACTATGATCTGAATGTTGATTATGTTACACAGTTGTGGGAAGAATATTGTACAAGAATTTCTCCCACCAATGTCACCAATGGTGTATCTTATACGAGGTATTAGAGCTTGATATTAAAGGATGTGTATAAGAAAGAGGGGATTTTGGTTCCATCAAAGGATGCAAAGGTGGAGTTCTCGACGTATCAGACTCCAAAAATTGTTACGATGATCCAACTATCTTTCCAAATGTGGCCAGAATTCTTAATGCTTTGTTACGAAGCATTGATCCTGCTGTCACAACTGTAAATTTTGAGCCACGTAATCTATACATTCAAGTTAATGTGAATCAGAAACTTCAAGTAAATACATTACGCAAGTACTACAAGTAGTCATCAAACAATTGGAAAACCCTAGAAGTTCTTGTTAAGTCTATTTTGGACTAGAACTTCCTTATTGGATCCAAATGGACCAATAAGTTTCCAATTGGACTATCATGGGCTTAGAACCCTAATTGGGCTCTAATTGGACCCACTCTTATTTATTTTAACATTTTAGGTCATGTTGGGCCTATAATGAAATGAATTGAAAGCTTTGGGCCATGAATAACCTAAACTAGTCCAATAAAAATATAAAAATCATACTACATTCTCTTAAGCATAAAACACACTCTAACTAACTCAAATATTGGGCTTAAGGGCCAAAAGGCCCAAAAATCTTTTTTTTTCCTTCACATTCTCGGCCCAAAGGCCCAAACCCAAGAGGATAAGAAGAGAAGTTGACTTTGGTTGCCACCTCACTATTACCCATAGGACTTCCATGCATTACTTCCCATGCTTCCATGCATATCACTTCAAGATCACATCTCTTCTTCTCTCCTCTCTCACTCTCGGCCATACACACATACACCCACCAAAAATCTCTCAAACACTCTCTAGATCACTCAAGAACATCTCTTCCCCTCCATCCAAAATCTCGAAAATTTGGAAGCATTCAAGAAGGTTCTTCCACAAAATTCTTCATCTAAGGTAAGGTTTTGCTTGGATCTATGACTTGTATTCTTTATTTATCAAAAATCTCCTCCTAATCCATGCAAAAATCGTGATCTTGCACCCTAGAACCATCTCAAACTCGAGATCTTCATCAAAGGGAGCTTAGGCCAAAAAATCACTTCATTTTCCTTCCATTTTTCCTTGCAAAACCGAGTCAACACCCCAAGGTGAGATTCATACCCCTATTTTCTGTTTTTATGAGTTTTGTGGGGGGGGGGGATACAAGTGAAAGTGTAGATCTATATGTGTTTGTATGCCTTGTATGATTTCCATGCTTATATGTATGCTTATATGTGTTTTAATGTTGGATCTAGCCATTAAACCCCTCAAAACCGAGATATAACTTATGTTTTATGATTTTAGCTTCAAATATATTTCTACATATAAAGTGATACAAGAAAAATAGCTAAGTGGTTAGCAACAATTTTCTTTAAGCTAAAAACACCCATTTTGGGCCAAAAATGTGAAAAATACAAAATTAAGGGCCCAAATTGACATTTCACAGATTCTGATGGATGAAATGTGCCAAAACAGTTTCCATAAAACTATTTCTGGAATTATATTCAATTAGAGGATTAAAAACATAAATTTCAAGCTTATTGGGCTAAAAATGAAAATTTCGGCCCAAGGAGGCCCATTATGCGAATTTTTCTGTTTTGGAGGGCCAAAACTGTGAATTTCTGTAAAACAGTGGACTATAAGTGTCCCAAATCCTTTTCAAAGGTTTAAAATGCTTTTTAAATTTAAAAAGGACCAAAGTTGCAAAAATTTTCCAATTTGGGCCAAAATTGTCAAAATTGCGAAAAGAAGGGCTAAAACCGAGAAAAACTGCATTTTCAGGGACTTAAACTGTTTTCTATGAAAAATATGCTGGAAAATATTAATTTCAATAATTTTTGGTGTTAAAATGTCAAGAAAAATAGTTTAAGGACCAAACCGGGAAATATTACAATAAAAGGGTTGAAAATGTAAATTTTACAAATAATGAGGGGCTGAAAACAGAAATATTTCAAGGCTAATTCAATATGTACAATTTGATCAAACAATGACACCTCGACTATCGACGAAATACAACTCATTACAATACCAAAAGTCGTTGTTAAACGAATTGGCTCGGTCTCGAGCCAATGGAAATCTACAACTACTAACTCTTCGACACTACGAATCATACAAATAACGTTTGGTAATACATATACATACGAGTGTGCACAGACGTCTACGCACCATCTTCGGGCCCCAAAAGTGTAAAATCTTGCTTGTTGGGCCTAGCTAGCCCAATGACCTAATCTTAAGGCCCGAAGACACATATTTTCTACGAAGTGTTGAGTTTCACCGACTTGGCACAACATAGAGTGACTTTCAATGGCTTGTACCACTGGTCCCCAAGGGTCCTTGGTATTGCTAGAAGAGTCTGCATATTTTACGAGGCGGGTCGGGGACCCCTCGCACGCATATTTCCCCAACCGGTTAATGGAGTCACCGGGGTCTTCGTGACCTCTTTCTCTTCGGATGTGGGACTACACCTTGTCCGGGCGATTGGATAACGCGATTAGTACTGACGACGCCTTCGGGAATCGTTAGTATATCTACAAACTGGGCGTTTGCGTAACGCGGGTTTGTAGTAAATAATCCTGCTCGAGAACCTTCCAACGTCGCCTGGGACTGACACTGCTATCTTCGTAATGGTTTCAACGCAACTTAATGGATTCCAAAGGAACTAGGGGAACATCGGGTTTTCCTAGGGTTTTCAATACATACAGATTTGAAATGCATACATCTTCAATGAACATTTTTTTTACATGTATAGAAACAAACAAGCATACCTATGGATCTTCACAAACGTTTTCAAAAGCTTTTCTTTTCAGAAAATATCGGATTTTCTGGTGGTTTTTCAAGCAATACAAACATTCGATTTCAAACACTCCTTATGAACTCACCAACATTTCATATGTTGACGTTTTTCAAAATACTTGTATTCTCAGGGAACCAGTGAATCAAGGGAAATCATATTCAGTGACGGTTGCAGTTTATTTTCGAATGAATGGAACAAATTAAATTTTTGGGAATGTAATGTTTTAAACAATGTATGACATGTAAACACTACTGGTTGTAATATGAAATGAATGGTGACGAATGTTGTTATGTTTCATATATATTCAATGTTATGGTATGCAATTGAGTCACGACAGCCCCCGGACGTTTTCGCCGTCTGGTTCGGGGGTGTGACAGGTTGGTATCAGAGCTTTGTTTATAGTGAACTAGCATGTCGAGCCATACATTGATATGCAACTATAAACCAAAAAGAAGGACTAACATAACTCTGAACAAAACAAATAAATAAAACACACTTGCCTGCATTAGGAGTAAGGACCTAACGCTGAATCAAACACCATAATGCTGGTATCTCGGTTAACTCGGGACTGTTCTTAGTGATACCAATGAGTGAATGTAGCCTGATCAACTACATTCTCTCCAAGGTAAAACTAACACACGTCTTGATGAGATCGGAATAGCCAGGGAACCTAAAACTATACCCTTTATCACCCAAAAAGAGAATGTATGCTTAGTCCGTACAATAGTAATAGTACCCTAGGAATAATGTAGCATAATTACGTACTCGCGCAGACAGCATGGCTGGTTTTCATCACCCTGGAGACCCCTACTTCCCTAATCAGGGAAACAACGGGTGGCTAGAGGAGGAGGAGCCTGAGGAAGAGCCTGAAGAAGAACCTGAGGAGGACCCCGAAGAGGAATCAGACGGGGAACCGGAGGCAGAAGTCGAGGGCGAGCCTGCCGAACCCGAAGAAGACGAAGAACCTTTCGGAGAGGAGCTTGATGACAGCGAAGGGGGTGATTCGGACGCAGAGTCCGAGGTCATCGATCCCCCTTACCCGATCAGGGTGCCTGCTTATCGTGTGGGACCCACTGGACCTACCCCTCCTTGGGGCATTGATCTTTGGAGATGGAGCAGACATCAGGGACAGCGACCCCCGTTTGGCATGTCACGTGAGTTCTTTGACTTGAGGGACGGAGGACCGGCCGACCGAGCCCTACCGGTCATGGTGAGACGGTTACGGGACACCGGCGACCTTGCTCAGAACACTGCTGATCAAGTACGCCAGCTGTGGACTAGGGTCGAGCGTGCGGAACAGGAGACGCGTGACGTCCTCCGGGAGTTTCACATGAGGCAGGTAAGGTGGGAATCTCGACTCCAGGATGCAGAACGCTTGGTGGCTCGTCTTCAGGGAGCGTCCACATCTTCGGCACCACCTCCTGACGCAGCTCATCGCGGTTAGGGATAGACCTATCGTAGTAGGATATTAGTAACTATGTTATGTACTCCGGCTCTATGTTTAAGTGACTACACTACTCATGGAGCCGTTATGCTGTCGGATTAGTGTTACTTATGTATGCTCTTGCGAGCAAATTTTCTTGTACTAAACACGGATAATATTAATAAACTTTTGTGTGTTTTGCTATGATATTCTCAGTTGTTATATGTTGAGGCGTTATGATTGTATGCTTGATGATAGTAATGCTTAGGTTCGTACCCTACACCTAGTTAGTAGGATCATAACCTCACCGAAACCACGTACACTCAACATCTTTCCGTTTCATGACAGAAAGATGCCTCGCCCAGCTACTCGCGGAAATCCCGAACCAACCCCGCCGGAAGTTGACTCCACTGCTTTCCAGGCAGCCGTGTCTGCTGCGGTCACGGCAGCTATGGCACAACTTCACCGAGGAAACAATGGAGGAGGCAATGGTCAAGGCTCCGGAAGTTCGAACAACGGGACGAACCAAGGACTCACTAAAACGTGCACCTACAAGGATTTTGCGAACGCTAAACCCCGAACTTTCAACGGCACTGGGGGAGTAATAGCCCTAAAGCGATGGATCGAGAAGATAGAGTCGGTATTCGAGATATGCGAGTGCCCCGAGCAGATGAAAGTGAAGTTCGCGGCCTGCACTTTTGTGGACCAAGCACTCACTTGGTGGAATGGACACATAGAAGCTATGACACTCCCTGTCGCCAACTCTATACCCTGGACAGAAATGAAAGAGATGTTGACGGTTGAGTACTGCCCCCGAGGTGAAATACAGAAGATGGAGCAGGAGCTGTGGAATCTCACGGTGCAGAATGGGAACATCGATGCTTACATATCGAGATTCAGCGAACTATCCCTGTTGTGCCCGGGTATGATCACATCAGAGGGAAAGAAGATTGAACGATTCATCTGGGGACTGACATCCCCCATTCAAGGGAACGTGATAGCTGCTAACCCTGAAACGTTTGACAGCGCGAAGAGATTGGCAAAGAGGCTATATGATCATAACCACAAAAAGGGCGAGAAACCAGTGGAGACCGAGAAGAAGAAGGAGGGGGATGGTAAGAAGGGATGGAACCACAAAAGAAAGGGGCGTCAGGGTCCCGAGACCTCAAAAAGGCAACAAACAGTGGCAGTTAACGCTGTTACTGCGTCAGTTCCAGTCACCTCACATGCTCCAGCCTCAGCTGCTTCAAATGCTTCAAGGCCCTATTCTGGTAGCGCTCCCAAGTGCAATAAGTGCAGTTTCCATCATCATGGAGAATGTAAGGAGTTCCATTGCACCAGTTGCAACCGAAGGGGACATACTGCAAGATTCTGCAGGACTTATCCTTCTCAGAACCAGAGTCAGGGAAACAACCAGAACAACAACAACAACAACAACCACCGCAACATCAACAACACCAATGCCGGCGGCAACAACGCAGGGCCTAGCCACACCTGTTTCGGGTGTGGAAGGACGGGGCATTTCCGCCGAGATTGCCCTAACAACAACAACTCAGGAAACAGAGGAGCAGGAAGAATGCTGACTATGGGTCAGAGTGATGCAGTTCAAGATCCCGCAGTTGTGACCGGTACGTTTCTCCTAAACCACACTCATGCATGCATCTTATTTGATACCGGAGCGGAGCGAAGTTTCGTAAGCGAGAAGTTTAAACATTTACTAAAACAACAACCCCAGAAGCTAAATGAAACCTATACGGTGGAAATGGCCAATGGGAAAACCGAATCCACTAGGGAGATCTACATCGGATGTACCCTAACCCTTAACCAGCACGTCTTTCGAATAGACCTAATGCCAGTATCAATTAGGAGTTTCGATGTGATTATCGGCATGGATTGGTTAAGCCCCCACCATGCTGAGATTATGTGCCACGAGAAGGCCGTTCGCCTTCGTCTCCCAAATCACGAAACCCTAGTAATTTACGGAGACAAACCCGGTACGAATCTCCGCCTCATCTCGTGCATCAAAGCGCAAAAACACTTGCGAAAGAACAGTTTGGCGTTCTTGGCCCACATAGTGGACAAGACCAAAGAAGAAACTAACATCCAAGACATTCCAGTAGCGTGTGAATTTCCGGACGTGTTTCCCGAAGATCTTCCAGGAGTACCCCCAGAGAGACAGGTTGAGTTCCGAATCGACCTCGTTCCAGGAGCAACTCCCCTCGCTAAATCACCATATCGGTTGGCACCTGCTGAAATGCAGGAATTATCCAGCCAACTCAGTGAGCTTCTGGACAAGGGATTTATCCGACCTAGCTACTCGCCATGGGGAGCTCCGGTGCTCTTTGTCAAAAAGAAGGACGGATCTTTCAGAATGTGCATCGATTACAGAGAGTTAAACAAACTCACTGTCAAAAACCGCTACCCACTCCCGCGAATCGATGATCTATTCGACCAGCTCCAAGGAGCTAGCTATTTTTCTAAAATAGAATTACGATCCGGATACCACCAACTCAAAGTCCGAGAAGAGGATATTCCAAAAACCGCTTTTCGAACCCGCTATGGACATTATGAATTCGTCGTAATGCCCTTCGGTCTAACAAATGCACCTGCCGCATTTATGGACCTAATGAATCGAATCTGTCGACCGTTCCTGGACAACTTCGTCATTGTGTTTATCGATGACATCCTCGTCTATTCTCGAAGCAAAGAGGAGCATGGCCGTCATCTCCGACAAATTTTAGAGACTCTGCGCACGGAAAAGCTTTACGCCAAACTCTCCAAGTGCGAGTTCTGGCTTCGGAGTGTGAATTTCTTAGGCCACGTAGTTAGCCAAGATGGAATTCATGTCGATCCCTCTAAGGTCAAAGCTGTGGAAGGATGGGCAATTCCGACTACGCCCACAGAAATTCGTCAATTCTTAGGCCTAGCAGGGTACTATAGGAGATTCATCCAAAACTTCTCTAAGATCGCCAAGCCGCTTACCTTGCTTACGCAAAAGGGCGTGCCATTCCAGTGGACAGACCGACAAGAGATTGCGTTTCGAACCTTGAAGCAAGCTCTTTGCAGCGCTCCTGTACTATCTCTACCTGAAGGAACGGAAGATTTTGTAGTTTACTGTGACGCGTCAAATCAAGGCTTAGGTTGCGTTCTCATGCAACGTGGAAGAGTGATAGCATATGCGTCCCGCCAGCTAAAGACGCACGAAGTAAATTACACGACCCATGACCTAGAACTGGGAGCCGTGGTCTTCGCCCTAAAAATTTGGAGGCACTACCTGTACGGTACTAAGTGCACCATCTTCACAGACCACAAGAGCCTCCAGCACATCTTGAATCAGAAGGAGCTGAACATGAGACAACGAAGATGGGTGGAGTTGTTAAACGACTACGAATGCGAGATCAAGTACCATCCAGGCAAGGCCAACGTGGTAGCTGACGCATTAAGTCGGAAGGAATACACAAATCGCCGTACGAAAACGCACTCGATAACCATTCAGTCTCATCTGACCACTCAAATTGCATCAGTCCAGGCAGAGGCTATGAAAGCGGAAAATAGAACTAGCGAGGCATTGCGCGGAATGGAGAAGAACCTGGAAGTCAAAGAGAATGGGGTATACTACTTCATGAACCGTATTTGGGTTCCTAAAATCGGAGGATTCAGGGAGACCGTTATGAAGGAAGCCCACAAGACACGATACTCCATTCATCCTAGTTCGGACAAGATGTATTTGGACATTAAGCAGCACTATTGGTGGCCTAACATGAAGGCGGAAATCGCAACTTATGTTAGTAAGTGCCTTACGTGTGCCAAAGTAAAAGTGGAATACCAGAAACCTTCCGGATTGTTACAACAACCGGCAATCCCTGAGTGGAAATGGGAGGGGATTTCTATGGACTTCGTGACCAAGCTACCCAAGACGTCGGACGGATTGGACACCATATGGGTAATAATCGACCGACTGACGAAATCTGCCCATTTCCTGCCGATCAAAGAGTCCTACAAGATGGAGAGGCTGACGCGTTTGTACCTACGAGAGATTGTAAGACTTCATGGAGTGCCAAAATCTATCATCTCGGATAGGGACAGTAGGTTCACGTCACGCTTTTGGCAGTCGCTCCACAAGGCCATGGGAACTCATCTCGATATGAGCACCGCGTATCACCCACAAACGGACGGTCAGAGCGAACGAACCATTCAGACGCTTGAAGACATGCTTCGTGCATGTGTGATAGACTTCGGAAAGTCTTGGGATACCCACCTACCGCTGATCGAGTTTTCATATAACAATAGTTATCATTCGAGCATTAAGGTGGCCCCTTTCGAAGCACTGTACGGGCGTAAATGTAGATCACCGTTATGTTGGGCTGAAGTAGGTGACACCCAGCTAGCAAGAACACATACGTCGGATAGGGCAATGACAGGACCGGAGATCATTCGCGAGACCACAGAAAAGATTGTCCAGATCAAAGCTCGATTACAAGCATCGCGTGACCGGCAAAAGAGCTACGCTGATAAACGGCGAAAGCCCTTAGAATTCCAGGTCGGTGATCGAGTATTGTTGAAGATCTCACCCTGGAAAGGAGTTATACGTTTCGGAAAACGAGGAAAGCTGAACCCGCGATACGTTGGACCTGGTATGAAACTCAGTTGAATTGAAGGATCCAGATTGGATTGTTGCAATGCAATCTGAACTTGCTGAATTTGAACAAAATAAGGTTTGGAGACGAGTTCCAAAACTTGATGATGTTTCGGTCATTGGATCACAATGGATTTTTAAAAATAAAACTGATAAAGAAGGCAATGTTGTTCGAAAGAAATGTAGATTAGTTGTTAAAGGATATTCGCAATAACAAGGTATTGAGTATGACGAAACCTTTGCCCCTGTCACAAGACTCGGGGCTATTTGAATATTTCTTGCATATGAAACTCATAAGGACTTTGATGTGTACCAAATGGATGTCATGTGCGCTTTTCTCAATGGAGTCTTAAAAGAAAATGTTTATGTCGAACAACGACCAGTTTTTGTAAATGAAAATTTTCAAAATCATTGTTTTATACTTGATAAGACGGTTTACGGCTTAAAACAAGCACCTTGATCCTGGTATGAAACTCTTACCAATTTCTTGAAACTCTCTAAATTTAAACAAGGATCAATTGATCCTACTCTATTTCGAAAGAAAGTAGGAAATCATCTTATGCTAGTTCAAATTTATATAGATGATATTATTTTTTGCTCAACAGACCCTTCGTTGTCTAGGGAATTTGAAAATATGATGAAAAGCTAGTTCAAAATGAGTATGATGGGTAAGATAAATAATTTTATGGGTTTGAATATTCATCAAAGCATGGAATGTATTTTCATAAATCAAGATAATTAATCTCATAAATTACTTGAGAAATTTGGGATGATGAATAGGTCAAAGTTGAAAGTATCAATGGCAGTCGACACATGGTTAGGTCCTTTGTTAGATAAGCTTGCTGTGGATCTCAAATTGCACACAAGCATGATAGATTCTTTATTATAATTAACTTCTAGTAGACTTGATATCATGTTTATTGTTTGCAATTGTGCTAGGTATCCATAGAATCCCAGAGAACCCCATCTAACAGATGTAAAGAACATATTTCGATATCTCAAAGGAACTATGTCATTAGGATTGTGGTACCCTTCGAAGATTGGATTTTTCATACAAGCATTTTCTGATGCAGATCTTGGTGGGTTCCAACTAGACAAACTAATCACTACTGGTGGATGTCAACTTTTGGACGGGAATCTTGTAAGCTAGCAATCGAAGAAACAAACATGTGTTTCGATTTCCACAGAAGAAGCAGAGTATGTTGCTGCAGCAGCTTGCACTTGTCAAATCATATGGATTCAAAGCCAACTTCGTGATTATTCAATCAATATGAAGAAGATCCCTGTATATTATGATTAACAAAGTTTTGTTCGCATCTGCCATAATCCAATTCAACATTCAAAGACAAAACACATTGCTCTTCGCTATCATTTTATCAAGGATCATGTCGAAGATGGTAACATCGATGTTCATTTTGTCAAAACAACTGATCAACTTGCAGACATATTCATAAAATCTTTGGATGAGAAATCATTTCTAAGGATCTTAAATAGTTTAGGAATGATTGATGCGAGCTCAGTTCCTAGTTCGTCATCATCGTGAATCAACAGATATGTATGTGTTGCTGAAGCGTTCAGAGGTTACTATTCACCATTCAACGTTCGACCACCTTTGATTTTGAAATTCCTCTGAATGGTTCACATCGAGCTTCGCTATCTAGAAAGAAATGATGTTCGATGTACACTGCCTATGGAAGTTGATACTTCTTACATCGAATGTCTACGATAACATTTTATTGCTATATTTTTGTCTTTAACTTTCAAAAATAAAAATTCCAAAAAGATTTTCTTATTGTTGTCTTTAAATTTCAAAAACAAAAATTCCAAATTTTTTTTCTTATTTTTGTCTTTACATTTCAAAAAGATTTTTATTTTATTTTCTTTATTTTTATTTTGTGTGTTTAACCTTTTTGATTGTCTCATTGTATCAACATAATGGGATGGCCAATGTTCATTTGATTACTTTCAAAAGGGAACAAGTATTATTTCGAACTACTATACTAGTTAGGTGTCCGTAAAAGTATGTTGTTGTATGTTGACCTTAGGCCTCAAAGACTCTATATGTTTCGAAGCATCAATAGATCTCTCACTACTAGTGATCCTTTCCAACCAAGATATATTCACATTAGTCGAATAGTTACCTTTCTCTTCTCATTCTTGAGTTAATAGATTTCTGTAAAGTCCAGATCATTCGCAGAGGTACAATGAGTTTTCTAGACCAACCTTTTTCACCAAAAATTTTCTTCACGATCACACACATCACTGCATATTCTCGACATCTCTGGTAGAAACCAACTAGAATATAAATATTACACTAGTTTGTGTTTATGATCCTGATTCATTTTTCCGTGATGATGGTGAAACCCAACAATCTCAAATCTTATGGAATTGATGGTGAACTTTATGTTCAAGATTTTAACTTGTACCTCATTTCGATATTAAAAATCATATTCCTTTCATTATGCATGGTCTTGAAAAAATGTTATTTAACCAATACATTTTTGCCCAACAGGATCCAACTCTTATTTTTTCTGGAATAGATTTCTGTCTGAATATCTTTTAGAACTCTCGTCACTATGAAACTTAACTCAACCTCAGTTGTTCCTAACTACACTATTCATACAAGTAATTTTGTTCATTTAACTCAAACTTATGTTAAGTTGTGGTTTTCAACAAAAGTGTGCCTACCTTCGCAACCTATGCAAAAAGAGGACCTTCAATACTCATTAAGGAGTATTCGATTGTATTTCACGGGAAACCTCACAAGTAGTTCGTCATCTTTCTTGAGGTCGAATGAAGTGATCTTTGCCCAGGATCCAACTACTTTTACATCGAATATTATTTGATGTCACTATATGCATATTTTTTTAATTTGATTCCCACTACTTCTTGGCACACATTTGCACTGGAATCCTTGAGGTTTTGGGTAATACCAACTCAAACCTAGATTTTGCAAAGTATGGCATATGACTTCACTTTCTAATCCCACAAGTGAATAATCCTTACCTCATAACGAAGGTCAAGTGTTCTCTAGATGATGAAGCTTTATGGTGACATAACAAAGGTCAAGCGACAGTTCTTATCTCATTCGGATCAACAAAATGTTCGGCGGAGGTGACGGTTTAGTCTTTAACGGGATTTTAGGGATATTTGATTGGTGAATGTTTCAAATTCAAATTCAAAGTTGGTTATATAAGGAATTTGGTGATCTAATTTGAAGACGTTATGCACTTTGTTCTAATTTTTACCAAATATTCTTTTATGATAATTGCCTCTCCACAAAATTTTCAAACCCTAACCATAGCGACACAAACTGGTAATGTTGATCATCAAACACCACTGAAGATGCAACATCTCAACCATTGATGAAGATTCAAAGCTCTAACTTTCATGTACAAGCAGATGTTACGCAGTATCCTGAATAGTTATAGATGTTGATTGTTGCCATCAATCACTCCGTTCTTTCAACTGTTATGTATTCTTCATTCTTTGTACCTATGACATGCTTATCACTGACGGGATCAACAAATGTGTTTAACAAGATGACAAAAGTGGTTACATTCCAACTGACAAATGACAAACCGTACAAGGTTACTAAGCGGCAATTTGCACCAATCGTGAAGCTTTCATATTCAGGTTCGTTCTATGAAGTAACAAATGAACATATTGCTTACATGTTTAATGAGATGAGTCATCAACCACCCCTCACTACAATCAGTCACTTTCGAAAGTCTGCTTTTCCCTATGTGTGGAATTTCTTGTTTAGTATTTTTCTACGATGTTTGAATGGTCATAGTTCAGGGATTGATAAAGAAAAATTGGAGGTATATGCCATGATTGCAGGTCTTTACTATGATCTGAATGTTGATTATGTTACACAGTTGTGGGAAGAATATTGTACAAGAATTTCTCCCACCAATGTCACCAATGGTGTATCTTATACGAGGTATTAGAGCTTGATATTAAAGGATGTGTATAAGAAAGAGGGGATTTTGGTTCCATCAAAGGATGCAAAGGTGGAGTTCTCGACGTATCAGACTCCAAAAATTGTTACGATGATCCAACTATCTTTCCAAATGTGGCCAGAATTCTTAATGCTTTGTTACGAAGCATTGATCCTGCTGTCACAACTGTAAATTTTGAGCCACGTAATCTATACATTCAAGTTAATGTGAATCAGAAACTTCAAGTAAATACATTACGCAAGTACTACAAGTAGTCATCAAACAATTGGAAAACCCTAGAAGTTCTTGTTAAGTCTATTTTGGACTAGAACTTCCTTATTGGATCCAAATGGACCAATAAGTTTCCAATTGGACTATCATGGGCTTAGAACCCTAATTGGGCTCTAATTGGACCCACTCTTATTTATTTTAACATTTTAGGTCATGTTGGGCCTATAATGAAATGAATTGAAAGCTTTGGGCCATGAATAACCTAAACTAGTCCAATAAAAATATAAAAATCATACTACATTCTCTTAAGCATAAAACACACTCTAACTAACTCAAATATTGGGCTTAAGGGCCAAAAGGCCCAAAAATCTTTTTTTTTCCTTCACATTCTCGGCCCAAAGGCCCAAACCCAAGAGGATAAGAAGAGAAGTTGACTTTGGTTGCCACCTCACTATTACCCATAGGACTTCCATGCATTACTTCCCATGCTTCCATGCATATCACTTCAAGATCACATCTCTTCTTCTCTCCTCTCTCACTCTCGGCCATACACACATACACCCACCAAAAATCTCTCAAACACTCTCTAGATCACTCAAGAACATCTCTTCCCCTCCATCCAAAATCTCGAAAATTTGGAAGCATTCAAGAAGGTTCTTCCACAAAATTCTTCATCTAAGGTAAGGTTTTGCTTGGATCTATGACTTGTATTCTTTATTTATCAAAAATCTCCTCCTAATCCATGCAAAAATCGTGATCTTGCACCCTAGAACCATCTCAAACTCGAGATCTTCATCAAAGGGAGCTTAGGCCAAAAAATCACTTCATTTTCCTTCCATTTTTCCTTGCAAAACCGAGTCAACACCCCAAGGTGAGATTCATACCCCTATTTTCTGTTTTTATGAGTTTTGTGGGGGGGGGGGGGATACAAGTGAAAGTGTAGATCTATATGTGTTTGTATGCCTTGTATGATTTCCATGCTTATATGTATGCTTATATGTGTTTTAATGTTGGATCTAGCCATTAAACCCCTCAAAACCGAGATATAACTTATGTTTTATGATTTTAGCTTCAAATATATTTCTACATATAAAGTGATACAAGAAAAATAGCTAAGTGGTTAGCAACAATTTTCTTTAAGCTAAAAACACCCATTTTGGGCCAAAAATGTGAAAAATACAAAATTAAGGGCCCAAATTGACATTTCACAGATTCTGATGGATGAAATGTGCCAAAACAGTTTCCATAAAACTATTTCTGGAATTATATTCAATTAGAGGATTAAAAACATAAATTTCAAGCTTATTGGGCTAAAAATGAAAATTTCGGCCCAAGGAGGCCCATTATGCGAATTTTTCTGTTTTGGAGGGCCAAAACTGTGAATTTCTGTAAAACAGTGGACTATAAGTGTCCCAAATCCTTTTCAAAGGTTTAAAATGCTTTTTAAATTTAAAAAGGACCAAAGTTGCAAAAATTTTCCAATTTGGGCCAAAATTGTCAAAATTGCGAAAAGAAGGGCTAAAACCGAGAAAAACTGCATTTTCAGGGACTTAAACTGTTTTCTATGAAAAATATGCTGGAAAATATTAATTTCAATAATTTTTGGTGTTAAAATGTCAAGAAAAATAGTTTAAGGACCAAACCGGGAAATATTACAATAAAAGGGTTGAAAATGTAAATTTTACAAATAATGAGGGGCTGAAAACAGAAATATTTCAAGGCTAATTCAATATGTACAATTTGATCAAACAATGACACCTCGACTATCGACGAAATACAACTCATTACAATACCAAAAGTCGTTGTTAAACGAATTGGCTCGGTCTCGAGCCAATGGAAATCTACAACTACTAACTCTTCGACACTACGAATCATACAAATAACGTTTGGTAATACATATACATACGAGTGTGCACAGACGTCTACGCACCATCTTCGGGCCCCAAAAGTGTAAAATCTTGCTTGTTGGGCCTAGCTAGCCCAATGACCTGATCTTAAGGCCCGAAGACACATATTTTCTACGAAGTGTTGAGTTTCACCGACTTGGCACAACGTAGAGTGACTTTCAATGGCTTGTACCACTGGTCCCCAAGGGTCCTTGGTATTGCTAGAAGAGTCTGCATATTTTACGAGGCGGGTCGGGGACCCCTCGCACGCATATTTCCCCAACCGGTTAATGGAGTCACCGGGGTCTTCGTGACCTCTTTCTCTTCGGATGTGGGACTACACCTTGTCCGGGCGATTGGATAACGCGATTAGTACTGACGACGCCTTCGGGAATCGTTAGTATATCTACAAACTGGGCGTTTGCGTAACGCGGGTTTGTAGTAAATAATCCTGCTCGAGAACCTTCCAACGTCGCCTGGGACTGACACTGCTATCTTCGTAATGGTTTCAACGCAACTTAATGGATTCCAAAGGAACTAGGGGAACATCGGGTTTTCCTAGGGTTTTCAATACATACAGATTTGAAATGCATACATCTTCAATGAACATTTTTTTTACAAGTATAGAAACAAACAAGCATACCTATGGATCTTCACAAACGTTTTCAAAAGCTTTTCTTTTCAGAAAATATCGGATTTTCTGGTGGTTTTTCAAGCAATACAAACATTCGATTTCAAACACTCCTTATGAACTCACCAACATTTCATATGTTGACGTTTTTCAAAATACTTGTATTCTCAGGGAACCAGTGAATCAAGGGAAATCATATTCAGTGACGGTTGCAGTTTATTTTCGAATGAATGGAACAAATTAAATTTTTGGGAATGTAATGTTTTAAACAATGTATGACATGTAAACACTACTGGTTGTAATATGAAATGAATGGTGACGAATGTTGTTATGTTTCATATATATTCAATGTTATGGTATGCAATTGAGTCACGACAGCCCCCGGACGTTTCCGCCGTCTGGTTCGGGGGTGTGACACCTGCTAATCCGATTCTTGTTCAATATTTGACGACTATTAACCCAGATGTTCAAGTTGTGGTTTTATTGCCAAAAGGGGCTGAAGGCACATCGAAGATTGTTAAAGTCTTTAAGAAGTTGAAGAACACTGAATAATCAACAACATTCTTGTGCAAGTAGAGAAGGAGGTTACAAAAGATGTTTCCAAGAATGTTGAAAAAGAAGTTTTCAAGGAGGTTGTTCCATTGAAGTCAGGTGTTCTCAAACGAACAAAGAAGCTTGTTCATCGACCTTGTCATTCTCCTTAACCACTAATTATTGAAGATGATTTTGTTGAGCCTTTTTCTTCATCTAAAGAGCTTTCTATCTCAAAGGGAATAAAGAAAATATGTAAACCCCAACTTAACAAAAGTGGTGTGCGTATTCATGATGTTCCTGTTCTAGTATCACCAGCCTCAAAGAACTGCAAAGCTTACAAATTAGTTAAGAAGATTAAGAAGAAGAAAAGACAACTGGCTGATCCACTTGACGAAGTTGTAGTTGAAACTGATTTTGATAAAGGAAGCGAAAGGTCACTCATTCATCATGACAGTGGAATTGGCTTCGAGACACATCAAAGACGCTCTCCAGTTAAGTCGACTTTCGAGGAGACTGGAAGTCTTGGTGGAAATGTAAACATATCTAATATGGATACAACCACTAATTTGAGTGAATCTCCATCTACTACTATCCCTGAGAAGGCAGATGTCATACCCCCTGAGGTTTCGAGAAATGAGTCTGTTATGGAGGAGGTTCGAACCTCAGGCATCCCTGTGAACATATCTGATATGGACACAAATGTAATATGGGTGAAGGGATGATACATAACGAAGCTCATGGTACATCTTCTATTGAAACCTCTACTGTTAATACCATAATTATTCTTTCTTTTACCATCGAAACCACCCTCATTGATACTTCCACTTTGTCACCAGCATTCTCTTCTCCAATTCCATCTACATTACCTGCTTCTACCATCTCACCCACTTTTTCCAATATTATGCATGAGCGAATCACAACTCCTTTCTCATTGCAAACCACTGAAGGAGAAAAGACTGCTCAAGAAGATGAACCTGATGATGATGATTTCATGGTATCTTTTGCAGAAATTCAGTTTGATCTTGAAGAAGCTAATATTCCAGATAACATGCTCATGCCGGGAAAACAATTCAAGATTATCAATCACATGCTAAATTCTTTGTTACAACTTCAAGTAGATACAGGAGGACGAAAATCTATTTCTGGTGTTGAGGTGGATGTTATGCTCAAGTCTCAGGAGAATCGCTTAAAGCTTGCTATGGAGTAGATTGAGCAGAAACATGAAGAACGTTTAAAGAATCATGCTCGAAATTTTGAGTATGAAGTTACAAAACTTCGTGATGTTGCAAAAGAACTTCATGAAATTTTTGTTGAACAAGTCAAGAAGGTCGAGGAATCTGTGAACCTCAAGATGGCAGAGCTTAAGTCGGAGATGACGAAGGAAGTGGAAAAGATTGAGAAGAATTACTCCATTCTTCATGGCAAGGTTGATGTTATTGCTAAAGTTATCACAAAGCTTGTGGAGTCTCATACTTCGTTTTCAAACAAGTTCGATGCCAAAACAGAAACATATTCTAAAGTGTTTGAAAAACTGGAGGACTTTTTGGGAAGCTTAAAAGAATCTATGTCGAAGCATGATTTGTCTCAACAATCTGTCATTTCTTAGGAATCTATTTCAAATATGATTGCTTCCATCGAATCCAACATAAAGATAGAGCTTGAACCCATTCTGAAATTGGTACTTTTATTGCCAACGAATGCCCCACATGTGAAACATGTGGTGCAAGGGGAGAAAATAGTGTTGGCCCTTCAGAAGATTCTAATCAAGGTAAACTGGTAGGGAATGTGATCTTAACTCAACTTTCGACATCACTTCCTATTTCTCTAACAACCACTTGTACAACAATGACATCAAGACCAATAACTAAAGGTATCGTTATTGGAGAAAGTGTTAGGGGATCGAGTTCAAGTTCGAAACCACATCCTACAAAAGATGATAAGGGTGTCAATGGGAAGTCCTTTGAAATTACACCTTCAGAAGAAGAAAAGAAGAGAAATGTGGAAAGGGAAATGGAAAGGCAACAAAAAATTAAAAGCATTCTAGAGCAACGAAAATGTGATCCACTAGGTGTTAACAAGGGTGATCCTAGTAAACATTGGTGTTACGAAACAATAGAACAAGTCGTTTCTTTAAGGAAGATGCATAGTTTTGCAAATTTTCCAAGTAAAAGTTATGAGATTGAAATCCCTGACTCTAATTAACTGGATTTTTCGATTAATCACAAGATGTTTGTGTCTGCTCAGTATCACCTGGTTGATGAATTCAAAGACAAAAAAGAGTATAACATATTACAGATGAGATTCCATGTTGTTTTTGGGAAGAAGGAAGAAGAATTTTGGTCTTCTGTCAAGATAGTCAAAGTGTTGAACATATCAAGAGAAAGTTTGTTTGAAGGGTTATTGCAAAATCTTCGCTATTATGTGGTCAGAGCGAATAATGTTGCACGTGGCTTCTCGATTTCAGATTTCCCTCTAATGAACTTGAATGATCTTATCAATGTGACGAAGATACTAAACAATGTCGATGTGTCGAAGTTTCAAGAAAATAACAAAGATGATTTCTTGATTGGGTTTGCTCATATCAAAGTATTCATAGATAACTACTATGATTGCTTAGCAGTGACGGATATCGAGCTTGCATTTGCCGTGAACAGGACTTCTAAGGTTCCTCAGTCATTGCTGAAAGGACAAATTAATCTCAATGACTATGTTCATGGGGAGATTGTTCACAAGCTGCTAGGAGTTTTCTTTATTGGAAAGAAAAAGAATGCGAAGATGAAAAAAATTTTATTTCAAGTTTGCAATGTGGAGAGGTACACAAACTCTCAATATACCAATCTGTTAGTTCATCTTGGTAATTGCAAGAAGAATTCTGCAGAAGATTAAGCTGGAACTTGAAAGACGATTATCAGGTATATGGAGGTTTGTCGGATTCTTCACCAGACCATAAAGATGATGGCATAAGCTCGACACTTCTCACTAAGGGGGAGATTGTAAGGTTCGAAATATATAGTGAGATGTTGAAGTATGTTTAGGTCAGGGTCATGTCGATGTCGAATTCAAGCACTTCGAATGTATGTGTTATGTAAGGCAATTTTAGAGGTCGAAGCTCAAATGTTTAGCCCTTATATATTTTTTGTATGCGTCTGTATCACCGTATAAATAGGGTAAGTATACGAGTTGAGAGTAGGTTTTGAAGCTTTTGTGATTTTACTCTCTTGTGTTCATCTGTACTTGTTTAGACACAATAATTGAGCCAAACAGAATTTATTCACATATGTGTTCTTAATGCATTCTGATTTTGAATTTGTTCTTAATACTCGATTCAAACGAACTTCAGCCTGCTCCAAAATACCACAGGTGACTTCCGTCGAGATTAACTCTCACATCCGTTCATCAATCGGATCAGCATTAACACTTGGGCCTGAACCAGAACCTGAACCAGAACCTGAACCTTCTCCACGAGTGCTCATCACCATTCTCAAAAGCAACCAAAAATATTAGAACATACTCAAAGATCCTCACCCCACAGCCTTCCTTGATTCTCCGAGAGTCCCCTCTATTCGAGTATGGATCCCGTGCTTTTAGTAGTACAAGCCCAATACTACCTTCCACACCTATCCATACTTTCCTCAAGAGTTTTCCTGAATCCTCTACGTCACCTTCTCAATTCAGTACTCTAAGTACTTGCTAAACAGCGCAACCAACCCATTAAAGCACTTCCTAGGCTCTCCTAGGTTCTTAACCTCACCCTGCCATCAGCTGCTGAAGAGCTCCCACTAATGTCAGCTAACCAATTTATGATTACAATCACATGCAACAAAACTTAGATAATCCTTTGAGTAAAAGACTCAATCCCTACAACGGTTAGACTCAAACAAGAGTTGTGCAATAGAGCCAAATCCATCACTCTAAGATTATTTAACCTTTGCAACATGTGACTTAACATATTCACTCAATAGTTAACTTACATCACTAAGGGTTCCACAAACCACAAAGCAAGTAGCATTCGTGCATCAAAAAACTAATCAACACATCACCTAATCAGGCCGTTCTATCCAAATCATCTAAAATCCATACTAGCATGCAATTATAAAAGCTTAAACAATAGGTATATAAAGGCATCTATCTTAATCATGAAATCCATAGTAGATCCTTAGCCCTATTCTAGCATGTAATTCTCATAACATATATCATAACAAACATGTATGGGTATTCTTGGAATCACTTACTTAAGCTCGGCTGATGCACACATCACACCCCTTTTTCTTTATCAAAATCTTTTTGAGAATTTGTTTTTCTTTTATAAGATTATCAATTCCTTAGTTTGAGTTCAGTCACACCCGAGAGTGTGCCCGAATCCCTCAAACCAAGGCTTTGATACCAACTTGTAAAGTCCCAAAAATTATAAGGTAAAATTTTCATTTTTATCAAACTAGAAACACCAATTATCCTTTTCCAATCACTCAAAACAATATCATAATAAAAACATTTATTAGAGTACAATTCCAAAATCATCAAGTTGCGGAAACATGGGTGGGTGCGTTTTGCTCAAGTCGGGACCTTCCCTTTCGAACTGGAAGTACCTGAAATCATAAACATGAACCGTACGCACAAAGCTTAGTGAGTTCCCCAAAATACAACATATCATACATATCATACATACATCGGACCGCACCCAAAATCCATCAAGCCCCCGCCCGGTATCGGACCGTGTCTGGTATTCATCAGCCCCCGCTCTTTACTCATCAGAAACCGCCAAATAAATATCTTCCAGTAACATGCGATGGGCCCCGTGTGACATCCCAAATTCCACAACCAGAAAAGACCGATTTTGTTTATGCTTTATAAAAACCAGAGTACCTTTTTAATAAAAATGTTGCGGAATTTGCTCCTAGAAAATACATGATAAATACTTTATCAAAGCATTTCCGAAGAAATGTATTTTATTCATTTAAAACATTTGGGATGTCATCATCAATACAGAAACATAAGCATAAACAGAACTTACATTCATTTTACACTGGTGATCTACATCTCTTTTAAATCTCTCAGTGTAAAGTAGCTTCATATCGACACCTGTGATACAAATAAGCTTTAGTGGGTCAGGTTGGGAAACCTGGTGAGTACATAGGGTTTTCAACCCATAATAATATAATTATTATGTTTAAACATCAAACAATCAACCCAATTACCCATCCCCATTATCTTCTTTACTCTTAAGGATCTACCCTAAGAATCAACTATTCTTCATTCATTCATTTGTAAGATTCTTCCTAAGGAATAGGCATGAACAGGGCCGGTCTAGACAGTGGGCAACCCGGGTGACCGCCTAGGGCCCACGTCTCCAGAGGGCCCAAAATTTATGGGCTATGTAGTGTACATATATAAAAAAAATTATTACCTCAATGATTTTTAGAGCCTAAAGTTGGTTCAAACTCAAACTTGCTCAAAATATAAACAATTTGGCTTGCTTTTTATTGCTAATTTGAACACGAAAAATAAATGATATTTTTTTGAATCTTTATTATATTTTTCTTTAAGGGGCCCTTTTTTTAATTTTCGCCCTGGGCCTCATATACGTTTGGACCGGCCCTCGGCATGAAGTCCATCGGTGCCTATGGCATAATTGCCAATGTTATCTATTAGGCACAACTGCCAATATTATCATTTAGGCACAGCTGCTAGGATTATGACATTCTTTATTAGGAACAGCTACCAATATCATCCTTTAGGCACATCTGCCAGGATTATGACATTCTCTATTAGGCGCAACCGTCGATATTATCCTCTAGGCGCAGCTTCCAAGATTATGTTGTATCTACTAGGCACAACTGCAAAAATTATCCATTAGGCGCAACTGTCAGGATATTTAGATTACAACTTGTGAACACTTAAATCAAAAACACCTAAGGGTTATGGCGCAACTGCCTATATTCATCTATATCATCTTTCTTTCCTCATTATTTATCTATCAATATTCTACCCAACATTTTCATAGATATAAAATACATATATAGTTTAAATCATTTAAAACATGTATAAAATATTCATTCAACATGCATCTCAAATAGAAAAACAATATATATATATATATATATATATATATATATATATATATATATATATATATATATATATATATATATATACATACATACATAGCACGTATTTTATATAAAATACTTCATATCTATGTGTAAGTTGAAAGTGACTATACACTCACATTAGTAGCGTGACTAGATTGAATCTAAATAGAAACGGTCAGCGGTCCGTGATCGTCAGGCTCGGGACGCGGAACGCCTTCAGCAAACAAGGTAGAGAGAAAAGAAATGGTGTAGGGAGTGAAATGGTTGAACTTTCTATTTTATAGGGTGTTCTGGGCCCATTCACATCGTGAACATGATAGGTTCACGTCGTGAACTTCCATGAGTCATCTCGTAGCTTTAACACGTGTTATCAAACCCTGATTAGTGTCCCTGACACGTCTCACATCATGAACTTCATGTTCACGTCATGACTTAAGGCGGCTAGGGTTTCTGCCACGTGTCATGCCCTTAGACAACTACATCTTCGGAAGGCCATAACTTTTGCATGCGAGCTCCGTTTTTGATGTTCTTTATATCCACGAGAAAGTGGAGACGTACTATAAAAATTTCACATAGAATCATAAGGCTAAAAAGTACTCTATCATAAACTCACTTTTTATGATTCTTGGTGTCGTGTCGGTTTTGTCACGAAACTTTGACAGGTCATAACTTCTTCATTATAGCTCGGATTTCAGCGTTATTTATATGCACGGAAACCTTGTGACATATACTAAAACTTATTTAAGATTATTTATTCTAAATAGTCATCTATCAAAAAGTCATTTTTTACGCTTATCGTCTCTAAATTGACTAGCCCGAATCTGCAGGCGTTACAACCCGCCCAACACACTCATCAAGCCCTGCTCGCTATACATATAAACACATACAATACATGCAAGAGTCACACAAACAACTAGCATACAAATAACAATGATCCATGGGCCAACATTGGTGTCTTTGACCCACTAAACACTAGGAAGAAACTCACTTCATAGTCAGACGAAATAGCTGCAACCACATGCTCCTCCAAATACCAACTCTACCAATCACCTTTATAATAAATAATGACCAAAAATCAGACAAAAACTCAACATACCAAAAATACCCTTAGGTCAACTTAGTCAAAATCCTGGTCAAATTGAAAGTCAAAAAGTCACAAGGTCAAAAGTTGTAACACCCTATTTCGGGTCATTTCATAATTTGGGGACGTGATTTGAGGATCATGTATCATAAGGCTTCGGGCCTTGGTAAGGAGTGGAAAAGAACCATTTGGTGATGGATAATATAGGTTGTGGGCATTATAGATTAGGTGATCCAAGAGTTTGGTTGTGTTTCGGAACCCAAGGGTCTAACCGCAAGTGATAGTTTGGGTCTTTTAGGGATTTTTGGGTACAAGAACAGGAAGTTTTAAGGAAAAAGGAATTTACAGAATTGTAGAGATTCTCATTACCTATCCGTGGATATAAAGAACATCGAAATCAGACGCGGAACGAAGAATTTACGGCCTTCAAATGATTTATGGTTTTGGACCCTAGTCGATTACACAAGGCGTATGCTCGGAGTACGTTAGGCGTACTAGGTTGAAGATGATCGCGAGATTCACCCACGTACTTTGGGCATACGTGGGAGTACGCATGGCGTATGCAAGGAAGGGACAAAACCTAATTTTTAGGGTTTGTGCCCTATTTAAACATCTTAAACCACCTTTGTATATTCTTTTAACCAGTCTTCATCACCCTATACCCTAAAATTGGAACCCTAAGTGCCTCTTGTGAGTTTTGTAGGTTGAAGTGAGATTTGGTGGTGTTTTAGTGAAATAAGAAGAAGGAGAAGAAGAAGAAAAAGAATAAGAAGAAGAAGAAGAAATATTGATGGTGGCTTGGGGAGTAGCTTGGGCTTGTAGATCCAGATTCACCATCATCTTTGCAAACCATTTGAGGTATAAAGTTCTCTACTTGATGGTTCATGATGCTATAGTTTTATAACCTTGTTTGTGCATTTTGGGTCTTTTGAGCTAAAGTTGAGCTTTTGATTTATTCCAGAAGCCATGGATGTTAGATCTTAGCTCCATGGAGATCCTTTGTTTATTAAAATGAAAACTTTATGAGAGATATTGGTCCATGAAAGTGTTAGAGGCCTTATTAAGTTTATTTTTGAGTTTTGGGTCCCATTAAGTCATGCATGGGTATAAAGTTGCCAACTTTACGTATTAAGTCACCTTCTAGAATCAGATCTGAGAGTTTGGCGTGTTGTCTTAACTGAATAAGTGCTTAATGGAGTGGATTGGTGATATGGGGAGTACGTTGCACGTATTGGCCCCTAGAGGAGTACGCTAAGTGTACGAGGTGAGTACGCCCCACGTACTCAGCATATGGATGTTTGGGCTTCGCGTTCACAGTTTGGGCCGTGCATTGGACTTTTAGGGATTGGGCCTTGTTGGGCCATTAGACTTCTAATTTTGGGCTTTTGCTAGTATATTGGTTTTTTTTTGGAATTAGGACCAGGATGGGTTTTGGGCCTAATTTGGTAGATTGGGCTATATTGGGCTTTGGGATGCCATTTAGGAAGTTAGACCTTATTAGGCTTTTGATGCTATTGGATTGGGATTTGGTTTTCGGGAAAAGTAAGGAAAGGGTAAAATGGACTTTTATCTTGAAGGTTGGACATCAGGCTAGGATTTCAGTTATGGGTCGTGGACCAGTTATTAATTGGATGTAAGTTGATAATGTTAGCGTGGGGATTTTCCGGACCAGCAGACCGAGCTTTTATCCGATTAATTCAACAATTTGAGGTGACTTTTCTCATTATATCCTTGGGTTGAAGGCACCAATGTCCGCCCATTACTTGTTATGTGGAATACTAGTTGTCTCTGTAATGCTTGCATGAAAGACCATGATCTGGCCCCTGACAATTGAATAGAAGACCAAAATCTAGCCCCTGGAAACTGTATGAAACACCAGGATCTGGAACCTGGTAATTGAATAGAAGAGCAGGATCTGGCCCCTGGTACTCTTGTGTAAGACCGAGATTTGGCCCTCGACATTACAAAGAAAGACCATGGGGATAGCCCCATGACACTTGTTGATAGTTTCATTTTATTACTTATTTTCTTAGTTTATTTTTTAGTTCATTCCATCTCATTTTAGTCAATATTAATACATATACTCCCTTTTTGTTATTTTTCACCTTTATCGGGTACTTTCTAGTCTTTTGAGCTTAATTGCAGGATTTACCAAAGACTTTTCGTCATTGGAGGTAGGAGAGGAGTGCTAGACTTTTGGAGGCTTGCGGTTTTCTTGTTAACTTGAAGTGGTGTGATTGGTCTTGGAGTCAACATAAACAAGAAAACGAATTGGATTTAACTTTTAGGTGAGAAAGATGATGAGGCGACGAGGACTCGAGCTATGGAAGATTAAAGGAACATTGGAGCATCTTTGAAGTCTTTGGAGGGCATAATTGAGCTGTCAAGAGGTTGTGCATATGAGCTAAATCATTTATGAGAAGAGTGGGCTAGCATGCCAATAAAATGGGCCAAGGGACCCATTCAGCGAGACCCACGCAGTCTGCGTGGATCGTGTTGTGAAAGATCCAAGTTTTTGGCATGAACCTCTACTTTGGGAAGGTTGGTGGAGTACTTTTGGACAACTTTTGGATCCGTAAATGAGACTCTTTTTTACTAGAGATTTTGAGTAGAACACAAGAGAATACATTGAACAATAACTCCTTTTTGCTCTCAAGAGGGTTTTGGAAGACTTTGAAGATTGGAGTAATTTTATTTCATCTTTGCAATTTGAATCATGTTTGGTACATCTAAACTACCTTGTATTTCTTTTATTTTAGCCATGCTTGGCTAGACTTATATTTGGTTGATTAAGGTTTAGCTCATGGATGATTGGTTGTTTTGAAGACTTGATGATATCTTGTGTTTGAAGTTTATGGAAATGTTTTCAAGCAAAATATCTTATTGTGTTTTTTTTATCTTTGATCATGAGCTTGGATGAACGAATACTTATTTTGTTGACTAGTTTCTAGGTTAAGTAATGGACCTTCAAATTAGTAAGCAACAAATGGATTCTATGTTTGTTTTCATTTCATTTAAACCATGACTTGTTGCTTGGTAACTCTTAAATTGTAAAGCTAATTGATTTTCACAAGATTATATGCTTCATTGGTTTTGTGAATTTAATTAAGGAAATGTGTTAAGAGCTCCTCTAACCATTTTGATAATAAATAATAGTTGAGGTAATTTGTGCTTATTAATTGCAATAGCCATGTTAAATTGATTCACAAATGTTGTCCCATCTAGTCTAATGATAAGTCAACTATATCATTCATGTGGTGTATTCCAAAATCAACAAACTTTACTTCATTGAATTTAATCAAATCCTCTATTTGTTTAATTGTCATATTTACATTCTAGCTTAGTTTTACTTTTCTCAAACAATCAAAAAGATTTAACCCCCCTCCTTTACTTTTACTCTTGTTTTACAAGTACTTGAACAAGTGATTTACATGTTCGATTATTTTCGAAGTCCATAACTATATTTGGTATGTACTTGACTCGGTTGTGCATGGTCCTTTTGGGTAGCCTTCACCAAAGCAACTTGACTGGAGGAATAATATAGAAAGAGGTGATTATGGTTTATTAATATATTATAAGACTAATATATTAAAAGAGAAATCATATTTGTTTAACTAATATTGGTCAATAATTAATTAAGTATTAGTTTTGTGATCAAAAGAAGTTAATTGAACTTAAGGGGTTGAACTGCAATTATGTGATAGTTACAAATTTAGGCAAGGAATCCCTATTAGATAAGGTGGACGAATTCTAGGGATAAAGCCTTAAGAATTCGTCCATAATAGGGATTCTATAATTATCTTATGGGCTGCTTGGTGGCTAAGTAACCATATAAGGATAATGACTAAAACCCTAATTCCTACACCTATATATAGGACCCCTAGGCATGGGAATTTCGGCCACTTGAACCCTAGAAGTCCTAGAGACGAAATTATCCTCTCCCCTATCTATCTTCTTTCTTCAAATTGCTATTGGTGTTTATGATTCATTAGAGGCACAACACTTGAGGTGCTAAAGTTCTCAAGGCTTTAAGATCTTCAATCAACAACAAGGTAAACATCCAGATCCGTTCTCTTATGTCAATTTCGATTATATACACTAGATCTAAGGTTAGAAAGTCTTGGACGAATTGCATGTACAATAGAGAAACCTAGATCCAAGCATTAGGGTTTGTATGAGCACATAGGATGTTCTTTTGGCTCAAACCCATCAGTGGTATCATAACTTTGTTTGATTTCTATTGTATTGATGCCTTGTATGTTCATCTTGCTGAAAAAATTGTTTTTGGCCCTCTGATCGACCCGAATCGGCGAGTCACTAGTTGCACTCGACGAGTCGGCCTAACTCGGTGAGTCCAGTTAGTGACTCGGCGAGTCGGAGTGTCAAACAGAGGGACTTCCGGGATTTCTTGATGTTTTTATTAAGGATAATTGCCTAAATCGATTTTGACTAATGAAATCCGAATTTTATTACTATTTTATGATTATCCTTACCAAATCAAAAGATAATTACCAGTTGTTTGAATAATAAATTCCTTATTTGATAATATTTGACTATTTGAATTAATTGTTGAATTATCTTATTAATAAAATTGACTAGGTCAAATTTAGATAATCATTAAATTAATTTTTTAATTTAAATTATTTTCTATTTGATCCTTTGTGTTTTGAAAAGTTCAAAAAACTTGTCCTCAAGTTTTGAAATTTAAATTTTATGATTAAAAGTTTAATGTGAACTATTTAAATTTCAAACCCTAGAATTTTACAAGTTAGTCTTACCGTTATTAGGCCTCATTCACGAAGCCGATCTAAAAGGGGGGTATAAGGTTATGGCCTATAAAATGGTCGTTTAATGGGTGTCCACTCTCACCCACCGCTTCCTTGATTTGTGGAGGGTCGTTAGCCGAACGGGTAGGATAGGGCAACCCTTTCCTCATTAATAAATATAATGAATTATAAAAGTAACTAAATATTTTTCAAATATTCCCAATCTTAGTTACTTTACGCAAAAGTGAAATTGAGGCAATTCCATGAAATTACACTTTGTACCCTACTAAGATGTTAGTGGAGCGTGTGTGGTTAACTGGCACACTAATAGGGTTCTAAGAAAAGGTGGCAAAGGGTGACTCATTATTTGTCATAGTTCGATGAAGCGTGTATGGTTAACCGGCACATCGAATAGGTGACTATAACAATGAGGGCACCATGTATATTTGCATGGTTTTTCACACCCGCTTTGTAGTCCTCGTATCCCAGTCACAAACTAGAGGGGCATATCGATATTTAAACATTCCATTGAAAAGTTCAATGAATCTCAAAAGATCTAGGAGTTTTCAATACATTTAAAACTTAATCTCTTTTTCGTTTTTCATGGTGGAAAATTAGTGAATCATCATTCACTTACCTTTAAATTATTTACTTATTAGATTACGACATCCCTTTTCTAGTTTGTATATAATGCTGTTGGATCCTAGCCCTAATTTCCCATTTGGGTGTTTAATTGGGGATTCATTTCTAATCAAACTTTGTTCTTTTTCCTTTCCAGATGTCGAACAAAAACAATGCTTCCGGCTCGAATTCCTCCGACTCATTCTCACTCATGAGCTTGTGTGGGAGAGTGATCTTTGACGGGTCCAATTTCAAGGATTGGATACGTAACATTCGAATGGTCACTCTTTATGAGGACAAAGAGTATGTCCTCGATGAGAAGCTTAAGGAAATCAAGCTCAACACTGCCACTGCTGAAGAGATCGCCGCCTTTAAGGCCCATAAACATAATGCCACGAAATTCCATTGCATCATGCTAATGACTATGACTGCAGAACTCCAAAAGTCCTATGAGGACATGTATCCCTATGAAATGCATCAAGACTTGTTGGACCGGTACCACCAAAGTGTGAGACAAGAAAGGTATGAGATCATCACTTCGATGATCACTACTAGAATGGGTAATGGAGAGTCCCTTACCGCCCATCTGCAAAAGATGCAGAGATATGTTGATCGCCTGCTAAAATTGAATGTTAACTTTGATGAAGAGCTGGCAATCGACATCATCCTTCACTCCTTGCCTCTCTGCTACAACCAGTTCCGCATGACCTACCACATGAATAAGGAAGAGGTCACTCCGAGCAAGCTTCAAGGCTTGCTAAGGACTACTGAGAGAAATCTCAAAGATAAGTTTGTTGCATCAACTCCAACTCTCGTTGCTGCCCCAGTCTTGACAATAGGGCAAGGGAAGGGTAAGAAGAGGAAGGCTCCCTCAAAGAGCCACCATAAGGGTAAGTCCCAAGATGGTAACTCTTCTAGTGGAACCAAAGTTGGTTCTGCTAAACCCAACTCAAACCCAAAAGATGTAGAGTGTCATCACTGCCACAAGATAGGGCATTGGAAAAGAAGTTGCCCAGAATATATGTAAGCTATCAAGGATGGGAATATCAAGCTGTCCTTCGCTGGTATTTACACTATTAAATCTAATAATTCATCACATGCTATTTCTTGGGTTCTTGATACAGGATGTGTTTTTCACATATGTTCTGATTTGCAGGGATTAAGAAGAAATAGGGATGTGGAGCGTGGAAGGATAAACCTAATCATGGGAAACAGAAGATCATCGCCTGTCACCAAGATTGGAGTATATTCCTTAGTGCTTAGTAATGGATTAAGTTTAGATTTAAACAATTGTTGCTATTTTCCAGATATGGCAAGAAACATCATTTCATTTCATGATTTATATAGACAAGGATTTAGATATTCACTTGATAATGAAAAGGGTTCTATTTATGCTTATCTTAATAGTGTTTTATATTTTGAAGTATTGCCTTGTAGTGGAATATATGAGACTGTGATGGTTGTAGATAACTTAGCAAATGATGTATTGTGTGTTGATTCTTCCAATAGTATGGATAAGGCATGCTTGTGGCATTATCTTATTGGACATGTCAACAAGAAACGCATAGCCCAACTCCAAAAGAATGGAGTGTTGGAGTCATTCGACCTTAGGGACGATGACGTGTGCGAGTCATGTTTACTTGGAAAGATGACCAAGTCACCCTTCACTAGCACTTGTGAAAGGGGTGAGGGTTTATCGGATCTCACACACACCGATGTGTGTGGGCCCTTTAGATCCACCACAAAGGATGAAAACCGCTTCTATGTGACTTTCACCAATGATTATAGCAGATATGGGTATATCTACTTAATCAAGCACAAGTCAGAAACCTTTGAAAAGTTCAAAGAGTTTAAACAAGAAGTGGAGAATCAGTTAGGCAGGAAAATCAAGATGCTTTGATCCAATCGAGGAGGAGAGTAACTAAGTCTTGAATTCTACGACTACCTCAAAGAATGCAGAATCGTTTCACAATTGACGCCACCTAGGACACCACATTTGAATGGTGTAGCTGAGAGGCGTAATCGAACCTTGCTAGACATGGTCCGTTCCACGATGAGTCGTGCTTCACTACCTATCTCATTTTGAGGGTATGACTTAAAGACTATCGCTCATATCCTTAACTTAGTCCCTACTAAGAAGGTTGCCAAAACACCTCACGAGATGTGGACATGGAAAGCTCCCTCGTTGGCACATATCAAGGTTTGGGGTTGCGAGGCTTTCATAAGACGAGAGACTCATGACAAGCTCGAACCTCGTAGTGAGCGATGTATTTTCATCGGCTACCCGCAGAAGTCCTATGGATATCTTTTCTATAGACCGAGTGACAATGTTGTCTTCGTTGCGAGGAGAGGGGTTTTTGCAGAACAAGAGCTCATAAGCGAAGGGGACAGTGGGAGGCAAATCGATCTTGAAGAGATTCAAGAATCGAGCGATGAAAGAACCTATAACACTGGCGCTCAACCCGAGGAGGAGAATCCGGTTGAACCGATTGACGAGTCCTTACCTCTTAGACGTTCCGAAAGGGTTAGATTTCAACCCCAGTTTTATGGTTTTCATATTACTACAGAAGGGGATGTGTTCATTAGTGATTGTACACTAGTGAATTTGGATGAACCTAACAGCTATAAGGAAGCCATGGCAGGCCCAGAGTCTGCGAAGTGGAAAGAGGCGATGGACAGCGAGATTCAGTCCATGTATGACAACCAAGTTTGGAATTTGATTGAGAATGTACCAGGTCGTAAGACGGTCGGGTGCAAATGGATCTTCAAGAAGAAGACTGACATGGATGGGAATGTGCACACCTATAAGTCGTGATTGGTTGCGAAGGGTTTTACTCAAACTCCCAGAGTTGACTATGATGAAACTTTCTCACCAGTAGCGAAGATAAAGTCTATTAGGGTGATGTTGGCCATTGTTGCATTTCATGACTATGAAATATGGCAGATGGATTTCAAAACCACTTTCCTTAATGGGAAGTTGGTTGAGGATGTTTACATGGCTCAGCCAGAGGGTTTTGTCAATGCAAAGCATCCTAATAGAGTGTGTAAGCTTGAGAAGTCCATTTATGGACTTAACTAAGCGTCTCGCAGATGGAATCTTTGTTTCGATGAGAAAGTAAAAGAGTTTGGTTTTATGCGAAGCAAAGATGAATCATGTGTATATGTTAAAGCCAGTGGGTGTATAGTAAACTTCCTCGTAATGTATGTTGATGACATATTACTCATAGGAAACGACATCCCAACGTTGTATGAAGTAAAGTCCTGGCTTGGGAAGTGCTTCGCTGTGAAGGACCTCGGAGAGGCTGCCTATATTCTTGGAATAAGGATAGTGAGAAACATAAGTAAAAGACTAATAAGACTTAGTCAGAATACTTACTTGGACAAGGTACTAAAACGTTTTAGTATGGAGAATTCAAAGAAGGGAGAGTTACCAATCCAAAGTAATGCCAAATTGAGTAAGACTCAAAGTCCGAGCACCGAAGTCGAGATAGCATAAATGAGCAGAGTACCTTAAGCTTCTACAGTTGGCTCGATCATGTACGCTATGACTTGTACTCGCCCCGATGTGGCCTTCGCTTTGAACATGGTCAACAGATATCAAGGGAACCCTGGCAAAGCGCATTAGACTGCAGTTAAGAATATTCTTAAGTACCTTCTGAGGACCAAGGAATGGTTTCTAGTCCTCGATGGGAGTGATGACTTAAAGGTGGGAGGGTACAGTGACGCCAGTTTTCAGACCGACAGGGACAACTACCGTTCACAGTCGAGCTGGGTCTTTACCCTAAATGGAGAGGGAGTGACTTGGAAAAGTTCCAAGCAGGAGACCGTAGTTTATTCAACATGAGAATTAGAGTACATTGCATTGAGCGAAGCGTCAAAGGAGGCAATATGGTTGAAGAACTTCATTGGAGACCTCGGGGTTGCGTCAGCCATACAAGAGCCTATGGAAATTTTATGTAATAATGAAGGAGCGGTTGCCTTGACCACGGAACCGAGGGATCATGGCAGATCTTGACATATCGACAGAAAATATCACTTTATTCGACATCAGGTGGAAGAAGGACTCCTCATAGTGAAGAGGGTATCGTCATAGGATAACCCAGCAGATCCGCCTACGAAGGGATTGAGCAGGGTTAAGCACTTGCAGCACGCTACGTACATCGGGCTGAAGGACGATATTAGTTTAGATTAGATAGTTTAGAAACATGTAATAGATAAATTGTAATTAACATTCGATGAATAAATAAAAGAGGATTATTTATTAGTAATGTTACTGTCTTATGCTAATTGTTTACCTATTGTTTCATTGTGCATGTTTTGACTTCCTGAATAATAAGATTGTTCGAACGGTCCACAGTCGTTCAAATGTTGGAAGTAGGTATGAATGAAGACTATCATGAATTGGTGTGTAGATTGTCTATAGAGTCTTAGACATAGCAAAAGGTTGCTACAACGTTCATAAGTGCTTATGAACTAGATTTGAGCATTGGAATAAACCCACGCTTGCTGGAATCACTTCATGGAATTTATCACGAGTGATCGCAAGACGATAATATCATATGGTCTTAAAACCTAGATATATGGTTTATTGTTTGCTGATTGGTTGTGCATTGATAATGCGTAAACACATCAGTAACTTGATGTTATAAAACGCATTGTTGTGTATGATTTGATTTGTGGATAATAAATGCATATAAGTCGAAGTTTATCTTTTCCTTTATCCTAAGAGGGTAAAAGCGATATCAGGGCCCCTCGATGATTTGATTTGACTTATGTGTCGGGCCCGGTCAGGACCGAATTGATGTGTTCAATTAAGTTCTATGTCAAATGAATCAGAGATCGAGAAACAAACTACTGGACAATAAGTACGACTATGTTCCATGTAATTGTCCGCGCGATATCTAGAATAGAGGATTATACAATCCCTTATCTGAAGGACAAGTTATTGATAAGATCAAGAGTTTTGAGAACTGCGATTGCTAACCCGATTCAGAAGGTGCATTTGCATTTGTAGTTATTAGATTCATCCAAGTGGCAGACTGTTGGATTAGTATCTAAGTCTATAACTATATTTGGTATGTACTTGACCCGGTTGTGCATTGTCCTTTTGGGTCGCCTTCACCAAAGCAACTTGACTGGAGGAATAATATAGAAAAAGGTTATTATCGTTTATTAATATATTATAAGACTAATATATTAAAAGAGAAATCATATTTGTTTAATTAATATTAGTCAATAATTAATTAAGAATTAGTTTTGTGATCAAAAGAAGTTAATTGAACTTAAGGGGTTGAACTATAATTATGTGATAGTTACAAAGTTAGGCAAGGAAACCTTATTAGATAGGGTGGACGGATTCTAGGGATAAAGCCTTAAGAATTCGTCCATAATAGGGATTCTAGAATTATCTTATGGGCTGCTTGGTGGCTAAGTAACCAGATAAAAATAATGACTAAAACCCTAATTCCTACACCTATATATAGGACCCCTAGGCATGGGAATTCCGGCCACTTGAACCCTAGAAGTCCTAGAGCCGAATTTCTCCTCTCCCCTCTCTATCATGTTTCTTCAAATTGCTATTGGTGTTTGTGATTCATTAGAGGCACAACACTTGAGGTGCTAAAGTTCTCAAGGCTTCAAGATCTTCAATCAACAAGAAGGTAAACATCTTGATCTGTTTTCTTATGTCAATTTCGATTATATACACTAGATCTAGGGTTAGAAAGTCTTAGATGAATTACATGTACAATAGAGAAACCTAGATCTAAGCATTAGGGTTTGCATGAGCACATAGGATGTTCTTTTGGCTCAAACCCATCATTACATATATATTTAAATTTAACTAATCTCCATGGATACAATCCATTTACCACTATACACTATTTTAGTGTGTAATATTTAGGGTATTTATTTTTTTGGCCTCAACAACCACCACTTGTATGTTTTGGTATGTGGTATTTTGGGGAACTCACTAAGCTTTATGCTTATGGATTTTATAGTTATGGTTTCAGGTACTACCGGTTTGAAAGGGAAGATCCCGACTTGATCGCAACACATCCACCCATGTTTCTGCAATTTTGTGATTTTAGGATTGTACTATGATAACTATTTTTACCTTGTTACACTTTTAAATGATTGGATAGGTTAAATGGTGTTTGTGGTTGAATTAAAAAACATCACCTTATAATTTTTGGACGTTACGAAAGTCAGCCTAGTTGACTCAGCTAAGTACACCCAACGTACTCAGCTTGTACGCTTAGCATACTCAAGATCCACATTCGATTCTCTTATCGCGTACGCCAATGTACGCCCAGCATACGCTGGCTAACTTTACTGCTTCTTTTCAAGAGCTTATTCCATTAAGTCTTTTCGACCAAAAGTAGTTCTAGTCCTGAAATAACATCTTAAGTCAAAAGTTTCCAACTTTATGACTTTAAATGGCTAGGAAGTGCTTAATACCAAAAACCCTAACTTCTTAACTCATTAAGACATCCTAAAACATGTATCGAGGAAAACTAAGGACCAATATTACATTTTTATGGTTCCTAATAACTTCATAATGGATAAAGTTTCCAACTTTATCCATTAGAATGGTCCAAACAACCAAGATCTAGTATTTAAGTCTCAAAGGGACCAAAAGTTCATCTTTTTCATCTTAATCAATTAAGTCCTAGTCTCAAACCTTTAGATCTGAATCAATATGATGTTTAGATGGATAAAGTTTCCAAATTTATCCATAACATGGTCACAAACTTTCAAGATCTAAACTTTATGTACTAAAGTGACCAACAGTTCATAACACCCAAAACTAGCTAGTTCTAAAAAATGCATCATCAAGATTAAAGTTTTATACGTCTAGAAGAAAGATCACGGTGAACAAAGTCTGGATCTACAAGCTCCAATGCAACCAACACTTCTCCAAAGTGCTCATTCTTCTCTAAGATGCACCAAGCACACTCTAAAGCACTCAAGATCACTTTCTTTTGCTCAAAAGGCTCAAACTAGGGTTAGGGTTTTCAAGGGAGGATGTTGGAGAGGTCGAGGTTGAGATTGGAATGAGTTTGGGGATGTTAAGGAGCTTAAATAGGGCTCAAACCATGAAAATAGGGTTTGGGAACTGATCGTGTACGCCCAACATACTCCTGGTACGCCAAGCTTACTCAGGGATGCCCTAGTACGCCCAACGTACTTCTCCATATACCCAACATACGCGACTTAACCCAAAACTGTCCTATCTTCAAATGGTCATAATTAACTTCTTCGTTTCAACTCCACTTTCGACGATCTGTATATATCCATATAAAAATGTTGAGGAGCTCTACAACCCTATCTAATTACTTTTGACTTAAAACACATTGAACTAAAATCCTTAATTCATAAAAGAAGTATGAAACATCATTTTTTCCGATTTTACCTTTTGACTTCAAAGCACAAACCGAACTATTGGATTACATAATCTACATTACCCACATCCAATTGGGCCCAAATCTCTTTTTCCGAAAGCCCAAAGCTTTATGATATTTGATCTTCGGGTCATGCCCACGAATTATGAAATGACTCATGGGTGTTATAGTTTTGACCAATTTATGAGATATTTGGTCGAGTTGGGTTAACTTGTCTAAGTAAGAGAGGACGATTTCGAGTATTCACCCGAGTTTTACAACACTGATTGTAAGATTATTATTATTATTATTATTATTTTTAAATTAATATTTTTTTGGACTAACTACATGGAATATCCATTTTAAATTCTATATCATCAAATGATGTATTAAATATATATTTTATATGTTTTAAACTACTTATCTTTAACAATAAGACGAATATAAGACGACAAATGTATTTTTTATATTTTAAAATACTTTTTGATAGGATCTTAATTAAGATCGTGATCCAAAAAACAGAAAAGACAATCTTGATAAATTGTATCTTATTTATTGTATACACATAAATTTTCCTTTAATAACAACACAGTGTGCGAGTTTTTTGTAAAAATGGGTTGAAAATAGGAACCTTTTGCAAAAATCGGTTGATTTTTATTTCAATTGCAAAATTAGGTTGTTTTTTTTGTGTCCCCACATAAAAATCAACGTATTTATATATATAATTTTACATTTTGACCCCTTCAACTTTCATAATAACCCTACAACTTATATGTTATATTTATTTTATATCTTTTGTTATAAAATAATTATTTTTTTAGCTTTTTTACAAAAAATATAAATTTGTATATATTAAAAACATATAACCGAAATATGTCTCTTATGTTATTGCGATTTACATCATTAGAAAATTTTAATAAACACATTCTAATTGATACCAATATCGAATATATTATATGTTACGAAATTACGAAATTACAAGATAATTAAAGACACAACTACAAAAGAAACTAAACATGAACTAAAAACTAAATTAAACATAGAATTACAAGAATAATAAAAGTTACATGGTTCACATCGCATTGAATCTAGGTTGAGAATTTGAACAATTTCTCCTGTTATGACCAGGTTGATTGCATAGTCCACATTTACGAGGTTCATCACGATGGCGAACATCCATCTCGTTACGAAATCGATTTGCACGCCTCCGACCTCGACCGACTGCACATTTTGAGTTATCTGCTTGAATACTCCAATCAGCCTCTAACCAATAATCAACATGAGGAAGTGGTGAAAACCCATCATTATATTGTTGCTTGTATGTCATAGTTGTGTAAACATAATTGATAATGGAAAAAGGGTTATCCCCTCTAAAACGACAAACTGCAAGAGCATGTGAACAAGGGAATCTTTCCATCTGCCACTTACCACATGTGCATGTATGTTGATAATAACTTACAGTGTGGGTATTTCCTCCGTTTTCATTTATTCGTAACTTGGTGACAATTCTATAGACACCTTCATTATAGTTGAACTCAGTTAAAGTATGACTTTGTGCAGAAGTGTCACAATTCTATAGACAATTCATTGCAGCATCAAAAAGTTGTACAGTTCTATTGAATGTAAGATCAATACACGCTCTAATAGGTAGTTGTCTTGCTCCTCGTAGCGCATTATTCATACTCTCAGATATATTTGTCGCTAACGACCCCCATCGACGATTTCCATCATAAAAAAGACACCATTGACTTTTATCAATTTGGTCTAAATACTGCCAAGCTTCAAGATTGATTACTTTGATTTGTTTCTTATACTCCACAAACTTTCTTTTTTGTGTGGTGCTTCCAATATCCCAACAAAATGATTTAAGCCTCACGTTCTTGTACTTTTTCATGAGATTGCTTCTAATGTGTCGAAGACAAAATCGATGGTATCCCAATGGCTCTTTCCATTCCTCTAGATTTGTCATTGCATGAATTATTCCTTGATGTCGGTTTGAAATAACACACAATTGTCTGTCTTGAGCAACAAAATGTATGAACTGATACAAAAACTAACTCCAACTGTGTATAGTTACCTCATCAACAATGGCATGAGAAACTGGTAATATATTATTGTTGGCATCTTTTGTAACAGCAATAAGCATTTTACCCTTGTACGAACCTCTCAAATGAAAAGCACCTATGGAAATAACAGGTCGACATAGATGAAATGCATTAATTGCAGGTCCAAAAGCCCAAAAAATATACTTAAATGTTGCCACATGTGATGAGCCATTTGGATTATGAAACCATTTCACGATGGTATTAGGATTTGAAGTTTGCAAAGTTGCAATGTACTTGGGTAACTCTGCAAAGTTACTTTCCCAAGTTCCATAAATGTTCTCTATGGCTTTTCTCCTACCATGCCATGCCTTCCAATAAGAAACGTCAACATTTAGAATATTTTTAATATCTGCTTGTATATGTTTCACTGGATAACCAATATCTTTTTCAATTGAGTGGATGATGTAGAAGGCTATAGTTGCAGAGTTTGGACTTATGTTGTCATTGCCTCTAGATGATCCAAAATAATTGTGTGCATCCACCCAACGTGTGATCTTCCACATATGATGGTTTTTCTTTTTCATTGCATGAACATACCATGCACACTGCGGTGTATATGGGTCAGTATTAGAACTTCCTTCTTCATCGCAAAGAGTTTTACACTTTGCTATCCAAAAACTACTTCTACTTTCACAAACCTTAAACTCTCTATTTTGCTTGATCGACCAAAGTCTTATTGCCTTTTTTACCTGATCCTTATTTTCAAACAACATTTCTAACCTTATTTTGTTTTCAGATTCATTCCAAAAATCTAAATAAATTTTGTCTTGGATATCTACTACGTCATCGTCTCCTTCGTCTCCAATATCGTTCATAAAGTTCATAATTGGACTTTTACTCATAATCGGAGTTTCATTCACATTATCTTCAGACTCATCCCCAACATCACTTAATGATTCACTAACACTATCTTCACTAAATTGGGAGTTGGGTTCATCAAACCCAAAGTCATTATCTGTCTCACATCTAGCACCATTAGGTAAAGGAAATTGTACCTCAGAGGGGTTGGTGACAAAATCAATAGGCTGAACTGGCTGTGATACTCCATAATTGTTAAGAAGATCTACAAGAGTAGTATTCGCAGGCCACATTTTTTTAACTGCAAAATAAACAATAAGATGAAATATATAAATTATCATATTTTACATAATGTTTCATGTTAGATATTTGAAATTTCGACAAGAGTATGTACCTTACAATTTAGTTGCGAAGGAGGATTCGTATATGAAGTTACAAACGTGACTGAAGAATTAAAGAAGAAAAGTTGGGATTTCAAATTTGTGAGAACTATGGTTTATGAAAATGACGATGGAAACTAAAATGGTGAATTTAATATATACATCAGAAAATGAATTGAACGTAAACAAAGTGATAATTATTTTTTTAACTTTACTTACATATTTTCAGATGAAAATGACAATTCATATATATGTTAGATTAAAAAGAAATATTTGATATTTACATAAATTCCGATTTTGTAATTTGAATAATAAACTTATGTATTATATGTAATAAAGATTAAAATATACACTTAAAAAATTAAAGATATAAAAAGTAAATAATAGATAAGTTATGAGGTTATTATGAGAATTGAAGGGTGCAAAATGTAAATTTATATATTACTGTGGGGCAAAAAAAACCATTTTTCCAAAAGAAATAAGAATCAATCCATTTTGCAAAGTTACTGTTAGTGTGCTAATTATATCACAAAAGGTCATATTTTCTTTGTTAAAATTTTTCTTATAACTATGAGTGCATACCAAATGTTAACCCTGCAATTATATTATATTCAGATAGTCCTTTTGCGCGATTGATTCAAATAGTAATTCGATGATAAAACAATCTAAGCCAACAATCCAACATTAACAAACCATTTAAAAAAAACCCTAATTAATTAATATGAATCCATAAGAACAAAAAAAGAATCAAAAACCCTAACTCAAACATTCTAGCTGCTTATTGACCCAAACTACCAGATGCAGCACAAGTTTAGACTCGCCACCGCCGATCCAGAACCCAGTTCTCCGACCATGTTTGCGGCAATGGCAACAAAATTATCAAAAAATCATTCAACGAACCAACTAAACGACCCATCTTCAACATCCTAACCTGCACGATTCATTTCCCACCCTTCTTCGCTGCTGCTTTCGTCACCTTTGCTCCAGTCGGATCCTTCTTCTCCACACTCTTGATCACACCCACCGCCACCGTCTGCCTCATATCCCTCACCGCAAACCGCCCAAGTGGTGGATACTCCGAGAACGTCTCCACCACCATGGGTTTCGTCGGAATCATCTTGATCATACCTGCATCACCATTTTTAAGAAACTTCGGCTCCTTCTCAAGCTCCTTCCCCGATCGCCTATCAATCTTTGTCAAAATTTCAGCAAACTTCACGGCAATATGTGACGTGTGACAGTCCAGCACCGGAGCATAGCCGTTTCCGATCTGTCCCGGGTGGTTCATGATAATAACTTGCGAAGTAAAGTTGGCAGCACCCTTGCATGGATCGTCTTTCGAGTTAGACGCAACGTATCCTCGCTTCAGATCTTTCACAGACACATTCTTCACGTTGAACCCGACGTTGTCGCCGGGGAGTGCTTCCTGGAGAGCTTCATGGTGCATCTCAACAGACTTAACTTCAGTTGTCAAACCAGATGGACCGAAAGTCACGAGCATCGTCGGTTTGATGACGCCGGTTTCAACACGACCGACTGGAACAGTTCCGATACCACCAATCTTGTACACGTCCTGAAGTGGAAGACGGAGGGGCTTGTCGGAAGGTCTCTTGGGTTCGTTAATGGCGTCAAGAGCGTCGAGGAGAGTTGGACCTTTGTACCAGTCTAAGTTGGTGGACCTTTCGATCATGTTGTCACCTTCAAAACCAGAGATCGGAACAAATGGGATCTTGTCAGGGTTGTATCCGACCTTCTTCAAATACGATGAGACCTCCTTCACAATTTCATCGTATCTCGCCTTCGAGTACTTAGGAGTAGTCGCATCCATCTAAAAAGAAGAGAAAAAGTGTAAACACAGAAGAAATCGATGTGAACAAAAAAAAGTAAAAATCTATTACCTTGTTGCAACAACAAATCATCTGTTTGACTCCAAGAGTGAAAGCAAGGAGAGCGTGTTCACGAGTCTGACCATCTTTAGAGATACCAGCTTCAAAGCCACCGGTGGTGGAGTCGATGATAAGGACGGCACAGTCGGCCTGAGAAGTTCCGGTGATCATGTTCTTGATGAAATCGCGGTGGCCGGGAGCGTCGATGACAGTGCAGTAGTACTTTGTGGTCTCAAACTTCCACAAAGCAATGTCGATGGTGATACCACGCTCACGCTCGGCCTTGAGTTTATCGAGCACCCATGCGTATTTGAATGAACGCTTGTTCATCTCAGCAGCTTCTTTCTCGAACTTTTCAATCACACGCTTGTCAATTCCTCCAAGCTTATATATCAGATGTCCGGTGGTTGTAGACTTGCCGGAGTCGACATGTCCGATGACCACAATGTTGACGTGAGTCTTTTCCTTACCCATGATCAAATCTTAAAACTGTATTAACAAAATAAACTTCAGAATAATGATAATAATATAATCTTTATCTTTGGACAAGTTTCAGAGAATGATTCAATTTTGAAAAGAAATCTCACAAAAGCTAATCAATACTAAAACAGTCGTAAACGGAAAGAATCATCGGGAATGAAGATGAAGAATACCGATCAAACAGTACATACAACTAATCAAATCAAAACAGAAGATAGATCGAATAAATCAGTAAGATCTGATTTGATTGATCATCAAAACATTTAACTTTGATCATTTATGATCAAAGAATTACTAAAATAAAGTGCATCGAAGAGAGATGTGACCTTGTAGTGAATAATGGATCAAAACCCTAGTTTCAGAGGAAGCAATGATCAATCGCTAGTAGAAGAGAGTGAGAGTGCAAGTTAATGTGAAGACGTACGAGGTAGTTTATATATATATGGGAGAAGTGCGAATTGGCCGCGTCAAAAATTTATGGAAGTTACAGTTAACCCCCTAAACAATGAAGTCTGAGCTACTTGAAACCCATGATGATATTAATTACAACCTGAACACTTTTAATTTTAAAAACTATGAATATCAATATGATCGGAACTAAGAAGTGAGAGTAATATATAGTTTTTAACAAATGGAATAACTCATCCATGGATTTTTATCATAAGTTCCAGATATATGTATTAAATGCTAAAATGCATGAAATGCATACAATATTTATGGTATATAATAAATGTTATGAATATCAAGTATGTTCATTCTTTTCACCCTTTATTTAGACCAATTTAATAAATAAACACGTCCAATACTCAAAAGCCATCATAACACATAACGCATGAAACAACATGTTAATTTCATTAAATTAAGAATATGAAGGGACCGGAATGACTGTTTTTTAAAAGCGAAGGGAAAATTTTGTAGTTATGGGAAAGATGTTGGTGATGAAAGGAAATACTTGGTGCACGTGTTTTATAAAGTCTTTGGTTGTTTGGCAAAGAGATATATTCGCATCTAAATTGGGAGCAATATTGACTACTCGATTGTGCAAACAATTTATGAAACCAGAATTCCCCCGATCTCCGTGGTCCAAAGCGAAATAGCATTGAGTTTGCTGCAACCATTTGCCTTGGCTCTCGGCCTCTCGGGGATATATAAGAATAGGACGACGTCAAAGTGGCCTTTAATATTTAAATTAACTTTTAACTATATTAATAATAGTAATTTTTATTATATTGTGTAAATAATATTTAATTTTTAAACATAGCCTTTTCATATAAAGTTTACGTTGGCAAATCTTGGCTCCCTATCTGTTCCTCATAGATCGCCCCTTCTCCTTTATTTCTCAACAAAATTGAATCCGTCAACTCAATCAAATACACAGCACACTAATTTCAACTTTTTAATTTTCAAAAAGTAGAATTAAACCCTCGAGCAAAAGTTCGCGATCGGTCCATGGAAATAATTTGGCTTGCGGTGATTTCATAGTGCATCTAACCAAAGAAACATCCGATTTGATATTTGCGAAACAATTATGTAAAATATATAACATACTTTTAGGATTTGTTTGGGATTGCGTAAATCCCATGTAACTGTTATGATCTAATCTTGTTGATCGAAAAGAAGACAAAGATGTGTAGTCATTGTTGTTAGATCTCCTATCCATCTAGGTTTCCTCTCAACATCAACCCTTCTCTTCCCACCAAAACACAACTCAAATGAAAAAAACACACTCATGTGAAATTACGGTTGTCACTTAATGTTAAATATATATTTTTGATAATTGTGTGTTTTCTTGGAATGTGATATTTTTTACAAAATAAAACTATTCACCGAATGGCAAAAGGAAACTGGTCTGTACAAGGAATTATTCACCGTCTAACAAAACAAAACTAATCGTTGAAAGAAAAGTATTCATTGAAAGAAAACTATTTGTGTAGCATAAGAAATCACCGAAAATAAACCATTTACCACCGCTCACCGTTCAACCAATTATAACATCCTCCTTTCAGTTTGTCATTTTAAAGTACTATACTTTGAAAATCTATCGATTACAACATCATACTTTCATTGTAGTTTATTATAAGGCAATATACTTTGAAAATCTACCAATTTCAACATCCTACTTTCATGACAAAATTACATAGATGGTCCATGTGTTTACCAAAGGACACAAAACTCAGTCCTGCTAATTTTTTTTATACGGATAGTTCATGTGGCTTCTAAAACTTGCATGGTTGGTCCTTAAGCCTATGAAATGACTTTTTGGCCCTTTTGAATTTATTTTATATTTTTAAGACAAAATTACATAAATGGTCTCTGTGGTTTACCGAATGCCACAAACTCGGTCCATGCTAAAAAAATTTATACGAATGGCCCATGTGGTTTCTAAAACTTGCATGGTTGGTTCTTAAGCCGCGTGAAATGACTTCTTTTCCCTTTTCAATTTCTTTTATCTTTTTTTGTTTGGTTTAATTTTAATTAAATTAAAAGAAAACAAATAAACCCACCCCACCCCTAAACCCTAACCATTTCTCAATTACATCTCTTACTTCTCGGTTTCTCTCCATGTCACCGCCAACCCTAATTGTACAGCTGCATCCCTTTCAGACGTTGATGGTCTGGGATCAAGTAAATTAAAGATGAATGAGCTTAAACCAAATCTAGAATGAGTATCAATGATTGGGACTATGATGTTATCAAGGAAGTAGTCAGAAGGAAGATAGCTGTAACATCCTGTTTCCTGTTATTTCTTCTTTCAGGATCGTGGGCCGGAAGTCAATTGTGTAAAGGCTTTGGGCCTTAAGTAGCTAATGTTTAGACATTTGGATGGAGACAATGATGGGTGCGAGATCTTAACCTTTAAATTGCGTTTTCGGCCAAAGGGTAGAAAAGGTAAAGTCATAGGCTCTTCAATACATTTTCGTGGATATAGAGATCGTCGAAAACGGAGTTAGAACGAAGAAGTTATGACTATTAGAAGTTATGAAGGTTTTTGGGTTAAGCCGAGTACGTCGGGTATACTAGGCAAGACTGATCGTGGAGGATAAACCTGGTATGTTGGGTGTATCAGGCGTAAGTTAGGTGTACGCGATAAGAACTCAAACCCTAATTTTAGGGTTTTGAGCCCTATTTAAGCTCCTTAACTCCCCCAAACCCTTACCATTCTCAGCCTCCACCTCTCCAACATCCTCCCTTAAAACCCTAACCCTAGTTTGAGTCTTGTGAGCTAAAGAGTGTGTTTTAAGTGCTTTGGAGTGTTCTTGGTGCATCTTAGAGAAGAATGAGCTCATTAGAGAAGTGTTGGTTGCATTGGAGCTTGTAGATCTAGACCTTGTTCACCTTGATCTTTCTTCTGGAGGTATAAAGCTTGAATCTGGATGATGCATTTGTTAAATCTAGCTAGTTTTGGGTTTTACGAGCTTTTGGTCACTTTAGTGTATAAAGTTTAAATCTTGAAAGTTTATGACCTTGTTATCGATAAAGTTAAAAACTTTATCCATCTAAACATCATATTGATTCATATCTAAAGGTTGGAGACTTGGACTTAATGAATTAAGTTGAGAAAGATGCACTTTTGGTCCTTTTTAGACTTAAAGACTAGATATTGGTTGTTTGGACCATCTTAGTTGGTAAAGTTGGAAACTTTATCCATTATGGAGCTATTAGGAACCATAAAAATGTGATCTTAGTCCTTCTACCCTTCCATGCAAGAGTAGTGATGTCTTAATGGATTAATAAGTTAAGGTCTTAACTTTTGGACCTTTTCTAGCCATGGAAAGTCATAAAGGTGGAAACTTTATGACTTAAGTCGATGCTTTGAGTCTACATCTAAGATATAGACAAAAGATCCTTGTAACACCCCGAATCCTGGATGAGAAATTAAGAGTTGTAATGCACTTTGGAGGACCTACTCGACGAGTTGGTTGGTCTCGACTCGTCGTGTAGGGGCTGAGTTTGCCACGCGGGTTATGAAGCCTACTCGTCGAGTCGAAAGGCTGGACTTGACGAGTTGAGTTTGTATTGAGAAAACCTTAATTTTAGGGCTTGCACTTTATTTAAAGGCTCTTAAGCCCTCATTTCCGCCTCCCTGACCATTTAGACACACTGAGAGAAACCCTAGACGAGCTGTAGCCATTGTGAGAGAGAGAGAGAGAGAGGGGGAGAGGGAGAGAGAGAGAGAGAGAGAGAGAGAGAGAGAGAGAGAGAAAGGCTAAAGATCTTGTGTTATAGTTCATTTTTAGAAGAGGGTTGAAGAGCAAGAAGGTTTGGAACGAGAAGAAGCTTTGGATCCATTGTTCTTTCGGTGCTAGGTTTCAATTGGAGGTAAAAAGCTATCTCCTTGATCATTCCTTTTGTTAGATCTCTTTCTAGAGAGTTTTAGGGCTTTATCCCATCTATCTTTTGGTTTGGATTTGTTGAGCTGGTCATGGAAGTTGAGACTACAGATCTGAGCTATATGAGTTGTAACGCCCGTAGATCAGGGCTAGTAAATTTAGAGACAATAAGCATCAAAAATGACTTTTTGATAGAATATTATTTAGAATGAATAATCTTAACGAACTTGTAGTGGTCGTGACAATGATTACGGATATATAAAGAATGTCGAAATCTGAGTTATAACGAAGAAGTTATGACCTGTCGAAGTTTCGTAACAAAACCGGCACGACACAACGCGACGTAAATAGTGAATTCACGATAGAGCGATATGTGGCATTAGCGATCTAAATGAAAGTCATAGAATACATTAAACCGAGAGCATGCATAAAAAGAACGTCTAAATTTGACTTCGTATGAGAAAGTTATGATTTTTCTAAGTTTCAGCTTAGCAGTATGCAGCCCGAAGTTAGAATATGAGATCGAGTAGTTTCTGGTCGAAACAATCTAAACAAGAATCAAAGATCTCGTTAACATTAGTTTAACGGTAAAAAGACAGATGAAAACGGACGTCAGATGAAGAAGTTATGATTTGGTAGTGGACTTTTCCTGTCCCGGCCTACTAAAAATAATATAATAAAAATAAAGTCAAAATTAGCCAACAAAGTCTAAATGAGAGTTGTAGAGCATAATATCACCTACGCATGGATATGAAGAACATCGAAAACGGAGCTCGTATGCGAAAGATATGAATTTCTGAAGTCGGGGGCACGAACCCCAACCATGTATCAGGGTTCACGATGTGAACTCAGTGATGTGACCCCTTCTGTGCCTGGAAGAACCAAGTTGCGACTACGCACCTGATGATGTCGAAGGTCACAACGTGAAATGATGGTTCAAGATGTGAAAATCGAAAAATCAGCCCTATAAATAGAAACCGAAGGCAGTCGGGTTTGGCTGCTAATTCCTTAACCTCTCTCCTACTCTACTCATCTTTAAGCCTACTTTTAACCCCCCGAAGCCCCGATATCATCCCAATACCCGAAGCGAGTCCCAACGCTCCGAAGATCCCGAGAAACAAGGTTGTCGAGCCGAAGCTCTGCCTGCGAGAAGCCCGGTGTGTGAAGATATCCCGGTTTCATCGAAGAATGTTACATAAAGAGCCGTAGTGTTGTCCGATCATCATCTTATCAAGTGAGTGTGTAGTTACTTTCTTCTAACACATATATATGAAGTATTTGCTATGAAATACATGCTATGTGTTTATGCATTGTTTGTTCACTTGAGATAGATGTTGAATGAATGTTTTATATAGGTTTTTAAATGGTTTAAATTGTATATGTATTTGCATCTACAATTATGTTGGGTAGGACATGGGTAGATGAAATAGTTGATGTGAGACGAAATGATAAGAGGTTTTGATGATATCAATGTTCTAGTTAACTAGTGGAATAAAGATGGTGACCACAGACTGTTCTAGACAATCCAATGAAAAGTTAACAGGTTCGTAGCCTGTAGGTATTTTTGAACTCAATGTGTTCAATAGGTATTTTTGAACTCAACATGTTCATTAGGTATTTTTGAATTCTATGTGTTCACTTGGTATTTTTGAACTCAACGTGTTCATTAGGTATTTTTGAACTCTATGTGTTCAATTGGTATTTTTGAACTCGATGTGTTCATTAGGAATTTTTGAACTAGATGTGTTCACTTGGTGTTGTTGAACTAAGTGTGTTCACTAGGTATTTTAGAACTAAGTGTTCACCGGATGTTTTGAATTACGTGTTCACCAAATGTATGAACCACGGGCAGCAATGAACTTTATGCCAATTCCTTAGGTCAATCCTTAGGAATGAATGAGTGAAGGATAGTTGATTCTTAGGGTAAATCCTTAACATATAAAGGAGATAATGGGGATGGGTAATTGGGTTGATTGTTTGATGAATGATTATAATAATTATATTATTGTAGGTTGAAACCCTATATGCTCACCAGGCTCCCAAGCCTGACCCACTCAATTTTCTTTGTATCACATGGATCGATAGGAAGACATATTTCACTGAGAGATTAAAGGAGATGTAAATCATTAGTGTAAAATAATGTAAGTTCTGTTTATGCTTATGTGTCTGTATTGACCAGGACATCCCAAATGTTTTAAAATGAATAAATTGCATTTCTTCAGAAATGCTTTGATAAAGAATTTATCATGTTTTTTGGGAACAAAAACACTTTTAATCAAAGGATTAATCTGATTTTATAAAACAAAGCATAAATAAATCGGACTTTTCTAGTCGTGAGTTTGGGGATGTCACATGAGTCCCTATGAGCACAAAGATTCAAGCTTTATCAAGCTTTAGGCAAGTCTTCAAGCACAAAGACCTTTATGGAGCTTGTTTTGGCATCTTGAGCCCTATATGCCATGCATGAACGTAAAGGTTGCAACTTTACGTGATGAATCAGCCTTAGGAGGCTAGATCTAGAGTATGAGACCTTATCTCTATCTAAAATCTTCTGAATGAGAAAAGAATCTAAAAGGACTCGACGAGTCGGTTAGGTTTTACCCAATGGTTGGACGCACGACAGACTCAGCGAGTTGATGAGACAACTCGACGAGTTGAGAGGGTTTTACCCATCTTTGGATTTAGAGTAGACTCATCGAGTTGATGAGACAACTCGACGAGTAGGCAGAGTTTTCTTGATCTTTTGGATGATGTGTGGACTCGACGAGTTGGCTAGCAACTCGGTGAGTAGAATCGGGTTTTCATGATTTACTGAGTTCTGAGGGACTCAACGAGTACATGAGTTGTACTCGGCGAGTTGAGTTAACATGGACTGTTGACTTGGGTGTGGACTTCCGTTGACTTTTAGAGTTGGATCAGTTTTGAATTGTTGACTTCCATTCACTTTAAAGTGTTGGTCAACTATGGATTTTGGAGGCCATAGAGGGGCGGAGATTTGACCAGCAGCTCAAGTGTAGGATACATTGCTTTACTTTGTGAGCTGAGTCTTCTCACTGTACTTACCTTGAGTGGTAATTTGTGTGACCAGAGGGTCTTTTGTGCTTATATTGAGTATTGTGATATTATGCATTATGTCTTTGTTATTTATGCGGTATGTTGTTCTGTGCTTCTAATGAGTTAGGACCGGAGGGTCCAAACTGAGTTGTGAGACTGGAGAGTCCTCGCTGAGATACCAGGACTGGAGGGTCTGACCCGAGCTGTGGGATCGGAGGGTCTTCACTGAGACACATGACCAGAGGGTACTTATCGAGACATAGCCATGAGAGGCTAACTATTTGTGTGTGTGGTATTTTGGGGAACTCACTAAGCTTCGTGCTTACCGTGTTGTGTCATATGTGTTTCAGGAACTTTTCAGGATCGCGGGAAGGTGCCAGCTTGATTGTACATACGAGATGGAGTTATGTTTTGAGGATCCTGGATTTTTGTTTAAAGATTAAGGATATGTGTTCTGATAAATTAATACTTTGGGGTTTTTATGAAATGTGTTAATGAGAATTATGAGATTTTAAAATGAAAATTTTGTTTGAAAATTTACGGTGTTACAAGTTGGTATCAGAGTCTTGGTTTGAGGGATTCTGATGTACTCTCGGGTATGTCCGGACTCAAACTGAGGATTTGAGAAAAAAATTTAGAAAAGAAATGACTTTCTAAAACGAGTAAGAGTTTAAAGAGAAAACTAGTTGGAGCAATGTGTACAATCAGCCAGAACCCGAACGATGATTTCCCAAAATACCCTTACTTATTTGTGTTATGAGATATCTATGAGATGTTAGGGATGAATGCTAGAGGATAGGCTAGGTATTTCATATTTAGGTCTAGAGTTGCCTGATTTGTAATACCTTAGCCTAGGGAATGTTATTGATTGATATTATCTGTTGTTTGCTCTGTGTATGTGCTGAGTAAGAGTATCTAGAAATAATATTTTAGAGAGAGCGTTGAGTAGAGGAGTAATCTAGGGGAGATACCTAGATGTGCATTTGAGGAATATAATGAGAGAGTAGTGGGATACCCACGAGAGGTAGGGTTTCCTGAGTCGGTAATGCCTTTTAGAGTCGCGGATAGAGCGAGTGGAGTTGTGTGCTAGAGGGGTTTTATGTGTTGGTCGAGGTGATTCGATGCCCGAATGATGCTTGCTTTGTGCTTTGTGGAACTCTTGATGATGGGTGATAGATACAAAGTGAATATGACGATATTTAGGAGGTAAATGGCTTGCATCATGAGGATTTCATCAGCAGCTAATCGCAGAGAAGTGTGAGAACCTTGGAAGATCCTACAGAGATACCTTAGTTAGATGAGTATGCTGATAGAGGAGAATATTCGCTGGAGAGCAACCATGTGTAATGGGATTGGTGATCGAGAAGGTTGAGCAACTACTTAGGAAATCTGGGACGATCCGTGTGGAAAGTTTGAGTAGATGTGGCAGGTGGTATGGGCACGTACTACTGAAAGCAGAGGACTCATACTCGAAATGGAGAGGATTCTAGAGGTTCTAAATAGAATGTAGTAAGGAGGTAACATGGTTTGGGTACCATGATTCGTAGCAGAGTGTGTTGCCATTTTTACCAGTTATCCGACGATGGGTGTTCAGACTGGGAATGGATATGGTAAACTATGGGGCCAAAGGGCCATGTCGGTTGAGCTTCGATAGAGTGTACCTTGTGAGGGAATTGAGTTTAGATCCCAAGGAGTTGTCTGGTGGGCTACTAGTTAGAGTCGTAAGACTTGAGGAAAAGTGGAGATGATATGTTGAGGAGGATTGCGGTCTGGGTTGAGTGACGGACCGATGGTTGACATGCCACATCATGTGACGAGAATTACACTATTTCGCTTCTCGTGTGAAGCGAACGAGATAACGAGTTTCCGGTTCCAGAGTTTGGAGGTAACCCCGAGGGGTAGCACATAATTGAGATATTTTCACCAGAGTAATTGTGGTATGTTCGCTGCGAGGTATTTCCTATACCGTGTGAGGGTCATCCGTGAGGACTGAGATGGATGATGACAAGGAGATGCCTTATTTGAGTAAGGCATACTTTTTAGCAGCAGTTCCAAGTAATCAAGAAGAGTATATCGGGGCAGCGACCCTTGTTGCTATGATGTGTATCAAATGTGAAAGTGATGTCTTTTGCTTCTATGATGATCCACGCAATGGAATGTTGGTTGAGAGATTAGAGACGAGGTGTGTGATAGTGCATTATTTCCTGATCGAGATTCGTGACTAATTCAGGACAGTTGGGATATCCAACAATGTGTCGGTATGTGATTTCGAGATGACTAGATACAGTCACATGGGGAGGATTTCGAGAATTTCATCTGAGATTCGGGATAATTTGAGTTGTTTGTGTTGGAATAGGTGTCTAAGCCCATAACTATAATTGGTATGTACTTGAATTGATAGCAGCACAGTCCTTTTGGGTTGCCCTCAAACCTAGCAACCAGACAAGGAAATTATGAAAGGAGAGATATTAATTTATTATAAGATTAATAAATTAATATAAATGAATTTATTAATATGTTAATAGATTAATATATTAATAAGAAATTATTTTGTTTAATTAATTGTTAGCCAGAAATTAATTAGAATTAATTTTGGGGTTAAAAGAATTAATTATAAGGTGCAGGGACTAGTTTGCAATTATCTAATAGTTAAGTGGAAGGCTCTAGAACCCCCTTGGATAAGGGTGGACGAAATCTTTAGGGGAAACCCTAATAATTTCGTCCATAGGGGCTTGGATAAGGCCCTTGGGTTTGCTTAGGCCCTAAGCAAAGGATAACTAGGGTTTCCCCTAAACCCTAGATCCATCAGCTATATAAGGAGCCTCCTGGTTCATGTTTTGGTCACTCTTTTCTTTTGAAGAAACCCTAACGGCTGAAAATTTTCATACTCCCTCTTCCCTCTCTCCTCTACTTTCCTTCTTGCTAGTTTGGGTGTGATTCCATTAGAGGCATTACACTTGTGGTGCTAAGCTTCCAAGAAGATCAAGATCAAGATCAAGGGAATCATCAATTGTTTACTATAACAATTGAAAGGTATGTAATTACTAAACCCTAGTTTGTAAATTTCGATTATAGCCTCTCTCCTCTAGGGTTCTTGTTTTGCAATTCAAAGTTGTATGTTCAATAGATAAAACATAGATCCAAAGTAGGTTGCATGTGAACTTAGGAATTGTTTTCTAGTTTATTTGTTTTACCTAAAACCCATCAGTTTGGTCTTTGTCGGGAAGATCATCGAGTGTTGCGGTGTACGTTCCAAGAGTCAAGTGTGATGTACCTAGTGAAACAGTTTGTAGAGTAGACTGTTGGTATGCTAATTTGTGATGGTTCGAACCCTGAGTGGGGGAGAACTGGGTATTCTATTGAGAGGATCAGCGATCTATTCAAGTGTGGTTAGAGAACTGGTTATGGAGATCTGTGATACGGACACATGAGATTTGGGTTATTGGTGGATGAGGCAAGGTTCAGAGCGAGATCATGCATGTTATATGTGTTTAGGAAAGGATGAATGTATCCGCATCGAGTAAACGTTGGTCAGGGACCTTATTGTGGTTAGGAATTCTTCGAGTTTGTAGTGGTTAAGTTCGAGGCGGTTGGCTCATTGAGGTCCAGTTTTGACTGTTGAGAATATCTAGTTCGATGTATGGGTTGTTATATGCACTCCGGGAAGGGAAACAATTGATTTGACAACGAACTTCAAACTCGGTATGAGTATTCTCGCATGGGTTTTAAGCAGTAGACGATGGGATTTTGGATTGTCGTCAACGTGTTCTTAGACTTTGACAATTCATCTGAGTTTCAATTGTGAGTTGGAGTATTTCGAGGTTACGAGATATGCGAGAGGAAGATCAGTGGTCAAGGCAAGACATTGTGAGATTCTGAGAGGGTGTACCGCGGTATCCGAATATGATGCCCTAAATTTTTATATTATTTTGAGACTTGAGTTTGTGAGATGGCCAGTGGAGTACTGAGTGGTTGTTGTTCCAGTGGGAGCCCTTCATCTAATTGTCATCGAACGGGATTATCCAAGAATGTGAACTGTAGCAAGAGAAAGTGCCTTGTTGTGGCGACTGTTGTTAGGAATAGTGATGCTTAATCTAGGTGGTTATGTGTGCCTATATATGATTGATTCGCAGAGCATGAGTTAGTTAACTCAGTGGGGTGATGACTTGAGGAGGTGATTGTGGGGTGATAAGAGAACGACTGGATCCGAGTGGGAGTAATCACTCGGGACTATCAGGGAAAAACCGTAGGGTGAGCCCACGGCGAGTGAGAGTATTGTGAAACTGCGGGAAGCCGTAGCATTCACGAGTCAATGAGAGTGTGTCGTAAGCCTACGGGGAGCCGTAGCTTTCATGAGTCAGCGAGAAAGTGTCGTAACCCTGCGAGGAGCCGTAGCTTTCGCGAGTAAGTGAGAGTGTGTCGTAAGCCTGCGGGGATCCATAACTTTCACGAGTAAGTGAGAGTGTGTTGTAAGCCTGCGAGGAGCCGTAGCTTTCGCGAGTCAGTGAGAGAGTGTCGTAAGCCTGCGGGGAGCCATAGCTTTTGTGAGTCAGTGAGAGAGTGTCGTAAGCCTGCGGGGAGCTGTAGCATTCACGAGTCAGGGAGGGAATGTCGTAAGACTACGAGGAGCCGTAACACTCATTAGTTGATAAGAAAGAATGTTGTAACTACGGGGAGCCGTAGTATTCACTAGTCAGATCATAACGCAAAGGAGCTCTTAGGCTTGGGTAGCCTTACCTATTGAGTCTTTGGGAAATTGGAGGCCGGACCAGGGGTGAGAATGGGGTCTCCATGATGGTTGGGAATCGTTACATCCCGATTGGATAAGTGGTGTACGCATAGATTTGTGGATAATAGGGGCATGAGTTGAGTATCAGATTGGGGATGAGTGGTTCCAATTCTTCTGTTGAATCAGACTCCCGAGCTTGAGTTTGGTTCTATTTGTGTAATGAGTAGGCACGATGATATTTCGGATCTTCGGATGGGTTTCACTTTGAAAGGTAATGGGTTCCATCTGACGTCTTAGACCAGAGTGGGTCAGTTCGTTGGTTTGGGAAGGACCACGAGACGCATGGAACTAGTGAGTGGTACACGACAGAGTTCGGAGGTGAAGCGACTTCAGATGGGGTTGTAGTATTCGCTCGAGGTAAAGCGAACTCCGTGTCTGGTGTGTCATATGATGGTCAGGGATAGCTATTTTGAGAAGGAAGTATGTAAAGTCGGTTTATTGGGTGTGTAATGGGTAGCCTTTGGAGGTTCCACTGTTGGGTCAGGAGCTGACCTTGTGCTCAGTGTTGGAAGGGTATGAGAAGAAGCTAGGCTTATGAGTATAAATTTCAAAGGATGGTTCCGAGCGGGTATGACCATTTTATTGTGTTTGAGGACATTAGGGATGAAAGTGGGTCCAAAACCGGACCGGTTTACCTGGAACCGGAAAACCCGGAACCCAGAAGGATTATAAGAACCGAGAACTGGACCGGTACACGGTAACCTGTTCCGGGTATCAAACCGGGTATAGCAGGTATGGAACCGGTTGGAACTGGAAATTGCAAATTGGAACCGGATTCGTATATTAGACCTGGAAATAACCGAAAACCCATAAATGGAACCGGAACCCGGAATTTTTAAACAAAAAGAAGTCATCAATTTTTGATGATCCGTTGAAGGAGATACAAGAACTAATAGCCTTAATAAAGCACGATATAACAGCTCTAAATGTAGTTGTATCTAATTTGCAAACTCTTCAAAATATAGAAATTGATGAGGATGATTATTCAAAAGATACAATTTTCCATTCTACTACTGTTTGTGATGATTTGAAGAACAAGCTAATGGGAGCTACAAAAAAGTTTCCAGATTTATTAACAAGGACTAGGTTGTTTCTTGTTTATATTCTTTATTCTCCTCCCCCTTTAATGGTTATAAATTACAATTAATCTCAATCTTGTTTTTACAATAGAACATCAAGGCTCATGAAAACAGGAGACAAATCTTTTCTACAAGGGTAAAATATGGGACAGATTTGAGTTCCAGGGGTAAAATAGGAAACTTGCCTTTTTATGTAGTTTATGTGTTTGTTTAGGATTCAGTTAAGATTAGTATAAATAGGGATAATGTTTAGGTTAATTTGGTTCAGTTTTTTTTCCAGCAATAATCCTTGGTTGCAAGTAAATTGAAGTTTCGTTTAATTCTAAAGCTTGTCCCCTGTTTTCCCAGACCTGTTGTTTGTCCCATGTTGGTTCCAATTCCTTTGTTTTCTTCATGTGATTATCTTCATGTGATTATCTAAAAGTCTCATTGGTCCCATTTACTTTCTGATCAATTGGGACGTTACTAACAAAATAAATTTAATGGTGAAAACAAATACCAATTCACAAACTTCTTAATTAATTGGGTATATATATTTGTTTTCATAATATCCTTTTCGTACAACAGATTTAGGTGCAGGAACTATGAAATATCATCCACCACCTGAGTTCATATTAGTTCTATAAATAAATAACTATGAATGATGGTCATAGTTTATAAGAATAGATACTTTAATTTAAGTAAGAAAAATGATTAATATATGCTTATGCATGTTAAAGGTCCAATTGATCTTGTCTTCTGCATTAATTGATGACTTCTTTAATGAGCTCTATTCCATAATAGTTTCCTCCTAATGTAAAACAACTAGAGAATCAAAAGAAATTTGAGTAATAAAATTTAATTTGGTTTTATCGTTTTTCAACCGACTTTTGAGTATTCAAAAAAATTTCAGCCGACCATGATAATTTCACTGTGAAACCATAAAATAGGTGTTCTGATTTGTTTTTTAAATTTTGTAAATGCAGGAGAACGTCGGCCGGTTCCGGGTTTTTTACATATCCGGTTCCAAAAACCGATTCCGGTCCATTAACCTGGTTCCGGTTTTTTTATCCGAAATACCGGACCCGTTGGACCCATACCTGAAATACCCGGAACCCGGATAAGACTAATTTTGGAACCCAATACTCGAACCGTTTAAGCATGTTCCGATTATATCGGTTCCGGTTCCGGTCCGATTCTGGTTCCGGTCCGGGTTTCCGGTTTTATAACTCATCCCTAGAGGACATAGTATAGAGGTTCATTTTTCAGATGGCTTCTGATAACAATTCAGGTGGTGGTGGGTCCCTGGTGAGATGTGACCCTTCCGCTCCTTTTGAGCTACGATTTGGGTCGATTGGTATATCTGACATGAGTGATCGGTAGCCATATATTGGTCAACGACCTATTTCCATCGATCGCAACAAGGAAATCAGAGTTGACAGTGTGTTATCGGGGTACGTTAGTCAATGAGCGAGTAACATGATGATATCTTGCATCAGCGGTCTAGCCGGGAGATAGAACACTAGGGTTTCCAGGTTCTAAAGAGTCAGAACTGGTACGCAGCGGCAAAGGGGTCCATCCTATTTTGGGATTGGGAGTTCCTAAATAGGTTCGGGTGTCTTAGAAGGGAGATTGTTGTATGATATGAGATTTCTGGTGGTGCTTCTCGGGTTATTGGGTTTGATCTATGCGTTGTCAAGGAGTGATTTCGAGGGTAAAATCTAATTCAAGTGGTGGAGAAATTTAACACCCTAAATCCTAGATGAGAAATTAAGAGTTATAATGCACTGTGGAGGACCTACTCGACGAGTTGGTTGGTCCCGACTCGTCGTGTAGGGGCTGTGTGACATCCCCATTTTCACGGCCAGAAAAGACCGATTTGTTTATGCTTTGTTTTATAAAATCAGAGTAATCTTTTAAAGAAAACAGTTGCAGAATTTGTTCCCAAAACAAAATATGATAAAAATTATCAAAGCATTTCTTTAAAGAAATGTATTTTCATTATATAACAAAATCTCGGGATGTCATGTTCAATACATACCAAAAGCATAAACAGAACAAAATAGACCTTACAACAGTTATTCATAACTACTAGCCTATAATCCAAAATCTCTCGTCAAGTCCACCAACTTATACTCTTGTGCCATTACCTGTAATGCAAAGAAAACTGAGTGGGTCAGGCTTGGGATCCTGGTGAGCATATAGGGTTTTCGATCCACAATAATATAATTATTATATTCAACCATTAATCAATCAACCCAATTACCCATCACCATTATCTTCTTTATTTCTTAGGATTTTACTCTAAGAATTCAACTGCCCGCCATTCATTCATTCCTAAGGATTGACCTAAGGAATTGGCACAAAATCTATTGCTACATAAGGCGCATCTACCAACATCATCATTTAAGCGCCTCTACCAGGATTACGTCATACACTATGAGGCGGGACTGCCAGGTTTATGACATTCTCTTTTAAGCGCATCTGCCGACATTATCCTATAAGCGCATCTGCCAGGATTATCCCATAAGCGCATCTGCTTGTATTACGACAATCTCCATTTGGCGCATCTGCCGACATTATCCTATAAGCGCATCTGCCAGGATTACGACATTCACTACTTGGTGCATCTACCGATATTATTCTTAAGCGCGTCTGCTAGTTTTATGACATTCTCTAATTGGTGCATCTGTCAATATCATTCTTAATCATCTTTCATACCTCCTCATTTTATCACATACCAACTATCTCATCTACACATGTTCTACCCAACATATTTGTAGATATAAAATACATATACAGTTTAACTCATTTAAAAACTATATAAAACATCCATTCCACACTCATCTCAAATAAGCAAACAATGTATAAACACATAGCACGTATTTCATAGCAAATACTTCATATCTATGCGGTAGAAGAAAGTAACTGCACACTCACACAAAACATATACTTAATACCTCCAAATAATACTTGTATTAGAATCGTATTTTAAAAGGGGCTATACACTCACACATATAAACAACAATATATATATATATACACATAGCACGTATTTCTTAGCAAATACTTAATATTTATGTGTTAGAAGAAAGTAACCACACACTCACTTGATTTAGAAGATGATCGGACATCACTACGACTTGTAGAAGTAGTATTCTTCGGTAGATCTGGAAGATCTTCACAAAAATTGGCTTCTCGCGGGCAGAGCTTCGGCTCGGGAATCGCACTTCACGGGATCTTCGGGGTTTCTAGACTTGCTTCGGGGATCGGGAATGATACCAGGGCTTCGGGATACTTCTGGCATGCAAAACGATGAAAAACGGGAGAAAGAGAAGAGAATTTGGCAAATGGAGTCGGCTGCCCTCGCAAGCCTTTTATAGAGGCTGAGCCTCGCACATACACTAGGCGTAATGCCCTTACGCGGGGCGTACTCCTCCGAAGTCGTCACTGCATGCGTCATCGGAGCTTCGACGTCATCGCTTACGAACCCAGAGCACTCGAGTGGTACGCTGGGCGTACAGCACTACACTGGGCGTAGTGTGGATCGGAACGGTGACTCCTTCGGATATACATCCGAATTAAAGATTAAATAATAAATATTATTTATTTAAAAACTTCGGAAATTCATATCTTCTTCATACGAACTCCGTTTTCGATGTTCTTTATATCCCAGCATAGGTGAGACTACGCTCTACAACTTTCGTTTAGACTCCGTCGGCTAATTTTGACATTATTTTTATTATTTTATTTTAGTAGGCCGGGACAGGAAAACTCCGTTATAAATTCATAACTTCTTCATCCGACGTCCGTTTTCGCCTATCTTTTTATCGTTTCACTACAATTGACGAGATCTTCGATTCTCGTTTAGATTGTTTCGGCTAAAAACCGCTCGATCTCAAATCGAGTATTCGGGTTGCATACTGCTAAGCTGAAACTTAGAAAAATCATAACTTCCTCATACAAAGTCAGATTTGGACGTTCTTTTTATTCACGCTCATGGTTTGACGAACTCTATGACTTTTGTTAAGATATATAAGGCAAAATATTTCTCTAACATAAATTCACTATTTACGTCGCGCTGTGTCGTGCCGGTTCTGTCGCGAAACTTCGACAGGTCATAACTTCTTCGTTATAACTCGGATTGCGGCGTTCTTTATATGCACGGAAACCTTGTAACATATAATATAACTTAGTTAAGATTATTCATTCTAAATAATATTTCATCAAAAATTCATTTTTTGATGCCTATCGTCTCTAAATTGACTAGCCCGGATCTACGGGCGTTACAGGCTGAGCTGGCCACGCGGGTTATGTAGCCTACTCGTCGAGTTGAAAAGTTGGACTTGACGAGTTATGTCAGTATTAACAAAACCCTAATTTTAGGGCTTGCACCCTATTTAATGGCTCTTAAGCCCTTATTTCTGCCTCTCTAACCATTTACACACACTGAGAGAAACCCTAGACAAGTTGTAGTCATTGTGAGAGAGAGAGAGAGAGAGGCCAAAGATCTTGTGTTCAAGTGCATTTTTAGAAGAAGGTTGAAGAGCAAGAAGGTTTGGAACGAGAAGAAGCTTTGGATCCAGTGTTCTTTCGGTGATAGCTTTCAATTGGAGGTAAAAAGTTATCTCCTTGATCATTCCTTTTGTTAGATCTCTTTCTAGAGAGTCTTAGGGCTTTATCCCATCTATCTTTTGGAATGGAGTTGTTGAGCTGGTCATGGAAGTTGAGACTATAGATCTGAGCTATATAAGTCCCTATGAGCACAAAGATTCAAGCTTTATCAAGCTTTGGGCAAGTCTTCAAGCACAAAGACCTTTATGGAGCTTGTTTTGGCATCTTGAGCCCTATATGCCACGCATGAACGTAAAGGTTGCAACTTTACGTGATGAATCGGCCTTAGGAGGCTAGATCAAGAGTATGATACCTTATCTCTATCCAAAATCGTCTGAATGAGAAAAAAATCTAAAAGGACTCGAAGAGTCGATGAGAGGAATCAACGAGTCGGTTAGGTTTTACCTGATGGTTGGACGCACGACAGACTCAGCGAGTTGATGAGACAACTCGACGAGTTGAGAGGGTTTTACCCGTCTTTGGATTCAGAGTAGACTCGATGAGTTGATGAGACAACTCGACGAGGAGGTAGAGTTTTCCTAATCTTTTGGACGCTGCGTGGAATCGACGAGTTGGCTAGCAACTCGGCGAGTAGATCGGGTTTTCACGATTTACGGAGCTCTAAGGCACTCGTCGAGTACATGAGTTGTACTCGGCGAGTCGAGTCAACATGGACTGTTGACTTGGGTGTGGACTTTCGTTGACTTTTATAGTCGGATCAGTTTTGAATTGTTGACTTCCGTTGACTTTAGGGTTTTGGTCAACTGTGGGTTTTGGAGGCCATAGAGGGGCGGAGATTTGACCAGCAGCTCGAGTGTGGGATACATTGCTTTACTCTATGAGTTGAGTCTTCTCACTGTACTTACCTTGAGTGGTAATTTGTGTGACCGGAGGGTATTTTGTGCTTATATTGAGTATTGTGATATTATGCATTATGTCTTTGTGATTTATGCGGTATGTTGTTTTGTGCTTCTAATGAGTTAGGACCGGAGGGTCCAAACTGAGTTGTGAGACCGGAGGGTCCTGGTTGAGATACCAGGACTGGAGGTTCTGACCCGAGCTATGGGACCGGAGGGTCTTCACTGAGACACATGACTATAGGGTCCTTATCGAGACATAGCCATGAGAGGCTAACTATTTGTGTGTGTGGTATTTTGGGGAACTCACTAAGCTTCGTGCTTACCATGTTGTGTCATATGTGTTTCAGGAACTTTTCAGGATCGCGGGAAGGCGCCAGCTTGATTGTACATATGAGATGGAGTTATGTTTTGAGGATCCTGGATTTTTGTTTAACGATTATGGATATGTGTTTTGATAAATTAATACTTTGGGGTTTTATGAAATGTGTTAATGAGAATTATGAGATTTTAAAATGAAAATTTTATTTGAAAATTTACAGTGTTACAATCCTAAGGGATTAAGTGCTTAATAAAGGAGTGGGATCAGGCCGCGTACGTTTGGTGTACTCAGCATCCTTGGACTTTGACTTTCATTGACTTCCATTGACCGTTGAATTTTGACCAAGTTTGATCTTGGCTCAATTTTGAGGATTTTGGGATATTAATTAAGATTCTATCTGGTTCTGGTTAGCAGATTCGCAGGTGCAAGTAGTACATAAAAGGATCGTATCATAGTGTTTTAGAGTTCTTCGATTCGGATGAGTTTTTCCTCACTATACATGTGGGTCGAAGACAAAAATGTCGACCCACTTGGTTATATATCCCGGTATATATAATGTTGTTATGTTGTGTCAATTTGTTAGATCTATATCCTAGTATATAGGATGTTTTTATGCTATAGTGATCTGCTAGATCTATATATATATCCTTATATGATAGGATGTTTTAGTAGTGGTATACTGGTTATCATCTAGTGGAGTACCCTAGGGGATGTATGTAGTCATGTAGGATAACCTGAGAACTATTGATCTACTATTTCTTACTTGTTCCTTGTTTGGTTATGGCTCTAGAGTAGGATCATATGTTTGGGTGGCTATCTCACATATGGTTACTTATGGTTATGCATTTCACGGAGGTTAGCTAGTGGCAGGACATTATGCTGTGAGAGGACTAGTTGGAATTAGTGAACTGTATGATTGATGTTTACCTATATTATGTGCCTACTTGTGTAATGCCCAAATATTTTTTACACCATGTATACTCCAAAATATATTCCATAATTATAAAAAAATTTCAAAACATTTTGGTATACACGGGCACACTGGAGCACAAGAAGTTATCACAACGATCGTGCTGGAAGCAAGCACAGGATCAAGTCGGCGTTACAATCATTAACCTACAAAACATTCACAAACAAACAACATAAGCCTCACGGCTTAGTGAATAAAAACTACATTAACATAAACACATAATCCAAATAATAAATAATCCATCAGGAAAATATATTCACAATATCTCCTAAGAGATCTAACAGAAACCTTTTTTACATAATAATCCCATGCTTAGTAAAGCACTAAGCCCATACCTGTCAAATGATACTATCTCCCATCCGAGATAAATATAAACCAATATATCAATATTTCATTATAACAAATTTAGCTAATCAAATACTATATCTCCGATCTGAGATAACATATTCAAATAATTATACCATCATAAGGTGTCATATAATGTCATAAAAATCACCAATACACACATACCAAAATATATAGGTACCAACAACGAATGTTAAATTAGTGTTACTCGCCTAATCACTTGGTTGACACACTACTTCATCCCTTGACCTATATATCCTTCCCGTCTGTCACATACTGGTACCTAACCAACAATTTCCAAGTTCCTTAGAACCTATTATAATTTACCCTTAACTACACCCTGTGACTATATTTCACCAAACTCATTAAATACAATATTATAACAATACTAGGCTTAACCCCATAAACCAATAACCAATTCTAACATATCAGAACATTTCAGTAAATTAGGGTTTATAGCCCTGACAGTCCCAACTAACTATCTTACCGTGAGATTTACTTACAAATCTCACCAACATGTTCGTAATAACACCATATCACGGATACGAGTATATATACATAACATATACTCAAATCTATCAAATCCAAACAATAATGATGTATAAAACAATTACATAATAACGGGGTAAATTATACCTCCGTGAGCCACGTATCTCCCGTATATCAGCATATACCACTTATACGACCTTCCCGTAACTGATTCCTGTCAGTGTTTCGCTTACATGCACCAGAACCTACCAAATGACACTAAAAATACTTGTTTTTATACTCTGTAAGATCTCACATCATGATCATTATAAGCTCACGTCGTTACCAGTGTCTAGACATGGTCCTGCCACGCGTCGCACTCTCCCGCCACGTGTCTCGTCGATTCATCGCATCTCACGTCGTGAGAATTAATTGCTCGAATCGTGAGAGTCAAATTCATGAAAATCATGTTTCATGTCGCGGTAGTCAAAGGTTGACATTTGACTTGACTTCCGTTGACTTTCTCATAATGGCATCCTGCTTTCATCTCAACTTCAAATAGCCATATCTTTCTCATACGTACTCCATTTTCAACAAACTTTTTATCCACGGAATCCTCATCACATGAAATACAGCATTCTTCAATAATATTTTAATAATTAACATTTGTAAAAATTAAAACTTTATAGGGTTTATGTCCCCTACCCCTTTCATAACACATGTTACGAAAAACTGGGTGTTACAAGTCTTCCCCCCCCCCCCCCCCCCCCCCCTCAAAAGATTGTGTCACCAGAATCTCCTGAATTCTCATACTATTATCAAGAATTCCATTAAATTATAGTGTTTCCAAGAAGAACTATTAAATCACATCCTCCACTGCAATTGCATAAAAATGCATGGTTATATATTATACTATCACAATTTAATATTATTTTCTTAGCATAAATCCCCCATACATTTATAATACAAATACACATATATCTTTATCAATAATGATAATCATTTCAATACAAAGTGGTTATGAGCTATCAATTACCATCAAATTTATATATCTCATTTTAAACTTCCTTCCGATTATTAACACTTTTCCTCAAGCCTCACAATCGACTAACATTTCTTCGTGAGAAGATCATAACACAGAAAAATTTCACATAATAATGATAGGAACACATTTACTATCCCTAAATAACTCTACTTAATCATAATTTTATTTACTGTCATCATATTCTTTGCAACAAATAGTACTTACTTACTACTTAATTAAACTCAATTATTTCTATTTACCATTCTCAACTATCACCAAGTACTCGATTTACGACTCCTTCCAAGTTACGAGTATTTCACTATTACTAAGTTAGTCAATCACGCACCACGATCTCTAATCCGAGATCACACATACAACTAATTATCAGTTATTACCGAATATCATATGGGTGAACCTCATCACTCACATGAATTTATTAAATCAAAATTTGTAGAATTCACCCAATCCATTATGGTATTTAATACCAAAATGTAAATCAAATACACAGTAAATACACCGATACTGGTATCTTATATACATACAATAGGTCAATCAAACACCTATTCCTCAATATCTTCACACTACGACGATATCATTTCATTCTCACCATAATAATCTCTTACTATGTTTTCAATATGTCATGTCAACCAGTGACATTACTAATTCATCCTTATTCTCATGGTATCTTAGATACCATCTTGTAACGCCCAGATTTTTTTCACACCAGGTATACCCCAAAATACAACCCATCATTATAAAAAATTTTCATAACATTTTGGTATACACTGGCATACTAGAGCATAAGAAGCTATTACAAGGATCGTGTTGGCAGCAAGCACAGGATCGAGCCGTGTGTTACAATCTTTAACCTACAAATCATTCACAAGCAAACAACGTAAGCCTCATGGCTTAGTGAATAACAACTACAATAACATAAACACATAATCCGAATAACAAATAATCAATCAGGCAAATATATTCTCAATATCTCCTAAGAGATCTAACAAAAACCTTTTTTTGCATAATAACCCCATGCTTAGTAAAGCATTAAGCCTAAACCTGTGAAATGATACTATATCCAATCCGAGATAAATATAAACCAATATATCAATCTTTCATGATAACTAATTTAGCTAATCAAATACTATATCTCCAATCTGAGATAACATATTCAAATAAATTATACCATCCTGAGGTACCATATAATGTCATAATAATCACCAATACACACATACCAAAATATGCAGGTATCAACAATAACGGATTTTAGAGTAGTGTTACTCACCTAATCACTTGGTTGACACACTACTTCATCCCTTGACCTATACAGCCTTCCCGTCTATCACATATCAGTACCTAACCAACAATTTCCAAGTTCCTTAGAAACTGTTCTAATTTACCCTTAACTACACCCTGTGACTATTCGTCACCAAGCTCATTAAATACAATAATATAAAAATACTAGGCTTAACTCCATAAGCCAATAACCAAATCTTACATATCGGGTCATTTCAGTAAATTAGGGTTTATAATCCTGATAGTCCCAACTAGCTATCTTACCGTGAGATTTACTTACAAATCTCACCAACAAATGTGTAACAACACCATCTCACGGATACGAGTATATATATATATATATATATATATATATATATATATATATATATATATATATATATATATATATATATAGATATATATATATATATATATATATATATATATATATATATATATACACTCAAATCTACCAAATCCCAACAATAATGATATATAAAAAAATTACATAACAACGGGGTAAAGTATACTTCCGCAAGCCACGTATCTCCCGTATATCAACATATACCACTTATACGACCTTCCCGCAACTGATTCCCGATAGTGCTTCGCCTAAGTGCACCAGAACCTTCCAAATGACACTAAAAACACTCGTTTTTATACTCTACAAGCTATCACGTCGTGAGCAGTGTCTAGACATGGTTAGGCCACGTGTTGCACTCTCCCGCCACGTGCCTCGTCGATTCATCACATTTCAAATCGTAAGAATTAATTGCTCACGTTGTGACAATCATGTTTCACATCATGGTGGTCAAACGTTGACCTTTGACTTAACTTCTGTTGACTTTCTAATAAGGGCATCCTACTTTCATGTCAACTTCAAATAACCATAAACAAACTTTATATCCACTGAATCCTCATCACACGAGTTACAACATTCTTCAATAATATTTTAATAATTAACATTTCTAAAAATTAACCCTTTCTAGGGTTTAATAGTTGGATTAGGTGTCTAAGCCCATAACTATAATTAGTATAAACTTGAATTAATAGTAGCAATGTCCTTTTGGGTTGCCTTCAAACCTGGTAATTGAATAGGATTATTGTTAGAGAGAGAAGAATGATTTATTAATTTATTACTTGGTTAATAAATTAATTAGAAATCTAAATAAATGATTTATTAATGTATTATGGAAATAATATATTAATTAGAAATTATAATGTTTAATTAATATTTAATCAAAAATTAATTTGCAATTAATTTTGAGATTAAATGAATTAATTGAAACTGCGGGGACTAAAGGTGAAAATATTCAATAGTTTAGAATTGAGCACTCTAGAACCTCCCTAAAGGGTGGAACGAATTCTAGGGTGTTCCTAGGGTTTCCTTGGGCACTAAGGGTGCCTTGGATGCCTTAGGGAGGAAGTTAAGGGATTAGGGTTATCTTGGATACAGGTGCCTAATCCAATACCTTCCTAGCACCTATATAAACCCTCATTAGGGTTGAATTTCGTGAATGACTTATTTTCTAGAGTCTTGGCCGAAATTTTTCTCTATTCCTTCTCTCTCTATAGTAATCATTGGTTTCTTGGCTTGTTTGTGAGCCATTAGAGGCGCGACACTTGTGGCGCTTGCTACCAAAGGTCTTACAAGCAAGGATTCAAGAATGTTTACAATAATAAATTTCAAGGTATGTATTATAATCCTTTTTATAATACATAAAACCTAGGGTTTCTTCTTTGTTATTCAAGTTTGCATGTTCAACTAGTGAAAACCTAGATCCTTAATTATAGGGTTGCATGAACACACAGGATTTGTAGTTATGCTCATAACCCATCAGTGGTATCAGAGCCTAGGATGTTTTTCAATTGAACTTGATACAATTGTGAATCATTCATAGAAGAAGGGACCAGAATTGTCATTCTGTTCATAGAACTCGACGAGTTCATATTTAGAACTCGACGAGTTGGCCCAACTCGACGAGTGCATTGCACAGACTCGCCGAGTTGGCCTGTCAGGTCCCTGATTTTTCGATTTTGATAATCTTGGCTTAATTAGGATTATTATCTTAATTCATTTTTCTTCCTACAATTGAATTTTTATTAAAGGTAATTGTATATCTTTATCAAATTTAATGATTTGGTTTAATTTTTTATAAAGATAAAATTAAATGGTTAATTTAATTATTAAAAATTTAACCTAGTATTTTTTGAAAAGTTTTAGAAAAATACCCATTTGGTTTCGTTATTTAAAATTTAATTAAATAGTTTAATTTTGAAATCGTAGATTCTAGTATCCTAGTATTTTTAATGTTTAAATAATCAAGTTAAAAGTTTAATTTATTAAAAGATTAAATCCCTATTATTTTAAAAGTTTAAAATACACCCTTATACTATATAAAATTAAAAATGATATATATATATATATATATATATATATATATATATATATATATATATATATATATATATATATAAGAAAAGTCAGTCTTACCGTTAGTAGGCCTCATTCACGAAGTTGATCTATAATGAGCGTTTAAGGAAGCGGCCTATAAAATGACCCCCATTAGGTATCTACTCTTACTCGCCGCTCTCTTGACTAGTGGAGGGTCGTTAGCCAAACAAGTTTGATAGGACACTAAACTCTCATTAAAAGTATAATGAATTATAAAGTAACTAAACCATTTTCTAAAATCCCATTCTTAGTTACCTTTAGGAAAAATATGAATTTGATGCTAACCCATGAAATTGCACATTGCACCTTATTGGTCGTTAGTGGAGCGTGTGTGGTTAACCGACACACTAATATGGGACTGATATTTTTGGCAATGGGTGTCTCGTAAATTATCATTGATCGATGGAGCGTGTGTGGCTAACCGACACATCGATTGGGTGATAAATGACATCGAGAAGTACCAAACTAATTTGCATGGTAATCCACATCTCGTTTGTGATCCTAAGCATCTCAGTCACAAAGTGAGAGCATAATCGAGATTAAACATGCCATTGAATAGTTCAATGAATGTCAAAAGATCTATGAGTTTCATTAGATTGAAACTGGTAAATGCTTACCTGCCTAAAATAGATTCGAATTTGATTACGGCATCCCTCTTCAGAATTCGAATCGAAAATATGGATGCTATCCTTAATTTAAATTTTGGGTTAATAATTAAGTATTAAATAAATCAACTAACTTGAATTCTTTTTTCTTTTTATAGATGTCGAGTCAAGACAACAATGGTCTTCCTAATCCTTCTGGAAATAGTTTTCCTTTTCAATCAGAAGATGATCTTCCACAAGTTGATCATGGTGAAAGAATGTTCCCTTCTTCAAATGGTGGAACTAAAAATCATGGTTCTCCAACTCTTCCTCCACCTCCTCCAGTGATTCTCCCCGACCCACGTATTCTTCAACTTGAAAAAGTTCAAGGTTACTCAAGCCATGTTGGCATGCAAACACTTAGATGGAAATTCTATGTGTGCACATGTTCTAAACATAAAGTCACACATTGTCAGATTGGGAATGTTGGGTATCGTTTTCTCAAGGGAGTTGGCTATTGACTTTGTTATAGTTTCGCTTCCTAACTCATATAGTCAGTTCATTGAAGACTTCCATGAGAGGGACCATGACGTGACCCTAATTGATCTGACACATTTGCTAATTGTTGCTGAAGCAGAAATGTTGAAGAGAACTGGTCAAGAAAATGTGTTTGAAGGATCTGTCTCCCAAAACTCCATGGACAATAGCAGCAATGGTAGTCCAGAAAAGTTTTCTCTTCCCAAAGGAAAAAGATCGGCCAAGGTCAAACCGTTTGACCATATGGTAAAGAGAAAGGCCAGTTCTGAGATAGTCCCATGTGTTGTTCCTGAGGAGTCCATATGTTTCTATAGCCAATTGAAGGGATATTGGATGCGAAGTTGCCCTGTCTACCTGAAAGATCGCAGAGATATTAAAGTCAAGTTGTATGACTCTACTTCAGTTACATCCACTATCTAACTCTATTTTATTAAGTTCCTATTCATATATTTTTATTACATGATATGATAGTCATATTTTGATGTTTTGCGGGATCTAAGAGAATGAAGGAAGCTTAAGAAGAAGTAAGCTAATTCTGATGGTGAGAGATGGATTTCGATCACATGATTCAATGATCAGAATTTGAAGTTATTGCTTAGGGGTTATGATAGAAATATGTAGAAATAGAGTTTTCATATATATATATATATATATATATATATATATATATATATATATATATATATATATATATATATATATATATATACATTGTAAGGACAAATTTTCCCGCACATTATCAATAAAGTAAAATTTTTGTTTTATTGTGTTTACTTTAAATATTTCCTTACAATGGTATTTATGGAAATTGGTGGTCATATTTCTATTATTAGCAATGTTAACAGTGAATTTGAGTCATTGTTATATCATTTGTGGTAATGTCATAATTGACCAAGTGAAAAGGGAATTCTTATCACCCAAGTTTCAATTGGATAGAAACTTGGAATCATACAATTTGAATTGTGTGATGTATGACAATCTTGATCTTTGGAAAATTAAGACTAATTCGTTGATTACATGTTTATGTGAGTCAAAGGGAAGGACTAAAGGATCTAGTACACATTGATGTAGATTATTCAGATCCATCACAAAAGGATGATAGGTTTATTCGTCATGATTTGTTGATTGTTCAGTAAATATGATTATGCTTATAAGATTAAGTGTAATTCTAATTCTTTGAAAAAGTTTCAAAGAGTGGCAGAACGAATAAGAAGAATATGTTAGGCAGAAAGATAAATGTTTCTCTAATCTGAAAGGAAAGAGAGTACTTTGGTATCGTGTTTTAAGATCATCTTAATGATTATACAACCATATCACAATTGATGCTCGAAGAACATCTTAATGCATTTATATGACTAAGAAGAGGATTCGGATATTGTTGAAATGGTTTAATCGAGAGATGAGTCATACTTCGTATCAAATAAAGTTTTAGAGTCATACTCTAGTAACTACAAATCGTATCTAAAAACTTATTTCAGACTAAGTAGGTTTATAATACCTCATGAATTGTGGAGTGGAAATGTTTTATTACTCTAGCACATTTGGAATTGGTAGTAGTGTTGTTTTGGTTAAAACAAAGGATAGACTAAGACCAATTACATGAAGTGTTTTCTTGTCGAGAATCCACACTAACTTTTGAATGTTTGTTTTTGCTTGTCAAGGATTGTTCCTTGAGAGAGAAATTTACATGTCAAGAAGTCATTGGGAGTCTTATTGATCTCGAAGAGTTTCAAGATTCAATCAAGAATAAACCTTTTAGTTATCACTAGCACATGACCTGAGGTTGATAACCTATCGTGTTGACACATTCTTGTTTCTATGCAGCTTCCAGTTGAGTTGGAAATGCGTGTGAGTTATGTGGTTCACATTTGACTACAAAAGGCAGAGCATGTTGGTTAATGATAGTACATTGATCAATATGAGTGAGCTGCTTGACAACTTGGAAGCGTTGGTAGGCCCTTGTGCTACCAGATGGCAAGAAATTATGAATAAGAAAAGTTCGGTCCATGAAAGGAAAAACAAATTTTGATTTTGGTTTGTCCTCAACCTTATCCTATGGTTGTAGGTTGGAATTGATAAATTCACATGGATAGTAACACATAAATCATAAAATTTAGGTGGCAAAAGTTTTCACTCTAATTTTTGAAAAAGATTATGAGGAAACACTTTTGCTAGTAGATTTTTAATCTTATTGATACCATGGTTAGCAGGTGTGATAATTGTGTTATCAAATTCATATATGATTACGGAATCCCTTTTCATAGTTTGAATTGTGAGAAATGGCAAGCAATAGTTTGAACATTCAGGACTTATCGCCATAAGTTCTAAATAGGTTTAAACACACACATATGTTATCTAATGAAAGGTGTATGAGCTTGAGAAGTCTGGTTGAAGACTTATCAAAGCATCACGTACTAGAAATCAAAACTTTAGTAAGAAATTTAATATTATTGATTTCTAGAATTCCAGTTGATTTCTGGATACATGTCAAATCTAGTGGGAGCATAATTGTTATGCTAGCAAGAATATAATTGTTATGCTAAGTGGGAGCATAATTGTTATGTTAAGTGATGCAAGTTGGCAATACAATTTATAGGAAAAAAAGTTTTCAAATTTGCAAGTGGCAGAGTTTGAAAATTGTTTCACTATAGAAAGTTATAGGGAGAGAGCACTTATACTTCATTTCAAATCTAAAAGTTTAGATTGAAGTATTTTAATGGAACTTAGTCATGAGCATATATGAATATCATGTTGAAGTGATTCAACATAGGAAAATTCTATATATAGAAATATTATAGCAAGAGACTAATCAAGTATCATGTCTTTACATTATGTATCTAATCCCATATGCTTCAGATATAGGATTTATTACATATGCTATGATATTCGCTTGTTCTGATTTTCCAAATTCCTAGGGTATTAAGAGGGAAAAATGACTAGAACAAGATGTGACTAAAGTTGTTAAACAATTGTTAAGAACAATCTAAGGTTCGTTGAAGATTGGTTGGTTGTGGATAGTTAGAAGTATAGTAGTATTTGGAAGGACCATATTGACATGTTTCTGATTAGGATAATTCTTGATCAGAATTGATAGTCATGTAGGAATATGGAAATGTTTTCATAATATGAGTTGGTTATTGAAATCTATATATGAGTTAGAAACTTTAATGCAAGGAAGGTATTCAAGAATTGTATCTTGAATTTGATACTTCATTACCATGAAATTGTTTTAAGTAACAAGTTTCAATGGAGCATTTTGTGACATCGTTAGCAAAGTCTTTGTGACTCTTAGGCCATGTCATCACAAAAGGATATTTCATGCAAGTTTAGACTCTAACACATTTAGCAATGAAAAGAATTTAGAATTATTACTAGTTCTAATAAGAATTTGAAATTGTGAAATGAGCATCATTAGAATAATGTCTAATCGATCTATTCATAAAGGAAGGACCATAGGGAGACATAGTATACATGTCTAGAACATGGCATGAAAGATGTCTAATTCAAGTGTTTAGTTAATTAATCAAAACATTATGCAATTAATAAAGTCTAACTAATATGGTGATTAAATAATAAGTGTTTTGTTTATATTCAATAGTTTTGAGACCATATTTAATTAGGTTATTATTGTGTTTCACTTCGCATGTTTTACTTTCCGAATAATTGGATTATTCAAAACATCCACAGTCGATCATACTTTGGAAATAAGTAGTGAATTAAGACTGTCAAAACATCCAAATAATTGGATTATTCAAAACATTCACGAGTACTTTTGAAATAGGGATTTGAGTATTGGATTAACCTACGCTCAAAGAATTACTTCATGGATTTTATCGTGAGTAAATTTGAGACGATAATATCTTATATTCTTGAAATGAAGACATATGAGTTGTTGTTTACGAGTCGGTTGTGCATTGATAATACGTAAACGCATCAGTAACTTGATGTTATAAAACGTATTGTTGTGCGTGATTTGATGAGTGAATAGTGCAATCATATGAGTCAAATTTTATCTGTTCCTTATGCCCTAACAGGGAAAAGCGATATATGTGGGCCCCTCAATAATTTGATGATAACATCTAAATTGCTTAGCCAAGCCTAGACTGAATTGATGTGTTCAATTAGTAGTCTGATATCAGTCGCCATAAATCGGAAATCGGGAAACAAACCTTGGACAGATAGAATGATTACAATCCATGTCTCATGTTCATACGATATCTTGTAGAACAGAGGAATATTTGATCGCTTATCTTAGGACACGTCACTGACTAGGTCAAAGTTCGACAGCGACTGTTGGTAGTTATAATTTATTGGATTTGGTGTCTAAGCTCATAACTATAATTGGTATGTACTTTATTTGATATGTAGCATGGTCCTTTTGGGTTGCCTCCACTCATGCAACTTGACAGGATGACTAGCGGAGAGAGAGTAGAATTTACTATGTAAAATAATAAATTGGTACTCAGATGATTTTATTAATATATTACAAGATTAATATATTATTTAGAAATCATATTATTAATTGGTGATTAATCAGAAATTAATTTGATATTAATTTTGGGATTAAAAGAACTGATTAATAATGGTGGGGCTGTTTTGCAAATCATTGATAGTTGTGAAACTGGGCCTAGGGACTCGTTGGATGGGAGTGGACGAAATTTATAGCTTGGGCTTATAAGATTTCGTCCAAGGCATCTTAGGGAGGTCCATTGGTTGTTTTGGGCTTAAGATAGGAACTAGGGTTTCCTTATTCAAGTCCAGCTTCAAGACTAAGCAACCTAGCCATATATAAACCCTTTAAACCCTAAGAAAATAGGCCTATGACTCTAGATTGAAACCCTAGCCGATTTCCTTGTCTCTCCTTCACATCCTTTGAATTGGGTGTTTGTGACTCTATTATATGTGCAACACTTGGGGCACTAAGCTTTCAAGAGTAAGGATCTTAAAGGATTGTTCTTGTTATTACAATATAACAAGTGAGATAGTCTTCTAACCCTTTTATATACATGAATTTCTAAAATTTTATGCTAGTTATAAGGTTATTGCTTTGGTATTCAATCTGCATGTTCAATAGAGAAAAACTTAGATCCAAAGCAATTAGGGGTGAATGATCACATAGGAATGTAGATATGCTCAAAAACCCATCACAATTTGTTGGTCAATTTTTGAAGTTATACTTACAACTATAGTTATTAGACTTATCCAAGTGGGTGACTGTTGGATTAGGTGTCTAAGCCCATAACTATAATTGGTATAAATTGAATTGATAGTAGCAATGTCCTTTTGGGTTGCCTTCAAGCCTGGAAATTGAATAGGATTACTGTTAGAGAGAGAGAAGAATGATTTATTAATTTATTACTTGGTTAATAAATTAATTAGAAATATAAATAAATGATTTATTAATGTATTATGGAAATAATATGTTAATTAGAAATCATAATGTTTAATTAACATTTAATCAAAATTAACTTGGAATTAATTTTGGGATTAAAGGAATTAAATGAAACTGTAGGGACTAAAGGTGGCGATGTTCAATAGTTGAGCATTGAGCATTCTAGAACCTCCCTAAAGAGGGGGGGGGGGGGAAATTCTAGGGTGTTCCTAGGGTTTCCCTGGTCTTTAAGAGTGCCTTAGATGCCTTAGGGAGGAAGTTAAGGGATTAGGGTTATATTGGATACACCTGCCTAATCATATATCTTCCTAACACCTATATAAACCCTCATTAGGGTTGAATTTCATGAATGGATTCTTTTCTAGATTCTTGGCCGAAATTCTTCTCTATTCCTTCTCTCTATAATAATCCTTGGTTGCTTGGTTTGTTTGTTATCCATTAGAGGCGCGACACTTGTGGCGCTTGCTACCAAAGGTCTTTCAAGCAAGGATTCAAGATGTTTACAATAACAATTTTAAAGGTATGTATTATAACCCTTTATTATGTGAACTTTTATTATAATACATAGAACCTAGGGTTTCTTCTTTGTTATTCAAGTTTGCATGTTCAACCAGTGAAAACCTAAATCCTTAATTATAGGGTTGCATGAACACATACGATTTGTAGTTATGCTCATAACCCATACCTACCCCTTTTATAACACCTGTTACGAAACACCATGTTTTACAACTTGATGTTTGATGTTTATATGTCTACATATGGTGATAGTGGGTTGAGGCGGTCATGCTTTATGCAAAATCCAATAAACTTGGGAGCATGCCAGACATAAAGTGTAGGCCCAAAAGGCAACCCAAGTTTATGTTGTGGGTGCGGGAGCAAACCAGACATAAGTTGTGGTCCCGAGAGGCAAACTAGACTTATGATGTGGGCTTGGAGTAAGCCAAACATGAGTTGTTGGCCAGTAGGAAAGCTACACTCATGCTGAGGACTTAGGGGCAATCCAGTTTGTTAGCTATAGACCCAGTATGCAGGTTGTTATATGTTTATGTATGGTATTTTAGGGAAAACTCACTAAGATTTGTGTCTAGCCATTTTTTTTATTTTTTAGGTTTTATCGGTGATCATTGGAAGGCGAAGGAGAGACTGTACACACTCATCAACAACATTGAGGATTCCGCGTTTCTTATATTACTATGATTTTCAAGAAATACATTTGGGAATAAACGGTTTTCTTAATAATGGATTTATAATTGGGAAGTTTTACTCTAATATAAATGAAAATTTTTGGTTGTGAAAATGGAACGTTACAATGGGTGAGGGGAATAACATGTGAAACATTTTCTGAACACTCTGCCACAACCAAATCCGACATGCTCTCACTTTTTCTTCTTTTATTAATGTTGAAGATCCCTAACAAATTTCTCATTACTCCCTTCTTAGCCCAAATTGCACTGATTAATTACTTGCCACCATAAGCCGTCTCTCTTTTGATGATGAACTACCACCGATTCTCAATCTTGTGCGACAAATTAAGTTCAACTCGTTTTATGGATTAACAGGAGACAAGAAAATGATCAAAGAAAGAAGGGTGAATCTTCAGAAAATGGTGGATGTATGCGAGGGTAGGCTTTCATAGAGTTAGTATTTTGATGAAGATTTCTTCTGTCTTTGGGTCATGAAAGTGTTGTTTTGAGTAATTTTAATGAAGTCATAACATTTTTGAAATATATGGATTATTGGGCATATTAGTATTCCATTCTTACTTGATGCTTGACTGCATGGATTTAAAGCTCGAATATGTAGATTTCCTAATGAATTCCTCAACTGCCTCATGTTTCCATTTTAATCAATTTGAGTCAACTTGTTTCTAATTGGTGATAAAAATATGTATAAAGAAAGTCGAGATCAAATTAGGAGAGAAGTGGAAATTTTAGTTTGATTTAGAAACAGTTTTACAATCGAAAGGAATCAAAGTGGAAAGAGCATAAACACATAGCCATCTCCTTTGCCTAACAGACCTAATTATTTCCTAGTTCAGTTTTTGAAATTCGAATGGACTAAAATCAAACCCATTACTCACCATCAAAATAAACCTCCTATCTTCCATATCTTTTCGAATTTAACTTATTTCTCATACCATCTCCTTTGCACAACAATATTGATTTTAAATCAAACCCATTATGATGAACATGGTGGAGCAGGTGTCATCGTCTCTTTGCATGCCGATCTTGATTGACAGGGGAGAAGCGATTTGTTGGTGATAGATTTTGGTTTTAGTTTGTTTGTTATTGATTTGGGTTCGCTTGGGTTTGAATATCGAGAATGAGGGTTGCGAATTTAAGGAGATAAGAGAGCTAGAGAGAGAGAGAGGGTGTTTTTTAGTTTTTTTTAAAGTTATATATAATTTAAAAAAGATAAAAGAGATTCAGAAGGTCATAAAATTCATTTCATAGGATTAAGGGCCAACCATTCAAGTTTTAGAAACCACAGGGAGCATTCGTATCAAAAATAAATTAGTAGGGACTAAGTTTGGCTTCTAGTCGACGAGGAATCTCTTACGGCTCAGAATTCATTTCGGGTACAACTTCAGATTGTGAGTGAATTGTGTATTGTGCTTGGGTTTATGTTTTGGATTGGAATTGGAGTTTTGAGTCAGGAAGATGGTCAAATGGGTTGAACTCATTTTTCTATTGAGATTGGAATTGCATTAGGGTTGGGATTGAGTTTGGATTTGTTGTTGAGATTGGAATTGTGATTGGGTTTGGATAGGGTATGGGCAGTATGCAACTAGATAGTAGTAAGTAGGAGGTGAAGAAATTGATGGGTTTAATACAAACAATCCTATGTGTGCATGCAACCCTAGTATTGGATCTATGTTTTCACTATTAGTTATACAGCTTTATGAACACAAAAAGAAACCTGGCATGCTACTATAATTTTCGAAATTCATATATAAAGCTAGAATACATACCTTTTGTTGTTATATAGCAATAACAACTAGTTCCTTGAATTTCCTTAGCTCTTGAAAGCAAGTACCACAAGTGTAGTACCTCTAATGGAGTCACAAACACCATATGCAACTTGGATGAAGAGGAGAAGAAAAGGAGGCACCAAAAACGGCTGGAAACCCTAATGGAAGTCTTCTTTACGTTTTTGGGGCATAGGGGCCCTTTATATACATGTAGGCTATTAGGGTTTACAACTAGGAAACCCTAATTTGACTGCTTAGGCCCTAAGCAGCCCATGGACTCCTTAAACATATCCCTTGGACGATTTCTAATGGGCTACCCATAGAATTCGTCCAACCTATATATTATTTGGTGATCCATAGCCCAATTATAATTATCTTATAATTACAACTTCAGTCCCCAAAGTTTAATTAATCTCTTTTAGCCACAAAATTAATTTACAATTAATTCTTGACTAATATTAATTAAACAATATGATTTCTCCTTTAATATATTATTCTCATAATATATTAATAAATCATATTTAAACCTTTCTCTCCTTAAATCATCCTACATATTGCTATGGTGAAGGCAACCCAAAAGGACCATGCTCATAATCGGGTCAAGTACATACCAAAACAGTTATGGACTTAGACACTAATCCAACAGTCTCCCACTTGGATAAGTCTAATAACTATTTTCCGTATGACTTCAAAACCTGATCAGCAATCGTAGCTTTCAAAAGCCGCTGTCAACTCTGATCTTATCAGATAGCGTGTCCTCTAGATAAGGGATTATATATTCCTCCATTCTCAAGATATCGTATAGACAAAAGACATGAATTTCAATCATTCTCTCTATACCTTTTCCCGACTTCCGATTCATGACGACTGATAACAGACTACAATTGAACACATCAACTTAGTCCCGGCTTGGCCAAGCGCTTAGATGTCATCACTAAATCATCGAGAGGCCCACATATATCGCTTTTATCCCACTTTGGGTAAAAGGAATGGATAAACTTCGACTCAAATGCTCGCTTGCATTTACTGATCGAATCACACACAACAATAAGTTTTATAACACCAAGTTACTGGTGCGTTTACTTATTATCAATGTGTAACTGACCAACAAATAACAACTCACACGTCTCGGTTTCAAGAATATACAATATTATCGTCTCACTAATCACTCGTGATAAAACCGTGAAGTGATCCAAGTGAGCGTGGGTTTAATCCAATACTTTAATCTTATCAAAGCACTCACGAACTCTGCAGCAAACTTGTGCCATGTCTAAACACTTCAGACAATCTACAGACAGATTCATGACAGTCTTTATTCATACCTACTCCCAACGTATGACCAACTGTGGATGTTTGAATAACCTAGTTATTCTGGAAGTCAAAACATGCAAATTGAAACATGACAACAATACTTAATCCTATATGGCCCCAAACTTGTGAGAGTAAATAAAACCCTTCTATTTATCCACCATATTGATTACTCATTATTTATCATTTAATGTTTCGGATAATCAACTCATTACTTGAATTATACCAACAATTGTCCCATGCTCTAAACATGCACACTTTGTTTCCTATGGTTCATGCTTTGTGAAATAGATCACCTGAAAACTTTTCCAATGATGCTCATTTCACAATTCCTTAATCCTAATTATTAGTGTAGGAACACAAGGTTCTTGCCACTACTAGAATATGATAGATTCTAACATTTTATGCAACGATCCCTTTGCAAAATCATAGCACAAAAGTCACCAAGACGTAGCTAATGAAATTACAAAGTACTTTCTTATAAATTGTTACAAGACAATTCCATAGATGTGAAGTCTCACATTCAAAGTACATTCCTTTGAACATCCTTCTTGCATAAAGTTTTCTAATCTAAACACAGAATCTCAATATCCAACTCCCAATATGGAAACATTTCCACATTTGCCACATGACAACTCATTCTTAATAGAATCTTATCTATTCATAATAATGTCGATATGGTCCATCCAATACCATACTTTCAACTACTTACAAGCGATCAATCCTCAGCGAACTTTGGATCATCCTTTGATAGTTGTTAAATTCTTTCAGTCAAAACCAATTCTATTCCTTTTTCCCTCTTAATGCGCTAGGCATTTGGAAAATTTTAGAATGGTAAAATACTATAGCATTTACAATCGATCCTATACCCGAAGCGTATGGGACACGATGCATAATGTCTTACATAAAGATATGATGCTTTACCAATCTTTTGCCATAATATTTTATGTGTCATGTTCTCACAATTCGAACTATGAAGAGGGATGCCGTAATCATAGTCGAATTTTAAGAACACACAATGTATCCTTTGACTGAAGATATTAAAATTTCTTAATCTAAGCTTTAGATTTTGAAACGAAGTATAATATTCTCTCCCTTAATTATAGCAAAACAACTTTTCAACCCATGCAACTTTGCAAATGAAATCTTTGTTTTTCTATAATTAATATTGCTAACTTGCAATACTCGCCATAACAATCATACAAGCATAACACTTATGCTCCCACTATCATGATGATTATCATATAAGCATAACATTTATGCTCCCACTAGCTTTGACATGTATTTAGAAAACAAATGAACTTCCAGAAAACAATGCCTATTGAATCTCTGAAATTCATATTTCTAATACCAGATGCTTCGATAAGCCTTTATCTAAGCTTCTTAACCTTATACACCTTTGCCTTAGATAGCTCATATGTGTGTTTAAACATTTCATAACTTATGTTACTAAGTTCCAAATGTTGAAACTAATTGCCAAATCTCACAATTCGAACTATGGAAAGGGATGCCGTAACCATAATCGAATTTGAGAATACAATTTTCACAATTGCTATCTTCTTAAAATCTCTCTTAGTGAAAGCATTTCCTCACAGTCATTTTCATGAAGGAGGGAATCTTATGACACTTAGATTTTATGGTGTATGAGTTCCTATCCATGTGAATTTGCCAAAAACAAGGTTTGCGACAAATCCAAACTCATATGGACTGAACTTTCTTAATCTTGATTTCTTGCCTTATGGTAACACGAGTGCCCACCATGCCTTCCAAGTAGTTTAGTAACTTGTCCTTACATATCAATTTACTTTCCATCGACTAAGGCTTTAGTGTGTATTCAAATGAGAACTCATAGAACTCATATACACAATTAACTCAATTGGAATGGCACAGAAACAAAACAATGTCAGCACGATAGGTTGTAAACCTCAAGTCGTGTGCTAGTGATGATCGATAAGGTTTATTCTTGATTTGTTCTTGAAACCTTTTCAAGACCATTAAGACTCCCACTGACTTCTTGACATATAAGATTCTCTTGTCAAGAAACATTTCTTGACAAACAAATATTCAATAGTTAGTGAAGCATTTATCAAGACAAAACACTTCACACAATTGGTCCTAGTTGGTCTTTGTCTTATCCAAGACAGCACAACTTACCAATTTCAAATGTGCAAGAATAAGAAAACTTTTCCAAATTCCACATTTGATGAGTGTTATAAACCTATTTAAGACTTTTCACTCAATGTCACAATCTTGACTCTAAGACTTGATATTGGAACGAAGTATGATTGACTCTTTGATTTAACCATTTCTACAATTCTCAATTCCTCTTCTTAGACATGCAATTGCACTAAGACTCACTTAGAGGATCAATTGAGACATGGTTCTTAATCATAAGGACTTATCATAAAACACAATAAAAGGTATTCTCCCTTCTTCTTAGAATAGAGAAACTTTTATCTTTCTGCCTACTTGATTCTTCTTTATTCGTTCTACTATTCATTGAAACTCTTTCAATCGACTTAGAATTATACTTAATCTTATAAGTATAACCAATATTTACTAAACTTTAGTAAATCGTGACGAATATCTTTGTCACTCTTGTGGTAGACTTGATCAACGTACGACCTAGTGTACTCGATCTCCTAGTTCTTCAATTGACACTTTGCCAAAGAATTAGTCTAAGGTTCCCAAATGTGAAAGTTTTCCATTCATCATACAATGCACATTGCATGATTCCAAGTTTCTGTCCAATTGAAACTTGGGTGATGAGAAACTCTCCCTATTTGGTAAAATTTTGACATTTCCACAAATAACACAATTAAGAATCAAATCCATTATTGCTAATAATAGAAACATTCAAACATTAATTCTTTCATACATGCCATTGCAAGGATAAATAAATAAGATAAAGTCAAAATTCATTTTATTGCGGAAAAATTTTGTCCTTACAATGCAATTCAATTGAAAATCAATGTTATTACATATTTCTTAACAATCTATTCTAACTCCAAGTAGTAGCTCAAGAATCCATTCTTCAAGTAATGCGATCGAAATCCATTTCTTCATGATTAGATTCAGCTCACTTCTTCCCTCAAGCTTCCTCTCTTTTCTTCGATCCTACAAAACATCAAAATGTAATCTTATCACATCATGTATTAAGAATCTATAATAGGAACTCAAAAGAGTTAGATAATGGATTTTACCTGAAGCAGAGCCATACGTCTTGACTCTCCCATCTCTTAGATCTCTCAGGTAGTTAGGGCAACTTCGTCTTCAATGCCCTTTCTTTTGGCAATAAAAGCAAATGGACTCCTTTGGCACAGCACATCGGACAATCACAGACTTAGTTCTTTCTGGACTTCCAATGTTGCCAGTGTCCATTGAAGTTTGGGAGTTTGATTCACTAGACAAATTTGCTTGACCAGCACGCCAAGTCATTGCTGATTCAGCAGCTATAAGCAAATAGGTGAGATCAATTAGGGTCACGTCGTGGTCCATCATATAGTACTCTCTAACAAACTCACTATATGATTCAGAAAGTGACTGAAGAACCCAGTCAACAGCCAACTCACTTGAAATCTCGACACCCAACATGCTTAACCTATCAATGTGTGACTTCATCTCTAAGACGTGTGCACACACAGGTTTCCCATCTTCGTGTTTACTCGCCAAAAGGGCTTGAGTGAGCATGAACTTTTCAAGCCTTTGAACTTGTGGGTCAGGGAGAACAATTGGAGGAGGTGGAGGAAGTGAAGCATGACTCTCATTTCCTTGATCATATCTCGGAACGTCATCTTCATTTGGAAAGCTTGTTCCAAAGGATTTGGGAAGACCATTGTAAGATTCAGACATCTACAAACCGGGAGAAAATTCAAGTTATGTTGATTAGAATTCTTGATGTAACACCCAAATGAAACATCAAGCTAGGATCCAACACAATACTCTACAACCTAGAAGAGGGATGCCGTAATCTAGTTGTAAAATATTTGAAGGTAGGTAAATGACGATTTACCAATTTCCACCATGAAAAACGAAAAAGAAGTTTAAGTTTTAAATGAATTGAAACTCCTAGATCTTTTGAGACTCATTGAACTCTTCAATGGCATGTTTAATCTCGATTATGCCCTACTATTCGTGACTGGGATGCCGAGGATCACAAACAAGGTGTGAATAACCATACGAATCACGTGGTGCACCCAATGCTACGATCACCTAATCAATGTGCCGGTTAGCCACACACGCTCCATTGATCTATGATAAGCATCGAGCCACCCTTCGCCACCAATGTCATCCCCAAATTAGTGTGCCGGTTAACCACACACGCTCCACTAACGTTTGACAAGGGTACGAAGTGTAATTCCATGGGTTAGCATACAATTTCACATTTTGCCTAAAGTAACTATGATTTGGGAATTTGAAAAAAAAAATTTAGTTACTTTGTACTTCATTATACTTATAATGGAAGGTTTCTGTCCTATCTTACCCGTTCGGCTAACGACCCTCCACTAGTCAAGAGTGCGGTGGGTAAGAGTGGATACCCATTCAATCGCCATTTTATAGGCAATTTCCTTAAACACCCCTTATAGACTAGCTTCGTGAATGAGGCCTACTAACGGTAAGACTGAATTTTTAGTTATACATATATAATATTAAACTTTTAATGTTACATATAGTATAAGGGTGTATTTTACACTTTTAAAATACTATGTGGTTTAAATTATACTTTTAATTAACCAAAATCATTATGGATTTATTAACTCTCTTTTAATTATACACTTAATTAATTTAATAAAACCATAAGGGTTTAATTTGAACTTTTCAAAATCAGGGTTTTGGATTTTAGACTTTCAAAATTAACTTTTAATCAACAATTTAAATTCCAAAACTTGAGGGCAAGTTTTGAAACTCTTCAAAAACAATTAGGTTTTAATCTCACTTAAAATTTTGAATTTGAGACATTTAAATTAAAATTTTAAATATTAAAACTGTTGATTTAATAATTACCATAAATTAAACAATTAATTTAAATTATTAAATCACAAGGGATTATCTAGATCATGAGGATAATTACCAATTATACATCTAAGATATCCAAATCCCTTGAATTAGGATCTAACCTTGGGGAAGGAGGTAATTTCGAAATCCAAGGGTTGGAAAACCCTAGATTTCAAAATCTTGGAGGCTAAGGAAAGGATTTGGGAAACCCTAGCAAAAATCGCCATCTAGGGTTTAGCAACCCTAATTGCGAAAAATACCTAGCCTTTAGGGTTCATTAGCCATAAACCCTAATATGTCAAGTTCATAAATTTGAATAAAAGCTAATTGAAAACAAAAACCAATGGCTCTGATACCACTGATGGGTTTAATACAAACAATCCTATGTGTGCATGCAACCCTAGTATTGGATCTATGTTTTCACTATTAGTTATACAGCTTTATGAACACAAAAAGAAACCTGGCATGCTACTATAATTTTCGAAATTCATATATAAAGCTAGAATACATACCTTTTGTTGTTATATAGCAATAACAACTAGTTCCTTGAATTTCCTTAGCTCTTGAAAGCAAGTACCACAAGTGTAGTACCTCTAATGGAGTCACAAACACCATATGCAACTTGGATGAAGAGGAGAAGAAAAGGAGGCACCAAAAACGGCTGGAAACCCTAATGGAAGTCTTCTTTACGTTTTTGGGGCATAGGGGCCCTTTATATACATGTAGGCTATTAGGGTTTACAACTAGGAAACCCTAATTTGACTGCTTAGGCCCTAAGCAGCCCATGGACTCCTTAAACATATCCCTTGGACGATTTCTAATGGGCTACCCATAGAATTCGTCCAACCTATATATTATTTGGTGATCCATAGCCCAATTATAATTATCTTATAATTACAACTTCAGTCCCCAAAGTTTAATTAATCTCTTTTAGCCACAAAATTAATTTACAATTAATTCTTGACTAATATTAATTAAACAATATGATTTCTCCTTTAATATATTATTCTCATAATATATTAATAAATCATATTTAAACCTTTCTCTCCTTAAATCATCCTACATATTGCTATGGTGAAGGCAACCCAAAAGGACCATGCTCATAATCGGGTCAAGTACATACCAAAACAGTTATGGACTTAGACACTAATCCAACAGAAATAAGCCAATCACTTTGATTTTAGATGAAGGTGAGATTGGGCTTGTATTCTAGGTTTTGGTTTTGCTAGTGTTTGGAGTTCTTAAGTTGGAAGGGAAAGCCATTTTTCTTAAATATGAAGTAGTTTTTGATGGGTTTTAGCCAAAAGACATCCTATGTGCTCATGCAAACCCTAATGCTTGGATCTAGGTTTCTCTATTGTACATGCAATTAATCCAAGACTTAAAACCCTAGATCTAATCAATATAACATATGAATTAGGGTTTAGATCATACCTTGATTGTTATATAGCAATAACAATCTCAAATCCTTCTTGTATTGACTTTAGACAGCTTAGAGTCACAAATGTCACTCCTCTAATGGCTCACAAACACCAAGAGCAAGAGGATGAAGAGGAGAAGAGAAGGAGGCTGCCCAAAACGTGTGGAAACCCTAGAGAACAAGTTCACCACGTTTTTGGGGCTTAAGGGTTCTTTAAATAGTGAGGCTATTAGGGTTATCTAACAAGGAAACCCTAATTTGGATGCTTAGGCCCTAAGCAACCCATGAACCCCTTTTTAATAAGCCCTGGACGATTTCTAATGGGTTTCCCCATAGAATTCGTCCAACCTTATATAATAAGGTAATCCATAGCCCAATTGCAATAATCTCATAATTACAATTCCAGTCCCTTAAGTTTAATTAATCTCTTTTAGCCACAAACTTAATTCTTATTAATTCTTGACTAATATTAATTAAACAATATGATTTCTCCTTTAATATATTATTCTCATAATATATTAATAAATCATATTTAATCCTTTTTCTCCATAATTCATCCTATCAAGTTGCTTTGGTGAAGGAAACCCAAAAGGACCATGCATCATCGGGTCAAATACATACCAAAATAGTTATGGACTTAGACACTAATCCAACAGTCTCCCACTTGGATAAGTCTAATAACTATTCCGCGTATGACTTCAGATCCTGATCTGCAATCGTAGCTTTCCAAAGCCGTTGTCAACTCTGATCTTATCAGATACACGTGTCCTTCAGATAAGGGATCATATATTCCTCCAGTATAGATATCGTATAGACTGAGACATGGATCTAAATCATTCTCTCTGTCTATGTGCTGTTTCCCGAATTCAGATTTATGACGACTGACAACAGACTACAATTGAACACATCAATTCAGTCCCGGCTTGGCCAAGCGCTTAGGTGTCATCACTAAATCATCGAGGGGCCCACAGATATCGCTTTCATCCTACTTTGGATAAAAGGAACGGATAAACTTTGACTCAATGCTCGCTTGCACTCACTCACTAAGTCACACACAACAATATGTTTTATAACACCAAGTTACTGGTGCGTTTACATATTATCAATGTGCAACCGATTTGCAAGATATAACTCACACATCTCGGTTTCAAGAATATAAGATGTTATCGTCTCACTAATCACTCGTGATACAAATCCATGAAGTGATCCAAGTGAGCGTGGGTTTGATCCAATGCTCAAATCATATTCATAAGCACTCATGAACGTTGCAACAAACATTTGCTTATGTCTAATGCTCTTTAGACAATCAACACACCAATTCACGACAGTCTTCATTCATATCTACTTCCAACATATCAACGACTGTGGCCCGTTTGAATAATTTTACTATTCTCAACTAATTAAATTATTCAGGAAGTCAAAACATGCAAAGTGAAACACAAGAATAATACTAATCACATATGGCCTCAAACCTTTGAGTATAAATAAAACACCTTTTATTTATCACCATATCAATTACTCATTATTTGTCGTTTTGGGTAATCAACTTCTTACTTGAATTATTACCACACTTGTCCCATGCTCTTAGCATGCACACAATGTTTACTTATGGTTCTTACTTTGTGAAATATATCAAATGAATACATTTCCAATCATACTCATTTCACAACTCCCAATCCTTATCATAAGTATAAGAATATCAAATTCTTGCCACTTATAGAATATGCTAGATTCTAACATTTTATGTAATGATCCTTTTGTAATATCACTGCACTAAAGTCACAAGGACTATTGCCAATGAAATTACAAAGTCCTATATCGAATATTGTTACAAGACAATTCCATAGATGTGATGTCTCTCACTTAAGGTACATTCCTTTGAACATCCTTTTGCATAAAAGTTTCTAATCTAGACATAGATTCTTAATATCTGACTCCCAATATGGAAACCTTACCATATGACAACTCATTCTTAATAGAATCTTATCTATTCATAATAATGTCGATATGGTCCATCCAATATCATACCTCCAACTACTCACAAGCGACCAATCCTCTGCGAACTTTGGATTTTCCTTTGATAGTTGTTTAATCATCTTAGTCAAAACCGATTCTTATCCTTTTCCCTCTAAATGCGCTAGACATTTGGAAAATTTTAGAATGGTCAAATTGTACAGCGTTTGCAATCGATCCTATACCCGAAGCGTATGGGACACGATGCATAATGTCTTACATAAAGATTTGATACTTTATCAATCTTCTGCCATAATATTTTATGTGCTACGTTCTTATAATTTGAAATATGAAGAGGAATGTCGTAATCATAATCGAAATTTAAGAACACACTATGTATCCTTGACTAAATTTATTAACATTCCACAACCTAAGTTTTTAGATTTGAAATGAAGCATAATATTCTCTCCCTTAATTATAGAAAAACAACTATTCAACCCTTACAACTTTGCGAGGTATGACTCTTGTTTTCTTTAATTAATATTGCTAACTTGCAATACCTTCCTTAATAATCATACAATCATAACATTTATGCTCCCACTATTATGATGATTATTTTAAACATAACGCTTATGCTCCCACTAGCTTCGACATGTATTTAGAAACAGCTTAACTTTCAGAAAACAATACTTATTGAATTTCTTAAGTTCATGTTTCTAATACCTAATGCTTTGATAATCCTTTATCTAAGCTTATACACCTTTCCTTTAGATAGCTCATATGTGTGTCTAAACAATTAAGACTAATTGCCAAATCTCACAATTCGGATCATGGAAAGGGATACCGTAACCATAATCGAATTCGAGAATCCAATTATCACAATCACTATCTTCTTAAAATCTCTATTAGTGAAAGCATTTCCTCACAGTCATTTTCATGAAGGAGGGAATCTTATGACACTTAGATTTTAGTGGTGTATGTGTTCCTATCCATGTGAATTTGTCAAAAACAAAGTTTACGACAAATTCGAACTCATATGGACCGAACTTTCTTAATCTTGATTTCTTGCCTTATGGTAACACAGCTGCCCACCATGTCTTCCAAGTAGTTAAGCAGCTCACCCTTTCCCATCAATGTACTTCTCATTGATTAAGGTCCTTGCCTTTTATGCACTCAAATGAGAACTCATATGCATAATTAACTCGATTGGAACGGCATAGAAACAGGATAATGTCAACACGATAGGTTGTAGACCTCTACTCGTGTGCTAGTGATGATCGATAAGGTTTATTCTTGATTAGTTCTTGAAACTTTTCAAGACCATTAAGACTCCCACTGACTCCTTGACATATAAGATTCTTTTGTCAATGAACATTTCTTGACAAACGAATATTCAAGAGTTAGTGTAGTTTTTATCAAGACAAAACATTTCATAAAATTTGGTCCTAGTTGGTCTTTGTCTTATCAAGACACCACAACTTTCCATATTTGATGAATGTTATAAACCTTCCTAATATTTATCACTCAATGTCACAATCTTAACTCTAAGACGTGTTTTGGAACGAAGTATGATTGGCTTCTTGATTTAACCATTTCTTCAATTCTCGATTCCTCTTCTTAGACATACAATTGCACTAAAACTCACTTAGATGATCAATTGAGATATGGTTCTTAATCATTAAGACCTATCATAAAACATAATAAAAGGTACTCTCCCTTCTTCATAGAATGGAGAAACTTTTATCTTTCTGCCTACTTGATTCTTCTTATTCGTTCTGCTATTGATTTAAACCTTTTTCAATCAACTAAGAATGGCACTTAATCTCATAAGTCTAATCATATTTACTTAACCTTAGTAAATCATGACGAATATCTTTGTTACTCTTGTGGTGGACTTGATCAACACACAACCTTGTGTACTTGATCTCCTATTCCTTCACTTGACACTTTGTCAACGAATTAGTCTAATTTTCCTAAATGTGAAAGTTTTTCATTCATTGTGCAACCAAGTTGCATGATTCCAAGTTTCTGTCCAATTGAAACTTGGGCGATGAGAAACCTTCCCTATTTGGTAAATTCTTGACCTTTCCACAAATAACATAATTAAGAATCACATCCATTCGTTGTAGAAATATGCAAACATCAATTTTTCATAACGATTTCATTGCAAGGAAATAAATAAATGAGTCAAACCAAAATTTATTTTTATTTATAAAAACAGCGGAAAACATTTGTCCTTACAATTCAAAATCAACTGAAAAACTATGTAATCAAATATTCCTAACAACTCTATCATAACTTTCTAAGCTCAAATCTAATCTTCAAGTCCATGCGATCGAGATCCATTTCTTTGTGATTAGACTCATTTTGCTTTTCCATCAAGCTTCCTCTCTTTTCAATGATCCTACAAAACATTCAAATGCAATCTTATCACATTATGTATTAAGAATCAATGAATAGGAACTTAATGGGGTTAGATAGTGGATTTTACCTGAAGCACAACCATACTCTTTGACTCTCCCATCTTTTGGGCTCTTCAGGCTCTTAGGGCAGACTTGTATCCAACGCCCTTTCTCTTGGCAGCAAACGCAGGTCGGTTCTCCTAGAACATCCTCGGAAGCATGGTTGGTTGACTTTCCTAACAAATATGCTCCATTGCTTTGCCAAATCATTTCTGATTCAGCAGCAATGAGCATGTAAGTTAGGTCAATGAGGTTTTCGTCATGATCCATCATATAATACTTTCTCTTGAACTCATTATATGATTCGGGAAGCGACTGCAGAACCCAGTTCACAGCCAACTTATCAGGGAATGACGCACCCAACATTATCAACCTATCAATGTGTGATTTCATTCCTAGAACGTGAGCACACACGGGTTTACCATCTTCACGTTTCATTTCCAATAGGGCTTTAGTGACATTGAACCTTTCAATTCTTCGATCTTGTGGGTTAGGGAGAATAGTGGGAGGAGGAGGAGGAAGTGAAGCATGATTTCTTGTTCCTCGATCGAATCGTGGAATATCATCTTCATGTGGAATGCTTGTTCCACGGGATTTGGGAAGACCATAATTGTCGTACTTTGAAATTTACAAAACGGGAGAAAACAAATTCAAGTTAGTTGATTTATTGAGTCCTTAATAAATCACCCAAATGAGATATTAAGGCTAGGACCCAACACAATATTCCACAACTCGGGAGAGGGATGTCGTAACCCAAATTGCAGAACATTTGAAGGTAAGTGAATGACGATTCACTAATTTTTCCACCATGAAAAAAACGAAAAACAGATTAAGTCTTAAATGTATTGAAAACTCCTAGATCCTTTGAGATTCATTGAACTTTTCAATGGCATGTTTAAATCTCGATATGCCCCTCTAGTTTGTGACTGGGATGCCGAGGATCACAAAGCGGGTGTGAATAACCATGCAAACTTACATGGTTCCCTCACATGTTACAGTCACCTATTCGATGTGTCGGTTAACCACACACGCTCCACTAAACTATGACAAACATTGAGTCACCCTTTGCTACCTTTGCTTAGAACCATTTAGTGTGCCGGTTAACCACACACGCTCCACTAACGTCTCCGCAAGGGCACAAAGTGTAATTTCATGGAATTGCATCAATTCACTTTTGCCTAAAGTAACTAAGATTGGGAATTTTATGAAAACATTTAGTTACTTTTATACTTCATTATACTTATAATGGAAGGTTTTGTCCTATCCTACCCGTTCGGCTAACGACCCTCCACTAGTCAAGAGTGCGGTGGGTAAGAGTGGATACCCATTCAATCGCCATTTTATAGGCAATTTCCTTAAACACCCCTTATAGACCAGCTTCGTGAAATGAGTCCTACTAACGGTAAGACTGACTTTTACTTATACATATATATAATGTTAGACTTTTAATGTTATATATAGTATAGGGTGTATTTTACACTTTTAAAATACTAGGTGGTCTAATTTAATAATTATACTTTTAATTTAATTAAATTGTACACCAAAACTATATGGATTTATTAAATCTCTTTTAATTATACACCTTAATTAATTAATAAAACCATAAGGGTGTGATTTGAACTTTTCAAAACTATACTAGGGTTTTAGAATTTAACATTTCTAAATTAAACTTTTAATCAACTTTTAAATTCCAAAACTTGAGGGCAAGTTTTGAAACATTTCAAAATATTAGGGTTTAGAATTTAAATATTTCAAAATCAAACTTCTTAATCAAAAAATTTAAATTCCAAAACTTGAGGGCAAGTTTTGAAACTATTCAAAACATTAGGGTTTTAACTATTTTAAATTTCAAAACAAAACTATTAAGTTCAAATTTAAACTATAAAACCTAAAAGGGAAAATTTGAAACTTTTTACAAGATAATTCAAATCTAAATTACAAATAATCAAATTTTATCTAATAAAACAAGTGATTATCTAAATTTTGACAATTATCTTCTATTTAGGTAAGGATATTCACCAAATATTGATAAAATTCGGATATTATAACAAAAACATATTTAAGGTAATTATCCAAACCCAAAACAGGAAGAAAATCGCCAAAATTAGCTGTCAGACGTTTCGACTCGGCGAGTCGAACACTCAGAACCCAAAAATTTCGATTTTCAGTGCTGATGTCGATCAAATATGCATCAATACAATAGAAACCAATCTAGGCTCTGATACCACTGATGGGTTTTAGCCAAAAGACATCTTATGTGCTCATGCAAACCCTAATTCTTGGATCTAGGTTTCTCTATTGTACATGCAATTAATCCAAGACTTACAACCCTAGATCTAATCAATATAACATATGAATTAGGAGACAGATTTCGGAGATGATTATGTCTATCAGGACCACCATGGTTGAGTATTCTGACGAGCGCTATGCAACCATTGCTGAGACGGCTGCCGCAGCAGCTATAACGACGGCAGGTGGAGGAGCAGGTCGAGCTTTCCAGTATCGAGACTTGTTGGTGGTACATATTCTAATGAGAAGAGGGTTGCGGTTATTTAGGATCAGGAAGATGATATTTACTCATTTTATTTCCACAGGTGGAGCGAGAGAGGCTAGCATGTGAGTTTCTAGATGTGAGGCTCGGGGGTTTGCACGAGGCCGGAATATGAGTCATGGGAAATTTTGAAAGGAGTAATGATTATGTTCAGCTGGACTTATACAGCTGGAAGTAGAATGGTTACGTGATAGGGTTGGAATGTTGTTTCTAGGGCGAGGATTGTACCCTTTCAGCTTTAGAACTCAAAGAAGTGAGCATGATTGTGACCCCAAGATCAGTTAGATGAGAGGCAATCGGTTTGGGCTTAACAATAATGATTTGGTAGGAGAGTTTTGTCAGGGAGCAAGACAATCTCGAGACTTCAAGTTTCAGATCTAGTAAATGTGCTCATATTGCAAGGGATTTATTTATTTTCAGGTTTTAGAACCCTGCAAGGGTTGGTTACGGTTGCCTTGGAAAGGCTAGGATATGCTTGTAGTTGCGGCCATGTAGTTCAAGTTGTCTGGCGTGTAAGGAATGATAAGAAACGATTTTGAGGACGAAATCAAATTTAAGTGGGGGAGAATTGTAACACTCCATTTTAAGAAGAATAATTAAAATAATAAATTCGGGACCCTGAGAAGTAATTTTATTATTATTATTTATTATTATAGCCCAAACTCGAATAATAATTACTAGAGTGTTGGTTTCGAGAAGCCAAATGACAAGATTCAAATCTCCAGGGGTTAAAGTGTAATTTTGGGACTTAATTTGTAAAGATTTTCATAAGTCAAGTGGTGTTTGGTATTATTTGGACTTGATTTGTAAGGGTTTTCAGAAGGAGGGGTTGAAATGGTAAATTTTGGATCGAAATTGAAAGAAAAGGGTGAAAGAGGGACCAAATGTGTTGCTATGGAATAAAGTTTGAAGGGATCGGGTATATAACCCGTCACCTTCTCTAACCTAAACCCTAACCCTAAAAAGAATGCAGTCGCCACCTTATGTCTCCCACCGGCCACCCTCCTTCCTCTACCTCCAATGCTACCAGTCGCTGAAACACCACCCTTATACCCTATTGCTGGCGACAACGAAGACTCCCTGACGAAGCTGTGAGAGCCAATGCCACCTCTCCATCGTTCCCTTCTTCTCCTTCTCTTTTCTGTCACCGTTCACATCCACCTCCGACTATTGCCAGTTCTGTTTCAATTACCGCTCGCTTTGGAGCTCGTCCCACAGCATCTAGCCGCCGTTAATCGTCGCCTTTCTCCGTCCTATGTTTACAACACCTCATCCATGACCACCGCCGCCATCGGTTGAAGAAGCACCTGCATCCGCTGCCTCCAGTCATCGCTGCTTCAATCATGACTGAAGAAGAAGATCAACAGTGGAACGTCGGACGTGAAAAAGGGCAAGCCATTGCCGCCGTTTACCGATGTTTTTTCCGCTCCGTTTGCCGCCTGTCACCTTGATGGTGGTTGAGATGGGTTCGTGTTCTGCAAGAGCCCAAGTATTCGCGTCATGGTCGTTTATTGGCCGGAAACCAAGGAAAAGAACCACCATGGCCGCCGCCTGCTTCCATTTTCCTTCACCACTAGCCGCCATGGGAGGTGGTTGTGTGTATGCTTTTCTATGATATTAGGTGTGTGTGTGTGTGTGTGATTGTACTGCTGTTGTATTTCATTAAGAGAGTGTGTGTGGTTTATGTAAACTGGAAGGAAAAGTGAGCCACCACCACCACCGTGAGGTGGTAGCTACCACCTCCAACCAACACCTGCCGCCACTATGCAGTTGTGTGTGTGTTTTATTAGCATGTGTGTGGGTGTTATACTTGGATTGAGTTGTAACTTGTAAATGGTGCCAGAATAATAATAGAAAATCCTTAACCACCACCGTAAGGTGGTGGTTGCCGCCACCGGCCGTTGTGTCGGGTGGCGGTGTGCTTTGATTGCGTTTGGACCTAGTTTGGGGGATGTTTGGACAATGTGGGACCAATGAAACCCAATTGGGCCCAATAAAACCCTAATGAGCCAATAAGGCCCAATGTGACCTACAAGCCCAACCAATTGATTAATGGGCCAAGATTGGGTAGGAAACCTTAATTAGGGTTTGGAAAACCCTAATGGCATAAAACCCTAATTTTGAGAATTTATCGGGACACACATGAGATTATTTAATAACTTGAAATATTAAATAATAATCATAGGCAAAATTAACCTAAAAGCAATATTAGACTTAATGGATTAAGTCCTTGGTAGATTAAGTTCTTAATGGGTTAAGTAGGAACACTTAACCCTAATCATCATTTCATGTGAAAAACCCTAATTTTGGGATTATGGGCTTGGACTTATCGGGACCCACATTTGGGCTAATGGAATGGAATTAGGTATTAAGCCCAATTACATCATAAGACTTATTTAGTAAAGTGATGGACTTAATGGATTAAGTCCTTAATGGGTTAAGTTAGAAACACTTAACCCTAATTGCCATTTTATGTGAAACCCTAATTTCGCTTGGGTTTTGTGTTGGGCCTTTCCTTTGGGCTTTGGTAATTGGATTATTAAAGGGCCATCCAAGAATAGTCATATGGACTAGAATATGTTGATGGGCTTAGGGTAAGGACCATATGAGGGTGTGGGCCCAATTTGGAAAATTGGGCCATATGTTGGGCTTTGGCCCATTACTTGATTATTGAGCCTTTAGTGTGTGAGTTGGACTTTGGGCTTGGAACCCAATTATTAATTGGTGTTGTTTGAAGTTGACAGTTCGGGAATCTGTCAACCAGCAGCTGGAGTTTTATCGGTGGGACTTCAGCAGTGCCAGGTGAGTTATCCTCACTATATCAACAGGGTCTAAGGCACCAAGGCTAGCCCTTATAGATTGTATTCGGATTATCGTATGATATGCTTACTGATTTACATCCTGGTAGTTAGGATGGTGATATGTTATGCTCAGTGATCTGCTTAGGTCGGTATTCTTGGTATATAGGATGATGCTATGTTAGTGACCTGTTAGGTCGGTATCCTGTATACAGGATGTTGCTAAGGTTAGAGATCTGTTAGATTGGTTTGACTGTTATATGCATAATATTGTTTGTGTGTTATCCATGTGCACATGATTATTTGTTTGGGGGTTGGGTTGAGGCGGTGTCCTGCTTTGTGCGATTGAGGCCAACATACCCGGGGAGGTCCGGATAGGCTGTAGGCCCGTAGGAGGCGGTCCAGTCATGCTGAAGGCCCGGCGAGCGGTCCGGATAGGCTGTAGGCCCGTAAGAGGCGGTCCAGTCATGCTGAAGGCTCGAGAGCGGTCCAGATAGGCTGTAGGCCCGTAGGAGGCGGTCCAGTCATGTTGAAGGCTCATTATGCATGTTGTTCTGTATTTGTATTGATACGATATTTGTTTTGGTTAGTAGGGTTGGTATTTTAGGGTAAACTCACTAAGCCTTCGAGCTTACATTTATCGATTATTGTTTCAGGTATTCTGATGATTGCGGGAAGGCGAAGGCGTGATCGTGCACCTCCTTACATTTTCATGATTGATTCTGGGGATACTATGATGTTTAAATTATTTAAAAGTAAACTGTAATAACTTAATGGTTTTGCAGTGTTACTGAACCGCTATTTTGAAATAGCGTTTATGAATAGCGGTGCTATTGACCACAAACTTCATTAGCGCTATAACGACGCTACATCTGGCACCCACTTTTACAATTTCGTACATATTGGGTTACTTTGAAAAAGAAAAAAAAATTGTTTGTGTGTTATTTCAGTATCAAATCGTTATTTTTTTTTAACTAGTCTACTACACTTTTTGTTTTAATAAGTCAAAATAATAAATATAATTAATTACAAACTATAAAGCAACAAATGACAACTTTCATTTCTCGTCTATTTTAGTACTTATAAACCACAAACAACTTGAGTTGCGATGACATGTGACGTTTTTTAGTTTCCATAGTATTATATTTGAATATTATATATAGATTATGTTATGTTTTTATATGATTTTTTATGATATTAATTATATATAGTATTAATAATCTAATATATAAAGTTTTTGTAAATATATAATACAAATTATACATAATATTAAAAAAACGCTATATCACCCGGATAACCGCGATTTTAAATAGCGGCATATGACCGCTATTGAAATTTTGACCGCAATAACTGCTTAGGTGCAGAATATGATATGCTAAGACAGTTTAAAAAGAGAGCTAAAAGGTTACATGAAAAACAAATGGTTTGGAAGAGCCACATTGCTGTCTATATTATGACTATAATGAAGTGCACACTGTGACCTAGTTTTCCTCTCTATTTATATGAGAGAAAGTAATAGTTTTTTTATATACAAATGAATATTCTAATATAACCATCATCAATTATCATTGTAGAGCATTTTCACCACTAACAAAATTGATTGCTAAAACATGACATAAACCTTATCTTTTTTATCCCAAATATCATTGGTTATTGATGCGAAATATTTATCATCCAAGCCAATAATCGTGTGAGATATTCAAGACTTTTTGTAGAAAGCAAATACCGTCATTTATTGGTGTGTGACAACAAAACTATATGTTGTGATCCACTTCCACCCAATTTCTTATTCAACATTGTTTTTTGAGAATTTTTTTAGAGTAATTGCAAAAAAGTTAACCTACACCGTAGCATACAGGCCATCTTGTTTATGTAAATCAGGTACACAATGGTTTGCTAGTTTACTGACATACAAAGGAGCTCAACCCACATTAAAATTATAAATCACACAACTATGCTACCACCTCAAGTATGTCGGATACTATAATAAAAAAATCTTCACCTAAGGTCAATTCTTATAAATTAAAAGATTTAACATCATGTAACAACAGTGTCAAGTTTTTTAACAAATTATGGATTTCGTCGACTTTCGGATGCAACCTTCCACTAGAAACAAATTCATGAACTTCCCCATTCACTTCAATTAGGCTACACCCAGGAATTTTTTCTATCTCTTTTTCTTTCATCAACATCCTTTCTCTTATCGCCATCTCAAACTCACCCCCACTTGCATAAACATTCGACAAAAGCACATGCCCACAACTCTCTCCTTCACCTAAATCAACCAAATTCCTTGAAGCCCACTCCCCCATTTTCACATCTCCATGAATCCTACAAGATGACAAAAGAGACCCCCATATAACACCATCTGGTTTCATGGGCATACTTAAAATGACAATTTTAGCCTCTTCAAGTAGCCCTGATCTTCCTAACACATCTATCATGCAACCATAGTGCTTAATCGATGGCTCAATTTTATATCTTTCGGTCATTAAAGAGAAATAAAATTTAGCTTTTTCAACCAATCTTGAATGACTACATGCCATTAGAACACCAATGAAAGTTACAGAATCAGGGTTAAAGATAGATGATTCGAGCTTTGAGAATAACTCGATTGCTTCATTCCCATGGCCATGGATTGCAAGACCCATGATCATTGAGTTCCAAGATGATAATCCCTTTATAGGGGAGGATTCAAAGACTTGACATGCTCTTTCAATGCTCCCACATTTGCAATACATGTTTATTAGTGAAGTAATCATGATTACATTAAGTTCCACTTTGTTCTTTATGATGTAATCATGAATCCACTCACCTTGATTCAATGCTCCTAAGTTTGCTGAAGCATTTAATAAACTCACCAAGATGAACTCACTTGGTTTCATCTTCTCTGTTTGCATGATTCTAAAAAGATCCAATGCTTCAACCCATTTCCCAGTTCTTACATACCCACTTATCATGTTATTCCAGGAAACAGAGTTTCTGTGAGGCATTTCATCGAACAGAGCACGTGCATTGCCTATGTTCCCAAATTTTGCAAGAGACAAAATCATTGTATTCCAAGCAACAACGTCCATATCCTCACCATCTCCAAAGAGTTGAATTGCTTCACCAAAATACCCACAATTGGCATACATGTGTACGATGCTGTTACGTATATAAACATCAAATTGTAACCCTAATTTCAAAATTCTACCATGAAGCTGAGCTCCATTTCCTGCCAGACCAAGTTCTGCATAAGCCTTGAAGACTGATGGGTACGTTAGTCTTTCTGGGTCTACAGATGAATGAATCAACATATCAATAAACAAAGATATCGCCATGCGTGGGTTTGAGCTCCTGGAGAAACCTCTGATGATTGTATTCCAAGTGAAAAGATTAGGGTTCTGAGTTTGATTGAAGAGCTTGAAAGCATAGCTGATATCCGCAGCAGGTGAGGTGGCTGCAAACGACAGCAGGCGAGAGGCGGCAATGGTGTCTTTGATTAAGCCTGTCTTGATGATTTGGGCATGTATGATTTGAAGATCTTTAATGGTAGAACATTTTGTTTCTAAAATGGAAAGGTAAGGTTGATCTGATATGAATTGGGAAATGGATGTTGAAGAAGATGGCAACGGATTCAAGGAACAGAAGCAAGGCGCCATTTTCAGTTAGAGGTTGAAATTCCACATCCAAACTCTTTTCCAGCTTTCCATTGTGCAATAATACTTTGTGGCCAAAATTAATATAAATAAATAATAGTAGAAAATTAAGATGGTGTTTGATAACTTGATTTGACCTCTTATGTATTTGGAAAAAAAAATTGTTTTTATGGATATAAAATACATAAAAAAAGTCTTTTTGATTTTTTTTTAATGACAAAAAAACTTTTAATTTTAGAAGATATTTTTTAAGTTTTTAAGTTTTAACCGTATGCAATGGGAGAACCAATATAGTGATACTGCTACCCCTTATTTTCTTCTCATTGGTATTAAAATATTGGATTTTTTTCATATAAGATGGTGCAAAATATAATTAATGAACCCAACAAAATGAAAAGGGAGATAGGACCGGGGAATGCCAAGATGGAGGGTGGAACTAATTAGGTCACTATATACACAACTACATTCAACATATGGAAAAAAAATAATTAGACTTGTTAATAAAAAGGTGATTGATTTTATAAATGATGTTTTGATTTGTTAAGATTGAATGAGTGATGGAGCATTTTCGAAAAATGGATACACACATAGATCAATTTTAAAATGTAAGATTTTGTGATAATTTGTTGTATCTAAGGAAATCATAAATTTAAAAAAATATATATATTTTATTATATTTTATTTGAACTTTTTGTGTTATCCCTTACAAAAGATTTTAGTTCCGCCACTAACCTACCTTATATTTATTTTTTACACCAACAATGTTGACCACTGCTGCCACCATAAAAACGTTGCTGCCACCTCCGCCACCTCCACCCTCTCTATCAAATACAATAGCAAAAGATGTCAAATCATATTTTGTGAGATCAATTTATGGTTATTTGTAAAATAATATTGAATGATTATGGACAAAAACTAAATTTCAGTTATTCTAAATATAATATGACCATTTCACTTTATGGTTGTTTGTAAAATAGTGAGTATTTTGACAAAATGTAAGGAAAAGGAAAATATTAATGATTTTTCAAAAGAAAAATGCTTTTGCAAAATTTTCATATTTTTTGGAAGGAAAATTTCATAAAAGAAATCATTATATTTTGATTTTTTTATTTAATCATTGGAATTTTAGTTTTTTCTTTTTAGATTAACCTTTGAAAGTTTTTTTTGCGTAGCAGACACCAATTCTAACAATATATATATATATATATATATATATATATATATATATATATATATATATATATATATATATATATATATATATATATATATATATATATATATATATATATATATATATATATATATATATTGTTAAAGATGGTTTTTTAAAAAAAAAATCAAAGTTTCAATGGTTAAATCTTAAAAATAAAATTTTTCATTGGTTAAGCGAACAAATTCCAAACTATAATGGTTTTTATAGAACTCAATGTCTTTATGCAGTGATTTTCATGAAAAATAAAACAAACTCTAATGGTGAAATTGGAAAAAATTGTTTCCGTGGTTAAATCCGAAAAAAAAGTATAGTGGTTTTTATGTTTTAGAATATTAATAATTTATAAAATAATAGTTTTACAAAATTTTCTTTACACGAAAAGAGAAATCTGAAATAAAGTCCTGAAGTTTTACTCTATTAAGGACTTTTTTGAAAATAAACAATCATTCATACATATCTTTATTTTGAGTTTTTAAATAAATAAATATAAAAAATATAATAATTATAAAAACACATGTTAAAATGATATGTAATTATGGTTTTCGTTATGAAATTTATTGAAGAAATCATAAATAAAAACCCAAATGAGCCCAAAAAGCCATCGCACTTTCCTCAAATCAGCAATTAAGTTCCTAAACTTTTATTTAAAAGGGAAGCATCCTTGAGCATATAATCTTATAATAGGTAAAATTAAGAGTTGAATATCGACATATGCTATATTGTTTACCTTTTTTAAAAATTATCATATATTTTAGCTATTAAAAATAAATATTCTCATTTACTTACAAATACTGAAATATTACGTTGTTAAGCTATTAACATATAAGTATTTTAGCTACCAACACACACAACACAAGCAACCAAGCCAATCATGAGAAGTGATAAAAACACAAAAGAATAACCCACTTGTTCATCTTAACTGTTATAATTCATCTCAATATAACTGCTAGAAATACCAAAATCCAAGCCTCTTTTCAAAACAACAAAATAAACAAAACCCCATTTCTAAACAACAATATCCCATCATTTGTATCCAAATTTATTTCATCATAAACATATCCAACTGATTCTAGAAGATTCCAGAAATCACAAGTTCTTAAGAGCCGAATCTGGCATTGGTTTTGCAGTAGGTGTCAATCTAGCCAAAAGTGCCTTGTTATGGCAATGATCAGCATCAACAAAATAAAACTCCCCATTTGCCTTAAACGTGACATAAGGTCTATTAGTTTCAGCTATCCTAATATCTGAAAACTTAATAGTTTTAGTCACAAAACTCGCTAGCCACGTCATCATGTCCACCTCAAACGTGTCAGAACCCGGCTGCCACCTCAGCTTATGAATATACGGACTCACAAACCAATGAAGAGCCAAAGTAGTGGAAGCACTCAAGAATATAACAGAGGATGCAACTGCACCTTTTATGATGACATTCATGTCTGGTGATGTCATGAAGGTGATCACAGGTCCTAATGATACAGAGAGACAACAGGTGGATAAAGAAAGAAGTTTTACTTTTTTTATGGTGCTTGAGATTGGGCCATAGTAGATTACTCCTGAATCTTTCTCTTGTTTCTCTGATTCGATTCCTTTTTTAGGTCCAATTGTGATCTTGTTGTTGTCTTCGATTGTGGTTGATTGAGATGCGAATCTTGTTTGGGTAAATGGAAGATGATTCATGGGGTTGAAGTGTGGTGTTGTGGTTTGAGATTTCTGAATTTGCCATGTTGCTAATCTGTGAGGGTGGAAACCTGAAGAAGTTGAAAAACGTGAAAGATGATCAAAATGTGGGTAAATAACTACTGTTGCTTTGAAAAATCTATCTCAGATAACAAATATTCAAATTATAATGAATCTAGCAAGTCTGTGATCCAATTAAACATGATTTGGAAGAAATACAGGATTAACAGAGAGTGTGGCTATCAGTTTGTTGTGATTCTTTTCCTTTTTGATTCCTCAAAACAAATCTAAACGACGGATGTCGAAAGGAGAAAAATAATTTGGATGATAGGTGTGTATAAACATCGATGAACAAACGCGATGATCTCAATAGCAAAACAATACTAGCTTGAGAGGTGCGAAAGAAGGGTGATTACGTAGATACAAATATGAACAAGCAAGAACAGTGAAAATGCACAATCCATGAGTTCAATCAGATACTAAACTTTAATGGAAATGAAGAAGAGTTACAAGAACCTGTGTGGATTTTGGAGGAACTCAGATGGTGACGTGTTTGGGATCGAACCAGTTGAAGAAGAATTGATCTTGCCATTTTCTTAAGAATCAAAATACTCTCACCTCAATTCTCTCTCCCTCCCCGATTCGATCTTGTTTCCTGCACAGTTTATTAGGGTTTTGCAGATTATAGGAGGGTTTTCTAATAAAGGGAACATAATGATAGAGTCTAAAAGCAAAAACAAATTGGGCATTTGGTCTAGTGGTATGATTCTCGCTTAGGGTGCGAGAGGTCCCGAGTTCAATTCTCGGAATGCCCCAATTTTTTAGACATTTGTAACTTTTTGTTTTTAAAGTAGAATCTAACTTTCTTTCATTTTATCTTTCACTTTTAAAGTTTCAAAAAGTAATGATGGAATAAAATGGAGCTCAAACTTGTCAATGGAAATGGAATACGAATATTGCCGAAATTCAAGATAATATTTATATAAAGTTGTACATAAATAAGTAATTTTTTAGAATATGAACTGTTTTATCATTGATTTATTTACATAGATTTTGAAAGAACTTTTTTGTAATTAATAACTATCATATAGAACTTTTTTAATTCCACATAGCCGAGTATTTGGGCAGAACAACCACTAGGTACTAAACTTTATCCAAAGAATAATTATAAAATGGCAAGCGTAACAGCTAGTTATAAGCACTTGATGGCAAACCAGCCAACGTATCAACTAGGTAAAAGCGTTTCCTGACGAACCGACCAATGTAATAACTAGGTACAATGTTTTCTATAAATGCGAGTCAACATAACAACTAGACATAATATTATCTTTAAAAGTTGAGCAGAGTATCTATTGGACATAATATTATCCTAACGTTATAAGCATAATTATCTAGCTAATATGCAATTAGTAATAACTATGAAATAGTTGTATTTTAACATGTATCCCCCGCGAAAAGGTTTGGATAATAGGGCCGTGAACTCACCCTTAATGCGCGAAACCACTGATGTAGGGTAGAATTCGAGAGTCTGTAACTCGGGAGACGCTCAGGAATCAATGGCACGCCGATCAAGAGAGAGAGAGAGAGAGAGAGAGAGAGAGAGAGATATGTGCTTTTTAGGGTGTAAGGAACCGAATGTCGAAACCTGCTCCTTATAGCCAAAATTTCGAGTGCATGTCGCGCAATATGCGCCGCACAATTGCGTGTGAGCCATAGAGAGTTGTCACGTGTCATCATCTCCGCGTGCTATGTCATCCCGTATCCTGACGAATCGAGTGTAGAAATGCACGCCGCGTGCTCAGCGCAAGTGTACATCGGCATGAAAAATCATCTTCAAAAATTTGTAACTCTCGCATACGAGTTCTGTTTTCAACAACTCTTATATATTCGCGTAAGTCTCGACGTACACTACAACTTTCCTTTTGGTCGTTTTGGCTAACTCCAACTTTGTTTTTAGCCTATATTTTATAACCTTTATGATTTTATAAAAATCATAACTCTCTCATACGGTTTCTGAATTAGGCATTCTTTATCTCAAAATTCTTACATTGAGTAGTATTACGTTTCTCCTTTTGGTGACTTTAGCTAAAAGTCAACCGTTTTTTCGTAGCTTTTTGACATTGTAATTTCTTACATGCGGTAGACTTTTATATCTTATACAATTCATAACTAATTCATATGAGGCTGGATTTTTATAAAATTTATATTTTCGGGATTGCATTGGTGTGTACTCTCTCTCTCTCTCTCTCTCTCTCTATATATATATATATATATATATATATATATATATATATATATATATATATATGTGTGTGTGTGTGTGTGTGTGTGTGTTTTGGTGCACTAAATTTTAGCTCGTTGGACGATTTGGCTGATTTTTCTTATCTAATTTAATACGAACTCTTGTATTTTTATCATAGATTGATATTTACTACGTATTAAATTTATTGACGTTTTGACAATTTTAGTGGTTAACAACCGGTGATAATTATCGCATGTGTTACAGTCCATAATAAGCTATTAAAGGATTCATGTGATAGAGAATGGTACGGCCCGTGCTGTATTTAACAAGTTCTTGGTGGGATGTTGATTGGTTCTTGCAGCCTGGTGGGATGATGGTCGTGTGCCTATGGGCCCACTAGGTGCTTCTCATTCCAATGGTTGGATGGTATCACGACGTGGCGTCATGGGGGCTTAGAAGGGGGGCAAAGTGGGCAGCTGCACAGGGCCCAATTTTTTTCATTATATATTTTTATTTAAAAATACAAAATTATAATAAAGATAAGGGCCTTTTTTCTTGTTCATCCTGGGCCTTTAAGAATATTTCATTTTTCAGGATCGGCTGCGTGGCGTGAACCATCAAAGGTTTCATTTTTGTGAGTTGACCCGACTGTTGTAGTAGAGACTCGTGTGTTGGTTCAATAGTTGTTTGGCATGGTCGGGTGATTGAGCAGTGTGGAAATGCTACTGATGGCTTAATAGCCAATGGATTTGGGTCGGGCTTTGGTAGGATGTTGATAAAAAGTTAAATTTGTGAAGAAAATTTTGATAACTAAAACCGAGTTTAAAACCAAATCGGGTATGGGATGATGGATTTTAAAAGTTTCCATTCATCTATAACAGCTAAAGAATAGTTCCGAATGGCCGGAAACATTGTCGGAATAACCGTGAGTAAAATCGTTATTTTTAGAAAACAATAACCTTAGTTAATATGTCAACTTTGAAGGCTTGGAAGACTGACTTCCCGATATACAAAATGAGCAAACAATATATCATTCGAAAGAGCTCATGGCATAATAGATAACGCAAAAAGAATCGGGTATAACGGAGTTCGGATGAAGAAGTTACAAGCGTTTGAAGTTGACTGAAAAACAGAAAAAACACAGCACCGACAGCAGCTGACCACCGGCCACTACGACGACGCGTGGACATGCGTGGAGCGAGTGGTGGTGTGTGGTTGGTGCTAAAACGTTTCCAACTCGATTTTCTTCGATAAGCTAAGTGAGCCCCATGTCAATCAGTGTTATTTCGGGAGAAAAACTAGACCGAATAGGTGTCATGAACAATTATTTAAAATTGAAGTTATATAGAGTTGAGTTTGTAAGAAATTCTTGCGTACTCTAGTTTCAGACACCAAATATTTCTTAGGGATAAACACTACCCACCATATTTCTTCGTCTCTCTCTCTCTCTCTCTCTCTCTCTCTCTATATATATATATATATATATATATATATATATATATATATATATATATATAATACACCCGTATACACATACAAATACAAATGTCAATCGAGGTGCAAATAACGGGGTTTCTTCATAGATACTTATAGAGTAAGTAATACTTGATTATTTTGCATTAAATCAATTTATCAGTATTATATATAATATCGAATACTATCTAAGCTATTGGTGGATTGTATACCCGAAATGACACGATATTAAAAATATGAGTCCCTATATTGTTGTCACGTGGTTTGGTGAAAACACTGAATTCAACACCAGTAATGACAAAATATATGTAAACCTTAAGGAACTCTGGAAATTTTCCAGAGTATAAATGACACTGAAAAGTTATACATGGTGTCATTAGGATAAATAAGAGAGATATAGGTTGAAACATTATACAAAATTTAATACGAATATTTTATCAATAATTGTTAGGAAAGTAGCCAAAAGAGCGGACAACTAGCTGGGAATTCTGTAGTTAGTTAACCTAACTACCAAGGTGAGTACTTGGCGAGTTTTTCCCATTTGGGATATATGGCAACTCTATTTGAATAAAAATAAATTTACTAGGTTATCTGAGTATTTGGTATATAATACATGATCTAAAAGATTTTTTTATTATAATTGTTACAAAATGAGATATGGAAAAAACAATTATAACTTTTATATAAAAATGCATCATGGCGATTGTGTGTTTGAGAAGTCAAAAGAAAAGTGGTGCCCATGCATACATTGGATATAACTGCATAAAAGTTGAGTACAGTTCCGGACAGAAATCCGAGAAAGGGGATTAAGACTCTATTCGGATGGTACCTCTCTTCGCGAAGTAGATGTCTTTTGTAATTATAGGTTGATTTGTTCTTCCTATCTCGGGAAAATACCATGCTAGAGTGGTATGTCACACTAGGGTGAAAAAAAAAAGGATGAACGGAGTAAACTATTAGCACATTGTTTTGTTGTGCGCATTTCATGCATAGCATTGCATGTATATAATAAAGAAACAAATTTACAAATGAGAATATGAACATTATCGTTTCAAAAACCCAAGTAACTCACTATACATATCTGTCTTACGTATATTTTTATATGACAGGTACAGGTACATAAAAGTTGAGTACCGGACTACTCGTTCTGTTGAAAAGTAAATAATATATAAAAAATAAAGTCTAAGGCCCCATGTAAGATGTTCTGCTCAATTATGGTTTTGTATTCAGATTGTAATACCCCAAAATATTGTTAAATTATAAACACTTTTAAACTTTTGTAAAATAAATTTTGTATACATGACTACTCCTTCTGTTTTTATAATAAAAATAAGTTTGTAAATGTTCTATAAATTTAGGATTGTTACAATTTGGTATTAGAGCTACAGTTTAAGCGAATTAGGTTGAGAATTTTCCAAACCTAGGCTTAAACTGTTAAATAAATAAATATTTATATTTGTACATTATGAATAGTAAAATACTTGAATATTAAAATACCAAAATAGTGAAATACATTAATAATATCGTATATATAAACAATACGGTATATACAAGAATAGTATACATGAATCGTATGATATAGACAAGAATAGTATCATATACATGAATAGTATGGTGTATACATGAATAATATCGTATGTATGAATAGTATCATATATATGAATAGTACCATATACATGAATAGTATGTATTTATGAATAGTACCATATATATGAATAGTAGAATGTGAATACTAATTTTTTTGGAATTATTAAGTTATATACAACAAGTGACGGTGTTCATAATATATGCCACTAATTTTGACGTCACTATAACGATAATACATTCATTATTTGTTATAGATAATGGAAGGGCAAGCTTCTAGCAATCCACCGGTACAAGAAAATGAGATACCTCGTATCAATAATGAGGGTAATATCAAAAACGATCCTATTAAACCGCCAGCAATAGTGGCAGAGATGCAACAACTCTTTAATGAGATGCGAGAAATGGTAAGGATGGATGTGAATAAAATTCTTGATGATCGTATGCAAGGTTGTAGAACTCGCTACTCGGTACCTGCTCACCGACTGGAGAGTAGCTAGTACTCGGAGAGTACTCGGATTCGATAATTCATGTAGAATAATTTTAGGAAAACTATATATGTCAAAATCATAAGTTAAAATCATAATTTGATTCAAATATATAACAAAATTAGATACATGTGCATACATAAAAACTGAAATACACACAAATGTCTTACTTCATAAATAATTACTGAAAATTTAAGATATATATGTAGTAATAATCACATGCGTGTGTTAAATAATAAATCATTAAGTGTATTATACATATTAATCTTGAAATTCTTAATTTTTTTCTCGTTTTATGACAATTTTGACCCTTTGACTGATTTTGACTGAGTTGGCCGAATTTGACTGAGTAGGCCCGAGTTGGAGAGATGTTGACCGATTTTTGACCGATTTTGACTTAATCCGATTTTTTTTGCCGAGTTCACATTACTAGCCTCGGTGGAGGGCCGATTCCGAGTAATCGGCCGAGTAGGCCGAGTTTTGCAACACTGATCGTATGGAGGAAAGTACTCAACCACAAATCAGCAATCCATTAAGAAGCCGTTCTACCGGTGGCAATACTCATACCCACACTTCATCGCAAAATGAAGATAGTGAATCCGAAACTGAAGAGAAGAAAAGGATGTTCATTTAAGTCCTTTATGTCCTGCACACTAGAAAATTATTATGGTAGCTTTAAACCAAAAGTTACTATGGGCTGGATTCGAGACACTAAGAAAGTTATCGAAAGTAATAGATGCAAAGAAATCCAGATGGTGACTTATGCTTCTCGATTACTTTAAGGCGATGCACTAGCTTGGTGGGACTCTTTATATGAGACTCTGGGAAAGAAGAGGATTTATAACTAGTCATGGGAAAGGTTTGTCAAAAGGATGAAGGAAAAATTATATCCCATTCGAGATACTGAAAATCTGGAAGAAGAATTTATTACCATAAAGAAGGGTAATATGTCAGTAACAGAGTATACCAAGAATTTTACCGGTGTGATTCCTTTTGTAGCAACCACATACCCTAATGAACGTTCAAGAATAAACTTATATGCAAACAGGCTTCCATGGGAGTATGAATTAGAAGTCAAATGTGCAACCACTCTTGACGATGCTATAATTATTGCACGTAATGTGGAAGATGTTGGTAAAAGAAGGGCTTTATCAAGACAATTCTTTAAGGAGAAACGCGGGTTCAGAGGCAGTGCAAGTTCCAACAAGAAAATTCGTTTCTCTTTCAGCCAATCAAAATAAACAAATGTAAAGAAGTGCAAAAAATGTGGAAGGTTTCACCCGGGAGAGTGCAAAGTGTTTGCAGGAACTTGTAACAAGTGTTGAAGATATGGACATCAAGCTAAAGACTGTCTGACAAAGGATTTACGAGATGTAGAATGTTTTTCATGCCACAAAAAAGGGCATTACAACTTTAACTGTCTAAAGAAGGGGAGTGAAAATTTGATGTCAACCGCCAATAAGAAATCAGAAGCAATAAAATTCAAAGGGCATGCTTTTCAAACTACAGAGGAAAAAGCCAAAGGAACTTATGATGTGGTGTCAGGTACCTTAATTATCAACTCATTAGCTATACGTGTGTTATTTGATTCGGTTGCTACTCATTCATTTGTGTCTCAAAAGCATGGTGTCAAATTAAATGTTCCTTTAGAATTGCTTCAAAATGAGAATGTCATCGAACTTGCCAATGACGAGTTTATTACTGTTTGCCATAGGTATAAAAAATTGTAAACTAGAAGTTAACGGTAAATCATTCGGAGTTAATCTCCTACCCATAAAGGTTAAAGGTTTTGATATAGTCATTGGGATGGACTGGTTGGAAGCTAATCAAGCAAAAAAATAATGTGAGAAAAAGATAGTATCTGTCAAGACTCAGGAAGGAGAAAAAGTATATATATATATATATATATATATATATATATATATATATATATATATATATATAGAGAGAGAGAGAGAGAGAGAAGTAGGTTCATTTAAAAACATAGATTAGTGTGAATACGTGCGGACGATTTACAGCCAATCAATTTTTACCATTTAAAAAAATAATTAAATTTATTTTTAAGGGTAAGCATGTAATTTTACACAAAAGTCAATCAAGTAATTAAAACAAATACCCTAAAAATACGTTTATTGATCTTTCCATAATCCACAAATGAAACCCACCTATTAATCATTTTGTATTACCAGCCCTATCATTCATCGTTTTGAAAAAGATTTTATTATTCTATTGATCCAAATGGATGCTCATACAGAAGACATGTCCATGTTGATTTATATTCAATGCAAGATGGAATAGATCACACTTTTGATGATAGTCTGTTTGATGACCAACATCATGGAATTGATAAAAATACAGGTTTAATTTCTTACAAATTTTCGTATATGCTAACTTCATTTGGTGTTATTCCAATTGTATATCATGATAAGAATCCAAGTTTAATTTATTACACTTTTTCGTAAATGTTAACTTCCTTTTACTAAATTCCGATAGTATATTTTATGTTAATTCATCATGGTTTATTTTTAGTAGAAGATTGTTATATTTATGATAATATTGATCAAGATGCAAACAATTTAGGTGATATTTCAATTGAAGACGAGACATTGGGTGTATTTGATGATAATCATCAAAGTTCTAATCATCAGCATGTGATTATTAATGGAAACAGTATTGGATTCCAAAGGTACCTGATGAAGTTAAGCCAAAACTCAAAGGCCATTACAGGTCCTATGAAGATATAACATATATGTATTACAAGTATGCTCTTGCAGCAGGTTTTGACGTTAGAAAAATGACAAACAGAAAAAATGGGCATGGTATTATTAGATTGAGATACCTCGTGTGTAACAGACAAGGTCTTCCTAATACAGGTCATGTTGATACATTGAACCCAAACAGAAGTAAGATAAAAAGAAGGACTGATAGTCGAAGGACTGGATGCATTGCATGTATTAGATTTAGTATGATAAAAGGAAGCTCTACATGGTTTCTATATGAGTTTGTAGAGGAACATAATCACGAGCTTATGTCTCAAGATAACATATTGTTTTCCCGACACCACAGACAGCTTAATCCATGGCAGAGATCGTTCATTATCAGTCTTTCTAATCAGAATGTTGGTGCCACCCAAGCTCACGGGCTATTTACTACTATTAATGGTGGATACAATATTATTGGAGGCACTGTTGATGATTTTAAAATTTTGATGAGGGATCTTAATTACTTTATAGGTGGAACTGATGCTCAGATGTTAGTCGACAAAAAATGCTCCTAATTTTTCATTCGATTTTAGAGTTGAAAATAAGCAACTCAACACTATGTTTTGGGCTGAAGAGACCTCAAAGATAAATTATAAAGAATTTGGTGATGTTGTCTCCTTTGATGCCACATTCCGAACCAAAAGGTTATGTATATTTTATGTTTATGTTTTTTGTTTTAATTTTAAGTCTTTTAAAATTTTCAATGTAAATTTACCACTTTTTAGGTATGACATGGTATTTGTTCCTTTCACTGGAATCGACAATCACAAAAAGTGTGTTACTTTTGGTGCTGGATTGCTTAGCAAAGAGGATATCGACTCATACACATGGTTGTTGAAATCTTTTCTTAAAGCTTTTGGTAAACAACCAATATTGGTGTTATCTGATGAAGACCCCGCGATGAAAAATGCTATAGCCAATGTTTTCCCAGAATCAATTCATAGGTTGTGTCGATTGTAAGGGAAAATTAGGGATTGTGGTGAAGATCTGGATACCAACTTGGATTGTGATATCACTTTCCGAACTAATATTTCTACCCTATGCATGGGTTACAATAAATTCAGCCTAGGATAATCCAGGTGGACACTTACGTTTCTAGGCACAGAAAACGTAAGCCAATATGCTGAAGGGTTCTGTAAATATGTGATGAAAAACGAGAACTAAAGAACGTATCCCCCTTCTGGAAAGGAAGATTTGTTTATATATTAAACATGATTAGGGTTTCATTAGGGTTGGACCGTCATTAGTTGCTTTGGAAGCAAGTAATATTAATCCGGATTAGGGTTACCAAAACTAACGAGTTTCGTTAGTTTTACCATAATCACCCTCAAGAAATTGAGTTTTCCATTATGTTCCCACATGCAAAATTCGGTGAGGTTATAACTCCTTTCCATGTATCTGCACATACATTTATCAAAGGAATTATTAAGAAGTTAAACTTCAACCTGGCTAACTTGCAGAACCGAACACATACCTGGGATGAATACTTCATGTGTTCCAATCTATAAGTATGAGCTTTCCACATTGAATTCATATCTTAACATTATATTAGGAGGGAATTGGGTGTCTCATCATTATAGAATTAAATGGACTTTAATCCCATCCCGATTACAGACTTGTGCACTAAGTCTCTTGTCAGACCTTTAGTCAAGTGATCTGCCAAATTTTGTTGCGATTTCACAAACTCAACCGAAATCACACCATTCATGATTAGTTCTCTAATCATACTATGTCTAACACCTATGTGTCTAGACTTGCCATTATAAACCTGGTTATATGCTTTAGCCAAAGCGGCAGCACTATCACAAAGGATAGAAATAGGTGCTATCGGTTTAGACCACAAAGGAATCTCATAGACCAAATTCCTTAGCCACTCTGCTTCTTTACTAGCAGCTGCTAACGCAACAAACTCAGATTCCATTGTCGAGTTTGTAATGCAAAATTGCTTCTTGGAAGCCCAAGAAATGGCACCTCCTCCAAGCAAGAATACCCAACCAGAAGTTGAGGAATGGTCCTCCATGTTGGTAATCTAACTTGCATCTGAATGACCTTCTAAAACCGAAGGACTCCCCAAGTAACACAAACCATAATTCATGGTTCCCTTGAGATACTTAAACACTCTATTCACTGCTTGCCAATGTTGAGCACTAGGATTGCTAGTGTACCTGCTCAACTTACCCACAACAAACGCAATATCAGGTCTGGTACTTGTCATGGCATACATCAAGCTACCAATAGCCTTTGAGTATTCCAATTGTGAAATGGGAATACCATTATTTGGCATTAATTTCACACTTGGGTCCATAGGAGTACTTACAGGAGAACACTCGGTAAAATTAAACCGCTTGAGAATTTTCTCAATATAATGACTTTGATTCATTACCAATCCTTTGTTCATCCTCTTAATTCTTATTCCAAGAATTACATCAGCCTCTCCTAAATCTTTCATGGAAAAATTGGATGACAAGAATTTCTTTGTTTCATCCACTTGATTTTGGTCGGTACCAAAAATCAACATGTCATCTACATATAAGCAAATGATCACTCCAGCTCTAGTAGCATCATCAAATCTACTATAAACACATTTGTCACATTGGTTTGTTTTAAAACCAAAAGACAAAATCACCTCATAAAATTTTTGATGCCATTGTTTAGGCGCTTGTTTCAGCCCATACAAAGATTTGACAAGTTTACAAACCATATGCTCTTTACCGGGCATAATGAAACCTTCTGGTTGTTTCATGTAAACTTCCTCATCAAGATCACCATTTAAAAATGCTGTTTTCACATCCATTTGGTGAATAACCAGATTGTGGATACTTGCCAAGGCAACCAACAATCTAATAGTAGAAATACGTGCAACTGGAGCATACGTATCAAAATAGTCAATACCAGCTTTTTGTCTAAAACCTTGAATGACCAACCGGGCTTTGAATTTGTCAATAGTCCCATTAACATTCATTTTCTTTTTGAAAATCCATTTGCAACCAAGAGGTTTAGAACCCGGAGGCAAATCAGACAACACCCATGTATTGTTCTCAAGAATTGATGACATTTCATCATCAATTGCTTCCTTCCAAAAGGCACTATCACAAGACTCCATGGCCTCTTGATAATTCTTAGCATCATATTCAATACTATAGCAATATGAGTATACAAGATTAATTTCATCCCTTGAACCTTCCACCAAGTACAGTTGGAAGTCGGATCCGAAATTTTTCGCAACTTGACCTCTTTTGCTTCTACGAATATCTTGTGGTTCTTGCACGATACCACCATCTTGACTTTCTGAATTTTCCTCTTTATTAGCATCAAAAGTCAAATCCTTAGGCCTTTGAATCGATGAAAACTTCATCTCATCAAAAATTGCGTCCCGCGATTCGATAACAATGTTAATTGAAACCGAATCATTAGGTTCTATTACATAAAACCTATAAACATTGGAATGTTCAACATATCCAATGAATATGCAATCAATTCCACGTTCTCCTAAAATTTTGTTTTTGGGCTCGATAAGTTTTACAACTGCCCGACATCCCCAAACCCGAAAATAACTCAAACTCGGCTTTTTCTTGAACCAAAGTTCATATAGGACTGTTTTGTTCCTTTTATTTAACAAATAGCAGGCTGTTAACATGGCCTCTCCCCAGAATCCTTCACTTAATCCCGAGTAAGATAGCATCGAGTTTACCATTTCCTTTAAAACTAGATTTTTGCGTTCAGCAATGCCATTCTGTTGAGGCGTGTATGGTGTCGTGGTCTCATGAATGATACCCACTGATTGGAAGTATATGGGATCCATATATTCACCTCCCCTATCAGTCCTGAGACGTTTAACCGGAATGCCCAATTGCAATTCCACCCCGGTTTTGTATATTTTGAATTTATATAAGGCTTCATCCTTAGAGTGCAACAAATACACATAGCAAAACCGAGTGCAGTCATCAATAAAAGTGACTACATACTTTTTATTTCCCAAAGAAGGAGTGGAATGAAAATCACATAGGTCACTTTGTACAAGTTCCAAAACAGCTGAATTTCTAGTGACACTAGGAAAGGGCTGTTTTGTTACTTTTGTAAGCATGCATGTTTTACATTTATCAGATGTCATATCAAAGGCTGGATTTAATCCATCTTTTGACATCTCATGCATCCTTCTAAAGTTGACATGACCTAATCTTACATGCCAAAGCATAGATTTATCAACATTAGAAGTAGAAGATACAAATGCAGAATTCTGAAGAGGTAATAATTTGTCAACAATATTCAAATGAAACACTCTATTATTTAAATATCCAAAGCCAATAAACATTCCACCCTTAGACAAAACAAACTTATCCGACTCAATAACTTGTTTAAAACCATCATAATTCAAACAACTAGAGCTAACAAGATTCTTGCGAATCTTGGGAACAAACAAAACATCAAATAACCTAATTGTCTTTCCAAAAGTAAATTCAAGACACACGACACCTAAACCACAAATAGGAATAAAAGAATCGTCTCCCATTTTTAGCACCGAGCCATCTTCAAGTGGAGTTAATGTTTCAAACATCCATTTATCCTTGCATACATGGTTCGTTGCTCCGGAGTCGATCCACCAAGCAACATCATCATCCTGCACATAGTATGATTCAGGGATAAATGAAGCATAATAAACATAATTATGATTAGAATTATCAAAGTTAGTCAAAAACTGACCACCTTTAACTTGGGCCGAAGACCCGTTCACTTTCCCATTGGCTCTACTGTTTCCAACACCATTGTTTCCCAAATTCACACGACAATCACGCTTGCAATGCCCAACTTGATGGCACCTACAACAAACCAGATCCTTTCTCTTTTTGTTGGAGTTGCCTGGGAAATGTTCCTGCTTGCGTTTGCCATGTCCTTTGTGGTTCTGGTTCCTTGGTTTGTTTTCAACCATATGAGCCGAGGGCTGTCCAGGTTCAACTTTTCCTTTGGGTTTTTCAGATTTGTCACTTTCCTTCGCACGAAGAGATTCTTCAATACGAATGTGACTAGCAAGTTGAACCAATGACAGTTCCTCCTTTTGATGTTTCAAGTTATGTTTGAAGTCTTTCCAAGACGGAGGCAGTTTGTCAATGATAGTGGATACAGCTATGGGTTCATCCATATTCATTTTATGCAGTTTAAATTGTCCGTATATGCCAAGGAGTTCATTGTACTGTTCAGTGACAGACCTTGAATCTTCCAACTTATAATTATTAAAATCACTAACCAGAAACTTCTTGCTAGAAGCATCCTCAGTAATGTATTTCAGTTCAAGGGTATCCCACAACTCCTTGGCACACAAGGCTTCACTATGGATATCAAATAAAGCATCAGACATACCGTTCAGAATGTGACCTTTGTAGATGTAGTCATCATTGTCCTACTTCTGTCTCTTTCTTGTCTCTTCAGCTGTCTCAACAACACCTTCCTCAGGCTCTGCTGGTCTTGGAGTAGTCAGCACGTATGCTGCTTTCAGAGTGGTCAGCATGAAGTGCATCTTTTTCTTCCAGCGCCTGAAATCGACGCCTTCAAACTTCTCCAACTTGGCAAACTTAGTGGTCAAGGTCAAGTCCACAACCTCTTGAAATGCGACTACACTTCACAATCACGTAGGTAACTCCTTTAAGTCCACAACCCCGTACATATATTAGAGTACAAATCATGAAGCCCCTTAGCTCACATGTTAGCTCCAGTTACTTAAAATGACATGGTGACACTAAAATCACCAACAATCCTCCCCTATTTTAGTGTAACCCTTGAACAAACATAACCTTATCAACAACAAACCAAACTAGTAAATAATGAAAATATCGAAACGATTGAATTTCCACTTAGTATTATACACTTGCAAATACTCGAGAATCAGGGTGTTCTAAGAATTGAACCCATCAACCCATTTGAATACCAGAAAGTAAAATACATACTAGTTTATTGAATTTCTAGCATAATACAACTTGACATTATTATAAAGACATGTGTCCCAATCCTCTCATGATCGTATCAAGGTCAAGTCCACAACCTCTTGAAATGCGGCTACACTTCACAGTCACGTAGGTTGTGTCGATTGTTGGGAAAATTAGGGTTTGTGGTGTAGATCTGGATACCAACTTGGATCGTGATATCACTTTCCGAACTGATATCTCTACCCTATGTCTGGGTTACAAGAAATTCATCCTAGGATAATCAAAGTGGACACTTACGTTTCTAGGCACAGAAAACGTAAGCCAATATGTTGAAGGGTACTATGAATGTGTGATGAAAAATGAGAGCCAAAGAACGTATCCCCCTTCTGGAAAGGAAGAGTTGTTTATCTATTAAACACGATTAGGGTTTCATTAGGGTTGGGCCGTCATTAGTTGCTTTGGAAGCAAGTAATATTAATCTGGATTAGGGTTACCAAAACTAACGAGTTTCGTTAGTTTTACCATAATCACTCTCAAGAAATTGAGTTTTCCATTATGTTCCCACATGCAAAATTCGGTGAGGTTAGGGGCTCTGACCCTTGGACCCTACTAGGGGCGCTGCCCCTAGACCCTGCCCACTGACCTGGCAGCGGGACCCCAGCCAGGAGCTTTGCCCCTTGGACCCCGCTAGGGGCGCTGCCCCTTTGGAAACCCTGGACCTGGGGGTGTTGCCCTCGGACCCCCGACTATTCGTCGAACCGGCATGCACTCCGCACAACCCCGTACATATATTAGAGTACAAATCATGAAGCCCCTTGGCTCATATGTTAGCTCCAGTTACTTAAAATGACATGGTAACACTAAAATCACCAACATGTGGCACATCACTTCCAAATTACGATTGAAGGTTACAAGCTTTTATTTAATAATCTCTCAGTCAACATTTTATTCATTTTGAATCACTGTTATTTTAATTTTACATTCTAAAAAGAATCAATGATAGTACTATTGTATCTCTAACATATAGTTTACATTGACTAATGTTCTATAACATTATTATCATTTCCTTTTATATATTTTGGACTGATTCAATGATTTTGATTTTTAACATCTTCCATATTTTCTTATTTTAAGGTATCGTTGGATATTGTCAACGACGATGAATTTAAGTTACTATTCAACTGCTTGATTTGGAATTCTAATCTTGAAGAGAAAGATTTCGAACAGGGATGGAAAGCACTATTGGATGAAAATGATCTTAACGATAATACTTAGTTAAGTAGAATGTACAACTTGAGACATTCATGGATTCCTGCATTTTTCAAAAGAGTCCCTATGTCAGGTCTCATGAGAACAACATCTCATTCTGAGAGTCAGAACTCAGCCTTTCATCAAAACACTCATTATGGATCAACTTTAGTAAACTTTATGAATTCGTTTGAATCTGCCATGGAGAAGCAACGTTATACTCAATCCTCTTTGGACTTCAAAACAAAAGACAAATTCCCTAAAATGAGAACACCATTTCCAATAGAGGAAAACGCTTCTCTATTCTACACACGTAAAGTGTTCAGATAAGTTCAGAACGAAATGTACAGGTCAGTGACAACATGTTTTTCGTTAAATCACAACATCGTTGACCATGTCATGAGTTTCAGATAAAAGAATTTAGGCCACATGGATATTCCATCTCGAATCAACCTTTGTCCGACATTGTCAGTGATGATGACAATGATAATTGGGATAATTTGCTAAAAGACTCTATATATACGATATTATTTTAAACTTTGATATCATCTTATTTTTTTCCACACCAAATTTTGCATATATATCTGATTATTTTTCTATGCAAGTTAAATGTGACCAGAAAGAAGACACATTCATTTGTAGTTGTATGAAGTTTGAACAATTTGGGATTCTTTGTCGCCACATTTTTACTGCAATGAAAGCCTTCAACATCCAATTCATACCAGCAAAGTATCTTCTAAGGCGGTGGCTGAAGGATATTATTCCACCTGAATTGTTACAAAGATGTTTCCGGTATTCAGATTCTGATGAGAATATACAAAAAATAGCAACTGACATATTTTCAACGGTTGACAAGTGTCTTTCTTCTTTGAGCACCAACAAAAAAAGACTGGAAGAGTATTATTAAGCACTTAAGGAATTGGAGAGCAAGTTTATGGATGGCGTTACTATGCATGAACACCCAAAAAAGTCAACAGACTTTGAAAATAGACTTGGTGTGTCGATACCCGCAGATGTTCAAATTCAAAACCCCACTGGAATTGGGAACAAAGGGTGTGGGACTAAAAAAAAGGATTAAAGGTGCTCAAGAAATTGCAATTGAAAAATCACGTTGTAACTACTGTCGTAAGGGTAACAATCATGACTGGTGGAACTGTCCTTCACAAAAGGAAGATGAGAAGAACAACATCTTTAAACAACATACTGGAAAGAAGCACTAATTTTATTATTGATCTTTTTTATTTCGTATTATTTTGTTTGGTTTGTTTACTCTATGGTAAAAGAATTTTAACATTCTCAGTCAATTGTCACTTTTCAATATTATGTTTTTATAATTTGTGTACCTTATCTATAATTTATTTTTAAATTTTGTTTATTATTTGTCATTGAAATTGTTTTCAAAGCTTATCCACATATTCCTTGTTTTTTTAACCATCCCAATCCTTACAACATTATTACATGTATACAACAACCAATACATTATAAATGTCGTTATCTTATTAATAAAGTCACAAAACATTACATTCTTATATTTTTTTTGTATAATTATTCATTTCAGAATTTATAAAAACAAAATTGATTCCATGATTATAAGTAGACATATATTTAAGTACTAAATCCATATTCAATAACGTAAAAACACTATGTTTACATTATTATTTTTTAATGAATGTTGTATATGTTTATTGTTGAAGTAATTTTAATATGAATATTACCGTTTGATTATTCATAGATTCATTAAAATGTTATTATTCTATTATAAAGTTATGCATATGCATTTTCATAGTAAATTATAAAATTAGTTTTGCATTGTAAATATTCATTTATTCATTGTTGAATAATCAAAATAAAGTTGTTGATACAAAATTCATTCCAGAATTATAACATAAAAATAATGTTTTTACGTTCTCACATTATTTAATATTTTTATTTGAACTATCCCCATCTCCATTATACGTATTTATAAATCTAGTTAACAAAAAAACTTTATTTTCATACAGAAAATAATCATCAGATGCACTTAAAAAAATATGGATTATGAATTATGTATTTGTTGATAACACCGCTTAATACATACTTCAAATTAGAATTATGTTATATATTCATTTTAGAAGTTTAAAAGTGAATAGGTGTTATATTATTCTAACACCAACTTTTATAGTGATTCTTTTCACAGTTCATAATTCAAATTAAGTCTTATAAACTATGTTAATATAATAGGAATTTGATGTTTCAAAAATCTTTAAGTTACTCACAACATGTATTTCATTTTAACATCCATATATTCAACAAAAATGCACCACAAACCCATAGCTTTAGAAATTACATGACTCATATTTCTTATCAATGTGTGCCCTTTGCTAAGTGTCATATGCCATATATTACATATGGAATATAAGAAATATTCAGGTTCACAGTTCTAATAATAACCATTAAATAAACCATCACATAGTTTTACTTAGAATACGTCCAACACATAATAATCCTAACAAAATTACCATAATCCAAAAAAGCAACATAACAAAACACTTCAAACTTCATAAACAATCAGGTTTTTATAATACTAATAAACCTAATTAAAAAACACCATCTTCTTCACAGATCATTCTACTGCAGCACACCTGTGATTTCCTTCTTCTTTTCTTCAATCACCTTCATCCTTTCAAACCTATCCATTTTTTTAACAGCTGCATAATGCTTCAAGAATGTTTTCTTCATAACATTAAAATCCGACATCATCAACTTATCCATATACTTATACCTTAACCTTCCCAACATCTTTTCTTGAATTTTATTATCAACACATAGACCGCAATCCCATTTATGTGCCGCTTCTCCCATGTATGTTTCCATGTGTCGCATAAGGAAAATTCCACAGTCAACACCAACTATATTCCTTTGACACTTCATTTGTATAACCACGACTTCTTTTTTAAGTAACACATTTGCTTTTTTGTGTTCAACATTATTTAGATAACGACAAAAGAAGCTTTTCTGCATGTCAAATTAAATAATAATTCATATTATAATAAATATATAACAACAATACTCACGATCTATATATGAATTCATTAAGTAAACAACAGATCTAACGAGGATATGTGGTCTATTCCCATATGCAAACTCGATTGTCCCAGACCTCTTGATGTGACCAAATATATAAAATGCAACCCTTTTCAAGCAAAAACACACTAGGTAGTAACTTTCATCAACAACAATTGGTATGAAAACCTACATTTAAACAATATCAGCATCAGTTCCACATACATGTGTGATACCAATCATGTCTAAAAACTGTAAAAATTAACAATTCCATACCAAGTCCACCGTTTTCAAATATGGTTTGTCCGCTATGTCATTAATCACATCTACAAACATAATTCTGAATTTATTGTACCTTAGCTCCTCATCTACAGCTTCATCAACCATGTAATCAGTCTGTTTTATCATAACAAAATACCGACCATATTACAATCCATAGTGGAATATGACATACAGCACACATCTTATTCATAAAAACTTACAATCGTATCACATGTGAAGTACTTCCTAGAGTAAGAAGCCTCTAGCTTCAGTTCTTCAGTTTTATTAATGAAAGCAGCCCACGCGTCTATTACATTGGTATGCACTTTTTTTCTCATAGCTAACGTATGTGCAACTTCCAAATGCATTCCATGACCATCAACAGTTTCCCATATAAATTCCCTGCCATTTAAACATAATACAATAAAAATGCCATGACAAAAAAATCCATTTTAATTGAGTCACATAAAATATACATTCTTACCCTTTATCTTTTCCCCATGCTATTATGCTTTGAGCCACAACGTTTTCGTCATCTTTAACCGCCTCATCCACATTTGTTATCAGATCTACGTATGGTGAACACACCAATTGTCCAAGTTTCCCCTTCATTTTACCTTTCCTATTTTTCAAATCATCGACATGCACCATTTCTCTTGTAACAGCCCGGATCTCCAGGTATCTTTTATGCTTATATTTTTGGAGTTTTGTGAGGGGACTCGGCGAGTTGGAGCTCAAACTCACCGAGTAGGATCGCGATTCAGGACGCGCGTTCGCGCCCGGACTCGACGAGTCCATGGAATGGACTCGGCGAGTCCTCGTTGTTTAATGAAACCCTAAATTCCCGGTCCTAAGCCGAGTTGTTCTTGAGACTCGGCGAGTTGAGTCGTGGTGGCCCCGCGATTCATGCCAGGTGGAACCCGTCGAGTCAGGGGAGTACTCGACGTGTCAAAAGAGAATCCTAGAGAGTTAGTGAATACGTATAGACTCGCCGAGTCGCCCTAGTGCACTCGCCGAGTCCGGTCAAAGTTGACCGTTGACCGTTGACCAGAGTTGACTTGATAGGGGTAGTCAACCTTAGTGGTAAAAGTGTTAATTAGAGATGTATGATGTTATAGGGGGATTATAGCTCGGAGGATCGAGCACGAGTGATTTCCAGGATTCGCGAGTTATCGAGATACACGAGGTGAGTCTTCTCACTATACTTTGCCTTGAGTAGGTAACCAGAGTTATGTGATCAGAGTATTTGTATGCTATATGTATGTGATGTGTTGTACTGCATGATTTCTATGTGATTTATGTTGTGCATGTTTTAGAGTTGGAACCGAAAGGTTCACAGAGTTAGAACCTGAGGGTTCACAGAGCTTGGGTGCACGGACCCATAGAGTTATAGCCTCGAGTGGCTAATATATGTTTATGTGGTATTTTGGGGAACTCACTAAGCTTTGTGCTTACAGTGTTAGTGTTGTTGTTTCAGGTACTAGCGATGACCGTGGGAAGGCGCCGGCTTGATCTATACACACGCATGAGATTTTTGATATATATATGATCTTGGGATTTTGTATGATGTGAATTGGGATTTAAACTTAATGTTTTTATGAAAATTAAATGAGAAATGTTTTTATAATTTGTGAAAAATTATTTTGAAATTCACGGTGTTACAAGTTGGTATCAGAGCCTTGGTTTGAGGGATTCGAGTACACCTTCGGGCGTATTTGAACTCAATCTGAGGATTTGAGAAGTACTTTAAAAAAAAGAGTAAAAGATTTTGAAAAGAAACGCAGAGCAGAGTTGTGTGTACGATCAGTCCACGCCCGAATGGTGATTTCCCAAAATACCCTCATGTTATGTGCTATTGATATTGATATGAAGTATTCACATGTTAGAGTAGGCTAGGTATTCCTATTAGGACTAGAGTGGCCTGATTTGTGACGCCTTAGCCTAGGAAGAGGTGAGCTGCTATGAGATGCTTGAGAGTGAGTAGGTAGCAGCGAGGGGCTTATGAGAGATCTATTAGAGAGTGATCTATGCATGATAGAGTACTTGGAATTTGGGATCCGAAGAGGAGGACTTGGGATGTATTCTGATACGGTGTGGACAGTAGTATTGGGCCCGTACTACTGAAAGCACCGGAGCGGTGTACAGCCCAAGTAAGAATCTTTGGAATACCAAGGATCAAGGAGGAATGAGTTGTCGAGTGTGAGTATGCTCGAAGGGGTTTTAATTTTTCGTATGTTGTATTTCAGAGGTAGATCATGGTGAGGACACGTTTGATGCCTGAGAGCAGTGATACCAGTGATGAGGAGATCCGCCGGATCATCCACGAGAAGGTGGTTGCGGCCATCAGGGCAGAGATACCAGAGATGTTCGGGTCTATTAAGACCACGCTGATTGAGACCTTCGATGAGCGTTATGCCGCTCTTTCTGAGGCTGCTGTTGCAGCGGCCACCGCAGCGATTGCTGCCACGAGGCCGCAAGGTGGTGATGCGTTGCTGTTCCGGGAGTTCAGCAACACAAAACCACCAGAGTTTGATGGGACCCAGGATCTGGTGGCAGCTATGAGATGGATATCTGATATAGAGGGGTGCTTCTTCACTTGCTCATCTCCTGAGCATTTGAAGGTTCGGTTCGCGCTGAACCAGCTTCGCTTGGGAGCGAAGGACTGGTGGAAGTTTGTGACGGCGCATTATACGCCTGCTGAGCTTGCGGCAGTGACCTGGGAGAGGTTCACTGTCATGTTCCGAGATGAGTATGTTCCCCAGGTGGAGAGGGAGCGTGGCACAGGAGTTTCTGACCCTCAAGCAGGGTACTGAGTCAGTTACAACGATCACCAGGATGTTCCATGAGAGGGCGATGTTCTGCCCTGAGCACATGTCCACTGAGCAGGCACGCATGAGCCGATATTTGAGTGTTTTGAGACGAGACATTCGGGAGTTCGCGGCGAACTCCTCGTATCGGACATTTGCTGAGCTTCAGGCAAATGCCCGGAAGAGGGAGATTGAGCTGGAGACTCAGGCCAGGGAGGATGCGGAGTCTCAAGGGAGGGATCGGTGACCGGTACAGTCTCAGCCGGCAACCAAGCGAGCCAAGCCCGCTGATCCCAAACCAGGGAGTCAGAAGGGCCGCACTTGTGGGAAGTGTGGCAAGGGTCACGATGGAGTCTGCAGGGCGGGATCTTGCTACAAATGTGGCAAGGAGGGGCATATGGCCAAGGATTTCCCCAAAGGGTTTGCAGTGTGCTTCCACTGCAATCAGACCGGACAATGGAAGGTAGAGTGTCCGCAGTTGCGATGGTCATCTCAGGGAGCACCTCAGGGATCTGCCCCTGCCGCCATCAGAGCTACAGAGAGTCGGCCGGTGAAGGCCGAGGCGCCGAGGGCACGAGGGAGAGCCTTTCAGCTGACCGCGGAGGAGGTCCGCGCAGCGCCCAATGTCATGGCTGGTACTTTTCTTGTGAATTCTGTACCTGCCTTGGTGTTATTTGACTCGGGTGCGAGTCGGTCTTTTGTATCTTTGGCTTTTAGTCAGCATATCAATGTTAGTCGTGAGGCGTTGAGTCGGCCTCTGAGAGTTTCCATAGTTGATGAGAGGGTGATATATGCCACGGAGGTTCTCCGAGGTTGCGTAGTTGAGATTTTTGGTGTTGATTTCCCGGTTGATCTGGTTCCTATTGCTATGGGTGATGTCTGTGTCATTGTGGGCATGGATTGGTTGAGCAGATTTGGTGCGGTTATTGACTGTGAGCGACAGCTGGTGACCATACGAGACCCTAGTGGGGGAGTTCTTTCGGTATACGGCGAGGGTACACGATCAGGATCAGCGTTTTGTTCGGCCGCTAGAGCAAGGCAGTGTCTACAGCAGGGCTGTAAGGGTTTTGTGGTGTATGTGATGGATACGCGAGTGGCTTCCGAGAGGCCGAGTTCAGTTGAGGAGGTTCCGGTGGTGCGTGAGTTCCCGGATGTTTTTCCCGAGGAGTTGCCGGGTGTGCCTCCTGTGAGGCAAGTGGAGTTCAGTATCGATTTGGTTCCGGGGGCTGCGCCTGTCGCTAAGGTGCCTTATCGCCTTGCACCTCCAGAGATGCAAGAGTTATCCTCACAGCTTCAGGAGCTACTGGGGAAGGGGTTTATTCGGCCGAGCAGCTCGCCATGGGGAGCGCCTATCCTGTTTGTCAAGAAGAAGGATGGTTCACACCGGATGTGTATTGATTACCGGCAGTTGAACAAGCTGACGGTCAAGAACCGTTACCCGTTGCCGAGGATCGACGATTTGTTCGATCAGTTGCAGGGAGCATCTTGGTTCTCCAAGATCGATTTGAGGTCTGGATATCATCAGGTGAGGGTGCGGGATGAGGACGTCCAGAAGACAGCGTTCAGGACGCGTTATGGACATTATGAGTTTGTGGTGATGCCTTTTGGGCTCACCAACGCCCCGACAGTGTTCATGGATCTCATGAACCGAGTGTGTAGGCCGATGCTGGATCGGTCGGTGAATGTGTTTATCGATGACATTCTGGTATATTCGAGATCTAGAGAGCAGCATGAGGAGCATCTGAGAGAGGTTCTCGGAGTCCTGAGATCGGAGAGGCTTTATGCCAAATTCTCCAAGTGTGAATTCTGGTTGCGGGAGGTTCAGTTCTCAGGACATCTCGTCAACCAGGAAGGGATATTGGTCGATCCGGCAAAAGTTGAGGCAGTGATGAGTTGGGAGGTGCCGAAGTCGCCCTCCAAGATCAGGAGTTTCCTAGGGTTGGCAGGGTATTATCGGAGGTTTATCAAGGATTTCTCTAAGATCGCAGTGCCACTCACCAGATTGATCCGGAAGGGTGTTGCTTTTTCATGGGGCCCCGAGCAGCAGGCCTCCTTTGAGACACTTCGCCAGAGGTTGTGCGAAGCCCCGGTGTTAGCTCTCCCGGAAGGGATGGAGAACTTTGTAGTATACTGTGATGCATCGATTTTGGGTTTGGGAGCGGTGCTGATGTAGAGGGGGCATGTGATAGCGTATGCATCGAGGCAGCTGAAGCCTCATGAGACGAGATATCCCACCCATGATCTAGAGTTGGGGGCAGTGGTGTTTGCCCTCAAGATTTGGCATCACTACTTGTATGGGGTTCGGTGTACGATATACACAGACCATAAGAGTTTGAAGTATTTGATGGATCAGCCCAACCTAAATATGTGTCAGAGAAGGTGGTTAGATGTGGTCAAGGATTATGATTGTGAGATCCTATACCACCCAGGCAAGGCTAATGTGGTAGCCGTTGCGTTGAGTCGCAGGGCGGAGAGCACTCCACTGCGGGGTGTATGTTTGAGATTGACCGTGATAGCTCCGGTATTGGACGCCATTCGTGGGGCACAGGCCGAGGTTGTGCAACCAGGGATGCAGAAGAGGGAACGGGTTGTTGGTTTGGTTTCAGAGTTCGTTACCGATGGTCGGGGGCTTATGACATTTCAGGGGCGTATCTGGGTACCGTTTGTGGGAGGAACGCGTACCACTTTGATGGAAGAGGCTCATCGGTCGAAATTTTCGATCCATCCGCGGGCCACTAAGATGTATTTGGATTTGAGAAAGGAGTATTGGTGGCCCTGTATGAAGAGGGATGTTGCGTGGTTTGTTGAGAGGTGCTTGACATGCCGTAGGGTTAAGGCCAAGCATCAGAGGCCGCATGGCAAGTTGCATCCATTGGAGGTTCCCGAGTGGAAGTGGGAACAGATCACTATGGATTTCATCACCAAATTGCCGAGGACTGCCAGAGGAGTTGACGCAATTTGGGTGATTGTGGACAGGTTGACGAAGAGCGCTCACTTCCTTGCCATCAGTGAGAGTTCTTCAGCAGAGAAATTGGCGGAGGTGTATGTGAGGGAAGTGGTATCTCGGCATGGGGTGCCGATCTTGATTGTTTCGGACCGTGATGTGCGCTTCACTTCCATATTCTGGAAGAAATTTCATGAGGAGTTGGGTACTAGACTGCATTTTAGTACCGCATATCATCCCCAGACAGACGGTCAGAGTGAGCGGACGATTCAGACGCTTGAGGACATGCTCCGGGCGTGTGTGTTGGATTTCGGGGGTAGCTGGGATGCGTATTTACCCTTGGCAGAGTTTTCCTACAACAACAGCCATCATTCGAGCATTGGTATGCCACCCTTTGAGCTGTTGTATGGGAGGAGGTGTCGGACCCCTATTTGTTGGGGAGAGGTCGGTCAGCGGGTGATGGGCAGTACAGAGATCGTGCTTCAGACGACAGAGCAGATTCAGCAGGTCAGACAGAGGTTGTTGACCGATCAGAGCCGACAGAAGAGTTATGCAGACAGGCGCCGGTCCGAGCTTGAGTTTCAGGTCGGCGACTTTGTTCTCCTGAAGGTCTCTCCTTGGAAAGGAGTGATTTGATTCAGGAAGAGGGGCAAGTTGGGGCCCCAGTATATTGGTCCTTTCCGTGTGATCGCGAGGGTAGGCCGGGTCGCCTATCGTTTGGATTTGCCAGCAGAGTTGGGGCAGATTCACGACACTTTTCATGTGTCGCAGCTGAGGAAGTGTATAGCCGATGAGTCGGAAGTGGTTCCATTAGAGGATATTCAGGTGGATACTAGCCTGAATTATGCCGAGAGACCAGTGGCCATCAGAGATCGGAAAATCAAGGTTTTGAGGAACAAGGAAGTACCCATGGTGTTGGTTCAGTTAATACCTTCGAGTGCGAAGTCTAGTTCTAGTGGGGGAGAATTGTAATAGCCCGGATCTCCAGGTATCTTTTATGCTTATATTTTTGGAGTTTTGTGAGGGGACTCGGTGAGTTGGAGCTCAAACTCGCCGAGTAGGATCGCGGTTCAGGACGCGGGTTCGCGCCCGGACTCAACGAGTCCAAGGAATGGACTCGGCGAGTCCTCGCTGTTTAATGAAACCCTAAATTCCCGGTCCTAAGCCCTATTTAGAGGACCTTATGGCCCTTCATTGCGGCTACCTGAGTCTTGAGAGCACCAAAGCAGCTGAGGGATTCGTGTGAGTGAGATAAGAGGCTATTGTTCACCAAATTTGTGTGTTTTTGCAAGAAAGGAAGAGGAAAGTCAAGCTAGAAGAGTTGGGGAGCTGGGATCTTCTTTCATTTCATCTGAGGAGGCTTCTTAAGGTATCTTTCAGAGCTTATTTCCTTATTTTGTTGATATGATCAAATCTAGGGTTTCTTCATGCCTTATTTGCTTTGTATTGGAAGTGTGAGAGGTCCCATGCGGATATGGTGCTTAGATCTGGACCTTAGTAGGTCCAGAGAGTCCCTAATGTCATGCTTTATGTTCTCCCTTGTGGGTTGGAGGCTAGGGTTGCCATTCTAGAGGTCATTTCCCCAAAAAGAGCCTTGTAGGTGTTGTATGGTAACCAAGATATGAACTTTACGTGATGAACAAGCTTAGGAGGGCCAGATCTATGAGTGGATGGTGCGGATCTGACCTCAGAAGCTAGTTTGAGTTGATGCATGGCATGGACTCGCCGAGTCTGAAGAACAGACTCAGCGAGTAGCATGAAGATTGTCCTTAACCACTCAGCGAGTGGTCTTGCCGAGTTAAGGGTCGACTCAGTGAGTCAGGGAGAGTTAGAGAGGGTGACAGTTGGACTGAGTCGAGATGGGACTCGCCGAGTTGTTCTTGAGACTCGACGAGTTGAGTCGTGGTGGCCCCACGATTCATGTCAGGTGGAACCCGTCGAGTCAGGGGAGTACTCGACGTGTCAAAAGAGAATCCTAGAGAGTTGGTGAATACGTATAGACTCGCCGAGTCGTCCTAGTGCACTCGCCGAGTCCGGTCAAAGTTGATCGTTGACCAGAGTTGACCAGAGTTGACTTGATAGGGGTAGTCAACCTTAGTGGTAAAAGTGTTAATTAGAGATGTATGATGTTATAGGGGGATTATAGCTCGGAGGATCGAGCACGAGTGATTTCCAGGATTCGCGAGTTATCGAGATACACGAGGTGAGTCTTCTCATTATACTTTGCCTTGAGTAGGTAACCAGAGTTATGTGATCAGAGTATTTGTATGCTATATGTATGTGATGTGTTGTACTGCATGATTTCTATGTGATTTATGTTGTGCATGTTTTAGAGTTGGAACCGGAAGGTTCACAGAGTTAGAATCTGAGGGTTCACAGAGCTTGGGTGCACGGACCCATAGAGTTATAGCCTCGAGTGGCTAATATATGTTTATGTTGTATTTTGGGGAACTCACTAAGCTTTGTGCTTACAGTGTTAGTGTTGTTGTTTCAGGTACTAGCGATGACCGTGGGAAGGCGCCGACTTGATCTATACACACGCATGGGATTTTTGATATATATATGATCTTGGGATTTTGTATGATGTGAATTGGGATTTAAACTTAATGTTTTTATGAAAATTAAATGAGAAATGTTTTTATAATTTGTGAAAAATTATTTTGAAATTCACGGTGTTACATCTCTTTCCATAATATCTTTTCAGTTCTTTTTTTCAGTTTGTCTTCCGCTACAGATTTTTTTTGTATATATAATTACTGGCTTGCTTCCTTCTTTAACATCCATACTCTTATCTTCCTCGTTCAATTGTGTTATTCTCAAATCAAATGATGGTATGTCATCTTTGCAAAAATCCTTGTTCTTTCTGATGCTCCGTTCCACAATCTCATTAGACATATTCAAAAAACTAGGAGTCAGAACAACTAGACTATCCAATGATGTATTTCCTTTATATTCCAGAAAGAGCACAGAAGGTGAGTCACACCCATCCACAATCTTTGTCTTCTCATTATTCCTTCTAGTAGATTAAACATTGCATATGGGACTATTTCCTTTCACAAAATTACTTTGCCCAGAATTGACTGCAACTTTAACGGGCGTTTTCATTGTCGCTTCATTTGTGGGCGAGATATTATCTACATATTCCACATTGTTTTCATTAAAAAGTTTTCGCAGCTTTTGTGACCACTCTTTTACCACATCATCATTTTCTTCCTCTTCTAACCCCTTCTTAATTGCTTCCTCATTTTTTTTCTTATCATCACAGATCCTACTATATAGCTTTTCAATTGATTCCACACCTATCTGTCATTGTAATAAAAACGAGTTACAATATCTTCTTATGTATAATATTAATAATTACAGAAAATATGACATAAATATTAAAATAACTTACCACCTTATCCTCATCACCATTTACATCAATAGGATCCACTTCCCCATCTGCACGAAACTCCAAGGTTCCAAATTTTCCATTTCTCAATCCATGCTCCTCTAACATTTCCAAATCCACTGAGTCAATTTGTTTTATCAATGGCCTTGATCTGCGGAGATTATAGCCATTCAAAACTACTTTGTCCGCATACGTAAGCTGTAACATCAGAATTAATAAGTTATCTTATATTATTTTCATTACAGAATAAAAAATAAAACAAAACTAAATGCACATACTTATAAATACTTACCAGTAACAGCATGACTGGACTGTGTAATAACAGTTTGCGTCATTTGGCCTTCATTTGTATTTTGCTTTCTCCAAACATTCCACTATATACTTGCACCAATCAATTTTTTGAATATCTTCACACCTTCCTAATTTCTCTAGACAATTAATACGGCTTGCCCCACTCATTTCTGTCTCTACAAACGTGTTTATGAATAATGTCAAGAAATTAAGCTTGAACATGTCATCCGCCACATCCGATTGTCTAATCCTCTTCACATAGTTTCCATTATTGAACTTTCCTCCTGGATATTGACTTTTCCATGCTTCAATAACTATATCCGTTTTATCGCATTCCACCAACTGGTTGTAGTCTAAACCTTCACTTGGCAAACCAAACATCTCTTCAACCGTTTTCTTTGTAATAAGTGTTTCCCCTTTGTTAGTCTTAATCGTGGATGTTTTTGCTCTAAATTTGTCCACTAGGTAGTAAGCCAATCTAGAAGGTATTGAATCTAACTTTATATCAAGGAATGCACCGAAACCCATTTGTCTCACCATTTCTTTCTGGATGTATGACATTCCCTTCATTACCATATACATTGATTTTGGGGACATACGACAACTTATTTTTTGCAACTCCTGAGTTTTGTCTTCCTCAACATCTGCATCTTCATTTTCTACAACATTCTTTCTTTTCGTTTTTCTTTTCTTCATTCCTTTCTTCTTATCATCTTCCTTTAAAACTTCAATTTTTATGACTTTAGTTTTTTTCCTACCACTTCTTCTTACATTAACATCAACATCAGCTTCACTATCTTCATAATGTTCATCTTTCCTTTTCTTTTTCTTACTTACACTAACACTTGATTTGCCTACAACAAATACAAAATAACATACGCATGATCAGTATAATACTACACCAATAAGAATTATGCATAATATTTGTAAATGTTTTCTGCCTTGAATACTACAAAAATATCATATGTATGTATACTACTGTAATATGTAATGAAGCATAAAATACATAATGTATTCTGAATTGACTACTACATCAAACTGAAAATTGATTTTATGAAATATTACATACTTTCATCAAATACTGTTAGTCATGTCAAGATTCAATTCATGCTTAGGGATAACACTACACAAATAAGAATCATGCATATTTGTTTTTTATATGTTTTCAAGTCTGAATATTTAATATAAGTAATATATGATGTATTGAATGATTACCTAATATGTTCTTTATTGAATACTAACTCGAATCTTAAACATAACAAAATATTACATACTAACACACATAATGTGTTAATCAAATAATGCTACTCATATGAAGATTCAATGCACGATTATGATATTAAAGAATGCATATTTCTTTTGTATATGTTTTCGTTGCAGCCTATTTTTTCCAAAACATATAAAAAAGATGTATTGAGTTATTACATAACGTATTCAACATCAAAATCTTTTCAATATTGAATCCATGTAGAAGCATTGCACACTATCGCACATACTGTGCATTTTGTATTGAAGCATTACATAAGTAATGTAATCTGTGTTGAATACTAAAATAAACTATTAAGTACACAATTAATTCTGATATGAATAATTTAATAAATAATCCTTATTATTATTATTTTTAAATACTTTTACTTTGAAATAATACAAAATAACAAAAACCATAACACTAATAATACAACTTCAGTTCAGAATAATTAATATAAGAAATATATGATGTATTGAATTCTTACATAATGTATTCAAAATCCTAATGTTTTCATTACTGAATACATGTGAAAGCATCATTCTGTATTGAAGCATTACATATGTAATGTAATCTGTATTGAATACTAAATTAAACTATTAAGTACATGATGAATTCTGTTTTGAATAATTTCATACACAATGCTTATTATTATTTTTTAGAGTACTTTTATTTAGAAACAATAAACAATAACACAAACCATAACATTGATAATAAAACTTCAGTTCAGAATATTTAATCTAAGACATATATGATATATTAAATTCTAACATAATGTTATCAATATCCAAATGTTTTCACTACAGAACACATGTGCAAGCATTGCATATTTTGACACAAACTGTATACTCAATTAAGAACATTTTAGTACTAATATATACTTTCTATTAAAATATTATAGACTGTGTTCAATATTGAAAACATGTGGCTAATCATTTAATATTATTCACATAAAAAACAAAACAACATCACGCAGTCAAATAAATACAAAGCTAAAACAATATCTGTCACAGAAGACGTACCTTTTCCAAAACGCGTTTTCACCTTCTTTTTTGCTAATAGTTCCCTACTAAGCATCACCACACTAGAACCTCCTGCAACATATGACAATGAAAAATGGTTTAAAATTAGACTATTTATTATTTAATATATAAAAACTTTGAAAAACTAGCCATCCGTCTAATTAGATTTCATGATACAACCACAACAACAATCTTAACTGTACTATGATTATAATATCATTATCAACAGGACACAAAACTTCAAACACACAATTATAATATGTGTCATCTTCAACAAAACCCTACAAAAATCAACAACAAAAATTGGGATACGTGAATCGTCTTCTTCAACAAGGAAACCAACTACAAACATTATCTTTCTACATTTCTAACCATTTTACGCATATTATATTTGTTTTTAAATACACAAAGCAAACAATCGTCGTATTCAAAACAGAAACTAATTTAAAGTTGTATTTGAACATCAATGAGCAAAACCTGAATGAATGTTCACGAAATCGTCATCATCAAGGTTAATGGCTTCTTCAAAGGTGTTGCTAAATTTGTTGCCCTACATTTTTTACTCTGATCGAAGAGTCCTCATTCTATGATATGTTGAGCAATCAACTATTTTTATATTAAACTACCGAATCAATTTCACCATAATCACATTCAATGTTGAAATCAGCTAATATCTTCAACAAAAATTGGACGATGCATATGGATTTGGAAGACGGATTCACCAGCGAAAATCACGAACAGAGAAGCGTTTTCCTAAATTATTTAACCTATTTTTTTACCCAAATGCCCTCAAAACCCCGTGATCAACTAATTTCTTGTATTTTCCACTTTTTTTTTTGCCTTTTATTAAATAGGAAAATACCTAATTATCCTATCTATCTATTTAATTAATCTAATGGTTGTAAAATGTCCTCATGTTCTCACAATAATTGGTGTTTTCAAAAGAACTATCCCATATATATATATATATATATATATATATATATATATATATATATATATATATATATATATATACACACACACACACACATTAGCCGTTTACCCGCGCCAAGCGCCGGGTGCGAAAAGTTTTTTTTTCAGAAATGAGTTTCTAGAGATGATTAATTCGTTTGCTCAAATAGTTTACTAAATCTAAACACTGTAATTGATCTTTTTGCCCCTGTTTTCTTCAATTTTTCACGAGCTTCATCTTTTTCTTCATCAAATAATAAATTTTTCACGTGCTTCATCTTTTTCTTCATCAAATAATAAATTCAAATACAATTTAACCAACGATTGCTAACTATATTTAAAATTGCAGTAAATAAAACAAAAATCAAAAACATTTATATAAAAAAAAATCACAATCATAAAAAGGAATAAACTAAAAAATCAAGAGATATATGACCTTGATTACCTAAACGGTTTGAATCCAAGTAAAAGAATGCCATATATGGAATGTGCATATTGTTTACTTAAGAAATTAAGAACTTTACCTTCTTTACCTGACTTAACTTATTAACGGAACCATAAATCAAAAAGACAAACCAAAAACGATTAAAGGTAAAAAAATTAAAAAAAGATTACCAATTGTCAAATTGTTTTAAATTTCTATAAATAATGTAACGATGAGGTAAGTTTATTTTACATACGGTCACTATATTACAAACAAATCCGACTATTATTATCATTTCAAGTACAAAACAATCTAAAAAGCAATTCATAAAGAGGTAAATATAGGCATATTTGCATGTTTTGAAGGTACAATGTGTATATGAAGAGGAAAGTTTTAGAAGATTTGATTATAGGGTAAAATGGTCATTGAGGGTAAAATAAACTTACTTCATAAAAATATCATTTAATCATGTAAAGGAGGGACTACAAAGGCTAAATTGGTCATAAACTTCAGCATCAGGTTCAGCTCCGACTCCAGCTCAAGCTTTAGCTATTCCATGTTCGAGCCATGCAGACAAATCTTGTGTAATGAACCTGTTTGCAGCAAGCTCAACTTCATTGCCTATGTTGGCCTGAACAATGTTGATAAGAAGATCACCCACAATTTTTTTAATTTCATTTGGCCAAGTGGTCGTGGTATACATGAGACTTTGTCTGCTAGGGGCGGGCTATTTCATCTACAATCTTCCTTATTTGAGATTCAAAACCCATATCAAGCATACCATAAAGAGTGCGAATTGAAGAAAGTCAACCTTCCGGAGTTCAAGAGTGTCGTTAAGTCTACCTGCAGAAGTAGCCCCAACAATGCCTTCTCCTCGTTGCAATTCCTTTAATTGTGGACCCTTTGGAGGACCACCATACAAACACTGAACAACAACATTAACAAACATTAAAATAACCATATGTAGAAGTAGAAAAAAAAATAGATGGATTCAACTTGTATTTGAATAGCAGGTTCCCTTGTGGGCAGTAGAACAACCTTCCTATGTCCGTTATGAGGATTGACATGATAATGTTTGAGTAACATGAATCCCTAATGCTTTACCAGACCTGTATTTGTAATTGTCACTATGTTTATATACAAAAAAACATTTATTTAGATTAAACACAAAGATTAAATAGATAGAATAATGCATAATTCTTCAAAACATTTCTTTTAATGACCACAAAGGCTCCAATCAGTTTTGACTGTGTAAAACTCAAGTGAAGTTTCATAGCCATTCTAAAAGGGTCTGATATTATCATTACCTCCTTGGGAAGATCCAGACACTATCATACAAAATACCATCTTCAAGAACACAAACACTATCATACACATCCGTGGTGAGTGGGTTTGAAGGTCATGGTGGCTAGAATCAATCCAAAACCTGAACTTCATTATTGATGGGAGGATCATTAGACCTGGCTATTTACAAAACTTTTAACATATCATTGATTTGCCACCTACTGGATAAAATGCACCAAATCCATGTAAAATGATCATTGAGACGGAAATCAAAACAATTAGAAATGCAACAGCACATAATAAAAACAAATAAAAACCCTAGATTAATAAATATAAAAGATACATCAGAAGGGTCCAAAAGAATGATAGAGTCGTTGCATACCTTCAAATCAGAATGGAGCGTGAAAATTAGCGCTTGGAATCGATGCTGGTTCTAAAATCGTGGGAGCTTATACTAAGAAAAACATAAATTCAACACAGTATATGGTGAAATTGATTAATAAATCTGGTAGTCATTTGATCATTGTTTTACCAGAATATCAAAAACAATAGATAGATACGATGCTTACCTCTAAATAGGTACAGAGAGTGATGAGTGCATGTTTAAATCTTCACAGTTTCAAGAATCATTTGAACAAAGGTTATGAAGTGAGATTTTTTTAAATGAGGGATTGAGGTTATTGAAGAGAAGGTGTGAAGGTTTATATGTACATTTACAGGGATGACGAATGAAACACTGACCACCGGGGAGTGGAATTGAACCAACCAACAGAGGTGGTACCGGGAACAAAGGGTCGACATATGAGATAATGACGGCGAACTGATTGGTGGTGGTAGTGACAGTGGAGTGTGGGTTTATTAAATTCAAAATTTTAGATGAAAGTTTGAGATGAGGGGTAGGCCGGTGGGGGAAGACGGTAGATTGCAATAGGTGGCGACGTCGTTAGTCATCAACGAATATGAACTCATGATGGCATTAGAGCAAACTTTCAAGGGTTTCTCTAGAGTAGGGAAATGGAAAAGTTCAGGGGAAATACACATGATAGTGTTGTGGTTTGCTGGCGGTGGAGATGGTGGTAATGAGTGGTATGAAAAAATGATGGTGGTGGTAGGTTTACCAGACAATGGGTGGATGAAGGCAGCCGGTTTAGCAGCAACGTAAGAGTGGTGATTGTTGGTGGATGTAAAATTTTGTAGTTCGGTTTCTAGAAAACAAATTTGGGTGAGATATACGATTGTTGTGATGGAAATCGTGAGCATAGGATTTTGGTAGGTGGCCAGCTGATGAATTCAAATGAGAATGACATGGTCAAAAGCCGAAATATGTGCCAAAAAAATTGCTTACGGTTAGTAAATTGAACTCATTCTCTTGACTTCTTCAATGATTGACCACATAAGATCTGATCTTTTTGGAATGCTTAAAGTTGTTGTATATCATCCATTAAGGGTTGTACCTCTTAAATTTCAGCCTTTGACCAAATATGTATATTAAGGTATAATATATATATATATATATATATATATATATATATATATATATATATATATACACACACAGAGAAAGACGACATCATATGACTAGCCTTATCACAACAGTTAAAGATCAAAAGTGCCTATCAAAAGGGTGATCTTCATTTGTTGCTTATGTTCTTGATGGCCTAAAGGAAAAGAAGACTATTGCAGATATCAAAGTGGTCCAATAATTTCCTGAAGTATTCCCAGACGATTTACTCGGTTTACCACCAGAAAGGCAAGTTGAGTTTCGAATTGATCTTATGTCGGGGACAACACCAATTGCTCGTGCACCGTACCATTTGTCCCCCACATAGATTCAGGAATTAATGTCTCAACTCCAAGAACTTCTTGATAAAGGATTCATCCATCCCAACTCCTCTCCATAGGGTGCACCTATCTTATTTTTTAAAAAGAAATATGGATCAATGTAAATGTGTATTGAATACCGGGAACTCAATAAAGTGACCATCAAAAATAATATCCATTATCTCGTATTGATGGTCTATTTGATTAGTTACAAAAGGCTGATTTCTTTTTGAAAATTAATCTCAATCATGGTTACCACCAAAGTTCGAGTAAAAGAAGATGATGTTGAAAAGACCGTGTTTCGTACTCGTTATTGACAATATGAATTCCTTGTAATGTCGTTTGGTCTCACTAATGCACCAACTATATTTATGGATATGATGAATCGAGTATCCAAACATTTTCTCGATAAATATGTCCTTATTTTGATTGATGATATTTTAATTTACTCAAAAAGCGAAATCGAACATGAAAATCATTTACGATAAATTTTGCAAGTACCGAAAGAAAACCAATTGTATGCTAAGTTTTCTAAATGTGAGTTTTGGCTGCGAGAAGTCCAATTCCTTTGTCATGTTGTTTCTCGGGAAGGCATTAAAGTTTATCCCTCAAAATTGAATCGGTAATGAAATGGGAACCCCCGAAAACTCCTACCGAAGTAAGAAGTTTTCTTGGATTGGCCGGATACTATAGACAGTTTATTCAAGACTTCTCTAAAATAGTGGTGCCACTTACCCATTTAACCAAGAAGGAGATGAAGTTTGTGTGGGATAAGAAGCAACAAGAAGCATTCGATATGTTGAAATAGAAGCCATGTGAATCTCCTATCCTAGCCTTACCGATGGTGTGGATGATTTTATTGTTTATAGTGATGATTGCAACAAGGGTCTGGGTTGCGTGTTGATGCAACGAGGTAAAGTTATAGCTTATGCTTCAAGACAATTAAAAGACGCTGAGACTCGATACACTACCCACGATTTGGAACTAGTTGCTATTGTCTTTGCTCTTAAGATCTTAAGTCATTACTTGTATGATATGAAATGTAAATTATTCACTGATCACAAAAGCCTTCATCACAAAAGCCTTCAATATGTATTCACCCAAAAGGAATTAAATATGAGAAAAACAAGATGGACTGTGTTAATTAATGATTATAATTGCAAAAGCGTATGTCATTCTGGGAAAGCATATGTAGTTGCTGATGCTATGAGTCAAAAATCATATGAAAGACAAATCAAAGGAAGATTAATGAGTGTAGAGTTAATTTCAAATCTCATTGAAAAGATTAAGGAATCACAAATAGAAGCTTTGAAAGTAGAGAACATTTCAGAAGAGGAAATTTGAGATTTTTGAAGCTATGCAAGTTTAAAGCAAAGACCGTATGACATGAAAGAAGGAAATTTGAGTCGGATATATATCGGTCCTTTTAAGATTTTTGAAGCTCGTGGGTTTGCAAGCTTTCAAATTAGAACTCCCTCCAGAACTTCAAGGCATTCATGATACCTTCATGTAAGCTACTTGAAGAACTACTTCGGAAAAGAAGAATTAATTATTCCCATAAGTGAATTGAAAGTTGATGCCAACAAAAAGATAGTCGAGGAACCGAAAGCTATACTAGAGACCAAGATTAAGAAGCTTAGAAACAAAGAAATCGAATTGGTAATCATCAAGTGGAAGCATTCTCTAGGGTCAAATCTCACATGGGAAACAAAGGAGGAAATGATGCGAAGATACCCAAACCTCATAGATTATAAATCGATTACGATGATGGAATCCTTTTAAGGGGGGAATATTTGTAACATCCCAAAAATCATGCAAATTTTTGGGATTATAAATTTAGCATATAAAACGAAATAATGAATGTAAAATGTATACATGTGGAAAGTATGTGGAAACGAATGTATAATAAAATTTGAATCGAGTTATGTATGAAACTCAGTATAATCGAAAAGTAAACTACAATGTAAAATATATGAAATATGAAAATTTAGAAAGGCAAAGTTCCCTACTTTGGAACCGTATAAAATAAATTACAGTTACAAGTTGTAAGTTGTAGCGTAAAGAGAGGATTACAAAGTATGTAACCCAAAAAGAATTGGCCAAAACTGAGGTCATAGTAATAAGATATTAGTACTCAAAGTTGTAAGAAAAATATGGTAAAAACAAACACTTAGAATATTTCTAAGTATAAAATGTAAGGTGTAAAGTGCTAATGTTTCGGGCTAAATAACTATAATGATATATGATCAATTGAAATGTTACTTAAACTTAACATGAAGTTAAGATGGAGAAGAAAAGATAGAAAAAAGAATCAAGTAGATTGAAGTTCATACGAAGAAGATACGAATGCGAGAAGTTAATAAAAAGTTAAATTTGTTAAGAAAGTGTCGATAACTAAAATTGAGTTTAAAGACGAACCGGGTATGGGATGTTGGATTTTAAAAGTTTAAATTCATCTATAATTGTGATCGATGTCGTTGTATCAATCAAAAATAAACCAACTAACCTAAGTAGATAGGGTAAGGCGGGTCGAATCCACAAGGAGTTTGTGGTTAAACATTGTTTCAAAGTAATCAATAAAGAGAAAAGTATTACTAGCAATTGTCACGAAAAAGATTAAAGTAAAAATCAAACAAAAGCTTGGAAATTTATTAATTAAAATTAAAATCTCAATGAGAAAACTAGAGTACTCTCGGTTCAGTTATGGACAATTTAGATTCACATACTTTCTTCCCTAGAATCAATTACTTAGATACAATTGCGGTTTATTATCTTGTAACACATAATTTTGGGCACACAATATGTTCATTCAACTACTTGTCTTACTCGTTATGTCTAAATGGATTAGGAGCAATTAGTGAACTCACAATAAAGCGTCTTCCAACGACCTATTACCATAGTAAGATTCAATATCATAAGTTGGAATAATATATGTTGATTCAATCACTTGTCTTTATTCCTAAACTACTTGAACTTGGAACAAATGATGAATCGACAATAGACTATCTTAATTATCACATCAAACAAATTCATACAACCCAATTTCAATTATCATTACCACAGATCATCATATGACGCATAAAACAACAATTGAAATTAACTAGAATCAAGTAATAATCAAATGTGCTCATCCAAAAGTCATAAACATCCCCGGAAGTAACCTAATGATTTAGCGTTCCATTAAATTCATAAAAACACTAACTTGGATGAAATAAATAAAATGCATAATAGAATTCATAAACAAACTTAAAATCATCCAACAATTGTAGTCTAATGATTATTAAAATATGAAACAAATAAACCTTGGAGAAAGAGTAATTGTTTCTAAAAATTACTAGAATTGATGAGAATCACCGATTGAATGATCTTCAAATGTTGCTTGATGATGAATTGAATCAAATCTTGCCTTGAATCCGGATTGAAATGGAATGAATTTGTGTTTTCAAATGTTTACAAGGGTTTAGAAGCCTAAAAAACGCAGGAAAAAGGTCTAAAAATCAGAGTTGGGAACCCTAAAAATGAATGCATAAGTCCCTATTATTTTGCAGAAAATAATGAAACCGGGTGATGTGGAACGTTGGGCATCCTAGGAGACGTCTTAGACGTCGTCTATAACGCCTAGGCGTTCTTTGTACGTCTTTGCAAGCCTTCTGACGTCCTTCAATACACTAAAAGATGGCCAAAAACATTGGACGTCTTAGGGGACGTCTTAGACGCGTTCTAGGACGTCTTTCCTTGATTCTTATGCTTTCCGAAACGCACCGTTCCAACACGGGATGCTCCTAAAATTTTCGGACGTCCTAGGGGACATCTACATGTAAGACGCCGACGGGGTCCTCGCCTTTTCCCTGCTCCAAAATTTGCCCAAATGTTGACTGTTTGACTCGGACGTCCTAGGGGACGTCTTCGACGCCTGATTCACCTCCTTCGTCTTCCGGGCACGTTTTGGTGGTCAAAACGACAGCATTAGCAGAAACTCAAAACACGAAAGTTGTAGAAAATCTTGTCTAGTTTCAAGAACTTCTTTACTTGTGTCAATCAGAGCTCCAAAACTTGGGATATGACCAAAACATTGAAGAATGGTTAGTTTTCCCAATAACGTTTCTTCATTCTTTTAGCAATTCGTTTTAGTTGCAGGTTCCGCCCACTTTTAGTATGATGTATTGACCTACATATGAAGTTTAACAACTCATCAAAGTAGTTTCATTCTTGCACAATTATACATCAGTTCAACAGATCTATGAAAATTTAGTACATGCATCAAATAGACTTATCAAATAGCTAAAGAATAGTTATGAATGGACGGAAACGTTGTCGGAATAACCGGGAGTAAAATTGTTATTTATAGAAATAATAACGTTAGTTAATATGCCAACTTTGAAGGCTTGGAAGACTGACTTTCCGACATCCAAATTGAGAAAACAATATATCATTTGAAAGACTCTTGACATACTAAATAACACAAAAAGAATCGGGTAAAATAGAGATCGGATGAAGAAGTTACAGGCATTTGAAGTTCACCGAAAAATAGAAAAAAACACAACACCGATGACCACCGGCCACCGGCTACTCTGACGGCGCATGGCGGCATATAGAGTGAGTGGTGGTGCGTGGTCGGTGCCAAAATGTTGCCAACACGATTTCCTTCAATAAGCAAAGTGGGCCCCACATCAATCAGTGTTATTCAGGTGAAAAACTGGACTGAACAGGCGTCATGAACAATTATTGAAAATTGAAGTTATATATAATTGAGTTTGTAAGAAATTTGTGCGTACTCTAGTTTCAGACACCTAATATTTCTTAGGAATAAACACTACCCCTCTATATATATATATATATATATATATATATATATATATATATATATATATATATATAGTATAATACACCCGTATACACATACAAATACGAAGGTCAATTGAGGTGCAGATAACGGGGTTTCTTCACAAATACTTATAGAGTAAGTAATACTTGATTTTTTTGCATTAAGAATACTATCTAAGCTATTGGTGGATTGTATACCGAAATGACACGGTATTAAAAATATGAGTCCCTATATTGTTGTCACGTGATTTGGCAAAAACACCGAATTCAACACCATTAGTGACAAAATATATGTAAAGCTTAAGGAACTCTGGAAATTTGCCAGAGTATAAATGACACTAAAAAGTTATATAGGGTGTCATTAGGATAAATAAACGAGATATGGGTTGAAACATTTTATGAAATTTAATACAAATATTTTGCCAATAATTGTTAGAAAAGTAGCCAAAAGAGCGAACGGCTAGCTGGGAATTTTGTATTTAGTTAACCTACCTACCAATGTGAGTATCTTGCGACTTTTCCCCGTTTGGGATATATGGAAATTGTATTTGAATAAACATAAATTTACAAGGGTATCTGAGTATTTGGTATATAATACATGATCTAATAGATTATTTATTATGATTGTTTTAAAAATAAGATATGGAAAAACAATTATAACTTTTATATAAAAATGCATCATGGCAATTGTGTGTTTGAGAAGTCAAATGAAAAGTGGTGCCCATGCATACATTGAATGTGACTGCATAAAAGTTGAACAGAATCCTAGAAAGCGGATTAAGACTCTACTGGGGATGGTACCTCCCTTCGCGAAGTAGATGTATTTTGCTATTATAGGTTGATTTGTTCTTCCTATCTTGGGAAAATACCGCACTAGAGTGTTATGTCACGTAGGATGACTAAACGGATAAATGGAGTAAACTATAAGTACATTGTTTTGTTGTATGCATTTCATGCAAAGCATTGCATGTATATAAATTAAAGAAACAAATTTACAAATTAGAATATGAATGTTATTGTGTAAACCCAAGTAAATCACTGGACATATTTGTTTTATGTGGCATGTATCTCAGGTGCAGGTGCAAGAGCTTCAGGCGAGAAATAAATAATATATAAAGAATAAAGTTTGAGGCCCATGTAAGATATTCTACTCAACTATGGTTTTGTATTCAGTTTGAATACCCCAAAATATTGTAAAAATTATAAACACTCGTGGACTTTTGTAAAATAATTTTTTTATACATGACTACTCGTTGTATTTTTATAATAAAAATAAGTTTGTATAATTTCTATAAAGTTGGGGTGTTACAAGATGCCATGTGAGGTTCAAGATTGACCATTGTTAAGCTCATGGTAGCGGTGTGTTAGTGATGACTTGTCATGAAGTAATGCGTGTATTTAAGGTCTTTTAGTTGTTATTTCTAAATTTGGGATTTGTTGGAATTCACGATCGGATTGGCTCGAGGGTCGTTTTGCATGGTTTGGTGGTATGCATAGTCAGGGAGGGGACTGGGGGTAGCTATGACGAATAGATGATCGTCATCCATTATGTATGTTTCTAGAGTTTTAGGCTAATGGATTCTCGGTTTTTGGTGTAGTATGAAAGATAGAGTTAGTTTATAGTCGTAATTTCGAGAGTTTTCACGGTTTCAGTATTTTCGCTATGAATAGCGTCGTATCGTTCATATAGAAAGGGAATTATTGCAATTGAGTGTTCCAAGGGATTGGACTGTTTATTGGTAGTGGTTGGGCTTCAAGTGATCTCCCGAATTTTCTCTATGGACATGTTTGAATTTTTCGGTGTTGTTGGAAGAAGCATATGGATTGTGTCAGTTCATTTTCCAAAAAAAGAAATCTAACCGAGTCAGATTTCGAGGAGGAAATCTAATTTAAGTGGGGGAGAATTTTAACACCTAGTTGTAGGACGTTTTTTTTTTTTAAATTTCAAGATAGTGGGCCATAATTTGATTGAGTAAAATTCTTGTCCTTCAAGGGGATAGAGTTTAGGCCTTATCAAATATTGATAATGTTGGTCAAGTGGTTAAAGCCCTTGAATTGTGCTTTGAAGCAAAAGGGTAAAATAGGAAATGTGATATTTTGGGCTTGTTGCATGAATTAATGATTTTAGTTCGGTATTTTTAAGTAAAAAATAACTAGATAGGATTGTGAGGCTTGTCAATACCTTCACGTGCATATAAAGATCACTGCAAACGAAGTTATAACAAAAAAGTTATGATCGTTTGAAGCTGAAGTTGAAAACAGGAAATCGAGAAGTTATATGTGAGAGCGTTGGGCATCTTGGGTGAAGAGCTCAAGGTTTGATCTAGCAAGAATACTTCATTTATGGATGATTGTGAGTAAAAAGCTTCCACCTTACTTCTAAGGTCGGCCCAAGCCCAGGGCATCAACCAATATGGGGGCATCAATTTTTGGTAGCTATTATGGGTATTTTCATTTGGACCAAAAATTTGATCCATAAATCCAACGCAAAGTCCAGCTGAAAAATGAAGGCGCCGACCTAAAATTGAAGCGGGAACCGGCTCAAGAAAAATTACACATCTGATTATCGAAGAAATTATTAAACAGAACATGAGGGTCGAGGAGATAGGGAGAAGACGATGATACAAGGAGAAGAAGATGAGGTGACAGGGAGAAAACACACGCCAACCACACCTTTTATTCATCCCAAGTTCTCGGTTCCTTATTTCTTCTAAAGACATTTCTTTCACAGATTATGAATTTTAGTAGTGATATGCTGATTCGTTTTACATATTTTCATTCTCCTAATTCCCAAAGCAATTCTTAGTTTGGTTGTCTCGAAAAAGTGATTTAAAGGAGCGAGATAGCGGTAAAGATGCAAAACGGAAATCAAATTGTAGGAAAATACTTGTGGTATACAAAACGTAGATCTATATCCTCCTTATTGCTCTAATTATATTATTTTTTCGATTTTCTTTCTAATCAATCACATCTCTGTAGGTTCGATTTTTATTGGGTCTTGCATAATTTGGTGTACCAGGGTTTATTTCTTTTGTGTACATTTTCTTGATGTGTTGCTCATATAAGAAGAGTTTGTTTCATAATAGTTAGAATCAAAGCAACTGGAATCATTTTGCTTAAGTACAATGCTATTATTGACCAGTCTACTTGCACATTGCAAATTTTTTTATGTTGTAATTGGTTAGTTTTGGTGAAGTCCGTTGCTATTAATGGTCAAAAGAGAAGTTGTTGGAATCACTTGGCAAGCACATAGTTATTTAGAACGTGTCTTTGGTTTCTTTGATGTTATCTCTCGTAACTCAAACAATATTTAAAGAAAGTTGCTTGGATTCTATAAAATATTTAACTTTAGAGGCCTTGATAGGTCCTATGTAAGTGCAGCAGGTGTTTTATTTGTGTTACTAGTTGGGGGTAGAATAGACTATATGTAATTTATCTTTTATTTTCCTCCCATGTAACATTGTTAAACTTTTGTTGGTTCTCTCTTTTTTATATAGTTATTATTGTTTATAAAAACATTCGCATTTCAAAATCAATGTTGCTTTAAATGGTATAAATAGTTAATTTAGAAGAGAAACTATTAAATTAAATTAAAATAGTATTGTGAAATAAAAGTAATTTGTATTTCGCACTAGTATATTAGCAAAAAATCAATTTAAGATAAGAATTAAAGTTAGGGCATAATTAAATATGTTTGCCCGGGCATAAAAAGACAATGGACCGGCCCTGTTTACTTCTATTTTGTTAGATCTAGCTTTTGGTCCATATCTTATGCTTCGGTCCCATTTTTGGTGACGAGTTTGGAGTTGAGGTGACTCCAACTCCTTCTAAGTTGATAGAAGTATGTTTTGGATCATTTGAATCAAGAAAGTTGGCATCTTGGGGCTTTTTCTCTTGGTTATGCAAAGTATGTTGCCTTTTGGTGCATTAAAGTTTAGATCTTGTAAGTTGTGGCATTGTTATGGATAAAGTTGGAAACTTTATCCATCTTGACATCATGTTATTTCTGATGGGTTTTAGCCATATGAACATTCCTATGTGCACATACAAACCCTAATGCTTGGATCTAGGTTTCTCTAATTGAACATGCATTGAATCCAATACTTTTGAACAATAGATCTAGGTAATAACATAAGAAAAACAGATCTAGAAGATTACCTTAAGTTGCTTGCTTGAATCTTCTTGTCCTTGGAGCTTAGAGTCATAATTGTCACTCCTCTAATGGCTTACAAACACTAACTTAGCAAGAGGATGATTAGAGAGAGAGGGGAGGGAGCTAGAAATCGGCCAGGGTTCTTCCAAAGGCAAGAGTGCCGATTTCATCAACCCCTTAGGTCTATTTATACTTGTAAAGCTCCTAGGGTTTCACCCTTAAACCCTACTTGGATAACTTAGGCCCTAAGCAATCCAATATCCTAATGATAAGCCTTGGACGATTTCAAGGTCTATCCAAAGCCCTCAAAACCGTCCCCCCTTATCCATAAGGGATTATAGCCCAAAGTACAACTATCATACAATTGACAGTTTATGCCCTTCTATTTAATTAATCTCTTTAAGTCACCAAATTAATTCCTAATTAATTTATGACTTATATTAATCAAATAATAATATTATTATTCCTTATATTATTCTCATAATATATTAATAATATTTCTTCTCTCATTATAAATCATCCTGTCAAGTTGCTATGGTGAAGGCAACCCAAAAGGACCATGCACAACCGGGTCAAATACTTGCCTAATATAGTTGCATCCTTAGACACTATTCCAACAGTCTCCCACTTGGATAAGTCTAGTAACTATATATACAAGCATAATCCGATTAGCAATCATAGCTCTCAAAGACGTTGTCAAACTCTGATCTAATCAATCTTGTCCTTTAGATAAGGGATCGTACAATCCTCTGTTTAGATATCATGCTGACAATTCTATGGAACCAATTTGTCTCGCAATTGGTTTCTCGATCTCATATTTATTCGACATAGAACTTAATCGAACACATCAATTCAGTTCTGACCGGGCCCGGCACATAAGTCAAATCAAATCATCGAGCGGCCGAGATATCGCTTTTACCCTCTTAGGATAAAAGTAACAGATAAACTTCGACTTATATGCATTTACTTATTCATTAATCAACTATTCACAACAATGCGTTTTATAACATCAAGTTACTGATGCGGTTTCGCATTATCAATGTACAACCAATTAACAAATAACAAACCATATATCTAGGTTTTAAGACCATATGATATTATCGTCTTGCGATCACCCTTTTATCACATTCCATAAGGTGATTCCAGCAAGCGCGGGTTTGTTCCAATGCTCAAAACTAGTTCATAAGCACTCATGAACGTTGCAGCAAACTTCTGTTATGTCTAACACCATTTAGACAATCTACACACCAATTCATGACAATCTTCATTCATACCTACTTCCAACATATGAACGATTGTGGACAATTTGAATAATTTGATTATTCTTAATAAACTCAATTATTCTGGAAGTCAAAACATGCAAAGTGAAACAATAGTTAAACAATTAACATAAGACAGTAACATTACTCATAAATAATACTCTTTTTATTTACTCATCAAATGTTAATTACATTTATCTATTACACATTTCTAATACTATCTAATCTATACTAATATCATCCTTCAGCCCAATACTCCTAGCATGCTGCAAGTGCTTAACCCTACTCAGTCCCTTCGTAAGCGGATCTGATGGGTTATCTTCTGATGATATCCTCTTCACTACGAGTTGTCCTTCTTCTACACGATGTCTTATGAAGTGATATTTTCAGTCGATATGTCTTGATCTACCATGATCCCTCGGTTCCTTGGTCAAGGCAACCACTCCTTCGTTATCACAGAAAATCTCCATGGGCTCCTTTATGGCAGGTACAACTCCAAGATCACCGATGAAGTTCTTCAACCATATTGCCTCTTTCGACGCTTCGATCGCTGCAATGTACTCTGATTCGCACGTTGAATCAGCTACGGTTTCCTGCTTGGAACTTTTCCAAGTTACTGCTCCTCCATTCAGGGTAAAGACCCAGCCCGACTGCGAACGGTAGTTGTCCCTGTCGGTCTGAAAGCTGGCGTCACTATACCCTCGCACCTTCAAGTCATCACTCCCTCTGAGGACTAAAAACCATTCCTTCGTCCTCCGAAGGTACTTAAGAATATTCTTGACCGCAATCCAATGGGCTCTGCCAGGGTTCCCTTGATATCTACTAACCATGCTCAAAGCAAAGGCTACATCAGGGCGAGTACAAGTCATAGAATACATGATTGAGCCAACTACGGAAGCGTATGGTACTCAGCTCATTTCTGCTATTTCGGCTTCGGTACTCGGACTTTGAGTCTTACTCAACTTGGCATTACTTTGTATCGGTAATTCTCCCTTCTTCGAGTTTTCCATACTAAAACGTTTTAGTACTTTATCTAAGTAAGTGTTCTGACCAAGTCCTATTAGTCTCTTACTTCGTTCTCTCACTATCCTTATTCCCAGAATATAGGAAGCCTCTCCGAGGTCCTTGACAGCGAAACACTTCCCGAGCCAGGACTTAACCTCCTGCAGAGTCGGGACATCATTTCCTATGAGTAGTATGTCGTCGACATACAAAACGAGGAAGCTTACTATACTCCCACTAGCTTTGACATATACACATGATTCATCTTCGCTTCGTACAAATCCAAACTCTTTGACTTTCTCATCGAAGCAAAGATTCCATCTGCGAGATGTTTGCTTAAGTCCATAAATGGACTTCTCAAGCTTACACGCTCTATTTGGATGCTTCGGATCAACAAAACCCTCTGGCTGAGCCATGTAAACATCCTTAGCCAACTTCCCATTAAGGAAAGCGGTTTTGACATCCATTTGCCAAATCTCATAATCATGAAATGCGGCAATTGCTAGCATCACTCTAATAGATTTTATCTTCGCAACTGGTTAGAAGGTCTCATCATAGTCAACTCCGGGAGTTTGAGTAAAGCCCTTCGCAACTAATCGCGCCTTATATGTGTGTATGTTTCCATCCACGTCGGTCTTCTTCTTGAAGATCCATTTGCACCCAACGGTCTTACGTCCGGGCACATTATCAACCAAATTCCAAACTTGGTTGTCATACATGGACTGGATCTCGCTGTCCATTGCCTCTTTCCATTTCGCAGACTCCGGGCCTGCTATGGCTTCCTTATAGCTATTAGGTTCATCTAGATTTATTAGTGTACCATCACTAATATACGTATCCCCTTCGGTAGTAATATGAAAACCATAAAACTGGGGTTGAACTCTAACTCTTTCGGAACGTCTAAGAGGTAAGGACTCGTCAATTGGTTCAACCGGAGTTTCCTCCTCGGGTTGAGTGACAGCGGTAGAGGTTCCTTCATCTATCGACTCTTGAATCTCTTCAAGCTCGATTTGCCTCCCACTGTCTCCTTGGCTTATGATCTCTCGCTCTCGGAAAACTCCTCTCCTCGCAACAAAGACAACATTGTCCTTCGGTCTATAGAAGAAATATCCAAAGGATTTCTGCGGGTAGCTGATGAAAATACATTGCTCACTACGAGGTTCGAGCTTGGTGTGAGTATCTCGTCTTACGAAAGCCTCGCAACCCCAAACCTTGATATGTGCTAACGAGGGAGCCTTCCCTGTCCACATTTCGTGAGGTATTTTGGCAACCTTCTTAGTAGGGACTCGGTTAAGGATATGGGCGGCAGTCTCTAAGGCATACCCCCAGAATGAGATAGGTAGTGAAGCACGACTCATCATAGAGCGGACCATGTCTAACAAGGTTCGATTACGCCTTTCTGCCACACCATTCAACTTCGGTGTCCTAGGTGGCGTCAATTGTGAAACTATTCCACACTCCTTGAGATAGTCGTGGAATTCAAGACTTAGGTACTCTCCTCCTCGATCGGATCGAAGCATCTTGATTTTCCTGCCCAATTGATTCTCCACTTCATTCTTGAACTCTTTGAACTTTTAAAACGTTTCTGACTTTTGTTTGATTAAGTAGATATACCCATATCTACTATAGTCATCGGTAAAAGTCACATAGAAGCGGTTCCCATCCTTTGTGGTTGATCTAAACGGTCCACATACATCGGTATGTATGAGGTCCAATAGACCCTCACCCCTTTCACATGTACTAGTGAAGGGTGACTTGGGCATCTTTCCAAGCAAACAAGACTCGCATGTGTCATCTTCCCTAAGGTCGAATGACTCAAACACTCCATCCTTTTGGAGTTGGTCTATGCGCTTCTTGTTGACATGTCCAAGACGACAATGCCACAAGGATGCTTTATCCATACTATTGGAAGAATCCATGCATAAAACATCATTTCCTAGGTTATCTACAATCATAACAGTTTCATAAATTCCATTACATGGTATTGCTTCAAAATATAAGACACCATTTAGATAAGCACAAATAGAACCATTCTCATTATTAAAAGAAAATCTAAATCCTTGTCTAAACAAACCATGAAATGAAATTATGTTTCTTGCCATTTCTGGCGAATAGCAACAATTGTTTAAATCTAAACATAAACCATTCCTAAGCACTAGAGAATACACTCCAATCTTGGTCACAGGCGACGATCTTCTGTTCCCCATGATTAGATTTATTCTTCCATGCTCCACATCCCTATTTCTTCTTAGTCCCTGCAATTCAGAACAAATGTGGTAACCACACCTGGTATCGAGGACCCAAGAAATAGCATGAGATGAATCATTAGATTTAATTGTGTATATACCTGCAAAAGACGGCTTGATCTTTCCTTCCCTGATGGCTTGCATGTAGTCTGGTCAGCTTCTCTTCCAATGCCCTATTTTGTGGCAATGGTGGCACTCTGCCTCCTTTGGGTTAGGGTTAGGCTTAGCGGGATCAACTTTGGTCCCACTAGAAGAGGAACCATCTCGGGACTTTCCCTTGCGGTGGCTCTTTGACGGAGCCTTGCTCTTCTTGCCTCTTCCTTGCCCAATGGCCAAAACAGGAGCAGCAGGTGGATTGGGAGTGGGTGCAACAGACTTGTCCTTGAGGTTGCTCTCAACAACCCTAAGGAGACCTTGGAGCTTACTTAGGGTGACCTCTTCCTTGTTCATGTGGTAGGTCATCCTAAATTGATTGTAACACGGAGGCAAGGAGTGAAGCACCATGTCGATCGCCAAGTCTTCCCCAAAGTCAACATTCAACTTGCGAAGACGATCGACATACCTTTGCATCTTTTGCAGGTGCACGGTTAAAGATTCTCCATGACCCATTTTGGCGGAGATCATGTTAGAGAAGATCTCGTAACGTTCCTGCCTCGCGTTTTGGTGGTATCTCTCCAACAAGTCTTGGTGCATTTCGTACGGATACATGTCCTCATAGGACTTTTGGAATTCGGCGTTCATTGTGGCTATCATGATGCAATGTACCTTCGTTGCATCACGTTCATGAGTCTCAAAAGCAGTCATTTCAGCCGGAGTAGCAATTTCTGGGTTGATCTTCTCGAGCTTCTCATCGAGGACATACTCCTTGTCCTCATAGCGAGCAATTGTGCGAATGTATCTTATCCATTCGCTAAAGTTCGTCCCATCGAAAGTCACCTTTTGGCAAAGGCTCATCAATGTGAACGAGCTAGCAACAACGTTGTTCGCGTTCGACATCTACAAATAGAAAGGACAAAGATAGATTAGAATTTGAATCCCTAATAATCACCCAATAAGAAAATTAGGGCTAGGATCCAACAACAATATTTACATATTAGAAAAGGGATGCCGTAATCTAACATGCAAACAATTTGAAGGTAAGTGAATGACAATTCACTAATTCTCCACCATGAAAACATAACTTTAAGTTCTAAATGTATTGAGAATTCTTAGGTTTGGATGAGATTCATTGAAACTTTTCAGTGGCATGTTTAAATCTCGATATGCACCTCTCGTTTGTGACTGGGATACCGAGGATCACAAAGTGGGTGTGAATTACCATGCAAATTCACATGGTGCCTTCATTGTAACAATCACCTATTCGATGTGCCGGTAAACCACACACGCTCCATCGAACTATGATAAACAATGAATCACCATTTGCCACCTTTGCTTAGAACCAATTAGTGTGCCGGTAAACCACACACGCTCCACTAACTTCTCAGCAAGGGTGCAAAGTGTAATTTCATGGGATTGCATCAATTCACTTTTCCTAAAGTAACAAGGATTGGGAATTTTTGAAAAACATGTAGTTACTTTGTATTTCATATTATACTTTTAATGAGGAGATGAGGTTGCCCTATCCTACCCGTTCGGCTAACGACCCTCCACCGATCAAGCAAGCGGTGGGTGTGAGTGTACACCCATTAAGCACCATTTTATAGGCAGCAACCTTATACCCACCTTATAGACCGGCTTCGTGAATGAGGCCTACTAACGGTAAGACTAGCATTTTAATTATATATATATATATATATATATATATATATATATATATATATATATATGTTAATCTTGTAATATTATATTATTATAGGGTTGAATTTTAAACTTGTGAAATTCTAGGGTTTGAAATTCAAATTGTCTAAATTAAACTTTTAATCACAAAACATAAATTTCAAAACTTGAGGGCAAGTTTTTAACTTTTCAAAACATAGGGGATCAAATAACAAATAATCTAAATTAACATTTAATCACATAATTATCCATATTTGATTTATTTAATTATTTCTTGCAAAACAATTTACCAATTTAATTAAAATAATTAATCAATTATCACATAAGGAAATTAATATTTAATTAATTGATAAATATCTTCAATTAGGTCAAGAATATACTCAAATATATCTTAAAATCGGATTTATATTGATCTATTAAGATTAAGGTAAGCAAAAGATAAACAACAAGAAATCCCGAAATTAGCTCTTTCTGACGCTCGAACTCGCCGAGTACCACAACGGACTCGCCGAGTTGAGCCTACTCGCCGAGTCCACTATGGGACTCGCCGAGTTCATCAGGCAGAATGACAAAATTCGAATTTTTCAAGCAACAAACAAGCAACCAATGCATCAATTCAATAGAAACCAATCTAGGCTCTGATACCACTGGTGTGTTTTAGCCATATGAACATTCCTATGTGCACATACAAACCATAATGCTTGGATCTAGGTTTCTCTAATTGAACATGCATTGAATCCAATACTTTTGAACAATAGATCTAGGTAATAACATAAGAAAAACAGATCTAGAAGATTACCTTAAGTTGCTTGCTTGAATCTTCTTGTCCTTGGAGCTTAGAGTCACAATTGTCATTCCTCTAATGGCTTACAAACACCAACTTAGCAAGAGGATGATTAGAGAGAGAGGGGAGGGAGGTAGAAATCGGCCAGGGTTCTTCCAAAGGCAAGAGTGCCGATTTCATCAACCCCTTAGGTCTATTTATACTTGTAAGGCTCCTAGGGTTTCACCCTTAAACCCTAATTGGATAACTTAGGCCCTAAGCAATCCAATACCCTAATGATAAGCCTTGGACGATTTCAAGGTCTATCCAAAGCCCTTAAAACCGTCCCCCCTTATCCATAAGGGATTATAGCCCAAAGTACAACTATCATACAATTGACAGTTTATGCCCTTCTATTTAATTAATCTCTTTAAGTCACCAAATTAATTCCTAATTAATTTATGACTTATATTAATCAAATAATAATATTATTTTTCCTTATATTATTCTCATAATATATTAATAATATTTCTTCTCTCATTATAAATCATCCTGTCAAGTTGCTATGGTGAAGGCAACCCAAAAGGACCATGCACAACCGGGTCAAATACTTGCCTAATATAGTTGCAGCCTTAGACACTATTCCAACAATTTCATATATAAAAGTTGGAGGCTTGGACTTAATAGATTAATTTGTTAAAAGTGAATTCTTGGACTTTTTGGGCTTACAGTTTAAATATTGTTTGTTTTGGAAAGGCTTAATGGATAAAGTTGGAAACTTTATCCATCTGGGCCTTATGGGAGTTTATATCTGTAATTTAGAGGATTCACCTAACGGATTAAGTCACCCTCTGGATTCACCCTCAGTGCGATACGCTTCTTCTGGGCATATGGGTGCTTTTTTGGGTTTTCTAATATAAGCTTGTTAAGTGCATTCAATCGACTTTTCTATCCGATAGTGAGCGTTGGGTTCTCATAGAAAGTGTTGTTCATTTTTTGACCATAATTTGACTTTTTTCACTTTTGATTAGGTTTGACATTGGGTCAAGCTTTAGGGTATTAAGTCTTAGGCTGTTTTTGACCTAGAGTTATATAATTAGGTGGTTGTTGAGCCAACCTTCTCTTTCTGTGCGCTGTTGTGATTTCTGTTTGTAACGATGTGAGTTTTCTCACTATACTTTGTATTGTAGTATGTATCTTTGCGTGTAGGATGTCATTATGCAATAGTGATATGTTAGTCTGGTAGATCTGTTATGTTTACCTGTATTGTTTGTTTGTTTGCATATGTCGAATATTGTGTTTAGGTTGAGGCGATCCTGCTTTGTGTTGTAGGCCAAGATACCCGGACGATCTAGGTGTATTGTAGGCCTTGCGAGGCAGTTCAGTCAGACTATAGGCCCAATGGAGCGGTCCAGCTATATTGTAGGCAAGGGGTGGTCAAGTTAGACTATAGGCTCGGGAGAGCGGTCCAGGTGTACTATAGGTTTTGTGAGGTGGTCCAGTCAGAATGTAGGCTCATGTGTGGATGCATTGTATGTGTATTGTTGTGTGGCGTAATTTAGGGAATTCAGTAAACTTTGACTTATAGTTATCGATTAAATGTTTTTCAGGTACTTTGATGGTTCGAGGGCGAATGCGTAATTATACACACCCATCAACAGTTTAATGATTTGAGATTCCATGACATTTTTTTATAATCTTATTTGAACTATGGTTTACAAATAAAGGATTTTTGCTTGAAAATGTCTTATGAAAATATGTGTTTAAAAATGAAAATTGGGACGTTACAAGATGGCTTCTATTTTTGATGGTGCTCGAATCTAATAAGTTGTTGCCTCTACCATCGTTTTTTGCAGTGTTGATGTTTTTCTGTTGTTCGTCTTCATCCATTAGATGGTAGACAATACCCAAGCTTGGCGTAGGTTTGGTGCTGAGTATTTGGGTCTTTATGGTCCCGAAATTGTCATCAAGACCCATCAGAAATTTGTATACACAGTCTTTCTCTTTGGACTCGATAAGTCTTTTTCCTAGGTTGCAAGAATAGTTGGGGCACGTTCATGTTGGTGAAGAAGAGACAGATTCAATTTCATGCTATACACCCTTCATCATCGTGAAGTAAGTGAAAACCGAGTAATTCTCTTGTCTTATAGTTGTTAGGGTTCGTTTCAACTTGTAAGCCCTCAGAGCTCTTTGTTTTCCAGATCTCTCTTAGAGGTCTTCACAAATCTGTTTAGCCGTCATTACATATTTGACATGTTTTTTATCTCTGTTTCCGTGACAATAGTAATCCATCCTTTGATGATGCCGTCACTTTGCAGCCATGCCTTGTATTCTTGCGCATCTTCTGCTGGTTTTGGGATAGTTCCATCAATGAAGTCGACCCTATTCTTGGGAATGAGGAATTCACTCATCTCCCGAGACCAGTCAGGATAGTTGTCATTCAAACTATCATTCACGTGCATCTGATGAGGATAATCAGTAAGGTGAATATAGTATGGCGAATCTGGATCAAAAGAGGGGTTTTTGGCACTTCCTTCGGCGTCATCTGTTGGTACAACCATGGTGGCCTTTGGTTTGTGATTTCAATGGATCAGAGGATCCGTTGATACCATATAGAAAACAAAAGTAAAGTTCAACTGGAACGAATTGATTCCGGGGTTATCTCATACAATCGACAAAGGAGAGTATATATACATCATTATGAACTAAAGGATAAGCAGGAAATTAGATAGAATCCTACCGGGAAACTAGGAAGAAAATAAAGATAAGATAAACATAATCTTGATATTAATATTATTTTCTTCAAGTGTAGGCTTCTATTCATGGATTTTGTGAATTCTAGTGGAATTCAATTTCGAAGTAACTACGAGATAAGACTAGGCTTCACCCCGAGGGGGATGTTTTTTTCGGTATTATGCTATAACAGATTTCACAAAATTACAGGAAAAACTATGTACAACTCAATGAAAAGTTTGATATAAAAGATTCCCATGGTCCTCTCATAATTTTAGGATAATGCTATAAATGAGTAGATCTTTTGAAAAACAACGTTATTCTAATAAGAAAAAAAATGAATGTATGATGCTATGATAGGAATAAATGGAAGTAGATGCTATTTCTTACCAGATGTCAATTTCTCGACCAAGCTGATTATGTTGACCGAGAACCAAGCTGATTATGTTGTAAAGGTTGATTATGTTCCAAAATTGAAATGGCTAAAAATTAGTACATAAAAAATAGGAAATAAAAAACATTTGCAAAAAATAGCAAGTTACTTTAATTTATTTTGTGTGGTATAGCATCCTACTTACAAAATTTTCAACTATGGCATTGTAATTTCAATTTTTTTTCTTATTAAGACATTGTACTTTGAAAAACCCAATTATAACATTCTACTTTTGATATTTTCCTTATTAGGAGATTATACTTGGAATTTTTTGGCCAAAATATAACAGATAAAATTGATGTGTTTGGATGAAATTGTTAAAATTTCATAGATTTTTCTATAGTACAATGTCATAGTAGGAAGAATACAAGTATGATGCTATAATAAACAAATGGAAAAAGTACATTGATATTTTGAACATCCATAACATTAAAAAATTGGTTTGTGATGATTCCATTGACCTCTCGACCAAGTTGTGATTTATCATCAGCAGCGCCTGACACAAATAAAAAACAAAATCCCAAGTAAAACAACGAAATCGCATGTTTAAATCACAAGTGACCCGACTTCAATTGTTAATTTGTCGGCTAAGAACACCATTTTTCTAAATTTTTGGCTATTAGGTGGAAAGTGATTAGAAAAAGTGGCTCTTTTTATTTTTTTCTCTTTATTTTATCGCATGCCTAAAGTTAAACTCAATTTAGATACCGTCGTACCTTTTATAATAAGATCTAAGACACATTGTACCCGTTCCACCATGATTCCAACATAGTAAAATGAAAAAAAAAAAAAAAAAAAAAAAACACCTCATCTATAGATTTTTTTGCAAGAAAGAGTGGCCAACAGTAACATACATGCTCATTTACTTAGATCATAACATTACACAACTGATGTATTAGAATTCATCGTAAGCTCATAATATGAGGCTTCTTTAATACCATATTAAATTATTGATACATGTTGGATGCCACATTCTAGCCACTTCCATCAAGATTTCCATTAGAAGCAAGATGAGACTAGTATTGCTACAAAAACAAAACCCAACAAACAAACATGTATAAATCATCCTAAACTAAATCACCTTATTCAAAAATATGATCAAATAAATATCGTAATTACGTCCTTTAAGAAAACGGAAATTGAAAATTGTAATAAATTTCAGTAAAACAAAATTTATACCTAATTCAATATTTTGGAAGATTTTCTTTGGTATGGCTTACAAGATATTATTAACTTTGCTTTATAAAGTCATCAAAGTCAAGAGTACCTTGAAATTCCCAGTTTATGTGAAGGAAATTCATGTTAAATATTACAGTGATGGTGGTGGGAGGCGATGAATAGGATTGAACCGATTTACGGAACCCATTCATTCTTCCTTTTCGAAGCAATTCCCAAGTGCATATTTATACAATTAACCACAAACAAAAGCACACATATAATAAACAAACAATTAATCGATTTTAATATAAATAGTATACAACTAACCTTAGTAGTATAAGTCAAAACCTCACTCCAACAAAAATTCAAACTCACAACTTTGAACAACACCCATATTACAAATGCCATCAAATATAACTCCAAATAGTAGTATAACTAAGCACAATAGTAGTAATAAACAACATTAATAAAGTCATCTATAATATACATTGGAAAACTACTTGCATTCCCAAGGATCTATCAGGCTTCTCTTTCTCTCTTCATCTTGGCAATTGTTACAACTTGTATCTTCTCTACTGTTTTCTTAGCAAATATGAAAAGATTATGTCTCCACTGCTTCTTGAAAAACAACACTCCAATAACACCCCAAAACCCTGTTGTAAAACCACTCATTACATCCGCATAAAACCATACCTTCGTATTGTTGTTGTGCAATATTGTGGGGACTTTATGATTTGAGCAATTTCTTGACAATGGTGCTCCACATAGATAGTTGTTTCCAGCATAAATAGTTGGGTCATTAAGGGTCTGCAATTGATTCCCTTTTGGAATTTGTCCAGACAAGTTGTTGTACGACAAATTCAAATGACTCAAAAAATTCAAAGCTGCCATGCTTGGAGGAATCACCCCAATCAATTCGTTTCCAGATAAATCGAGAGAAAATAACTTTTTCATGTTTCCAATGTTGTGTGGAATATCCCCAATGAGATGATTATTGGACAAATTAAGACCCATCAACATTGCAAGTTGGGTTAGCTTGACTGGTATTTCTCCAACAAGTTTATTGCTTGAAAGGTCCATGTTAAAAACCATATCCCATGTTGTTGTATATTCAAGATCAACACCTTTCATGACTTGAAACACATTCTCATCAGAATCAAAAGGGATAATCATTGAATGTACTCCGCTACTATTAACCATGGCTTTCAACTCTCCGAGACATTGAGGGATGGTTCCGGTTAAATTGTTGTATGCAACATCCAAAATTTGAAGATTTGAAGCTTTACACAACGATTGAGGAATTCTTCCGGTGAAATTATTGTTGTGTAACCTCAAAACTATCAAGGATGTAAGATTTTCCCCAATCCATTCAGGTATGTTTCCAGAGAATTCATTATCACCCAAATCTAAGATACACAAATCTCCTAAATTCCCCAATTCTTCAGGAAGTTCGCCAACAAAGCTATTGTCATTCAAACTTAATCGAAGTAATGATAATGAATTACGAGCTATTGTATTTGGAATAACACCAGACAACCGATTTGAGCTAAATATCATGGTCATCAACCGTTGCATATTATCAAAACAGTTGGGGATTTTCCCTGTTAACTTATTTTTGGAAAGATCAAGAAAGTCCAAATCTGTCTTGCATAAAGACCTTGGAATCGACCCATTGAAAAGATTATTTCCTAGAAATAACGCCCAATATGCAGAAGCATGGAAATTCCCCCCATTAGGAAGGTTTATCAAAGAACCACTGAGTTTGTTGTGGGAGAGGTCTAAGTAAGGAATGATGGGCGTCTTCTGCAACCATGTAGGAAGAGGTCCTGAGATTGAAGCATTGGACAACACTAACGTTTTAAGTTCCCTTTGATTTCGAAGCCATTGTGGAAATCCGTTTTCGATTTTGCAAGAACTGAGTCGAAGACTTACTAATTTGAATGGAGGTACCCACTCATGTGAAACATTGAATGTCAACTTACGATTAGAAGAAGCATCCAACTTCTTCAACATCGAAAGGTCAGAAAAATGGGCTTCAGAAACTACTCCTTCTAGAAAATTGTTAGAGATAACTAGAGAACGGAGTTTCAAAAGTTGCCCAAATGAAACGGGAATATTCCCATTTAACATATTTGAAGACAATGAAATTGTTTGTAAAGAAACAAGTCTTCCTAGAGATGATGGGATGGGGCCCATTAACTGATTGGATCCCAAATTCAAATATGTTAAATCGGTTAATTCTCCAATCGATTCTGGAATTCTCCCATTTAACAAATTAGAAGAAAGATCAAGAGAAGAAAGTGTCCCAAGGAATTTTGGAATGTGACCAGTTAACATGTTTTCAGATAGATCTAATACTTGTAAAAATCGTAAGCTTCTTATAGATTCAGGAATTGAACCTGTTAATTTGTTTCCAGATAGATGTAAGCCACTTAAATCGGTAAACCTTCCAAGTAGTTCTGGAATTGAACCATTTAAACTCAACTGTAAAAACAACCTCTCTAAAGCATAATGGGAGCATTCAGAAACATTTTTTAATGAGTCAATAATTTCTATATCAAATGGATTTTGTGACGCACTCAATTGTTTCAGGTGACAAAGCCTCCAGATTCCAATATGTTCAATCTGCTTAAACTCATTAGAAGAAAGATCAAGCTCTAGAAGATTAGGCATATTAGGAACCGATGAATTCAACATGTTTCCTGAAAGCTCAAGGACTCTTAAGGAACTCATGTTTGTTAAAAGTGATGGAAATGTCCCTTCAACTGAATTATCGCTAAGATCCAGATGTTGGATGTCATAAAATGTACTGAGATTAAGATGAGGGGTGGATAGAAACGTCTTATCAATCCCACAACTTGACAAATGCAATTCTGATAAAGAAGGGATCATGTTTAGCAAGGTTACAAGGCTTCCTATGAAACTAAGATCAAATGAAGAAAGATCCAGGAATTGAAGGGATGTCATGTTTTGAAGAATTGTAGGGAGAAAAGTTTCGAAAGAATTGAAGCCAAGATCCAGGTGTTTGATGTTGGGAAGTATTCTACTCGAATTAAGAAAAGGAATGGAAACTCCACAACTATGCAAATTTAACCATTCTAATGAAGGAATATTGTAAAGCACAATGTCCGAGTTCTGTGTTCCACTAAGATCCAGTGAACTTAAGTCGAGATGCTCGAGTGATGAAAGGCCAAGTGTCCATGACATATCATCTACTATTAGCTCTAAGTTTGAACTGAGATCAAGAACCTTTATATTAGAAAGATTCCCAATGTGATGAGGAATAATACCTTTAAAATCAGCATAGGAGAGATTGAGGTAGCTCAGGTGCTTCAAGGTTCCAATAAACTCAGGGATCATACTTCCTTGAAAATCATTCCCACTCAAGTCCAAGTGTTTCAGATGCATTAACTCTTCCAAAGAAGAGCTCACCTCATTCCCAACTAAGTAGTTTCCATCATCATTTTCAGGATCAAAAAGATATGCCATGTCTCCTCTGAGATAAACACCTTCCACATTTCCAGTGACTCTGTGGCATATGATTCTTTCCCACAAGCAACAGTTATTGCCAACCCATGATGACAACATTCCAGAAGGATCTTTCACACTTTGTTTGATCTTGAGAAGAGCAAGTCTCTCTTGCTTAGAGCAAACGACACTGACACTGACACTGACACTGACACTGATATTTCCAAGACCCAAACAAGTATATGTTGTGGCAACAAACAAAACACATACGAAAACGTGAGGGAGCCCCAAAACCCTTGAATTCTCCATTTTCAAGCTTGACTAGTTTTAGTTTAGAAGGAAGTTGAAGTGGAAAGGATGGATTGTTATAATGGAGTAATGGTTTGGTATGATAAAGTTACTAGTTTATTTATAAGTAGAGAATCGAAGAGCAACTTATTGCCATGCATGGAAGACTTGTAAATGGATAACTTACATTATTGTGGTCGTAGCCAGTCTCCATTCCCCAACTCCCATGGCAGAAGCAACATATAAGTTAAATTTGGCTTTAAATGCTTGAAATCAATTTCAAGGAAATGAACAGTTTCCTGCTTGAATAATAAAATGTATAGTGCAATCTGGTCTGGGTTTCATTTATTGATCATATTTTTAACAAAATTAAATTAATTATTTTAAGTCAGTATGCTACAATAGACCAACTACACCAAATTAAAGAAACGGAACTCATTTTACCCATCTAAAATCCAGCACCCACCCACCCAAAAACAATTAATATCTCAACAACCAGCAGTTTGGTGGGCTGCCGTGAAAATGCTCCAACAAAGAATAGTAGCACTACATTAGTTATTTAAGTTTATTCAACAAAAGTAAATGAATGGTATGCTCCACAAATGTTTATTACACAAAAGCCAAAATTTAACTATTTTGGGTTTAAAATTTAAATGCTTAAGATCAATTTCAAGTAAATGAACAGGTTATGCTTCAATTCGAAAAATCTTTGCTACGTCGCAATTTGGTTGAGGTTTCATTTTTCCGATTTTCACCCCAAGTCTCATTAGCTTTTTTAGTTAAAAAAAAACAAATTAGTCCATTTAAATGCTTATATTTTGGTTATTGTTGTTAAAGGTAATATATCTTTATTATTGTATTATATCCAATAGTATTTTTTAATATAATAATTTGTATATAATTTTTTATAAAACAAATTATTGAAACAATAAAAAAGGGTTTATGTCATTACTTAGGGGGTGTTTGGATAGGAAAAAAAGAGGTTGCTTATTGCTTATTCTCACAATAAGCTAATTTGAGTGTTTAGATAAAATCCAGCTTATTAAACTAAATAAGCTAATTTTAATAAGCATTTCTCCTCATGTTTAATGTTTATTGCTTATTCCCACCACAAATAAGCAATAAGCAATAAGCTAATCCAAACACCCCCTTAAAAGGTATTTGATACCCGCTGCATGAAAAGAAAATATGTTTTTTTCCACTTTTTCCCAATACGTGTCGAAACCAACCAAGAGGCCAAACATAACCTTTCTCTCTAGTAGCCGACTCCCTCTCTGCCAACACCTCCACTCCGCCAGCACCACCGCTTCTTCGGCGCCATCCTCTACCAGCGACATCACCCTTCTTGTAAAACTTCTGATTTTGAAAAATGCTATCTGAAAATCGAGTTCTTATTATTCTAAAAACGGTTTACCCATCTCTAAAAATCGATTTTACATGCTGAAATCTGACTTTTTTAATGATATTATTGTGTAGAAGTATGATTTGTATGGTGTTTTTTTGTTGAAATATGGTGTTATTGTGTTGGATTTGTTTTTTTGGTGTTATGTGTTAAAATGTTGTTGCAACCTTGCAAAAATGTGAAAATGTTGCTTGATTTTCTTTATTTTACTTGGTATGTTGCTGAAATATATGGAATTTTGCTAAAAAATCGCTCTTTGTTGATTTTGTTTGGTATTATTAGCAATATATATATATATATATATATATATATATATATATATATATATATATATATATATATATATATATATATATATATATATATATATATATATATATATATATATATCTAAATACTAAGATCTATGCTTACTATTAAACGGGCGATTTATGAAAACTTCTAAAACTACTGGCATTTAAATGTAACTTTTAAATGGTCAGAAGGACATAATTGGAATTGCAACTTTACCTATTTCCTATAATTTTTTACCCTCTCACCTCTTACCTTTCTTATCCCCGTATATATATCCTCTCTCTCTCTAGGGTTTCATAAGACGCAACCACCATCTTCGACCCATCACCGGTAGAGAAGAGGTGCCAATGAGACCAGATGAGGCACCTCCTTCTTAACGACATCATCATCGACTGTATTGTGCCATCATTTTCTACCAAACTGAATCTCAATTTCCAATGTGTCGTTTGAACCGCATACAGGTAATTCGATACATAATTTAGATGTCAAATTCGATACATAAATTGCATGCAGCTTATCTTCTTCTCCTATTCGAGTAAAGACTTGATTGCGTATTGTTTTGGTTACAAATATTCGAGACCTACATCCAGATTCAAGAGGCGACATTCTGTAACACCCAAAGTCTTGAAAGTCCAGAAAGTAAAGGAAACCCTAGATTTAAGGGGGACTCAGCGAGTCCAAGGAGGAACTCGGCGAGTCGGAGCGGGATCCGGGTCGAGGAGTAAGTGACCAACTCGGCGAGTCGGCCAAGTGGACTCGGCGAGTCTGGTATGTGCGAGGAAAACCCTAAATCCGGGGCTTGGAGCCTATTTAAACGTCTTAATCTTCTTCCTAGGGCTCCTTTACTGTCTCTCACACCCAGAACGCCGCACCCTAAGCCTCCATTGTGTTCATTCAAGCTTTTAGCCATTTTTTAGTGGTTTTAAGGAAGAAGAAGGAGTGGGAATCTTTGAAGCATCAAGGAGTGGCCTTGGATCCGAAGTTTGGGGAGCATTTCAGAGCATTTGAAGGTATTAAGTCATTTCTCTCCTCCAGATTTTCCTTGGTTATGAGTTTTGGGGCTTTTAGGCCATGTTTAAGATCAATCTTGAGCTTGAGGTCCATATATGAGGTTGCTACCTTAGATCCATGCTTGTTTTGGTTTAGAATCCCGTAAAGTATCAGTCATTGAGTGGATTATGGAGCCTCTTGGTCTTAAACCCTAGTTTTTGGTGCTTTTTGCCTAGATCTCCCTCTCTACACGTAAAGTTTGCAACTTTACGTGGGGGATAGGCTTGGGAAGGGTAGATCTACAGTTTGGAGTCCATGCATGACTCGAAAGTCCTCTGCATGTATGTAGATCTGAATAGACTCGGCGAGTCCTTCGAGTGGACTCGGCGAGTAGCTTGAAGATGAGGAAGAACTCGACGAGTGGGATGAACAACTCGTCGAGACGGATGAAGATAGGCATGAACTCGGCGAGTTGGATGAACAACTCGGCGAGTTGGTTGGAGATTGTCTTGTGCTCGGCGAGTCTGTTATTGGACTCGACGAGTCAGGTCGCGTGGTCCCAAACCCTTCGAGTTAAGTCTCGAGTCAGCGAGTCGAGCCAGGACTCAGTGAGTTGATCAGGTCAGGATTCGGGAATCAGTAGACTCGGCGAGTCAAGTCGCGATTAGAAGGACGTTGAGCATAGGAACTCGGCGAGTCGGTAAGTGGACTCGGCGAGTAGGGTTGACCTGGAAGGTTGACTTTGACCAGGACTTTGACTTGACCAGAGTTGACTTGGTTGTCTGTCAGGGGTCAATTTGACTCAGTGTTGTATTGATATTGGTAGCTCGGGGAGCTAGTATGTGACATCCCCAAAATCTCGGCCAGAAAAGACTGATTTTCATTTATGCTTTTAAATATTTTCAGAGTAAATTCTTTTGATTTGAAAGAGTTGCGGAATTTGTTCCCAAAAACAAAACATGATAAAACAATGTTTACCGAAGCATTTCATAAAAGAAATGTATTTTCATTATAATCAAAACTCGGGGTGTCATGTTCCGATACAGACCAATAAGCATAAACGAATACATTACAAGTCATATAACAAATATAAACATATGCAGACTTGTAAACAAAACAACTTGATGGATCATCCATCGCATGCCCTTCCGCCACTTCCTGTAATACAATTTAAAACTGAGTGGGTCAGGCTTGGGAGCCTGGTGAGCATATAGGGTTTTCAACCCACAATAAATATCATATTTAATTTTCACCAACCAACAATAACCCAATTACCCATTCCCGTTATTCTCACTTTAATGTCCCTAAAACAACTAACATAAGGGACCTAGTCTAAGAATATTTCATTAGGGCGACAACACATGCTTCGGGGGTACCTCAGCAATATAAGTCAAATAAGGCAACCATGAGGGGGATGGAGTACAGCGAATGAACACCCAAGTTCATTAACACCTACAGGTGGCGAACCTGCTAATGTTTCCACAAGACTGTCTAGAATAGCCAGTGGTCATCATCTAAACTCCGCTAGATGACTCAATCAAACAACAACGAGGCCTCTCATCTGTTTATTACACACCAACTGTCTACCCATGTTCTACCCAACATATTAGTAGATAAAAATATACATTTGTATACATAGTTTAAAGAAAACCTGTATAGCATGCTTTAATCAACACATATATCACAAAACAGATGAGGCACACACACACGTAACACATATTTCATAAAGAAATAAGCAGATCTGTAAGATAGAAGAGAGTGAATACACATTCACACATAACACAACCAAATATATACACATAGCACGTATTTTTATATAAAATACTTCGTATTATTGTATTAGAAAGAAAATAACTACACACTCACACTTATAAACAACAATATACTTAATACACTCGAACCAAACTCGTATTATTATTGTGTTTAAGAAAGTTAGTATACACTCACTTGATCAGAAGATGATCCGACAGCACTATGGCTTATAGAAGTAGTAATCCACAGCAGATCTGGAAGATCTTCACAAAAATCGAACTTCTCGCGGGCAGAGCTTCGACTCGGGAACCGCACTTCTCGGGATCTTCGGGGTCTCGGGACTTGCCTCGGGGCTAGAGTATGATACCAGGGCTTCGGGGTATCTTCGGCACGAAAAACGATGCAAAAGACTAGAGAGAAGAGAAGAAATGAACAAGAATTATGGCTGTCTTCGGATCCCTTATATAGAGGCTGGAGCCTCGGAGTACGCGGGGCGTACTGCAGTACGCAGCGCGTACTGCGTCCGAAATTGTCACTGCATGTGTCATCCGAAGTGTCGACACTATCGGAGTACGCGGTAGCGTACTCACGTACGCGGGGCGTACTCCGGATCACACCGGTGACTCGCCTTCGGATAAGGCTTCCGATTTTTGAATTAAATTTAATTACAAAATGATTAATAAACTTCGGAAATTCATAACTTCTTCATACGAACTCCGTTTTCGACGTTCTTTATATCCACGGAAAGGTGAGACCACGCTCTACGACTTTCGTTTAGACTCCGACGGCTAATTTTAACTTTATTTTTATTAATTATTTTTAATAGGCCGCGACAAAAACTTTCGTTATAAATTCATAACTTCTTCGTTTGACGTCCGTTCTCGCCTAACTTTTTATCGCTTCGATACCAACAATGAGGTCTTCGATTCTCATTTAGATTGCTTCGGCTAAAAACCGCTCGATCTCAAATCGAGTATTTCAGGTTGCATGCCGCTAAGCCGGAACTTCGATAAATCATAACTTCCTCATACGAAGTCAGATTTGGGCGTTCTATATATATTCGGAAACCTCGTTTCAACTACTACAACATTAACCAAATATATTAAGTTTATTTAACACTTAAATTTTGACGCTTATTTTTATTCTTAATTAATCAAACCACATAATTAAGCAATTAAAGCACAAAACACATAATACTCAAATAATACAATCTTATTATTTCAAAACGGGTTACAAAGGTTAACCTAGACTATTACATTGCTAAAAGTGGCAAGCCCGGAAACACAGGCGTTACATAGTAGAGCAGCAGTTCGGAGTCAGTGGTCAGGTAGCGGCCAAAAGGGATTAGCAGCAGCAGTTCAGCAGTATCAGGTGAGTTTCCCTTTGTATGAATGGGTCTACGGCCACAATGTCGGCCCATGTAGTTATGAGTAGAAGACCCGGGGGTTAGCCCTAGGCACAGTATGCTAGTATGATATTCGGACGAGGTCCAATGATAGAGGGCGGGTGCCCAAGGAATGGTTTATGTGATAGTTTATACTTGTTGTCTGTGTGATACTTGTATGTGCCTGGTAGGGAGGTGAGGGTGGGCGAGGTCCCGTATCTCACCAATAGCAGAGTGTGGATGGTGTTCCACATCTCAGTAGCAGCAGCCCAGGGGCGAGGCCCAAGTTAGGAAAGGAGTGAGGGTGGGCTGGGCCCGTATCTCACTATCAGTAGGAGTATGGACGAGGTTCCATGACTCATCAGTAGCAGGACACGGGCGGGGCCCAGAGATAGGCGAGGCCTTAGAGAAAGAGCTGTTAGTATATGTTTAGCTTATGTGATGTTATGTGATATGTTTATGTGCTATTATATGTTAGTGGGCGAGGCCCTGTGACAGGCGAGGCCTAAGTGAAACAGATCTGTATCCGAGCGGAGCTCGAAGCCAGGCGGGGCCTGGAGCGGCGGGGACGTTGTAGCGAGCGAGGCCCGAGGTAGAGGGCGGGGCCCAGGATAGCGGGCGTGGCCCAGTATTTGCAGTATGTGTTAGTTGCAGCTAGTTAGAGGGCGTGGCCCAGTATGTGCAGTGCGCAGTTATGCGCATGGTATGTGGTAGGGTGGGGAACTCACTAAGCTTCGTGCTTACGGTTTTCAGTTTTGTTTTCAGGTACTTCCGGTAGCGGAGGGAGGAGCTCGGGGTGATCGCATGGCACACACCATAGATTAGTCAGCCTGGGAATGTTTACTCTGATAATAAACATGTGTTTTGAAAACTTATACTCTGATTATGTTTTGGAATGATGTCTTTTCTTACAGTAATGTTTTATTAAAAAGAAATTTTTGGTCTTGAATTTTGGGACGTTACAAGTTGGTATCAGAGCCTTGGTTTGAGGGATTCGGGCATACTCTCGGGTGTGCCTGAACTCAAACTGAGGAGTCGGATAGACAGTTTTCAAAAAATGAAAAGACAGTTTTGTAAAAGGAATTTTTAGAACGAAAAACAGTTTTAGAAAAGCAAAAAAAAAAAAGAATTCAGAAAGAAAAGAACTTTGAAAAGAGAAAAGAGGTGTGGTGCATGCAATCAACCGAGCTCAAGTAAGTACCCCAAAATACCCATACAAGTTTATGTTATGATTATCAGTTGATAGAACAGCATGCTAGAATAGGACTAAGGATCTAAGGATGATGCCTTGTGTGCCTGTTATTTGTGCTTTTGAGCTGTATAGTAGTGCTGAGTAGACAGTAGTAGGATAGCCTGTTTAGGTTATGTCTGAGTTGTGAGTTTGTGTTGCATGCTAGCTCAGATTCTTGCTATGTGGATATGATTGCTTGAGTATGTTGTGGTTAGATTTCCCCTTGTCCGAATGCTGCTTGCTTTGTGCATTGTGGGATTTTGAGTGATGGGAGTTAGCCATTAGGTGGATACGCCACGTCACCTGTGATCAGGGTTGAATAATCTCAGAGTGCTGGACTTGGCCCTATTGCGCAGCTCTCGTTTGAGTCTAACCGTTGTAGGTACGAGTCTTTTACTCGAAGGATTATCTGAGCCTCGTCACATGTGATGGTATCCAGGTGATGGCTAATTGGCATCACAAGGAGACCTTCAACAGCTGAGGACTGGTTTGAGTTGAGTTAGAGGTTTCCCTAGGGTAAGCCTAGGATGAGATAGTGTTGGGAGCAGTGTTAGTGGATAAGGGACCTGGTGGAGTCAAAGCAATTCCTGAGGAAAGTACGAATAGATGTGGAAGGTAGTATGGGCCCATACTACTAGAAGCAGAGGATCCGTACTCGATTCGGGAAAGGCCGAGACAAGACCGGGAACCTAGTAGGGCATGTTTGGTCTCGCATCAGTGATGAATATTCTGATAGTGGTTGTGGTATATTTTCAGCATGGTGACATTGCGAGAGAGACCAGCGGGCGGATCAGGCACCGGAGAGGGATCAGGCTCGGGTTCAGGGACCGAGCAGCTCGAGGAGCGGATGAGAGAGTTGATATCAGCTGAGGTTACGCACAGTATTCTAGCTCAGACTCCTGTGATCTTTGGCACGGTCAAGGAGGGTATACTGGAGATTTTGGATGAGAGGCTGGGAGCCTTCCGTGCTGAGATGATGGCATTGATGGGAGCGCGTACCTTGACATTTCGAGAGTTCAGAGCCTGCGGGGCACCAGATTATCATGGGGCTAGGGACCCCATTGCTAGCAGCAGATGGTTGGCTGATGTAGCCAATGCTTTTCGTTCGAGCAAGTGTCCCGAGGGGGACAAGGTCAGACTCGCTTCCTGTCTTCTGAAGGACAGAGCGAGGGATTGGTGGGAGGAGATTGGTCATGCTTTGGGGGATGATGCCGCGTTGGACGCGATGACTTGGAGCGATTTCTCGGCCATGTTCAGGGCGGAGTTTTCGCCAATGATTGAGGTGCAGCAGCTGGCACGAGAGTTTCAGGATTTGATGCAGACTACTGAGACTGTGGCGGAGATCACCGCCAAGTTCAGGGAGAGGGCTCTTCTTGTACCGCAGTATGTCGCGGATGAGGAAATGAAGAAGGCTCAGTACCATGAGATGTTGAGGGGTGACATCAGGGAGTTCGTGAGCAGATCCAGCCGTAAGACGCTAGAAGATATGATTGCTCGGGCTAGAGAAAGGGAAATTGATTTGGAGCAAATCCGGAAGAGGAAGTCGGATGAGTTTCAGGTAGCTGCGGGTTCGGGCAAAAGGCCCAAGGGATCAGATTCGAGATCGAGGGATCATCAGGGCCGCAATCGGTGCAGAAAGTGTGGCAGGGCGCACGGGGGCGCGTGCAGGAGTGGTAGCGGTGGTGAGTCTGGCTGTTTCAAGTGCGGTCGGACTGGTCATTTCAGCAGGGATTGTACTGTTACCGTCACGTAGGGAGTAGACTTGATATGTTTTCATTGCAACCAGCGGGGCCACAAGAAGGCCCAGTGCCCCAGTTTGTCTTCGGCAGGATGGGTGATGGCACCCGCCCCTGCAACCTTGAGGATCACGGATGGCCGTCAGGGCCGGGTAGAGGCACCTGCAGTAGGGAGCAGGGCTTTTCAGATGACGACCTTGGAGACGCGAGCATCGTCGGACGTTGCAGGTATGCAATTTCCATTTTTAGTTCTTTTATTTGTGCATGATTATATTGTTATGGTTCCGCATCATTTTGGTATGAGTATTTTGTTTTGAGCGGTTGATTGTGATCGAGTTATATGCCATCTGCATACCTTGGATATTTGTATGGTAGTAGGGGATGTGCTCTATTGAAGAAGGTTTCAAAGGAAGCAGTAGATGTAGCATGCGTGGAAGGGAATTGGTGCGTCTTGTTAGTTCGGAGTGGTTCAGTGATAGAGATGGATTGGTGAAATCCCTATCTATGGCTGGCTTGGGTTCCTCAGTAGATGGATTATGGAATGGTAGCAAAGATCGAGGTCTCTTTTAAGTATTGAGCAGAAAGGGGTAAGCAGGATCGAGTGGGGGAGAATCCTTCGAGCAAGCCAGGGGAGGAGCACGCAGACCCAGATTGAGTGCGTGACCACCGTGATGGAGAAGAAGTAGTTCAGCGTTTGAGGGTTCGAGGATTCAAGGTTGGGAGTTTGGGGACTCCCCACCAGCTAAGGCGTGCGTTGGTAATGGTTAATGCGTGCTTGGGAATTCAGGTTGTGGATCGCCCGTAGGACTCGAGGGAGTCAGAATGAGGATCTTGAGAGCTAAAGGCACATGGGTGCCTTCATATTAGCAGTCAGTGGTGGAAGTGTCGTAAGACTACGGGGCAGCCGTAGCATTCACTAGCGGTCAGCAATGGATGGTGACGTAAGGCTATGGGTAAGCCGTAGCATTCCTTAGTAGATTCGTCAGCGGAGTTGGGGCGAGACCCTTATCTCCTAGGGATCTGGTAGGGATCAGGAAAGGGTAGTGGATGAGATTGATAGGGTGCTTGCCTGTATAGCCCTAGAAAGGTGAGACCTTGGGAGAGGCCGCTCCAGGATTTAGTCGGGTGAGACCCGTGGGCGAGGCCCGTATGAGATTAGCAGTGTAGGTGAGACTTGGGAGCAGGGTTGCTCAGTAATATTGTTGGGTGGGACCCGTGGGCGAGGCCCGAGCGAGAGTGAATAGACCAGAGGGTCTAAAAGGATAGAGGCGGGTGGGACCCGTGGGCGAGGCCCGTGAGTTTTAGCAGCGCAGGTGGGACCTGGTAGGGACCTTAGTGTCAAATTAAGGGATCGGGGATCCCAGGTTTGTAGTGCCTGAATGGCAGAATTGATTGAGCAGTTATAGGTGGTCGAGGTTTCTTTGGAAGTCGCTGAGAGCGACCAGGGATGGTGTTGGGACTAGCTACTGGTGGGAGCCGGTAATCCAGATATTGATAGGTTGGTAGGGACCAGAGTGGTCTCAGATCATCCGGAAGGCAGATGAGGAATGGCAGGAATATCCAGTCAGTAGTAGTGCGGGAAGGTGGGTTATTGTGGAATTCAGTTGGTTAAGTAGAGGGGTGCTCGGCACCAAGTTTTGGTAGAAAGGAGTGTCAGTGAGTACTGACGGTGATGACCCGTTCTGGGAATAGCGGGGGTGATGGAGTTAGTGAAGGATAGGACCTTCACAGTGTCAGAGGAAAAAGTCAGTTATGAGGCTTTGCCTTGGGAAGGCAAGGAAATTGCGCAAGGAAAGAAGTGGAGAACCTCTACGGGTTCAGTGCAGTACTTGGTGAGTACCAGAAGGAATGTCGGTTGAGTAAGTCGTGTTTTCAGAATGTTCAGGGTCAGGGTTAACCCAAGATGATTATCCGCAAGGTTTGATGCTAGTCAGAATGATCAGGCGGTGGGCCATAGCAAAATTCGAGGACGAAGTTTAGTTTAAGTGGGGGAGAGTTGTAACACCCAAAGTCTTGAAAGTCCAGAAAGTAAAGGAAACCCTAGATTTAAGGGGGACTCGGCGAGTCCAAGGAGGAACTCGGCGAGTCGGAGCGGGATCCGGGTCGAGGAGTAAGTGACCAACTCGGCGAGTCAGCCAAGTGGACTCGGCGAGTATGGTCTGTGCGAGGAAAACCCTAAATCCGGGGCTTGGAGCCTATTTAAACGTCTCAATCTTCTTCCTAGGGCTCCTTTACTGTCTCTCACACCCAGAACGCCGCACCCTAAGCCTCCATTGTGTTCATTCAAGCTTTTAGCCATTTTTGAGTGGTTTTAAGGAAGAAGAAGGAGTGGGAATCTTTGAAGCATCAAGAAGTGACCTTGGATCCGAAGTTTGGGGAGCATTTCAGAGCATTTGAAGGCATTAAGTCATTTCTCTCCTCCAGATTTTCCTTGGTTATGAGTTTTGGGGCTTTTAGGCCATGTTTAAGATCAATCTTGAGCTTGAGGTCCAGCTATGAGGTTGCTACCTTAGATCCATGCTTGTTTTGGTTTAGAATCCCGTAAAGTATCAGTCATTGAGTGGATTATGGAGCCTCTTGGTCTTAAACCCTAGTTTTTGGTGCTTTTTGCCTAGATCTCCCTCTCTACACGTAAAGTTTGCAACTTTACGTGGGGGATAGGCTTGGGAAGGGTAGATCTACAGTTTGGAGTCCATGCATGACTCGAAAGTCCTCTGCATGTATGTAGATCTGAATAGACTCGGCGAGTCCTTCGAGTGGACTCGGCGAGTAGCTTGAAGATGAGGAAGAACTCGACGAGTGGGATGAACAGCTCGTCGAGACGGATGAAGATAGGCATGAACTCGGCGAGTTGGATGAACAACTCGGCGAGTTGGTTGGAGATTGTCTTGTGCTCGGCGAGTCTGTTATTGGACTCGACGAGTCAGGTCGCGTGGTCCCAAACTCTTCGAGTTAAGTCTCGAGTCAGCGAGTCGAGCCAGGACTCAGTGAGTTGATCAGGTCAGGATTCGGGAATCAGTAGACTCGGCGAGTCAGGGGCTGACTCGGCGAGTCAAGCCGCGATTAGAAGGACGTTGAGCATAGGAACTCGGCGAGTCGGTAAGTGGACTCGGCGAGTAGGGTTGACCTGGAAGGTTGACTTTGACCAGGACTTTGACTTGACCAGAGTTGACTTGGTTGTCTGTCAGGGGTCAGTTTGACTCAGTGTTGTATTGATATTGGTAGCTCGGGGAGCTAGTGGAGCAGCAGTTCGGAGTCAGTGGTCAGGTAGCGGCCAAAAGGGATTAGCAGCAGCAGTTCAGCAGTATCAGGTGAGTTTCCCTTTGTATGAATGGGTCTACGGCCACAATGCCGGCCCATGTAGTTATGAGTAGAAGACCCGGGGGTTAGCCCTAGGCACAGTATGCTAGTATGATATTCGGACGAGGTCCAATGATAGAGGGCGGGTGCCCAAGGAATGGTTTATGCGATAGTTTATACTTGTTGTCTGTGTGATACTTGTATGTGCCTGGTAGGGAGGTGAGGGTGGGCGAGGTCCCATATCTCACCAATAGCAGAGTGTGGATGGTGTTCCACATCTCAGTAGCAGCAGCCCAGGGGCGAGGCCCAAGTTAGGAAAGGAGTGAGGGTGGGTTGGGCCCGTATCTCACTATCAGTAGGAGTATGGACGAGGTTCCATGACTCATCAGTAGTAGGACACGGGCGGGGCCCAGAGATAGGAGAGGCCTTAGAGCAAGAGCTGTTAGTATATGTTTAGCTTATGTGATGTTATGTGATATGTTTATGTGCTATTATATGTTAGTGGGCGAGGCCCTGTGACAGGCGAGGCCTAAGTGAAACAGATCTGTATCCGAGCGGGGCTCGAAGCCAGGCGGGGCCTGGAGCGGCGGGGACGTTGTAGCGGGCGAGGCCCGAGGTAGAGGGCGGGGCCCAGGATAGCAGGTGTGGCCCAGTATTTGCAGTATGTGTTAGTTGCAGCTAGTTAGAGGGCGTGGCCCAGTATGTGCAGTGCACGATTATGCGCATGGTATGTGGTAGGGTGGAGAACTCACTAAGCTTCGTGCTTACGGTTTTCAGTTTTGTTTTCAGGTACTTCTGGTAGCGGAGGGAGGAGCTCGGGGTGATCGCATGGCACACACCATAGATTAGTCAGCCTGGGAATGTTTACTCTGATAATAAACATGTGTTTTGAAAACTTATACTCTGATTATGTTTTGGAATGATGTCTTTGCTTACAATAATGTTTTATTAAAAAGAAATTTTTGGTCTTGAATTTTGGGACGTTACACATTCTTTTGCTTGTATGTTTATCATGTATGGTACTTTACTCGTTTAAATTGGCTAATAAGGGAAGAAGATAAGTTGTACACATAAGGTGCTCAATGAAGTGCCTGAATATAGAAAACCGGAACATGAATGCTTGTTCAATTCTTTCTCAATCTTTTCTTTGATTTCCTTTTTCTGACGATATTCGATGAATGAGAATCAAAGCTAACCATTTGCTACACCTTCAATGACAAGCAAAACCAATATAACCTTCAATTTTCTCTGTATTGATGCAAACAAATTACTTTAAATTTTTCTAAGTGTTTGCCCTTTATTTTTTTTTCTTCCTTTTCTGGAATAATCATACATGAATATGGCTATAATCATACATGAATATAACTATAACCATATATACAAGCGTTTGTCAATAAATGAAGAAGCATATATACATTATTATACCTTGTTAATTGTTTTTTTAATGTCATTGAACTCATTTTACATGTATGAATTTAAGAATAACAGTGATCACAGGTGCCTTTGTTTTTGGGTGTGATGGTAGCATCAAGATTAACGACTATGAGCACAACATCGTTTTTTATGATTATAAATGTATTAGATATTTTTTTTTATTTGTTTCATTCTTTAGTGATTTAAACTGATTTTTTTTAACTTCACATTGTCCTTTATTCATTTACGATTACACATGTATTCAATTTTTTTTACCTTTGTATCGTGCTTTCATCATTTGTGATGATAATTGTTTTGAGTTTTTTTTTATCTATCCTATTGTGTGTTATTAATTAAATTGTTTATTGTTATTTATAATTATTCATGATTAACATAACCAAATTAAATAAAATTCTAAATATTATTTAAAAGTTCATTTTTATGTACGTTTCAATCATTAATAAATTTAACATAAACGTATTTTTTTATCTAAATAAAACATCGTTAAAATACAAAAACGTAGAAGTTATAATTTTTTTTCATTCATTAGTGAATGAATTCGTATGAATCATATGGTATACGAAAAAAAAAAAATTCTAAATTAAAAAAAAAAAGATAATTTTTTAAAATATTTTATTAAAACTATGTCATTTAAAAGGTTCTATACCTAAGCTTAGGTATATAACTATATAGCAGTCACATATTCATTTTTCTCATTCATATATATATATATATATATATATATATATATATATATATATATATATATATATATATATATATTGTGGTTATGTAAAATATTCAAAGGGTAAATACTTACCATATATACTTTTTAGGTCAGATTGTAATCCATATATATTTGATTCAATATCATCAATAAAGAATAGACAATTATTCTCTTACTACCATGGTATGCCGATTTCACCTCTGATTACTTAATAACCCTGTAGCGCCGATTTTTCATCTATCCCTCCTTTTCCGATTTCATATTCTTCATCACTACCCTTCATATTCTTTTCCAATTTCATATAATCTCTCAACAACATCAACATGGAAGGAAAATTTCATCCCATCATTACAGTGACCTACATCAAGAACTTCATTCCATTCACTATGGAGATTAAAGTGGGTAATATACTTCCTAGGTGTAAAGACCCAATTTTCAAAGACATTTTTCATTTTTAAATAATCAAAACCTTTCCAATAAACCACAAAATCTCAAGAACAACTGTTTTCAAATTTACAACATCAACAATTTTATTTCAAATATCAGAGTGTCCCATAAAAACGCCTGAGAGAGTGCATGCCACACCATCAAGCCTTGCCCTTGCTCTTAGGCTCAGAAGTACCTGAAACAAACCAACAAACTATAAGCTAACGCTTAGTGAGTTCCCCAGATCATATCGCACACAATCCGCATAATCACATAATATATATTAGCTATAAAAGCTACATAAACCACATAAGTCATGCATACAAACATATAAGGATGTCGTGGGCTCCTCCCAAGGTCTTACTCTAGGACGTCATGGGCTCCGCCACATGGTCTTACACCAAAGTGTAATGGGCTCCCCCCATGGTCTTTAGCTGGAAAGCCATGAGCTCCCCCATCTGGTCTTACATCCAAGTGTCATGAGATCCCCTCATGGTCTTTACCTGAAAAGCCATGGGTTCCCCCACATGGTCTTACATTCAGGTGTCATGGGCTCCCCTCATGGTCTTCCATGCAAGTATCACATATATAACTAGCATATCACTTAGTATATAACAAGCTAACATACCACATATCACTACATCAACTAGTGTACCACATATCACAGAATGGGCTAGCCTTGGTGCCTTAGACCCATTGATATGGTGAGGAGACTCACCTCTCAAGAATATTGAACTGATGAAATAAGATCAACTTAGTCCTAACGTGTAGCTCCAACTCAATTGTCTATAACCATCATGTGATTAACTTGTTAAATCCCAAAATACCATAATTACCCTCAAAGTCAAACTTGGTCAACCCTGGTCAACAGTCAAGTTTAACAGTCCATGTTGCCCCCAACTCATCAAGTGCATCTAGCAACTCGTCGAGTCCCTTTAGAGTCCATAAAACTGAAGTCTTGAGTTAACTCGTCGAGTTAACTAAGTAACTCGTCGAGTTCTTGACTGTCCAAGAGACCGAAGACTCTACACCGAAATCTCTAATCAGCTCACCGAGATCACTCAGGATCCTGAAAACGGGTAAACCATGCCCGACTCGTCGAGTTGGCTAAGCAACTCATCGAGTTCCTTCAACCCTTTTCATTTTCAATCCTCTCTAGTGGAATCCAAGAGTCCAAACTACATATCCATCCCCTAAGGTGTAGTTACCACGTAAAGCTGCCAACTTTACGTGCATGCAAGTCCTTAAAAGGCTAAAACACCCAAAACTAAGGTTTATACAAGGTTTAGTGCATGGAGAAGGGCTAAGACTAGATAAAGTGAGCAACTTTATTTCTATGGAGGTCAAGAGGTGTCCAAATCTGAAACCATGTTCTCATGACAAGTTCAAACCCAAGAATGACACCATTATGCACAAAAAGTGATCATTTACTTCCATAAGATTAGATCTAAGCAAGTAAAGGTCAAGGTAGCAACTTTATACCTCAAGATGGTTGCCAATACAAAGTAGATGTCGGATCTACTGCTCCTTTCTCTACTCCACCTTCTTCAAGCTTCAAAATCCTTCACAACCACACCAAAATCACTCTCCAAGCTCTCTCACACACTTAAGGAGGTATAACGCTTGAACTAGGGTTTCTTTGGGCTGTGAGGACGATGAGAGAGGCTACAAATGAGCCATAAGTTTTTTAAATAGGATACAAATCCCTGAAAATTAGGGTTCTCCTTTACAACGTCTACTCGTCCAGTTGGGCCTTCCAACTCGTCGAGTAGATCCTAAGTCCCGCGCCCAAAAATGATTTCTACTCGATGAGTTGGAGCTCCCTAACTCATCGAGTTCCAGTCTAAAACCCTAAAATTTTGAGAAATAATTAATACCTAGAACAAACGTTATACTAGGCAGAGCTCTTTAAAATTCACTGCCTCGCCTTTAAGGTAATTGATCACATTCAACCGCAAGCAATACAACCTCCTCTTACTTCCTCTTCTTCCACTAATAAAGAAAAAGACTCTGCCAAAACAATCACAATGGATCAAGAACAATGGTCTCGTGTGGATGCAATAGTGCTACAGTGGATTTACAACACTATTTCTTGACACATAATTTCCAGATTATGTGTGTCTATATATATATATATATATATATATATATATATATATATATATATATGGATTACAATCTGACCTTATCATGCTTTGAGTGTGAGATTCCTAAACTTAAAGAAAATGGATTCGTATCACACTGTAGTACAAAGAAACGTAGTCATTCTTGTTGCAGAATCTATAAATTCATAAGGAAATACAAAATTCATGATCAATTATATATAGACTTTAAAGATAACACTATGTTTACATCTGAAGTACAAAGTGGATAGAGTGATGACCAAAACGTAAACGATGTAAAATGAGGTTCATATGGAAATGACTGCAAGGCCAATTTGCAACAAAATTGTGAATCAATTATTTTCAAATGCTTCAAATTAAATATATGTGCAAAGCTATTATGTTTTATTTGGATTTTAGTATGTTTTTGTGTAACACCCCAATTTCCAATTAATAAATTAAGGATTTCTTAATGAATAACTTGTATCTTTGGAAGAACCATTGTAATACACCTAGAATTTTCCCGTTAGTCGAGATTAAAGATTTATTCCGTTAGTCAATGGATATGTAAAAAAATCAAAACGAGGAACTTTAAAAAGGGGTTAAAATATAAAATTAAAAACCTTAATGGGATATATGGATATATGAATGTAAGAGAGTTTTGTGGATGATGCCCATACATTAAACCCTTGGATCATCTTTATTTTTTAACTGAAGATTCCTAAGACATATACAAAGGTTTTGATCGGAGGGATATTCATATCAAGGTCTAGAAGGTGATATTGTATGTCGCAGTTGCCACATTTTCTAAGGCTAGAAGAGGAGCTTCTTTTGATGTAAGTTTGAAGCAAGAAGCTTTTGAAAAAGACTAAGGTGTTGTTTGTTTTTCTGAAGCAAAAATTCATAGAGTTTGCGGACCACCTCTGCAACCCTCTGCAGTAGAAGAGGTGGCCAAACGGCTGCAGTCTGTAATAAGAAGTGTGTTTGTTTTTTTAACATTTGCATGTTGCTACAAACATTAAAAAATTAAAATAAACCGAAAATAGATTTTTTTTATACCGAAAATTTAATAGTGTATGACATTTCGGCAATAATTTATGATATTTCAACAAAAAAATAATGATATTTCAAAAAAAAAATAAAGATATTTTAGCAAAAAATAATGATATTTCATCAAGAAATTATCATTATTCAATATAAAAAATGAAAAAAATCAACAAGAATAAACAAAAAAAATGAAAAAAGGTGAAATAAGATTTCAGCAAGAAAAAAAAAGAGGTTGGAAGAGGCAATACAAGTGTTGTGCGGCGCAGCACACACGCAAAAGTTTTTTACTCCGAAGACTTCTAAAAAACAAACAACTGCGAGAGGAAAAGTGTTGCGTGTGTGCTGCGCCGCGCAGAAATAAGAGGTTTGAAGAAGTTTTTCTCAAAAAACAAACAACACCTAATCCATCATCACCTCCTTGCTCATGTTTCTCCAGAGGTAAGGTTTATATCTTTGAAACACTAGGCTATGTTTTTTTTGGGTTTAAAGGTTTATGATTTGTGATGTATGCACAATAATTAGGGTTTGATAGTGTTTTGGTGCTCGAAATGTACTTTATGATTTTTGGCTACCATATCATGATTATGTTACATGTTTATGTCCTAAAGGAAGACTGGATGGGGTTTTTATGGTTCCATAACCGATATAATTAGGGTTTAATCATTCGAAATAACAATGCATATGACTATAGAACACGATGCATTGGGTCAATAACCGTAATGAGTAAGCTGGAATGCGACATGTTATCCAGACAGAATGCATATTGGGTTAGTTTTAACCTATTAAATTTGGTCAGACTCATAATATAGTTAAACATTGTTTAATAAAGCATAGAAGGCACGTAGATGCTTATGTATGTGATGATATGTTATAAGTTACTTGTTAGATGTATTTTATATGCATCTTTTAACATATTTTTCTCGGTATTTTTTGTAAAAAGCTAACTATATCCCTATTATTATTATGAATTTTGTATTTCTCTTTACATATATAGAATGGTCGTACTACTCACTTTTGTTATGATTTTCAGGTTAAATTATAGCACAATGAGAATACAACATGCGTTCTAGGAAACGTTTGGAGTTAAATTTTTAACGTCCCGTTTCAACCTAAAATTTTCATTTTTTATGTATTATAATATATCAGGGTATGACTACATTGTGCGGAAACATGTTGTAAATGTGCGTGTGTATAGTCGAACCGTGCCCTTCACATGAGTATCTGAAAAGCATTTATATTCAACTGGATAAGAATGAAACTTAGTGAGTTTCCCAAGGTACCCTATACCATAATATATATATATACATGCATACAATAGGCCTCACCCACACTATAGAATGGGCCCTGCCCAATATACATAGTGGTCCCCACCCAAACTACATGTCAAGCCCCGCCCGACATACATATATAATGGATCCCACCCAACATTCATAATCATATTACATACATAAAGACTATGCTTTCGGACTCTACTACTACAGACACATGTATACTTTCTACTCTACGTGTTTATACTTAAGCACATAGAGACTATTTTATCAGCTCTACTCTACTAGTTCTCTATCCTAACACACATGGATGTATATTGTATTGCATGGTATAGTGAGATAACTCATTTGGAGATTGTAGGTGACTCGAAGTTATGGCAGCATTTTGTCTTCACACTTTACAAAGACCTAAATACATAACACTAAGTCTTAACCAAGATTCATAATCTTGATGACCATAATTATGGTCTAGATTCCTCAACAATCCCAATGCCTACATTAAGATCTATCAAGTAAGGAATAACCAGGTAGGATCATATCAGAGGTAGGGTTCGTTTGGTATACTGAGTACACTGTTTGGAAACCCATTTTAAACACCTCACTGAATCCAGCCTAAACATCACTCCCCTAAGTAGATCAATCAGTATAATGACTTGGAATCACTGATATATCTTAACTATAGGTTCATAATAATGACTATGACTATAATTAAATGTTACACTTAAATTAAAATAAGTGTAGCTTAACTTACAGAGTAATCTTGCAAAAACCATGAATTATGAGGGCAGAACTCTGGTCTTAGAGCTTCTATTCACTCGCTATCTGACACCGCAGGGCTTCTCCGAATTCGCTGGAAACTCAGGAGTAAAGGGTTAAAAGGCTAAAAATGTTCTAGAGAGAATACGAGAAAAGTTGTGAAGAAGAGTGCTGAAAAATCATGGTATATATAGGCTAGAAAAGTATGTGCGTCGCGCACATGATCCCTTGCGCGCCACACGCTTGGTTGGGGTTGGTAATATGGCTCCAACCGTTGCATGACACGTGTCACAATTTTAGTGGTGTACTAAGGCGCGCCGCACATCTAATATGTGCGCACAGCTGCGTGCGAAGATTTCTGATTTCTTAAAAATTACATATATTATCCATACGAGCTTCGTTATCAATGAGTTTTATATCCACGCTTAACGATCGACGAGATCTACAACTTTCATTTAGACTATATTCTCTAATTTTCACATTATTTTTAAAGTTACATTTTTAATAGGCCTAGACTGTTAAATCCTGTATAAAAATCATAACTCTCTCATATGAATTTCGTTCTTGACTATCTTTATATCGACAAAATCATTTGGACAAGATCTTCAACTCCCGTTTAGATTGTTTTTCCTAATAATCAACTTATCCTAATTTTGGCTTCTGTGTCGAACACTTCTATGCTGAAACTTCTAAAAATCATAACTTCCTCTTATGAAGTCAGATTTAGGAGTTCTTTATATGTACGCTCTCGCTTTTACTGCTACTACTACTACTACATTTTTCATGACTATCTATCCTAAATAGTCTTCTATCAAAACGTCTGTTTTACATAATCTTTCGTTTATACTGATAGGATAAAAAAGGGGTGTCACAACTCTCCCCCATTTATAGAGATTTTGTACCCAAAACGCTACTCTTAACGCAATTTAGGATAATGCCTACATACTATCCTACTTGGGTTTCATGAGATCAATTAAGGATCTGGTTGACGTTGTCGTATTCAATTCACCTATCTGTACTTATTTAGTTATAGAAAATCATTTCCTACTGTAGACGTACTCCCAAACTCCTAGTGAAGTCTTCCAAAACCGGGAATCCGTCGACCTAGACTTTTAGAATTTACACGCTACATTCGACGATCGCCTTCAGACATAAAATATTGATTAGTTATGAGGTGATTAATTATGGAATTTTATCTACAACATCCTAACGAAATCTACTTTCTAGATCATTCCTCAAAAAGGGCTTATGACGTATCTTAAAACACACACGAAACTAGATTGCACTTGGTTTCTTTACCTGGTTCAAGAGTTCGATCATCCTGAAATTTAACCAAAATTAACACAACGGGTTTACTGGCTTTGAAAAAACCGAAACCAATAATCTAATATCGGTGATAGACTCATAATAAGGCTTGCTTATTTTCCATCCTACTAGATTATAATGAACACTAGGCCGCCTAGTAGTTCTCTCTCTCTCTCTCTCTCTCTCTCTCTCTTTCTCTCTCTATCTCTCTCTCTTTCTCTCAAGGCTATGACTACCTTACCTATATCGAGGTACAACTATTGTTCGAGCAATTCGTTTACGGTACATCGTGACATTTATCCAACTACTTGTATTTCAATGCCAGATCGCTCTTGTCATCATCCCTCTGGGTATAAAGACTCACGATCAACCCCTCGGTGGTCTTAAAGACTCACAACCATTATCTGACTGTTCTAAAGGAACCTAGTCATCATCTTTCCTTGATATCTACTTAACAAATCTTTGCTTTTTAACTTTTGAGATTTTAATTGATTTAGAGGTCCTTAATCCATACTGTATGGGAACTAAGGTCTAACTGTCGCCCTATGTTAACCTATGAACGTTGAAATTCGATCCTAGTTTTCTATTAATTCTTATGATTATCGACTAACGGAATACCCAAATTAAACATGTAGTTTACCCTGAAGCCTAAAATAATGTTGGGGCATTACCATATGCTTGATGGGCATAGTACTTTTTGAAGGGTCTACTCCTATGAGTTTCTCATCCTACTTACGAAAGCTCTCTATCCTTTGATGTCGATCCTACTGTTAAAATCCTTTGGCATGGGTTAACTAGTTTCTTACTGTGTTTGAAACCAAATCCCTAAGTTTGGTGTATCCCTCGAGTACTTGACGCTCTCTATGGTAACTATAATACCTATTAAATTCCTGATCCTCTACTGTGATGATAAATCGTACATCCTCAAAGGCACGTACCTATATGGTTCTCTTTTCTATTTGAGTCGCACCAAAGAATTTGGCAATTTCCTAAATTCTATTAGACATTTGGAATAAAAGACTAGGCTTTCCCTCAAGAAGAAAGAAACTCATCGCATATGGGTAATCTAACAGAAGGCTTCCTTCTTCTATTACTTGCTTAACGTTTGAACGAAACTAACATCTTCCGCCTAATTATGTTGCTACTTTCCTGGACCTTGATGTCAAAATTCAAAGTCGAATTACTTTTCGCACTTTCTCCATAAGGGTTGGTTCTCCCCCACTTGAGTTTGACCCATCGCATGTTGCTGCTCGTAACTAGCCAAAGTCTAAGCTAGCTTTGCCTAGGACATCTATAGCTTCTTTTGAATTTGAAGAAACACATGTTTGTCATGTCAAATGACCCTCGATATTCTTATTAAAATACTACTACTTGTGCCATAACATGACCAAAACAGGATAAGATCATGAAAAGCACAATGTACTAACTAGAAACGACATAAGGTTAACAATCCATATGTATTATAACTTCATTGCCATACACTTATTACATAGGTTCTAGCTAAATCTAAAAGCACTATTAATCTCTCCGGTGCGCTTACATTTATGTTGAAGCTTTTCCTCAATTAGAAGAACAACCAGCTATGAACTCTAATACTTCCCTTGATTCCTCCGCCATGAGTAGAAAGGCTCACGCTTTGGCTCTTACGCCTTGTTCCCAAGTTCCCACTTAAGGAGAGAAATAGGAGGATACGAAGGGAAAGTGAGGGGTGTCAAAGGAAAATCGTGTTCCCGAGTTTCATTAATGGAAGGAAAGTGAAGGGAGGGGAAGGATTTTAGAGTCATATTTTCCTTCCAAATTTTCCTCCCAAATTGGGCGGATTTGGGAAGAAAGTGAGGGGAAGGAAAATTTTAAGTTTTATTTTCTTTTTCCTCCTGACTCGGGAACACAAAAACTAAAAATTTTCCTTTCCTTTTCTTTCATTTCCTTCGAACTCAGGAACACAAAATAATTAATATTTTCCTTCACCTCCCTTTCTTTTTGTCAAAATTTTCCTTCCCTTTCCTTTAATGAATTTACATAAAAACTTGGGAACAAGGCGTTAGGGTTTCAGTTCTACCCTGTTATCCATCATTTATCCTTAAAGTTGCAGGTGTTGGAGCTTTTATTGCACCAGTTGGATTTAGAAGAGGACAGTTGGTGATGTGACCTATCTGGTTGATGTGGAAATATATACGCACTCCTTGTTCTTCCTGCTTACAGTCTTGGATGTAATGCCCCTCATTTCCGCACTTGAATCATATCAAAGCACGCCAAACTCCTTCATGGGATCTTGCACACTTGTTACACCTTGGACCTCTCTGTCCTCCAGTCCATGATTCGTCGTGCTTGAATTTCTTGGTGGATGGTGGAGATGGAGTCAGAGTCTGCCTCATTTCCTTTCGTTGAGTTTCCAACTCAATTCCCTTCTCGTGGCATGCTATTTCATCTTGGCTAAAGTCTTGTATCATTTTTTGATACGAACTCCCTAGTATCAGTCTTGAGCATAGTCAAGTATCAAGACATCTACACTCGCTCCCTCTTTACTGGTGGAACATACTCTGCATTGAACTTCTCAACAAATTGTTCCCAAGTCATCACGCTCTTCTCCACCGGTAAATAGTTCTTCGCAACAAAGTTCCACTAGTCTTTTGCTCCTAAACATAAAAGATTTTGTGCATATCTGAACTTCAGGTTCGTCGGACAAGCACAAGTGTAGAAGAATCCTTCCATATCTGAGACACACCTCATGGAAACAATTGGAACTCTAACACCATCAAACTTCAGGGTTTTGGTGTTGTTGAACTCTCTGTAAGGCATTTCCTTTTCTCCAGATGAAGCTGCAACAACAATAGTAGTAATGGTTGCGGCGGCAATAGTACTAACAACAACATACATCTTGTCGAACAAGGCGCTTAGTTTGGTTTTTATAGATCTGAACGTCTCTAGAATCATTTCTCTCACGGCTGCGGATATTGCCGCCTCTATCCAATTGTGTATCTCAGTCTCGCTTGGTCCTGATCCTTCATATCCAAAACCCGACCCACTTTCTCTTGTAGCCATTACAATGTTGAAGGCGTAATGGGAATGGGTTAATACGAATCAAAATAACTCTAAAGGGATATTCGAATCCTCTCCAACTCCTTAGTAAGTTTGTGGCTTTTCTTGATTCATGTATGAATCTTGTGCTTCCGGTAGTACGGGCCCATGATACCTTCCACATCTACCCATACTAGACCCAAGAATTGCTCCAAGGTTTCCAAGTTCCTACACTCATCTATTGATAAGCTTTTTTCACATGCATAGTGTTACAAGGGCCTAGTTACTCATGTTCCTGGAATCCATTAGGATTTTACATTTTTATTGTTGCTTCACTTCATAAGTATGTTCCCTATCAAGCACATACTATACTTCCTAAACTATCCTTCTAGGATCTCTTCCACTTCATCCTACTATTTGCTGAGGAAAACTTCTACATACATTAATTGTCTATCCAAAGAATATGATTACATGTCTCTAAAATCAAACAACCCATCGACTGAAAGATCTGACACTATGAATGTTAGACTCGAAAGAGAGTTGTGCAATAGTGTCAGATCAGGCAACCTAAAACTAATTAATATAAATATAGGTTCTAAGCAGCAAATAACAATCAAATCTGTAGGCAATAAGGCACCTTAGGCATCATGCAATTTCTAACTGAAAAGTCCTGAAAGATCATTAGCCTACATATTAGCATGCATTTCTAACTTTTCATATATGAGCAATCATAACAAATATGGATATTGGGAATCATTTCCTTTCTGAGCTCCAATTGACTTTACGCATCACATTCCTAGTTTTATTCTTTTTACAAAAGGATTTGTTAATTTACTCAGATCCTCAGTTTGAGTCTGGAATCACACAAATGTTCATCCAGTTCGCTCAAAAAAGAGCTCTGATACCAACTTGTAACATCTCGATTTTCATGCCAAAATTTTCAATTTTTTTATTTATTATTATATATCAGAGTATGACTACATTGTGCATAAACATGTTACGAATGCGCGTGTGTACAGTCGAACCTTGCCCTTCACATGGGTACCTGAAAAACATTTATATTTAACTAGGTAAGCACAAAGCTTAGTGAGTTCCTCGAGATACCATATTGTTGGATTAGTGTCTAAGCCCGTAACTATATTTGGTATGTACTTGACCCGGTTGTGCATGGTCCTTTTGGGTTGCCTTCACCAAAGCAACTAGACATGATGATTTATGGAGAAAGAGGTTATGAATAATATATTAAAATAGAAATCATATAGTCTAATTAATATTGGTCAAGAATTAATTAAGAATTAATTTTATGGCTAAAAGAGATTAATTAAATAAGGGCGACTAGAACTGTCAATTATAAGATAATTGATTTTGGGCTATGAATCTTTATGGATATAAGGGGGGGACGAAATTTAGAGTGTAAGCCCACTCTAATTTCATCCAAGGGCCTTATTCCAGAAGGTCCTTGAAGTTGCTTAGGGCTAAGTCATCCAATTAGGGTTTTGACTGAAACCCTAGCATCTCAGCTATTTAAGGGACCTAGGGCTTCAGTTTCATACACACCAAGAAACCCTAGAGTTATTATAGACGAAATTGTGCCTCTCTCATTCTCTCTTCCAGATCATCTTCTTGCTTGTGGTGTTTGTAAGCCATTAGAGGTATTACACTTATGACACTAAGCTTCTTGAAGATTGAAGATTCTTGCAACTATTGAAAGGTATCATATAAACTTGTTTTATTATAGATCTTGTTTTCATAGTATGCTAGATTAGGGTTTATAAGCTTTGGATAAATTTTCATGTACAATAGAGAAACCTAGATCCAAAACTTTAGGGGTTTGCATGTACACATATGATGTTCTTTATCTTAAAACCCATCAGTGGTATCAGAGCTTAGATCATTCAAAGAAAAAGTTTTTTCGTTTTTGCTTCTGCTTGGTAACCACGACGTGGCATAGATTGTCACGACGTGGTGGTGGATCAGAGTGCAAATCTCGGAATTTTGGCTTATTTTGGCTTGGGATAATTATCAAATATGTTTTTAATTAATAAAATCCGATTTTTATTGATTCCATGTGATTATCCTTGTCAAAATAAAAGATATTTATCAATTAATTAGATAATTATTGCCTTAAATGATAAACCTTAATTTTTTGAATTATTTGATCAATTATCCTGCATGTAATTGGACTAGGTCAAGATTAGATAACCACCAATTAATTGTTTAATTGTTTTATTTGAATTTTGATCTAGATAGTTTTGAAATGTTTCAAAACTTGCCCTCAAGTTTTGGAATTTAAATTTTTGATTAAAAGTTTAATTTTAAAATAATTAAATTCCAAACCCTAGAATTTTACAAGTTTAAAATTCACCCTACACTATTATAATATTATAAAAATAATTATTATATATGTATAAGATAAATGCTAGTCTTATCGTTAGTAGGCCTCATTCACGAAGTCGATCTATAAGGGGGGTATAAGGTTATGGCCTATAAAATGGTTGTTTAATAGGTGTCCACTCTCACCCACCACTTCCTTGACTGGTGGAGGGTCGTTAGCTGAACGGGTAGGATAGGGCAACCAATTCCTCATTAAAAGTATAATGATTAATAAAGTAATTAAATGTTTTTATAAAATTCTCAATCTTCGTTACTTTAGGAAAAATGTGAATTTGATGCTATTCCATGAAATTACACTTTGTACCCTTGCTAAGACGTTAGTGGAGCATGTATAGTTAACCGGCACACCAATTTGGCTCTAAGCAAAGGTGGCAAAGGGTGACTCAATGTTTTTCATAGATCAATGGAGTGTGTGTGGTTAACCGGCAAATTGATTAGGTGACTGTAACATTGGGGGCACCATGTATATTTTCATGATTATTCACACCTTGTTTGTGATCCTCAGTATCCCAGTCACAAACTTGAAGGTCATATCGAGATTTAAACATGTCATTGAAAAGTTCAATGAATCTCAAAGGATCTAGGAGTTTCAATACATTTAAAACTTAATTGCTCTTTCGTTTTTCATGGTGGAAATTAGTGAATCGTCATTCACTTACCTTCAAATTATTTGTTGTTTAGATTACGGAATCCCTCTTCTAAATTTCAAATAATGTTATTGGATCCTAGACCTAATTTCTCATTTAGGTGATTAATTGGGGATTTTTATCTAATCAAACTTTGTCCATTTTCCTCTTCAGATGTCGAACTCAAACAACAACGCTTCAGGCTCAAACACTTCCGGCTCATTCTCACTCATGAATTTGGGTGAGAGGGTAATCTTCGACGGAAACACTTTTAATGATTGGATCCGCAACATACAAATGGTTACTCGCTACGAGGACAAGGAGTATGTCCTCGACAAGGAGCTGAAAGAAATGGATGTCAACACTGCTACTCCCGAGGAGATTGTTGCCTTTGAAGCCCACGGGCGAGATGCTACGAAAGTCCATTGCATCATGCTCGCAATTATGGCTGCAAAACTCCAAAAGTTCTACAAGGACTACTATCCCTATGAGACGCACCAGGATTTATTGGAAAGATACCAACAAAGTGCAAGGCAGGAGAGGTATGATATCATCACTTCGATGATCACAACCAAGATGAGAGACAGAGAGTCTGTCACTGCTCATGTACAGAAGATGCAGCGATACGTCGATCGCCTGCTGAAGTTAAATGTTAACTTCAATGAAGAGTTGGCGATTGATATCATCCTTCACTCCTCGTCACCGTGCTTCAACCAATTTCGCATGACCTACCACATAAACAAAGAGGAGTTTAGCTTGAGCAAGCTTCAAGGATTTTGAAGGACTGCTGAGAGCAACCTCAAAGATAAATCCATTGCATCAACTCCCACTATAGCTGCCCCCGTCTTGGCTATTGGCCAGGGGAAGAGTAAGAAGAGGAAGACTCCCTCAAAGAGCCACCATAAGGGAAAGTCCCATGATGGCACCTCTTTTAGTGGTACCAAGGTTGGTCCCGTTGCACCCACTTCAAACCCAAAGGATGCGGAGTGCTACTACTTCCATGAGAAGGGGCATTGGAAACGAAGATGGACGAATATCTGCAAGATATTAAGGATGGAAAAGATCAAGTTGTCCTACGCAGGTATTTATACTATTCAATCTAATGATTCATCACATGCTATTTCTTGGGTTCTTGATACAAGATGTGGTTTTCACATTTATTCTGATCTGCAGGGCCTAAGAAGAAATAGGGATGTGGAGCATACGATGATAAATTTGATCATGGGGAACAGAAGATCGTCGCCTGTCACCAAGATTGGAGTTTACTCTTTAGTGCTTAGTAATGGATTAGGACTAGATTTGAATAACTGTTGTTATTCGCCAGAAATGGCAAGAAACACCATTTCTTTTCATGGTTTGTATAGACAAGGATTGAGATATTCATTTAATAATTAAAAGGGTTCTATTAATGCTTATCTTAATGGTGTTTTCTATTTTGAAGCATTGCCTTGTAATAGAATATATGAAACTGTGATGGTTGTAGACAACTTAGGAAATGATGTATTGCATATCGAATCTTCCAATAGTTTGGACAAAGCATGCTTGTGGCATTGTCGTCTTGGACATGTCAACAAGAAACGCATAGCCCAACTCCAAAAGGATGAAGAGTTGGAGTCATTCGACCTTTGGGACAATAATGTGTGTGAGTCTTGTTTGCTTGGAAAGATGACCAAGTCACCCTTCACTGGTACTTGTGAAAGAGGTGAGAGTTTATTGGATCTCATACACAACGATGTGTGTGGTCCCTTTAGATCCACCACAAGGGATTCAAGTTGCTTCTATGTGACTTTCACCGATGATTATTGCAGATATGGGTATATCTACTTAATCAAGCACAAGTCAAAAACCTTTGAAAAGTTCAAAGAGATTAAACAAGAAGTGGAAAATCAATTGGGCAGGAAAATCAAGATGCTTCGATCCAATCGAGGAGGAGAGTACCTTAGTCTTGAATTCCACGAGTACCTCAAGGAATGCAGAATCGTTTCGCAATTAATGCCACCTAGGACACCGTAGTTGAATGGTGTGGATGAGAGGTGTAATTGAACCTTGCTGGGCGTGGTTCGTTCCATGATGAGTCGTGTTTCGCTACCTATCTCATTCTGGGGGTATGCCTTAGAGACTGCCGCCCGTATCCTTAACTTAGTCCCTACAAAGAAGGTTGCCAAAACACCTCACGAGATGTGGACAGGGAAAGCTCCCTCGTTGGCACATATCAAGGCTTGCGGTTGCGAGGCTTTCGTAAGACGAGAGACTCACGACAAACTCGAACCTCGTAGTCAGCAATGTATTTTCATCGGCTATTTGTAGAAGTCCTTTGGATATCTCTTCTATAGACCGAGTGACAATGTTGCCTTCCTCACGAGGAGAAGGGTTTTCTGAGAGCGAGAACTCATAAGCCAAGGGGACAGTGGGAGGAAAATCGATCTTGAAGAGCTTCAAGAATTGTGACATATACCAACTGTGACATCCCCATTTTCATGGCTAGAAAAGACCGATTTTGTTTATGCTTTATGAAAATCAGAGTACCTCTTTTAATAAAAATGATGCGGAATTTATTCCCAGAAAAACACGATAAATACGTTATCAATGCATTTTCGAAGAAACGTATTTTATTCATTTTAAAACATTTGGGATGTCATCGTCAATACAGAAACATAAGCATAAACAGAACTTACATTCATTTACACTAGTGATCTATATCTCCGTAATCTCTCAGTGTAATGTCACTTCATATCGACACCTGTGATATAAATAAACTGAGTGGGTTAGGCTGGGAAACCTGGTGAGTACATAGGGTTTTCAACCCACAATAATATTATTATTATGTTTAAATAATCAAACAATCAACCCAATTACCCATCCCCATTATCTTCTTTAGTCTTAAGGATCTACCCTAAGAATCAGCTATTCCTCGTTTATTCATTCCTAAGGATCATCCTAAGGAACGGCACGAAGTCCATCATTTCCACGGTTTACACAACGGGCACTAAGTCTGCATAGTCGCCAGGGCTTAGGCACTAAGTCTGCATAGTCGCCAGGGTTTAGGCATTAAGTCTCCATAGTCGCCAGGGTTTAGGCATCAAGTCTGCATGATCACCAAGGTTTAGGTATCAAGTCTGCATGATCACCAAGGTTTAGGCATCAAGTCTGCATAATCACCAAGGTTTAGGCACCAAGTCTGCATGGACGCCAGGGTTTATAGTACACCAGGTGAACACATCGTTCACAACACCTACAGGTTGCGAGCCTGCTAGTGTTCCACTGGACTGTCTAGAATAGTCTGTGGTTGTCATCCATACTCTGCTGAATGACGGGGCCATCATTTGGGAAAGGCTTCTCACATCGTCCACCTCTCATCCTCACCTCGTGATCTATAACACCTCTCAACTCATCATCTAACTCATATTCCATCTATTACATCTACCCATGTTTTACGCCAACATTATCGTAGATATAAAATACATATACAGTTTAAATCATTTAAAACATGTATAAAATCGTTCATCCAGCATAGACAGCAAGTTTTCAGATAATATGCACACATAGCATGTAATTTATATAAAATACTTCATATCTATGTGTAAGATGAAAGTAACTATGCACTCACTTGAGAAGGTGGTGACTTGGTACTTGGACAGCGTTTCGTTTACTTTAAAATAATTTTCTTTGACGAAACCTAGTATTATTACCACTAGATTTTAGTCTAATATTTACCGTGACTAATTATTAGTCTTATTATTATTATTATATAAGCGTTTAAACAATACTTTCCAACCACTATGTACAGACAGGGGCCAGACATAAAACACCAAAGGGCAGGACCATATTGGCGTATAGCACTTCTGAAATCCAACAACCCTATGCGGCCCTTTAAACCAGATTCCCCGTACCGCAAGTAGTTAAAAAGATATTATAACGACACTTATATAAGTCATATTAATAGCTCAAATATTTATTATAAGTTCATAATAACAATATTAATTTTAAATATAAACTATATTAAAATAGGGTAAGCATAACTTATTTACAAGGGGATTTTAGCTAGGAGTCGTGCTCTGCAGGGGCAGAACTTCGTTGCTGAATCTTTCTAAGAAAGATTCGTGCAGCGCTTCAACGCTCACCTTACTATACTAAAACTACAGAAAGAGAAGCCGAATCACGAGGGACCGAAATGCTCGAGGGATAAGGAGAGAAAGACTCTTGAATCAAGAGAATGGTGCAAGAAATATGAGAGCCCAAGGCTCTTATTTATACTAATTGAATTTTCAAAAACTACCCTCCATAATTACTTAATGACCTTATAGTTATATAAACAACTAAACACCCATCTATAATATTATTTTAAATAGATTTAATGATATTTGTACTAAACTAATGTCGAAAGAACTCAACATTAGTCTTATAATGACCGCATCGTCGATGCCTTTCTAATGATATATACATATGTATATATATGTGTACGTATATATGATTTATAGTTTATTTTAATACGTAAATATGCTATAATAATTTGTAACTCGTTCATACGAACTCCGTTTTTGACGTTATTTATATCCACGCGTAGGTGGATACGTACTCTATAACTTTCGTTTAGACTCCGTCGGTTAATTTTGACTTTACTTTTAAAGTTATATTTTTAACAGGCCGGGACAGGATTGGTCCGTTAAAATCTCATAACTTCTTCATCCGATGTCCATTTTTGTCTGTCTTTTTATCGTTATGCTACTAATAACGAGATCTTCGATTCTCGTTTAGGTTGTGTCGGCTAAAAACCGCACGATCTAATACTCGAACTTCGGGCTGTACACCGCTAAGCCGAAACTTCGAAAAATCATAACTTCCTCATACAAATTCATATTTGGGTGTTCTTTTTATGGACGCTCTCAAGTTAACATATTCTACGACTTTCATTTAGATTACTAAGGCTAAAAGTCACTCTATCATAAATTCACTATTTACGTCTTCCCGGTGTCGTGTCGGTTCCGTCGCGAAACTTCGACGGGTCATAACTTCTTCGTTATAACTCGGATTTTGGCGCTCTTTATATGTATGGAACCCTTGAGACATATCCTACAACTTGGTTAAGTTTATTTATTCTAAATAATCTTTTGTCGAAAAGTCGTTTTTGACCCCTATTATCTCTAAATTGACTAGCCCGGATCTACGGGCGTTACACGAATCGAACGATGAAGGAACCTCTAACACCGGCGGTCAACTTGAGGAGGAAACTCATGTTGAACCGATTGACGAGTCCCTACCTCTTAGACATTCTAGTAGAGTTAGAGTTCAACCGGAGTTTTATGGTTTTCATATTACTACCGAAGGAGATATGTTTATTAGTGATAGTATACTAGTAAATTTGGATGAACCTAACACCTACAACGAATCCATGGCAGGCCTGGAGTTTGTGAAATGGAAAGAGTCTATGGACAGCGAGATTTAGTCCATATATGAAAACCAAGTTTGGAATTTGATTGACAATGTGCCAGGTCGTAAGACGGTCGGGTGCAAGTGGATCTTCAAGAAGAAGACCGACATGGATGGGAAGGTACATACTTATAAAAGCGCGATTGGTTGCGAAGGGCTTTACTCAAACTCCCGGAGTTGACTATGATGAGATCTTCTCACCATTTGCGAAGATAAAGTCTATTAGGGTGATGCTAGCCATTGTTGCATTTCATGACTATGAAATATGGCAGATGGATGTCAAAACCGCTTTCCTTAATGGGAAGTTGGTTGAAGATGTTTACATGTGTCAGCCAGAGGGTTTTGTCGATGCGAAGCATCCCAATAGAGTGTGTAAGCTTAAGAAATCCATTCATGGATTGAAACAAGCGTCTTGCAGATGGAATCTTTGTTTTGATGAGAAAGTCAAAGAGTTTGGTTTTTTGCGAAGCAAGGATGAATCATGTGTATATGTCAAAGTCAGTGGGAGTATAGTTAGCTTCCTCGTATTGTATGTCGATGACATACTACTCATAGGAAACGACATCCCGACCCTGCAGAAAGTCAAGTCCTGGCTTGGCAAGTGTTTCTCTATGAAGGACCTCGGAGAGGCTGCCTATATTTTGGGAATAAGGATAGTGAGAAACAAGAGTAAAAGACTAATAGGACTTAGTGAGAAGACTTACTTGGACAAGGTACTAAAGTGTTTTATTATGGATAATTCCAAGAAAGGGGAGTTACCAATCCAAATCAATGCCAAGTTGAGTAAGACTCAAAGCACGAGTACCGATGTCGAGATAACAGAGATGAGTCGAGTTCCTTACGCTTCCATAGTTGGCTCGATCATGTATGCTATGACTTGTACTCGCCCTGATGTAGCCTTCGCTTTGAGCATGGTCAGTAGATATCAAAGGAACCCTGGCAAAGCACCTTGGACTGCAGTCAAGAATATTCTTAAGTACCTTCGGAGGACCAAGGAATGGTTTCTAGTCCTCGGTGGGAGTAATGACTTCATCGGAGACCTTAGAGTTGTACCAGCCATAAAGGAGCCTATAGAGATTTTCTGTGATAATGAAGCAGCGGTTGCCTTGACCAAGGAACCGAGGGATCATGGCAGATCTCGACATATCGACAGGAAATGTCACTTTATTAGACATCGGGTGGAAGAGGGACTCCTCGTAGTAAAGAGGGTATCGTCAGAGGATAACCCAACAGATCCCCTTACAAAGGGACTGAGTAGGGTTAACCACTTGCAGCACGCTAGGAGCATTGGGCTGAAGGACGATATTAGTTTAGATTAGATAGCTTCGAAACGTGTAATAGATAAATTGTAATTAACACTCGATGATTAAATAAAGGAGTATTATTTATAAGTAAAGTTATTGTCTTGTGTTAATTATTTACCTATTTTTTCACTTTGCATGTTTTGACTTCCTGAATAATAAGATTATTCGAACAGTCCACAGTTGCTCATACTTTGGAAGTAGGTATGAAAGAAGATTGTCATGAATTGGTTTGTAGACTGTCTAAAGTGTATTAGATATAGCAAAAGTTTGCTGCAATGTTCATGAGTGCTTATGAATAAGATTTGAACATTGTATTAAACCCACACTTACTGGTATCACTTCATGGAATTTATCATGAGTGATCGCAAGACGATAATATCATATAGTCTTTAAACCTAGATATATAGTTTATTGTTTGCAAGTTGGTTATGCATTGATAATTCGTAAACGCATCAGTAACTTAATGTTATAAAACACATTGTTGGGCATGATTTGATGAGTGAATAGTAAAAGCATATAAGTCGAAGTTTATCTGTTCCTTTTATCCTATGAGGGTAAAAGCGATATTTGGGCCCCTTGATGATTTGGTTTGACTTATGTGTCGGGCCCGGTCAGGGTTGAATTGATGTGTTCAATTAATTTCTATGTCAGAAGAATCAGAGACGAGAAACAAACTGCAGGACAATAAATATGACTATGTTCCATGTAATTGTCCGCACAATATCTAGAACGGAGGACTATACGATCCCTTATCTAAAGGACAGGTTACTGATAAGATCCAAGTTCGACAACGTCTTTGAGAGCTACGTTTGCTAATCGGATCCTGAAGTCGTACTTTCATTTATAGTTACTAGACTTATCCAAGTGGGAAACTGTTGGACTAGTGTCTAAGCCCGTAACTATATTTGGTTTGTACTTGACCCGGTTGTGCATGGTCCTTTTGGGTTGCCTTCACCAAAGCAACTAAACAGGATGATTTATGGAGAGAGAGAGAGAGAGGTTATTATGTTTTATTAATATATTATATGAATAATATATTAAAAGAGAAATCATATAGTCTAATTAATATTGGTCAAGAATTAATTAAGAATTAATTTTGTGGCTAAAAGAGATTAATTAAATAAGGGGGACTAGAACTGTCAATTATAAGATAATTGATTTTGGGCTGTGAATCCTTATGGATATAAGGGGGGACGAAATTTAGAGTGTAAGCCCACTCTAATTTCTTCCAAGGGCCTTATTCTAGAAGGTTCTTGAAGCTGCTTAGGGCCTAAGTCATCCAATTAGGGTTTTGACTGAAACTCTAGCAGCTCAGCTATTTAAGGGATCCCAGGGCTTCAGTTTCGGACACACCAAGAAACCCTAGAGTTATTATAGACGAAATTGTGCCTCTTTCCTTCTCTCTTCTAGATCATCTTATTGCTTGTGGTGTTCGTAAGCCATTAGAGGTATTACACTTGTGATACTAAGCTTCTTGAAGATTGAAGATTCTTACAACTATTGAAAGGTATCATCTAAACTTGTTTTATTATAGATATTGTTTTCATAGTATGCTAGATTAGGGTTTCTAAGCTTTGGATAAATTTGCATGTACAATAGAGAAACCTAGATCCAAAGCTTTAAGGTTTTGCATGTGCACATAGGATGTTCTTTTGCTTAAAACCCATCACATATACCATGATACATATACATGTATAAAATGAGCCCCGCCCAGGCAATAGAATGGGCCCCATCCAAAATACATAACAGGCCCCGCCCAAACTACATGTTAGGCCACGCTCGACATACATATATAATGGATCCCACCCAACATTCATAATTATATTACACGCATAGAGACTATGCTTTCGGGCTCTACTACTACAAGAACATTTATACTTTCTGTTCTACCTGTTTATACTTAAGCGCACAGAGACTATTGTATCAGCTTTACTCTACTAGTTCTTTATCGTAACACACACGGATATATATATATATATATATATATATATATATATATATATATATATATATATATATATATATATATATATATATGGTATATTGAGATAACTTACATGGATAGAGTAGGTGACTCGAAATTAGGGCAGCGCTTCGCCTTCAAACTTCACAAAGACATAAATACATAACACTAAGTCTTGGCCTAAAATCACAATCCCGATGACCATAACTGTGGTCTACATTCATCAACAATCCCACTATCTACATCAAGATCAATCAAGTAAGGAATAACCAGGTAGGATTATATTAGAAGTATGGTCCGTTTGGTATACCGAGTATACTGTTTAGAAATCCCACTATAAACACCTCACTAAATCCAGCCTAGACATCACTCCTGTAAGTAGATCAATCAATATAATGACTTGGAATCACTGATAAATCTTAATTATAGGTTCATAATAACGACTAACACTATAATTAAAAGTTACACTTAAATAAAAATAAGTGTAACTTAACTTCAGAGTAATCTTGCGAAAACCAGGAATTATGCCAACAAAACTCTAATCCGGGAGCTTCTATTCACCGACTATCTAACACCATAGGGTTTCGCCGAATTGGTCAGAAACTCGAGAGTAAAGGGCTAAAAGGCTAGAAACATTCTAGAGAGAATATGGGGAAAGTTATGAAGAAGAGTGATGAAAAATCAGGGTATATATAGGCTGGAAAAGTATGTGTGCCACGCACTTTGTCCTCTGCACGCCTCACAGTTGGTCGGGGCAAGTGACGTGGCTCCAGCCATTGCATAACACATGTCTCATTTTTCCAGGGTGTGTCGCGCTTCTATTGTGTTCTCGCGTCTGCGCACGAAGGTTTCTGATTTCTTAAAAATTACATATCTTCTCTGTACGTGCTCCGTTTTCAACGAGTTTTATATCCACGCGTAGCTATTGAAGAGACCTACAACTTTCATTTAGACTCTGTTGGATAATTTATATTTTTAACAGACTTAGAGTGTTAAAGCCCATATAAAAATCATAACACTCTCATATGAATTCCGTTCTTGACTGTCTTTATATCGATAAAATCATTTGGAAAAGATCTTCAACTCTTGTTTAGATTTTTTCCTAACAATCATTCTGTCACACCCCAAAACCGGAACGACGGAAACGTTATGGGGTGGAGGACGTCGTGTCAAGTATCACAACAAATGCAGTATAGTAATCAAAGTACAACAACTATTGCATTAATAGTAATAATTTTACATAGGTTACATTATACAATAACATCATAGTAAATACAGAGAATAACATAGAGTGCAGCTCGGTACAAGGTTGTCTTCATAAAAGCACCCGGAGTGTACCTGTCTACTGACGACCTGAGAATACAAGTTATTTTGAAAGCGAGTATCAGCATTTTTAATGCTGGTGAGTTCATAAGTATTTAATGACAAATACAAGTTTTCCTTCAAAATAATCACGTAAAAGATAGAGGTTTAGAATTTACAGAGTATTAGAATCCTTTCCAGAAAATCCCATATTTTCTAATAAAAGGTAGTCTTCTACCAAGACTCAGTTGTTTTATGTTTAAACCAAAGAGTGTCTCTACTAAAAGCAGTCTTCTACCAAGACCCGATTGTTTTATGTTTAAGGAGTATTTCCCCCCAAAAGTACTATCGTTATTAAAATATAGTTTACACTTTAGAGGATATGTGAGAAAATCACAAGTAAAAGTAATAGGGAAAATAATATTTTACTTCAGCAGTAACGCTGCTGGCTAAAAGTAAATAAAACATAGACTCCAGGTGGTATTGAATGAATCAATACGCCTCGCAAAGTCTAAAGAAATAAAGTACATACTCCAGACGGTATTAAGCGAGCATTACGCCTCGGAGAATCTAAAAGAGTCTTTAAATCCTAAGTAGGTTTATTTAAAGATTAAAAACGTGGCCTAGTGTATAATTATGAAGATGTATTATAAGGATTATTTTATATATAGAAAATATCATGGTGATACTTATTACCTTAAAGCCATGAATTATAAGGTAATTCTAGAGATACTCGTAACCATACTGATTGACAATAGAGTACTTGACGACCTATTGGCGTCGGAGTGAATGTGACATTTGTCATCCCTTGGCTTGGTCGGTCGGGACTGTAGCTAGCAGTCAGGAAGTGGGATTGTCGATCCCGTATAGATCTATACACACAATGCCCACTCTCCCTCCAAGAGACTCTGGTTACCAACTTGACAACGGTGAAATCCGTATCATGAGGACGCATCTCGTATTTTAATTTCTATAAACCTTTCTTTTACTAAGGGTATACGTTTTAGAGTATGGATATAACTAAGTTCTCCTTCCTGAATGTTATAGTGGGTTCTCCTTAACGAGTGTTATAGTGGGTTCTCCTTAACAAGTGTTATAGTGGGTTTCTAAACTATAGTTTACCTGAGAGGTTATCTAGAAGACTTTGCTACCCAAAGGTGATGAATCTATTGAGAGGACTTTTATGTCTATATATGTATACATGTTATACAACTAATATTTAAACGACCTTCGGACGGATAACCATTACCCTAAGGCCACATCCAAACAAGGAAAAGAAATTAAAGCGAGTTAGCCTTCCTAAGTCCTTTAAATATTATTTATATAACTATACATATACAAGCATGCATTTAACCATACAAGTGTATACCAGAAGTTTTGGTAAAACCTTTGGAAAAACTTTATAAATAAGAATATGATAAGTTAAAAAAAGGTTTTTACACTTTAAAAGAGATTCGGAAACAATATTTGAAAACCTTTAACCGGATGAAGTGACTTATTATGAAAAAAGATACAAATAATGATTTATGACTTAATGTCAGTTTATAAAAACAAGATTTGAATACCTTTGGCTTGATGAAAACAGTTTAACATACAGAAATCTATTTGCTAGTCAGTTATTAATCACATGCGATTGACATAATAACTTACTAGTTCAACTTGTATTCCCCCCCCCCCATAAAATCATTTAAAAGGTTGATTAAGGGGGTATGAACTCACCTGATGTGGGTGATTCGGATGGACGGACGATATAGGATGCTATGTGTCAATTGAGGACTTGAACACACACTCGGATCCTATTTAACAAGTAATGATACATTTAAGTATCCAATTAGTCATTAAATAATTAATTAAGCAAGTAAGGATGTCCTAATACATGAAAACACTTTGCTGCAAGTGTTAGGAGTACCAAGGGTTGCATATGAAGAGTGTATGGACTCACATTGGAGTTTACTCTTCAAATGATGGCCCTTAGGGGTGTTTACGGTTTCTGGACCATACCCCCCATGATTTTACAACCGTAAACTCATGGTAGTGGTGCCATGGGGTGTTTAAAGGTCTTATCTCACTCAAGGAATTATGCTAGACTCAAATCAAGGGCTATGGAAGTGACTAGGGCTCAAAATGGACACTTTATGGAGTTTACGGTCCTTGGACCATTCCCTTGGGTGTTTACGGTCGTAAACACATGGGTTTACGTCCGTAAACCCATGTTTGTCCATTTCTCTTGTGTTTTGGTGGTTCTAACTCATGCATGCAAGGTTCTAGTCACTTATACGAGCATAGGAAGGTGTTAAGGGCACTTAAACACCCTTTGGAGGTGTTTACGGTTTTGGGAGGCCTCCCCAAACCGTAAACCCATATGAACATGGGGAAATGATGATTTTCAAGTGTAAACAAGATCATACTAAGCACACAAGAATCTAGGGCAAGTGTACTTACGTTCTAGGAGCTTGAAGGATCGATTTTGGCCAAGAACACTAGTGTGTGTTCTTGGTGTTCTTGAAGAACACTTCAAGATCTAAGCAAAAATCGAAATCCATGGATGAAATGATGTAAAAACATTAGATTAAGTGTTATATGAACGAATCTAGGCAAGAAACACTTACTTTTTGGCGGATTTGACGGAAAAGAAATATGATACTTGAGAGGATTTCTTGAGTGTTCTTGAGGTGGAAGTTAAAAAAATGAGAGAAAATGACTAAGTTTTATATTTATACTCTCGGGGGTTTGCGGTCGTAAACATCGAGTTTTCTCCCGTAAACTCCAAATTTTTGGAGTTTCGCGACTTACGTTAAACACGACAACTCTAAATTTATACTTCCTTATTTTTGGTTCGCTTGACGAATATTAATTAAAATATTTCAACGGGATTAAATCCGGCCAAAATTTTTTTGGAATAAATTTGGCTAATTTTTAGATTGCTTAATTGCGGAGTTTATACAAAAAAAAAATTTCGGGTTGTCACACATTCGAGCTCTATTTCAGTGTCTGTGTCATACACTGCTACGCTAGAACTTCTAAAAGTCACAACTTCCTCTTATGAAGTTAAATTTAGGCGTTCTTTATATGTACGATCTCGCTTATACTAGTACTACAACTTTTGTCAAGACTATCTATCCCAAATAGTCTTCTATCAAAAGGTCTATTTTACGAAATCCGTCGTTTATACTGCGAGGCGAAACGAGGTGTTACATAATTGGAGTTGGAGCTGAAGAATGATTTTGATGAATAACTAGAAGTTGCTTGAATGGAAGAATTACGATCAATCTGTGTGAAAAAGGAAAATTTGATCGTGCTTTACCCATAAATGCAATCGTATTATGCTTTGATGGTTGTTGGACTAAAAAAAATCAATCTGAAGAATTAACCCAAAAATAAGATCGTGGATCTGTCCAAAATGCAGTCGCATTTTATCTTTAGAGTTCTAAAAGGTTCAGAAATATCAGCACACTTCATTTAATTGGCATGGGACGCATTTTGACCAAAAATTCAATCATATTTGTCAAAATGCGATCATAGAAAGTGTCGATTCATGCTGAGCATATAAATAGAGCCTCATAATCCTTCAGTTAAACTAATTTTCGACCAAAGACTGCATAGATGCGATTTTTTGAAGATTCCAAGTGAAGAACGAAGATCTGAAGAACACGAATCGATCTGTATCATTAGTTTAGTACGATTAACCGTTCAAAACTTATTTTATCTTTTGTATTCAGTTTTTAGGCATGTCAAGCTAAAAACCCGAGATTTCAGTTTCACAAAAAACTCTACTTTTCGTGCAAGTAATCATTAGGCATGATTTTTTTATTGTGATTACTGTTTACTTTGAACAGTTTTATGTTTAATTGAATTTTGATTAAATTTCTGTTGGGCACTTTAACTGCTATTGAGTTATTCCAGTTATCTGTTTATATCTATAATTGTCTTAATAAATCAGTAATGGTAACAAGTATTAGATTTGTTCGGTGTTTAGAAATTAACTCTAATATAAACTGGCCAATTTTTTTTTTCGTTTTCGAGCTTGTGAGAAATATTGGACTTTACTGGGAATCTTACACCGTGTCTAATGCTACTTTTCTCAATTAATTAAGAGTTTATTTAGTCAATTTAGTAAAAAGTAATGTTTAATTCAAAGAGATTATTTTGGTTAAACATTTTAGTAAAATAATATTGTTAGAGCTTATTAATGTTTTTCAGTACCAGTTTAAATAGTACATAATTCAAACAATCGTGTTGAAGGTTATTAGCATGATTAGGAGAGTCACCTCGAAATTTTATTTTCTGAATTTTCTCAAGTAATTAAACTGCATTTTTTTCTTATTAATTTTTGTTTAAATTTGTTTTAATAATCATCACCCCCCCCCCCCCCTTTTTAATTTCTTGTCAAACTAGTGCAAGGCTTACGCAAGAAAGGCAGAGACTTTAGGACATGCCCATGTGTATTCAACCTACTTTCATGTACCCCCCCCCCCCCCCCCCCGGGTGCATTTAAGCAACATTTTTATTCATATTATTTATTTGTTATGCGCTACGACACGTCTTAACAAATTGATGTCATTATGAGGGGCACGACAAACACTAATTGTTTTATGTCATGATCTTCATGTATAGATACCCCATAAAGGTTTGATCCAGAAATAATCTCATAATATAAATTTATTATGATGTAAATGTTAAATATTAAAAACTATATGTATTCATATATAATAATTCAATACAAAATAAATACTCCAAAAAAAATTAACTAAGATAAATTAATAATCCAATAAAACAATATTTATTAATATATAATATTATATATTAAGTATAATATTTATTAATGTATTATATTTCAATAAAAAAATATATGCAAAAATGGTCCTTATAGTATGGTAAAAGACAAAACCGTGAAAATGATTCCTGAAGGAAAAATTGTTATTTTAAAGAAGTTAACAACCAACTAGTTAAAAGACCAAAACCATAACAAAACTTGTTGAAAATGACCAAATTTGTAACTTTTCAAACGTTTAGACATTAACCACATAAAATGAAATACCACATGGACCATTTTGCAATTTTGTCTCTAAAGAATTATTGTTTAAACTATGCTTGTTAATAACAATGACAAAATAATTGAGTAAATTACACGATTGATCCCTATAGTTTGGGGTAATTTTTGCACGTTTGTCCTAACTTATTTTTTTTAACTCGGAAGGTCCCTATAGTTTGTTTTTGTTGCGTGTTTGGTCTCTATCTTACCTAAAAAGACTATCTTGCCCTTGATTTTTTAATTTATTTAAATAAGATAGGATAAGTAAGGTAAGGTAAGGTGAGGTGGAAGTGGGATGGGATTGTATTTATCTAATAAAATTAAAAAATCAAGAGCAAAATAGTCTTTCAAGTAAGACAGGGACCAAATACGCAACAAAAACAAACAATAAGGACCTTCTGAGTTAAAAAAATAAGTTAGAGACCAAACATGCAAATTGCCCCAAACCATAAGGACCATCCATGTAATTTACTCCAAAATAATTTTAATACCTTTTCCATGAGACGGCTATTCCCGTAACTCTACTCTCGACTTGGATTATAGGGAGAATGACTTGAAAGGGTAACGAACTTTCGACTTTGTTCACATTTAGTCACTAAACTTTTTTTCGTTATCTATTTGTCATTGAACTATTGAAACTGTTCACATTTTACCCTTATGACCGGCTGTTACCGGTCATAAGGGTAAAATGTGAATAGTTTCAATAGTTTAGTGGCAAATAGATAACGAAAAAAAGTTTAGTGACTAAATGTGAACAAAATCGAAAGTTCGTTTCCCTCTAAAAAGTTCAATAGCTAAAGGTGAACAAACTTCATATTGTATTATGTTTTAGCAAATTATTTATTTTTGTTTAATTGTAGCAACATTTGTTGATGAAAAAATCTATGAAATAAAAAAAACAAAATGTAACATCCGGATTTCCAGGTATCATAATTTAAGTATTTTTTTTTTGAGTTAAGAAGAAAGACTCGACAAGTTGACGCCTCAACTCGTCGAGTAAGGTCGCGACTGATGACTCGGATTAATGAATGGACTCGACGAGTCGGTGAGGCGACTCGACGAGTCCGTGCTGTTGGCAGAAACCCTAAATCTTTGAGCCCGAGCCATATTTAAAGGCACTTATGGCCTTCAATTGTGACTACCTTTCCCATAAGTGAGAACCCTAGCGAGCTTGAGTGTGTAGAGTGAGAGGAAGAGCTATCTTGAGCTTTTTGGTGTGTTTTGCAAGAAAGGATAAGAGTTCCAGCAAGAGGGACTAAGGAAGGTTATTATTCTGAGTTATTCAAGCAAGGAGCTTCATTCTGAGGTACAAAAATGAACCCCTTTCCTTCCTTATTGTGTAGATTCCATTTTGAGGTTAGGGCTTGAATCACTTCATCTTTGGGGTTTTGAATGCCTCAAACCCCTCTTGCAAGTTTGTGTTATATATCTGGACCCTTCTAGATCCAGAGAGCCGAGAATATGAAGCTTTAGTAGAGTAAACCTTGGGGTTTGAAGTTAGGAATTTGGACCCTTCTAGGTCCAGAGAGCCGAGAATATGAAGCTTTAGTAGAGTAAACCTTGGGGTTTGAAGTTAGGAAGCATTTATGGGATTTTTATGGTATATATAGTTACTTTCATCTTACACATAGATATGAAGTATTTTATATAAATTACGTGTTAAGTGTGCATATTATTTGAATACTTGATGTCTATGTTGGATGAACGATTTTATACATGTTTTAAAAGATTTAAACGGTATATTTATTTTATATCTACAAGTATGTTGCAGATGAAACATGGGTAGATGAAATAGTTGGTGTGTGATGAAATAAAATGATGAGAGATAGGTGATGATAGAAAGGTGATGATAGTTAGGTAAATAGATGATGATGAATAGGTGATGTAGGATGAAAGGAGATACCATAACCTTAACCGGCAATGTGGCGATGTAGTCATCTACCAGAGTATAGATGGCGACCACGGACTATTCTAGACAACCCAGTGGAAACACCAGCAGACCCATAACTTATAGGTGATGAATTACGAGTTCAGGCGATGTTGTAACTACGTATTCATGTGATAATACTCTAACCCCTTACTATGAATTACGAGTTCAGACGATGTTGTAACTACGTATTCATGGGATGTCACAAAATTCGCATGTCAAACTGATGTGTGTAAAATGCACTGGTTTTATTCCTACTTTTAAATTATAAATTTAGCACACAAAGGCAGTGAACCTGTCTTTTAGTGGTATAGTTGGATAAGTAGATTGTCGAACTCAAGGAACGGAAATTAAACTAATAACTAATTTTAACTAAACAAGTAATAAAAGTAAAGGTTTTTCTCTAGTTTTACAAGACTAGAAACTTAAACACACCACCTAACAAGTGATTAACTAACAACTAAAACAAGTAAAAATTCACCAAAATTGATAAAGAGTTTCTGTTTAGGTCCAACCAATTCACTCCTATGGTTATTTGTATAATAATATGATAAATTAATTGTTATTGGTTACCAACTATAGTGGTTAGATTCATGTTCACTATTACTAACCCTTAGACAATTAATCAATTCAAGCAGTGGCCAATTGTTTAAACTAATTAATTCCCTAGTTCAATTATTTGGATTAAATAAGATTTGTAATTGGTTAATCAAGTTGGTGATTCAATTAACCTCTTGTTTGTTGGTTTCTCAAACAAGCTCGCACATTAATTTACCCATTCTCTAATTAATCCTAGTTTCATGTTCATTATTCCTAGGCATATGATAAAGTGTTCACATAAACATATGAGGTTAACAATTAAGAGATGTTCATGCAATTTAATTGTTTTCTAATTAACAGAAAATAGCTGTGGTTAATGCATAAGGTTCTTTAACAAACTTAATTTAATAAAATCACCAATAAACAATCAATAAAAGTAATAATTAAACCATAGGAGTAACTTGGTTTTTCCTAAACAGAAACAATACGAATTTAGCTCATGATTACAGTGGAAACAAGCTCAAAAATGAATTTAACTAAGCTAGACATAATTCAATCCTAAGATTAAGTGGGAAATATAACCTAATTCGCCTTGAGTCTTCTAAAGATCAAAGGTTAGGGTTCTTCAGGTCTCCAAAGGGTTCTTCAATCGCAGGTGTAACTCCAAGAAGCCAGAAAAAGTCCCCAATTCAGAATAAGACCCGTTATTTATACTTATCACAAAACAGGGGCAACTTGGCGAGTAGGTCCCCCAACTCGCCGAGTAGACGTGTAAAATCCGTGTACGACAAGGATTCTTGACTTTGCTTCGGGAACATTCTCATGAACTTTCTGAGTAGATCCGTGGACTCGCCGAGTAGATGTGGGTGTTTTCCCTTTTCTTCATTCTTTGGTCTCTAATTGCTTCTCCTTATTCCTTATTACTTTCAAGCATGTCTTCTGGACTGAAAACACAATTTAAGCATTATTAAGTACCTTTTGTCGACATTATGCACATAATTAGCTAAGAATGAATAAAAATCTATAGTAAACATATGGCTAATTATACAAATATCACAAACCAATGGTCATAATTCACATCAGTGAGAATGATTCATTTTTTTGTAAAACTAAAATCAGATTGGAAATTTTGATTTTTTATTTTGGAAAATGTCAAACCATTGGTTTTTTATTTCGGTTTCGGTTTTTTGTTTTTTTAAATATATTTTATGGGTTTTGTTTTTTTTATTTCATAGATTTCTTCATCAACAAATGTTGCTATAATTTAACAAAAATAAATAATTTGCTAAAACATAATACAAGAGGAAGTTTGTTCACATTTAGTCATTGAACTTTTTAGAGGGAAACGAACTTTCGATTTTGTTCATATTTAGTCACTAAACTTTTTTTTGTTATCTATTTGCCACTAAACCATTGAAACTGTTCACATTTTACCCTTATGACCGGTAACAGCCGGTCATAAGGGTAAAATGTGAACAGTTTCAATAGTTCAATGGCAAATAGATAACGAAAAAAAATTTAGTGACTAAATGTGAAAAACGTCAAAAGTTCGTTACCCTTTCAAGTCATTATACCTAAATTATATATCCAATAAGGTCCGATCAAATGATTGTTCTAGAATGGCTATTTTTCACGATTGTTGTTTGTGATGCAGCGGAACCATATGTATCCATATTTTAATTATATTATTCTATTTTGTACAACTGGCCGACCCTAGTTTAGAAAATAAAGAGAAAAATGAAAAAAGGGGGCCAAATTGATAATTTTATCACTTTGGTGTATAAAAACACATGTTCGTAATAACAAGGGTCTTTTGAACGTGGATGAAATTTAGTTTGTCTTTTTAGTCGTCAAGAAATCGATCCAAGCGAAAAAACCTCTACGGCTTCTAACACCAAACTCCCTTGACTCGTCAGTAACTTCCCGGCCGGACACTTTTCTCCATATCCTAACGGCGGCATCTCGTTCTTAACCGGCGCGTAGTGACTGAGGCGTCTTTCCGCCTCTATCCATCCTTTTTCTGGCGCTGGCGACGTAAGATTGCAAAGCTGAGGTAACATATATCTCTCCCTTTCTCCCACCCCGCTGATTCATCTTTCGATTATTTGTTCTGGTACAAATCTCTCTTTCTATTTTTCGTGCAAGCTGTTGTATGATCAGAATCGTCGTTACTTGTGTCATTATCAGTTCAATTTGAATTAATTATCGCAATAAGCATGATAATATTAAGTCGAACAAGTTTGTGCACAATTACATCGCTATGTTCGATATTAAGTAAATTGATGAAGCTAATTTCGTTTTCTATTCCAAAATATATTTGCAATTCATGTACTGAATAAGATCTATCTGATAATTGTATTAATTATTGAACTCTTGTTGTAAGAATCGTTACTAATTTGTTTTCATGGATTTTTTTCTTGTATCAGCAAGAAGGAAATGGAAGAAGAATTGGTCATGGATATTGGAGATGATCAGTTAGAGAAGATGGAGGAAAGTAATGCTGCTAATGTGGATGATATTGGGCATAAAGTAGATGATTTGTTCGCCAGGGTTGAGAAGGTGAAACATGGATCTTTTCTTACTTGATCTACAAGCATTTTGAATGTAAAATTCACATCTACTTACATTTATGCTTAGTTTTTGTTGGTTGAATTCAATTATGGCGTTTCTATGTATACCCTGTCCTCTTGGTGATTGAATTGAATGTGTTTTCATCTTAGCTTTATGCTTTCTTGTTGCAGCTTGAGCAAAGAGTAAATGAGGTTGAGCAATTCTACTTGAAGTCAAGCAAAAAACAATCTAATGCTTCTCAGAAAACCTCATTTGTGAAGGATAAAGAGAAAGGAAAGCATATTCCTGGATTCAAGAAACACCAACAAGATTTAGCACGCAGAGAGGCAGTTGCTGCTAAGAGAATGCAAGAGATTATGCGACAATTTGGCTCAATTTTGCGTCAGGTTATATAATATAAAAAAATATAATTTCAAGAATGCATTTTTCTTTTTGGATTGCAAATTTAATTAGTGTATATTCCATAATCATATTATTACAGATAACACAACACAAGTGGGCCTGGCCATTTATGCAACCTGTAGATGTTGAAGGTCTTGGATTGCGTGACTATTACGAGGTAGCACTAACACCCATATATATAAATAGATTTATAATATTTAATTAAAATAATTGTTGCATTAGGTAATTGATAGGCCTATGGACTTCAGTACAATAAAAAACCTAATGGAGGCGAAAGATGGGACAGAATATAAACATGTTCGTGATATATGTTCAGATGTGAGATTGGTTTTTCAGAATGCCATGAAATATAATGATGATAAAAGTGATGTTCATATGATGGCTAAAACTTTATTGGAGAAGTTTGAAGAGAAATGGCTTCAGTTTTTACCAAGGGTTACTGAAGAGGTAAATGTAATTATTACAGTTGCCAATGCTATTTCTTGCATTTTCTTAATTTTTTTTTTTTATGTTATATGAGCAGGAAAAAAGGCGAGAAGAGGAGGAAGCAGAAGCATTGTTGAATCTGCAGCGTGCTCAAGAGACTGCTCATGCTAAAATAGCTAGAGAACTTTGTAATGAGGTAAAAGAGTTTTTATTTATTTGTGTATTAATATTATAGCATCAGAAGAATAAAAGTTGCATTAATTGACATTTATTTTATGTCAGCTTTATGAAGCCGATATGTACTTGGAAGATCTCCGAGAGACTGTTGTTCAGAAATGCAGGTTTGTAAGGGTATTTTCGTCTTTTTCAGAAAAGAGAGATCAAGAGCGAGTCCCTGTCCCATCTTTTTGGGTAGGACAAAAAAAATACAATTTCTGTGTACGTCAGTCACAGTCTCTGTAAAATGAATGTCAAACACAGTACGTCTGTCAGGTGTAACAAACATGTAGAAGCTGAAAAAATAAAATAAAATATATATTCAGGAAAATGTCGATTGAAGAGAAAAGAAACCTTGGGATAGCTATGACTCATTTGTGTCCTGAGGATCTTAGCAAGGCACTTGATATTGTGGCTCGACATAATCCGGGTTTCAACTCAACAGCTCTAGAGGTTGATCTGGATATTGATTCTCAGGTAAAATGAACCATGTAAATGACCATTTTACCCTTTGCTCAAAAAAATAAACAACTTTGTGTTATATGATAAAACAGAGTGAATCGACTTTGTGGAGGTTAAAGTATTTAGTAAAAGATGCTCTTCTAAAAGGTCACAACAAGAATGATGAGACGAATGATGCCAAGTGTCATGTGGGTCCCACCCAACCAATAAACACTACAAGAACGATTGCTTCCAAACGGAAGAAGGAAATATGTAATGCTCTTGCTAGGACTGCAAAGAAAAGGAACCAGAAACTCTCTTCTTAAAAATGGAACATTTCGGAATATGGATCACATGGGGGTTTGTGGAATACTAGGTAAGATGAGAACATGGATGACTTATTTGACGACTAGGCTTTGTCAGTGGAAGAACATGAGGTTGTTGACATTGACCACTTTGAAGGCAACTTTTTGTATGTAATGTATCATTATATCATATTATCATGTATGCATGGATGATGATGTTAAGTATCATATTTCTCATTTGGTTCTTGATTCATTCATCATCAAACTATGCATATGTTGTTTGGTTGTTCTATATTAGATTTCTGGATTGCTAATTATTAGGGGTGGCAAATCGGGTCATCGTGTCGTGTTTCTACACGACACGACAAGATTTTTTGTAACACGAACATGACACGACACGATGTCGTGTTTTTTTTAACTAACACGAAAACGAACCAATTAAAAAACGACAAACACGACAAGACAAAGATAACATAATATAACAATTAGTTTATTTAATTAATATTTAATCACGAAAAACACGACAAACATAACAAATAAATGTTAAATCGTGTCAATTTCGTGTCGAATTTTGAACACGAACATGACACGAAGACGAATTCAAATTTGACAAAATTGCAAGAATGGTCTTTGTGGTATGTCAAAACTAGCAACTTTGGTCCAAAATGAGTTTCGCTCGCAAAGATGGTCCAATAGTTTCGTTTTGTTGCGAGTTTGATCCAATTTTCTATGAAGTTTTTTATAATGACGGATTTGCCCCTTATTATTTTATTTTTCATTTTCTTTTATTACAACAATTAAAAATAAAACAAAAATAAAATACCCCCTCTCCCTTCCTCTCTCTCTCTCTCTCTCTCTCTCTCTCTCTCTCTCTCTCTCTCTCTTATAAAATACCCACCGTACACTGCTAGTCTCCTTCCCCTATTCCGACCTCCACCTTCATAACCCCCTCCATAGCCATTATCGACCATCACTGCATCACATACTACCTATCGACTCCGACGACGACACCACCTCCTAGAAACCCTAGCGCTATCGATTTGGATTACATCTCTCGACCACTGTCGGTTGCTTATTGTCGTCATCGACTTGTGGACGCGATAATCACCGCCCTTCCCCATATATGTGCATGCTTTTTATTGTTTTGTCTTATGTTTGTGTCTTAGACTAGAATCACAAGTGAATCGTGAGTAGTTGACCCACATTCCAAATTCTATTTTTGAAATCGTTGTCAACGATGGTGGTTAACATAGTTTTAGGGTTTTGATTTTTAGGAATATAGATGACAGGTTGAACGACAGTTGCAAGGGAGGAGAAACGATATTATGTTCTGATCTCCGACAATTGTAGTTCACGTGGATGGCCATTAATCTAAGAAATCGATTATCACAACCATACCCTTGATCCAACAAATCGATTATCACAAGCTTATTAACAAATGAATTGAAATTGCAGCCACGAAATGTATTAGCAAACTATTAATTGATGAACAGAGTGACTATGTTTCAGTTGCTATCGTTCATGCCCAGAGCTTCAAGAACACAACTCAATAGAAAGGAAACTAATTGGAGGGGGAGGGGACATTATGTTCTCTAATTGAGAGAAGTAATTGGAAGAAGGTAAGTCAAAAACTGATCTTGCCCCTACTCCGAAAGAAACTCGGGATCACATTCAAGGAAGATGAAAAGGGTGTGTAAACCCAGTTTAAGAACAGTTTCATATTTTGTTTTCTGGGTTCAAAATTTTTCTTTATGGGTTTCTGCGGTGGATCGATTTTCTATCATTTTCGAAACCAAGTCAATTTGTTGCAGGTCTCTTTATAGGTGGAGATGTGTGTAAAAGATCATGAACTTGGTTGTGTGGATTTGATAACGACGAAAATAGTTTCAATTCCTAAAATTGAGAGAGAGAGAGAGAGAGAGAAGTATTTTATTTTTGTTTTATTTTTAATTGTTTGTTAATTATTGTAATAAAAGAAAAATAGAAAAGAAAATAATAAGGGGAAAATCCGTCATTATAAAAAAAGCTCATAGGAAATTGGACTAAACTCGCAACAAAACGAAACTATTGGACCATCCTTGCAAGCCAAACCCATTTGGACCAAAGTTGCTAGTTTTGACATACCACGGGGACCATTCTTGCAATTTTGTCTTCAAATTTCAATTTTGTCCCAATTTCGTTTCGTGTCGTGTCAACAATTGTCACCCCTACTAATTATGATATAAGAGTCGGATTTGATTTTATTTTAGATAAACTACATCAAATACCTAGTGATATATTCATCAATACACCAAAATCTATGAATGCCTCAAACCCTAACACTTGTGTATGAATCTAATAGAAGTGTGGAATAATAACACAAGTATTTGACAAAAAGAATCAATACTATTTATCGGGTTTTCACAATGAAAAATGTTCTCACCAAGAGAACGAGTACAATGTAAGAACTCACCAAGAACTCTCAGATTTATCTCTACATAAACTCAAACTCTCATATTACAATACAAATCATTAACTCTCAACGTCAGCGTCAGGGAGTCGCTTTAATCAACTTCAGCTTCAACTAGAGAGAATAACCATCAACATGTGTCATCAGTGTATCACCTGAACAATGTGTCATCAGTGTAAGAACATCAGCGTCTGGACACATTGATCAGTCTTCAGTGAATGTTGTCTTCATGCTGATAATACTTTCAGTGTCTTTGGTGCTGATAGAATCTTTAGGTTCATTTGCTCACCAGGAGATGATCTTCAGTCTTCGACATATGATTTTCCATCAACATATCTTCAAATTAAGTAACTAAACAAACTCTGACAGATCAACTTGTCTAAGTTATATTATATACACTTATTTAGACAAGACTGACTATCAAAATGAGAAGATAAACTATAATTATAATGTATATATTTTGCATCATCAAATCTATATAAATATGTGTCCCACTAATCTCCCCATATTTGATGATGTCAAAACCAAACTAATAAAGAATGAAAGAATAAATGAACCTACTCCATCTGAAGTAAAATGTTGATTTATGCTCCTTCTTAGATCCCCCCCACTAAATTACCTCATTCTTTACTATTGTATTAATGATCAAGTGACAACCTACCAGAACTAAACATTTCTCTCTCTCTCTCTCTCTCTCTCTCTCTCTCTTCCTCCCTCTTTTGACAACATCAATAAACACTGCATTTTTTAAGAAGATAGCAAGTAACCTAAAATGAAAAGAAAGTCCAAAATAATGTTAAAAGATAAGAGAGGATTTGGTGTATCACACTATTGTGTTGTTGCAATAGTAGATCACTTACACAGAATTGCAAAGTCTCGTCATCGTATGGTTTTATACACTTAATTATTAACTTCTTTGATAGAAGCTTCGTAGGGCGACAGTGGGTATGTGCGTGTAATATACCACGATACATGATATACACAGCGACACAGATTTGTCAAGTTCTCATCAGCTTCTGGTATCATACATTGAATCATAAAACTTTAAAGAAGAAGATATGACAATAATGGATTGGTGCGTGTGATAGGCTACGATACATAGGCTAAGCATCATCACAGATTTTTCAAACTCTCAACAGCGTATGCTTTCATACTGTGACATCTCCAATTTCACGGCCAGAAAAGACCGATTTGTTTATGCTTTATTTAAAATCAGAGTATCCTTTTGAAAAATAATATTGCGGAATTTGTTCCAAAAAATTATGACAAAGATATTATCAAAGAATTTCCGAATAAATGTATTTTAATTATACTAAAAACATTGTGATGTCATCGTCAATACAATACATAAGCATAAACAGAAATAGTACAGGCCTTACAAACATTTATTATTCTACTGACCTATAATCCATAAGTCTCTCAGCTTTTCATCACACATGTGCTCTTGTGTCACTACCTGTAATACAAGAAACTGAGTGGGTCAGACTTGGGAGCCTGGTGAGCACATAGGGTTTTCAACCCACAATAATTAAATTCTTTATTTTCATCAAATCATTCAACTCGATTACCCATTCCTGTTATCCTCACTTTTGTCCCTAAAGCATCTAATTAAAGGGACATATCCTAAGGAGTATCTTCGTGATAGACAATAATGCTTTGGGGATTCCTCAACAATATATGTCAATAAGGAAACCATGAGGAGGATGGAGTACACCTTGTGAACACTTAATTCAAAAACACCTACAGGTTGCAAGCTTGCTAGTGTTACATTATACTGTCTAGAATAGTCCGTGGTCGTCATCTATACTCCACTAAACGACTGGATCATCTTTAAAGTCAAGGACTCTTATCATTTATCTTATCTTTCATCTTTCATCATCTATATCAGCTTTCATCTACCCATCTTTACCTAACATAATTATAGGTATAAAATACATATACAATTTAAATCAAGTAAAACATGTATAACCCATTCATCCAACATAGATATCAGGAACATAGATAATAGGCACATACAACATGTAATTTATATTAAATAAATCATATCTATGTGTAAGATGAAAGCAACTATGCACTCACTTGTTAAAGTGACGACTCGAAATTCGAACACTGGTTCGCTTCTAGCAACTGTCTTTTCCTTTGACGTAACCTAGTATCATTATCATTACGTCTTAGTCTAATATTTATTGCGACTAATTATTAGTCTAGATTCATCATTAATTAAAAGTATATTTCAAGATCTATGAAGTAAGGATCATCCAAGCATGACTGTTGGGAGGCAGGATCATTTCAGCGTATAGCTTTTCTAAAATCCAACAACCAAGCCAACGTGACCATTCTAGGCCCCTCTCCCGTAAGTAGATCAATCATTATAACGACTTGGAATCACTGATAAATATTTCTTATAGGTTCATAATAAAGATAATGAACTTAAACATAAGTTATACTTAAAGTACGGTAAACATAACTCAACTTACATGTGGTTTAGCGAGAAACCGAACTCTGCGTGGACATAACTTCTAACCTGAAAGCTCTATTTCTCGGGGATTTATGGCGCTCCGAGGCTTCACTAATAACACTTAGGAAGTGCTAGAGAAAGGAATTGAGGCCTGGGGGGGGGGGGGGGGGGGTGGTAGAGAGTAAAATGGAATGGTGTGAAGAAAAGAGTAAAAATCAAGTTCTATTTATAAGTTGCCAATACGTAGGGCGTACTCAAAAATTACGCGGCGTGTAATGGGTTTTTAAGGGTTCTGTGCAGCATACATATCCATTACACTAGCCATAATGCACTACAGCATCTGGTGGCAAGCCGTGGGGAGAGAGGTGGGTGCCAGATCGCGACACGTATCGCCCTCTTGTTAATCTTAAAATTATTAATCTTGTAAAATCCATAACTTTCGCATACGAGCTCCGTTTTTGACGTTATTTATATCCACGTGCAGCTATCGATGAGATCTACAAATTTCATTTAGGCGACGGTGGCTAATTTTGAATTTATTTTTAAAGTTATATTTTAGCCGGCTTAGACAGTTAAAGTCCGTTAAAAATTCATAATTTTATCATCCGACGTCCGTTTTCGACTGTCTTTATATCCTTGAGCTCTTATTAATGAGATCTTCAATTCTCATTTTGATTTTGTCGACTAATAATCGATCTATCTAAAATTCGATTTCCGAACTGTACACTGTTATTCGAAAAATCATAACATTCTCAAATGAAGTCAGATTTGGACGTTCTCTATATGCATGCTCCCGGTTTAACGACTACTACGACTTTTGTTTAGATTGATAAGTCTAAAAAGTATTTTTGTCAAAAATTTACTTTTTACAATACATGGAGCCGTGTCGGTTTAATCGTGAAACTTCGATGAGTCATAACTTCTTTGTTATAAGTCAGATTTCGGCGTTCCTTATATCTCCAGAATCTTTGTTGCGACTACTTCAACTTTATTCAAAGATATTGGCTCTATAATTATTTTATTTTAGACACATATTTATTCTTATTTTATTATATTGTTATAAGCACATATATTGCACATAATTTACACATAAATAGCATAATACTCAAATAATTCTTTTTCATTACTTCAAAATAGGTTACAATTGTTGACCCTTACTATTACATCATCATAATAATGCTTAGCCAGAATCGCGGACATTACAATTTTCTCCCCCTTAGGATGATTCTGTTCCGAAATCATGCATCAACAAACAGATGTGGATAGAGACTCATCATGTCACTATCTATCTCCCAGGTGAGGTTCGACCCATTGAATGTTTCCATCGCACTAGAACTAATTCGACCATCTTGTGTGACAATTTCTTCATCTTAATTACAGTCAAAAATCGCTTCAGGCTCCTCAATTAACCTCCTATCTTCAGCAATCCTTAACTCCGAAAGTGGAATTATATTAGGAACTTCTCCCGTGAACTTCCTTAAATAACACACATGTAATGCCTCAAATTTCATGACAAAATTTCCATTTTTAATCCTCAAAATATTACTCATAAAGTAAAGTCATCACATATATTGTAAGTTATTATAAAAACAATATCAGAGTATCCCAAAATCCTCAAATCTCCATAAGCCGACGGATGTGTACAATCATGCCTCCGCCTTCTTGCATTCCTGAGATGTACTTGAAACATATTTGACACAAACACTGTAAGCACGAAGCTTAATGAGTTACCTAAAATACCACATACACAAATAATAAGCCTCTCATGGCTATGTCTCGATATGGACCCTCCGGTTATGTGTCTCAGTGAAGACCCTCTAGTCTCATGGCTCGATATGGACCTTCGGTCATGTGTCACAGTGAAGACCCTCCAGTCTCACGGCTCGGTATGGACCCTCCAATTATGTGTCACGGTGAAGACCCTCTAGTCATAGCTCAACATATATACAAAATAATATAACATCATAAGTTACAAAGACATAAAGCATAATATCACATAAAGCAGATAAGACTCTCCGGTCAGTAATACAAATAAGACCTTCCGATCGATAATATAAATAAGACCCTCCAGTCAACAACATAGATAAGACCCTCCGGTCAATAACACAAATAAGACCCTCGGGTCACTCATGAATTACCACACATGTAAGAACAGTGAGAAGACTCACCTCAACGCTTCACGATTAATCCTACACTGTCGTTGTTGCTACTAACCACTCTTGATCTGATCCAAACACCCAACACCATAATCAATAACTAAACAAGGATAGACTCCATCCCAAGGACCAAAGATAGCCCATATAAGCAAGCCCACTAATGACCCAAACCCATTGGGCCCACCACAGCCCAAAACCAAAGGATTCACAAGGGCCCACTAATGGCCCAATCTTCCAAATTAGGCCCAACCCTATATGGACCTAAACCAAAATCCAAATAATCCCTAGTCGCAAAAAGTTGATCTCAGATGGCCCAAAAAGGCCCAACGCAAAAAAGTGGCCCAAGAACGCGAAGCCCAAAACACTACAAGTCCAAGCCCAGCTGAATGTCGTGCGTTGGGCGTACACAGTGAACCAGATCGCGACTCATACACAGTACGCTGGGCGTACCAACTCTTACGCGGGGCGTAACTCGACTTAACCAAAATTGATTTCCTGACTTAACCAATTAAGCTCTTTGCATCCAAACTTCAGGGACTTCGAAATTCACTCTTAACTGATAAAGTTGGCAACTTTATCAGTTTGCACGTCTTAAAGAGGCTCAACAATGCAAATTAATCCTTAAGACCCATAAAAACCACCTTAACACATACATGGTCTATTCATAAGCGTCAAGCAAGCACCTTTATGAACTAATGACCTCATAGATACTAAGAGTAGCAACTCAAAGCCCCTGGAGTGATGGCAAACCACTAGATCTCACCCATGAGACCAAAATGGGACCAAAACTCATATAATACTAGATCTAAGTTTCAAATGAGCAAGGTTTGAGCTTTATACCTCTAATGAGCTAGAAATGAAGAAGAGAGTTCAAATCTACAAGACTTCCCTTTGATCCACCAACTTGCATCAAGTCCCAAATCTTGAATGAACACCAAAACCCATTAAGATGCACACAAGGAGCTCACAATACTCTTGGAGGAGGCTAGGGTTTGTAATTAGGGTTTTAGAACCATGGAGTCTGATACATAAGGGAGTCTTGAGGTTATAATGATATTTATGTTGGAATAGTGTCTAAGCCCGTAACTATATTTGGTATGTACTTGACCCGGTTGTGCATGGTCCTTTTGGGTTGCCTTCTCCAAAGCAACTTGACAAGGTAATTTAAGGAGAAAGAGAGAGTATTATGATTTATTAATATATTATAAGAATAATATATTAAAGGAGAAATCATATTTATTTAATTAGTATTGGTCATAAATTAATTAGGAATTAATTTGGTGATCAAAAGAGATTAATTGAATAAAGGGGTATAAACTGTCAAATGTATGATAGTTGAGTTTTGGGTTAAGGAAACCTAATGGGCTTAAAGGGGAACGAAATTATGATGAGTAACCATGATATTTTCGTCCAAGGCCTTATTCCAGAAGGTTCCATGGGCTGCTTGCTGGCTAAGCTGTCCATTAGGGTTTAGACTAAAACCCTAGTAACCTGTAAGTATAAATTTGACCCCTAGGGCATTGAATTCGGCTACACCTTGATTCTAAGTGATCCCTAGGCCGATTTCTAGCCTCTCTCTCCCTCTCTCATATTACCTTCTTGCTTGTGGGGTTTGTGAACCATTAGAGGAGTTGCATTTGTGACTCTAAGCTCAAGAGAAGAAGAAAGAGAAGATCTAAGCCAACAATTGAAGAGGTAAACATCTAGATCTGATTCTATATGTTATTTTTGTTGTTTATATGCCAGATTAGGGTTTGTAAGTCTTGGAATCAAAGCATGTTCAATAGTGAAACCTAGATCCAAGCATTAGGGTTTGTATGAGCACATAGGAATGTTTCTTATGCATAAAACCCATCAATTTATATAGTGCCCAAACCCTAAAAATAAGGTTTGGCATCCTTATCATTACGTTGGGCGTACCTTTAGGTACACTTGGTGTACCGAGTTCATCCGCGCGTCCCTTTGCTCGACACATGGGACTAAACTGCCAACTTATTCCACCAAGGGCCAAACTTGCCAAAACTTCAAACTATCATAACTCCTTAGTTATAAGTCTGTGTCCAAAGAACCCTATATCCACGAAAAGGTGGCGAGAAGCCCTACGCTTCTAGAAACACACCATAGCCTTAAAACTCCTCGAACAAAAATCCAAAATTCATAAAAGATCGATCCAACTCCTTTATCGATACTCTTGGGCTCTGAAGCACAATCCGAACTCTTTTATCACACAAGCTACCTTATCCATATCCAAAGTTGGCCTAGACTTTCTCCCTTACAGCCTCAAAACCTTCTCATACCCAGATTACGACCCACGAGCCTTAAATCACAAAACAATCTGAAACAGGATGTTACAATACATGGAAAGTGTTATGAATACCATCCAGTTCTTCTGGTAATTCCAGTTTGTAAGCTTGGTTCCCAAACCTCTGAAGAACCTTGAATAGCCTAATAAATCTTGGACTCAACTTTCCTCTCTTTCCAAATCTTATAATTCCCTTCCACGGTGAGACTTTGAGTAACATTCAATCTCCGACTTCGAAATTCATTGGTCGTCGCTTCTTGTCAGCATAACTCTTTTGGCGATCTTGAGCCGCTAACATCCTTTCTGTAATCACTTTTAGCTTTTCAGTAGTCTGATGGAATATTTCGGGACCCATAAACTTCCTTTCTCCGACTCAAAACCAACAAGACGACGTACGACACTTATGTCCATACAAGGCTTTATAAGGTGCCATCTTAATGTTCGAATGATAACTATTGTTATAGGAAAACTCTAGTAGGGGTAAATGCTCATGCCAATTACCTTAAAATTCTAGGGTACATGCTCTTAACATATCTTCCAGTGTTTGAATTGTCCTTTCACTATGACCATCATGTCACACCCCCAAACCAAGGATGGCGGAAACGTCCGGGGGTGGCGAACTTCATGTGTAGTATCATAACGAGTATAATAGTGCTCATAGTAAATACAACCATCATAAATATAATTGAAACAGTTACATTGTAGCATGTGTTCATATATTTCAAAATCAATTACATTATGATGACAAAGTGAAATGTTTGGTGTCTGAGCGTCCCATCCTCAAAAGCTGTTGTTTATTTGGTTCACTGAATTCCTGAGAATACAAGTAGTTTCGAAAAAGTGTCAACAATTAAGTTGGTGAGTTCATAAGCTTTTGAAGGTGATGCTAAAATCATTTTCTTTGTAAAAGTGATTTTGTTAAAAAAAAATCCAATATTTCCCTTATAAAATGCATTGTAGTCTTAAAAGTCAAGTCCGAAATGTACAAGTATTTTTCCATACTTAAAGTAATTTATGCAAGTTTAAATCAACATAAACTCGTTTAATTTAGAAGTAAAACCCGTAAATCTTATGTTTTGTTAATACCCCATGTGAGTTATTATAACCATACTATGACTTAGACAGCCTCGTAATACGACGTTCTTCAGGCGTCACAAAGTTAAATGACACTTGTCACCCCAGACCTGCCGGTCTAGCTGTTGCATGCAACTCAGGTGTGGGTTTGTTAGACCCAATATAGATCTATACACAACTATCACACTGTCCCTACAAGAGACTCTGGTTATACTTTATAAGACTTTTGATTTTGTTACTTTGGAAGTAACGTGAAGCGAATGTCTCACAAATTTATTCATTAACAGATTTACGTGAACTGAATTGAAAACCCCTTTTTGTAACACATTTTGCCCTAACATACCATGCACAAATTGATTAATTGAAAAATGCAACACGTTTCTTTATAATAGTTGGTTTACTTACAAGAGAGTTGATACATACAATTGTAGAATCTTTACGTAGGGTTGTTAACAAACCAAGACTTTTGCTCTATCACATTTTGTGGCGTTTCGGAAGTTTCAGAGCTGCTTAGTAGACGATCTTGTTGTTTGTTGTTGGTCAAAGATGAAAATGTTATTGAAGAGGTTCGATTTAATGTTTGTAGAGAGTTTAAGTGATCTTAAAAGGGTAACACATGAGTAGAAAAAAGGGTTTTGATGGGAAAACTTATTAATTAAGCTATAAAATTTAAGGTTAATTGCAAAAATAATGACCAACTGTGTATCATTTTTCTAAGGCACACAACATATATTTTTATGATTAAACTTATAATATGACAAATTTGTTGTTTTTATCATTTCATATAAAAAATATTACATAAAACAGTAAAAAAATGTCATTTTTATATTATGTGATAGAGTTGGATACATAAAACACTTAAAAGAGTATGTTACAAGACATAATTAAATGATAATATTTATATTTTATTTTTTAGAATTAACTCGATTATCTATTATATTTAAAAAAAAGTAAATTAGATATTGCATTTGGGAGAGGTGATATCCAATTATGTTTTTTATTCAACCACGTAAAACTTGTTTTTATTAATATACATTCAATTTTAATTAAAAAGAGAAAATCACGATGATGATATAAAAGACAAAACATAAATTTTAAGTTAATGGATCAAAAGCATAAGTGAAACAAATCCCATTGCGTTTAGATAGTAGCGTAATATTTTTGCTTTCACGGATATCTATATTATATTATATAGCATTTTATGTTTTCTTATATTAAGAAATGAATATCTTTTTCCAATAAACATTATAAACAGATTTTTATCTACAAGGTAGGAGTTAGCGACTTAGCTCAATATTGGAACCGAACCAGTACCAAAACGAAATGGCACAAAGTAATAACTGAATATCGAACTTATATATATATATATATATATATATATATATATATATATATATATATATATATATATATATATATATATATATATATATATATATATATATATATATATATATATATATATATATATATATAGGGGTGAGCATTTGGACCGGATCGGCTCTTGGACCGGACCGGTTATGGAGAAAATTGTGGACCATGGACCGGACCGGATGCATCGTGTCCATGTCCATGTCCGTGTCCGGGTCCGGGTCTGGGTTTTCCGGTTTTTGGACACGTTTGGACCGGTACAACTTTAATCGAATAGAGTATAAGTAATCTACATTGATGTATAATATTATAACTTGCAAACTTAATTTTCCAAATAAAAGCAACTAACATATAATTCATGTTCACCAACAAAAGTTAACAATTTTAACACAAACATACAAAAGTAATACCGTAGCAACAAAAAGTCAAAAATCATAGTTTAAACTTTAAAATCAATCAAAATAACAAACTTCATAAACTTATAATCTAATATTCCATTGGCTTCTTCCCCATATCATTATCATCAATATGTAACATATTTAAAGTTTGTGCAATCTCTACATAACACAAATGAAAATGTTGTTAGTATTTAATAAAAAGTAATAATTGTATAAAAACACTTAAGATTTGTATCGCCAATATGTCTAACAACAAAGAATTAAATTGTAACAACATTAATTTATAAAGAAATTATGAAAGACTAAAAAAAAGTAATAACTTTTCGCCATCCGAGCAATTGTTGGGAACCTAATGGCGTTTACTCTCCACCACCCGAGAATTGAGAAATCTTTTTTATAATTAACTATATTCTCTTTCAAATAAGTTCGTAACTCGTTATCTGTTGGATCCGAGTTGCTACCTCTCGTACAAAGAAAATCACCAAAAAAAATCGTTATCATCATCAACATCAATGACTATTTGACTCGCTTCTTGTTGAGATGATCCACCGCTGTCAAATCGTTCCAAGTAGGTCATAAATAAATTTTCCATCCTATTCTCAACCTCTCAGACCATTTGACGTGCTTTTATGTCCATGCTCGCGGGGGTCAATGATGGTTCCATGTACCCGATCATTTTTTTAAAAGCATGTAACAAAAAAGGTGATTTGGTGGTAGGATCAAGTAAAACCGCAAAGTACATAAAATCATTCATCTTGTTGTATGCACCCCAATACTTGTCGTATTTCGTCCTCATATCTTTTACCATATCGAGAAACATTGGTTTGGTTGACCACTTTCTTAGATGTATGTCCACATCTAAGACTTCCCGGATAAAAAGATTTACCAAAGGTTTTGATGTAGCCGAAACAAGCTCTGTTTTTGTTTTGAATTTTTCAAAGAATTTCACCATTTCGGTTACAACTTCAAAGTCATAATTTTCCGGTACTCTACCGAGATCCCTTTCATATGATTTATCTGTCAAAGATACATAAACAAACAAAATTATAGTCTAAACTGTCACAGATTACAAAATCTGAATAATTTTGATGAAAAGCTGATATATAACTTAAAAATAAATACTACCTCTTATGCCAAATTTCGTAAATGCCTCTCGTAACTGATATGCGGACTTCAATAACTTGAAAGTCGAGTTCCATCGGGTAGGAGTGTCACCACATAGAAACTTCTTCGTTTGTAAGCCACAATCTTTCATCGCCTTCTTGAACTTGTTTATTCTTTGTGGTGACAATCTAATGTACCGTAACGCCTTTTGGATACACTCAACATGATAGTTTTGGTATTTTAGTCCATCCTTTATGATAAGGTTTAAAATGTGGGCCATACACCTAACTTGGAAATGCTTTCCACCCTCGTAAAGATTGGGCAACTTTTTGACCAAAAAGTCAATTGCCTTGTCGTTTGTAGCGGCGTTGTCCAAGGTAATGGTCATGACATTTTTCATTCCCCATCCACGTATACAATCGAGTAATTCTCGCCCCATATCCTCTCCCTTATGGCTATCTATCTCCCTAAAGTTTATAATTCTCTTGTGCATCATCCAATTCTCGTCTATGAAGTGAGTCGTGACCACCATGTAAGTAGTCCTTTGACAAGAAGATGTCCAAGTGTCCGTTGTCAAATGTATAGCGGTCTTTGGGTTACTTAAAAATTGAAGCATTTTGGTTCTTTCTTCTATGTAAAATTTGGAAACATTCCGGGATATTGTATGTCTAGATGGCAACACAACCTTAGCATTAAGTGCATTGGTGTATTCCACAAAAGCCTCGTTTTCAACGAACTTGAAAGGTAATTCGCCTACCACAAAAAGGTTAAGTAATGCTTTTTTGATCCTTGCATTATCATGTTTCCATGTTTTAACACTAGTATCTCCATTTGACTCCTTTTTTAGATTCAATTTGGTTTGAGTTGGATCTTGTAGCTTATCCAGGTTTTTTTGACACCGACCTACGTGTTTGAGTAAACTAGAAGTCTCGTTTCTTTCCACATCCGCCTTTAGTAGCCTTTCACACCAATGACATTTTCCATATCTTCTTTCCATACCATCATCCTCTTTTATCATAACTTTATCAAATGAGTCTTTTTTTTTTTGTGACTTGTTTTCATTTTGCTATTTGTTCTTTTTCGTTTGTTAACATTTGATTGATCATCTTTTGCCGAATCATCAACTAAATTGATTTGTGGTGTATCCTCAATAAATTCCTCTTCGTCAACATTTGTATCCTACATTACATATAGTCACAACAAAAATGTTATCACAATTAATCAACAAAATATAACGACATACTTTATCACATTCAACAAAAATTAACAAAAAATCATAACCCTAGTTTACATACAATCAAAACAAAAACTTTTTCACAATTAATCAACAAAATATAGCAACATACTTTATAACTTTCAACAAAAAATAACAAAATTCAACCAAAAAACATAACCTTAGTTTACATACAATCACAATAATTTTTTTTAACAACAAATGACCTAAATATAACAACATACTTTATGACATTCAATAAAAATTAACAAAAATCAACAAACAATCATAACCCTAGTTTACATACAATCAAAACAAAAACTTTTTCACAATTAATCAACAAAATATAGCAACATACTTTATAACTTTCAACAAAAAATAACAAAATTCAACCAAAAAACATAACCTTAGTTTAAATACAATCACAATAATTTTTTTTAACAACAAATAATCTAAATATAACAACATACTTTATGGCATTCAATAAAAATTAACAAAAATCAACAAAAAATCATAACCTTAGTTTACATACAATCAAAACAAAAACTTTTTCACAATTAATCAACAAAATATAGCAACATACTTTATAACTTTCAACAAAAAATAACAAAATTCAACCAAAAAACATAACCTTAGTTTACATACAATCACAATAATTTTTTTTAACAACAAATAACCTAAATATAATAACATACTTTATGACATTCAATAAAAATTAACAAAAATCAACAAAAAATCATAACCCTAGTTTACATACAATCAAAACAAAAACTTTTTCACAATTAATCAACAAAATATAGCAACATACTTTATAACTTTCAACAAAAAATAACAAAATTCAACCAAAAAACATAACCTTAGTTTACATACAATCACAATAATTTTTTTTAACAACAAATAACCTAAATATAATAACATACTTTATGACATTCAATAAAAATTAACAAAAATCAACAAAAAATCATAACCCTAGTTTACATACAATCAAAACAAAAACTTTTTCACAATTAATCAACAAAATATAGCAACATACTTTATAACTTTCAACAAAAAATAACAAAATTCAACCAAAAAACATAACCTTAGTTTACATACAATCACAATAATTTTTTTTAACAACAAATAATCTAAATATAACAACATACTTTATGGCATTCAATAAAAATTAACAAAAATCAACAAAAAATCATAACCTTAGTTTACATACAATCAAAACAAAAACTTTTTCACAATTAATCAACAAAATATAGCAACATACTTTATAACTTTCAACAAAAAATAACAAAATTCAACCAAAAAACATAACCTTAGTTTACATACAATCACAATAATTTTTTTTAACAACAAATAACCTAAATATAATAACATACTTTATGACATTCAATAAAAATTAACAAAAATCAACAAAAAATCATAACCCTAGTTTACATACAATCAAAACAAAAACTTTTTCACAATTAATCAACAAAATATAGCAACATACTTTATAACTTTCAACAAAAAATAACAAAATTCAACCAAAAAACATAACCTTAGTTTACAATCACAATAATTTTGTTTTGACATGTATTCAACTAAATATAACAATATTGTTTGTTATTTCAACAAAAATTAACAAAAAAACAACCAAAAATCGTAACCCTTACTTGAATTTCATCATCATCAAGTCCAATCCAATTAGCAATCCCGTTTTTTGATTCCATTACTTCTGAATCGAGACTTAAGTTTCATAAAAATCTAGAATCAACTAGAGACTTGAGACTTGCGACTTGAGGATTTAGAAATCGAAATCGACTTGCGACTTGCGATTGGAGCGACTCCACACGGTTTGCAACTTGAGACTTGAGACTCACTGTCGATTTGCAACTTGAGAGATCAAAGGGCCTATTTGCGACTTGAGATAATCAGGGAAAAAAACCGGACCGGACCGGATACATATCTTAGAACCGAGAACCGGCCCGGGGGTCCAAAAAACGGTCCGGTCCGGTCCACCGGTCCAAATGCTCACCCCTATATATATATATATATATATATATATATATATATATATATATAGCACGATACTAGTTCGGTGTCAACTCAGTTTGGGAAAGTAGGTTTAATTTGAATTTGAAGTGGAAAAAGTATCAGGATCGGAATGAAGTAAAAGTATTGTTACCAAAATGGAATAAAAGTAAGAATAGAAAACCAAACAGAAGTATAAGGTATGGTACCAATTCGGTTCGGTACCAACATGCCTTGGACTTGGATTGAGTCTCGTGTGCACATTGATAAGTTTCATCATGCCCTTGGTTCTCGTCGATACTTGATGGGCTAATGCCATAAAAGCCCTCAAATTTTCAAGAAATGCTCGGTTGTATCCTAAGTTCATTTTTTATGTCCACAAAACCGCACATTTGGGTAAAAATTGTCATAATTGCCATATTTTCTGATTTTACCCTTCTATGACATTAGGGGATGTTTGGTTACAAATCGACACATGTTAGGGGATGTTTGGCATTAGAGGATGTCAAAACGAAGTTGGGCATTTTTTGCAACTTCTGTTGGCCTGCAACTTCCGATGACCCTTCGTGGTCCTCTCTCGTCGTTGGCGACCACCAATCGAGGGGAAGAGGAAGCAATGACGGGGTGGATCGGAGAAGACAAGCGGAAGACGGTCCTGATGGGGCATCGAATTCGTCTGATTGAGAAATTGAACCACGAACGGAAACAGTCGACGATGTGAAGCTCTGATGGTCAAGCAGATCGTGGTGAGGGGAAATGATTCGATCTTCGGTGGGCTCCCATTGGCCTCCTCATCCTAGTCTCCGGTAGCAATCAAACCAAAAAGGAAGCAACAACAACAGTTGACCAATGGAGAGCACCATCGGTGCTCGATCTTACTAAAAAAAAGGAGAACGAAAACGCCAGTAGGTGGGGGGTTCTGTTGGTGCTCGACAAACCAAAAGGAGGAAGGGTTGAAGTCGACAACTGGTGGTGACGGAGCAAGGTGGAAGTAGGCGTCTTCGGCAAGCCCTTCATGGCTCATTCTTCGTGGTTGGCCGTTGTTCGAACGAAGAAAAGGGGAAGCAACAAATCAAGGGGTGTTTGGGTGGCAATTAATAAGTAATACTTGAAGTATAAGATGAGTAATTATTATTAATATGGTTATAGGTGCTCAGGAGAGATGGGAATCCATCTCATCCACTTCTGTGGTTTTACTCTAAGTTTTACTGCTTCAGGTGAGTCTTCTCACTATACTATATAGGTTGCTAAATTGTCTTTGTAACTCTTGAAAGAAAGACCGTTATTGGATCAAAACACATGTATGAAAGATTGTGGTTGGATGACAACAATTGTATGAAAGACTGTGGTTAGATTACAATATTTGTTTGTCTTTATGACTTGCATGGAAAATATGGCAATTATGACAATTTTTACCCAATTTTTACATAAAACCATCTGTCACTAGACTATCATCTAAAATCCTTCACTACAACACACAACAACATCAGAACAAAGCATATGATAATTTGTTTTGGCAATTTCAACTTCAACTTCAATACATGTAGCATAACTTTAAACAGTGAAACCTTATTTTCTATGTTTAATTTGTTTAAATTCAACTGCTTATGGGCTTCTTCCACGCGACTCACATTTTTTTTAGAGTTAGCCAACATAAGTATTGTCTTACAACTCCTACAATTCACTCATGTAGGAATGATGCAAGTACAAATGAAATGTAAAAGTCTAAACCATACTTTAGGTTTTCATTAAAAAAAAAAGAAGAAACAAGCAACAAAAGCGACATAAGAATAAGTGGCATAACTCTAGAAGATGACTAGTCAATCGCTTTTTAAAGATAGATAGTCACTAAAATGATCAAATTTGATATCCAAATATCACCCAACGATCACATTTTCAACTTCTACCACAACATGACCACATAATTCTCTAAGCACTCGAGAAGTTTGTGAAGTTCACCAATGAAAATGGTATACACTCATTTGAAAACCATCTCTCATATTCCATGTTGTTGCTACCAAAACATCAAGTGAACTCTCTACTAAGACCTCGAAGTATGGTATCTCGTTCTTGTTTCTTAACTTAATGAGCTCACTCAAGTGACCAAGCAAAGAAGATGATGTTGCTTCACGAGATTTTGTAATGACAAATGCCAAATGACCCTTTTGAGACTTTGATTTTGTAAACGAGTCAACAATTTAGAAAAAAGTAATATAATTGGGACCGATCGGTTTTATGGAATCACTTTCTATTTTGTTGGAAGATTCATGCACAATCTTATTAAAGTTTACCAAGTTCACGAATTACTTGATAAGTTTGCAAATTATCAAAAAAGTTTGTGACGACATATTTTCACGAATTAACAATATGTTTTTTTTTAATTATTATTTTTATGGAGAGCACTAACAAATATAGTTTCACGAATTCATGTATTTTTTACTAAGTTAACAATGATTTTAAGATAGAAGATCAAAATATGTTCCAACTTCCAAGTTTAGTAAAAATAACCATAGTAACTATCCTTCCAGTCAAGCAAACCCTAGTTAGAAGGCTAATACACATCCACCTAACTAATACACATCCACCAAACAAAGCACTGTTAAAAGAAAAACCCTTCCAAACCCCTCCCCACAATATTTTCCCATTCCATCCTGTTTTATTCTTTCATCTGGTTTCTTATCACATATTGGGTTATCTGCTATCGACCTTCAGCCTCGGCATTTTCGAAGGTATGATAACATTTGTTCATGGTATTATTACTTGATTGAGCTTATTTTTTGGTTTTTGATGGAATTATGTCTGAGATTTTGACGAAGTTGAGCACCACGTTCATTAACAGGGTCTCGCGTCTTTCGGTTCCTGTGATATAGCGATTTATTCCGAGTCTTCACTCTTTGGAGAGACTTTGATTCCATTTCTTAAAAATCAGCTAGAGTGAGATATAGGACAGAATTAGGGAACATTTATCGGGTTTTTGTTTGTGTTTTTATGTGGACGGATGATTTTAGAGAACTAAGTGTAACTATTTTGGGGTTTTGATGAAATCGGGTATTATTTTGATTTCCGATGCTAGATTTGTAAGAATTATGTTTCCTTTTGCAAAGTTTTTTTGGTAGTGTTGATTAGCTTGATATGATTGAGGGGATGTCTAAGGATTTTGGTTGTGTTATCATATACCATGATTTGAATTTGAGTTTCTATTTGTCTCGTTTGAATTTCATGAATTGAAGCCCTGTTGTCTTGGGTTTCTTTTATCAGAGCATATGAATGTGGAAATTTGTTGTAGTTTGGATAACGCTTATATATTGTATATATTATATTATATATTTTCAGGGTAAAGGGATATTTTCTTTAGCAACATGGAGGACATACACCCACCATGGCTGCGTAGTCTTTTGCAGTCATCACGCACCCTCATTCCATCATCACACGTAAGTAATTAAACCCCAAATTAAAACAAACCATTATTTAGGCATTTCTTCCTTTTCCCCATTAAGTGCTATTTGCTGAAAATAATGTTTAAATAAAAAAAAAAAAACCCTCAAATTCTATGCATATGAACTAATATCAAATTGTTTTTCATCAGATCCATGAAACTACTACATATGAGGCCCATGGGTCGGCTATTCAATCTGATTTTGAGGAATATATTGAAAAGATGGGAAGTCCCATTTTTCCCAAGAAGCCACAAAAATTGTCCAATAAAGACTCTTCTCAGGTATGTTATGGTAGCTCCCATAGTCTGAATGAGATTGTTAATTGTTTTGACACTTGATGGGAAAAGTCCCCTTTCTCTATTGAGACCCTGCATTAATCTATGAATGATATTTATTTGATTCCATTTTTGCCCAGCATTAAAAAAAAAACCATTATTTCCTTAACTTTCCATGAACAAATGCCCTCATTGTTTTTCATCAGGCACAGGGAACAAAAGGTCCTAGATTTGAGGATGGCCCCAATTTTGATATAGCTTTTAGGCTTTTCCATGGACAAAATGGTGTTGTCCCACTTTCTGAAGGATCATTGCAGTTTCCCCAAAAGGTGAAGGCTGAACGAGTGTCCAACCCGATTGATCCTATAACAGCAAAGGTAGCCAGTGTTAACCTTTCGGATTTTCGAGGGTTATATAGTCTTGATTCATTGAAGGAGATGATTGAGAATAACCGAAGAAGGCGCAAATCTTCCAAGGAAGACTCTTTGCAGGTATGTTATGGTAGCTCCTGTCAAGATGAATTTAACATGGCCCACAATCTTCACCTTCACAAAATGATTTTACTCTATGCCCATTTTTGAGCAACATTAAGGAACCAGCTGCCTTCTCCTTTTCATCATTTAAAAAAAAAACAACATTATTTCCTATCTTTCTTCGAACTAATGCCATAATTGTTATTCATCAGGCCTGGGGAATAAAAGATCCTGAATTTGAGGATGACCCCAATTTTGTTTTTCATGGACTGAATGGCGTTGTCCCACTTTCTGAAGGATCATTGCAGTTTCCCCAAAAGTTGAAAGTGGAATCAATGTCCCACCAGTTTAATCCTTTAGCAGCAAAGGCAGCTAAAATTAGTCTTTCAGGTTTCGGAGGGTCATTTGGTTTTGATGCATTTGGCGAAATGTTTAAGAATCAACAAAAAAAGCACAAATCTAACAAGAAAGACTCTTCTGAGGTATGTTATGGTATCTCCCATTTTGATTTAATGATACTGTCAATTGTTTTGACACTTTATGGAAAAGTCTCCTTTTTCTATTGAGACCATGAAGTAACATCATATTATTTTCCATCAGGACTGGGGAACAAAAGGCCGTGCTATTGTAACCAGTCCCCGTATTGATAAAGCCTTTAGCTTTTCCAATGAACCAGTGTCTCATCAACTTAATAATAATTTCTCATGGTTCGACTCTGGTTTTGGTGCATTTAAAGAGATGGGCTTCAACAAGCCTAAAAAATCTAACAAGAAAGACTGTTCTAAGGTATGTTATGGTTGCTCCGTTTTTTCCATTTTCTCAATTTCATTTTGAAACAATGTCCTAGAATGGAATTTATACAAAACATATCTATTTAAATACTCCTATCACTTATCCAAATTTTTATTAATGATTTGACAGAATGGAGACTTGAATATGGGTGGGAATTGTCCTTCTACAAGCTCATACCTTGGTTCATATTTTGAAGATCCCTTCGATATAGCACCAACCGACTCACAATTTTCATCATCCATGTATACCCCATGGCACGTAAGTCAATCAAACAAAGCTTTTATTTTTTTCCAAATTTGTCCTCATTATTATTAACTCGTATAATCAATTTTCACAGTATGGAGACATGTGGCATTCAAATGGTGCGCGTACAAGGTCATGTAGCAACACTATACCAATTGTGGCCAAGCCATCCAACAATAAAAACAAATGCATGCCAGCAATATGGGGGGCAACAACCGCCTTAGCAAACAACTTTTTGCCTCAATCAATGCTCCCACGCATGATGGTGATGTCAGCAATTGGCATGGCGACTAACGTCCCATTAGGAATGTGGCGACAACACACACCCACATTCTCACCTTCTTGGTTCATAGCCACCCTTGCAACTATTCCTTTTTTGATTCCCATGTTTTGTGCCTCCGATTTCATGCCAAAACCCATCATCATGTTTACACTTGGCGCCTCTGTCTTATTGGGCCAAGTTATTGGATCTCTAGCTCAACAGTATCGCCTCAGAGTCATTCCTATTGCTGCTACACCTCCAACTGTGACACAAGACTTGGTTGTTGCTAGGTCTAATGGGGCAGAAGTTTCACCATTCCATATTGAAGTGTCAATAACTTTATGGAGATATCGCGTTGTATTTTATGTTTCCTCACAAAAAATTTCATTGTGTGTGTCATGTAAACATACATCACCTGAAACCCTAACACAAACCACCTCTGCAAACAACCTTGCACCTCAACCTATGCTCAAACAGATATTCTTGGCTGGGGCAATGGCAATGGCTGCTAAAATCCCATTGGGGATGTTGCATGGTTTCAAAAATTTTCATTTTTTGGCCAAACTATGTAACTGGGTTTTGATGCAACCACAAACTACCATGGCGTTAACATTTGGTGGTTCTATTCTGGGCATGATTGTTAGATCTATGGCTGAGCAGTATCGCCTGGAACCCACTGCCGCCACACCTCCGCCTTCACCTGAGACAGAAGCTTCTGTTGATGGTGGTGGTTCTGATCAGGCAGAAGAGATGGCATTCCATATTAAAGTGGTGATATCTTTATGGAGCTATCTCATCTCATTAGACTCTTCTCCATTGGAATCTTCATTCCTGGTGTCACAACAACTTGCATTGCCAAGTTCATCAGAGTGAAAGGATATATCATTTTTTTTGGTTGGTAGGATTTGTTTGCAACAGCATTAGAATTGTTTCTTTTTTAGTTTTTTTGTTATGTTTAGGGAGGTTTTTAAGTGTGTTGTCATTTTATCAATTTCTTTTATTATCAGCTTGATGCCATACAAAAGAAACATTGTTTTACTTGCAATTGTAGAAATGGTTTGGAATTTTTTTGTTTGTGTTGAGACCTGAAAACTGTGCTGAACTGTTCATCATTTGCAAATGGACTGCGATATATATTTTACCATCTTACATATATTCTTTGGTTGAACATATCATGTAAAAGATTTGTTACTTCTATCATAGTGATACATTGTTAAAAGCTGGATACATGAAGCAGTCAAAAAATATGTTACAAATTATTTGATAGTTTATGTTGTATAACTCAATGATCTTAGTTATATTCAAACATTCTATTAGATTAAATTAAATATTGTGTTTAGAAGGTAGGGCAATATTTTTGTCTCTCTCTCTCTCTCTCTCTCTCTCTCTCTATATATATATATATATATATATATATATATATATATATATATATATATATATATATATATATATATATATATATATATAATATCATAAAGTAGCTTTATGTTTTCTTATATCAAGAGAACAAATCTTCACTATCACGACAGGATATCATTCAGCACTAATAACAGTGTGGTGAAAACCTAAAGTTCAATGGCATATTAGAGTTTTGTCCTCAAAAGGTGAATTATCAATGTCATTAGAGTTAACTCATTGCAAAACAAACCAAGAGGAGGGAGGACATGAGAACAACCATTATTTGCATTCTATTCTTGAGTTTTTCCAAGTTATGAAAGGAAAAAAATGGGAGAAAAATTGTGCTAACTGTGTTTTCGAGTTTCATTTAAAGAGGAAAGTAGAATCCTTTTCCCCTTAAAATATATCCTATAATGCGGGATGATTAAGAGAGGAAGAAAAGAAAAGAAAGGAAAATGAGGAGAAGCTTTTCTTTTATTTCCATTTCCTTTCATTCTCCTTAATTTTAAAGGGTAAAACAAAGTGTTGGGGGTAAGAATTCTTATAATTTTATTTGTTTTTTAGTTAGGGTTTAGTAAAGCATTAACATTTTCATCAAATTCGTTTTTGTAAAGCAAAATCCCTTTATTAGTATGTTTTTAGTAGTATATGAGAATAACTTTTGTTATATAAAAGATGTTGATGTCATATAAAAACATCCACAATGGAGTGCTCAATAGGAGACTTGAATGAGATGGCAAACCTAGTTGTTATTCAATTGATGAAACTTTAACATTATGAGATGTCATCCTGGCATTCAATAGGTTTGAAGCTGATTGGTCATTAAACCCTCTAATGGGGAAAAAAAAGTTTTCTAATACTTAAATAATTATTTAAATATGGTCCATTGAACTTTATAGAGTTTAATATGTTGTAAAAATAATTAATAGAGTTGTATGATATACAAAATGATGATGTGACAAACCATTAAACTCTATAGATAGATCAATATATTATAGATGCCCTAAGAATAACCCCTAAGAGTAACCTATTATGTGATAACAAGTAGGAATAATAACCTTTTATTATTTTAAGGGATATATGTTCATCCATCACTTCACATTACTTAAGATCAACTACATCCCCAAACATTAATATAATATTATGGCAACATGATATCACATTCGAAGGTAAAACATGGCAAGAGAGCAAAAAATATTAACCCCTCTTAATCAACGGTTGTAATAAATCCATCTTATGAAATTGACCATCAGTTTTTAATAATTTAAATAAAAAATTCCTTAAAATTTACCAGAGTATCAAATATAATCCCGTTAATTATCAATTGACCCAACATCAAAACTTCATCATGAATGATTAATCGATAACCCAATATTAAGATGTATGCAAAGGCCCAATGATATGTAAACTATCAGTTTCCAATCATATTAGTCCAAATTAGTCTCGGCTATTATATTATATATCTCTCTAGTTTATTAACAAATTATAAACCAGTAGGTAAGATACTTTATCTGACAACAAAGCAACAAAGCGAAAAGATAATGGACATAAACATATACCTTCGCAATTCCCCATGCATGAAAGTCGATATCCCTGAACCTTTTCCGAACCAAAATCACAGCTAATAAAGTGAGTTCAATTCTCGTTCTCCAGAGAAGCATCACAAGACAACATCATGAAGTGTTCGTCTCCCTTCACAACCCCATGTAGTTATCGACAAAAGGGTGTTTGAATGTTGATCGTAGCACCCACATACACTCATATAAGAACAGGTTGCATTACTCCCCCGAAATATGCGAAACTTCCACCTCCGGCGACAAATCAACCGTGAAAGCAAACTGGGTTGTAGCAGGTCTTGCATTGATCACCATCGAATCACAGCCTTATTTTCCGAAACCAACTTCAAGCAAGACCATATGAACAAAACGCATCAGGTGAGTTGTGATGGTTTACCACCGTTAAAGCCACCTCGCTCCACCCATCTCATCCCTGATAACATTTGCCATAGCAACCCACCGAAAAGGCCTTTCACCCATGCGCCATTCCCAGCTTCATTGCGGCGCTCTTATCCCAGGAAGAGGTGTCATTCGGTTTTATAAAAAGAAATAGATGGATTACTAACCCTAAATGTTTGTGAGCAATTTATTACCACCTTACCCCTACTATTTAATGGAGTTACAAAAAAAGTCATTGTTTTTATACATTCTACATAAATTTAATATTCACATTTTCTTTTTCATATAAACACACTAACCTCACACATTAATATTCCAACATTATTCTCCAAAATCCGATATGAATCAGACAGAGACCGATAATCTAGCCTGCACCAAAGGGTAGTATACGACTACTTTCATAAATGACGTTTGACATATATAATGAATAGCTACAATGACGATAACTATATGAATTTGATGGCCTGATATTTACAATAACAACTTACAATTAGAGGTGACAAAAAGTGACATAACTAGCCAAGTTAACTTGAAATTCGATAAAACCATATATACCTTTGACGAAAGTCGATAATACTTCACCTTTCCTAAACCATAATCATAGCTAGCAAAATTAGTTCAACTTTATTCAATAGAGAAGCATCACAAAACTACATGAAGTGTTTGGCTCCATTCATAACATTATTTACTCTCACAAGCAAGCGGTTTTATGTTTCTATTGAGTTAGAGGTCATGATCCTTAAACCTATCCAAGATCCTGGATCTTAAAGGAGTTTCAGGGTCCCAAAACATACATCAGCATCCTGACTGACCATCCCCATTATTATTTCCTAACAAGATTATATTGGATTAAGGTGTCTAAGTCAATAACTAAATTGGTATATTCTTGTAAGCTAAAAGCAAAGTCATTTTTGAGTTGCCCTCATCAGGTTTGGTCCATAAGTTTTTAATGTCTAGGGCGAAAGAACAATTTTTGTTGGAAAATTAATTTTATTAATTTTCAAAAATGGATTTTCTCCATTTTTTAGCACAAATTTTGGACTCTAAATATAACCAAAACAATTTATTGACTATATATTTGTGTTCTCTTCCGTGATATCTTCGTTTCGATATATCATACGTCCAAAACGGTTAAAAAATGAATGAAAAATTACTTGTCAAAGTAGGACAATTGGAAGAGAAAATAAATGAGTTAAGTGGGTTTTAAAACTCATCCCACATTGGTGGGAGAATGAAAAGGAAATTGGTTTATAACTACAAAGACTAGCTACCTTTGTAAGACTTATTAGAACCAAGGCTCTCTCTTGCGCGCGCACTCAAGGAGGGTGCAAATGTGAGCCACATTGGCTTTGGGGCCATTAAACTTGTGTGCGGGCACGAATGCACCGCCGGTCGACCAGAAAAGTTCAAGGACTTTTTTGCATTTTTTTCCCTTTTGGTTAACAGTTACAAAATCAAATTAAGAGCTAGATTTCGGTTTTGATTTCTTGATTAATTTTCTTATTTAATTGTGACAGTTATGATTTCGTTTTAATTACATCGGTTACATTGGGTAGTATATATACAACACCTATGTGACTGATTCGATACACCGAATGAAATGAAATCACTCTCTTCCTCTCTTACGCTTCTGCTTCATCTTTTCTCTTTTGCTGCACCCAAGATATAATCTGGGCCAAGTGAGGGTTCGGACAATCTAGAAGAATTGTTTTCTACTGTTGTATCTTGGGAAACAAACCCCCATATACGGCAAATTTGTTTTAAAGAAACTGTGTTAAACACATGCCTCATTCAATAATTTTTAGTACTTTGTTCTTTCGTACAGTTTTTGGGTTATATATTCCTAACAATTTTATACACTTACATTTACTATAGACAAAACGCACATATAAACTGAAACATCCCAAAAATACGGACCAAAAAAATTCATTTTCAATTATTAATTAAACTATAGTTATCAATTCATCACATAAAATCATAAACCATTGTATCCCAAAAATATCATAATCATCTGTCAAATATATCAAAGTAAAACATCCCAGGCTAAAAACATGGTGTGTGCACTGCAGTCATCCCGAGCTCTTCCCCTTGCTACCGGAAGTACCTGAAACCAAAATTGACAACTATAAGCACAAAGCTTAGCGAGTCTCCCCAGACTACCACATACCATACATATAATCACATAATAACATAGCATGGGCCTTGCCCGCTACATCGGGCCCCGCCCGACATCAGACAACTTCGGCATCGGGCCCCGCCCGGCATCGGACCGAAACCTGGCATCAGGCCCCGCCCTACATCGAGCAAAATTCAGTATAAATATAAACATATCAACAAATACATATAAACATAATCACATAACATAAGCATATAAACATTCATTGGGCCCTGCCCGACATCGGACAGAAATCCGAAAGCATACAAACATTCCTTGGGCTTTCTCCAGCATTGGACCAAAGTACGGAAACATATAAAACAAGTACATGAAAGAATCACGAAGACATCAAGCATACAGATGTTCATCAGGCTTTCCCCGGTATCGGACTGAAGTCCGGAAACATATATACCTACATCGGGCCTTGCCCGACATCAGACCTTAGCCCAACATATACTAACATACATAAACTGTAACATCCAAGATTTTGAAAGCCAAGAAAGTAAAGGAAACCCTAAATTTAAAAGGGACTCGGCGAGTCCAAGGAAGGACTCGGCGAGTCGGAGCAGGATCCGGGTCGAGGAGTAAGTGACCAACTCGGCGAGTCGGCCAAGTGGACTCGGCGAGTCTGGTCTGTGCGAGGAAAACCCTAAATCCAGGGCTTGGAGCCTATTTAAACGTCTCAATCTTCTTCCTAGGGCTCCTTTACTGTCTCTCACACCCAGAACGCCGCACCCTAAGCCTCCATTGTGTTCATTCAAGCTTTTAGCCATTTTTGAGTGGTTTTAAGGAAGAAGAAGGAGTGGTCTTGGATCCGAAGTTTGGGGAGCATTTCAGAGCATTTGAAGGTATTAAGTCGTTTCTCTCCTCTAGATTTTCCTTGGTTATGAGTTTTGGGGCTTTTAAGCCATGTTTAAGATCAATCTTGAGCTTGAGGTCCAGATCTGAGGTTGCTACCTCAGATCCATGCTTGTTTTGGTTTAGAATCCCGTAAAGTATCAATCATTGAGTGGATTATGGAGCCTCTTGGTCTTAAACCCTAGTTTTTGGTGCATTTTGCCTTGATCTCCCTCTCTACACGTAAAGTTTGCAACTTTACGTGAGGAGTAGGCTTGGGAAGGGTAAATCTATAGTTTGGAGTTCATGCATGACTCGGAAGTCCTCTGCATGTAAGTGAATCTTATTGGACTCGGCGAGTCCTTCGAGTGGACTCGGCGAGTAGGATGAAGAGGAACTCGACGAGTGGGATGAACAGCTCGTCGAGTCGGATGAAGATAGGCATGAACTCGGCGAGTTGGATGAACAATTCGGCGAGTTGGATGAAGATTGTCGTGTGCTCGGCGAGCTTGTTCTTAGACTCGGCGAGTCAGGTCGTGTGGTCCCAAACCCTTCGAGTTAAGTCTCGAGTCAACGAGTCGAGCCAGGACTCAGTGAGTTAGACAGGACAGGAATCGGGAATCAGTAGACTCGGCGAGTCAGGGGCTAACTCGGCGAGTAGAGTCGCGAGTGGAAGGACTCTGGAATTATGAACTCGGCGAGTCAGTAGGGTGGCTCGACGAGTAGGGTTGACCTGGAAGGTTGACTTTGACCAGGACGTTGACTTTGACTAGAGTTGACTTGGTTGACCTCTGAAGGTCAGTTAGACTAAGTGTTATGTTGATATTGGTAGCTCGGGGAGCTAGCGGAGCAGCAGTTCGGAGTCAGTGGTCAGGTAGCGGTCAAAGGGGTTAGCAGCAACAGTTCAGCAGTATCAGGTGAGTTTCCCTTTGTATGAATGGGTCTACGGCCACAATGCCGGCCCATGTAGTTATGAGTAGAAGACCCGGGGGTTAGCCCTAGGCACAGTATGCTAGTATGATATTCGGACGAGGTCCAATGATAGAGGGCGGGTGCCCAAGGAGCGGTTTATGTGATAGTTTATACTTGTTGTCTGTGTGATACTTGTATGTGCCTGGTAGGGAGGTGAGTGAGGGCGAGGTCCCGTATCTCACCAATAGCAGAGTGTGGATGGTGTTCCACATCTCAGTAGCAGCAGAGCAGGGGTGAGGCCCAAGTTAGGAAATGAGTGAGGGTGGGCTGGGCCCGTATCTCACTATCAGCAGGAGTATGGACGGGGTTCCATGACTCATCAGTAGCAGGACACGGGCGGGGCCCAGAGATAGGCGAGGCCTTAGAGCAAGAGCTGTTAGTATATGTTTAGCTTATGTGATGTTATGTGATATGTTTATGTGCTATTATATGTTAGTGGGCGAGGCCCTGTGACAGGCGAGGCCTAAGTGAAACAGATCTGTATCCGAGTGGGGCTCGAAGCCAGGCAGGGCCTGGAGCGGCGGGGCCGTTGTATCGGGCGAGGCCCGAGGTAGGGGCGAGGCCCGGGATAGCGGGCGTGGCCCAGTATGTGCAGTATGTGGTTTTGCATGGTATGTGGTAAGGTGGGGAACTCACTAAGCTTCGTGCTTACGGTTTTCAGTTATGTTTTCAGGTACTTCCGGTAGCGGAGGGAGGAGCTCGGGGTGATCGCATGACACACACCATAGATTTGTCAGCCTGGGAATGTTTACTCTGATAATAAACATGTGTTTTGAAAACTTATACTCAGATTATGTTTTGGAATGATGTCTTTGCTAAAGTAATGTTTTATTAAAAAGAAATTTTTGGTCTTAAATTTTGGGATGTTACAAGTTGGTATCAGAGCCTTGGTTTGAGGGATTCAGGCATACTCTCGGGTGTGCCTGAACTCAAACTGAGGGGTCGGATAAAAAGTTTTCAAAAATGAAAAGACAGTTTTGTAAAAAGAATTTTGAGAACGAAAAACAGTTTTAGAAAAGCAAAAAGAATTCAGAAAGAAAGGAACTTTGAAAAGAGAAAAGAGGTGTGGTGCATGCAATCAACCGAGCTCAAGTAAGTACCCCAAAATACCCATACAAGTTTATGTTATGATTATCAGTTGATAGAACAGCATGCTAGAATAGGACTAAGGATCTAGGGATGATGCCTTATGTGCCTGTTATTTGTGCTTTTGAGCTGCATGATAGTGCTGATTAGACAGTAGTAGGATAGCCTGTTTAGGTTATGCCTGAGTTTATGAGTTATGACGCATGCTAGTTCAAATTCTTGCTACGTGGATATGATTGCTTGAGTATGTTGTGGTTAGATTTTCCCTTGTCCGAATGCTGCTTGCTTTGTGCATTGTGGGATTTTGAGTGATGGGAGTTAGCCATTAGATGGATACGTTACGTCACATGTGATCAGGGTTGAATAATCTCAGAGTACTGGAATTGGCCCTATTACGCAGCTCTCGTTTGAGTCTAACCGTTGTAGGGACGAGTCTTTTACTTGAAGGATTATCTGAGCCTCATCGCATGTGATGGTATCCAGGTGATGGCTAATTGGCATCACAAGGAGACCTTCAGCAGCTGAGAACTGGTTTGAGTTGAGTCAGAGGTTTCCCTAGGGTAAGCCTAGGATGAGATAGTGCTGGGAGCAGTAGTAGTGGATAAGGGAACTGGTGGAGTCGAAGCAATTCCTGAGGAAAGTACGGATATATGTGGAAGGTAGTATGGGCCCGTACTACTGAAAGCAGAGGATCCGTACTCGATTTGGGAAAAGCCAAGACAAGACCAGGAACCTAGTAGGGAGTGTGTTTGGTCTCGCAGCGGTGATGAGTTTCTGATAGTGATTGTGTTGTATGTTTCAGCATGGTGACATTGAGAGAGAGACCAGCGGGCGGATCAGGCGCCGGAGAGGGATCAGGCTCAGGTTCAGGGGCCGAGCAGCTCGAGGAGCGGATGAGAGAGTTGATATCAGCTGAGGTTACGCGCAGTATTCTAGCTCAGACTCCTGTGATCTTTGGCACGGTCAAGGAGGGCATACTGGAGATCTTGGAGGAGAGGCTGGGAGCCTTCCGTACTGAGATGATGGCATTGATGGGAGTGCGTACCTTGATGTTTCGAGAGTTCAGAGCCTGCGGGGCACCAGATTATCATGGGGCTCGGGACCCCATTGCTAGCAGCAGATGGTTGGCGGATGTAGCCAACGCTTTTCGTACGAGCAGGTGTCCCGAGGGGGACAAGGTTAGACTCGCTTCCTGTCTTCTGAAGGACATAGCGAAGGATTGGTGGGAGGAGATTGGTCATGCTTTGGGGGATGATGCCGCGTTGGACGCGATGACTTGGAGCGATTTCTCGGCCAGGTTCAGGGTGGAGTTTTCGCCGATTATTGAGGTGCAACAGCTGGCACGAGAGTTTCAGGATTTGACGTAGACTACTGAGACTGTAGCGGAGATCACCGTCAAGTTCAGGGAGAGGGCTCTTCTTGTACCGCAGTATGTCGCGGATGAGGAGATGAAGAAGGCCCGATACCATGAGATGTTGAGAGCTGACATCAGGGAGTTCGTGAGCAGGTCCGGCTGTAAGACGCTGGAAGATATGATTTCTCGGGCGAGAGAGAGGGAAATTGATTTGGAGCAGATCCGGAAGAGGAAGCCGGATGAGGTTCAGGTAGCTACGGGTTTGGGCAAAAGGCCCAAGGGATCGGATTCGAGATCGAGGGATCATCAGGACCGCAGTCGGTGCGGAAAGTGTGGCAGGGCGCACGGGGGCGTGTGCAGGAGTGGTAGCGGTGGTGAGTCTGGCTGCTTCAAGTGCGGTCGGACTGGTCATTTCAGCAGGGATTGTACTGTTGCCGCCACGCAGGGATCAGACATGATATGTTTTCATTGCAACCAGCGGGGCCACAAGAAGGCCCAGTGCCCCAGTTTGTCTTCGGCAGGACAGGTGATGGCACCCGCCCCTGCAACTTTGAGGATCGCAGATGGCCGTCAGGGCCGGGTAGAGGCACCTGCAGCAGGGAGCAGGGCTTTTTAGATGACGACCTTGGAGACGCGAGCAACGCCGGACGTTGCAGGTATGCAATTTCCCATTTTTTTCAGTTCTTTTATTTGTGCATGATTTCATTGTTATGGTTCTGCATCATTAGCGGTAAAAGTATTTTATTTTGATTGGTTGATTGTGATCGAGTTATATGCCATCTGCATACCTTGGATATTTGTATGGTAGTTAGGGGATGTGCTCTATTGAAGAAGGTTTCGAAGGATGCAGTAACTGTAGCATGCTTGGGAGGGATTTGGTACATTTCGCTAGTTCGGAGTGGTGCAGTGATTGTGATGGGTTGGCTAAATCCCTAGCTATGGCGGGCTTGGGTTCCTCAGTAGATGGGTTATGGAATGGTAGCAAAGATCGGGATCTCTTTGAGTATTGAGCAGCAAGGGGTAAGCAGGATCGAAGTGGGGGAGAATCCTCCGGGTATGCCCAGAGAGGAGCACGCAGACCCAGAATGAGTACGTGACCTCCGAGAGGGAAGAGAAGTAGTTCAGTGTTTGAGGGAGTGAGGATTTCAGAATGAGTACGTGTGATGGTAATGGTTAGTTATGGTTGAGAATTAAGGTTGTGGATCGCCCGAAGGACTCGCGGGAGTCGGAATAAGGATTTAGAGAGCTGATGGCACATGGGTGCCTTCGTATTAGCAGTCAGTGGTGGAAGTGTCGTAAGACTACGGGGCAGCCGTAACATTCACTAGCGGTCAGCAATGGATGGTGATGTAAGCCTATGGGTAAGCCGTAGCATTCCTTAGTAGTTCCGTTAGTGGAGTTAGGGCGAGGCCCTTATCTCCTAGTGATCAGGTGGGGATCAAGATTGGGTAAGTGGATGAGAATGACAGGGAGTTGCCTGTATAGCTCTAGAGAGGTGAGACCTTGGGAGAGACCGCTCCAGGATATAGTTGGGTGAGACCCGTGGGCGAGGCCCGTATGAGATTAGCCGTGCAGGTGATACCTGGGAGCAGGGTTGCTCAGTAGTATGGTTGGGTGAGACCCGTGGGCGAGGCCCAAGCGAGAGTGACTAGACTAGTGAGACTAGAAGGATAGAGGCGGGTGGGACCCGTGGGCGAGGCCCATGAGTTTTAGCAGCACAGGTGGGACCTGGTAGGGACCTTAGTGTCAAGTTAGGGGATCGGGGATCCCAGGTTTGTAGTGCCTGAATGGCAGGATTGATTGAGCTGTTATAGGTGGTCGAGGTTTATTTGGAAGTCGCTGAGAGCGACCAGTGATGGTGTTGGGACTAGCTACCGGTGGAAGCCGGTAATCCAGTCATTGATAGGTTGGTAGGGACCAGGGCGGTCCCAGTTTATCAGGGAGTCAGTCGAGGAATAGTAGAATTGCCAGTCAGTGGCAATGCGAGTATGCAGCGTATGGTGGAATTCAGTTAGTTGAGTCGAGGGATGCTCGACACCAAGTGTTGGCAGGAAGGAGTGTCAGTGAGTGCTGACGGTGATTACCCGTTCTGGGAATAGCGGGGGGGGGGGGGGGGTGATGGAGTTAGTGAAGGATAGGACCTTCACAGTGTCATAGGAAAAGTCGGTTATGAGGCTTTGCCTTGGGAAGGCAAGGAAATTGCGCAAGGAAAGTAGTGGAGAACCTCTGCGGGTTCAGTGCAGTACTCGGTGAGTACCAGAAGGATTATCGGTTGAGTAAGTTCTGTTTCTAAGTTGTTTAGGGTCAGGTTTGACCCGAGGGTTACCCGCAAGGTTGATGTTAGTCAGAATGACCAGGTGGAAGACCAGCGCAGGTAGGCGGCTGGTGTTGGGTATTGGAGGCAGATCGCAGGCGGTGGGCCATGGTAAACTTCGAGGACGAAGTTCAGTTTAAGTGGGGGAGAGTTGTAACATCCAAGATTTTGAAAGCCAAGAAAGTAAAGGAAACCCTAAATTTAAGAGGGACTCGGCGAGTCCAAGGAAGGACTCGGCGAGTCGGAGCGGGATCCGGGTCGAGGAGTAAGTGACCAACTCGGCGAGTCGGCCAAGTGGACTCGGCGAGTCTGGTCTGTGCGAGGAAAACCCTAAATCCGGGGCTTGGAGCCTATTTAAACGTCTCAATCTTCTTCCTAGGGCTTCTTTACTGTCTCTCACACCCAGAACGCCGCACCCTAAGCCTCCATTGTGTTCATTCAAGCTTTTAGCCATTTTTGAGTGGTTTTAAGGAAGAAGAAGGAGTGGTATTGGATCCGAAGTTTGGGGAGCATTTCAGAGCATTTGAAGGTATTAAGTCGTTTCTCTCCTCCAGATTTTCCTTGGTTATGAGTTTTGGGGCTTTTAAGCCATGTTTAAGATCAATCTTGAGCTTGAGGTCCAGATCTGAGGTTGCTACCTCAGATCCATGCTTGTTTTGGTTTAGAATCCCGTAAAGTATCAGTCATTGAGTGGATTATGGAGCCTCTTGGTCTTAAACCCTAGTTTTTGGTGCATTTTTCCTTGATCTCCCTCTCTACACGTAAAGTTTGCAACTTTACGTGAGGAGTAGGCTTGGGAAGGGTAGATCTATAGTTTGGAGTTCATGCATGACTCGGAAGTCCTCTGCATGTAAGTGGATCTTATTGGACTCGGCGAGTCCTTCGAGTGGACTCGGCGAGTAGCTTGAAGATGAGGAGGAACTCGACAAGTGGGATGAACAGCTCGTCGAGTCGGATGAAGATAGGCATGAACTCGGTGAGTTGGATGAACAACTCGGCGAGTTGGATGAAGATTGTCGTGTGCTCGGCGAGTCTGTTCTTAGACTCGGCGAGTCAGGTCGCGTGGTCCCAAACCCTTCGAGTTAAGTCTCGAGTCAGCGAGTCGAGCCAGGACTCAGTGATGTCTTTGCTTAAAGTAATGTTTTATTAAAAAGAAATTTTTGGTCTTAAATTTTGGGATGTTACATAAACGGGCCGACATTGGTGCCTTCGACCCGTTCCTTCAGGAGGAAACTCACCTCGCAAAGTTGGATGCAGAATCTCACGGTAAGGAATCTCTATCGGCTCCTCCAACGACTCCCTGGCTATCATTATCACAATAACACCTAGTCAAAATCCAATAATCCTTCTTAGGGTAAAATGACCATTTTACCCCTGGTCAAAGTCAACATTCAAATTCAACAGTCTGGGTTGACTCAATTCGCCGAGTTCCATAAATCAGAAAACACTGAAATCGCAATCGAACTCGTCGAGTTTCTCCAATCAATAGAATCGAGACTTTCAAACTCCACTTGTCGATTCCGCCCTGGAACTCGTCGAGTCTTACCTTCTACAGGGTCAGGGTATTTCGACCCAACTCGTCGAGTTCCTTTATGAACTCGTCGAGTTCTTCAGTCTATTAAGCTATCTTAATAGATTAAGCTCCTATACTTCAGATCTAAGCTCCATACTTCATATACATACTGAAAATGTCCTTTTAAGGGTAAAATTTCCAACTTTACCCATTAATACCCTTCCTTAAATGGATTTAGCTCAAACCCTAACTCTTTAAAACCTAGATCTTGATCCATAAGCCATTAATACTTCAAGCTAAGGCATACAAACTGAGATCTAGACCCTATACACTACATGAACACGTAAAGTCTCTGACTTTCTATCCATGCATGGCCTTTTGGAGCTTAAAAGGCCAAAATGATATCCTAAAGCTTGCATAGGGCTTCAATGGCCATAAAGTTTGCATCTTTATGCCAGGAAATCCCTTCAAGGTCCTAGATCTGGAAGTATACTCACTTAGGACGTCCATTTCCCAAGGACCATGCTACTTGGACCAAACTCAATAAATGTGAAAATGAAGAGATCTAAGTAATCATTAAGCAAGTTTGAGACTTGCTTACCAGAAAATGTTGTAAACAGAGTGAAGTTTTTGGATCTAAAAGCTTTCTCTTGGGCCCTTAAGCTTCTCCTTCTTCCACAAGCTTCAATACACAAGTTTTCTCTCAAAATGACTCACAAGCTCACACAAGGCATTAGGGTTTCGAGATTTAGGGTTTGGGACTTGGAGGTTGTAAATGAGGCCAACCTATGGAGGTTAATGTGTTTAAATAGGTTTCAAACCCCCGAAAATTAGGGTTTTATTCTGCCAGTCCTACTCGTCGAGTTGAGACTCTCAACTCGTCGAGTAGACTTTACAACCAACGTCCAATTCCATTCCAACTCGATGAGTTTGGGGCCTCCAAATCATTGAATTTCTATACAAAAGTGAATAAATCTTTAATTAAATACATACTAGGACCTAGGCATTACAATTCTCCCCCAATTGTCTTAGACTTCGTCCTCGAAGTCTGTTGCGTTGGGAAATAAATCCGGATAGTGCTCCCTCATCTCCTCCTCGGGCTCCCAAATCCACTCTGAGCCCTTGCGGTGCTGCCACTGCACCTTCACCAACTCTACCCTCTTGTTCCTCAGCTCATTCGTCTTGCTGTCGTGAATGGCTACTGGTCTCTCGATGTAGTTCAGACTGTCATTAACCTGGATATCCTCTAAAGGCACGACTGAAGAGTCATCCACTAAGCACTTCCGCAATTAGGAGACATGAAAAGTGTTGTGGATCTGGCGGAGCTCTGGTGGAAGATCCAAACGATAAGTAACTCAGCCCACTCGAGCCAAGACCCTGAACGGACCGATGTACCTGGGGCCCAGCTTGCCCCACTTCCTAAACCGGATGGCACATTTCCAAGGTGACACCTTCAGGAGGACCATGTCGCCAACTTGAAACTCCAAGTCTGAACGGCGCTTATCGGCATAACTTTTTTGCCGACTCTGAGCAGTCTGAAGCTTGCTCCGGACCTGTTGAATCTTCTCAATGGTCTTGAGTACTACCTCAGTACTCCCCATGATTCTCTGACCGACCTCACCCCAATAGATTGGGGTCCTAAACTTCCTACCATAGAGCATCTCGAAGGGAGGTCAATATATGCTAGCATGGTAAATGATCTCACAATCGTATCGGAGCCGCCACTACCTTGCAGATAAGAGTATCGGCCACCACATTGGCCTTGCCTGGGTGGTAAATGATCTCACAATCGTAAATGATACAACAAACCCCATAGAGGTAATGCTGCCAAATCTTGAGGGCGAAAACTGTTGGATTAGGTGTCTAAGCCCATAACTATAATTGGTATGTACTTGAACCGAGAGTAGCATAGTCCATTTCGGGTTGCATTCACCAAAACATTTGATAGGATGGATATTTGAGAAAGAAGTTATTTATGATTTATTAATATATTATAAGTAGAATATATTAATTGAGAAATCATAAAATTTCATTAGTATTGATCAAGAATTAATTTGGAATTAATTTAGTGACCAAAAGAGACTAATTAAATTAACGGGACTGATTATATAAATTAGTGATACATATAGTTCGGGCCAATGATCCATGATTGATTAGTGATGGACTAAGTTTATGTGAGAGTCCATGAAGTGTTAGTCCATAGGGCTAATAAGTTATTGGATTAAAAGCCCAAGGGAATTAGGGGTTACAAGTTGAAACCCTAGGAATTCCAAACTATATATTGAACCCCTAAGCTTGCAAAATCGCCCCAAGACTCCTAAGGTGTAAGCCTAGCCGATTTGAGCTTCATAAATTTTCTCTCATATTCATCTTTTGTTCATGGTGTCTTGTGAACCATTTGAGGCATCACACTTGAGGTGCTAAGCTCTTGTAAGGCCAAATTCTACAAGCTACAACAAGAGGTATTCTTATAATTAGTTTTTGTGTTTCAAATATCTATGTTGTATGCTAGTTATAGGTTTCACGCTTTGGATGATTTTTATTGCATGTATAACTAGATAAAACTTAGATCCGAAAGCATTAGGGTTGTATGTGCACCATAGGAGTGTTATGTTGGATTATTGTCTAAGCCTGTAACTATATTTGGTAAGTACTTGACCCGATTGTGCATGGTCCTTTTGGGTTGCCTTCACCATAGCAACTTGACAGGGTGATTTATAAAGAGAGAAGCGATATTATTATATTAATATATTATGAGAATAATATATTAAAGGAATAATAATATTATTTGATTGATGTAAGTCATAAATTAATTAAGAATTAATTTGGTGACTTAAAGAGGTTAATTGAATAAAGGGGCATAAACTGTCAAATGTGTGACAATTGTGTTTTTGGGCTATAAATCCTTATGGATATCAGGGTGGACGAATTTTAGGGTTGGATATCTTAAATTCGTCCATGCCTCATATCTAGAAGGATCTTTGGATTGCTTAGGGCCTGAGTTATTCAATTAGGGTTAAGGGTGTAACCCTAGTAGCTCATAGTATAAATAGACCCCATGGGTGAGGGAAATCGGCCACTCTTGCAAGATAGAAACCCTAGAGCCGATTTCCTCACTTCCCCTCTCTCTCCAAATCATCCTCTTGCTAGGTTGTGTTAGTAAGCCATTAGAGGAGTGATAATTGTGACTCTAAGCTCCAAGAACAAGAAGATTCAAGCAAGCAACTTAAGGTATTCTTCTAGATCTGATTTCATATGTTATGATTCAATTGTTTACACTAGATCTAGAATTGTAAGCCTTGGATACATTGCATGTTCAGTTAGAGAAACCTAGATCCAAGCATTAGGGTTTGCATGTGCACATAGGAAAGTTCTTATGGCTCAAACCCATCAGTGGTATCAGAGCTTTGATTGATTTCTATTGAATATGTGCTTTGGTTGATTGTTTTTTGCTCGAAAAATAGTTTTTTGTGCCTCTGACTGATGAACTCGGCGAGTCCCATTGTGGACTCGACGAGTAGCTCCAACTCGGCGAGTTCATAGTGGAACTCGGGGAGTTTTAGCGTCAGTTAGAGTTGATTTCGGGATTTCTTGCTGTTTTGCTTGAGGATACTTGCCTTAATTGCTTTGGGTCATTAATATCCGAATTTTATCATATATTTGAGTATATTCTTGACCAAACAAAAAATAATTACCATTTGATTGAATGATAATTTCATTATATGATAATAATTGATTATTTGAATTAAATTGATAAATTGTGTTACAAGTAATATTGACTGGTCAAATTTAGATAATCATTATATTAATTAGTTGATTTATATTATTTTCTATTTGATCTTTATGTTTTGAAAAGTTCAAAACTTGTCCTCAAGTTTTGAAATTTAAGTTTTGTGATTAAAAGTTTAATTTGAATAATTTAAATTTCAAACCCTAGAATTTTACAAGTTTAAAATTCAACCCTATACTATTATATTATTACAAGCTTTATATATATATATATATATATATATATATATATATATATATATATATGTATGATTTGAAAATGCTAGTGTTACCGTTAGTAGGCCTCATTCACGAAACCAGTCTATAAGTTGGGTATAAGGTTGCTGCCTATAAAATGGCGCTTAATGAGTGTACACTCACACCCACCGCTTGCTTGACTGGTGGAGGGTTGTTAGCCGAACGGGTAGGATAGGGCAATCCTCTCCTCATTAATAAGTATAATGAATCTATATAAAGTAACTAAAACTTTTCATAAAATTCCCAATCTTAGTTACTTTAGGAAAAGTGAATTGATGCAATCCCATGAAATTACACTTTGTACCCTTGCTAAGAAGTTAGTGGAGCGTGTGTGATTAACCGGCACACTAATTGGTTCTAAGAAAAAGAGGCAAAGGTTGACTCATTGTTTTTCATAGTTCGATGGAGCGTGTGTGGTTAATCGGCACATCGAATAGGTGGCTGTAACAATGAGGGCGCCATGTATATTTGCATGGTTATTCACACTGCTTTGTGATCCTCGGCATCCCAATCACAAACTAGAGGGGCATATCGAGATTTAAACATGCCATTGAAAAGTTCAATGAATCTCAAAGGAATCTAGGAGTTTTTCAGTACATTTAAAACTTAATCTCTTTTATGTTTTTCATGGTGGAGAATTAGTGAATCGTCATTCACTTACCTTCAAATTATTTGCATATTGGATTACAGCATCCCTTTTCTAGTATGTAAATAATGTTGTTGGATCCTAGCCCTAATTTCTCATTTTGGGTGTTTAATTAGGGATTCAATTCTAATCAAACTTTTTTCTTTTCTTTTTCAGATGTCAAACTCAAACAACAACAATGCTTCCGGCTCGAACTCCTCCGGCTCGTTCTCACTCATGAATTTGTGTGAGAGAGTGATTTTCGACGGGTCCAATTTCAATGATTGGATCTGCAACATCCGAATGGTCAATCGTTACGAGAACAAAGAGTATGTCCTCGATAAGGAGCCGAAGGAGGTGAACAACAACACTGCTACTCCCGAAGAGATCACTGCCTTTGAGGCTCTTGAGCGTGATGCTACGAAAGTCCATTGCATCATGCTAGCGACCATGACTGCTGAACTTCAAAAGTCCTATGAGGAATACTATCCCAATGAGATGCATCAAGACTTGGTGGACCGTTACCATCAAAGTGCGAGGCAAGAGAGGTATGAGATCATCACTTCGATGATCACTGCCAAAATGGGCAGTGGAGAGTCCCTTACCACTCATCTGCAAAAGATGTATAGATATGTCGATCGTCTGCTAAAGTTGAATGTTAACTTTGATGAAGACCTGGCGATTGACATTATCCTTCACTCCTTGCCTCCCTGATACAACCAGTTCCGCATGACCTATCACATGAATAAGGAAGGGGTCACCTGGAGCAAGCTCCAAGGACTGCTGAGAACTACTGAGAGCAATCTCAAAGACAAGTCTGTTGCATCAACTCCCACTCCAGCCGCTGCTCCTGTTTTGGCCATAGGGCAAGGGAGGGGAAAGAAGAGGAAGGCTCCCTCCAAGAGCAACCACAAGGGTAAATCCCAAGATGGTACCTCTTCTAGTGGAACCAAAGTTGGTTCTGCTAAGCCCAACTCTAACCCTAAAGAGGCAGAGTGCCACTACTGCCACAAAATAGGGCATTGGAAAAGAAGTTGCCCGGAATATCTGCAAGCCATCAAGGATGGGAAGATCAAGCCGTCTTTTTCAGGTATTTACACAATTAAATCTAATGATTCATCACATGCTATTTCTTGGGTTCTTGATACATGATGCGGTTTTCACATATGTTCTGATTTGCAGGGACTAAGAAGAGATAGGGATGTGGAACGTGGAAGAATAAATCTAATCATGGGGAACAGAAGATTGTCGCCTGTCACCAAGATTGGAGTGTATTCTTTAGCGCTTAGTAATGGATTAGGTTTAGATTTAAATAATTGTTTCTATTTGCTTGACATGGCAAGAAACATCATTTCATTTCATGGTTTGTTTAGACAAGGATTTAGATATTCGTTTGATAATGAGAAAGGTTCAATTTATGCTTATCTAAATGGTGTTTTATATTTTGAAGCAATGCCTTGTAACGGAATTTATGAAACTGTTATGGTTGTAGATAACTTAGGAAATGATGTATTGTGTGTGGATTCTTCCAATAGTATAGATAAAGCATGCTTGTGGCATTGTCGTCTTGGACATGTCAACAAGAAACGCATAGTCCAACTCCAAAAGGATGGAGTGTTGATCTTAGGGATGATGACTTGTGCGAGTCTTGTTTGCTTGGAAGGATGACCAAGTTACCCTTCACTGGCACTTGTGCAAGGGGTGAGGGTCTATTGGATCTCATACACACCGATGTGTGTGGGCCCTTTAGATCTACCACGAGGGATGCGAACCGCTTCTATGTGACTTTCACCAATGACTATAGTAGATATGGGTATATCTATTTAATCAAGCATAAGTCAGAAACTTTTGAAAAGTTCAAGGAGTTTAAACAAGAAGTGGAGAATTAATTGGGTAGGAAAATCAAGATGCTTCGATCCGATTGAGGAGGAGAGTACCTAAGTCTTGAATTCCACGACTACCTCAAGGAATGTAGAATAGTTTCGCAATTGACGCCACCTAGAACACCGCAATTAAACGGTGTAGCTGAGAGACGTAATCGAACCTTGTTGGACATGGTTCGTTCCATGATGAGTTGTGCTTCACTACCTATCTCATTCTGGGGGTATGCCTTAGAGACTGCCGCCCATATCCTTAACTTAGTCCCTACAAAGAAAGTTTCCAAAACACCTCACGATATGTGGACAGGGAAAGCTCCCTCGTTGGCACATATCAAGGTTTGGGGTTGCGAGGCTTTCGTAAGATGAGAGACTCATGACAAGCTCGAACCTCGTAGTGAGCGGTGTATTTTCATCGGCTACCCGCAAAAATCCTTTGGATATCTCCTCTATAGACTGAGTGACAATGTTTTATTCGTTGCGAGGAGAGGGGTTTTCCGAGAGTGAGAACTCATAAGCCAAGGGGACAGTGGGAGGCAAATCGATCTTGAGGAGATTCAAGAGTCGAGCAATGAAGGAACCTCTAACGCTGGCACTCAACCCGATGAGGAAACTCCAGTTGAACCGATTGACAAGTCCTTACCTCTTAGACGTTCCGAAAGAGTTAGAGTTCAACCCCATTTATATGGTTTTCATATCACTACAGAAGGGGACACGTATATTAGTGATAGTACACTAATAAATTTAGATGAACCTAAGAGCTATAAGGAAGCCATGGCAGCCCCGGAGTCTGAAAATTGGAAAGAGGCAATAGACAGCGAGATTTAGTCCATGTACGACAACCAAGTTTGGAATTTGGTTGACCATGTTCCCGGACATAAGACGGTTGGGTTCAAGTGGATCTTCAAGAAGAAGACCGACATGGACGGGAAGGTGCACACATATAAGGCGCGATTGGTTGCGAAGGGCTTTACTCAAACTCCCAGAGTTGACTATGATGAGACCTTCTCACCAGTTGCCAAAATAAAGTCTATTAGGGTGATGCTGGCCATTGCTGCATTTCATGATTATGAAATATGGCAGATGGATGTCAAACCGCTTTCCTTAATGGGAACTTGGCTGAGGATGTTTACATGGCTCAGCCAGAAGGTTTTGTCAATGCGAAGCATCCCAATAGAGTGTGCAAGCTTGAGAATTCCATTTATGGACTTAAGCAAGTGTCTCGCAGATGGAATCTTTGCTTCGATGAGAAAGTCAAAGAGTTTGGGTTTGTACGAAGCGAAGATGAATCATGTGTATATGTCAAAGCCAGTGGGAGTATAGTTAGCTTCCTCGTATTGTATGTCGATGACATATGGCTCATAGGAAACGACATCCCGACTCTGCAGGAAGTTAAGTCCTTGCTTGGGAAGTACTTCGCTATGAAGGACCTCGGAGAGGCTTCCTATATTCTGGGAATAAGGATAGTGAGAAACCGAAGTAAGAGACTAATAGGACTTAGTCAGAATACTTACTTGGAGAAAGTAATAAAACGTTTTAGTATGGAAAACTCAAAGAAGGGAGAGTTACCAATCCAAAGTAATGCCAAGTTGAGTAAGATTCAATGCCCGAGTACCGAAGTTGAGATAGTAGAAATGAGCCGAGTACCATATGGTTCCGCAGTTGGCTCGATTATGTATGCTATGACTTGTACTCGCCATGTTGTGGCCTTTGCTTTGAGAATGGTCAGTAGATATCAAGGGAACCCTGGCAGAGCACATTGGACCGCAGTCAAGAACATTCTTAAGTACCTTCGGAGGACCAAGGAATGGTTTCTAGTCCTCGGTTGGAGTGATGACTTAAAGGTGCGAGGGTATAGTGATACCAGCTTTCAGACCGATGGGGACAATTTCCGTTCGCATTCGGGCTGGGTCTTTACCCTTAATGGAGGAGCAGTGACTTGGAGAAGTTCCAAGCAAGAAACCGTAGCTGATTCAATGTGCGAATCATAGTACATTGCAGCGAGCGAAGCGTTAAGGGAGGCAATATGGTTGAAGAACTTCATTGGAGACCTTGGAGTTGTACCTGCCATAAAGGAGCCTATGGGCATTTTGCCAATGAGTGTCCGTCCAACAAGAGGATGTGTTTTGGTTGTAATGAAGAGGGGAACATTTTGAAAGACTATCCGAAGAAGAAGGAGGCAGCTAAGCCCAACATTCCACCAAAGCCGAAAGCAAGAGCCTTCCAGATGACACTGGAAGCTGCGAAAGATGAAGTTGATGTCGCTTCAGGTACCTTTCTCGTAAACGAATTACCTGCTCAAATTTTGTTTGATTCTGGAGCCAACTACTCCTTTATTCCGCATGAGTTTGGTAGAAAACTAGCTTTGCCTGTTGATAGACTAGATAATGCTTTATTAGTCAAAGTTTCTAGTGGCAAGTTTGTACTTGTTAGCCATCGTATGAAAAACATCTTAATTGACTTGAATGGGAATAAGTTTCACGAGGAATTATTGCCTATCGAACTTAACGGTTTCGACATCGTGTTGGGAATGGATTGGCTTAGCGCCAATGATGCCGAAATATTGTGCAGAAAGAAGATAGTAAAAGTAAACCCGCCAGGGAAAGAGTCGTTTATCGTGTATGGGGACAAACGCAGAGTAAATTCTGGAATCATATATCTAATGAAAGCCAGAAAGTGTTTGACCAAGGGATGTACATCATATTTAGCATTCGTGATTGATGCTAAGAAGGAAAATAAGGTGATACAAAATATTCCAGTGGTGTGTCATTATCCGGAAGTATTTCCCGAAGATCTTCCTGGATTACCACCTGATAGACAAGTGGAGTTCAGAATAGACTTGTTACTAGGAACCATGCCAATAGCAAAAGCACCGTATCGATTAGCACCGACGGAGATGAAAGTGCTGATGATGCAACTTCAGGAGTTATTGGACAAAGGTTTCATTAGACCTAGTTCATCGCCCTGGGGAGCTCCGGTGTTATTCGTAAAGAAGAAAGACGGGAGCATGAGAATGTGCATTGATTACAGAGAGTTGAATAAGGAAACAATAAAGAATAGGTATCCGTTGCTAAGGATTGATGACCTGTTTGATCAAGTGCAAGGTTCGAGCTATTTCTCAAAGATCGATCTAAGGTCAGGATATCATCAGCTAAAAGTGAGAGAGCAGGATATCGAGAAGACTGCATTCAGAACACGATATGGACACTACGAGTTTTTGGTTATGTCATTTGGACTAACCAATGCTCCAACATCGTTCATGGATTTAATGAATCGGTTTTGTAATCCATTCCTTGATAAATCTGTGATAGTGTTCATAGACGACATTTTGGTTTACTCGAAAAGCCAAGAGGAGCATAGCAGACACTTGCGAGAAGTGTTAGAAGTTTTGAAGAAGGAGAAGTTGTATGCAACACTACTAGAAAAAAGCCCTTTAATGACGCGCAAACAATGACACTCTCTAATAGAAGACGCGCATTTGTGTGTGCCCTAAAAAATAATGTCAATTTTGAAAAATTTGAAGGATAGAAGGCACACATTTGTGCGTGCCCTAAAATTAGTGTCAAAAAAGAAAAAAAAGGAAATGCGGAGGGCGCCTTTTATAAAATATGTGTCGTCTAAATGTGTCGCTTTATAATATTTTAATGAAACACGCGTTTTTAAGGCGGGATTTCACCCGCCTATTGAATCCTAAAAATTAAACCCCCCCTCCCCGCCTCTTCTAATTAGCAAGAAAATGCCCTAGGCGTTCGTCTTCATAGCAACATCGCACCACCACCTAACCTCCGATCTCGCACCACTAAGTGTCTCCAACCATCTTCTCTAACCATTCTTTACTGTTGCACTGCACCGATAATAAAACCCCCATCACTATTTTAAACCACTCGTGATACGCATCCTCACCCTCTCCTCTAGATCTTCATTCTCTGTAAAAACCCTTCTACCATCAATCATCGATTTGCACTCCCAGAAATTACAGAATGAAATCCCAAAAGAATTATAAAAATCCTGCTACTAAGAAAAACCCCAAACAACAGGTTGTATTTTCCCTAAAATTCATGGATTCTCTCATGCGATTTTAGCGATTTTCATTTCCCCCCTTTTTTTGGCATCGATCACTTCTTAGGCTGTCTTTGGCCTTCATTTTTATTGTATCTTGTTTCCCTTATTCTCGTCCACCTATGTTTCCATCTTTCATCTTTAAGTTCTTCTCATCAATGGTTCAGACGATTCATATGATTCCAGGTCAAGGAGGAGGAAGAAGAGCTATTGTTCACGTTCTGGGATTAGAAGCAGGAAATCGAAGAAAGATATGATATATCTATATAATATATGTATTTATGTTGCAGCTTCTAGTTCTCGCAATCCTACTCTAGATAATGCTCTCACCAGACTCCAACGATGTATTTCATTAGACATCAGACAACCTTCTCGAGTCCAATTTTATAAAGGCTATATGTTCAATCGCATTCCAGAACTTGTCTCTGAGCTTGGGATTCTCTTGTCTATTTTTGATGAAATTAGTGTTTTGATTAAGGAAGATAGCTCCTTCAAGAAAGAACTTATGATGACTCCCTTTGTCCTTACTAATATTGGATCTTTGCAAGAACCACAAAGGTATATTCTAAATACATTTCCATTATATATATATAATTCAGTTTTAATGAGTTTGGGCCAGATGACGAAGCAAATAACTACTCAAGGAACACTCCTAATGCATTGCATGAAGATTATGTAGGCAAGCTGTTCGATGAAATGCCAGGAGACTAGTTTTTTTCTGAACTAAAAGTCATCAGATGGTATCCTGTTTCTGTTGACCCACCTTTGTCTGATTGAAGTTGACATGGGAATTCCTATATGCTTCCCTCATGTATGTGTGCCTCCTTGTCATTTTTTGGCTATTTCAATAAAAAAATTAAGTTTTTTGGAGCTGATTGAGAAATCTGAATAACACTTTGTTTGTTATTAGGTCGTACAGAGCATCATACGTGAGCTTGAATCAGAAGGGGCGCTTCCAGGAGCATTTTCAAAAGTATTATGTTGCAGTTATGCCATACTTGAAAGCTATACTCATGAATGCGACTGATAAAGCTAATTGTATGCTTCGTGCCAAATCCATGGAGTGTATTAGTTTAGTTGGAATGGCTGTTGGAAAAGATAAGTTCAAAGATGACGCTAAACAGGTATACTTATATATATTTATAAATATGTAATTCAAAAATGTTTTTATTCTTTCATCTTGGAAAGTTATAATTTATTACATGTTTCTAGGTTATGGATGTCCTTATGTCACTTCAAGGTTCCCAATTGGAGACAAATGATCCAACAATAAGCTATATGTTACAAGTATGCTTCTTTTCTTTTTCTGTTCTTAAACTTAATCTTTTAAAACAAATTTAATTAAAGATTATAAATTTATAATTATATATTTTTGTTGTAGGCATGGGCAAGACTCTGCAAGTGCCTAGGGCAAGATTTTCTCCCTTACATGAATGTTGTGATGCCACCATTGCTTCATTTTGTTCAACTTAAACCAGATGTTACAATTACTTCTGCTGATGATTCAGATGATGATATTGACGAGTCTGATGATGAAAGGTGTGATTTTTAATAAATGAAATGTTTGAATGAGATTTAATGACCATTTTACCCTTTGATATTGCAGCATTGAGACTATTACACTTGGAGATAAGAGAATAGGGATCAAAACTAGTGTCCTTGATGAGAACGCTACATCATGCAACATGCTATGCTGATGAATTAAAAGAAGGGTTTTTCCCATGGATTGATCAGGTGAAATGAAATTCCTCTTTTACCCTTTCTTGTCTTTTTACATTTGAAAAAAATCGGCTTAACTTTTTAATAAAAAACAGGTTACACCAACATTAGTACCACTTCTTAAATTCTATTTCCATACAGAAGTTAGGAAGGCTACAGTTTTAGGTGAAATAAAATACCTCTTTTACCCCTGAAGACTAGATGTATCATATTCATGTATGTACCACTTATACCATGATAATAATGATGGTGGACCTGGAGCAATATTATTAATTGGAAGTTTCATGTTATCATGGAATATGCTATCATTAAATCGTCTTCATACATGCATTTATTGTCTAGAACACATTCTAATGTCAATATTATCTCCTATATTAGGTATGGAAGAAGCTAGTAACTGAAAAATCATGATTCAGGTACTACCACAAGCAACTGTAGTGTAACATATCTATGAAATATCTACACTAAGTGACACTTATTGTAATCATTGACAGAAAGGGTGACACCATTACTAGATGACTACATGCAAGGTAATGCTACCCTAAGAAATGACTTACACAATGCACTATCCCTATGTTGTTTGATATATCTACATTTGTGTGAATGCATGAACAATTAGGATATATACTTCAAAAAAATGATGATGGATATCACCAAATTGGTTATGATAACAACATACCTCAAAATTTATGTTAAATTTTTAAGGAAAATTGTAGGAAATAACAAGGTACGCTATTAGCTCCAATGGATGTCATCAAATAACTAATTTTCCCTTATACATCTTCATATCACTTTATCTTTCTAATGTTCTAATTTGTTGTTAATTGTGCAGACACCTGAGATTCTTCATTTGTTAAAGCAGATCAAGGAGAAGCTGAAAGAAGTTGATCAAATGATAAATTCATAAGTCGTTTCTATAAACACCACCATCCAACATATTTGCTGATGTGAGCAGGCATGAAATCAAACAACTAAGAATTGGATAGGTAGATGGGCCAACATATGTCAATCATAATTAAATAATGTATATAATATATTTAAATTAAAATTTCTGCTGGCTGGAACTCTTTTTGACTTCACAGACTCCACAATCCAAATTTCATGTAGGGTTATTTTGGTAATTTACTGCAGGCTGGGACTCTTTATGCTAGAAATTTTTAGTTCCCTGTACTTAGAGAGGTAAATATATACTCTGTTACCCATCATTTCCAAAGTTCATGTAGGTTTATTTTGGCAATTTACCATTTTGTCACTTTCACAGCCTCCACAATCATTTCTCACCTCCACAACCACTACCACTGATGTTTCAAAAATTTTAATTTCTGATCCCTTGTTATAAAACTCCCAGAATTTACAAAAATCTTCCTTTTAATCATAGATGACATAGAAGATTTTCACTTTGTACTACTAAAGATGATGCATACAACAGAGGTAGAAGAAGCTTTGATGTTGAAAACTATGGCAGAAGAAGTAGAAGCTCTGATAGAGAAAGGGAACAACATGCTTATGATGATGGACACTATTCATCAAGGGGTGTGTGTGTGTGTGTGTGTATATATATATATATATATATATATATATATATATATATTCTTTGTTTATGTCGGACCCATTGTGGTGATGTGTTTGTTTTTATTGCAGAGGAAGCAATGTGAAAGCTGATGATCAATCTCAAAAATCACCAGAAGGGGTACCTCCTACTTATGAAGATGTTGTGGCTCCATTATTCACATTGCCGATTGTATGAACTTAGAGGTATCATCAAACAAACTATATACTTTATCTAGATTCAAATATATTCATATTTAAACTCCATTAATATTCTAAATTAGTTTATTATATAATTCATTAGGCATGGAGGGTACCTAAAGTCTTGCGTCCTTTATATGAATCTCCAACTATTCTTGCTCAAAAAACAACAATGATGGTAATACAACATTTCAAATCCATAACGTTTCCAAATATACCCTTATGTCATTTTACTTAATTAATAGAAAATTGAATATGTGGCAGGATTTACGCCAGCTAAGACAGATAGCTCTATAAGCTTAGAATTCTAGTAGTGCAAATTAGGAGAGAATACCTGCAACATTAATAGGATTAAGTCAGAGGAAATCCATAAGGACCATTTTGCAATTTGATAAGTTTTAAGGGGGTTAATTTGTAAATTTTTTATTCTTCAAGGGTTTTAATGAAGCTCTGAATGGGTTTTCTGATGAGGGTTGGTCATTAATGGGTAATGATGGAAATTAAGATGTTACTATTCTTGTGAATACTTCTCATTAAAAGCTTATGGGGTTGAATCTTTCATTTGGAAATGGATTTGCACCTATTAGTAATGATGTGATGTGTGCAAAAGCTTCAATAATCACGGGGTAGTTATGTGATTATTGTGTTTCCCATTTTTCCCTTTGATTATCTCTTGTATTTTTCATAATGTCATATCTATACACTAGGGGTTAACTTTGACATAGTTTTCTTCTTTTTTTCATGTCACCATAGCTAACTGAATAATTGTCAAAGGTAGATGAGAACCTGAAGTTGATAGAATATCTTCTAGAAAGCAAAGTATTGACTAAACCACCTCAACACTCAACCCCTTTTACATTGTTTTCATCATATTGTTACATATAACAAGATATACTTTTTTGTTATTGTAGAATCTTGAAATCAAGAATATCAATGATGAAAAGAAAGCATCAATGGCAGCACAGTTTGCAAAAGAAGCCACTCTATGAAGAGTTCATGTTGCTAAAAAAGATGATGACATGTCACCAATTGAAGCCATTCTTGCACCATTGGAGGTTGACCTCAAACTTGCTTGATAAAAGGTATGTGCTACAAAATAATTTTAGAAACTATAAAAATCTCATGCTTCCTTTTTGTCTTTCAGATTGCAAAGTTACCAGATGACAACAAAGCATTAGATGGATTGACCAAGTTAAAGGAAGCTGCTTTACTTGACGCTGAAAGGACTGTTTAAGTTGCATTAGCAAAAGCTTCAATGGTGGATAATCTTCAAAACAAGAATTAGGAGTTGATGAAACTGATAGAAATTTGTTAGGTATGATGCTTTTAATATTTAAATCTTTAAATAATATCGATTTCATGGAGGAAAATAAAATTATGGTTTTGTTTTTTAGGAGGAAAATAAAATTATGGATAAAATGCATCGACAAAAGGTTGCTGATCAGGTGGAAAAGCTTACACAGACTGTACGTGAGTAACTGATCACATGGCTAACCATACCTACAAATATTTTTAATCTTACCAAGTTTCCAAACAGTAGATCTTTAGAGAAAAGATTGACATCGAACATACATTTCTAAATTAGTGGTCAAGTGAAGCAGGTGCATCAACTCACCAAGGGTTGCTTCACTTTGACCATAAATAATGGTGAAAAAAAAGAATAACTATTAAAATATAATAGTTATCTGTATTAAAAATGTGTAACCTCTTGCCCCTTAATTATATTGTTTGTGTCCCGCCCCTTATATTAAATTGAGAAAAAAATAACAAAAAATAATTACAAAAATTTCAAAATCTTGAATAACATAATCTTATATCTTCATCATTTAATTGTGTTTTATTAATTATACATACATGTTTATATATCTGGTTAGTCATGTTCTTCTTGAAATATCTGTTTGTTACAACAATGGGATTCATCCAAGTTGATAAGACTACATATTATCTTTTGGATCCCCTTCAAAGGTGTCTCAAGGTAACATAACATATCTATTTATTGTTGGAGTCTTTATATATTAAGTACATGCAATCAGAATATTGACACCTTTATATGTAGTGTGTATTTAAATAGTGATTTGTATGATCTTGTAGGACCTAGATGCATTCACTACAGCTATTGTTGTGAGTCTTGCCTTCTCTTTCATTTCTACTTCGTTAGTTGTTGGTATTATGAAGGTAGGCCACTCTCCAGTTGTATTTTTCACATAATTGACAAGGAGCTGTTGTATCTATTCAGACTAGGCTTAGAGAAATGGTTGCAAGAGATGAGTTCAGAAGAAGAAGAAACAAGGCTGCAACTATAGTTCAGGTACTATGGATGAATTATGTTTGTAAAGTATTTAAGAAAATGATTAGAAACAAGGGTGAATTTGTACAGATTAGTTAGCTACTTGCAAGTTGATCTTGAATAAGCAAAGGGCAATGGATTGTATTTTTTGTATCTAATTTGTTTGTAAATTTTTGTTACAACTTCTATTGATTTGTTTTATCTTTTCATGGAACAATTATTTGTATGACATTAAATTTATGCAATGGATTCTATTTTTTGTATATGAAATTTTATTTTCTATTATGAAACATTAAATACAAATTTAATTTGAAAATAAGTAAATCTATAAATAATATTTTTTCAAAACATTTAAAATTATGATACGCAAAAATGTGTGTCATGTTCATTTATGACATGGCCTTTCTTGACAGGGCTTTCTTGATACGCATTACGTGTCATTAACACGCACGTCGTAAGGTTATGACACGCGAATGCGTGTCGTCTTCCTTTATGACAGTGCCTTTCTTGATACGCATTGCGTGTCGTAAACGCGCGTCGTAATTGGGCGTCGTAAATGAGCGTCGTAAATGCACGTCGTCTCTCTTTATGACAGGGCCTTCCTTGACGCGCATTTGCGCGTCGTCTGAGCCTTTTACGACACGCAATGAGCTTCGTAAAAGGCTGTTTTTCTAGTAGTGCAAAGTTCTCCAAATGTGATTTTTGGATTTGGGAAGTCCAATTCTTGGGTCACGTGGTCAACCAGGAAAGGATAATGGTTGATCCAGCAAAGATCGAGGCTGTGATGAAGTGGGAACAACCGAAAAGTCCCACGGAGATCCGAAGCTTTTTAGGATTAGTTGGATATCACCGAAGGTTTATCCAAGGCTTTTCTTCGATTACTACTCCATTAACAGCTTTGACCCACAAAGGAGCTACTTATGCTTGGAGCGAGAAGCATAAGGAAGCATTCGAGAAGCTAAAGAAGAAGCTATGTGAGGCACCGATTCTTTCTCTACCCGATGGAGTCGAAGACTTCGCTATTTATAGTGATGCGTCTGGTGTTGGGTTGGGTTGTGTTTTGACCCAAAGAGAAAAGGTGATAGCATATGCGTCTCGGCAATTGAAGGAGCATGAAAAGAACTACCCGACTCATGATTTGGAGTTGGTAGTAGTAGTTTTCGCTCTAAAGATATGGAGGCATTACCTCTATGGCACGAAGTGCAAACTTTTCACTGATCATAAGAGTCTCCAATATCTCTTTAGTTAGAAGGAATTGAAGATGAGGCAACGACGCTGACTAGAATTACTTAAAGACTACGACTGTGAAATACTTTACCACCCCGGTAAAGCTAATGTTGTTGGTGATGCTCTCAGTCGGAAAGTCAATCTTGAAAGAAAAAGGCCAAGAGCGTTGAGAATAGAAGTTGTCTCAATCATTGTGGAAAGTATTAGGAAAGCTCAAGAGGAAGCTTCTGAGAAGAATGACCGGAAGGAGGAACGTTTGGGTAAAACGTTGGTGTTCGGTATAAATTGTCATGGACTAAAGGTGTTCCAAGATCGGATTTGGATACCTAAGACGGGAGGAGTCAGAGATCTTCTGATGGAAGAAGCTCACAAAACCATGTACTTGATTCATCTTGGTAGCACTAAAATGTATAGGGACCTGAAACCTTACTACTGGTGGCTGACAATGAAGCTTAATGTTGCAAAGTATGTGGCCAACTGTGTGACTTGTGCGAGAGTAAAGACACAACATCAGAAATCGTATGGGAGTTTAGAACCATTGCCAGTGCCTATGGGTAAGTGGGAATACATTGCTATGGATTTTTTCACTAAACTGCCCAGAACGAAAAGTGGTCACGACATGATTTGGGTGGTCGTTGATCGATTCACTAAGAGTGCGCATTTCATAGCAGCCAATGAGAAATGGTCTATGGAAAAGCTTGCGAATTCTTACGTGAAGGAAATTGTGAGGCTTCACGGTGTTCCGTTAACGATTGTGTCAGACCGTGATAGCCATTTCACCTCGTGATTTTGGAGAAGTTTACAAGAGGAATTGGGTACCAAGTTGTGTTTGAGTACAACTTGCCATCCATAGACTGATGGTCAGAGTGAAAGAACAATACAGACACTTGAAGATATGCTGAGAGCATGTACCCTAGAATTCCAAGGTAATTGGGATGAACATTTACCTTTGGTAGAATTCTCCTACAATAATAGTTTCCACTCGAGCATTAAGATGGCACCTTATCAAGCTTTGTACGGGCAGAAGTGTCGTACGCCGTCTTGTTGGCTTGAGGCTGGGGAAAAGCAGTTTATGGGACCGAAGATAGTCCATCAAACTGCTGAAAAGTTGAAAATAATTAAGGAGAGAATGTTTGCAGCTCAGGATCGTCAAAAGAGCTATGCTGACAACAAGCGAAGACCGATGAATTTTGAAGTTGGAGATTCGGTTTTGCTTAAAGTCTCGCCGTGGAAGGGACTTATAAGACTTGGAAAAAGGGGAAAGTTAAGTCCAAGGTTTATTGGACCGTTTAAAGTTCTTTAGATGATTGGGAACCAAGCTTACAAGCTCGAACTAACTGAAGAACTGAATGGAATTCATAACACTTTCCATGTGTGTTATTTGAGGAAGTTCACGGGAGAAGTTCCCGACATGATTCCACTTTCGGAGTTGAAAATCGATGAGAACAAAAGGTTGATTGAAGAACCAGAGGAAATCGTTGACCGAAAGACTAAGAAGTTGCGACACAAGATGGTCGAGTTAGTGCTTGTCCGATGGAAACATATGAATGGGCCAAATCTCACATGGGAGACGGAGAGTGACATGATGAGTCGTTACCCGCATTTGTTTGTTGATGTGTGATTCCGGGGACGGAATCATTCTAAGGTGGAGAGAATTATAACGCCCGTGTTTCCAGGCTTGTCATTAAAGGCAATGTAATAGTCTAGGTTAACCCTTGTAACCCGTTTTGAAATAATATAAGTGTATTATTTGAGTATTACGTGTTTTGTGCTTAATTGTGTGTCTTAATGTAATTAAGAATAAAAATAAGCGTCAAAATGAAATATTAGATAGAGCCGATATCAATGGATGATGTTGTAGTAGTTGAGACGAGGTTTCCGAATATATAAAGAATGCCGAAATCCGAGTTATAAGGAAGAAGTTATGACCTGTCGAAGTTTCGCGACAGAACCGACAACGCTGAATGACGTAAAAGTGAAATTTACGTTAGAGCGATATTTAGCCTTAGTGATCTAAACGAAAGTCGTAGAGTTCGTTAAACCGAGAGCATGCATAAAAAGATCTTCCAGATCTGACTTCGTATGAGGAAGTTATGCTTTTTCGAAGTTTCGAATTAACAATATGCAGCCCGAATACTCGATTTGAGACTGAGCGATGCCGAAACAATCTAAACGAGAATCGAAAATCTCGTTAATAGTAGTGAAACGATAAAAAGATAGGCGAAAACGGACGTCGGATGAAGAAGTTATGAGTTTATAACAGAGTTTTTTTGTCCCGACCTACTAAAAATAAATAATAAAAGATAAACTCAAAATTAGCTGACGGAGTCCAAACGAAAGTTGTAGAGCGTAGTCTCACCTACGCGAGGATATAAAGAATGTCAAAAACAGAGTTCGTATGTAGAAGATATGAGTTTTTGAAGTTTATTAAATAATTAATATATAAATTTAATTCTTAAACCCGATATTATCCGAAGGGGAGTCACCGGACTTATCCGGGTTACGCCCAGCGTAAGGCTGTATGCCCAGCGTACAGCGAAGCATGACCAACCTCGCACTCGAGTACTCCGAAGACATAAGCAGTGACGTTTTTGGTCGCGTACGCCCAGCGTACTACGAAGTTACGCCCAACGTAACCCCGAAGCTCAGCCCCTATAAATAGCATGCCAGGGCAGCCGATCTTTTTGCTCTTTTTCTCTTCTCTTTCCCCCGTTTTGCATCGTTTTGCGTGCCAATTATATCCCGAAGCCCCGGTATCATTCCCGAGTCCCGAAGCAAGTCTCGAAGCCCCGAAGACCCCGAGAAGTGAGATTCCCGAGTCGAAGCTCTGCCCGCGAAGAGCCCGATTTTTGTGAAGATCTTCCAGATCTACCGAAGAATACTACTTCTACAAGCCGTAGTGTTGTCTGATCATCTTCTAATCAAGTGAGTGTGTAATCACTTTCTTCTAACGCATAATTATGAAGTATTTTATACGAAATATGTGTTATGTGTATATTTTGTTGTTATATGTGTGAATGTATATATTCGCTTTCTTCTATCTCATAGATATGAGTTATTCTCTTTGAAATATGTGTTATGTGTATGTGTCTCATCTGTTGGTTGGAATATGTATTGAATGAGAATGCTATACAGGTTTTAAACTATGTATAAATATATATATATATATATATATATATATATATATATATATATATATATATATATTTATCTACTAATATGTTGGGTTGAACATGAGTAGATAGTTGATGTGTGATAAACAAACGAGAGGCCTCAATGTTGTTTTTGATTCAGTCATCTAGCGGAGTTTAGATGACGACCACAGACTTTTCTAGACAATCTTGTGGAATGCTAGCAGGCTCGCCACCTGTAGGTGTTAATGAACTTGGGTGTTCATTCGTTGTACTCCATCCCCCTCATGGTTGCCTTATTTGACATATATTGCTGGGAAACCCCCGAACGCATGTGTTGTCTCCCCGATGAAATATTCTTAGACTAGGTCCCTTGTGTTAGTTGTTTTAGGTACATAAAGTGAGAATAACGGGATTAGGTAATTAGGTTATTGTTGGTTAATGAAAATAAAGTTAATTACTTATTGTGGGTTGAAAACCCTATATGCTCACTAGGCTCCCAAGTCTGACCCACTCAGTTTTATTTGTATTACAAGAAGTGGCGCAAGGGCATAAGATGGATGAATCATCAAGTTGTTTTGTTTACAAGTCTGTATATGTATATATTTGTTGAATGACTTGTAATATTATTGTTTATGCTTTATGGTATGTATTGGAACATAACATCCCGAGTTTTAATTATATAATGAAAAATGCATTTCTTTATGAAATGCTTTGGTAAATATTATTTTATCATACTTTGTTTTTGGGAACAAATTCCGCAACTGTTTTAATCAAAGGATTACTCTGAAATTATTTTAAAAGCATAAATTAAACTGGTCTTTTCTGGCCGTGATTTTGGGGATGTCACATAAGATCAGAGTTTGACAGCGTCTTTGAGAGCTACGATTGCTAGTCGGATTGTGTTTGCATTTATATTTACTAGACTTATCCAAGTGGGAGACTGTTGGATTATTGTCTAAGCCTGTAACTATATTTGGTAAGTAATTGACCCGGTTGTGATGGTCCTTTTGGGTTGCCTTCACCATAACAACTTGATAAGGTGATTTATAAAGAGAGAAGAGATATTATTATATTAATATATTATGAGAATAATATATTAAAGGAATAATAATATTATTTGATTGATGTAAGTCATACATTAATTAAGAATTAATTTGGTGACTTAAAGAGGTTAATTGAATAAAATGACATAAACTGTCAAATGTGTGATAGTTGTGTTTTTGGGCTATGAATCCTTATGGATATTAGGGTGGACGAATTTTAGGGTTGGATATATTAAATTCGTCCAATCCTCATATCTAGAAGGATCTTTGGATTGCTTAGGGCCTAAGTTATTCAATTAGGGTTAAGGGTGTAACCGTAGTAGCTCATTGTATAAATAGACCCCATGGGTGAGGGAAATCGACCAATCTTGCAAGATAGAAACCCTAGAGCCGATTTCCTCACTTCCCTTCTCTCTCTAAATCCTCTTGCTAGTTGGTGTTTGTAAGCCATTAGAGGAGTGACAATTGTGAATCTAAGCTCCAAGAACAAGAAGATTCAAGCAAGCAACTTAAGGTATTCTTCTAGATCTGATTTCATATGTTATGATTCAATTGTTTACATTAGATCTAGAATTGTAAGCCTTAGATACATTGCATGTTCAATTAGAGAAACCTAGATCCAAGCATTAGGGTTTGCATGTCCACATAGGAAAGTTCTTATGGCTCAAACCCATCATGTTATAATACAAAAAACCCAATAGTGGTATCAGAGCCATGAGTGTTTTCTGTTATATAGATGCATTGGTTGATTGTTCAAAGCAAAAGAAAATCGTTTTTTTTTTTGGAATCTGCATGATGACCACGACGTGGTCATAGTTACCATGACGTGGTGACTGTTCAGTTGGCAGATTTTCAAGTTTTTGGCCATTTTTGGATTATGATCATTACCACAAACTATTTTGGACTGTTAAAATTCGTTTTTCTTATAAGGTATTGATTATCCTCATCCAATTAAAAGATAAATTGTCAAATTATAAAATAATTACTAGATTATATGATAAACTAATTATTTGTATTATTTGATTTATCTTGCTACATGAATTGTAATTAGGTCAAATTGGTAAAAGATAATATGATTATTTTATTGGTTAAAATTTGATCTAAATGTTTTTGAAGAGTTACAAAACTTATCATCAAGTTTTGGAACTCAAAAAGTTTTTTAAGGAGTTACAAAACTTGCCATAAAGTTTGGAATTCAAAAGGGTTGCAAAAGTTACAAAACTTGTCCTCAAGTTTTGGAAATTGAAAAGTCTCATTTATGAAACATTGAATTCTAAAAACCTAGTCATTTGAAAATATGCAACTCTTGGGTTCATAACTTAAAAAATTATTTAAATAGTTTTAATTTTGAATTTTGTATTTAGAACCTTGATGTTTCCTTTGAATAGTTCAAATTACACTCTTATGAACTTTATTAAATTGATTAAATGTTTAATTAAAAGAAAAAATTAATAAATCCATAATCTTATGGTTTAAATTTAATTAAATTAAAAGTCTAATCTATTAATAGATTAAACCACCAAGTATTTTAAATGTATAAAATACACCCTTAAACTATATAAAATTAAAAGTCTAATATATTATATATGTATAAGTTAAAAATTTAGTCTTACCGTTAATAAGCCTCATTCACGAAGCTGGTCTATAAGGGGTGTTTAAGGAAGCGGCCTGTAAAATGACCGCCATTGGGTATCCACTCTTACCTACCGCACCCTTGACCAGTGGAGGGTCGTTAGTCGAACGGGTTTAGTAGGACATTTAAATCCTCATTAAAAGTATAATGAAATATAAAGTAATGAAACCTTTTATAAATTCCCAATCTTAGTTACTTTAGGAAATATGTGAATTTGATGCTAACCCATCAAATTGAAGATTGCACCTTATTGGTCAGTTAGTGGAGCGTGTGTGGTTAACCAACACACTATATAGACTAATGAAGGATGGCAATGGGTTTCTCGTAAATTATCATTGATCAATGGAGCATGTGTGGTTAACTGACACATTGATTAGGTGATTAATGACATCGAGAGTACCAAGCTAATTTGCATGGTTATTCACACCTTGTTTGTGATCCTCGGTATCCCAGTCACAAACTTGAAGGGCAAAATCGAGATTAAACATGCCCTTGAAAAGTTCAATGAATCTCAAAAGATCTAGGAATTTCATTTAAAACTTAATTCGTTTAAAATTTTGTGTTCGTGGTGGAATTGGTAAATCGTCATTTACCTACTGACAAATAATTTGCAATTAGATTATGGCATCCCTTTTCTGAATTGTAAATTATTGTGTCGGGTCCGAGCCTTAATATTTCATTTGGGTGGTATATTAAGGACTTAAATAAACTAAACTTGAATTTCTCCCTTGTAGATGTCTAGTTTTGACAACTATGGGCTTCCCGAATCCTTTGGAAAAAGCTTTCCTCATGAAGATGATGTTCCCAGAAGTCATACTTCACTTCCTCCACCTCCTCCAATAATTCTCCCTCACCCACATGTTCGTCGACTTGAAAAGTTCAAGGTCACTCAAACCCTATTGGCAAGCAAACACGAAGATGGAAAGTATGTATGTGCTCACGTCTTGGAGATGAAGTTGCATATTGACAGGATGGGAATGTTGGGTGTCGTTTTCATGAGGAAGTTGGCTGTTGACTTGGTTCTTCAGTCACTCCCCGAGTCGTATGGTCAGTTTGTTAAAGACTGCTATATGAAAGATCACGACGTGACCCTTATTGATCTTACATATTTGTTAATTGCTGTTGAATCAGCCATGATTTGGTGCACTGGTCAAGAAAATTTGACTTAAAGATCTGTATCCCAAACTTCCATGGACATTAAAAATGGAAACATTGGAAGTCCAGAAAAGTATTCTCCTCCCAATGGAAAGGGATCGACCGTGGTCAAACCGTTTGACCAAATGGTGAAGAGAAAGGCTAAGCTGAGATAGTCCCGTGTACCATTCCAAAAGAGTCTGTTTGTTTCTACTGCCAAGAGAAGGGGCATTGGATGCGAAGCTACCATATCTACCTGAAAGACCACAAGGATGGTAAAGTCAAAGTGTTTGACTCTCCTTCAGGTAAGTCCACTATCTAACTCTGTTAAGTTCCTATTTGTAGATTCTTAATACATGATGTGATAAGATTACGTTTTGATTTTTTGTAGGATCGATGAAAGGAAGCTTAAAGGAAAAGCATGCTGAGACTGATCGCGAAGAGATGGATTTCGATCACATGATTCAATGATCAGAATTTTGAGCTGCTGCTTAGGAGTTATGATAGATTGCTTAGGAATATTTAGAAACACAGTTTTCATATGTACTTGCATTGTAAGGAAAAGTTTTCCGCATTTTATAAATAAAGAAAATTTTTGATTTTATCTTATTTTATATTTCCTTACAATGACATTTGTGAAAATTGATGTTTGTATGTTTCTGTTGTTAGCAATATGGATTTGATTCTTTTGTTTGTGGTAGTGTCTAAATTTACCAAATAAAGAAAGATTCTCATCACCAAGTCCAGTTGGATAGAAACTTGGAATCATGCAACTTATATTGGGTGATGAATGAGAACTTTCATCTTTGGGAAATTAAGACTAATTCCTAGTTCACATAAAGATGTGAGTCAAGTGAAGGACTAAGGGATCTAGTACACATTGTTGTGCACTGATTAGGTCCAACACAAAGAATGATAAGACTATTCGACATGATTTACTAAGAGTTTAGTGAATATGATTACACTTACAAGATTAAGTATAATTCTGAATCATTGAAAAAGTTTCAATGTATAGCAGAACGAATGAGAATAATCAATTAGGAAGAAAGATAAAAGTTTCTTTGATCTGAAAGTAAAGGAGAGTACTTTATTATCGTGTTTTATGATCATCTTAATGATCATGAAAAACCATATCACAAATGATCCTCTAAGGACACCTTAGTGCGCTTGTATGGCTAAGAAGAGGAATCGAGAATTGTTGAAATGGTTAAATCGAAAAGGTGAATCATACTTCGTTCCAAAATCAAGTCTTAGATTCATACTCCAAGATTGTGACTCGAGTGACATATCTTAAGTAGGTTTAGAATACATCATGAAATGTGGAGTAAGAAATGGTTCTTGCTCTTGCACATTTGGAATTGGTAGTTGTGATGTTTTGGATAAGACAAAGACCAACTAAGACCAATTGAGTGAAGTGTTAATCTTGATAAGAAACCGCACTAACTCTTGAATATTTTTTTGTCAAGGAATGTTTCTTGACAAGAGAATCTTATATGTCAAGAGGTCAGTGAGAGTCTTAAAGATCTTGAAAAAAGGTTCAAGAACTAATCAAGAATAAACCTATTATTTACCATTATCACACGATTTGAGGTTTTGTAACCTATCATGTTGTTTCTATGCTCATTCCAGTTAAATTTGACTATGCATGTGAGTTCTATGAGTTCTCAATTGTTTGCATAAGGCAAAGCACATGGATCAGTGAAAGTTTATTGATTAGTATGGGTGAGCTGCTCTACAACTTAGAAGACATGGTAGGCCCTTGTGCTGCCAAGTGACAAGAAATTAAGGTTAAGTAAGTTCAGTCCATATGAGTTTGAATTTGTCATAGACCTTGTCTTATGATAGATTCACATGGATAGGAACACATACACCATTATATCTAAGTGACAAAGGTTTCTCTCCAATTCATGAAAATGATTGTGAGGAAAAAATTTCATTAAGTAGAGTTTGAGGAGATACAGTTGTATTAGTTACGTTCTCAAATTCGATTATGATTACGACATCCCTCTTCATAGATCGAATTATGAGAAATGGCAAATAGTTTGAACATTCGGGACTTATTGTTGTAAGTTCTGAAATAGTTTAGACACACATATGAGCTTTCTAATAAAAGGTGTATGAGCTTAGATAAAGGCTTATCGAAGCATTTCGTATCAAAAATCTGAACTTTGGTATGAAAGTCAATAAGTATTAATTTCTAGAAGTCCAACTGATTTCTGGATACATGTCAAAGCTAGTGGGAGCATAAATGTTATGCTAGTAACAAAATAATTGTTAAGCATAATTATTATGGTAAGTGTTGCGAGTTAGCAATGCTATTTTTAGGAAACAAAGTTCTAATTTTCAAAGTTGCAAAGTTTGAAAAGTTGTTTCGCTATAATAAGGGAAACGATACTTATAATTTATTTCAAATCTAAAAACTTAGATTGTGTCACACCCCCAAACAAGAACGGCGGAAACGTTCGGGGGCGGAGGACGTCATATTCAGTATCATAACAGTTCATAGAAAGGAAAGTACACACCACCATACATATATAAAGGTTTTTAAAACGTTTACATCATTGTATTCATTACATGCCCAAAAGATAAAAGCATAAACATCTTTTAAAAGAAGTAATTAACGCCAGCGCGTTAATCCCCAAAAGTTGATTTCCAAACCTGCTTAGCGGTTCCCTTAGAATACAAGTTATTTCAAAGAGAAAGTGTCAACAATTAAGTTGGTGAGTTCATAAGTAGTTTAGAAAGTTTGTATGTCATTCCAAATTGAGTGTATGTTTTCCAAGAAAATCCCTTATTTTCTTATAGAAGTGTGAAATTCATGAGAATATATGTATTGAATAATATGGATAGTTAAATCAAGAAAATCCCTTATTTTCCTATTAGTTGTTTGTTTTGTATACCGGGAAAATCCCATATTTTCCTAAAGTGATAGTTAGCCTAATGTCCCGGACTAAAAACCGAAAGCAAAAGACATGCCTTAGGGAGTTAGAGCATAGATTTATATAATAAAACCTATTAGAAGATTTCAGTTTGTTAGATGAAGAATAGTTTTAATAAATACTCATTCATCAATCAGAAGTACTATAATAATTGTATATCCGATGAGTTTTATAACCATACTAAACATAATATGCCTGTAGCGACGTTCTTCAGGCGTCGTAGCGTTATGACAAACTGTCACCCCAAAGGACGGACTGTAGCTAACAGTCAGGGCGCGGGATCATGACTTCCCGTATAGATCTATACACATTTGACACGTTCTCCGAACGGGAGACTCTGGTTATAGACAGGACTTGAAGCGGTACCTTTTAGCAAAAATGTATTATTTGAAGATGTACACGTCTCACGGATTCTCAACTAAGTCTGTATTAAAGTAGTAGTTTCGTATGCAAAGTTTATCCTTTTTCACAATGTTCGACAATGCATAAATCATAAGTTTTTAAAATATATTAAAACGGTTTAGCAATGAAGGATGCTTTGGAATTGCTAAATACTTTATATAAATCTAGTGCATGCAAAATGTGACAAGAGTTTTCACATAGTAGTAGTGAATTACAAGTGATTCATTCGATAAAAACGAGAACAGTGAAACTTTATGAAATACACGATAATAACCGTATGTTTACTTGTATTCCCCCCCTTAAAAGAGTATAAAAAGCATTTAAAATGTATTAAAAAAAATGTGTTTGTAAGGGTATGAACTCACCAGAAGGTTTGAAGAAAGCGAGATGGAAACCGGGCAGAATTTAGTCTCGGGAAACGGATTTTTCTCGGGATTCTCGGGAGTAAAAACGATCTTCGGGACTTGGGCAAAATGACCAGGGCTTCAGGTTAGCATAAGCACGGAAAACGAGGCAAAACGCAAGAGAAACGAGAGGAAATGAGCAAGTTTTCCCGGAACCCTCGCATCCCATTTATAGGGGCTGAGAGGCCTCGGTACGCGGGGCGTACGGGCGTACGCGGGGCGTACCCGCGCGTCATGCATGACCGAGTCCTCGACTGCCCCGGAGCTCGGATGGGACGGGGCATAGCTCGCATAGGAGGCGATGTGGTCGAACCGAGGCCCTTGATTTGAGTACGCAGGGCGTACCTCGGTTCCATCTGCCGACTCCTCTTCGGATATTACCAAGAGTTTAAAATTAAAAATATATATTAATTATTTATTAAACTTCAAAAATTCATATCTCCTTCATACGAACTCCGTTTTCGACGTTCTTTATATCCACGCGTAGGTGAGACTAAGATCTACAACTTTCGTTTAGATTCCATCGGCAAATTCCGAAATTATTTTTATTATTTATTTTTAAAAGGCCGTGTTTAAGGAATTTCTTTAGAAATTCACAACTTCTTTATCTGACGTCGGTTTTTGCCAGACTTTTTACCGCTGAATTACCATTGTCGAGACCTTCGATTCGCGTTTAGGTCATTCCGGCCAAAAGTCGCTCGATCTCCGATTCGAGTTTTTAGCTGCCTGCTGCTAAGCCGAACTTTTAAAAAAATCATAAATTCAATTTACGAAGTCGGATTTGGGTGTTCTTTTTATGTACTTTTGTAGTTTAACGATATCTATGACTTTCATTTAGACACCTAAGGTCAAAAAGTATTTTATTGAAACTTTGCGTTTTTACGTAACTTCGTGTTGTCGGTTTTGTCGGAAAACTTAGAATGGCCATAAGTTCTTCGTTATAACTCGGATTTTAGTGTTCTTTATATGCTTGGAAATCTTAAGACGATATCTACTACATAGCGTACTCCAACCAGAGCTTTTGAATACTTCATTTTTCGATGGTATCCCAATTACTTTTTCCAAGAGGTTACAAGACTCGATTTTTAATGACCTGAAATGACGGGTTGTTACAGATTGAAGTATTAATCAAGCTTAGTCATGAGCGTATATGAATACCATGTTGAAGTGTTTTAACATTGGAAATTCTATATATGGGAATATTATAGCAAAAGACTGGTCGGGCATCATGTCTTTATGTAAGACATTATGAATCATATCCCATATGCTTCGGGTATAGGATCGATTGCATATCCTATAATATTCACATGTTCAAATTTTCCAAATGCCTATGGCATTAAAAGGGAAAAAGGACCAGAATCAGATATGACTAAAGTTATTAAACAACTGTCAAGGACGATCTAAGGTTCGCTAAGGATTAGTTGCTTAAGGACAGTTGGAAATATAGTAATCGATGGACCATATTGACATTATTATGAATAGACAGGATTCTATTAATAATGAGTTGTCATATGGAAAATATGGAAATGTTTCCACAATGGGAGTTGGATATTAAGAATCTATGTGTAGGTTAGAAACTTTTGTGCAAGAAGGATGTTCAAAGGAATGTACTTTGAATTTGAGACTTCGCTTCCTTGGAATTGTTTTGTTATCAATCTCCAGTGGAAAGTTTTGTAATATCATCGGCGAAGTCTCTATGACTTTGATACCATGGCATTACAAAAGGAATCAGTTCATGATAATTTTTGTGACAACCGTCAAATTCTGGTCAATTCAAAGTCAAATAAAGTCAACAAGTCAAACCGGTTAACTCAACTAACCCTTGTGTGCTTGGGCTTACGTTATGTATTTACTAAACAACTCGCTAGAATGAGAGACCATAAATCAAAAAGTACGTACATATAGATCTCCTTAACCTAAAACTGTGGTAAGTGATGAGCCAAACCGATAAAACAATGTTGCATACTCATCGGGAGTGTGTAAGATCCTTAAACAAGGCTTAAAAGGGTTTACGGACCTTGCATTGCGAAGTCGGACACTCAAAAAGGTCACAAATGAAACCTTTCTCAATCGTTTTCACTCTATCTCTCCCTATTTAGAAATCTCTCCCAAATCTCTCCAAGAATGTAAAATCCCTCCCAAATATCTCTTTGTATGTGAAATCTCTCAAAGAATGTCAAATCTCTCCAAGAATGTGAAATCTCTCCCAAATATCTCTTTGTATGAGAAATCTCTCCAAGAATGTCAAATCTCTCCCAAATCTCTCCAAGAATGAGAAATCTCTCCAAGAATGTGAAATCTCTCCCAAATCTCTCTCAAAAGTTTTCGTAACTTTTTGAAGTCATTCGGGTCATTCCGACCCTTAAACGAGTCAAAAACGGGGCAAAAACGGACAAAAAGGGCTTAAGGACCCAAAACCCCTCTTAGGGCCGAAAGTCCTCTTAGGGACCGAACCCTTCTGAGCCGAACCCGAAGGCTGCTGAACCGAACCCGAAGGGTCCCCTTGGGCCCGAACCTCGCACAAGACCCGAACCCGAAGCCTCGGTCCATTTCGCTCCACGATGCCTTTGGTCTAGTTCGCTTCTGACTGCTTCAGACCAAGCCTACTCTTCTCGCTGTACCGCTTCGCTTCGCCTTGCACCCAGCCTCAGGAGGACCGAACCTCCGGCCCCTTTCCGAGAAGCCTCGCTGGAAGTTCTTTTCTTCTCGGTTTTTTACTACGACTTCATTTTAGCTTCGTTTTTAATTGTTTTAATGCGGGATTTTCACCCAAAACTTTATTTTAACATATAAGGACCCATAACTATTAAATTATCACGTTTTTAAGGATAAAACCTTATCCAAAAGAGTGGGTGAAGTACAAGAGGTGGAGTGTTGACTTTCCTTTATTTTATGACACAAGCAACCACCATACCTACTCCATGACTAACCCACACTCCTCCCCACCATACCTTGTCACTTCCTTGTCCTTTTTACCTCACTCACAAGCCATCCCCACATTTTTAAGAGCTGGACACTCAACCTCTCTCCTCATTTCTTTCACTTGCTCTCATTTCACCAAAAATCAAACACAACTTTTCTCTCAAACTTTTTCTCTCTATTTCAAGACTCTAAGGCTGATTTTCAAGCTTTATTCTTCTCTTGGTAAGTATAATTCATCCTCCTTGTGATTATTACACCTCATTCTACTCAAATCATTGATTTCTTACACAAACATCATCACATTCTTGTTAGATCTTCGAACCGTCAAGTGATTCTTCAAGTGTTCTTGAGTTGAACACTTCTTCTCTCCATCATCCATCTTCTAAAATCACTCAAGGTGAGTTCATACCCCTACATTTTCATGTTTTCTCAAGTTTTTAGGGGGGGAATACAAGTTAAAACACCAAGAACATAACTAAACTTTTCTAACAGCCTTCATCAGAAAAGTTCAACTCCATTCACGGACTGTTTTGGACAACTTAACCATTTTAGTTTTCAAAACTGTTTTAGGTACAAGTATTTACACTTCTTAGATTTAAAATGACTACTTGCACATCTCCACACGATTTTTCTACAATTTATGGTGATTTTTACAAAACAACCTGTCTTTTCAAACACAAATCCGGACCAGTCTGTGAATATGAGAATTTTAATACAAGTTAAAAGGCTTCCAAAAATCATGATAAAAAATCATGAGTAAACTAGACACATTTTAGGAACTCTCAGAATTTACAGATCTAGTTTTCGACTTCGTATGATTTTTCTAAAACAGTGCAGAAAGGTTAAATTTGGTTAACAACTTATAACTTTCAAAACACTTTGTAACATGTTGAGTAAAATGTTAAATCTTTGATGACTTCATATATTACATGTATTTCTTGTAATGATATATTTATATAATAGGAAATTAGTTACTGAATTTATAAGAATCCTCCATCATAACCATTAGTACAAAACAAAGCAAGATAAACATAGCTATATTGTACTATACATTTGACTTACATAGAAAGGGTTCTTATACACCACAAATAAACATACTAAACTATAACAAGTATAGTTAGGTTGCATATACATTTCAAACATTTTGATAAACTATAATAGGTATAGTTTATGATCATTTACATTACAAAAGGTTTTCACACGAAATGGGGTACATTCCAAAGTACCGGGTTTTCATATAAATGGGGTACATTCCAAAGTACCGGGTTTTCATATGAGTGGGGTACATTCCAAAGTACCGGGTTTTCATATAAATGGGGTACATTCCAAAGTATCGAGTTTTCATATAAACGGGGTACATTCCAAAGTAACGGGGTACATTCCAAAGTACCGGGTTTTCATATAAGTGGGGTACATTCCAAAGTACCGGGTTTTCATATAAATGGGTTACATTCCAAAGTATCGGGTTCTCACAAAATAGTTATTATATTTCATCTAGAATTGTTAGACTTCAACTATAATCGTGGAGCGTATATGCTAGAGTTGTATAAGAATTTGGTCTCGATTGGCTTAGAATTGGTGGGGCCCGCCTCATCTCCTGTTCCTCGTTGGGTTGTGGACCTAGGGCAGACCCACTATATTCAACGTTTTATCTAACTTAAATCTTATATAACTTATATACGCTGGACGATTATAGGGGAAATCTACGGGTCATTCTAGGGTTCATTAACGCATCATATAGAAATATTCTGTTCATACTTAACTAAGAAAATATTGGATTCTCTGGAAATCAAACTCTATCGATTTTATAAGGAAAATGGTTTCTACTTCAAACAAAACTCTTATGATCTCACCAACTTAATTATTGACACTTTTTCAAAACTACTTGTATTCTCAGGAAATCAGTGAAACATGAAAACTTCAGCGCTTTGAGGATGGGACGTTAAACCGTCAACAATTTATTTTTGTCATCATAATGTAATTGATTTTGAAACATGTAAACATATACTTTGGTGTAACTTTTTGAATTATATTTATGATGGTTGTATTTACTTTGAGCACTATTATACATGTTGTTGTGATACTGTACATGAAGTCCTCCACCCCCGGACGTTTCCGCCATTCTTGGTTTGGGGGTGTGACAGATTGGTATCAGAGTATTGTTTATAGTGAACTCAGTATATCGAACCACATAAGATATACAAACTATAAATGCATTGGGACTAAAGTCTCTGATTAAAGTTTTCAAAAAAAACTATACTTTTAGAAATAAATAGTTTTTTTTATTAAAAGTATACATGCGTGCATACATACTAAGGTTAGCATCATTCTAGAACAAAACAAAAGTAATGATTGTTGGATATCACAGGTAAGCTCGGGGATGTATAGTCAGTCTTGGGAGTGGCATAGCGTCATCAACTATGCTGGTCCGAGGAGTGATTAACATATGCCCAAGAATGGTTGTGATGTGGCTACAAGTCTAAAAACTTACCAACACTACCATAATGAAATACCATAGGGGTATTTGGTGTTATTATAATTACTTATCTGAGAACTAAATAGATTTTTATCAATAGGTCAATAATTGCTTAGTGGATACATCAAAATTATATGTACCCAGGACGTCATAGACTTAGAATCCGTGGATCTTTGCTTTACTTCCTGTTCTCGTTGGATTGGGGATTTAGAGTTAGGATCGCTTATTCGAAGGTCTATCCTGTCCCAAATACATATGACTAGTATGCACTAAACAAGGTATTGAAGTATCTAATAAAGATCATCTTAAAATTATCTAATTAGTACGTCTACTTAGTTATTCCTTCTATTTCCATTTCTCACAAAGATATCATGGCTGGATTCCATCCCCACGACAACCCGTACTACCCCAACCACGACAAAGCTGGATGGTTCGAAGAGGAGCCAAAGAATGATTACCCAATCCCTGTGGATGGTCACCAAGCTGAAGGCCTTGCTGACGGTTCTGACTCCAAACCTGAAGTGGTGAACCTACCCCCGATGGCTCTTGTTCCGAATCCTAACCCTCGTCTGGCTTTTCAAGGCCCGACGCCTCCTTGGGTAGAATGCTTGGAAACCTGGAGCGAAGAGCAAGACCAACCTATGTCGTTTAATGGAGACCGGAGCTTCTACAACATAAGCAAAGGAAGCCCAGCAGACAGAATTCCTCCAATTTCGGTCAGTAGAGTGCCCGAAATGAGATACAGGACAAAACAACACTCTATCGTATCGCAGAGGTTTATGCAAATGCAAGAATGCATACAATCTGCACCAATCGCCTTGAGCACACTCATGAAAAATCTGAGAGAGACCATGAAACCCTGCTGCAAGCACTGGCTGAAACACGAACCGAAGTCATAGAACTCCGAGTACGCCAGAGGGTGTACGAAAGGCACATGCTTGATATGGAGTGGCAACTAGCAGAACTGAAGGTTCACCAGAGGGATGACCGCCGCCAGTAGTAGATGCCTTACTTTCTTTCCCTGTTAAAAAAAAGAGAGAGAATCGTTTTTCCTATCTATGTCCTATGTGGTATTCTCTATGAAACTATCTTGTACTGTAGGTACTTTTGGTTAGGCCTTTAGGCGGCCAAAACTCTCCTGCTCCGGATGTGATGTAAGACCCTCTACAAGGTCAATTTTCCCAAGCCTGTTACATCTTAAACATCAATGACTTTGTCAGTCGGCTAAATTCTGTGACACTCTTTGTCCAAATACTTCCATCATGCTACCATAGGAGTATATCTGAAACCCACTCTAGTCAAGTTTTTGGACTAGAGTAACTTAGCTCCGGGATCATTCCCAATTCTCTTTCAAAGGTTGGATCAAATCTCAAGGTTTCACTTGGATACAAAACCTACTAAGCTCATGAAATTCATTCATATGGACTTCCTTTATGAATTACATATAAGGCATTCTTAAATCGGAGCATAATGTAGAAAAATCTAATTCAATAACAACTGACTTGCCTTTTCTAGTAAGAACTTACCATCTGATCATTCTCTTGCAAATTTTATGACAGAACCATGCCACCAAGGAAAAAAACAAGACCTTCCGGAAACTCAGCACCGCCCCCTCCGCCACCACCTCCGGAGTTTGATCCTGTGATGTTTCAGGCTGCAGTAACAGCAGCCGTGGCGGCAGCAATGTCGCAAATGGGTACAAATGGTTCCGGCGGTTTCAGATTCGGGAATACTAACTCGAATCAGGGGGACGGCACGGGGCGTACTAAGGAGTGTTCTTACAAAGACTTCACGAATAGCAAACCCGATCCTTTCGACGGAAGCGGGGGCGTCATCGCGCTGATGCAATGGTTCGAAAGGACTGAAGCAGTCTTCGAAATCTGTGCTTGTCCTGAAGTGAGCAAGGTCAAGTATGCGGCATTCACCTTCACAAGAAAATCTCTTACTTGGTGGAACGGCAGAGTTAAGTCGCTTACTCCTGCAGTGGCTAAATCTATAAGCTGGGAGGATTTAAAAGCTTTGATGCTGAAAGAATATTGCCCAAGAGGCGAAGTGCAAAAACTGGAAGAGGAACTCTGGAACCTTAAAACGTCGGGGACGGATCTCGAAGCTTATACCGCCCGATTCAATGACCTAGCACTCCTCTGTCCCGCAATGGTCACCCCAGAGGAGAAAAAGGTAGAACGATACCTTTGGGGGCTATCATCCTAGATTCATGATAGTGTATTGGCCTCAAGACCAACTACCTTCGACAGCGCCAAGGAGTTGGCACAACAACTCATCGACCATCGTGCCAGCCATGACACTACGACAACCACGCCAAGTTTTGTTGTTCATGCTGCCACAACCCTCACCACGCCAACTCCCATGAAACAACACGTTGGAACCCTTCCGAAATGCAACAAGTGTAACTTCCATCACACTGGGGCTTGCCGAAAGATGCATTGCAAAAACTGCGGCAGAGAGGGGCACACTGTTCGTTTCTGTAAGGCACCAGCACGACCCATCAACCAGGTCCTTGGCTTTGGAGTAAGCCCCGTCTGTTACAAGTGTGGAAAAATGGGACACTTTAAAAGGGACTGCCCAAGAACAAGAGTGTAACAGCCCAAAATCTTAAGTATTGTTAAATTGCATTTTGGGGTGTTTTAGAAGGGGGACTCGGCGAGTTGGAGCCAGACTCGCCGAGTAGGGTCGCAGAGTTGGTCGCGGGTTCGCGACTGGACTCGACGAGTCCAGGTATGGACTCGGCGAGTCGACGCTGTTCAGCAGAAACCCTAGCCGTTTCGTATTGGGTCGTATTTAAGGGTTGATATGTCGTCATTTCACGTCTTTTGGCCGATTGTGGAGATCCCTGGACGTCTGTGGCATCTAGAACAAGCTTGAAGACCATTATTGACCTTGAAGAAGTTGTTAGGCAAGAAGAAGAAGAGTTTTGGCCAAAGGAATATCAAGAGGATCGAGTTCTGAGGTTTGGAGACACAGAGAGGGTGTTATTCAGGTAATATTTCGAATTATCCTCTGCTATGTTGATGTGTTATGGAATTAGGGTTTATGAAACCCATTTGGTGATTTGATGGATTAGTATGTTGTTATACAAGAGTTTATACCCTGGTAATAGGATGATTAGAGGTCCAGAAGTCCCATTAGTGCGTTTTTCGGGAATATACGTATCTCAGGAAGCAGTTCGTTTGACTGCATGGCGTGGACTCGCCGAGTCGGATGATCAGACTCGGCGAGTAGCTTGAAGATTCACTAGGACTCGCCGAGTTGTTCTTCAGACTCGGCGAGTAGCTTGAAGATCTACTGGAACTCGTCGAGTCGTTCTTCAGACTCGGCGAGTGGTGTCAGGATGCTTATACTCGTCGAGTTACCCTTTGCACTCGACGAGTCCAGTCAGGATTGACCGTTGACCTGTATATATATTAGAGGGGTCAGTTGCCTTGTTTGATAAGATCATTAACTAAGGCTGTGGTATTATAGGGAACCTGCGGAACTAGCGGATTGTGCGCGAGTAGCTCGAAGAGGTTATAGCCTGCGTACTACGAGGTGAGTCTTCTCACTATACCTCACCCGGAAGGGTTTGATTGTGTGACCGGAAGGTCAGGTATGTTGTGTGTTATGTTTATATGCTATGAATGGAAAGTTAGCTGCTACGTGTGATATACATGCTTATATATGGGCCGGAAGGCAAGGTATTATGTGACAGAAAGGTCAGGTATGTTGTGTGTTATGTTTATATGCTATGAATGGGAAGTTAGCTGCTACGTGTGATATACATGCTTATATATGGGCCGGAAGGCAAGGTATTATGTGACAGAAAGGTCAGGTATGATATGTGATATATGTGCTTTATGTGTTCGAGTATTTGTATTATGTATTATATATGTGAACGGGCCGGAAGGCGATTAACTTGTGGACCGAAAGGTCCGGGCCGGAAGGCAATGTTAGGTGGATCGAAAGATCCGGGCCGGAAGGCGATATTATGTGGATCGAAAGATCCGGGCCGGAAGGCAATGTTATGTGGACCGAACGGTCCGGGCCGGATGGCGTATGTGCGTAAGGTATATTGGGGAACTCACTAAGCTTCGTGCTTACGTTGTTTATGTTACGTTGTTTCAGGTTCTTACAGTAACGCGGGATGGCAACGGTTCGATTGTACACACCGTAGAAAGAGTTGAGTTTTGGAGGATCCTGGTCTTCTTTTATAATGAAAATGAAACTACGTTTTGTAATTTGAATGTGAATAAGATTTTAAACAAGTGTTTTTAATATTAAAGTGATTAATTAAATGAAAATTTTATTATTGGAAATCTGGGTGTTACAAATTGGTATCAGAGCCTTGGTTTGAGGGATTCGGACGCGCCTACGGGTAAATCTGGACTCAAACTGAGGAAGTAAGAAAAAGTTTTCCAAATAAATGGTTTTCTAAAAGTGAATAAGAGTTCAAAGAGGAAGCAAGAAAGAGCAGTGTGTACAATCAGCCAGAGCCAAACGGTGATTTCCCAAAATACCCTTACTTTTGTATTATGAAATATCTATTATGCACTTTATGAGACATTATTGCATGCTAGAGACAGGCTAGGTACTTCACATCTTAGGACTAGAGTGGCCTGATTTGTGGTGCCTTAGTCTAGGGTTTGCTGTTATATGTGCGTTATGCTTTTATGTGTATGTGATGAGTGAGAGTATCTAGTTAGAACGCACAAGGGGTAAAGCTACGGAGTACAGAGGTACTTCCGAGGATGAGCCGAGAAGGTGGAGCTACCACAGATGGGGAGTCCTATGTATGCTTCAATGCTCGAATGCTGCTTGCTTTGTGCTTTGTGGAGTTATCGATGATGGGAGTCAGCTACCAAGTGAGTATGACGATACTCAGGAGGTAGAGGGCTGGCATCATTGGGAACTCTTCAGCAGCTGATAGCAAAGAAGTGGGAGGACAGCGGAAGGGACTAGAGAGTAAACCTAGCCAGATGAGTGCGCTGGTAGAGTAGAGGATTTCGCTGGAAAGCGAGCACGCGCAATGAGATTGGTGAAAGAGCAGGTTTATCAGCTACTTAGGGACTCTGGAATGGTCCGTGTGGAAAGTATGGGTAGATGTGGCAGGTAGTATGGGCCCGTACTACTGAAAGCAGAGGACCCATACTTGATACAGGGGGCATTCTGAAGGTCCTAAGGAACAGATTGAGGGGTGATGTTATGGTTCGGATACCATACATCGGAGCGGATACAGAGTGATGTTATGGTCAGGGCACCATACATCGAAACAGATTGAGATAGATGTTGTGGTTCGAGTGCTATACATTGGAGCAGGTTGAGGAATGGTGCTATGGTTCAGGTACCATACACCGAAGCATGTTGAGGAAGGACGTCATGGGATGAGTACCATGGTTCATAGTGGATGATGCTTGTGGCTATCTTGTTATCCGGTTATCGATCGGACGAGCACGAGCGAGCGGGATGCGAGGATTCGCGAGATCCGGCGTGATGAAGTTGCTGCATTGTTGCGGGTTGAGTCGCCAGAATTGTTTGGGTCGATCAGGACCACTATGATTGAAGTAGTTTGATGAGCGATATGCGGCTTTCGCAGAGACGGCTGCCGCGGCGGTTACAGCGGCTATAGCAACGGCAAAGAAAGGGACTAGTCGGGGTTTTCAGTATCGGGACTTCTATTATGCGAAGCCTCCCGCATTCGATGGAGTTCAGAACTCGATTGTTGCTATGGGATGGTTATCAGACATGGAGGGGTGTTTCTCCACGAGTTTATGCCCTACTGATCAGAGGGTGGGGCGTGCTCTGAACCTGTTGAGGCTCGGGGCGAAGGATTGGTGGAGATTGACCACGAGGTCATTCTCCGATGCGCAGAGGGCTGCGGTTTCATAGGATCAATTCAGAGGGATGTTCAGTACTCGCTATGTTCCGCGGGATGAACAGGAGAAATTGGCTCGGAAGTTCGTCAAGCTGAGGCAGGATTTGGAGTCGGTGACTGAGAGCACCGGGATGTTTGTTGAGAGGGCGATGTTTTGCCCTGAGTTCGCTTCGGAGCAGGCTCAGATGCCGATATTCGAGTAAGCTCAAGGGGGAGTATCAGACAGTTCGTGTCTGCGCAGAGACGCGAGACCGTATTGGTATCGCAGGAGGCCGCCATGTGGCGTGAGTTAGAGGTTGAGTTGCAGTAGCGGGAGATGAGACAGGCCCCGATGCAGTCGCAGTCGGCGCCGAAACGGTCCATGACCGTAGACGTTAGAATGGGGGATCGGAGCGGTCACACTTGTGGGAAGTGTGAGAGAGATGGCACCGGAGCTTGTTGGCCAATGGTGCATGCCGCGAGTGCGGAAAGGAGGGGCATGGTGCACGGGGATGTCGGCGGTCAGTGCCAATTCGAGATTCCAGGATTTGTTATCAGTGTCGGCAGGTTGGACATTTGAGGGTCAAATGTCCACAGTTTCTGCAGGATCGGTGCAGGCTCTAGCACCGGCCACCTTGAGGAGTTCAGGAGGAGGACAGGATGGAGTAGAGCCCAAGGGCTCAGGGTTGTGCTTATCGGCTTGCGGCAGAGGGAGACGGAGCAGTGCCGGGGGGGGCAGCTGCGGGTATGATGCTGTCTTGATGTCTTGATTAGCCTGCGTTGATTGTGGCGTATTGTTTGTGCTGGTAGTGTGGATTTCGATGCGGTATTCGTTGTTTCGCGGGATTGGCATGGTTATGGATTGGTGCTTCAGGTTTCGATTTGGCATTCGTTGTTCCCTGATGGTTGGTATGGTTATAGTATGGTGTTTTAGTGTCGATAGCTTTGTGCGATTTTCGATGTGGTATTCAACCTTTGGCAGGTTGTGGGTTTGGTTATGGGTTATTGCTTGGGAATTCCGTTGGTCATCGTTGTGAGGGTTGATAGTGGAGGTGCGGCACTGGGTTGAATGACGGGTAGTATCTGCAGTTGTGGAGTGGATAATTGAAAGATCGGATTCTTTTGAGCGGATTGATCAGGGAGGAGATGTGTTTTGCTGAGGGTTGCTTACGCTTGTGGGAAGCAGTCAGTGGGTAAATGTTCTCTTTGTGCAGGATGGTTCTGAAAGGTCGTTAATGACGATCGGTGGCAGTTAGTCAGTGCTTTAGTGGGGGAGAATTGTAAAATTCTCCGGGAGATCGATGAATATGTAAGGGTGCTTAGCTGTTGGGATTCAGCAGTGTTTGTCAGCGCAAAGTATAGGCCGACGAGAGCGAGTGTTGGATGTGCAGGGCGAGATACAGACCTAGGGCATTTGATTGTGGAGGCCTGAGAGGAGGTCGGGATCAAGCTTGAGTAAGTAAGCGGAATTTTGCGATCAGAGTATTGGTACGTTTGGGGTACGTGTTGGTTGTACTGCATTAATCCCACGGGATTATGTTGTGTATGATTCTAGAGCTGGAACCGGAAGGTTCCCAGAGTTAGAACCTGAGGGTTCGCAGAGTTGGGTGTACGGACCCACAGAGATATAGTCTCGAGTGGCTAGTATGTGTTATGAGAGTCGGTCCAGTCATACTGGAGACTCTGTTGGTATTGCTGGGTTAGTTTGAGATTTGCGGATCACGTATGTTGCAGTGTGATTGCATTGGAAGGTCTGGCCCTGGGTTGTTGATCTTGTTTAGCGGAGGCAGTGATTTTGATGAGTGGAGAGAGTGCATGGGATTGAGAGCCCTGCAATGAGAACCAGAGTATGTGAATAGCAGTTACGCAAAAAGGGTGGTGTCACTTGGGGCGAGCACCGTGGCACCGGTTGGGGTGGCATTATGTTCAAGAGAGTTCCGTGGAAAAGGAAAAGAGGAGGGTATGTAACTCCGAAGGGGGTGCAAGTTCACGAAAGTGAAAGCTGCAGAGCAGAGTTATGGTTAGAGTACTTCGAGTATGGTTCTGAGCATCGTGTTCGCGGCAGTGGAGTAGGAACCCATCCGGTTGGGATGTCTGTTGAGGCTCAGAAGGGATGCATGGAGAGAGAAAATTTTAAATTTTCAGTGTGAATCTGATCAGGGTGTAGGGTGGATGTAGTGGTTCATCTTGGGAGATGTTCGAGGATATCATCAGTGTATCGGGTCTTCCAACCTACGAGTGTTGGGGCTAGTTCAGCATGTGTATATGATGGCAAGAGGAGAATTTGTGAGAGTTACTCTGGGAGTGAGAATGGATCTCTCAGTTGGTCTGGGATGGACAAAGTGGGCTTGGATCGGGGATCCGGTGGATCAGGGTTTCCTAACCCTTATGGGTCGAGTAATCGTTGAGATTTGGAGCAGGGTGCATCGTGGGTAATTTCCGATTACAGAGAGTGATTGTTGGGGTTTAAGAGCAGAGTTGCATCTTGGGTGGTTCTCGGTTACAGAGAGAGATGGACAGTACAGAGTTTGGGCTTTAGTTGGCAAAGCAGACTCAGCAGGTTAAAGAGAGTTAGTGATCGTCTAGAGTTAACAGGGAAGTTATGCAGGCAGACGCCGGTTCGAGCTTGAGTTTCAGGTCGATGACTTAGTACTCCTGAAGGCCTCTCTTTGGAGAGGAGTGATTCGATTCAAGAAGTGGGGCAAGTTGGGGTCCCGGTACATTGGGCCTTTTCATGTGATTGCGGGGGTAGGCCGGGTGGCCTAACGGTTGTAGTTGCCCACGGATTTGAGACAAATCTATGGTATTTCATGAGTCGCAACTGAGGAAGTGTATAGCCGATGAGTCGGCAGTGGTTCCATTAGAGGGTATTCAGGTGGATGCAAGCTTGAATTGTGCCGAGAAGCCAGTGGTCATCAGAGAACGGAAGATCGAGGTTCTGAGGAATAAGGAGATACCTCTGGTATTGGTTCAGTAGCGACCTCGGAAGATATCGGAAGTGTTTAGGGAAGCCGAAACGTGTGATGCGGGAGCAGCATCCAGAACTACTTTCAGAGTGAGACTTCGAGGGCGAAGTCTAATTCTAGTGGGGGAGAATTGTAACAGCCCAAAATCTTAAGTATTGTTAAATTGCATTTTGGGGTGTTTTAGAAGGGGGACTCGGCGAGTTGGAGCCAGACTCGCCGAGTAGGGTCGCAGAGTTGGTCGCGGGTTCGCGACTGGACTCGACGAGTCCAGGTATGGACTCGGCGAGTCGACGCTGTTCAGCAGAAACCCTAGCCGTTTCGTATTGGGTCGTATTTAAGGGTTGATATGTCGTCATTTCACGTCTTTTGGCCGATTGTGGAGATCCCTGGACGTCTGTGGCATCTAGAACAAGCTTGAAGACCATTATTGACCTTGAAGAAGTTGTTAGGCAAGAAGAAGAAGAGTTTTGGCCAAAGGAATATCAAGAGGATCGAGTTCTGAGGTTTGGAGACACAGAGAGGGTGTTATTCAGGTAATATTTCGAATTATCCTCTGCTATGTTGATGTGTTATGGAATTAGGGTTTATGAAACCCATTTGGTGATTTGATGGATTAGTATGTTGTTATACAAGAGTTTATACCCTGGTAATAGGATGATTAGAGGTCCAGAAGTCCCATTAGTGCGTTTTTCGGGAATATACGTATCTCAGGAAGCAGTTCGTTTGACTGCATGGCGTGGACTCGCCGAGTCGGATGATCAGACTCGGCGAGTAGCTTGAAGATTCACTAGGACTCGCCGAGTTGTTCTTCAGACTCGGCGAGTAGCTTGAAGATCTACTGGAACTCGTCGAGTCATTCTTCAGACTCGGCGAGTGGTGTCAGGATGCTTATACTCGTCGAGTTACCCTTTGCACTCGACGAGTCCAGTCAGGATTGACCGTTGACCTGTATATATATTAGAGGGGTCAGTTGCCTTGTTTGATAAGATCATTAACTAAGGCTGTGGTATTATAGGGAACCTGCGGAACTAGCGGATTGTGCGCGAGTAGCTCGAAGAGGTTATAGCCTGCGTACTACGAGGTGAGTCTTCTCACTATACCTCACCCGGAAGGGTTTGATTGTGTGACCGGAAGGTCAGGTATGTTGTGTGTTATGTTTATATGCTATGAATGGAAAGTTAGCTGCTACGTGTGATATACATGCTTATATATGGGCCGGAAGGCAAGGTATTATGTGACAGAAAGGTCAGGTATGTTGTGTGTTATGTTTATATGCTATGAATGGGAAGTTAGCTGCTACGTGTGATATACATGCTTATATATGGGCCGGAAGGCAAGGTATTATGTGACAGAAAGGTCAGGTATGATATGTGATATATGTGCTTTATGTGTTCGAGTATTTGTATTATGTATTATATATGTGAACGGGCCGGAAGGCGATTAACTTGTGGACCGAAAGGTCCGGGCCGGAAGGCAATGTTAGGTGGATCGAAAGATCCGGGCCGGAAGGCGATATTATGTGGATCGAAAGATCCGGGCCGGAAGGCAATGTTATGTGGACCGAACGGTCCGGGCCGGATGGCGTATGTGCGTAAGGTATATTGGGGAACTCACTAAGCTTCGTGCTTACGTTGTTTATGTTACGTTGTTTCAGGTTCTTACAGTAACGCGGGATGGCAACGGTTCGATTGTACACACCGTAGAAAGAGTTGAGTTTTGGAGGATCCTGGTCTTCTTTTATAATGAAAATGAAACTACGTTTTGTAATTTGAATGTGAATAAGATTTTAAACAAGTGTTTTTAATATTAAAGTGATTAATTAAATGAAAATTTTATTATTGGAAATCTGGGTGTTACAAATTGGTATCAGAGCCTTGGTTTGAGGGATTCGGACGCGCCTACGGGTAAATCTGGACTCAAACTGAGGAAGTAAGAAAAAGTTTTCCAAATAAATGGTTTTCTAAAAGTGAATAAGAGTTCAAAGAGGAAGCAAGAAAGAGCAGTGTGTACAATCAGCCAGAGCCAAACGGTGATTTCCCAAAATACCCTTACTTTTGTATTATGAAATATCTATTATGCACTTTATGAGACATTATTGCATGCTAGAGACAGGCTAGGTACTTCACATCTTAGGACTAGAGTGGCCTGATTTGTGGTGCCTTAGTCTAGGGTTTGCTGTTATATGTGCGTTATGCTTTTATGTGTATGTGATGAGTGAGAGTATCTAGTTAGAACGCACAAGGGGTAAAGCTACGGAGTACAGAGGTACTTCCGAGGATGAGCCGAGAAGGTGGAGCTACCACAGATGGGGAGTCCTATGTATGCTTCAATGCTCGAATGCTGCTTGCTTTGTGCTTTGTGGAGTTATCGATGATGGGAGTCAGCTACCAAGTGAGTATGACGATACTCAGGAGGTAGAGGGCTGGCATCATTGGGAACTCTTCAGCAGCTGATAGCAAAGAAGTGGGAGGACAGCGGAAGGGACTAGAGAGTAAACCTAGCCAGATGAGTGCGCTGGTAGAGTAGAGGATTTCGCTGGAAAGCGAGCACGCGCAATGAGATTGGTGAAAGAGCAGGTTTATCAGCTACTTAGGGACTCTGGAATGGTCCGTGTGGAAAGTATGGGTAGATGTGGCAGGTAGTATGGGCCCGTACTACTGAAAGCAGAGGACCCATACTTGATACAGGGGGCATTCTGAAGGTCCTAAGGAACAGATTGAGGGGTGATGTTATGGTTCGGATACCATACATCGGAGCGGATACAGAGTGATGTTATGGTCAGGGCACCATACATCGGAACAGATTGAGATAGATGTTGTGGTTCGAGTGCTATACATTGGAGCAGGTTGAGGAATGGTGCTATGGTTCAGGTACCATACACCGAAGCATGTTGAGGAAGGACGTCATGGGATGAGTACCATGGTTCATAGTGGATGATGCTTGTGGCTATCTTGTTATCCGGTTATCGATCGGACGAGCACGAGCGAGCGGGATGCGAGGATTCGCGAGATCCGGCGTGATGAAGTTGCTGCATTGTTGCGGGTTGAGTCGCCAGAATTGTTTGGGTCGATCAGGACCACTATGATTGAAGTAGTTTGATGAGCGATATGCGGCTTTCGCAGAGACGGCTGTCGCGGCGGTTACAGCGGCTATAGCAACGGCAAAGAAAGGGACTAGTCGGGGTTTTCAGTATCGGGACTTCTATTATGCGAAGCCTCCCGCATTCGATGGAGTTCAGAACTCGATTGTTGCTATGGGATGGTTATCAGACATGGAGGGGTGTTTCTCCACGAGTTTATGCCCTACTGATCAGAGGGTGGGGCGTGCTCTGAACCTGTTGAGGCTCGGGGCGAAGGATTGGTGGAGATTGACCACGAGGTCATTCTCCGATGCGCAGAGGGCTGCGGTTTCATAGGATCAATTCAGAGGGATGTTCAGTACTCGCTATGTTCCGCGGGATGAACAGGAGAAATTGGCTTGGAAGTTCGTCAAGCTGAGGCAGGATTTGGAGTCGGTGACTGAGAGCACCGGGATGTTTGTTGAGAGGGCGATGTTTTGCCCTGAGTTCGCTTCGGAGCAGGCTCAGATGCCGATATTCGAGTAAGCTCAAGGGGGAGTATCAGACAGTTCGTGTCTGCGCAGAGACGCGAGACCGTATTGGTATCGCAGGAGGCCGCCATGTGGCGTGAGTTAGAGGTTGAGTTGCAGTAGCGGGAGATGAGACAGGCCCCGATGCAGTCGCAGTCGGCGCCGAAACGGTCCATGACCGTAGACGTTAGAATGGGGGATCGGAGCGGTCACACTTGTGGGAAGTGTGAGAGAGATGGCACCGGAGCTTGTTGGCCAATGGTGCATGCCGCGAGTGCGGAAAGGAGGGGCATGGTGCACGGGGATGTCGGCGGTCAGTGCCAATTCGAGATTCCAGGATTTGTTATCAGTGTCGGCAGGTTGGACATTTGAGGGTCAAATGTCCACAGTTTCTGCAGGATCGGTGCAGGCTCTAGCACCGGCCACCTTGAGGAGTTCAGGAGGAGGACAGGATGGAGTAGAGCCCAAGGGCTCAGGGTTGTGCTTATCGGCTTGCGGCAGAGGGAGACGGAGCAGTGCCGGGGGGGGCAGCTGCGGGTATGATGCTGTCTTGATGTCTTGATTAGCCTGCGTTGATTGTGGCGTATTGTTTGTGCTGGTAGTGTGGATTTCGATGCGGTATTCGTTGTTTCGCGGGATTGGCATGGTTATGGATTGGTGCTTCAGGTTTCGATTTGGCATTCGTTGTTCCCTGATGGTTGGTATGGTTATAGTATGGTGTTTTAGTGTCGATAGCTTTGTGCGATTTTCGATGTGGTATTCAACCTTTGGCAGGTTGTGGGTTTGGTTATGGGTTATTGCTTGGGAATTCCGTTGGTCATCGTTGTGAGGGTTGATAGTGGAGGTGCGGCACTGGGTTGAATGACGGGTAGTATCTGCAGTTGTGGAGTGGATAATTGAAAGATCGGATTCTTTTGAGCGGATTGATCAGGGAGGAGATGTGTTTTGCTGAGGGTTGCTTACGCTTGTGGGAAGCAGTCAGTGGGTAAATGTTCTCTTTGTGCAGGATGGTTCTGAAAGGTCGTTAATGACGATCGGTGGCAGTTAGTCAGTGCTTTAGTGGGGGAGAATTGTAAAATTCTCCGGGAGATCGATGAATATGTAAGGGTGCTTAGCTGTTGGGATTCAGCAGTGTTTGTCAGCGCAAAGTATAGGCCGACGAGAGCGAGTGTTGGATGTGCAGGGCGAGATACAGACCTAGGGCATTTGATTGTGGAGGCCTGAGAGGAGGTCGGGATCGAGCTTGAGTAAGTAAGCGGAATTTTGCGATCAGAGTATTGGTACGTTTGGGGTACGTGTTGGTTGTACTGCATTAATCCCACGGGATTATGTTGTGTATGATTCTAGAGCTGGAACCGGAAGGTTCCCAGAGTTAGAACCTGAGGGTTCGCAGAGTTGGGTGTACGGACCCACAGAGATATAGTCTCGAGTGGCTAGTATGTGTTATGAGAGTCGGTCCAGTCATACTGGAGACTCTGTTGGTATTGCTGGGTTAGTTTGAGATTTGCGGATCACGTATGTTGCAGTGTGATTGCATTGGAAGGTCTGGCCCTGGGTTGTTGATCTTGTTTAGCGGAGGCAGTGATTTTGATGAGTGGAGAGAGTGCATGGGATTGAGAGCCCTGCAATGAGAACCAGAGTATGTGAATAGCAGTTACGCAAAAAGGGTGGTGTCACTTGGGGCGAGCACCGTGGCACCGGTTGGGGTGGCATTATGTTCAAGAGAGTTCCGTGGAAAAGGAAAAGAGGAGGGTATGTAACTCCGAAGGGGGTGCAAGTTCACGAAAGTGAAAGCTGCAGAGCAGAGTTATGGTTAGAGTACTTCGAGTATGGTTCTGAGCATCGTGTTCGCGGCAGTGGAGTAGGAACCCATCCGGTTGGGATGTCTGTTGAGGCTCAGAAGGGATGCATGGAGAGAGAAAATTTTAAATTTTCAGTGTGAATCTGATCAGGGTGTAGGGTGGATGTAGTGGTTCATCTTGGGAGATGTTCGAGGATATCATCAGTGTATCGGGTCTTCCAACCTACGAGTGTTGGGGCTAGTTCAGCATGTGTATATGATGGCAAGAGGAGAATTTGTGAGAGTTACTCTGGGAGTGAGAATGGATCTCTCAGTTGGTCTGGGATGGACAAAGTGGGCTTGGATCGGGGATCCGGTGGATCAGGGTTTCCTAACGCTTATGGGTCGAGTAATCGTTGAGATTTGGAGCAGGGTGCATCGTGGGTAATTTCCGATTACAGAGAGTGATTGTTGGGGTTTAAGAGCAGAGTTGCATCTTGGGTGGTTCTCGGTTACAGAGAGAGATGGACAGTACAGAGTTTGGGCTTTAGTTGGCAAAGCAGACTCAGCAGGTTAAAGAGAGTTAGTGATCGTCTAGAGTTAACAGGGAAGTTATGCAGGCAGACGCCGGTTCGAGCTTGAGTTTCAGGTCGATGACTTAGTACTCCTGAAGGCCTCTCTTTGGAGAGGAGTGATTCGATTCAAGAAGTGGGGCAAGTTGGGGTCCCGGTACATTGGGCCTTTTCATGTGATTGCGGGGGTAGGCCGGGTGGCCTAACGGTTGTAGTTGCCCACGGATTTGAGACAAATCTATGGTATTTCATGAGTCGCAACTGAGGAAGTGTATAGCCGATGAGTCGGCAGTGGTTCCATTAGAGGGTATTCAGGTGGATGCAAGCTTGAATTGTGCCGAGAAGCCAGTGGTCATCAGAGAACGGAAGATCGAGGTTCTGAGGAATAAGGAGATACCTCTGGTATTGGTTCAGTAGCGACCTCGGAAGATATCGGAAGTGTTTAGGGAAGCCGAAACGTGTGATGCGGGAGCAGCATCCAGAACTACTTTCAGAGTGAGACTTCGAGGGCGAAGTCTAATTCTAGTGGGGGAGAATTGTAACAGCCCAAAATCTTAAGTATTGTTAAATTGCATTTTGGGGTGTTTTAGAAGGGGGACTCGGCGAGTTGGAGCCAGACTCGCCGAGTAGGGTCGCAGAGTTGGTCGCGGGTTCGCGACTGGACTCGACGAGTCCAGGTATGGACTCGGCGAGTCGACGCTGTTCAGCAGAAACCCTAGCCGTTTCGTATTGGGTCGTATTTAAGGGTTGATATGTCGTCATTTCACGTCTTTTGGCCGATTGTGGAGATCCCTGGACGTCTGTGGCATCTAGAACAAGCTTGAAGACCATTATTGACCTTGAAGAAGTTGTTAGGCAAGAAGAAGAAGAGTTTTGGCCAAAGGAATATCAAGAGGATCGAGTTCTGAGGTTTGGAGACACAGAGAGGGTGTTATTCAGGTAATATTTCGAATTATCCTCTGCTATGTTGATGTGTTATGGAATTAGGGTTTATGAAACCCATTTGGTGATTTGATGGATTAGTATGTTGTTATACAAGAGTTTATACCCTGGTAATAGGATGATTAGAGGTCCAGAAGTCCCATTAGTGCGTTTTTCGGGAATATACGTATCTCAGGAAGCAGTTCGTTTGACTGCATGGCGTGGACTCGCCGAGTCGGATGATCAGACTCGGCGAGTAGCTTGAAGATTCACTAGGACTCGCCGAGTTGTTCTTCAGACTCGGCGAGTAGCTTGAAGATCTACTGGAACTCGTCGAGTCGTTCTTCAGACTCGGCAAGTGGTGTCAGGATGCTTATACTCGTCGAGTTACCCTTTGCACTCGACGAGTCCAGTCAGGATTGACCGTTGACCTGTATATATATTAGAGGGGTCAGTTGCCTTGTTTGATAAGATCATTAACTAAGGCTGTGGTATTATAGGGAACCTGCGGAACTAGCGGATTGTGCGCGAGTAGCTCGAAGAGGTTATAGCCTGCGTACTACGAGGTGAGTCTTCTCACTATACCTCACCCGGAAGGGTTTGATTGTGTGACCGGAAGGTCAGGTATGTTGTGTGTTATGTTTATATGCTATGAATGGAAAGTTAGCTGCTACGTGTGATATACATGCTTATATATGGGCCGGAAGGCAAGGTATTATGTGACAGAAAGGTCAGGTATGTTGTGTGTTATGTTTATATGCTATGAATGGGAAGTTAGCTGCTACGTGTGATATACATGCTTATATATGGGCCGGAAGGCAAGGTATTATGTGACAGAAAGGTCAGGTATGATATGTGATATATGTGCTTTATGTGTTCGAGTATTTGTATTATGTATTATATATGTGAACGGGCCGGAAGGCGATTAACTTGTGGACCGAAAGGTCCGGGCCGGAAGGCAATGTTAGGTGGATCGAAAGATCCGGGCCGGAAGGCGATATTATGTGGATCGAAAGATCCGGGCCGGAAGGCAATGTTATGTGGACCGAACGGTCCGGGCCGGATGGCGTATGTGCGTAAGGTATATTGGGGAACTCACTAAGCTTCGTGCTTACGTTGTTTATGTTACGTTGTTTCAGGTTCTTACAGTAACGCGGGATGGCAACGGTTCGATTGTACACACCGTAGAAAGAGTTGAGTTTTGGAGGATCCTGGTCTTCTTTTATAATGAAAATGAAACTACGTTTTGTAATTTGAATGTGAATAAGATTTTAAACAAGTGTTTTTAATATTAAAGTGATTAATTAAATGAAAATTTTATTATTGGAAATCTGGGTGTTACAAAGAGATGCCAGTGGTGGTGGAAGAGTGCTTGCGATCACCGAAGGAGAGACCACCTCGGAACCCGCAAAAATCAGTACGTGTTTCTAACATCGACGTTTAAATTCTAAACTTCTTTATATGTTAAATCTAGCATCGATTAAAGCATGCATAGTAGTAATGCCAAGGATTAAACTGAGAGCATAAGCAATAAGAAATTCCAAGGCTGACATGTGACATCAGGCGGGTTATTCCACACCATAATCAATTTCTTGTATTGCGAAAAGTTTCCCCCAATCTTTCCTCCGAATTCTTGGATCCCCATTCAAAGTGCAAATTTTGGGACGAAATTCCCTCTAACAGGGGGGATGATGTGACAACCGTCAAATTCTGGTCAATTCAAAGTCAAATAAAGTCAACAAGTCAAACCGGTCAACTCAACTAACCCTTGTGTGCTTGGGCTTACGTTATGTATTTACTAAACAACTCGCTAGAATGAGAGATCATAAATCGAAAAGTACGTACATCTAGATCTCCTTAACCTAAAATTATGGTAAGTGACGAGCCAAACCGATAAAACAATGTTGCATACTCACCGGGAGTGTGTAAGATCCTTAAACAAGGCTTAACAGGGTTTACGGGCCTTGCATTGCGAAGCCGGACACTCAAAAAGGTCACAAATGAAACCTCTCTCAATCGTTTTCACTCTATCTCTCCCTATTTAGAAATCTCTCCCAAATCTCTCCAAGAATGTGAAATCCCTCCCAAATATCTCTTTGTATGTGAAATCTCTCAAAGAATGTCAAATCTCTCCAAGAATGTGAAATCTCTCCCAAATATCTCTTTGTATGAGAAATCTCTCCAAGAATGTCAAATCTCTCCCAAATCTCTCCAAGAATGAGAAATCTCTCCAAGAATGTGAAATCTCTCCCAAATCTCTCTCAAAAGTTTTCGTAACTTTTTGAAGTCATTCGGGTCATTTTGACCCTTAAACGAGTCAAAAATGGGGCAAAAACGGACAAAAAGGGCTTAAGGACCCGAAACCCCTCTTAAGGACCCAAAACCCCTCTTAGGGCCGAAAGTCCTCTTAGGGACCGAACCCTTCTGAGCCGAACCTGAAGGCTACTGAATCGAACCCGAAGGGTCCTCTCGGGCCCGAACCTCGCACAAGACCCGAACCCGAAGCCTCGGTCCATTTCGCTCCAGGATGCCTTCGGTCTAGTTCGCTTCTGACTGCTTCAGACCGAGCCTACTCTTCTCGCTGTACCGTTTCGCTTCGCCTCGCACCCAGCCTCAGGAGGACCGAACCTCCGGCCCCTTTCCGAGAAGCCTCGCTGGAAGTTCTTTTCTTCCCGGTTTTCGACTACGACTTCATTTTAGCTTCGTTTTTAATTGTTTTAATGCGGGATTTTCACCCAAAACTTTATTTTAACATATAAGGACCCATAATTATTAAATTATCACGTTTTTAAGTATAAAACCTTATCCAAAAGAGTGGGTGAAGTACAAGAGGTGGAGTGTTGACTTTCCTTTATTTTATGACACAAACAACCACCATACCTACTCCATGACTAACCCACACTCCTCCCCACCATACCTTGTCACTTCCTTGTCCTTTTTACCTCACTCACAAGCCATCCCCACGTTTTTGAGAGATGGACACTCAACCTCTCTCCTCATTTCTTTCACTTGCTCTCATTTCACCAAAAATCAAACACAACTTTTCTCTCAAACTTTTTCTCTCTATTTCAAGACTCTAAGGTTGATTTTCAAGCTTTATTCTTCTCTTGGTAAGTATAATTCATCCTCCTTGTGATTATTACACCTCATTCTACTCAAATCATTGATTTCTTACACAAACATCATCACATTCTTGTTAGATCTTCGAACCGTCAAGTGATTCTTCAAGGGTTCTTGAGTTGAACACTTCTTCTCTCCATCATCCATCTTCTAAAATCACTCAAGGTGAGTTCATACCCCTACATTTTCATGTTTTCTCAAGTTTTTAGGGGGGGGGGATACAAGTTAAAATACCAAGAACATAACTAAACTTTTCTAACAACCTTCATCAGAAAAGTTCAACTCCATTCATGGACTGTTTTGGACAACTTAAACATTTTAGTTTTCAAAACTGTTTTAGGTGCAAGTATTTCCACTTCTTAGCTTTAAAATGACTACTTGCACATCTCCACACGATTTTTCTACAATTTATGGTGATTTTTACAAAACAACCTGTCTTTTCAAACACAAGTCCGGACCAGTCTGTGAATATGAGAATTTTAATACAAGTTAAAAGGCTTCCAAAAATCATGAGTAAACTAGACACATTTTAGGAACTCTCAGAATTTACGGATCTAGTTTTCGACTTCGTATGATTTTTCTATGATTTTTCTAAAACAGTGCAGAAAGGTTAAATTTGGTTAACAGCTTATAACTTTCAAAACACTTTGTAACATGTTGAGCAAAGTGTTAAATCTTTGATGACTTCATATATTACATGTATTTCTTGTAATGATATATTTATATAATAGGAAATTAGTTACTGAATTTATAAGAATCCTCCATCATAACCATTAGTACAAAACAAAGCAAGATAAACATAGCTATATTGTACTATACATTTGACTTACATAGAAAGGGTTCTTATACACCACAAATAAACATACTAAACTATAATAAGTATAGTTAGGTTTCATATACATTTCAAACATTTTGATAAACTATAATAGGTATAGTTTATGATCATTTACATTACAAAAGGTTTTCACACGAAATGGGGTACATTCCAAAGTACCGGGTTTTCATATAAATGGGGTACATTCCAAAGTATCGGGTTTTCTTATAAACGGGGTAGATTCCAAAGTACCGGGTTTTCATATAAGTGGGGTACATTCCAAAGTACCGGGTTCTCACAAAATAGTTATTATATTTCATCTAGAATTGTTAGACTTCAACTATAATCGTTGAGCGTATATGCTAGAGTCGTATAAGAATTTGGTCTCGATTGACTTAGAATTGGTGGGGCCCGCCTCATCTCCTGTTCCTCGTTGGGTTGTGGACCTAGGGCAGACCCACTATATTCAACGTTTTATCTAACTTAAATCTTATATAACTTATATACGCTGGACAATTATAGGGGAAATCTATGGGTCATTCTAGGGTTCATTAACGCATCATATAAGAAATATTCTGTTCATACTTAACTAAGAAAATATTGGATTTTCTTGAAATCAAACTCTATCGATTTTATAAGGAAAATGGTTTCTACTTCAAACAAAACTCTTATGAACTCACCAACTTAATTGTTGGCACTTTTTCAAAACTACTTTTATTCTCAGGAAATCAGTGAAACAGAAAAACTTCAGCGCTTTGAGGATGGGATGTTAAACCGTCAACAATTTATTTTTGTCATCATAATGTAATTGATTTTGAAACATGTAAACATATACTTTGGTGTATCTTTTTCAATTATATTTATGATGGTTGTATTTACTTTGAGCACTATTATATACGTTGTTGTGATACTGTACATGAAGTCCTCCACCCTCGGACGTTTCCACCATCCTTGGTTTGGGGGTGTGAGAATTTTAAATCAAATAATTAATTTAATGATTATCTAGATTTGACCTAATCAAGATTAAGGTAAATCACCAAATAAATTCAAATAATCAAATATTATCAAATAAGGAATTTATCATTCAAATAATTGGCAATTATCTTTTGTTTTGTTAAGAATATTGACAAAAAAACAGTGTTGTAAAAATCGGTCTAGGCGGCCGATTAATCGGCGCCTAGGCGCTTGGCGGCCACCAAACGCCTACGAATAGGTGTTAGAGGGTTAATTAATCGGCCTTGGTCAATATCGATCAAAATCGGTCCAATTTAGTCCAAATCGGACCATCTAAAATTTAAGAAACGCGCTAGCTCAAAGGAGCCAGCTTGCTAACATAGGTTGGATTGGTTTTCTAAGAGATACAAACTTTTTTATAGCATAAGTCTGCCTCTAAAGAATGCTCCCACCAGCGATGTGGGATGGACTTATAACTGTTTCATATCTCCACTTTACATCTCGTTCTTCCCTACTTTGCATCTTGTTCTTCGAAAGGAGAATTTGAGTTCCATCACCGACCCACCCTTCTTCTCGAATAAGGAAGGTATCACGACTCCAGTGTACAAAGGATAGTTCTTCTCCCTGATTCAATTGCTTCAATCTACAAATGTTCTTCTCCTTGATTCCATCTCCGACGCCATGTAAAGCTGATTTTAATGAGGATAGTTCTTATCCCTGATTCAATTGCTTCAATCTATGAAGGTTAGTTCTTCTCGGTGACTCGGATTAACGAGGATGCAGGTGGTGGTTGGAGCAGGTGGCGGAAATCGCGTCGACATGAACCTCGCAGGTTAGTTATTCAATCACGACTCAACGCCTTTGGTCTTAATTCTTTCGACTCAATCCTTGTTGATCAATGATCCGATTGGATGATTTTTTGGAAACTATCCGACTAGGCTGTTCCAAGCTACTTCTTTGAGCCCGATTTTTGCAATTGCAGATTGTTTATTAAGTTCCCTTACTTCCAGCAGCAACTCCATCTTCTTCAAGGATATACTTGGGTAAATTTATAAAGTCTCACTAGTGCAAATCGGACACTTCTTCTTCTTGCCCGCCAGGTGTTCGATAAAATGTCTAAATGAAGTTTTATGTGTGAACGATGATGCTAGCCAAATGATGGTTCCAATGTTTGCAACTTTAGGGTTCACAACCTCATGGAACACCCTCTCTTCAACAATCAATATTCTTTTTTCATTTGATAGGTGTTATTTTCAGTTAGTATGTCATGTGGTCTCTTATATTGTTGAACATTTCTAAGTTGTTTCATTTTCCTTCTCTCAGGTGGACAAAGCACAATTTCTATAAAGCCTAATGCTTCCAAAATGATGCAGATTGAGGTAATAAGACACATAATATTATTTTCTCTATCTTTTGTAATAAACAATATGTGATTTTGTTATTCATGTTTTGATTTAACAGAAGATGATGTTGAGTAGCCAAGTAGCCCATCTGTGAAAATGAATAAAGAGACTGGTATCTATTTGTTTTTGTCAAAGTGATTCAACAGATAAAGATGCATGGAAAGATAGAGGGACAGGACAACTGTATATCAAATGCAAAGAATGTATCACCACATGCACCAAAGAATCCAAACTTACAATTGTAGTTAGAAATGATGTATGTTATATTTAATTTTTATTTTCACAAAAGTTTTAAAAATTTGTGAGAGGTTTGCTTCATTTTGTTATATCATTATTGTGGAAAAGGTCTCATAATTAATAATGTCGTGTTGCAAATAATGGCCAATTATGTTCTATGTTTTGGGTTTCTTTTCAAGTGGGTTTTTATGTGAAGTTACAAATCAAAAACAAAAATTAATTGTGTATTACATATTTATTATTCGGTAGATTTACTAATTTTTGAATAATTTTTTAATAATTAATGGTCTCCGATTAATCCCCCGATTAATCCCCGCCTAGCCAATTAATCCCTTGACCCCAGTCAACCGCCGAGCCTATGTCGAGCGTTTTCTGCAACCTTGCAAAAAAGTAATAAAATTCAGATTTTATTAGACTAAAACAATTTAGGTAATTATCCTTAAGCAAAATAGCAAGAAATCCCGAAATTCCCTCTGTCTGACGGCTAAACTCGTCAAGTCCACATTGGAACTCGTCGAGTTCATCCAACTCGTCGAGTTCCTCATGGAACAAGAAGGTAGTATTTGAGAGAGAAAGAGCCACTTGAAATCGGCTCTAGGGTTCTAGGAGAAGTAGTGGCCGATTTCTGTAACCTAGGGGGTCTATTTATACTGTGAGCAACTAGGGTTTCAGTCAAAACCCTAATGAATAGCTTAAACATTAAGCAGCCCATGGAACCTTCTGTAATAAGGCCATGGACGAAAATATGATGGACTCCTATCATAATTTCGTTCACCCCTTAGTCCATTAGGTTTCCCAGCCCAAAATACAACTATCAAACAATTGACAGTTTAAGTCCCTTTATTTAATTAATCTCTTTTAGTCACCAAATTAATTCCTAATTAATCTATGACTAATATTAATCAAATAATATTATATATCTTTTAATATATTATTCTTATAATATATTAATAGACCATAATATCTTCTCTCTCTCTCTCTCCATAAATTATCCTGTCAAGTTGCTATGGTGAAGGCAACCCAAAAGGACCATGCACAACCGGGTTAAGTACTTACCAAATATAGTTACGGGCTTAGACACTAATCCAACAGTTATCTGCCTAATTTGATTTATATTATTATTTTTGGTAATTATCTGGTATTAATTTTATTTTATTCTGAATTTTGAAATCCTTGTGTGATAATTAATAAATCCGTAAATATTAGGAGATATCCTTATTTGATAATTTTTAATTAGTTAAATTAAAATGAATTATCCCTTATGAATTTAATAATTAATTTAATTGTAATGTAATTAAAAGATAATTATAAATTCATTATATGTTTAAATTGATTAATTAATTAAATGATCATTCAGATAATTAATATTTAAACATCATATTTTGAAAAGATTTAGAATACACCTTATACTATATATGATTAAAAGTTTAATATATTATATGTATAAGACAAGTCAGTCAATCAATACTAGGTCTCATTCACGAAGTCATGCTATAAGGGGGTATAAGGAAACAAACTAGAAAATGACCATTGAATGAGTGTCTATTCTCACCCGCCGCTCCCTTATGTGGTGGAGGGTCATTAGCCAAACGGGTTGATATGACATAACCTCTTAAAATTATGATGCTATAAAGTACTATAACCCACTTTAAAAATCCTACTCTAGTTACTTTAGGAAAAATGTGAAATTGTATGTTAATCATTGAAAATGCACCCCGTTTCCTTATGAGTCGTTATAAAGGTGAATGATGAAACAATTCGTGTTTATGATTGTTGATGGATCGTGTGTGGTTAACCGACACATCAATGAGAGATTATAAATAGATCGAGGGTGTTTGAGCCGGTTTGCATGGTTATTCACATCTTAATTGTGATAATCGACATCCCATTCATAATTAATAAGAGCATAATCGAGATTAAACATGTTATTGATAAAGATTCAACGAATCTCAAAGATCTAGGAGTTTCATGTGATTGAAATTGGTGAGATGATTCTACCTACCTAAAATATATTTGAATTTGATTATGACATCCCTTTCAAAGTTCGAATCGAGAATATGGATCATAGCCTTAATTTAAATCATATTTTAATAATTAAAGGTTATAATCAATTAACTTGAATTCTCTATTCTACCAAATTTTAGATGTCAAATCACGACAATGATGGTCTTACTCGTTCTTATGGAAATGGTTTTCCTCAACCTGATGGAGATGGTCTTCCACTTTTTATTCAAGGTGAAAATATCTTCACTTCCTTAGGAAATGGTGGAACTGGACATCATCTTCATTTAACTCTTCCACCACCTCCTCCTGTGACTATCTCAACATCACGTTTTCTTCGAGTTGAAATATATGAAATTACTCAAGCCCTATTGGAATTTAAACATGGAGATGAAAATTTTATGTGTGCGCATGGTGTAAAATTAAAGTCGTACATTGACAAATTGGAAATCATGGATGTCATATTCCTAAAGGAGCAAGCCATTATTATTTCTCTTCTTGAGCCATATGGTCTGTTCATTAAGATCTTTCATATGAGGAATCTTGACATGACCCTAATTGATTTGACCGAGATGTTGATAGTTACTGAAGCATAAATGTTTAAGAGCACATCTGAAGCAGAGTTGCTTAAAGGGTCTAATTCCAAGAGTTCCTTGGATGTTAACAATGGTAGCATTGGTGATCCAGAAAAGATTTCTCTTCCCTATGGAAATAGGCCATCCAAGATTAAACCATTTGATCGTATGGTAAAGAGAAAGTTCAATTTTGGGATCATTCCATGTGCTAAACCTAAATAGTGTATTTGTTTCTACTACCAATTGTAGGGACATTAGTTGCAAAGCTGCCTAAAATACCTGGAGGATCTTAAAGATTAGGAAGTCAATTCATGTGACTCTACTTCAGGTACATCCATTATCTAACTCCATAAATTATTATTCTTAAAATCTTGATGTGTAATGTGATAATCACATTTTGATGGTATTGTAGGATCTAAAAGAAAGAAGGAAGTTTGAGCAAAGTAAGATAAATTTGATCATGGGAGATGGATATTTGTCACATGGTTTGACGATCAAAGTTTGGAGCTACTATTAAGGAGTTAGGATAGTTTTAATAGATTGCTATTACTCTTTGGATATGTTTGGAAATATAGTTTTTCATGTTATGCATTGTAAGGGTACATTCCAAATTTTCTTTTAAGCAATAAAATGAAGTTTTGGTTTGTTCAAGTGCTTTATCTTATATTTCCTTGCAATATCATTAATAAAAAATGTTGGTTGGGTCTTTTATAATAGCAATATTAATAGTGGATATTGATTCTTCAAGAACATGTTTGTGGTACTGTCATAATTGACCAAGTGAAAAGAAATCTCATCACCAATTTTTAGTTGGACATAAACTTGGAGTCATACAATTCGAATTGCATGATGCATGTGAATCTTGTTCATTGGAAAATTATAACAAATTTACTGTTCATGTATTTATATGGGATGAACTAAACTCATGTGCCAATGGTTGATACAACAATGAAATCGTTGATAGTGATGTGGGATGGAAGCTTGGTAGTTGCTGCAAACAACAAAGGAACATGTTATGGCTGGAGGCTCTTATGTGGGACAAATGTATCCTCTTTTATGTAAAAGATAATGTATGTTGTCTCTATTCGTTAAAAGAGATGATTTCTTTCCTATATGAAGTAATGATGTTTAAAAGATAAAGTATGATCCCTATATTAGGTGCAAAAGAAAAAGTAAGTTGCCTATATGAAGTGATGGTTTGTGTTTTTTTTTCTTGTTCATGCAGATACGTTTATTAGAGGGAATAATGGGGATGATGTATATGAATGTGAGTACATTGGTAATGTTGCATTGGTAGTTATGAGTTGAAAGTTAGAGATGAAGAATCTGTGTAAGGATTTATCAAATTGTTGTTGTCAACATACTATTGTATTTTATTTATTAATTTAAGTTGTTTATTATAATAACATACATGATGTTAATTGGTCAATATTTGACGTATAAATGATTTTAAGTTGATTAACAATAGTCATATCAAACGAAAAAGTGTGATTAAATGTCAACAACAGTCATAATTTAATCTATTATGTGTCACTAAAAGTCAATTATAACTATGAAAAACGAAAAAATGTGTTACTAAATGTAGTTTATGGTCACAGGTTAATATATTATTTGTCACTAAAAGTCGATAATAGTCATGACAAATGAAAAAACATGTGACTAATATTAGTTTATGATCATGTTTTAATATATTACGTGTCACTAAAAGTCAGCAATAATCATGAAAATAAAAAGAAAACTTTGTGAGGGAAAATAGTTTATGGTGACGGTTATCAGAAAATGATTGAAAAAACTATAAAAATTGGTATCCTATAATGAAGATTTTTACCTATAGTAACGGTTTTTATGGGTTATAGTCACCACAATTAAATGTCACTATAACCTACATTTAAAGATACAACCTTTTTTTCACAATGAATAAAAAAAAACCCATCATAAAATGTGTATAGTGATAGGTTTTTTGCGTGACAAAATGCTAGTTTTGTACTAGTGGAGAAAATGTATATTTGTATTTTTTATGATTGTTTTAGATTGTTGGGTTATTTCAAAACTCAGTTTGTTATAAAATATTTTTGCATCCGTTCATAGATGGTAAAAATAACGTTGCAATAAGGTGGATATAAAAAAAGTGGAAATGACAGCGTGACAAACTTAATAACATTCTTTCAAACCTTAAAATTATCTTGGACCTTAGTAAAAGAAATACAAACCACAAGAACCATATATACATTTTTGTCTTGTATGTTTGTGATTCAACAAGAACCATATATACATTTTTGTCTTGTATATTTGTGATTCAACGATAAACAAGATATCAAATATTTTTTTAGTTTTTACTTCTACCAATCTTTATACTCGTTATATCAAATTAAATGTCAACATTAAAAAAAGATTGAAAGAGAAAATTAATGGTTCCAAATATTATTATTTATATGATTAGGAAGACGAAGAAAACAAAATATAAATGAATAATTAATTTTTCTAAAATTATATATTTATATATTTAATTTGTCTAATTAGGAGTTTCTAATTAGAGGTCTTAGGTTTGATCACACACAAATACTAACATGGTTGTTAAAAAAAAAATCAAATAATCTTTTAATTTAATAAAATAAATCAAATAATTTCTTTTTTTTTTTTCTGGACGGTAGAGTAAGATTTTTGCCGCTCCACGTTATTCCATAGAATTAATTGTGGCAGCCACCAAATCCTGACCAATTTGATCGGAAAAAGTCATAATTGTCAATTTTGGCGTGTGCAAGACACGACGTCGTTCCGTAAGTTTCAGATTCTTCCTTTAGGAGTGTGGAAGGCATATTACCCTTCTTCTGTTTTCGTTGTGCGTTTGTCCCACCTACTCCTCCATACCCTTTCTCGTTGATTTGTTCACCTGTTTTGTTATCTAATAAGATCTCAAACTCATCGGGGTTTGGATTCATTTATCTGCTTTCGATTCTTCCGCATCGGCATCTGCGAAGGTATGATTAGGTTTTTGTTCATGTTATCGATTACTTGATTGGCTGACTTTTAGTTTTAGATGGAATTGTTGATAGGATTTTGCGAAATTGAGAACTAGGTTAATCAGATGGTATTTCGTGTCTGATTTCGATCCTTTGGCGTAGTGAAAATTCTGAGTGTTTACTCTTCCAAGTGCTTTTGATTTAGTTTCTTAAGTTTCTGTTTATGTAAGATATATGACGGAACTATGCAATTCCGTTCGTTTTCGTGTGCATTTTATGTGGATCGATGACTTAGTTTGATTTGATGGGGGTTTGATGCTAAAGTTCATGACCTAGATCCTTGAATTAGTATAATTCCAGATTTTTCACCTTTTCACGAATCATGCGTTCTTTCCTCTTTCTGTTATATCAGATATATGAAAGAGTTACACTTTTTTGTGTTCTTTTGTGCCTTTTTATCTGAATCGGTAACTTGATAGCGTTGACTTTACCTTTTTGACAGAATTGTTGATGGTGATGAAATTGAGGCCTAGGTTGATTACATAGTTTTTGATGCTAAAACTCATGACTTTTTCCTTTATCAGATCATAAGATATATGGTGGAATTACACTTTCTGTTTGTTCCTTTTGTTCATTATTTATGTGAAATGATAACTTGACAGCACTAAGATTGAGCTCTAGATTGAATAAAACTTGCAGTTTTGATGAAATGGAGTATTAGTTTGATTCAATGGCTTTCTGATGCTTAAATATTTATGTTTTCCTATATTTTCAGGGTATCATCTGTCAAGAAATGAATTTTTTCTGTAGAAACATGGCTGACGAATCTTCACCTTCACAGAATGACATCATTCGGTGCCCATTTTTGCGCAACATTAACGAACCAACTAACTTCTCCTTTTCACCATCCATGGCTTTCCCATCACCTGTAAGTTTTCTCATTTCAATATCAATCCAAACAATTTCACACCAAATTAAAAAAAAAAAAACATCATTCCCTATCTTTCCTCAGACTAATCTCATCTTTTTATCAGGCCCGAGGAACAAAAGGTCCTATATTCGAGGATGGGCCCAATTTTGATATGGCTTTTAGGCTTTTCCATGGACAAAATGGTGTTGTCCCACTTTCTGAAGGATCATTACAGTTTCCCCAAAAGTTGAAAGTGGATTCAATGTCTCACCAGTTTAATCCTTTAGCAGCTAAGGCAGCTACAATTAGTCTTTCGAGTTTTGGAGGGTCATTTGGCTTTGATGCATTTAACGAAATGTTTAAGAATCAACAAAAAAAGCATAAGAAAGACTCTTCTCAGAATGGAGACTCGAAACATGAAGCAACAGGAGAAGAATGGCTAAAAAGTGGGAATTGTCCAATTGCTAAATCATACAGAGCAGTAAGCCATGTCATCCCACTTGTAGCCAAAGCATTGAAACCACCGTCCGGGATCAAATACACCTGCCCGCCCGCAATTGTGGCTGCCCGGGCTGCCCTAGCGCGTACCGCGTTTGCAAAAAACCTCAGACCGCAACCCCTGCCCGCGAAAGTGCTTGTAATCGGGGTTATGGGAATGGCAGCTAATGTCCCTTTAGGTATATGGAGAGAACACACAAAGAAATTCTCACCTTCTTGGTTTGCAGCTGTTCATGCAGCTGTTCCTTTTATAGCCATGCTTAGAAAGTCGGTTTTGATGCCAAAATCCGCCATGGCGTTTACAATCGCTGCCTCGGTTCTCGGGCAGGTTATCGGGTCTCGGGCAGAACGTTATCGCTTGAAAGCTGTCGCTGCCCGAACTCCTCCTGCTCTGACCGAAATGGAAACCGAAATTGGTGGTGGGTTTGATCGGGCAAGGGTTGATGTGGGTCGGGCGGGGGTTACGGGCGGGCATTGTGGTGAAGCGGTTGAGTGGAAAACGGGGCCCATGCGGGTTGCTGGGCCTTCGGCGTAGTGTGGTTGTGTTATGTTATGATATGTTATGTTATGTTTGCCTTTTTGTGGGCATGAGTTTGAAAGAATAAAAGATATATACTGGAATTGTTATTTTTATAAGTGTTGCCGAATATGTGTAAAAGACTGACTCGGCCTGTTTTGGCTATGATGACGTGGCAGTGGCTGTGGGTTATGTTTAGTTGTCTAAATGTTTTATGATGTGCGTTTTGTAATCTAATATAAGATGTTATGTGTGTGATCTTGTGGACTGAGGTTGCGTTTGATTTTAGTAAAAGTACAAATCAAATTAAGAAATCTAGTAATTAACGAATTAGAGAGATATGATGGAAGTAAAATGATAGTATAGATGAGATAATCTTGATTCTCTGTCGTAAGCTTCAAAAACAGTATCGATCTTAGTTGTTATTTTCTTCAACAAAAGAGTCGTGAACAGCCATTAGAAACTAAATATATGTTTGTAATTAAAAATTATGAACAACAAATTCATTAAAACGATAAACAATAATCAGTATTGAATACTAACCCGATACTGATCAAGAAGATTAAAAACTAATAAATGAATAAAGTTTCATAACAATAGCAAATCGATGATAACAGAGGATGCTCAATGAAACTGAATTTTTGATTTGGAAGGAAGGGCATGGAGAGTAGATTTGTTTATTTAATCACCACCACCTATAAGGCTATAACCTTTATAAATGGTACAAACTTCTTATTTGGTCCAAATTCCTCCTACTAAAATGAGCTATACTGACTCAGAGAAGTTTCCACTCATTCTCACCCTGTTTGATTTTTTTTCTCTCATATTTCAATGCATTACACTTCGATAAATCTCATGAATGCAAAGATATTACCCAATCTATCCTTCTTTTCAAGTTCTGAAAAATCTTCCATAACATTATATTCGAACCGTTTGGAATGTTAGCAAAAAAGAACATGGTTGCAACAAGTGTGTGAGAACTAAAACAAGTGTGTGAAGTTGCGAATTCATAATCAACTCATCATTTTTCGACATCAAAAACACCAATCTTCTCCAAATGGTGCATATAAGACATATGTAGGCTAAAAAAAAGATTTGATATATATATATATATATATATATATATATATATATATATATATATATATATATATATATATATATATATATATATATATATATATATATATCGAAATTAGCATGTATGCACAATTAACAATTGTACGAACTGCTGATGAGCACAATCAATAGTCCTATTAACTATGAATGTGCACAATCAGCAACCATATAGACTGCTGATGAGCAATCAGCAGTCCATATGACTACTGATTGTGCTCATCAGCCGTCCGTATAACTGCTGATTGTTCTCATCAGCAGTCATACAAAAAAAATTTGTCGAAGTAGAGGTGACGGAGGTGGCGATGGTGGGATCAGTTGGTGGAAGAGGTAGTAACGGTGGTGGTGGGGAAGGTGGCAGGGGGGAAAAGAAACAGAAAATGTTTCATAATCAGTTATAATTATAACTCTCACGACGCGCAAATATGTTGGACCGCTAGAGGGCAAATGAGAAATATATGACTGAAGTTGAATCTCAAATCTTTATTTTTTTGGAATATCAACGGAAGCTATATATATATATATATATATATATATATATATATATATATATATATATATATATATATATATATATATATATATATATATAGGCTTATGTTATTGTGTTCTAACAAATTATTTTGTGGATGTAGGAATGAATGTGGACCAATCAGTTTAGTTATTTTAAGAAAGTGATTAATAAATATTTTTGAATTAAATATAATTGAAAAATATCATCTACTTTCATTGTAAGAGGATTTTAGTCAATTAGCATAAAAATGAAATTTTTGAAGATTTTATGGAATAATTAATTCTCTTTAACTATATAAATCTGATTTTTCTGGATACTAATTCTATTAATTTAGACATTTTAACAAAATGTGTTTATGATTATCTTGAAAAAAAACATTATATTCCGACAGAAGACTATAAGTATATATTATCCAGACCAATAATTTTTAATGAATATATATATTTTTATATAGGAAATAAATTTTGATATTTAGAATTAGTAATTAATTCTTTCTTAAAGAATAAAACTCTGAACATAAATTACAATCATTTTTGAAATCTCTTGCAAAAAACTATCGTCATTCTTGAACGAATCCCTATTCACCTTCTGGTTTCGTTTCTAGATGTCATGTGTATATTTGACCTTTAAGCCACTTCAAAATACGCTAACTTTCTGTGAGATTGACATTCTATCAGAATTGCATTGCATGAGAATGACTTTATTGTAGGAGCTGCATAAGGAGATAAACTCAAGGATGGTAAGTGATCCCTAAGTAAAACTTGAAACTTCTGAAACACACAAGAAACAAAATCATGATAAAACATTAAGCCAGTTGCAATAGAACCCTGACATAATAATTCTTATGTGATTTTACCATAATCTTTCTTATGTGATTATGTTAGAAATACAATTCTGACATAATCATTCTTATGTGATTATGCAAGAATATGTCACACCCCCCGAACTAGACGGCGGAAACGTCCGAGGGCTCCTGTGACTATCAATTGAAATAGCATCACAATGAATATAAATGAAACATAACACATTCATCACCACACATTACATATTACAGCTGGTATTGTTCACATCAAGTACATTGTCATAGGTTACATAAATCCAAAGTATTAATAGTACGATGAGTGATGTTACACAACATAAATCCAAACACACTTCAACATCCTCTTGCTTAACGATTTTCTGAGAATTCAAACTATTTTGAAAAAGGTCAACATATATAATGTTGGTGAGTTCATAAGTATGTTTGAATAAAGTCATTGTATCTTTTGTAAACCCAAAAAATTCGATATTTTCTGTAAGATGTTTGAAAAATGATGTGAAAATCGAGTATAGATGCATGTGTGAATTTCATAGTAGTAACATATAGGAATGTAGTTTTAGATTTCTCTGTATTCTTTCTACTGTAAGTAAGTGGTAATTAAACAACAGTATTTCCCCAGAAAATTTGGTATTTTCTGAATTATAAAAATGTCGTGATCCTCTTACCGTAGAAATGTTTTGTACCATTATGACTTACGAGTTTTTAATTTTCCGTAATGTCTAAAGGGGAATGGATCTCTATATGAGTCGTTATAACCATACATGATAGTGACTGATTTGCCTGTCTTGGCATTTTTCCAAATGTCGAATTTTCGTTCAAGGTTTTGTCACCCTAGACTGGCCTAGTCTAACTGTAGCAAACAACTCAGGTGTGGGGGAGTCACCCCCGTATAGATCTATACACAAACTCTTGCTCTCCCTCCAGGAGACTCTGATTATAACTACAAGCTACGACCATACACTCGGTGGTGTCAACCGACACGTCTCACTAGATCCCATTTGTTTCCACATGAATTTGTATAATGTTATATGTATTTAGAAGTTCGAACACTAGATGATGTATGAAATGAAAAGGATAAGGCCCAACAAACATGAAGAAAATGTAACAATGGCCCATTAGACGTGTAAGTTATTTCCGGACTAAATTAGCATGTAAATGGACCACTAAGGCCCAATAACAAGAAAATGCTAAATTAGGCCCATTTAGCATGTAATTGGGTCACTTAAGCCCAATAGGCATGTGATGAATACATTGGGCCCAATAAAACATGTAATTGGACCACGAAGGCCCAATAAACATGTATAGGAATTACTAGGCCCAATAATCGCACTATTATTGTATTTCATTTGTTCGTTATAGTATAGTTTGTTGTGTCGTAATTCTAAAACTTGAACTTGTTTTTAATAAAACTTGCGCCTTAAACCTCCTAAGAACTAGTTTGAGACATTTAAAGGCTTATTTCACAAAATGTCATTTTTGGTATATTTTAGTTAAAAATAACATTTAGCCCATTAATTTATAAAAGTTTTATATTTTCTGCCCAAATGTTTAATAATTGAAAATTTTGACCCAAAAATACATGTATTGGCGTTTTCAGCCCATTTTTGCAGAAAATTACATTTTTGACCCATTTTCCGTGAATTTTACATTTTCGGCCCAAATTCCAAAAACTTTGCATTTTTAGCCCAATTTAGAAATAAACGTTATTTTCACCCCTAAATTCGGTTTATTAATATTTATGGCTCAAACTTTGGTCAAATGACATTTTCAACTCCAAAACTCTCATTTTTCGCAAATTTGGGCCCAAAACCGTGAGGCCCAAATATTAAGCCCATTAGGCTAAAATTTACACTTTTGGTCCTTTGAAAAGTAGGGTTATCATAAAAACCCATTTTAATATAAGTACGACCTGTTGATCCTTATAAAACCGTAAATGTCACTTTTTTCCCTTATCTTTTGTTTTCTTGACAAATATGACCCTTAACAAGGTTTTTTCTTTAAAGTTTCATATCTTAAACAAATAAACACTTTTAACTTGATAATATGATGTATAAGGTGTCTTAGTTCATGGATTTTTACTCAATGTTGCTTAAGATGTCAAGATGTGTTAAGATCTAACATATTTTTACAAAATAACTAAGAAATCACACATGACATGCATAAAACACATAGATCTACACATTTTACTTATATTCTCCTCCAAAAATCATGTAAAAACCAAAAAAATGGGGTATGAACTCACCTTTGCTTTGATGTTTCGGTTTTGAAGAAGAAGTGAAGAGATTTTTGGTCCTAGCAACACCTTGAAGTAGTTTTCGGACTTAGATGGTTTCTAGGATGTTAGATCATGAAATGAAGCTTCATAAGAGAGTGTTCTTAGCTTAAGGATGAAAATAAAAGACTTAAGTATGATAAAAAATTACCAAAGAATGGTGATCTAGATGAGAATCTCTTGAAGACACACACCAAATCTCGAAATTTTTATGGAAGAAGATGAATATTCTTGAGAGTGTTTGAGAGAGAGTTTTGAAAATGTGTTTGTGTTGTGGGCTTATCTTCAGCCGAGAGGAAGAAAAAAGGGAGGGAATAGAAGGTCTTGCATGGAGGGTAAAGATCTCATGGGTGTTTGTGATTGCCTAGAAATATGTTAGATAATCATGAGTTGTCATCACCTCCTTATTCCTTCCTTAATCCTTTTTTTTATCATACATGGGCCGAAAATGGGCTAAATGAAGTGAAAGAAAATATCATTGGGCTCAATCCCTTGGATCGTTCGAAATCATGATGTCCATAGAGAAAATTTTCGGCCCATTGGGCCTTTACGGTAGTTCACGACCCAAATGGCATAAAAGAATGGGTTTTATGGTCCATTAGGGTTAATTGGTTCAATTATGGTCCAATAAGGCACGTTAGGGTTAGAATGAATCATTCTAGGACCAAAATAGTCGAATTGAATGCTTATTGGGCCATTAGGCCCAATAAGGAAATCCTAGTCCATAATGAACTTAAACTGGGATTCTTAGGGTTTTCAATCTTTAATTGACTATTTGAAATGTTTTGTATAGAGTTTTGATCTAAACTTGGTGTTATTGAATGAACATAGTGCATGGTGTTAAGTTAGGGTTACAAGTATTATCATAGACGATGTTTACATGATCACAAAATTTGCTTGCTAAAAATGCTAGTTGTGACATCATCCCCCCGTTAGAGGGAATTTGGTCCCGAAATTCTTTCGAAAACTAGAATTATGAAAGAGAAAATAAGTGAGGGTACTTCTGCTTCATTTGATCTTCGCGTTCCCATCTGAATTTCGGTCCACGCTTGGCGTTCCATCGAACCTTCACAATCGGAATGCGGCTTTGCTTTGTACGTTTTACATCCCTATCCAAAATCTCAACTGGTTCTTCGACGAATAGGAGATTCTCGTTGATCTCGATCTCTTCTATAGGAATGACAAGAGTTTCATTTGATATGCACTTTTTCAGATTTGAGATGTGAAACACTAGGTGTACGTTGCTGAGCTCGACAGGTAGCTGCAACTTGTAAGCCACTGGACCAATCCGGGCAAGAATCTTGAACGGTCCAATGTATCGCGGGTTCAGTTTTACCCGTTTCCCAAAGCGAATCATTCCCTTCCAAGGAGAGACCTTTAATAACACGCGATCCCTGACTTGAAATTCTAATGGCTTTCGCCACTTGTCAGCATAGCTCTTCTGTCGATCTCGTGATGCTTGAAGTCGAGATTTGATTTGGATTATCTTTTCGGTCGTTTCACAGATGATTTCGGGTCCTGTAAGAGAATTGGCTGGCGACTGCCCTTTTACTAGCTGGGTGTCACCCACCTCGGCCCAGCACAGAGGCGATTTGCATTTACAACCATATAAAGCCTAGAAGGGAGCAACCTTGATGCTCGTGTGATAACTGTTGTTATAGGAGAATTCGACCAGAGGCAAGTGGGCATCCCATGATTTGCCGAAGTCAATAACGCAAGCTCGGAGCATATCCTCGAGTGTCTAGATTGTATGCTCACTCTGACTATCTGTCTGTGGGTGATATGCAGTGCTCATATCTAGCTGTGTTCCCATTACCTTTTGAAGAGATTGCCAGAATCTTGAAGTGAATCTACTATCTTGATTCGAGGTACTGGCACTCCATGGAGTCTCACGACCTCCTTGATGTAGATTCGTGTCAGCTTTTCTATAACGCCCGTGTTTCTAGGCTAGGCATTAATATTTATGTAATAGTCTAGGTTAACCTTTTAACTCATTTTGAAATAACAGAAATGTATTATTTGAGTATTATGTGTTTTAAGCTTAATTGTGTGATTTAAATGAATTAAGAATAAAAATAAGCGTAATAATAAAATATTAGATAAGCCCAATATCTATGAAGGAAGTTGTAGTGGTCGTGAAAAGGGTTCCGGATATATGAAGAATGCCGAAATCCGAGTTATAAAGAAGAAGTTATGACCTGTCGAAGTTTCGCGACAGAACCGATACGAAACTTCATGACGTAAATAGTGAATTTACGATGGAGCGATATTTAGCCTTAGTGATCTAAACGAATGTCGTAGAATACGTTAAACCGAGAGCGTGCATAAGAAGAACGTCTAAATCTGACTTCGTATGAGGAAGTAATGATTTTTTGAAGTTTTGACTGAGCAATATGCAGCCCAAAGTTTGAATATGAGATCAAATGATTTCTAGCCGAAACAATCTAAATGAGAATCGAAGATCTCGTCGATAGTAATCCAACGGTAGAAAGACAGACGAAAACAGACGTCAGATAAAGGAGTTATGAATTTCTAACGGAGTTTTCCTGTCCCGGCCTACCAAAAATAATATAATAAAAGTTAAAGTCAAAATTAGCCAACTGAGTCTAAATGAGAGTTGTAGAGCATCATCTCATTTACGCGTGCAAATGAAGAACGTCGAAAACGGAGCTCGTATGCGAGAGATATGAATTTTTGAAGTTCAGATCACAAACTTCGAGGTCTTTCAGAGCTCACGACATGAGCAGGTGACGGATGTCCCTAGAGTCGGTCAGACCTAACTTGCGATGATGCACCAGATGATGGTCGAGCTCACGACGTGAGCACTTGAAACTCACGATGTGAGTATAGGAAAAGTTTCCCTATAAATAGAATTCAAGAGGCAGCCGGGTTTGGTTGTTCCTTTGTCACTCTCTCACTCCTGACACTCTCTCTAGCCGTCTTGAAGTACCCCCGAAGCCCCGATATCATCCCGAGACCCAAAGTAAGTCCCGAAGCTCCGAAGATCCCGAGAAGAAAAGAGTTTTCGAGCCGAAGCTCTGTCCGCAAGAAGCCCGGTGTGTGAAGATATCACAGTGTCACCGAAGAATACTACATTTAGAGCCGTAGTGATGTTCGAGCATCGTCTTATCAAGTGAGTGCATAGTCCCTTTCACATACACAATTTTAATACAAGTATTGATGAATGTATTAGATATATGATATGCGTAAGTGTGTAGTTGCTTTCTAATAATACACATATATAAATTATACTCTATGAAATACATGCTAAGTGATTATATATTATTTGTTATGTGGTATGAGTATTGAATGAATATGTTATACAGGTTTTAAGCTGCATATAAAAAGTATATTTTATCTACAAATATGTTGGGTAGAACATGGGTAGATACTGATGTGTGATGAAATAAAAATGATGAGAGGCCTCGATGTGATTATGATCTAGTCGTCCAACAGAATATGGATGACGACCACAGACTTTTCTAGACAGTTCAGTGGAATGCTGGCAGGCTCATAACCTGTAGGTGTAGTGAACTTGGGTGTTCATTTGTTGTATTTTATCCCCCTCATGGTTGCCTTAGGACATTCATTGCTGAGTAAACCCCTTTGAAGTAGTGTCCGTCCCGATGAAAATCCTAGATTAGGTCCCTTGTAATAGTTGTTGTCATAGGGACGTAAAGTGAGGATAACGGGAATGGGAATCGGGTTATTGTTGGTTGGTGAAATTAAATATAACTATTTATTGTGGGTTGAAAACCCTATATGCTCACTAGGCTCCCAAGCCTAACCCACTCAGTTTCTTTGTATTACAGGTAGTGGCGCGAGGGCATAAGTTGGAGAACTTGTGAAAATGTTTTTGTTTATAGACCAGTAGTTGTATATAACTGTGTAAGGTCTATGTTTTATTGTTTATGCTTTTGTGTCTGTATCGGAACATGACATCCCGAGTTTCGATATATAATGAAAATACATTTCTTTAAGAAATGCTTTGATAAACCTTATTTTATCATGTATTGTTTTGGGGACAAATTCCGCAACTCTTTTAAATCACTGGATTTACTCTGAAATTATTTTAAAAGCATAAATGAAACCGCTCTTTTCTGGCCGTGAATTTGGGGATGTCACATTTTCCATCTTAAAGGATTCTTTTATTGGTAGGAAATGAGCGGATTTTGTTAACCTATCAACGATTACCCGAATAGCATCCAATCCGTCTGCTATCTTTGACAATTTGGTCATGAAGTCCATAGTAATCCTTTCCCATTTCCACTCAGGTATCACTGGTTGTTAAAATAATCCCGAGGGTTTTGGTATTCCCTTTTCACCTTGGCGCAAGTAAGACACTTGCCCACGAAAGTGGCTATCTCTGCCTTAATATTAGGCCACCAATAATGTTGCTTGATATCCAGATACATTTTGTCTGACCCCAAATGAATAGAATATCGCGTTTTGTGGGGTTCATGCATGATTACCTCTCTGAATCCCCCTAATTTTGGGAACCCAAATTCTATTAATGAAGTAGTGAGTTCCGTCTTCTTTAACTTCGAGTTCCTTATCCATTCCACGTAGTGATTCACTAACGACATTCTTCGGCTTCAATGCATCCAATTGGGCTTCCTTGATTTGTGAGGCTAGATGAGATTTGATGGTGATTGATAGGGTCTTCACACGACGACTCAAATACTCCTTTCGGCTCAGGGCATCGACTACCACGTTAGCCTTGCCTAGATGGTATTTGATCACACATTCATAATTATTTAACAATTCAACCCATCTCCACTACCTCATATTTAGTTCTTTTTGATTTAGAATGTGTTGGAGGCTTTTGTGGTCTGTAAAGATGGTGCACTTGGTACCATATAGGTAGTGCCTCCAAAATTTTAAGGCGAAGACCACCACCCCCAGTTCGAATTCATGCATGGTATAATTTACTTCATGTGTTTTCAGTTGTCTGGATGCATATGGAATTACCTTCCCGTGTTGCATAAGGACACACCTAAACCTTGATTCGAAGCATCATAGTAGACTACGAAGTATTTGGTACCCTCTGGTAAGGATAAAACTAGAGCACTACAAAGGGCTTGCTTCAAGGTTTGGAAGACAATCTCTTTCTTCTCGGTCCAGTTGAAGGGTATGCCTTTTTGTGTCAATATGGTAAGGGGTTTGGCTATCTTGAGAAAGTTCTGGATGAATCTTCGGTAGTAGCCTGCAAGACCCAAGAATTGACGAATTTCTATTGGCGTTGTCGGAATTGCCCAACCTTCGATGGCCTTGACCTTAGAGGGATCTACATGGATTCCTTCCTTGCTGACAACATGTCCCAAGAAATTTACACTGCGGAGCCAAAACTCACACTTGGAGAGTTTCGCATACAACTTTTCAGCCCGCAGGGTCTCTAAGATCTGTCAGAGATGTTGGATATGATCTTCTTCGCTTCGAGAGTATACGAGAATATCATCAATGAAAATGATCACGAAATTGTCAAGGAATGGGCGGAAGACTCAATTCATGAGGTCCATAAATGCAGCGGGGGCATTTGTTAGACCGAATGACATTACGATGAATTCGTAATGACCGTAGCGAGTTCGGAAGGCAGTCTTAGGAGTGTCCTCATCTCGGACTTTGAGTTGGTGATAACCGGATCTCAGATCTATCTTTGAAAAGTAATGAAGTTGGTCAAATAGATCATCGATTCGGGGAAGTGGATACCAGTTTTTGATGGTGAGCTTATTTAATTCCCCATAGTCAATGCACATCCTGAAGGATCCGTCTTTCGTTTTAACGAAAAGAACCGGAGCTCCCCATGGAGAGCAGCTTGGTCTTATGAATCCTTTATCCAAGAGTTCACTTAGTTGACTTGAAAATTCTTGCATTTCGGCAGGAGCCAACCTATAGGGTGATTTGTCGATTGGAGTGGCTCTAGGCATTAGGTCGATTCAGAATTCGACTTGTCTTTTTGGGGGTATTCCTGGAAGATCTTCTGGAAACACATCCAGGAAGTCGCATGCCACTGGTGTCACACCCCGAAAATCAAAGGCGGAAACATTTCCGGGGTGGACTCCACGTTGTGTATCAAATCCAATGTACATAGTAATCACAGTAAACAACCATTACATTACATATATATATATATATATATATATATATATATATATATATATATATATATATATATATATATATATATATGAAAGTTTACATTTGGTTCAAAAGTAAATTGTACAAAAGTTATACATATATCATATGAACAAAACGAGGCGAGTCTTCCATGCACTCCGTCTTCACCAAAAGAGATCACCGGTACCTGTCTAATGTGGACCTGAGAATACAAGCAGTTTGAAAATCAGCATAAAGCTGGTGAGTTCATAAGCGGTTTTGTTTTATGAAAATGTATCAGTTTCCTTTAGTTTTCCGAAAAGGTTTGTTATCCAAGAAAATCCCATATTTTCTTATGTTAAACAGTTTAGTTATCTTTCCTTACAGTTCAGTTACGCGTTATAAGTTAACCCCAGGAAAATCCCATATTTTCCTAAATGCAAGATTGATTGAATAACATAGAGTATAGTTTAATACACAAAACTATATATTGAAAATCATAGGATTACTATCCCGAATTAGATATGAAATACCATAATATACACGAATTGTAGTTAGAAAGTATTTTGAAAACCTTGGGACTAACATCCCGAACTAGTTAGAAGATAGTTTGATATACTAGGAAATATAGATTGAAAACCATGTGACTACTATCCCAAAATAGATATAAGATTGTTTGATAAAACCATGGGATCACTATCCCGAACTAGATATAAGATAGTTGGATAAAGTCATGGGATTATCATCCTGTACTAGATATAGTTTCAAAACCATGGGATTACTATCCCGTACAAGATATAGATTTGAAATCATGGGACTATCATCCCGTACTAGATATAAGATATATACATACTGAAAACCATGGGAATAACATCCTGCACTAGATACAAGTTCGATATACTGAAAGCCATGGGACTACCATCCCGGACTAGATACGAAATAGTTTGATAAAAACCATGGGATCACTATCCCGAACTAGATATAGATTCTAAAACCAAAGCTGTGAATAAACTTATATTAATACGTATTGTGAGTCGGGTAACCATGTTGTCACACCCCCGAACCAGACGGCGGAAACGTCCGGGGGCTGTCGTGACTCAATTGAATACCATAACATTGAATATATATGAAACATAACAACATTCGTCACCATGCATTAATATTGTACAACCAGTAGAGTTTACATGAAGTACAATGTTTAAACATTACATTTCCAAAATAAATTGTTCAATTCGTACATAAATAAACTGCAAGCCATCACTGAATATGATTTCCTTTGATTCACTGGTTCCCTGAGAATACAAGTATTTTGAAAAAAAAAACGTCAACATATGAAATGTTGGTGAGTTCATAAGTTGTATTTTAAAAAAAAACAATGTTTCGTGTCGTTTGAAAATCGCCAGAAAATCCGATATTTTCTGAAAATAGTATAGTCAAAAAGGTGTGGAGATCTATAGGTATGCTTGTTTGTTTTCTATACTTGTAAAAATTGTTTATTGAAATCGTATGTATTCTGAAATTGTATGTATTGAAAACCCTAGGAAAACCCGATGTTTTCCTAATTCCTTGAATTCCATGAAATTACTTTGAAACCATTGCAACGCATGAAGTTATCATTCCAGACGACATTGGATTATTTTTGAGCATGATTATCCGCTACAAACACGCGTTACACAAACACTAGTCTATAGCAATACTAACGATCCCGAAGGCTTCGTCCGTACTAATCACGTTATCCAACCGTCCTGACTACGTGTAGTCCCACATCCGAAGAGAAGGAGGACACGAAGGCCTCGACGACTCCATTAGCCGGTTGGGGATAAAAGGTACGAGGGGTCCCAGACCCGCCTCGCAAAAAGGCAGACTCTAGTAGCGACACTAAAGGACCCTTGGGGACCAGTAGTCTACAAGCCATTGAAAGTCCGGTTACGTCGTGTCGGATTGGTAAAACCCAACACATCGTAAGATGAAGTCTTTGGGCCTTAAGATCAGGTCGTCGGGCTAGCTAGGCTCAACGAACAAGATTTTACACTTGTGGGGCCCAAAGATAGTGCGTAGACGTCTGTGCACATTCGCATGTATAATGAATTCCGAATCGTTATTTGTATGAATCGTAGTATTGTAGTATAATAGTATCGTCGTGTTAGTAGTTTCGGATTTTTATTGGTTCGAGACCGAACCAATTCGTTTAACAACGACTTTGGGTGTTGTAATGTATTGTATTTTGTCGGTAGTCGTAGTACCATTTCTTGGTCAACTTGTATGTATTGAATTAGTATTGGAAATTTTCTGTTTTCAGCCCCTCCTTGTTTGTAAAATTTACTTTTTCAACCCTTTATTTAAAATACTTTCCGGTTTGGTCCTTAAATCAATTTTCTTGACATTTTAACACCAAAAATTATTGAAATAAATATTTTCCAGCATATTTTTCATAGAAAACAGCTTAAGTCCCTGAAATTTCAGTTTTTCTCGGTTAATACCCTTCTTTTCGCAATTTTGACAATTTTGGCCCAAATTGTAAAATTTTTGCAACTTTGGTCCTTTTTAAATTTAAAAAGCATTTTAAACCTTTGAAAAGGACTTGGATCACTTATGGTCCACTGTTTTACAGAAAATCACAGTTTTGGCCCTCCAAAACAGAAAAATTCGCATAATGGGCCTCATTGGGCTGAAATTTTCATTTTTAGCCCATTAAGCTTGAAATTTATGTTTTTAACCTTCTAAATGAGTATAATTCCAGAAATTGATTTATTGAAACTGTTTTGACACACTTCATCCATCAGAATTCGTGAATTGTCATTTTGGGCCCTTAATTTTGTATTTTTCACATTTTTGGCCCAAAATTTGTGTTTTTAGCTTAAAGAAAATTTTTACTAAACCACTTAGCTATTTTTCTTGAAACACTTTGTATGTAGAAATACATTTCATGCTAAAAGCATATAACATAAGTTATATCTCGGTTTTGAGGAGTTTTATGGCTAGATCCAACATTAAAACACATAAAAGCATACATATAAGCATGGAAATCATACAAGGCATATAAACACATATAGATCTACACTTTCACTTGTATTCCCCCCCCCCCCACAAAACTCATAAAAACAGAAAATAGGGGGTATGAAGCTCACCTTGGGTGTGGGGGCTCGGTTTTGCAAGGAAAATGGAAGGAAAATGAAGTGTTTTTGGCCTTAGCTCCCTTTGATGAAGATCTCGAGTTTTGAGATGGTTCTAGGATGCAAGATCACAATTTTTGCATAGTTTAGGAAAGGATTTTGATAACAAAAAGAATTTAAATCATAGATCTATGCATAATCTTACCTTAGATGAAGAATTTTATGGAGATTTCCTCTTGAATGCTTCCTAGAACTCGAGATTTTTGAGTGGAGACGGAGAGTTGTTCTTGAGTGATCTAGAGAGAATTTGAGAGATTTGTGAGTGTGTGTGTGTGTTTCGGCCGAGAGGGAGAGAGGAGAGAAGAAAGAAGTGATTTTGAAGTGATGTTGCATGGAAACATGAACTATATTGCATGGATATCCTATGGGTAAAGATGAGGTGGCAACCAAAGTCAACTTCATCTCTTATCTCCTTGGATTTGGGCCTTGGGCCGAGAATGTGAAGGGAGAAAGGAAAAATTTGGGCCTTTGCCCCTAAGCCCACTATTAGTGTTAATCTTGGGTATGTTTTAAGCTTAAAAGAATGTAGTAGGATTTTTTTATATTTTTATTGGACTAGTTTAGGTTATTCATGTATCAAGGCTTTTAATTCATTTCATTATAGGCCCAACATGGCCCAAAATGTTGAAATAAATAAATGTGGGTCCAATTAGAGCCCAATTAGGGTTCTAAGCCCATGATAGTCTAATTGGAAGCTTATTGGTCCATTTGGATCCAATAAGGGAGTTCTAGCCCAAAATGGACTTAAACAAGAACTTCTAAAGTTTCCAATTGTTTGATGACTATTTGTAGCACTTGTATAATGTATTTGATTGAAGTTTTTGATTCACATTAGCTTGAATGTATAGATTACATGACACAAAATTTCCAGTTGTGACATCATCCCCCCGTTAGAGGGAATTTCGTCCCGAAATTCTGTTTGAAAGCTAGATTTGAGAATGCTAGAATAGGTGAGGGTACTTCTGCTTCATTTGATCTTCGCGTTCCCACGTGAATTCTGGCCCACGCTTCGCGTTCCACCGTACCTTCACGATCGGGATGCGGCTCTGTTTAGTGCGCTTCACCTCCCTGTCCATGATTTCGACTGGTTCTTCGACGAACAGGAGGTTCTCATTGATTTCGATTTCGTCGAGCGGAATGACAAGGGTTTCGTCTGATAGGCACTTCTTTAGGTTTGAGACATGGAACACGGGGTGTACACTGTTTAGCTCCGCGGGTAGTTGTAGTTTGTAGGCTACCGGGCCTATTCGGGCAACGATTTCGAAAGGTCCAATGTATCGCGGGTTCAGCTTTCCCCGTTTTCCGAAACGTATAACCCCTTTCCAGGGTGAGACCTTCAACAGTACTCGATCACCGACCTGGAACTCTAAGGGCTTTCGCCGTTTATCAGCGTAGCTCTTTTATCGGTCACGCGATGCTTGTAATCGAGCTTTGATCTGGACAATCTTTTCTGTGGTCTCGCGAATGATTTCCGGTCCCGTTAATGTCCTGTTTGACGTATGCGTTTTTGCTAGCTGGGTGTCACCTACTTCCGCCCAACACAACGGTGATCTACACTTACGCCCGTACAGTGCTTCGAAAGGAGCCACCTTGATGCTCGAATGATAACTATTGTTATATGAAAACTCGATCAACGGTAGGTGGGTATCCCAAGACTTTCCAAAGTCTATCACACATGCACGAAGCATGTCCTCGAGCGTCTGGATGGTTCGTTCGCTCTGACCGTCCGTTTGTGGGTGATACGCAGTGCTCATATCAAGATGAGTTCCCATTGCCTTGTGGAGCGACTGCCAAAAGCGCGATGTGAATCTACTGTCCCTATCCGAGATGATAGATTTTGGCACCCCATGAAGTCTTACAATCTCTCGTAGGTACAAACGCGTCAGTCTCTCCATCTTGTAGGACTCTTTGATTGGTAGGAAATGGGCAGATTTCCTCAGTCGGTCGATTATTACCCATATGGTGTCCAGTCCGTCCGACGTCTTGGGCAGCTTGGTCACGAAGTCCATAGATATCCCCTCCCATTTCCACTCAGGGATTGCCGGTTGTTGTAACAATCCTGAAGGTTTCTGGTATTCCACCTTTACCCTGGCGCACGTAAGGCACTTACTAACATAAGTTGCGATTTCCGCCTTCATGTTAGGCCACCAATAGTGCTGCTTAATGTCCAAATACATCTTGTCCGAACCAGGGTGAATGGAGTATCGTGTCTTGTGGGCTTCCTTCATAACAGTCTCTCTAAATCCTCCGATTTTTGGGACCCAAATACGGTTCATGAAGTAGTATACCCCATTCTCCTTGACTTCTAGATTCTTCTCCATCCCGCGCAATGCCTCACTATTTCTATTTTCCGCTTCCATAGCCTCTGCCTGGACTGATGCAATTTGAGTGGCCAGATGAGACTGAATGGTTATCGAGTGCGTTTTCGTACGGCGATTTGTGTACTCCTTCCGACTTAATGCATAAGCTACCACGTTGGCCTTGCCTGGATGGTACTTGATCTCGCATTCATAGTCATTTAGTAATTCCACCCATCGTCGCTGTCTCATGTTCAGCTCCTTTTGATTCAAGATGTGCTGGAGGCTCTTGTGGTCTGTGAAGATGGTGCACTTTGTACCGTACAGGTAGTGCCTCCAAATTTTTAGAGCAAAAACCACAGCTCCCAGTTCTAGGTCATGGGTCGTATAATTTACCTCATGCGTCTTTAGTTGGCGGGACGCATATGCTATCACTCTTCCACGTTGCATGAGAACGCAGCCTAGGCCCTGATTCGACGCGTCACAGTAGACTACAAAATCTTCTGTTCCTTCAGGTAGTGATAGTACAGGAGCGCTACAGAGAGCTTGCTTCAAGGTTTGAAACGCAATCTCTTGCCGGTCTGTCCATTTGAATGGCACGCTCTTTTGCGTAAGCAAGGTAAGTGGCTTGGCGATTTTAGAGAAGTTTTGGATGAATCTCCTATAGTAGCCTGCTAGGCCTAAAAACTGACGAATTTCTGTGGGCGTAGTCGGAGTTGCCCATCCCTCCACAGCTTTGACCTTAGAGGGGTCCACATGAATTCCGTCTTGGCTAACCACGTGGCCTAGGAAATTCACACTCCGAAGCCAGAACTCACACTTGGAGAGCTTGGCGTAAAGCTTTTCCGATCGTAGAGTGTCTAGAATTTGTCGTAGATGCTGGCTGTGCTCCTCCTTGCTTCGTGAATAGACGAGAATGTCATCGATAAACACAATGACGAAGTTGTCAAGGAACGGTCGACAGATTCGATTCATTAGGTCCATAAATGCGGCAGGTGCATTTGTTAGACCGAAGGGCATTACGACGAATTCATAATGTCCATAGCGGGTTCGGAAAGCGGTTTTGGGAATATCCTCTTCTTGGACCTTGAGCTGGTGGTATCCGGACCGTAGATCTATTTTGGAGAAATAACTAGCTCCTTGGAGCGGGTCGAATAGATCATCGATTCGGGGGAGTGGGTAGCGGTTTTTAACAGTGAGTTTATTCAACTCTTTGTAATCGATGCACATTCTGAAAGATCCGTCCTTCTTTTTGACAAAGAGCATTGGGGCTCCCCACGGCGAGTAGCTAGGTCGGATAAATCCCTTGTCCAGAAGCTCACTGAGTTGGCTGGACAGTTCCTGCATTTCAGCAGGAGCCAACCGATATGGGGATTTAGCGAGAGGAGTCGCTCCTGGAACGAGGTCGATTCGGAACTCAACCTGTCTCTCTGGGGGTACTCCCGGAAGATCTTCAGGAAACACGTCCGGGAATTCACACGCTACCGGAATGTCTTGGATGTTAGTTTCTTCTTTGGTCATGTCCACTATGTGAGCCAGGAACGCCAAATTGTTCTTTCGCAGGTGTTTTTGTGCTTTGATGCACGAGATGAGGCGGAGATTCGTACTGGGTTTGTCTCCGTAAATCACTAGGGTTTCGTGATTCGGAAGACGAAGGCGAACGGCCTTCTCGCGGCACAAAATCTCAGCATGGTGGGGGCTTAACCAATCCATGCCGATAATTACATCGAAACTCCTAATTGATACTGGCATTAGGTCTATTCGAAAGACGTGCTGGTTAAGGGTTAGGGTACATCCAGTGTAAATCTCCTCAGTGGATTCGGTTTTCCCATTGGCCATTTCTACCGTATATGTTTCATTTAGCCTCTGGGGTTGTTGTTTTAATAAATGTTTAAACTTCTCGCTCACGAAACTTCGTTCCGCTCCGGTATCAAATAAGATGCATGCATAAGTGTGGTTTAGGAGGAACGTACCGGTCACAACTGCGGGATCCTGGACTGCATCACTCTGACCCATAGTCAGCATTCTTCCTGCTCCTCTGTTTCCTGAGTTGTTGTTAGGGCAATCTCGGAGAAAATGCCCCGTCCTTCCACACCCGTAGCAGGTGTGGCTAGGCCCTGCATTATTGCCGCCGGTATTGGTGTTGTTGTTATTGCGGTAGTTGTTGTTGTTGTTGTTCTGGTTGTTCCCCTGACTCTGGTTCCTAGGAGGGTACGTTCTGCAGAACCTTGCAGTGTGTCCCCTTCGGTTGCAACTGGTGCAATGGAGTTCCCTGTATTCGCCGTGATGGTGGAGGCCGCACTTATTGCAACTAGGAAGATTACCGGAGTAGGGTCTTGAAGCATTTGAAGCAGCTGAGGCTGGAGCATGTGGTGTGACTGGAACCGGTGTGGTGACAGCGTTAACTGCCACTGTTTGTTGCCTTTTAGAGGTCTCTGGGCCCTGACGCCCTTTCCTCTTGGGGTTCTTCCCTCTCCTGCCATCACCCTCCTTTTTCTTCTCAGTCTCCATTGGTTTCTCGCCTCTTTTGTTGTTATGATCGTACAACCTCTTGGCCAATCTCTTCGAACTGTCAAACGTTTCAGGGTTCGCAGCTATCACATTCCCTTGAATGGGGGATGTCAGTCCCCAAATGAATCGTTCAACCTTCTTCCCTTCTGACGTGATCATACCCGGGCACAATAGGGATAATTCGCTGAATCTCGAGATGTAGGCGTCGATGTTAGCATTCTGCACCGTGAGGTTCCATAGTTCCTGCTCCATCCTTTGAATTTCGCCTCGGGGGGCAGTACTCAGCCATTAACATTTCTTTCATTTCTGCCCATGGGATAGAGTTGGCGACAGGAAGTGTCATAGCTTCCACATGTCCATTCCACCAAGTGAGGGCTTGGTCCACGAAAGTGCAGGCCGCGAACTTCACCTTCATCTGCTCGGGGCATTCGCATATCTCAAACACCGACTCTACCTTCTCGATCCATCTCTTCAAGGAAATCACTCCTCCCGTGCCGTTGAAAGTTCGGGGTTTAGCGTTCGCAAAGTCCTTGTAGGTGCACGTTTTAGTGGGTCCTTGATTCATCCCGTTGTTCGAACTTCCGGAGCCTTGACCATTGCCTCCTCCGTTGTTCCCTCGGTGAAGTTGTGCCATAGCTGCGGTGACTGCAGCGGACACGGCTGCCTGGAAAGCAGTGGTGTCGACTTCGGGCGATGTTGGCTCGGGATTTCCGCGGGTAGCTCGGCGAGGCATCTTTCTGTCATGAAACGGAAAGATGTTGAGTGTATGTGGTCTCTGTGAGGTTGTGATCCTACTAACTAGATGTATGGTACGAACCTAAACATTACTATCATCAAGCATACAATTAATACTTCTCAACGCATAACAACTTGTAATATCATAGCAAAACACATAAAAGTTTATTAATATTATCCGAGTTTAGTACAAGAAAATTTGCTCGTAAGAGCATACATAAGTAACACTAATCTGACAGCATAACGGCTCCATGAGTAGTGTAGTCACTTAAACATAGAACCGAGGTACATAATATAGTTCCTAATGTTCTACCATGGTAGGTCCATCTCTAATCGCGATGTGCTGCGTCTGGAGGTGGTGCCGAAGATCACATGCCGAAATGTTGCGCCAGTAGCTGCGCCATCTCTGCCATGTCTCCAACAACTTCGTCCCTCTCGTGCTCTGCTCTCACCGCCCGAGCTTCCATAGCGTACAGCTGTTGTCGCAGCGCGGCGATCTCCGCTTCGAGAGAACGGTTCTCTCTTGGGGAATTCACTGGCGGAGCGGGGTGATCTGGCTGTGTCTCGTTCTCACATGGTGGGACGGGGTCCTGATCCCCGACCTGACCTTCCTCGTCGTCGTCGTCGATCTCTCCAAACTCGTAGTCAGTGTCTACATATTCGTCGGGTTCGACACCGTGTGCTTCCCCCGGATTCTCCTCCGGTTCCTCTCCAAATATCTCTTGAGCTACTAGAGCCGGATGAAGCTGGATACCCTGCTGCTCTTCCTCAGGCTCCTCCTCCTCTAGCCACCTGTTGTTTCCCTGATTAGGGAAATAGGGGTCTCCAGGGTGATGAAAATCAGCCATGCTGTCTGCGCGAGCACGTAAATATGCTAACATTATTCCTAGGTTCTATGACTATTGTACAGGCCAAGCAAACGTTCTCTTGTTGATGATAAAGGGTATAGTTTTAGGTTCCCTAGCTATCCCGATCTCATCAAGACGTGTGTTAGTTTTACTTTGGAGAGAATGTAGTTGATCAGGCTACATTCACTCCTTGGTATCACTAAGAACAGTCTCGAATTGACCGAGATACCAGCATTATTGTGTTTGATTCGGCGTTAGGCTCTTATTCCTAATGCAAGCAAACGTGTTTTATTTACTTGTTTTGTTCAGAGTTCTGTTAGTCCCTCTTTTTGGTTTATAGTTGCATATCAATGTGTGGTTCGACATGCTAGTTCACTATAAACAAAGCTCTGATACCAACCTATCACACCCCCGAACCAGACGGCGGAAACGTCCGGGGGCTGTCGTGACTCAATTGAATACCATAACATTGAATATATATGAAACATAACAACATTCGTCACCATGCATTAATATTGTACAACCAGTAGAGTTTACATGAAGTACAATGTTTAAACATTACATTTCCAAAATAAATTGTTCAATTCGTACATAAATAAACTGCAAGCCATCACTGAATATGATTTCCTTTGATTCACTGGTTCCCTGAGAATACAAGTATTTTGAAAAAAAAAAACGTCAACATATGAAATGTTGGTGAGTTCATAAGTTGTATTTTAAAAAAAAACAATGTTTCGTGTCGTTTGAAAATCGCCAGAAAATCCGATATTTTCTGAAAATAGTATAGTCAAAAAGGTGTGGAGATCTATAGGTATGCTTGTTTGTTTTCTATACTTGTAAAAATTGTTTATTGAAATCGTATGTATTCTGAAATTGTATGTATTGAAAACCCTAGGAAAACCCGATGTTTTCCTAATTCCTTGAATTCCATGAAATTACTTTGAAACCATTGCAACGCATGAAGTTATCATTCCAGACGACATTGGATTATTTTTGAGCATGATTATCCGCTACAAACACGCGTTACACAAACGACTAGTCTATAGCAATACTAACGATCCCGAAGGCGTCGTCCGTACTAATCACGTTATCCAACCGTCCTGACTACGTGTAGTCCCACATCCGAAGAGAAGGAGGACACGAAGGCCTCGACGACTCCATTAGCCGGTTGGGGATAAAAGGTACGAGGGGTCCCAGACCCGCCTCGCAAAAAGGCAGACTCTAGTAGCGACACTAAAGGACCCTTGGGGACCAGTAGTCTACAAGCCATTGAAAGTCCGGTTACGTCGTGTCGGATTGGTAAAACCCAACACATCGTAAGATGAAGTCTTTGGGCCTTAAGATCAGGTCGTCGGGCTAGCTAGGCTCAACGAACAAGATTTTACACTTGTGGGGCCCAAAGATAGTGCGTAGACGTCTGTGCACATTCGCATGTATAATGAATTCCGAATCGTTATTTGTATGAATCGTAGTATTGTAGTATAATAGTATCGTCGTGTTAGTAGTTTCGGATTTTTATTGGTTCGAGACCGAACCAATTCGTTTAACAACGACTTTGGGTGTTGTAATGTATTGTATTTTGTCGGTAGTCGTAGTACCATTTCTTGGTCAACTTGTATGTATTGAATTAGTATTGGAAATTTTCTGTTTTCAGCCCCTCCTTGTTTGTAAAATTTACTTTTTCAACCCTTTATTTAAAATACTTTCCGGTTTGGTCCTTAAATCAATTTTCTTGACATTTTAACACCAAAAATTATTGAAATAAATATTTTCCAGCATATTTTTCATAGAAAACAGCTTAAGTCCCTGAAATTTCAGTTTTTCTCGGTTAATACCCTTCTTTTCGCAATTTTGACAATTTTGGCCCAAATTGTAAAATTTTTGCAACTTTGGTCCTTTTTAAATTTAAAAAGCATTTTAAACCTTTGAAAAGGACTTGGATCACTTATGGTCCACTGTTTTACAGAAAATCACAGTTTTGGCCCTCCAAAACAGAAAAATTCGCATAATGGGCCTCATTGGGCTGAAATTTTCATTTTTAGCCCATTAAGCTTGAAATTTATGTTTTTAACCTTCTAAATGAGTATAATTCCAGAAATTGATTTATTGAAACTGTTTTGACACACTTCATCCATCAGAATTCGTGAATTGTCATTTTGGGCCCTTAATTTTGTATTTTTCACATTTTTGGCCCAAAATTTGTGTTTTTAGCTTAAAGAAAATTTTTACTAAACCACTTAGCTATTTTTCTTGAAACACTTTGTATGTAGAAATACATTTCATGCTAAAAGCATATAACATAAGTTATATCTCGGTTTTGAGGAGTTTTATGGCTAGATCCAACATTAAAACACATAAAAGCATACATATAAGCATGGAAATCATACAAGGCATATAAACACATATAGATCTACACTTTCACTTGTATTCCCCCCCCCCCCCCCCCACAAAACTCATAAAAACAGAAAATAGGGGGTATGAAGCTCACCTTGGGTGTGGGGGCTCGGTTTTGCAAGGAAAATGGAAGGAAAATGAAGTGTTTTTGGCCTTAGCTCCCTTTGATGAAGATCTCGAGTTTTGAGATGGTTCTAGGATGCAAGATCACAATTTTTGCATAGTTTAGGAAAGGATTTTGATAACAAAAAGAATTTAAATCATAGATCTATGCATAATCTTACCTTAGATGAAGAATTTTGTGGAGATTTCCTCTTGAATGCTTCCTAGAACTCGAGATTTTTGAGTGGAGAGGGAGAGTTGTTCTTGAGTGATCTAGAGAGAATTTGAGAGATTTGTGAGTGTGTGTGTGTGTGTTTCGGCCGAGAGGGAGAGAGGAGAGAAGAAAGAAGTGATTTTGAAGTGATGTTGCATGGAAACATGAACTATATTGCATGGATATCCTATGGGTAAAGATGAGGTGGCAACCAAAGTCAACTTCATCTCTTATCTCCTTGGATTTGGGCCTTGGGCCGAGAATGTGAAGGGAGAAAGGAAAAATTTGGGCCTTTGCCCCTAAGCCCACTATTAGTGTTAATCTTGGGTATGTTTTAAGCTTAAAAGAATGTAGTAGGATTTTTTTATATTTTTATTGGACTAGTTTAGGTTATTCATGTATCAAGGCTTTTAATTCATTTCATTATAGGCCCAACATGGCCCAAAATGTTGAAATAAATAAATGTGGGTCCAATTAGAGCCCAATTAGGGTTCTAAGCCCATGATAGTCTAATTGGAAGCTTATTGGTCCATTTGGATCCAATAAGGGAGTTCTAGCCCAAAATGGACTTAAACAAGAACTTCTAAAGTTTCCAATTGTTTGATGACTATTTGTAGCACTTGTATAATGTATTTGATTGAAGTTTTTGATTCACATTAACTTGAATGTATAGATTACATGACACAAAATTTCCAGTTGTGACACATGTTGATACGACAACGAGACCTCCTTGACGTTTGTCAGACGTCGGACGATATCCAGAATTTGTCACCCTAGGCGTGCCCGCCTAACTGTAGCTAGCAGTTAAAGTGTGGGATTGTCAGTCCCGAATAGATCTATTCACAAATTCCTCGCTCTCCCTCCAGGAGACTCTGGTTACACTTTCAGGGAGGATTTACTGATCATCCATAAAGGGTAGTGACTACTCACAAACTAGTACTAAACTATTCACAGGATTCTCATACGATATCAAACATACAAAGATTATGAAACATAATACAGTGAAAATAGATACATACTAAGAAATTATCTGGCAATACATTCAAATGATACGGAGATAAACTGAATCATACATAGTTTATCTAATAACTTTATATAGATATCAGCACATGATATAAAAAGAACTACAGAACCCCAAATTATTCCCATAATAATTTGATTAGTTTGATTATTTTCTTAACTAAAATCCATTTAGTTGTAATTGATAGATCATTCCTTATGCTCAGCATAATACATAAGGAGTAAAGATGTTTACAGATTTGCCAGATATTATTTGAAATATATCAATGTTATGATTCGAAAACAGTTATAGTTTGCTTGTATCCCCCCCCTGAAAACATTGAAAAACACGAAAAAGGCGTAGGGGTATGAACTCACCGAACGGGAAATGTGACGATTTCGGATGCTAAATGTTGGTCCGGGGCTTGCAAACGCACGAGGTTCCTAAGTATAATGTAAAGATACACATTTGTATCTAATTAGGACTTAGATTGATTATTTGATAGGGACAATTACTTCTAGTCGCGAAAACACCCCGATACAAGTGTTTGGAGGGACCCGGGTGGCGTTTAAGGACGTGTAATGGCACTAGGGACTAGGGACTTGAGTTTAATCCCCATGAATAAACTTATACAAGAGTTTTTGGTCTAAAACACCCATTCCCCATGAGTTTACGGCCGTAAACTCATGGTGGGGTAGTTTATGGTGCAAAATGGCTTCAAACACTTAGGGAATAATTTCTAGGTTTGGTTTAAGGGCTTGGAATAATTTTTAAACACCAAACGGACCTATTTAAGGGAGTTTACGGCCTAGCATAGGACTCATGGCCGTAAACTCCTATATACCCATGAAAAATTGTGTAAATGATTCCAAACAAATCATATGTGATTGCTAAAATTGTTCCAAGGCCTTACATAAATTTTTAGGCATAAAATGACATGTTTTTAGGAGTTTACGGCCATGGAGCACCTTCTATGGCCGTAAACTCTCAAATGAAGAGTTTTGATGTGTTTAAGGTCCTTCAACTATTTTTGGTTGGTCCTATGATTTATTCCAAGGCTTTTGGTGGTGTTGGATGGCTTTCTAACACCTTGAAATTGATTTTACACCATGTTTTAAGGAGTTTATGACCCAAACACATGCCTTGGCCGTAAACTCATATAAGTCCCCCAAAAATTATGTTTAAAGTGTTCCAAGGCTAAAGCAATTATTCTAGAAGTCATATCCATGTCTTGTTGGGGTTTAGGAAGGGTTTAAGGGCTCAAAAACCCTTTAATTATGAGTTTACGGCCTAAACACCATCCTTGGCCGTAAAATCATATACAAGTCCCCAAATTATAGATTAAGGCATTCTAGGTACATTCTATAAAGTCATTAAGCCATATCTAAGTCCCAAAATTATTTAGGAGAGGTTTAAAGGCATAAAAACCCTCTTATTATGAGTTTACGGCCTAAGCTCCTTCCAGGGCCGTAAACTCATATACAAGGTCTTAATTCATGATTTAATCTCGAATTTGAAGGTTAAAGATGCTATACAATGAGTTTAGGAAGGTACCTTAAAGATTTGAAGCCTTAAAATTGAGTTTTGGACCCTTAAACTTGGATTTAGGAGAGATGTTAGAGAGAGAGTAGAGAGAGGAAGAAAAAGCTTCAAATGAATGTTTAAACACGTTTATATAGGTCCTAAAACTTGGACACTGTGGAATTCTACTCGATACCGGCCTTAAACGAGGCTTTTGGTCGCACCCGATTAAGTTTCCGTCACCCGGCGGGGACGTTTCTAAGCTTTTTGAAATAAATGTTTTGGGCTAATTTCTTGAGTTCCTAAGGGGTTCGGACACTCATTAGCATTAATTAAACATATAACTTAATTAACTTAACCCAAAAACGACATCGGAACGTTTCGATATACGGCAAGTTATACGGGTAGAACAGGGTTTTGGCGTTGAACAACTTCGGGTTGTTACATTATCCCCCCGTTAGAGAGAATTTCGTCCCGAAATTCAAAGAATAAGTGTCACACCCCCGAACCAGACGGCGGAAACGTCCGGGGGCTGTCGTGACTCAATTGAATACCATCACAATGAATATACATGAAACATAACATCATACAATACCAAGCATTGGAATATTACAACTGGTAGCGTTTACATTCAGTACATAGTTTCAAAATATTACATTCCCAAAAGTAAATTGTTCGATATTAATTAAACAACAGCAAAATGTCATAGAGTACAATTCTTCATTCACTTTATCTGTTACCTGAGAATACAAGTATTTTGAAAACGTCAACATATGAAATGTTGGTGAGTTCATAAGTAATGTTTGAAATCCAATGTTTTGTATCGTTTTGAAAACCACCAGAAAATCCGATATTTTCTGAAAATTGTATAGTATAAAAGGTGTGAAGATCTGAAAGTATGCTTGTTTGTTTCTATAAATGTAAGAGTACGATTTGTAAAACTCGGTATGTAATTCGTAGGTGTAATAATTGAAAATCCTAAGAAAACCCGACGTTTTCCCATTACTTTGCATTAAATAATTTTATGTTTCGTTATTTTGTTACGACAGGTGTATTCGTTGAGCTCCGGGGACGTTGGATTAATTGTGGATTGTGAATTGTTGTAAACGTACATTAATGAAAATGACCAGTTGACAACCGTACAAACGATTCCCTTAGGCGTCGCTCGCACTATTCACTTAACCCAACCACCCGGACTCATGTAGCCCCACGACCGAGGGGAAAAAGTGAGTGCGAAGCCCCAGGTAATTCCCTACGTCGTTCAAGGCTATAGTGAATGCGAAGGGCCCTTAGCCCAACTCGCATTGGTGAATTCTCGACTTTGCTAGCAGTACCGAAGGACCCTTGGGGACCAGCAGCACGTTGCCATTGAAAGTCCTTTTACGTTGTGTTGGATCATGTCAAACCCAACAACTCGTAAGGTTGATGTCTTCGGGCCTAAAGATCAGGTCATTGGGCTAGCTAGGCCCAACAAACAAGAATTTACACTTTCGGGCCCAAAGATGGTGTATCGACGTCTGTGCACTCTCACGTGTGTATTGGATTCCCAAATTTTCCGTGTATGAATCGAGTTGTCGTCGTGTTAGTAGTTTCGGATTTGTTATTGATTCGAGACCGAATCAATTCGTTTGATAACGATTTTTGGTGTTGTTGTGTGTTGTAATTCGACGGTAGTCGCAGTGTCAATATTTGATCACAACGGATGTATTGAATTAACATTGAAATTTTTCTGTTTACAGCCCCTCTTTATTTTGTAAATTTACTTTTTCAACCCTTTGAATAAATTAATTTCCGATTTAGTCCTTAAACCATTTTTCTTGGCATTCTAACACCAAAACTTATTGAAATTGATATTTTCAGCACATTTTTAGTTGAAAACAGTTTTAGTCCCTCAAAATACAGTTTTCTCGGCTGTAACCTCTCTTTTTCGCAATTTTTACACTTTTGGCCCAAATTGGAAAATTTTTGCAACTTTGGTCCTTTTTAATTATGAAAAGCATTTTTAACCTTTGAAAAGGACTTGGAACACTAGTAGTCCACTGTTTTACAGAAAAACACAGTTTCAGCCCCTCAAATTGGAAAATTTCGCATATTGGGCCCTATTGGGCCGAAAAGTTCATTTTTAGCCCATTAAGTTTAGAAATTTACATTTTGAACATTCTAAAGTGTATATTTCTGGAAAAATTCCTTTATGAAACTGTTTTGACACTTCCTAACCTCCAGAATTTGTATTTTGACATTTTGGGCCCTTAAACTTCATATTCTTAGCATTTTAAGTCCAAAATGTGATTTTTAGCCCAAGATGTTCATCTAAACCAACTTGGTTATTTTTCTAGTAATGGCTTATGTATGATGATATGTTTTAGCACTTGATTCATGCATCATAACACAAATCTCTATTTTTAGGTCCTTTTGACTAGTTTCAACACCATAAACACACAAAAGTATGTAAATAAACATAGAAATCATACAAGGCATACACATAATGATAGATCTACACATTTGCTTGTATTCCCCCCCCACAAAACTTATAAAAACCGAAAATAAGGGGGTATGAAGCTCACCTTAGGGTGTGGTTTCGGTTTTGGAGGAGAAATGGAAGAAAGTTTGGTGATTTTCGGCCCTAGCACCCCTTGATGAAGATCTCGGCCTTGAGGTGTTTCTAAGATACAAGATCATGATTTCTCATGAGTTAAGAAGAGATTTTTGATAGATCAAGGAACCTAGATCATAGAATTTAGTATAACCTTACCTTGGAGGGTGATTTTTGGTGAAAAATCTCCTTGGAATGCCTTTAAATCTCGAAAATTTTAGGAGAGGGAGGGAGGAATGCTCTTCAAGACTTAGAGATGTTTGGAATGAATTTTTTTTGGTGGGTGTAGGAGGGTGTTCGGCCGAGAATGAGAGAGGGGAAGAAGAAGAGAGGGTTGAGTTGACATACATAGATGTATGTTGGTCCATGCATGGAAGTATGGTGGACATAAATGAGGTGGCATGAAGAAGTCAACTCCTTTCTTCTTGGGCTTGTCTTGGGCTGAATTTTGGAAAGAAGAAGAGAGTATTGGGCTTTAATGCCCCTAAGCCCAATATTAGAGTTAGGTTTGATGATTGTAAGATATAAGTGTGATTTTTATACTTTGTTGGGCTAGTTTAAGTTAACTATGGCCCATAATGTTTCATGAAGTTGATTTATTCCATTCTAGGCCTAATGTGGCCCAAATTGTTGGAATAATGAAAGTAGGTCCAATTAGAGCCCATTAAAAGGTTCTAAACCCATGATAGTCAAATTGGAGGCTTATTGGCCCAATGAGTCCAATAAGGAAGTCCTAGTCCAAAATGGACCTAACAAGAACTTCTAGGGTTTCCAATTGCTTATTGACTAATAGTAGTATTTGTATGGTGTATTGGATTGAAATTTTGTTGTCATAGAGTAAGTATCATACATGCTCTTAGGTTTTTGATTCTACACTTTTACCTGAATGTAGTGATTACAAGACACAAAATTTCTAGTTGTGACATCATCCCCCCGTTAGAGGGAATTTCGTCCCGAAATTCTGTTTGAAAGCTAGATTTAAGAATGCTAAAATAGGTGAGGGTACTTTTGCTTCATTTGATCCTCGCGTTCCCACGTGAATTCTGGCCCACGCTTCGCGTTCCACCGTACTTTCACGATCGGGATGCGACTTTGCTTAGTACGCTTCACCTCCCTGTCCATGATTTCAACCGGCTCTTCAACGAACAGGAGATTCTCATTGGTTTCAATCTCGTCAAGGGGAATGACGAGTGTTTCATCCGATAGGCACTTCTTTAGATTAGAGACATGGAACACGGGGTGAACACTGTTTAGCTCTGCGGGTAGCTGCAGCTTATACGCCACTGGACCTATTCGGGCGACGATCTCAAAAGGTCCAATGTATCGTGGGTTCAGTTTTCCCCGTTTTCCGAAACGAATAACCCCTTTCCAGGGTGAGACTTTCAACAGTACTCGATCCCCGACCTGAAAGTCTAAGGGCTTTCGTCGTTTATCGGCGTAGCTCTTTTGTCGGTCGCGCGATGCTTGTAATCGAGCTCTGATTTGGACGATCTTTTCCGTGGTTTCACGAATGATCTCCGGTCCTGTTAGTGCCTTGTCTGATGTATGTGTTTTTGCTAGTTAGGTATCACCTACCTCAACCCAACATAACGGTGATCTACACTTACGCCCGTATAGTGCTTCGAAAGGAGCGACCTTGATGCTCGAATGATAACTATTGTTATACGAGAATTCGATTAAAGGTAAGTGGGTATCCCAAGACTTCCCAAAGTCTATCACACATGCGCGGAGCATGTCTTCGAGCGTTTAGATGGTTCGTTCGCTTTGACCATCCGTTTGCGGATGATAAGCGGTGCTCATGTCGAGATGAGTTCCCATTGCCTTATGGAGTGATTGCCAAAAACGTGAAGTGAACCTACTGTCCCTATCCGAGATAATAGACACTGGTACTCCATGGAGTCTCACGATTTCTCGAATGTATAAACACGTCAATCTCTCCATCTTGTAGGATTCTTTGATTGGCAGGAAATGGGCAGACTTCGTCAGTCGGTCGATTATTACCCATATGGTGTCTAGTCCATCCGACGTTTTGGGTAGCTTGGTCACGAAATCCATAGAAATCCCCTCCCATTTCCACTCAGGAATTACCGGTTGCTGTAATAACCCTGAGGGCTTCTGGTATTCCACCTTTACCTTGGCACATGTAAGGCACTTACTAACATAGGTAGCAATCTCTGCCTTCATGTTAGGCCACCAGTAGTGTTGTTTAATATCCAAATACATCTTGTCTGAACCAGGATGAACGGAGTATCGCGTCTTATGGGCTTCCTTCATAACTACCTCCCTAAATCCTCCGATTTTAGGGACCCAATTACGGTTCATGAAGTAGTATACTCCATTCTCCTTTGCCTCTAGGTTCTTCTCCATCCCGCGCAATGCTTCGCTTGCCCTGTTTTCCGCTTTCATGGCCTCCGACTGGGCTACCGCAATTTGAGTGACTAGGTGAGATTGAATGGTTATAGAGAGAGTTTCCGTAAGACGATTTGAGTACTCCTTCTGACTTAATGCGTCGGATACCACGTTGGCCTTGCCTGGGTGGTACTTGATCTCACACTCGTAATCGTTTAATAATTCAACCCATCTTCGTTGCCTCATGTTCAACTCTTTCTGGTTCAAGATGTGCTGGGGACTCTTGTGGTCCGTGAAGATGGTGCACTTCGTACCGTACAGGTAGTGCCTCAAAATTTTCAGAGCGAAGACCACAGCTCCCAATTCCAATTCATGGGTCGTATAATTTACTTCGTGCGTTTTTAGTTGGCGAGATGCGTAAGCTATCACCCTTCCACGCTGCATGAGGACGCAACCTAAGCCCTGATTTGACGCGTCACAGTAGACCATGAAATCTTCCGTTCCCTCCGGTAGCGATAGTACCGGGGCGCTACAGAGAGCTTGTTTCAGGGTTCGAAATGCGGCTTCTTGTTTGTCTGTCCATTTGAATGGTACGCCCTTTTGTGTAAGCGAGGTAAGTGGCTTGGCGATCTTAGAGAAGTTTTGAATGAATCTCCTATAGTAGCCTGCTAGACCCAAGAACTGACGGATTTTCGTAGGTGTTGTCGGGATTGCCCATCCTTCAACCGCTTTGACTTTAGAGGGATCCACATGAATTCCATCTTGGCTAACTACATGACCTAGGAAGTTCACACTCCGGAGCCAGAACTCACACTTGGAGAGTTTGGCGTATAGCTTTTCAGATCGCAAAGTTTCTAGGACTTGTCGGAGATGTTGGCCATGCTCTTCTTTACTTCGAGAATAGACGAGGATGTCGTCGATGAAAACAATGACAAAGTTGTCGAGGAATGGTCGACAGATTCGGTTCATTAGGTCCATAAATGCTGCAGGGGCATTTGTCAGACCGAAGGGCATTATGACAAATTCATAACGTCCGTAGCGAGTTCGGAAAGCGGTTTTTGGAATATCCTCTTCCCGGACTTTGAGTTGATGGTATCCGGACCGTAGATCTATCTTAGAAAAATAACTAGCTCCTTGGAGCTGGTCAAATAGATCATCGATTCGTGGGAGTGGGTAGCGATTTTTAACAGTGAGTTTATTTAACTCTCTGTAATCGATGCACATTCTAAAAGATCCGTCCTTCTTTTTGACAAAGAGGACTGGAGCTCCCCATGGCGAGTAACTAGGGCGGATGAATCCTTTGTCCAAGAGTTCGCTGAGTTGGCTGGATAATTCCTGCATCTCAGCAGGAGCTAACCGATAGGGTGATTTAGCGAGAGGAGTTGCTCCTGGAACGAGGTCGATTCGAAATTCCACTTGTCTCTCCGGGGGTACTCCTGGAAGATCTTTAGGAAACACGTCTGGGAACTCACATGCTACAGGAATGTCTTGAACGTTAACCTCTTCCTTGGTCTTATCAACTATGTGAGCCAGGAACGCCAAGTTGTTCTTTCGTAGATGTTTTTGTGCCTTGATGCACGAGATGAGGCGAAGGTTCATGCTAGGTTTGTCTCCGTAAATTACTAGGGTTTCGTGATTGGGAAGGCGAAGGCAAACGGCCTTCTCGTGACACAAAATTTCAGCATGGTGGGGGCTTAACTAGTCCATGCCAATAATCACATCGAAACTCCTAACTGATACAGGCATCAAGTCTATTCGAAAGACGTGTTGATTGAGGGTTAGGGTACATCCGATGTAGATTGCCCTGGTAGATTTGGTTTTCCCATTGGCCATTTCCACCGTAAAGGTTTCATTCAGCTTCTGGGGCTGTTGTTTTAATAAATGCTTAAACTTATTGCTTACGAAACTTCGCTAAGCTCCGGTGTCAAATAGGATGCATGCATAAGTGTGATTCAGTGGAAACGTACCGGTAACAATAGCGGGGTCCTGAATCGCCTCTCCCTGACCCATGGTCAGCATCCTTCCTGTTCCTCCGTTTCCTGGATTGTTGTTGTTAGGGCAGTCTCGGCGGAAATGCCCATTCCTTCCACACCCATAGCAGGTGTGGCTAGGCCCTGCATTGTTGCCGCCGGTGGTGACGTTGTTGTTGTTGCGATTGTTGTTGTGGTTGTTGTTTACCTGTTGTTGGTTCTGGGGAGGGTAAGCCCTGCAGTACTTTTCCGTGTGTCCCCTTCGGTTGCAACTAGTGCACTGTAACTCCTTGCATTCTCCATGGTGATGGAAACCGCACTTGTTGCACTTGGGAAGATTACCGGAATAAGGTCTTGAAGCATTTGAAGCAGTTGAGGCTGGAGCATGTGGTGCGGCTGGAATCGGTGCGGTGACATCGTTAACCGCCACTGTCTGCTGCTTTTTAGAGGTCTCGGGGCCCTGGCGCCCCTTCCTCTTATCGTTCTTCCCCTTCTTGCCATCACCTTCCTTCTTTCCTTCAGCCTCCGCTGGCTTCTCACCCTTTTTGTTGTTATGGTCATACAACTTCTTTGCCAATCTTTTTGCACTATCATATGTTTCGGGGTTTGCAGCTATCACATTTCCTTGAATTGGTGATGTTAGTCCCCAGATGAATCGCTCAATCTTCTTTCCTTCCGAGGTGATCATACCCGGGTACAACAGAGATAGTTCACTAAATCTCGCTATGTAGGCATCGATATTCGCATTCTGCACAATGAGGTTCCATAGCTCTTGCTCCATCTTCTGTATCTCACCTCGTGGGCAGTATTCAGCCATTAACATTTCTATCATCTCCGCCCACGGCATAGAGTTGGCTACAGGGAGTGTCATGGCTTCCACATGTCCGTTCCACCAGGTGAGCGCTTGATCGACAAAAGTGCAGGCCGCGAACTTCACTTTCATCTGTTCAGGACAATCGCATATCTCGAATACCGACTCCACCTTCTCGATCCATCGCTTCAGGGTGATCACTCCTCCAGTGCCATTAAAAGTTCTTGGTTTGGCATTTGTAAAGTCCTTGTAGGTACATGTTTTAGTAGGTCCTTGATTCATCCCGTTGTTCGAACTCCCTGCCCCTTGCCCGTTGCCTCCTCCGTTATTCCCTTGGTGGAGTTGTGCCATAGCTACGGTGACCGCAGCAGACACGGCTGCCTGGAATGCAGTGGAGTCAACTTCGGGTGGGGTTGGTCCAGGGTTTCCGCGAGTAGGTCGGCGAGGCATCTTTCTGTCATGAAACGGAAAGATGTTGAGTGTTTGGGGTTTCTGGAAGGTTGTGACCCTACTGACTAGGTGCAATGTACGTACTAAAACATTCCTACCATTCAACATACAATCATAGATTCTCAACACATAGCAATTTGTAATATCATAACTAAGCACATAAAAGTTTACTAATATTATCCGCATTTGATATATGAAAAATTTGCTCGTAAGAGCATACATGAGTGACACTAGTTCGACAGCATAACGGCTCTATGAGTAGTGTAGTCACTTAAACATAGAGTCGGGGGTACATAGCATAGTTCCTAACGACCTACTAAGATATGTCTATCCCTAACCACGACGATCTGCGTCCGGAGGTGGTGCCGAGGATGTGGATGCTCCCTGAAGACGAGCCACCAATCGTTCCGCGCCCTGAAGTCGAGACTCCCACCTTACCTGCCTCATGTGAAACTCCCGAAGAACGTCACGTGTCTCCTATTCCGCACGCTCGACCCTAGTCCACAGCTGGCATACCTGATCAGCAGTGCCCTGAGCAAGATCGCCGGTATTCCGTAATCGTCTCACCATGACCGGTAGGGCTCGGTCGGCCGGCCCTCCATCCCTCAGGTCAAAGAACTCGCGTGACATGCCGAACGGGGGTCGCTGTCCCTGCTGTCTGCTCCATCTCCAAAGATCAATACCCCAAGGAGGGGTAGGACCGGTGGGGCCCACACGGTAAGCAGGCACCCTGATCGGGTAAGGGGGTTGATGACTTCGGACTCTGCGTCCGAATCACCCCCTTCACTATCATCGGGTTCCTCTTCGAAATTCTCTTCATCTTCTTCGGGTTCGGCAGGCTCGCCTTCATCTCCAGCCTCCGGTTCCCCGTCGGATTCCTCTTCGGGGTCTTCCTCAGGCTCTTCCTCTAACCATCCGTTATTCCCCTGATTAGGGAAATAAGGGTCTCCAGGGTGATGAAAACCAGCCATGCTGTCTACGCGAGTATGTAAATATGCTAACATTATTCCTAGAATGCTACAACTATTGTACAGACTAAACAAACGTTCTCTTTTTGGTGATAAAAGGGTATAGTTTTAGGTTCCCTAGCTATCCCGATCTCATCAGAACGTGTGTTAGTTATACTTTGGAGAGAATGTAGTTGATCAGGCTACATCCACTCCTTGGTACCACTAAGAACGGTCCTGAATTAACCGAGATACTAGCATTATTTTGTTTGGTTCGGCGTTATGTTCCTTGTTCCTAATGCAAGCAAAGATGTTTTATTGTTGTATTTTTACTTGTTTTGTTCAGAGTTAAGTTAGTCCCTCTTTTGGTTTATAGTTGCATATCAATGGATGGTTAGATATGCTAGTTCACTATAAACAGAGCTCTGATACCAACCTGTCACACCCCCGAACCAGACGGCGGAAACGTCCGGGGGCTGTCGTGGCTCAATTGAATACCATCACAATGAATATACATGAAACATAACATCATACAATACCAAGCATTGGAATATTACAACTGGTAGCGTTTACATTCAGTACATAGTTTCAAAATATTACATTCCCAAAAGTAAATTGTTCGATATTAATTAAACAACAGCAAAACGTCATAGAGTACAATTCTTCCTTCACTTTATCTGTTACCTGAGAATACAAGTATTTTGAAAAACGTCAACATATGAAATGTTGGTGAGTTCATAAGTAATGTTTGAAATCCAATGTTTTGTATCGTTTTGAAAACCACCAGAAAATCCGATATTTTCTGAAAATTGTATAGTATAAAAGGTGTGAAGATCCGAAAGTATGCTTGTTTGTTTCTATAAATGTAAGAGTACGATTTGTAAAACTCGGTATGTAATTCGTAGGTGTAATAATTGAAAATCCTAGGAAAACCCGACGTTTTCCCATTACTTTGCATTAAATAATTTCATGTTTCGTTATTTCGTTACGACAGGTGTATTCGTTGAGCTCCGGGGACGTTGGATTAATTGTGGATTGTGAATTGTTGTAAACGTACATTAATGAAAATGACCAGTTGACAACCGTACAAACGATTCCCTTAGGCGTCGCTCGCACTATTCACTTAACCCAACCACCCGGACTCATTTAGCCCCACGACCGAGGGGAAAAAGTGAGTGCGAAGCCCCAGGTAATTCCCTACGTCGTTCAAGGCTATAGTGAATGCGAAGGGCCCTTAGCCCAACTCGCATTGGTGAATTCTCGACTTTGCTAGCAGTACTGAAGGACCCTTGGGGACCAGCAGCACGTTGCCATTGAAAGTCCTTTTACGCTGTGTTGGATCATGTAAAACCCAACAACTCGTAAGGTTGATGTCTTCGGGCCTAAAGATCAGGTCATTGGGCTAGCTAGGCCCAACAAACAAGAATTTACACTTTTGGGCCCAAAGATGGTGTATCGACGTCTGTGCACTCTCACGTGTGTATTGGATTCCCAAATTTTCCGTGTATGAATCGAGTTGTCGTCGTGTTAGTAGTTTTAGATTTGTTATTGATTCGAGACCGAATCAATTCGCTTGATAACGATTTTTGGTGTTGTTGTGTGTTGTAATTCGACGGTAGTCGCAGTGTCAATATTTGATCACAACGGATGTATTGAATTAACATTGAAATTTTTCTGTTTACAGCCCCTCTTTATTTTGTAAATTTACTTTTTCAACCCTTTGAATAAATTAATTTCCGATTTAGTCCTTAAACCATTTTTCTTGGCATTCTAACACCAAAACTTATTGAAATTGATATTTTCAGCACATTTTTAGTTGAAAACAGTTTTAGTCCCTCAAAATACAGTTTTCTCGGCTGTAACCTCTCTTTTTCTCAATTTTTACACTTTTGGCCCAAATTGGAAAATTTTTGCAACTTTGGTCCTTTTTAATTATGAAAAGCATTTTTAACCTTTGAAAAGGACTTGGAACACTAGTAGTCCACTGTTTTACGGAAAAACACAGTTTCAGCCCCTCAAATTGGAAAATTTCGCATATTGGGCCCTATTGGGCCGAAAAGTTCATTTTTAGCCCATTAAGTTTAGAAATTTACATTTTGAACATTATAAAGTGTATATTTCTGGAAAAATTCCTTTATGAAACTGTTTTGACACTTCCTAACCTCCAGAATTTGTATTTTGACATTTTGGGCCCTTAAACTTCATATTCTTAGCATTTTAAGTCCAAAATGTGATTTTTAGCCCAAGATGTTCATCTAAACCAACTTGGTTATTTTTCTAGTAATGGCTTATGTATGATGATATGTTTTAGCACTTGATTCATGCATCATAACACAAATCTCTGTTTTTAGGTCCTTTTGACTAGTTTCAACACCATAAACACACAAAAGTATGTAAATAAACATAGAAATCATACAAGGCATACACATAATGATAGATCTACACATTTGCTTGTATTCCCCCCCCCCCCCACAAAACTTATAAAAACCGAAAATAAGGGGGTATGAAGCTCACCTTAGGGTGTGGTTTCGGTTTTGGAGGAGAAATGGAAGAAAGTTTGGTGATTTTCGGCCCTAGCACCCCTTGATGAAGATGTCGGCCTTGAGGTGTTTCTAAGATACAAGATCATGATTTCTCATGAGTTAAGAAGAGATTTTTGATAGATCAAGGAACCTAGATCATAGAATTTAGTATAACCTTACCTTGGAGGGTGATTTTTGGTGAAAAATCTCCTTGGAATGCCTTTAAATCTCGAAAATTTTAGGAGAGGGAGGGAGGAATGCTCTTCAAGACTTAGAGAGGTTTGGAATGAATTTTTTTTTGGTGGGTGTAGGAGGGTGTTCGGCCGAGAATGAGAGAGGGGAAGAAGAAGAGAGGGTTGAGTTGACATACATAGATGTATGTTGGTCCATGCATGGAAGTATGATGGACATAAATGAGGTGGCATGAAGAAGTCAACTCCTTTCTTCTTGGGCTTGTCTTGGGCCGAATTTTGGAAAGAAAAAGAGAGTATTGGGCTTTAATGCCCCTAAGCCCAATATTAGAGTTAGGTTTGATGATTGTAAGATATAAGTGTGATTTTTATACTTTGTTGGGCTAGTTTAAGTTAACTATGGCCCATAATGTTTCATGAAGTTGATTTATTCCATTCTAGGCCTAATGTGGCCCAAATTGTTGGAATAATGAAAGTAGGTCCAATTAGAGCCCATTAAAAGGTTCTAAACCCGTGATAGTCAAATTGGAGGCTTATTGGCCCAATGAGTCCAATAAGGAAGTCCTAGTCCAAAATGGACCTAACAAGAACCTCTAGGGTTTCCAATTGCTTATTGACCATTAGTAGTATTTGTATGGTGTATTGGTTTGAAATTTTGTTGTCATAGAGTAAGTATCATACATGCTCTTAGGTTTTTGATTCTACACTTTTACCTGAATGTAGTGATTACAAGACACAAAATTTCTAGTTGTGACAATAAGATATAGATCATGAATTTGGAATGAAACACGAATGGATTTGTTGCCTTGGATCTTCACTTTCTCAAGTGGAATCAGGTCTCTACTGGGCGTTCTAACGAATTCTCATTATCGAGACGTGTCTTTGTTTTGCACATTGATTCTCTCTCAATCTATGATATCAATTGGTTCTCTCATGGAAGTTCCAACCCTGGACGACTTCGGTTTCCTCAAAGGAATCACTAGGGTTTCGGTTGGTAGATGCTTCTAAGGATCCGAGACATGATGTACTGGATAGATGTTACCAAGCTCTAAGGGCATCCGAAATCTGAAGGTTGCAGAATCGATTTCTATGAAGATCTCGAAAGGTCTGATGTGGAACTAAACTAGACGTTTGAAAGAAATTCCCGGGAATCCTTCGGGAAAGACATTTATGGGAAAGAGCTGTTAACTTCCCGTTTCTCAGTAATCACAGAAACGAGGGATGTGTGGTAATTCATATCGGGAAAACTTTTGAGTTCTAAGGCATGGAATGATACGAAGGTTTGATGCCGAAGATCAGGAGAACCGGGTCGAAGAAAAGATCTAAACGAGCGACCCTTTCGAAACCAAGGATAACAACATGAATGAGACTCGGCCATTTCATGTTAAACATAGCATCAAGTATTTCGTGAAAAGTTTTCCACTTTAAAATCTAATGGAACAGAATATTCCTCCGGACTGAGGATTCAATCTATAGGTACGAAGTTAGTGTTCTTTATCTCGCTGGTTAGTCATCTCGACGGTACACATTTCGATTACATACGAAGGATTGAGTTTAGTAAATGTTCGAATAGATAGATAACAGGTTTCCCTTTTTGTACTAGAATCGAAAAGAGTTGCAGGTATAAGAATTATCAAAGAGAAGTATACCTGCGACGACAGAGGGATCAGTGGTTGTAGCTGCTTTGGGGCAATTCCTCTTGAAGTGACCTGCTTCGCCACAATTGTAACAGGCTGGACTGATTCCCGCTCCGGATGATTGGTTCGTTGATTTGGCTGGTTTTCTGCAGGTTCGAGCAAGGTGGCCCTTATTGCCACAGTTGTCGCAGATCCTTTCGCGACATGGACCAGGAATGCGGTGGTGGTAGTTGCACTTACTACACTAAGGAAGGGTACCAGTGTATCCACTAGCGGGAGTTTGGGCTGTGGAACCGACAGCTGAAACAGTAATAGGGGCAGTAGCAGCATGGACTGCTACTGTTTGCTGTTTCTTAGAAGACCCTTGCGTACTCTGAGCCTTCCGCTTGTTCCAGGATTTCTTTTTGCTTCCGCCTCCACTGGTGACTGGCTCGGGGGTGGTAGCCTCCTCATCAGAGTTGTCTTCGTGATCGATTATAATTTTCGCAAGACATTTAGCACTATCATATGTGTCTGGCTTCGCAGCCAAGATGTTCCCTTTTGTTGGATGGGTCAAACCCAGATGAACCTCTCTATCTTTTTACTCTCCGGGGTAACCATTCCCGGACAGAGTAACGCCAGATCATCAAATCTTGAAGTATAAGCAGCTATGTCGGAACCCTTCCTCTTAAGGTTCCAGAGTTCGTGTTCTAGCTTCTGGAGTTCGCCCCGAGGGCAATATTCTACGAGTAGAAGCTCCTTCATAGCTTCCCAACTCATAGCATTCGCTACAGGTAAAGTTAAAGATTTGACTCGGCCGTTCCACCAAGTCAGGGCTTTGTCTAGGAAGGTGCAGGCGGCAAACTTTACTTTATCAGACTCCGGACAGGAGCATATTTCAAAGATTGATTCGATTTTCTCGAACCATCGGGTTAAAGCAATGACACCCCCTGTGCCATCGAAGAATGTTGGTTTTGCGTTCATGAAGTCTTTATAGGAACCCCCTTTTTGGTGTCCCTGGCTATCATCTGGGTTTTGGGTTCCACCCCTTGAACCACTAGAGTTCAGTTGAGGCAGGAGAGCTGATATGGTGGCAGAAATGGTTGCCTGAAGTGTTTCCAAATCGATTTGAATAGGAGGTGGTGGCGGAGGAGGATTGCTGTTGTTCTTTGAGCTGGGTCTCTTTCTGGGAGGCATCTTGATCTAAAAAGATCAGGAAAGAGAGGATCATAAGTCCCGAATAGATCTATTCACAAATTCCTCGCTCTCCCTCCAGGAGACTCTGGTTACACTTCCGGGGAGGATTTACTGATCATCCATAAAGGGTAGTGACTACTCACAAACTAGTACTAAACTATTCACAGGATTCTCATACGATATCAAACATACAAAGATTATGAAACACAATACAGTGAAAATAGATACATACTATGAAATTATCTGGCAATACATTCAAATGATACGGAGATAAACTGAATTAGACATAGTTTATCTAATAAATTTATATAGATATCAGCACATGATATAAAAAGAACTACAGAACCCCAAATTATTCCCATAATAATTTGATTAGTTTGATTATTTTCTTAACTAAAATCCATTTAGTTGTAATTGATAGATCATTCCTTATGCTCAGCATAATACATAAGGAGTAAAGATGTTTATAGATTTGCCAGATATTATTTGAAACATATCAATGTTATGATTCGAAAACAGTTATAGTTTGCTTGTATCCCCCCCCTGAAAACATTGAAATACACGGAAAAGGCATAGGGGTATGAACTCACCGAACGGGAAATGTGACGATTTCGGATGCTAAACGTTGGTCCGGGGCTTGCAAACGCACGAGGTTCCTAAGTATAATGTAAAGATACACATTTGTATCTAATTAGGACTTAGATTGATTATTTGATAGGGACAATTACTTCTAGTCGCGAAAACACCCCGATACAAGTGTTTGGAGGGACCCGGGTGGCGTTTAAGGACGTGTGATGGCACTAGGGACTTGGGACTTGAGTTTACTCCCCATGAATAAACTTATACAAGAGTTTTTGGTCTAAAACACCCATTCCCCATGAGTTTACGGCCGTAAACTCATGGTGGGGTAGTTTATGGTGCAAAATGGCTTCAAACACTTAGGGAATAATTTCTAGGTTTGGTTTAAGGGCTTGGAATAATTTTTAAACACCAAATGGACCTATTTAAGGGAGTTTACGGCCTAGCATAGGACTCATGGCCGTAAACTCCTATATACCCATGAAAAATTGTGTAAATGATTCCAAACAAATCACATGTGATTGCTAAAATTGTTCCAAGGCCTTACGTAAATTTTTAGGCATAAAATGACATGTTTTTAGGAGTTTACGGACATGGAGCACCTTCTATGGCCGTAAACTCTCAAATGAAGAGTTTTGATGTGTTTAAGGTCCTTAAACTATTTTTGGTTGGTCCTATGATTTATTCCAAGGCTTTTGGTGGTGTTGGATGGCTTTCTAACACCTTGAAATTGATTTTACACCATGTTTTAAGGAGTTTACGGCCCAAACACATGCCTTGGCCGTAAACTCATATAAGTCCCCCAAAAATTATGTTTAAAGTGTTCCAAGGCTAAAGCAATTATTCTAGAATTCATATCCATGTCTTGTTGGGGTTTAGGAAGGGTTTAAGGGCTTAAAAACCCTTTAATTATGAGTTTACGGACTAAACACCATCCTTGGAGATAAACTCATATAAAAGTCCCCAAATTATAGATTAAGGCATTCTAGGTCCATTCTATAAAGTCATTAAGCCATATCTAAGTCCCAAAATTGTTTAGGAGAGGTTTAAAGGCATAAAAACCCTCTTATTATGAGTTTACGGCCTAAGCTCCTTCCAGGGCCGTAAACTCATATACAAGGTCTTAATTCATGATTTAATCTCGAATTTGAAGGTTAAAGATGCTATAAAATGAGTTTAGGAAGGTACCTTAAAGATTTGAAGCCTTAAAATTGAGTTATGGACCCTTAAACTTTGATTTAGGAGAGAGGTTAGAGAGAGAGTAGAGAGAGGAAGAAAAAGCTTCAAATGAATGTTTAAACACGTTTATATAGGTCCTAAAACTTGGACACGGTGGAATTCTACTCGATACCTGCCTTAAACGAGGCTTTAGGTCGCACCCGATTAAGTTTCCGTCACCCGGCGGGGACGTTTCTAAGCTTTTTGAAATAAATGTTTTGGGCTAATTTCTTGAGTTCCTAAGGGGTTTGGACACTCATTAGCATTAATTAAACATATAACTTAATTAACTTAACCCAAAAACGACATTGGAACGTTTCGATATATGACAAGTTATACGGGTAGAACGGGGTTTTGGCGATGAATAACTTCGGGTTGTTACAACTGGAATGTTTTGAATGTTCGCTTCCGCTTTGGTTTTATCCACCACATGATCAAGGAATGCATAGTTCTTATTATGTAGACACTTTTGTGCCTTGATACACGAGATAAGGTGAAGGTTTGCGCCGGGTTTATCTCTTTTGATTATTAGGGTTTCGTGGTTAGGAAGATGAAGGCGAACGGCCTTCTCATGACACATAATATCGGCATGATGGGGGCTTAACCAATCTACGCCGATGATCACATCAAAACTCCTAACATTTACTGGCATCAAATTTATTTGGAAAGTGTGGTTGTTTAGTGTTATCGTGCACCCTACATAGATTTCCTTAGCTGATTCTGTTTTCCCATTAGCCATTTCCACCGTGAAGTTTCATTGAGCTTATAGGGTTGTTGTTTTAGCAAATGTTTGAACTTATTACTCACAAAACTCCGTTCTTCCCTACTATCAAACAGAATGCATGCGTATGAGTTGTTAAGTAAGAATGTACCGGTGACAACGGTTGGGTCCTGCACTGCTTCACCCATACCCATTGTCAGCACTCTCCCTGCTGCTCCCGTCCCTTGATTATTTGCATTGGGGCAATTACGCCTGAAATTCCCGGTTCTCCCACATCCGGAATAGGTATGACTGGCCCCAACATTGGTGTTGTTCTTATTGTTGTTGTTGTTGTTGTTGTTGTTGTTGTTGTTTTTGTTTGGCATCTGGTTTTGTTGAAGCTGAGCCCTACAATACTTTGCTTTATGGCCTTTCCGGTTGCACCTTGTGCAAATCATCTCTCTGCATTCCCTATGATGGTTGAAGTTGCATTTGTTACATTTGGGGAGATTTCCTGAATACTGATTTGGAGCATTTGGCGTGGATGAGGCCGGAGCATGTGGTGTGGTGGTAGCTTGAGTTGCAGTATGAACATTCACCGTTTGTTGTTTCTTAGATGATTCTGAGTTTTGTTTTCCCTTTCGCTTGTTGTTTTGCCCTTTCTTGCTCTCACCTTCTTTCTTAACCTCCGCTTCTACTGTTTTGGCACCCTTCTTGTTGCCATGATCATACAATTTCTTGGCCAGTCTCTTGGTGCTATCAAATGTCTCACGGTTTGCCACAATGACATTCCATTGGATAGGTGCAGTCAATCCCCAGAAAAATCTCTCAATCTTTTTCCCGTATGAGGTGATCATTTTGGGACACAGAAGAGATAGCTCACTAAATCTGGATATGTACGCATCGATATCGGAGTTTTGAACCGTAAGGTTCCACAGTTCTTGTTCCATCTTCTGGATTTCGCCTCTTGGAAAATATTAAACCAAAATCATTTCTTTAAGCTCTTCCCATGGCAACACGTTCGCCACTGGGAGTGGCATGGCCTCTATGTGGCCATTCCACTAGGAGAGAGCTTGATTAGTGAATGTGTAGGCTGCGAACTTGACCTTGCACCCATCTGGACACCCGCAGATTTCAAAAAAACCGATTCTACTTTCTCAATCCATTGCTTCAGGGCTATTACGCCTCCTGTCCTATTAAAGGTTCGAGGTTTGGCATTGGTGAAGTCCTTGTAGGTGCATGTTCATGTGGCTCTGTGGTTTGTTCCTTGATTTGTGCTTCCGGTTCCCTGTCCGTTGCCTTCTTCGTTGTTTCCATTGCGAATCTGCGCAAGTGCTGTAGTGACTGCAACATACACTGCTACTTGGAATGCAACTGAGTTTATTTTCGACAAGGTTGGTGTTGTGTTGTTTCCACGGTTGGGTCTTTGAGGCATCTTTCTGTCACAGAACGGAAAGATGTTGAGTGCATATTGTTTTGGGAGTTTGGAACTCCATAGACTAGGCGTATCGAGTGTGTATTTAAGTAATTTCATGCACTAACATAAAACAAGGAAGTAAAACACATAGCAGATGACAACATCATGATAAAACATAAAGCATTTTCATTAATACTAATTGTTTTGATACATGAAAATTTGCCAGAAGGCATACAATACATGGGGAAATATAAATCCGGCAGCATGACGACCCTATGAGTAGTGTGATCACTTAAACATAAGGTCGATAGCACATACGGTAAAATAGGGAAATGGTAATCGTAATAGGAGCACATGAACAGGTGCTAGTCGCGGCGGGGTGGATCCGATGGTGCTGATGATGAGGTGGAGGCACCTTGAAGTCTAACCATATGGCACTCGGCGTCCTGAAGTCGGGATTCCATTGCTGCCTGACGCATCTGGTAGTCGATGACTACCTCGTGCGTCATCCTCTACATATGCTTCATTGCAGCTCTCATGGCCACCATTTGGCCAGCAGTTTCCTGTGCCTGCTCGCCGATATCGCGAGTCCTCCTCACTATCACCGGCAAGGCTCAATCGGCGGGTCCACCGTGACTCAGATCATAAAAGTTCCGGTCCATACCAAACGGGGGCCGCACTCCCTGCTGGCGGCTCCATCTCCAGATGGCATGTGCCCATGGGGGTGTAGGCCCATTGGGGCCCATTCGGTATGGAGGCACCCTGGCCATATACAGAGGGTTGATGACTTCGAACCCTGTGTCCGAGTCATCTAAGTCGTCGCCCTCTACTTCCTCCTCGTCCAAGTCGACCAATGGTTCCGCTGGTCCTCCCACGGGCTCCTCTTCATGCTCTTCTTCTGGTTCTTCATCTTCTTCTGGGTCTTCTTCAGGTTCCTCCTCTGGTTCCTCTTCTGGTTCTTCCAGCCACCCGTTATTTCCCTGATTGGGAAAATAAGGATCCCCGGGGTGGTGGAAACCAGCCATAGTGTCTGCACGAAGGCGTATAAATAAATCATTTTTTATTATTCCTGTAGTGTTTTAATTATTTATGTTTGAATTTCTGAGAAGTTTTGAATAGGCGGTGAGTTTCTAGGTTAACTTCCTGCCATAAATACCCCCAAACACATGTCGGTCATATTTTGAATAAATTTAGTTGATCAGGCTATACTAACCCCCAATACGACTACATAACTGCGTGGGTTTAATCACAGTGTTCCGTTTCCCTTAGAGACTTTTAATGTTAAAGTTTAATGTATGCATTTTATTCAGAGTGTTTTAGTCCCATTGTATTTATACTAACATATCATGTATGGTTAGATATGCTAGTTCACTATAAACAATGCTTGATACCAACCTATCACACCCCCGTGCCAGACGGCGGAAACGTCTAAGGGCTCGTGTGACTATCAATTAAAATATCATCACAATGAATATAAATGAAACATAACACATTCATCACCAAACATTACATATTACAACTGGTATTGTTCACATCAAGTACATTGTCATAGGTTACATAAATCCAAAGTATTAATAGTACGATGAGTGATGTTACACAATATAAATCCATAAACACTTGAAAATCCTCCTGCTTAACGATTCCTGAGAATACAAGTTATTTTGAAAACGGTCAACATATATAATGTTGGTGAGTTCATAAGTATGTTTGAATAAAGTCATTGTATCTTTTGTAAACCCAAAAAATCCGATATTTTCTGTAAGATGTCTGAAAAATGATGTGAAAATCGAGTATAGATGCATGTGTGAATTTCATAGTAGTAACATATAGGAATGTAGTTTTAGATTTCTTTGTATTCTTTCTGCTGTAAGTATGTGGTAATTAAACAACAGTATTTCCCCAGAAAATCTGGTATTTTCTGAATTATAAAAATGTCGTGATCCTCTTACCGTAGAAATGTTTTGTACCATTATGACTTACGAGTTTTTAATTTTCCGTAATGTCTAAAGGGGAATGGATCTCTATACGAGTCGTTATAACCATACATGATAGTGACTGATTTGCCTGTCTTGGCATTTTTCCAAATGTCGAATTTTCGTTCAAGGTTTTGTCACCCTAGACTGGCCTAGTCTAACTGTATCGAACAACTCAGGTGTGGGGGAGTCACCCCCGTATAGATCTATACACAAACTCTTGCTCTCCCTCCAGGAGACTCTGATTATAACTACAAGCTACGACCATACACTCGGTGGTGTCAACCGACACGTCTCACTAGATCCCATTTGTTTCCACATGAATTTGTATAATGTTATATGTATTTAGAAGTTCGAACACTAGATAATGTATGAAATGAAAAGGATAAGGCCCAACAAACATGAAGAAAAGCCAACAATGGCCCATTAGACGTGTAAGTTATTTTCGTGCTAAATTAGCATGTAAATGGACCACTAAGGCACAATAACATGTAAATGCTAAATTAAGCCCATTTAGCATGGAATTGGGTCACTTAGGCCCAATAGACATGTGATGAATACATTGGGCCCAATAAACATGTAATTGGACCACAAAGGGCCAATAAACATGTATAGCAATTACTAGGCCCAATAATCGCACTATTGTTGCATTTCATTTGTTCGTTATAGTATAGTTTGTTATGTCGTAATTCTAAAACTTGAACTTGCTTTTAATAAAACTTGCACCTTAAACCTCCTCAGAACTAATTTGAGACATTTAAAGGCTTATTTCGCAAAATGTCATTTTTGGTCTATTTTAGTTAAAAATAACATTTTAGCCCATTAATTTATAAAAGTTCTATATTTTCCGCCCAAATGTTTAATAATTGACAGATTTGACCCAAAAATACATGTATTAGCGTTTTCAGCCCATTTTTGCAGAAAATTACATTTTTGACCCATTTTCCGTGAATTTTACATTTTCGGCCCAAATTCCAAAAACTTTGCATTTTTAGCCCAATTTAGAAATAAACGTTATTTTCACCCCTAAATTCGGTTTATTAACATTTATGGATCAAACTTTGGTCAAATGACATTTTCAACTCCAAAACTCTTATTTTTCGCAAATTTGGGCCCAAAAAACGTGAGGCCCAAATATTAAGCCCATTAGGCTTAAATTAACACTTTTGGCCCTTTGAAAAGTTGGGTTATCATAAAAACCCATTTTTATATAAGTATGACCTGTTTGATCCTTATAAAACCGTATGTCACTTTTTGTCCTTATCTTTTGTTTTCTTGACAAATATGAACCTTAACAAGGTTTTTGCTTTAAATTTTCATATCTTAAACAAATAAACACTTTTAACTTTATAATATGATGTATAAGGTGTCTTAGTTCATGGATTTTTACTCAATGTTGCTTAAGATGTCGAGATGTGTTAAAATCTAACATATTTTTACAAAGTAACTAAAAAATCACACATGACATGCATCAAACACATAGATCTACACATTTTAGTTGTATTCTCCCCCAAAAATCGTGTAAAACCCGAAAACAAGGGGGTATGAACTCACCTTTGCTTTGATGTTTCGGTTTTGAAGAAGAAGTGAAGAGATTTTTGGTCCTAGCAACACCTTGAAGTAGTCTTAGGACGTAGATGGTTTCTAGGGTGTTAGATCAAGAAATGAAGCTTCATAAGAGAGTGTTCTTAGCTTAAGGATGAAAATAAAAGACTTAAGTATGATAACAACTTACCAGAGAATGGTGATCTAGATGAGAACCTCTTGAAGACACACACCAAATCTCGAAATTTTTGTGGAAGAAGAGGGATATTTTTTAGAGTGTCTGAGAGAGAGTTTTGAAAATGTGTGTGTAGTGGGCTTATCTTTGGTCGAGAGGAAGAAAAAGGGGAGGGAAGAGAAGGTCTTGCATGGAGGGTAAAGATCTCATGGGTGTTTGTGATTGCCTAGAAATATGTTAGATAATCATGAGTTGTCATCACCTTCTAATTCCTTCCTTAATCCTTTTTTTTATCATACATGGGCCAAAAATGGGCCAAATGAAGTGAAAGAAAATAGCATTGGGCTCAATCCCTTGGCTCGTTCAAAATCATGAGGTCCATAGAGAAAATTTTCGGCCCATTGGGCATTTATGGTAGTTCACGGCCCAAATGGCATAAAAGAATGGGTTTTATGGTTCATTAGCGTTAATTGGTTCAATTATGGTCCAATAAGGCCCATTAGGGTTAGAATGAACCATTCTAGGCCCAAAGTAGCTGAATTAAATGCTTATTGGGCCATTAGGCTCAATAAGGAAATCTTAGTCCATAATGAACTTAAACCATGATTCTTAGGGTTTTCAATCCTTAATTGACTATTTGAAATGTTTTGTATAGAGTTTTGATCTATACTTGGTGTTATTGAATGAACATAATGCATGGTGTCAAGTTAGGGTTACAAGTATTATCATAGATGTTGTTTACATGATCATAAAATTTCCTGGCTAAAAATGCCAGTTGTGACAGAATATGATACTCTTTACACATTATTCAAATAGATGAATACATTAGATGCAAAATATTCTTAAAGAATGAAAAAGTTAAAGATGAGAATAACACACGATGATGAGGTAAGATAGTTCTTCACATAAAATTAGCTTAATTAGGTTAAAGGGAATACATTATGGAATGCATTCAAATTTCACAAAAATAAAGTCATTTAAAAACCTTTTTTAATTAATGTAAGGAGGAGTAGCTATCAAACCAAAATCTATATTCATTGATGCATTAGATCGAATACCTGGAAAGGGTTGTAAGGTGAGTAAGCATTAGAACAATGGACATTCCACTGACCCGTGGTGTTGCATAAATCTTCCAAATCGAAGTACCACTAACCGGTGGTGTTGCCTACAATTAACGCAATAACATAATAATAAAATATCAGGAATTATAATGCTTAAGAACTCTCAGGAACGTATTAATAACATATGAATTTCAAAAATAAAAACAATTAGGATCATCATCAAGTTGTGAAAAATCGACATACCTGCTATAAGTGGGTGAAAAAGATTTGTCATTTTCGAAAACTATAATTGGCAAGTTCATATAAATTCAAAACTAATTAGAATTTGTTTTTAGAAGGAAATTTGATTTAGGGTTTCATGTGAAAGATAAATCGACATGCGTGCTATCCTCGCCAAATAGACTCACAAGGAAATTCTGTGAGATCTTGTTTTCGGGTTAAGGGAAAATCGATTTGAAAGCAAAATTGACATACACATGTTTGGAACCTTCCTTCACCGTCGTCTTCTTCAGTCTGCCACTATTTATGTGGGGTCCTAAAAATGACAAATTATTCCACTGCTTTTTGAGAAAGGATGTTGCATAATATGCTGAACCACGATAGATGGTCAGCTGATGTATTTAGAGAAACATAGGGAGAATATGGAAACGGGTGTGTGACATGTTGTTCGATAATGATGTTGAACGATGGTATTGTGTAACGTTCGGTGTTCAACAGTGGTGGTCTGTGACCCCCGGGATGAAGGGTTTGAGGTTGGTTCTTTGATGGCTGCTATCTTGGTTGCTGGTAATGAACATCGTGAAGTATGAGATGCAGGGTGACTTTGGTCCTCCTATTTTTTCTCTGTCGGCGGTAATTGGATCTTTGAAGATGAGATCAACATAAAAGTCATATATATAAAAGATTAAAAGTTGGGATATTTATTTCATTTGAAATTAATAGTTTCCATAAAAAACGGGAATATAAACAAGGATATTATTTAATTAATATAGAAGATTACTAATTTACCCTTACTAATCAATTAAAATTAAAATTAATTTTATTTAAAATGATTGATCCATAATCATTCCTACATTCACACAATAATTAGTTAGAACAAATTAACCTATCTCTCTTTCTCTTTCTCTCTCTCTCTCTCTCTCTCTCTCTCTATATATATATATATATATATATATATATATATATATATATATATATATATATATATATATATATAAGGATATTATTTAATTAATATAGAAGATTACTAATTTACCCTTATTAATCAATTAAAATTTAAAATTAATTATATTTAAAATGATTAATCCACAATCATTCCTACATTCACACAATAATTAGTTAGAACAAATTAATATATCTCTCTTTTGTCTCTCTCTCTCTCTCCCTCTATATATATATATATATATATATATATATATATATATATATATATATATATATATATATATATATATATATATATATATATATATATATATATAAAGTGTTGAGATCAATAAAAAACAACAAAAATCAAGAAACTAATCATGAGTGTTAGAACCCAAACGATTGATGGTCAAAGAAAAGGATGTATATTAATTAATTAGATGCACATGTATTAGATTATACAAAAAACTCACTTTGTTTTTTTAAAGCTAAATTTATCAAAATTTATATTTTTTTTGTCTCTATAAATAGATATATCTCCGTATCAATATACTTTTTTTTATTTCAACTCGTTCATACTCACACAAATACATACATATATATATATATATATATATATATATATATATATATATATATATATATATATATAATATATATATAAAAAGAGTGTTTCTAACCAAAAAACCAGAGGGACATAGCCCCCTTTGCCATAATAAATCTCCGCCAATGTGTGTGTGAGTGAGTGTGTGTGTGTGTGTATATATATATATATATATATATATATATATACATATTAGAATGAGTTCTATGGAAAACAAATAACTAGGACAACATCTACCGGAACCAATAATTAAATGACACGTGTCCATTTCTTTCTTCACAAGTAATGTATTGTGGAAGTGATGTGTTGTCATGTTTTCATTGGTTCAAATATGTGTTGCCCTAATCATTTATTTTTCATATAACTCTTCCATATATATATATATATATATATATATATATATATATATATATATATATATATATATATATATATATATAATTGTTCGGTTCATTTAGATTCAAACGTGAATCTGAACTATTGTTTTTAATTTGAGCTCGTATTGTGAATCTAAAATGTATCTAGTTTATAAACATATTAATTGACATTATAATGATACTTGTATTCAATTTATACAACAAACTAGTTGAATTTAAAATGTACTTAATTTATACATATATTAACAATTTAAGTATTTTGTTCAGACTGTTCAAAAGTTGTAGCTTTAAACTGATAATGGTTTACATACAACAACATTTTAAATCTAATAAATTCAATATAATATGTTAAAAGTTAAAGACATAACTTTATAATTAAAAGTAAATATATTATTTTAAAATTGAAATTTAGTTTATTTATGATTACACTTTAGGTTTGATATTTATTTAACCTTATTAACCAACTTATAATCATTATTTGAATGACACTACAATTTATCACTTTTAACTTTTACAAAATGTTTTTTGGGTTGCTTAAGTTAAATTAAAATTTATATTTAAGTTGACACTGTAATATTATATTTAAATTAATAATTTAGGTATTGTATACAAATTGTTCCAAAATTGTATCTTTAAAATGATAATGGTTTACATCCAATAATATATTAAGACTAATAAATTAAGCATAATATGTTAAAAGTTAAAAAACATAACTTTATAAGTAGAAGTAAAGATATTACTTTAATAATGAAATTAAATTTATATATGATTACACTTTATGTTTGATATTTATTTAACCTTATTAATCAAATTTTAATTATTATTAGAAAGAAATTGAAAAGTCATGAGAGTTTCATATGAATGTGATGAATGAAAAAATGCTTTCTTGATAAATATACTAGTCGAATCCTCACGCGTTGCGCATGAATATAATTATTTAATTAAAATAATAACATTTAACAAATTGTCGTTTAATATTTATACATGTAAAACTAACGTCAATAGCAAAACAAACCCTATATTAACATATTATTTTTATTAATTTTAATAAATTTATATCATTAATTATTTTCACTATTAATTCATGATTTTTATAGTCCGTTTTATGTTGTGTAAATTATATATCAAACATATATTGATTTCTATGTATTAAAAAACAAATAGTATGAAAAAAATAAATACTACAACTTTTGATGATTTTATAGAACATTTTAAGTTGTGAAAATTATATATAAAATGTATGCCGATTTGTATATAAAACAAATAACAAATAGTATGCAAAATACTATAGCTTTTAATAAAATAAAAACACTATAACATTATAACATTTACATCAAACAAAACTTATTAAACACTTATAAATCATTGATAATGAATATTTAGAAATCAACATACATTTGATATATAAAAACATTGTTATATAAAAATTGTGTGGAATTAAACAATAATGCGACAAAACTTATTTTTTTTTTTCAACTCTTTTCAGTTTGAATCACAAATCTTTTTAAACATATGTTTTTTAATCAAAACTTATTTATATACTACTGACATAGATACAATGTGTATAATAAATAAATGAAGAGTAAAAAAACATTGCATATTAATAACCATAAGTTTTAAAAACTTTTGAATGTAGTGGAAAATATAAAGGCAAATTACATTAAATTTGAAATCATAATTACATTTAAAATAAAAAACTATTGAGTTGTTGTGGGAGTTTTAAACTCTTGATTTGTGCCTAATAATATAATATAAATATTAACAATTATATGTTATAAAAACAATATTATAAATATTTATCACTGAAATAATAATTTTTATACTAAGTTGTAACTAATATTACAATAATTTTAAATATACGATAAGAAAGATATAAAAAGTTGTGTTTGAATCAAATCGAATTAAGTTTTTGATTTAAAATTATTTTAAACTATAATTATTTTTAATTAGTTTATAAATAATTTATTTGAATAATTTTAATTTGCTATATTATTATTATTATTATTATTATTATTATTATTATTATTTCAAATAACAATAATTTTTTAATATAATATAATCTATTCTTTAGTTTTACGTTATTTTAAACAATTACTACTTTTTACTAATTAAAAATTACTTATTTGACATTTTTATTATTATATTTAGAAGAAACGATCATACTTTTGTATTGTACTTTTATTTTTTTTCCTTACAACTATGAAATATTAGAAGATAATGAACGGTCCAAATAAAATGGTGATTTGAATTTTAAAATTATAATAATTGTTATGCACCGCAACCAATCTTAAAAAAATATATTAAGAGTAGGTTAGGGGATGAAGAGTTTTTCTTTACGATAAAAAACGAATAGAGAAAAAAATTGACAAATGTAATAAGATAATTTATTTTTATTACTATAAAAACATTTAAAATTGGGTACATCCATATAAGTTTTGGTAGAATATAAAAAATTCATTTCTATAACACACATAATTATTGGTTTTCAACAATAAAGACATATCCTATTAAAAATAATTCTTTCTAATTTGTCATTATCACTAACAATTTGGAATCATAATTGTAAACTCCTTTCATCAAAATCAATTATAAAAAACTCCATCGATGTTATTTACAACAAAATAAGTGATAGAAACTAACATAGTATATACATAGCATAAAGTACATGTTGAATAATGTTCTCTTGTACTTAAAATATATTCTCTTAACATAAAAAAAGAGAGAGACAACATAAAGATAGATACATGTTAACAAAGTTAATTTCTCTAATTGATAAATAACTTGATGGTTGATTTACCAAAAACTGATGAGAAGTAACTATCAATCTCACTTCATCATCCCATGATTATAGAAATATACATAACACATAAACTTAAAAAATGATCTTAAGTATACCTTTGCAAACATACCTAAATTTGAACCTTTGTTAATATCTAAAACTTTACATGCACCCAATTTGAGTTTACATGAATTTATATTTGGAAAAGTTGCAATTGCTTTCTTATATCCATGGAACCACTCATATAAATCTTCAAACCTTACAAATATAATCTATCATTTTGTGTTGACATACATGCAATATGTAATCTACAAATTTCTTATATAGGTTAAATATTTAATTTAACCCATCAATTAAATAGCATGATTTGAATAGTTTAAAGAGTTACAAATCATAATATTTCAATTAATCATAAATTAATTTGTATAAGTTGAATAGTCTCGGGAGTTTTAAATGCATGGGGTTCAAGGAAAAATGGTCTTGGAAGTTTCAAATGCACGAGGTTCAAGAAAAAAAATGCTAGCTTTATAAGATATACTAGGTGAATGTCCGCACGTTGCGCAGAAACACCTATATAGTTGAAATCTTTATAAATATATGTTTTTTTAAATATAAAAATATCGTTGTTAAATTTGATATAATAATTTTTATGCTAATTTGATATAATATATTGATTATTTTGAATTATATGATAATATATACATCGATTATAACTGCATAATCTCAATCGTTTGAATGACTTCTACCTGCAAGTTACTCATGAATAAAATTAAATATAATATATGGTTTAATGTTATTTATAGTTGTTGTTATTGTTAATTATTTTTTTTAAGTTCATTTGCTTAACGTTTTAATTCTATCATTATAATTATTTAAACCATCAAACACTGTTTTTGATTTTAAAGATGACAATATAATCATTTATATATAGTTATTTTTAAATATTGTTATTATAATTTATTTTAAGCTACTTATTTGAAAACTTTTAACGATTATAAAAATATCTTTAGGAAATATTTTAGTTAAATTAAGATTACAATTTAGTTTTTACATTTAGCACTATAATTTATCAATTTTAACTATTCACAAAATATTCTTTGAGTTTTTTTTTTATGTGGAATGATACTTATATTTAAGCTGACACTGTAATATTATATTTAAATTAAGAGTTTAAGTATCTTGTCTAAACTGTTCAAAAATTGTAGCTTTAAACTGATAATGGTTTACATACAACAACATATTAAATCTAATAAATTAAGTATAATATGTTAAAAGTTAAAGACATAACTTATAAATAGAAGTAAATGTATTATTTTAATATTGAAATTTAGTTTATTTATGATTAAACTTTGGGTTGTTTAAGTTCAATTAAAATTTATATATAACTTGACCCTATAATGTTATATTTAAATTAGTAATTTAAGTATTTTATACAAATTATTCAAAAGTTGTAGATTTAAAATGATAATGGATTATATCCAACAATATATTAAAACTAATAAATTAAATATAATATGCTAAAAGTTAAAAAAACAAAACTTTATAAGTAGAAGTAAATATATTATTTAATATTGAAATTTAGTTTATATATGATTACACTTTAGGTTTGATATTTATTTAACTTTATTAACCAATTTATAATTATTATTAGAAAGAAATTGAAAAGTCATGAGAGTTTCAAATGAATGTGGTAAAAGAAAAAAAATGCATGAGAGTTTCAAATGAATGTGGTGAAAGGAAAAATACTTCCTTTATAATATAGTATGATATGATATAAACTAGGCGAATGCCCGCGCGTTGCGAAGAAACACCTATATAGTTGAAGTTTTTACAAATGTATATTTTTTTAAATATAGCAATAACGTTGTTGTTAATTTTGATATAATAATTCGTATACTAAATTTATATGATATATTGATTATTTTGAATTATATGATAATATATACATCTATTATAACTACATAATCTCAATCGTTTAAATGACTTTTTACCCACGAGTTACACACGAATAAAATTAAATATAATATATGGTTTAATGTTATTTATAGTTGTTGTTATTGTTAATTAATTTATTAAAATTTATTTGCTTAATGTTTTAATTGTATCATTATAATTATTTAAAACATAAAAATTGTTTTTGGATTTTAAAGGAAATAATATAATCATTTATATAAATTTATTTTTAACTATTGTTATTGTAAGTTATTTTAAGCTACTTATTTGAAAACTTTTGACGATTATAAAAATATCTTTATGAAATATTTTAGTTAAATTGAGATTACAATTTAGTTTTTGCATTTATCACTACAATTTATCACTTGTAACTATTTACAAAATATTCTTTGGTTTTTTAAGTAGAACTAAAATTTATATATAACTTGACATTTTAATGCTATATTTAAATTAAAAATTTAAGTATTTTGTTTAAGCTGTTCAAAAGTTGTTACTTTAAACTGTTAATGGTTTAATACAACAACATATTAAATCGAATAAATTAAGTATAATATGTTAAAAATTAAAGACATAACTTTGTAAGTAGAAGTAAAGATACTATTTTAAAATTGAAATTTAGTATATTTATGATTACACTTTACGTTTGATATTTGTTTAACCTTATTAACCAACTTATAATCATTATTAGAAAGACACTACAATTAATCACTTTTAACTATTTACAAAATATTATTTGGATTGTTTAAGTTAAATTAAAATTTATATTTAAGTTGACTCTGTAATATTATTTATAAATTAATAATTTAAGTATTTTATACAAATTGTTCCAAAATTGTATCTTTAAAATGATAATGGTTTCAATCCAACAATATATTAAAACTAATAAATGAAGTATAATATTTTAAAAGTTAAAAACATAACTTTATAAGTATAAGTAAATATATTATTTTAATATTGAAATTTAGTTTATATATGATTACACTTTAGATTTGATATTTATTTAACCTTATTAATCAACTTATAATGATGATTAGTAAAAAATTGAAAACTCATGGGAGTTTCAAATAAATGTGGTGAAAAAAAATGCATGAGAATTTTCAAATGAATATAATGAAAGAAAAAAATATAAATATAAATATAGATGTTCAGTCATTCATTGTGATTTTGAGTGAATTCACTTGAGAATCTTAATTAATTAATGTATGTATAACCAAAAATGTTTAAATTGTAAAAAATCCAAGTAAATTAATTAGATTCACATAGAAATTTCTTCAAACACTTATGAATCTGAATATTTATTGGAATTCACACGTAAATTTGGTGCATTTAGATTAATGATCTTTCACATTTATATTCATCATTCATATATAACTAACAATCATGTAAACTAAAAAAATTGACAAATATTATATAATTTTTTATCCATGGCAACCATTCATAATGAATATTAACCATCAAAAGTTATATGCAAACGAGTAATCAGTAAATGAACAATAACTGTTCAATATATATATATATATATATATATATATATATATATATATATATATATATATATATATATATATATATATATATATATATATATATATAAACTATTCACAAGTGAATAATCTTCATAAAAATCCACACAGTTTAAATTTTTATGTTAATATGAGCTGAAAATAGAAAAAAATTAATTTTATATATCAATATGAGTGTTTATTTATGGAGGAAAAGAAGTTATGAGTATTTATTATTTGTTTTATTTGCTAAAAAATAAATTTAAAATTAAAACAAAAATATGAGCTTTTTTATAATCCAGTAATGCGTCCATAGATAAATATACATCGTCGTCTTTGGCTATCGTTCGTTTGGATTCCGACAACCCATGATTGATTTATTGAAGGTGCGGTTTGCTTGCAAACGTATTTGTTAACAAAAATCTAGATTTTCACAATCGCCAAAGAGTATACTTCAAAAAAATTAATTCGAGTCTTTTGATGTAACACATTTAGGTGTAGTTTGTTTTTTTTCGAAGCGAAAACGTTGGAAGTCTGCATACCATATCTGCAACCCTTTATGGTAGAATAGGTAGACCAAATGGCTGCTACCTGTAATAAGAAATTTATGTATTTTTTTTTTTTTTTACCATTTACATGCTGCTATAATAAACTTAAATTTAAATAAACTCATTTTACAAACTTAAAATAGTTTTTCAACATCAAAATTTTAATAATTATAGTCTTATAACATTGAAATAAATTTCATACAACCAAATTAGTCTTACAATAGCAATCTCATTTAAATTACATTTAATTTTGTGGTTGTTAACCAAATTGTTGTTTAACATATAACATATGCCATGTATTTGGGGGATTGAGGAAGATCAAAGAAAAATACATTAGGTTAAGTGGGATGTTGCTCTTAATAACCATGATAATGGAGGTCTCAATATAGGCAGTTTTGATTCTTTTAATTTAGTTTTATTAAACAAGTGGAAATGGAGATTTCTCAATAATAGTCAAGCTATATGGGTGAAAGTTATTCAATCAATTTATGGCGAGGGTGGCAGGTTCTTGGCTGTTTCTCGGCCTAGCCAAGTAGGAGGTATTTGGCAGAAAACTTTTGGTTCTATCAATCAGTTGCATAAGGGATATTGTTCAGGTCGAGTCCATGGCAAGGGTGGTTAATAATGGAAATAATACTAAATTTTGGACGGATTTTGGTGTGCTGGTATGCATCTTAAGGTGCAATTTCTTAAACTTTTGCCTTGTCCACTTGTCAAGATTTGTTCATTAGTGAGTTATGGTCCTCTAGCGGCTGGAGTTTTACGTGGCATCGTCCGATTAGAGGTGGGGCTGAGAGGCAATAATTGGATGATTTATTGTCCATTCTAGAGAATGTACACTTAGGTACTTCTCCTGACAGATGGGTTTGGCATTTGGATCCCTCAGGGGTGTTCACAATTAGTTCTCTTAGACGGAAGATCGACGAGGTGAGACTTCCTACGACTCTTTCTTCTACTAGATGGAATCGAAATATGTCGATCAAGGTTAATGTGTTCATTTTGCGTGTTCTGTTGGATCGTATGCGAGTTCAGTAGTGCTTGTATTTGAAGGGTATTGACCTTGATTCTATTCTCTGTCCTTCTTGCGGCCTTTCTCTTGAAGATGTAGATCATGTGTTTCTTTCATGTCCTGTCGCAACTCAAGTTTGGCAACGGTTGGAGCGTTGGTTAGGGATTGATTTTCTTAGCGTTTCTAATTTGAGAGAGTTGTTTGCTTGGGTGGATTCTAGACCCATTACTAGGCTGGAAAAGACGATCATGGACTCTATTTGCATGGTGGTTCTTTGGGTCCTGTGGACCTATCGAAATGGAGTTTTGTTTAAAACCACTAGGCCCAAAAAAGTTTATTGTTTGATACTATTGTTGAGAATTATTTTCGTTGTTTTTCTTCTCGCAACTCTAAGGTTAGAATTAGTTGGGTTTGTTGGTTGAACACTCCTATCCAGCCTTAGCTCTTTGTATTTTGCTAGCTTTTTGCTAGCCTTTTGTTGGTTTTTATATTATGCGTAGTTTTTTTTTTTTAAAAAAAAATTAAAGCAAATATAGAAGTCACTTTAATGAAACCATTTTTCTACACCACATCAAAACCGGTTCAAATGTTTCTTATTTGAATTTTCAATTTTTAATCATTGACTTTTGAATCTAATACCAAAATAAAATTCGACTAAGGGGCTTTTTGATTTAAACTTACCTGGTCCGGTCAGTGCTGACTGCTGACTCGGTCAGCAGTCGGATGTTTGATAAATACATAATATAGCTGATTCGGTCAGCCCAATCAACTTACCCGGTAAGCAAAAAAAAACTCCTGACTGGAAAATAAAGCTACGCGTTTTTGCGCTTTTCCCTCTCTCGCCTCCTTCGCCACTCGCCAGTACCCTAGACAAAAGGTGATCCCCTCCATCGCCAACACCTGCTAATCGCCTCCTCCATCGCGATTTCATCTCCTGCCCCGTCTTCTCCGGCGACGACGCACACAAGCCGGCGATTCCTCTGCACCAGCGACAAGCAAGTAAGATTTCTAAGTTATTATTATTATTTTTTTGCTTTTCTTTTTCTGAAATCACAACCCTTCATGTCTCTTGTCAAATTAGTGATTTCATTCTGAAATCAAACTTTGAAATTACTGCTTTCATTGTTCTTGGATTCAATTAGTTTAAGGGGTTAGATCAACCCTCCTTTGCTCAAATCAATTTCTAATGCCAGTCGACCAATCATTCCTCCTCTGCTCAAATCGATTTTATGGCCATTTAATTTGTTTGTTGAATTTGTATGTTTTTAGCATGTTTGTGGTTCTGCGATAATCTGACCAAATTGTCCATATAAATAGCAGCACATGACCAAATTGCCCCTATAAATAGCAGCATATATAAAAATTCTGTTTATTGAAAGAACTTATGTTGAAATGAACTTATGTTGAATATGTTGTACATGTTGGACTCAACTAGTTTAAGGGGTTGCTGAAATGAACTTGATTTATTTGTAAATGTGTGTTATGTGGATGATTAGCTATTTTTTTCCTTTTTACAATAGACATGACAGATAAAAGAATTAGGGTTAGTTGGAAGTCGGAATTGATGGACAAAACTTTTTTGGAAGCATGTATACAAGAATTAACAAGCAATGGTCGGGAGGGTAGTGGCCTTAAAGCAAGCTCATGGGCTGTGGTCGCGGAGAAATTGAAAACATATCATAATTTTGTTGTCGAGAAAAAACAAATGAAAAACCGATACGATTACTTAAAAGCAAAGTATGCAGTGTGGTTAAAACTTAAAAACAAAACAGGAAATATTTATGATCCTGTAACGAATTCTTTTGACATGACCAATGAAGAATGGGAAGTGGAAGCAAAGGTACATATATACATATTTTTTAAATTAGATTATTTTTTTAATACTTTAATAATATTTATTAAATTTTCAAATAGTCGAACAAATATGTAGATAAGCTGAGAAATGCACCCCTCCCTTGCCATGAACTTTGTACCCAACTATTTGAAGGGGCGACCTCGACCGGTGTTCACAGTTGGGGGCCATCATCGACACTACCTCATCCCAATGAAACCTTCAGTACACATGATTTTGAGGATACAGAGATGGAAGAGCCAGCACCTCATGCAGATACCCCAAGCTCAACAGTACCTCAACCTAATAGTGAGGAATCATATGGGCGGACAAAAAACAAGGGGGCAAACAAAATTGTCCTAAAGAAACCACACTTGATGATGAGTTGAAAGAAGTTGGAAAAGAAATTATCAAGGCTGCACAAGCATTCACAGAAGCAAATAATCTTGACAAGGAGATGGATGCTTGTATGGCGAAGTTGACAAGCTTCGAGTGGGAAGAATATGATCCGAAATACACCACTGCTCTTATGTTATTTGCTGAAAGTGCTGGTAATAAGAAAATTTGGTTGCGGCTTAACTTGTCAACTTGTGAGTCGTGGGTAACAAATGCAGGAAGAAAGTTTGGATTAGTTGGTTGACATTAGTATGTTATGGTTCATTGTTTGACATTAGTATGTTATGGTTCGTTGTTTGACATTAGTATGCTATTGTTTAGTTATGTTATGGATTGTCTTCTTAGGTGCAGTTATGTTATATGAATTTATATGTTATGGAATGTTATGCTTTTAGAATTTACATGTTACAGTTTGTTATGTTATGGATTGTTATGTTATTGATTTAAATGTAATTTGTATTTGATATCTAACAGGACACATGGATAAAGAAGGTGAATTTTTATATTTCCTTATATTCTCGTGGTATTGGTTGATGTTGGTCCGACAAAGGCAAAGAATAGTTAAAAGAATAAGAGCTAGCGAACAAGTAGCAAAGGGGTATGTGTATATGCAAGATTTGATACACGGATGTCCTATACAATGTTACGATATGATACGTCTTTCACAAGATGCATTTGTACTATTATGCAATCACTTTACACAAAGAAATTGGTTGCAATGTAGTAGGAAGATAAGCGTTGAAGAGAAGATGGCTATGTTTTTACATGTTATAGGACATAATGAACGTTTTCGAGCCGTTAAAGAAAGATTTCATCACTCCACAGAAACAATTCACCAATGTTTTCATGAGGTCTTACGTGCAATGATGTGTTTTGCACGAGAAATTATAGTACCAACCTCGTCTAATCCAACAAGAAATACCTCAGAACGACATAGACGGCTAATGCACATATTTTCCGGAGCAATAGGTGCACTAGATGGAACACTTGTACATGCAGTTGTGCCTGTTGATCAACAAACTTGTTATAGGGGAAGAGAAAAAGGTGAATGTTATCAAAATGTAATTGGAATTTTTAATTTTGATATGATATTCAGCTTTGTATGGGCTGGATAGGAGGGCATAGCACAAGATTCTAAAGTTTTGAAAGAAGTTGCATTTAAACCGACTTCCGGATTTCCATTCCCTCCACCAGGTTTGTAACTTTACTATACGTTTTATTATCTATATTATTTATATGATAAATTTGTCAATCATCTACAGATAAATATTACCTTTGTGATGCTGCATACACCAACACCCGTGGATTTATGGCTCCATACCGCAATACTAGGTATTGGTTAGCTGATTTTCGAAGAAACGGAGCTTTAACAAAGAAAGAAAGGTTCAATCATGCTCATGCACAACTTAGAAATATCATTGAACGTGCTTATGGTGTATTGAAGGCGAGATTTCCAATTTTAAAACAAATGGCTCCTTATCATTTTCCAGTGCAAAGAGATATAGTCATTGCTTGTGTTGCGGTCCATAATTTTATAAGGAAATACGATATTGAAGATGAATTATTTACGACCTTTGAACAAAACACCATGGTTACTCCTAATGTTGATGGTGGAGAAAGTGATGGCCAAAACATAGAAGGCATATAATGGGGTTCAGAAGCCGTTGACTATATGACTGCTTTGCGTGACCAGATTGCTAATCAGTTATTTTCAAATGGTTGACGTTAAACGATGTACTTTTTTTATTATGTATGACAATTTGTATTTGGATTTTGTATTACACTTTGTATTTGGATTTTAATTGATGCATGTTTAATTTGGATTTTATATGATAATTTATGTTTTTATAATTTTTTTTTTATCCAACACTAGAAACAACACAAGGGTAATATGGTCATTTTTTTCATTTAGCACAACCATTCGGATAAATAATCAAACAACATAAACTCAGTCAGATATGCACCCAATCAACATTTCTAACTCAGTTAGCTTCTAACCCAGTCAGCAACTATCAAACGATCCCTAAGGGGCTGTTTGATTTAAACTTACCGGGTCCGGTCAGTGCTGACTGTTGACTCGGTCAGCAGTCGGATGTTTGATAAATACATAATATAGCTGATTCGGTCAGCCCAATCAACTTACCCAATAAGCAAAAAAAAAAACTCCTGACTGGAAAATAAAGCTACGCGTTTTTGCGCTTTTCCCTCGCTCGCCTCCTTCGCCACTCGCCAGTACCCTAAACAAAAGGTGATCCCCTCCATCGCCAACACCTGCTAATCGCCTCCTCCATCGCGATTTCATCCCCTGCCCCGTCTTCTCCGGCGACGACGCACACAAGCCGGCGATTCCTCTGCACCAGCGACAAGCAGGTAAGATTTCTAAGTTATTATTATTATTATTATTTTTGCTTTTCTTTTTCTGAAATCACAACCCTTCATGTCTCTTGTCAAATTAGTGATTTCATTCTGAAATCAAACTTTGAAATTACTACTTTCATTGTTCTTGGATTCAGTTAGTTTAAGGGGTTAGATCAACCCTCCTTTGCTCAAATCAATTTCTACAGCCAGTCGACCAATCATTCCTCCCCTGCTCAAATCGATTTTATGGCCATTTAATTTGTTTGTTGAATTTGTATGTTTTTAGCATGTTTGTGGTTCTGCGATAATCTGACCAAATTGTCCATATAAATAGCAGCACATGACCAAATTGCCCATGTAAATAGCAACACATATAAAAATTCTGTTTATTGAAAGAACTTATGTTGAAATGAACTTATGTTAAATATGTTGTACATGTTGGATTCAATTAGTTTAAGGGGTTGTTGAAATGAACTTAATTTATTTGTAAATATGTGTTATGTGGATGATTAGCTATTTTTTTCCTTTTTACAATAGACATAACAGATAAAAGAATTAGGGTTAGTTGGAAGTCGGAATTGGTGGACAAAACTTTTTTGGAAGCATGTATACAAGAATTAACAAGCAATGGTCGGGAGGCTAGTGGCCTTAAAGCAAGCTCATGAGTTGTGGTCGCGGAGAAATTGAAAACAAATCATAATTTTGTTGTCGAGAAAAAACAAATGAAAAACCGATACGACTATTTAAAAGCAAAGTATGCAGTGTGGTTAAAACTTAAAAACAAAATAGGAAATATTTGTGATCCTGTAACGAATTCTTTTAACATGACTAATGAAGAATGGGAAGCGGAAGCAAAGGTACATATATACATATTTTTTAAATTAGATTATTTTTTTAATACTTTAATAATATTTATTAAATTTTCAAATAAGTTATTTTCAAATGGTTGACGTTAAACGATGTACTTTTTATTATTATGTATGACAATTTGTATTTGGATTTTGTATTACACTTTGTATTTGGATTTTAATTGATGCATGTTTAATTTGGATTTTATATGATAATTTGTGTTTTTATATTTTTTTTTATCCAACACAAGAAACAACACAAGGGTAATATGGTAATTTTTTTCATTCAACACAACCATTCAGATAAGTAATCAAACAGCATAAACTCAGTCAGCTTCTAACCCAGTCAGCTCTAACCCAGTCAGCAACTATCAAATGACCCCTAACACTATTCTCTGGTTACAAATAATTCTAAATCAAAAACTTATTTAATTTAATCATATGTAAATTGAATATAACGATCATTTGATGATATGATTTTTAATGTTTGTATCAAATAATTAAACATAATAATTTCTAATAACAATAACTAAAATTGTTAATCTAGCAAACAAAATGTTTATTTTGTTAAAACTTTCAAGACGATTGTTATTTCTTCGGTTAACTTTAATAGTTTTGGTAACTTTAGTGATTATCTTTATAATTTATTAATATTTGATTATAGGCAATGTAACACAAAAAAATACTTTTATGAAATTAATCAAATGATTTTGAATTTATGTAAAGTACGCTTGAATTGTTTATAATAATCTTCACAATATTATTAAAATAATAAATATGTTGTTAAAGAAAATAAAATAATTCTATGTTAAATAATACAACTTAAAGTAAGATAAGAAAAGGAGGGTGCACGGCACCGCAACAAATGCGACATTGTTAAGTTTGAAGACTTTTAAAAAACAAACAACTCTTAAATGATGCCAATAGCTACATGTGTTCTACACGACACAGCTAGAAATAGTTAGAAGCGAATTTTTTTTTTAGAAAAACAAACAACCATTTAGTTTGTTTTCTTTAACCAAGTATAATAATATATATATTACAAAAAGAAAATTCTTCTTGGATTTAAAATATAAAAGAATTTAGAAATTTTCCTCCACACATCCTAGGAACAATTTGTCGAGTAGGGTTTACAAGGTCCATTCTTTTAATGTGTGCGTTTGTTTTAAATCGCCATAAGTCTAAATATATCACAAATTTCATGACCCTACGAAAAGGACTATTCATCCATACACATTCATGGTGGTCGAATTTAATTTGTTAAACGGACTATTTGTTGATATATTTTTATGAAATTTTAATCCTCGTCATCAATCTTTTTCGGGGTATTCAAGTTTAAAAACCCATATAAGCAAAAACTTAGAAAATATATAAAAAATCTTAAGTTATATGTATCCCAGTGAAGTTTTGGTTTTAGAATGAGTCGGAGGAAAATATGATTATATGAACCTTATAGAGATATCATTTTTGGTGGGGTTGAGGGTAGAGGGTTTAAAGACGGGACATGTTGTTTTAAAACCTAAGAAATTGAGGTTCATAATAAAGTACAACCGATCATGCATAACAATGTTATATTCCCTAGATTTATGGATGTGAGCATGTTTGACAAAAATAGCTGGTAACGGGTAGCGAGTAGTTTCTAATTGGTAGCGTTTTGTTAAACGTTACATGAACTAGCATTTTGATTTTGAGCGTTTTCTTTATACTAAACGCTAGAAGTTTGTATTGTCAAACGAGACTTTATGTTCAAAATGGAACATTTTGTCAAACGCTAGAAGCTAGAAGCTATCAAAAGCTTCGTGTTTAACACGTCCGTAGTCTTCAAATAAATTGGTTTTATCATCCAAAAAGGTTTAGCTGAACAGCTTGTTGCCTGTTCATCCTCTTACTCATTGTATTGTAATAACTAATTTATTTTATAATAACTAATTTCACCGTCTTATTCCTCCTCTTACTCATTGTATTGTAATAACTAATTCATATTTATTTTATGGGAGAATCTTTATTCAAAAAAATAAAAATAAAAAATAAAATAAAATAAAATAAAAATCATGTAAATAAATAAAATACAATTGAAATTATGAAGCCTTATGAATAAAGCTTGTAAATTAACAAGTAAATTAAAAACGTTTATGGAAGTGAAAAAGCTTCAAAAAACTTATTATTATTATTATTATTATTATTATTATTATTATTATTATTATTATTATTATTATTATTGAACCTTTTCTTCCAATAAGCTCCTATTAAGGTTGTCTTATGGTATATCAAGTTGTATGAGATCGCGATGGTGATAAATCTTGAAGTCAGACATATTAATGTTTGTTTTTACTTTTCTCTTTTCAAATGTTTTTGAAATTTGTTTATGGGGACGTTGAAAAGTTGGTGTTGCAATTCCAACAAAGTAGTTATATTCCGAAAGGATGGAATCCTTCTTTTATTGTCTTTATTCTGGTAGTTTAAGACTCGAAGATGATAAAAGATTATACATCGATTAGCCTTATTGGTTATGAATATACAATTATTAGCTAATTCATCTAAGATGTAATTGGTTATTGGTGATATTGTGAGCTAAGAGCAATCTTCTTATATCAAAGACTGTAAAGTGCTGTTTGTTTTTTTGAAAAAAACTTCTTCAAAACTCTTATTGCTGCGTGGCGCAGCACACGCACATCATTTTTCATCTCGCAGCTGTTTGTTTTCCAGAAGTCTTCAGATTAAAAAAATCTATGCGCGTGCTCTTCTTGGCGCAACACTTGTTTTGCCTCTTCCTATCACTTCCAACATCTTCTTCTTCTTTTTTTTTTCTTGCTAAAATACTGATTATATATTGCTGAAATTTTATTTTACATTTTTTTTGTTTATTCTTGTTGAAATTTTTTTCATTTTTTTATATTGAATAATAATAATTTTTTGATGAAATATCATTATTTATGCTAAAATTTCTTTTTTTTTTTGTTAAAATATTATTATTTTTTGCTGAAATGTCATAATTTTTTGCCGAAATGTTATATATTATTAAATTTTCGGTATTAAAAAACTATTTTCGTATTATAAAATCAATTTTTTTTAATTTTTTAATATCTGCAGCAGCTTGCAGATGTTAAAAAAAATAAACACACTTCTTATTACAGTCTGTAGTCGTTTGGTCTGCCTCTTCTACTACAGAGGGTTGCAGGGGTGGTCCGCAACTTTATGAATTTTTGCTTCAAAATAACAAACAACACCTAAAAATTTATATGGCCTGTTAATGTGTAACTATCTTGGCGGGCGGTAAAAAAAAGACTTCATAGAAAATTAATTAATGATATTCTTTGTCATGAGTTTACTTGGCTGAGATTCTTGACAACATGGGTTTAGGATGAAGTGGTGTCGCTATTTTTGGTAAAATATATCCTATGAATGAATTCAAATTGCAACGGAGATTCTATTTTAGGTGATCATATATCCCGTTTTCATCGTTGTCATAGATCATTATCATAGATCATTATCATAGAAGGTCTCCATATGGCCATCATGGAAGCCATTTGAAGTTTCTTTTTTTTTGGGGGGAGGGTGTCATTGTTGGAAGTAAGAATTTTGATGTGTCTTGTTTTGTTTTCTACGCATATGATATTATGTTACTTTATGATTTGCCGCTTGAGAATGCTAGATGGTTACTTGGAACTCTTCAATGTTTGCTTTTGCTTTCCCGTTTAAAAAATAATTTACAAAAAAAGTAAATTGACTGGTGTTGGATTTAACTTTTAAGAGGTTGAACATTTCACAAAGGTCATTTTTTTTTTGGAATGAGCACTTTCCTACCGATTAACAAGAGTTTCTAAGCCAACTTTCATGCACATATTAATCTCCCGCTATAAACATAAGACTATGCCTAATGCCCTGCAATTACTGCACACGAACCTTCATGACCACATTGGTTGAGTAGTGCCAAAATTTAAAAGTGAGTCAATAGGTTATTCATCATATCTTCCACATGTCTTACCAAGTCACCATATTTTGTTTAAGAAAAATACGAATCACATTAATTCTTGGAAGATAATATTGGAATATAAATAAGCTTTATTTAACACCCACATTTTTGGACTAGAAGTTTAAAATTATAAGTGAATTTATTTTGAAAATTAAATAAAAAATAATGATAATTAATCTAAAATAAAATAAACATAATTCAAATTCAAATGGGAAAAATCAATAAATTTAAAAGTTTTAAGATCAATTAGAAAGTTAGTTACGGCCAAACAAAGTTTTATGGATTAAATTTGTAAAAAGTAGATACTTTAGTATGACTTTGATATAATAGTTTCGTGTCCAATAATGTTAACATATTTATGTTTTGGATTAAACTAGCAATATAAAGATTAGATAAGAAGTTAGACTCATTTTAGGGACACTTGATCGAAAACAAAATTTGAGGGACTAACACTGCCAAATTGGCAAAGTTATGCCTTAAATCGCCAAATCACTCTACATAATTACGGTTAAACTTGAGGGACTAACCCAACCAAATTTGGTTAAAGTAGCAGTATAAGATTAGATAAGAAGGTAGACTAATTTTAGACTATTCTCGGAGAGTTTGAGTTGTAGAAAGAGTTTGGGAGATTAGATTTGAATGCTTCTGCTATCTAGAAGCTTGAAAAGAATGTGAATTGAAGTTGAAAGATTAACCCTCTTCATAACTATGGTTAGGTATTAAGCTCCTATTTATCTAGGGTAAATAGCACAAAAAACACTCTTTTTACACAGAAATTCGATTTTGACACCGTGTTTTTTTGTGTCAATTTTGACACAGTGTTTTTCAATTTGTTACAATTCTAACCACTTAACCGGTTAACCAGGATACATGCTGACGTGGCATGATGACATGTCAGTTTTGATGACGTGGCATGCTGATATGATATGCTGACGTGTCAAAATTGAATTTTTTTTCTCACAAAAAACACTAGGTTTTCATTTTTTTCGATTTTGACACTAAGTTTAATTTTTTCTTTCAACTTTGACATTATGTTTTTTTGTTCCAAATCGAACATATTTTTTCCAATTTTGTTCAATGTTGACAATTTTCTATTTGAAACCGTATATATATTTTTTAAATACATTTAAACTGTATAAATATGTTTTTTTTTTTCATTTAAAAACCATAATTTTGTATAAATACCTTTTTTTACACTCAAACCGTATTTTTATGTATAACAGTTATATAAAAATTGTATTTTATATTAAATATGCAACTTTAAAATGTGTTTGGAGGTTTGGAGGCGTGTAGTCGATCAAAACTCGGATATCAAGTTTGCAACCCATCAAATTTTTACATCTTATTAGAAGCTTATGGTTAGTTTGATTCTCATGATATAACTAATGCTTTGAATGTAAGATAAAAAAACATCTTGTATTAAATAAAAATGTGGTTTTTAAACGAAAAAAATATGTTTATACGGTTTAAAATGTAATAAAAAAATATATTTATACGCTTTCAAATGGAAAATAGACAAAATTGAACAAAATTTGATAAATGATGTTCGATTGGAACAAAAAAAACATAGTGTCAAAATTGAAATAAAAAATTAAACTTAGTGTCAAAATCAAAAAAATGTGATAACTTAGTGTTTTTTGTGGAAAAACAATTCAATTTTGACACGTCAGCATGCCATGTCATCAAAACTGACACGTCATTATGCCACATCAGCATGTAACCTGATTAACCGGTCAAGTGGTCAGAATTGTAACAAATTGAAAAACACAGTGTCAAAATAAACAATATTCATAATTTAAATCTTCAATTAGGAATCTCATTAGTCGTGCGTGTTGCAGACTAAGTATTATAAAGTCATTTTAGTAATTTATCGATAAATTATGAAATGACAATCTCGATAGAAGATTATTTAGAAGAAATAATCTTGATGGAAAATGTAGGAGTTGTGATATGAATCTCGTGCATATAAAACACACACAAATCCGACTTTGTATGCAGAAGTCATTGACTTCCGAAGTTGTCACGACTAGTTAGTATATCGTAAATAGTGAATCAAAGATAAGTTGCTTATTAGCCTAAATAACATAAACGAAAGTCGTAGCAGTCATTAAACCGAGAACGTACATATAGAAAACGTCCAAATCAGACATCGTAAGAAGAAGTTATGATTTTTTAAAGTTCCATCGTGACAGTGTGCAACACTGATATTGAATTTTAGATCGATTGATTGTTAGCCGAAACAATCTATACGAGAATTGAAGATCCCGTTATTAGAAAACCGACAACATAAAGACAGTCGAGAACGGACGTTGGACGACAAAGTTATGAATTTTTAACGGACTTTAACTGTTTAAGTCTGTTAAGAATATGACTTTAAAAACAAAGTCAAAATTAGCCGATAGAGTCTAAAAGAAACTTGTAGATCTCATCGATAGATACGTGCGGATATAAAACCGTCGAAAACGGAGCTCGTATGAGCAAGTTATGAATTTTATAAGAAAACAAAAATTCCTACGCGCAGAGGCGTGCACAGACAGCATGTGCGGCGTGCACTATCATTCCACCCAGAACACGACACATGGCACCATGCAGAAAATGACATGTCACCTTCTTCCGACCAGATGTGTGGCGTACACTCCAATTTAGCCTATATAAACCTCCGAAAATCAGCTCTTTCCTCACACCATTCTTCTAGATTCTCTCTGGAACTCCTTTTAGCTTTTAGACCCTTTTACACCCGAGTTTCCAGCCCATTCGGCGAAGCCCTATGGTGTCAGATATACAGTGAATAGAAGCTCCTGGATTAGAGTTCTGTTTGCATAATCCCTGGTTTTCATTAGATTACTCTGTAAGTTAAGTTACGCTTATTTTATTTGAGTATAACTTTTAATTACAGTCATAGATGTTATTATGAACTTATAATTAAGATTTATCAGTGATTCCAAGTCATTATACTGCTTGATCTACTTACGGGAGTGATGTTTATGATGAATTTAGTGAGGTGTTTAAAGTGAGGTTTCCAAACAGTATACTTTGTATACCAAACAAACCCTACATTCGATGTGATCATACCTGTAAGGTCCTGAAAACGGATCTTACCAGTGATCAAACAATCAAACAATCAAAGAGAACAAGAATTGGAGTAGAAGTAGAATAGAAACAAGCTTGCACACACTTTATAACTGAAAAATGTCGGGTACAACTTGTTTACAGTGACCATGAACTCTCTAGGATCAACAACTGATAATGACCTACACAACCTCTATTTATAGGGGACTTGGGCTGGAAACAGGGTTTACGGCCGTAAACACACTACAAAGCCGTAAACACCAAAATAACCTACTATTACATCATAAAGACTTAAAAGAACTATTATAATTAAAATCCTAGACCAAACCACTAACTAGACCCTTCAATCTCTCCCTTGGTTTGGTGCTAGCTTGGACTCAATCTTTGTCGACCACCATCACGTCTGACTTCCCAATTGCCCCGTTCCACATCCTTTTATTAATGATATCGGCAACCATAGACGTATATTCTTTAGCAGCTGGATCAAAAATGTCCTTTGCAACCTTGATCTGACGAAGGTTTAGCTGATGAAAATCCCATTTCCCAAACTGAAGCAAATCTCTTTTGTCATATAAACGAATGCATCCATTTTCAAGCTTTAGGACAGCAGAGGCTGTAGTTTCACCAAACACCAAGTAAAGCATGGACCGTAGAGATCCATCTGGATGATTCTGAAGTATATGAATCTGCTTTACTTGATCGGTAGCAGGCCACATCACAGATCGAACAGGTTGATTGGTTTTGGGATCAAGTACACTTGGGTATAGTTTAATAATCGACTCTGCAGTCTTCATTGAAGGAAAACCCTTAAGCACTTGATCTTCCAAGAAATGCTTGAATTGTGTAGCCTTGGGATTTTGAGAGGGATTCGAAAAAGGAGCCTTTGATAATTTTGAAAGGTCAACCCTGGTCCAGGAATGGAAGTCATGAGCATCTTTATACAGTTCTGTGTTGCCACTCTTCCGTCTCATGATCCACATATTTAAAGTGTCGTGAAAACCCCATGAGATAATCCCTGACCTATCACCATATACATCTCTAAAGCGTTTTTCTTCAAGATCTGCAATAGTGATTTTAGGTTGATCCCCAGGAGCATTTTGATCCGAGCTCCTTTTAAACAAAAGTTGACCTTTCTCAGCTGCTTTGGCCAATTTGGCACGTTTCAGAGCTACCACATTTGGAGCTTGATCTGGTTCCTTATCAAATCGATCCACAACTCGAGGAGTTTGAGCAGATGCTGGAACAACGGGGGCCTCCTGCAGTGAGAAGACCAAAATGAGTCTGAAGATCGGTAATTTGCTTTGTCTTTAACACCTTGTCTTTTTCAAGATTAGCAACTTGAATCTTGAGCTTGGAGTTTTCAGTTAAAAGATCAACCACCTGAATGTCAAGCTCAATATTCTTCTGATTAAGCACATTTATTTCCTTTTGAAGACCAAGAAGTGTGGGATTATCTCCTCCTGAGTGACCTTCTCCAATAGAAATTCCCTTGGCTCGGGAGGAAGGCATTGAGCTTTGTTCTTGAGCCAAATGCACGGCAAGCCTCACAGAGGCAACGTCATGATCAGGCCTGGGAGGAAAGAATCCAACGGGAGTTAAAGAACCAACAGCTTCATAGGTGCTAGGTCCTTCATTGATAAGTTTTGATGAAACAATAGGAGTAGTGGTTGATGGTTGTGTTGGAAGGCCTTGAAGTATATCAGAATCAAGAATTCCCTATCTGAGATCACGTCTTCTTCTTTTTAGAGGAGGTTGAGATGTTTGGGTTGTTGTATGATCATTCTGAAGTGGTTCTGTGGTTGGAGAAACAATATCAAAGGGAGGAATCCCTGAAACTGTCTCCATAGGAGTTGCTGTGTCAACCACTTGTTTGGTAGCAGGAGGCGTTGATTCGAGAACATCTTTCGTTTCCCGTATCTCCGTTGCTGGATGAGCAACATCATGGATATTGTCAAAAAACAGGTCGAGGTTTTCATTGGACAAAAGGTTTGCATTGCTCTCAAGGGTCACTATAATATCATCCTTGTCATAGCCAGTAAGGTCAAGATCATCAAACGAGTCGTTTTCACCTTCTTCGACTTCTGTTTCGTGCTCCATGGTACCTTCACTGTAGTCACTTTGAACACGTACTAATGTCAGATCATGTTCCTCAGCTACAAGTGCATCAAGAACTGTTGTATCTTCTTCTTCATCGTGATCTGACACCGTGATAACGTCATCATCTGAAATCACCCTCTCTGAAGACGTAGGCTCAGAAGATAACTTTTCAGAAGATCCATGAGACTCAGATGCTTCGTTCAGTTCAGCAAAATTTCCAAACTTCACAAGCGGATACTTTCCTTGGAATACAACCTTTCCCTTGCGATTCTGCTTGATTAGCCCAACAGTATGTAGACCTAGAGACTTCATGTCTAAGGTATCTCCCTCCTTGACCATCTCGGGGAATTGTTTGTCAATGAACATTTGGATGAACCTAGGATACATTAAGAAAGTATCCCGGGTTACTGCGTTGATGTTTACCACAAATTCGTCTAAGATAAACTTTGAGAAATTAAAGTCTATCTGTGCAGCAAGTAAAGCAATGGCTCCCATATTCCTTAGTGAGATCTCATCAGCACCAGACCTTCTGCCAGAAATGCAGCTCACAAAAACGTGAGCAAAAAATCACCTGTACGGTGGCAGAAGCTTCTTCATGGTAGGAGGAAAGTTGCCTTCATAACCCATCTTTTTAAGAATCTTTTGAATGTCTTCGATCCCAATCTCAGTGGGAAAACCAGGTTGATCATTAATCAGCAAAGTTTCTCTGATGAATTGTTCAGTTATCTCAATCTTGCATCCCTTCATGACTGCTTCAACAGTAACTACTCCATCATTATCCCTTTTCATCTGGGTAGTCTTCCAGAATTCCCTGATGATGTTATGATGAATGACATGATTCGCCGTGATAGTAGAAGCCAAACAACATTCCCTTAGTCTGTGGATCATCGACTTGAACTCTCCATGTGCAACAGGAGGATCCGCCAGTACGATAGCCAAATTGTGCATGTCAGCGAACTTCAAGTTTGCCATTTGATCTGCACTAAAACAGGACATGTAAGAAAACAAAGATATTTGAACAATTAAGATTTAAGTTTTTCTTATTTAGTCAATTTAATTTAGGCCCTAATTTTTTTTTGACCAAATGGAGTTTACGGTCAAATTAGGGTTTACGGCCGTAAACCCATGGTCGGAAACGGAGTTTACGGCCATAAGCTCTGACCGTAAACGCCGAAAATGGTTTTTCTTCGATTGAAGCCTCAAAATCCATCGATTTGATGAAATAAACACATATTCACGGTCGATTTTAGCATACCTTTGAGATGCACCAAACAATTTCACAAAAAACGAGAAATTTTTTTCGAGAGGAGAGAGAGAATGGGAGAGTTTACGACCAGAAATTGAAAATTGAGGAGTGGGACTTGATTTCGGCTGTAAACCCTCCTTATATATCTTGTTCGATTTTAGCAGTTATCCACACAGTGTAAGGCACAGTCCAAATCCCAAATTTTTTCAAAAACAAAACCTTTTGAGAATTAAAAATTAAAATTGAAATTAACATAAACTAAAAATAAAATAAAAATAAAAATAATTTCTAAAATTTAAAATTTTAATTTTTGAAAATTATAAAGATAAAATAAAATAAAAGAAGACTAGACTTATCTCAACAAACATTGAATATAATTTTATGACACTGGGATCAAAGTTGTTAGACAGCCTTAATCCACTTGTCGGTACCTCTACCTTCATGTCTATGTCTTGTCGATCGCCAGTATTGTAATCCACTTAAACACGAAAAATTTGTGATAAATTTGGACAAGCTAAGAAAGACAAGAAATTTTTGATCCTATATTCTTAGATAAATTTCCTAGGGACCATTTAGCTGACGACGACCAGGAATATTGTTGTCCACCTAAATTGAACAACGAGATCTATAGACAATCTGTAAGTGTTCAATTTTAATTGTACTAGAACATGTTTCCCGCTTCCTGATATGCTCCAGTAATCAAGGACTTCCAGAATACTCCTTATATTGGGTGAGCATACAATTATTAAAAGAGAAGATGGATTTAGAATGCATATGCTATACACCCAGGTCGGATCTCTTCCAATCATGCAGAGGGTGAAACATATGACTAAATGAAGTTTTAGAGGGATCGAGAAGAAGAATGATGCATATACTGTGTACTAGGTCGGATTGAAAGTAAGGCAAAGGAGACAGTATATGGCTAACAGATAGAAAAAATTGCATAGATGGAAGATGCAGAGAGACAGAGTTGCATATGTTACAGTCCAGGTCGGATCTCTCGATCACGCAGAGGAGGCAACATATGACTAACAGATAGAAAGAAAGAAAATAATCTTCTACATACCTAATTTATCGGAATTCCCCAGTCACCCCATCAATACCGGAATTAAGGATAGAATCCACACATCAAGGAAAAGTTAATCCACAGTTCTAGATACGAGTTCTTTTAACGTGACTAGTAGATTCCCATGTATATCTCCCTATTCAACCTATCCGAGCGTCGTATTGTCAGGCTAAACGGATTTAACTAGGTCAAGATTTGTCAAGTCTTTGAATTCCTTAAGTTCAACTCTGCCTAGTCAAGTCCATTTATAATCTTACGTGCCTACCAGCGCATCGAATCACAAAGCGTAGGCGATTTAGTTTTGGTATGCTACGCAGATTCAGATTGCCTGTTATCACTTGATAATATCACTTTCCGTCACATCACCTACAAGCAAAACTATTAGCAACATATTTTTGATTTTTTGATTTTTTTAATATTTTTGGATTTTTTGAAATTTTCAATTTTTGTTTGGTTTTTGTTTATTTCTCCCCCAAAATTTGTGCATGGGTGAGAATGAAATCACTAAAATGCGCAAATTTAAACTAAACTAACCTAAAATAAAAGATTTAATTCTCAAAACGAATCATTTTCAAAAATCCCACAAGCACATCGAATCGAGCTTTGTTAAAAGGCTTGGTGAACAGATCCGCCACATTATTAGTAGTGGGAATTTGTTCCAGCCGGATAAGCGAACGCTCATAACAGTCTCTGATAAAATGAATTTTGATATAAATATGCTTGGTTTTGGAATATTGGACACGATTTTTAGCAATTTGAATCGCAGCCTCATTATCACAGTAGATGGGGGTTTCTAGATAATTCAAATCGTAATCCAACAGCTGATGTTGGATCCAGATAACTTGAGAGCAACAAGCAGATGCAACAACTTATTCCGCTTTTTCTGTTGAGGTTGAGACGGTATGTTGTTTCTTGCACTGCCATGACACCAGCCTGTCTCCAAGGAATTGACACCCTCCTGATGTAGATTTCCTTTCAAGCTCACATCCTCCATAATTACTATCAGCAAAAGTGTATAAATCAAATTCGGAAATTTTTAGATACCAAAGACCCAATTTTGGGTTGCCTTTGATATACCGACAAATTCTTTTGACAACAATAAGATATCAAAGTTTAGGATTAGCCTGATAACGTGCGCATTGACAAACTACAAACATGATGTCTGGACGCCTTGCAGTAAGATACATCAACGATCCGATCATCGATCTGTAGTGTGTTTGATCTACGGATTCGCCATCAATATATGGGTTCAGCAGGGGTCTTTCGGCCATCGGTGTCGATGCATGTTTTGCGTCTTGAAACTCGAACTTCTCAAAATATCCTCCACATACTTAGCTTGATGGAGCAGGATTCCGGTTGAATTTTGTTTGACCTGAAGCCCCATAAACATGGTCATCTCACCCAACAAACTCATCTTAAACCTCTTTTTCATAACACCTTCAAACTCTTTGCATAGCTGTGGACTAGTAGACCCGAAGATAATGTCGTCAACGTAGATCAGGACTAGAATATGATCATTACCAACATGCTTGATGAATAAATTTTGATCAATAGTGCCACGAGAGTATCCATGCTCGAGCAAGTGCTTTGTGAGAGTCGCATACCACACTCGCGGAGCTTGATGTAACCCATACAACGCCTTGTCCAACTTGTAGACATGATTAGGAAACTTCGAGTTAACGAACCCAGGGGGCTGATCAACGTAGATTTCTTCCCTCACCTTGCAATACAAGAAAGTTGTCTTGACATCCATTTGGCAAACCGTGAAGTTCATGTAGGAAGCATATGCAAAGAAGATACGAATAGCCTCCAAGCGAGCCACTGGAGCATAAACCTTAGTATAATCAAGACCCTCAACTTGTCGAAACCCGCAAACCACCAATCTTTCTTTATTGCGCATTATAACGCTAGAATCATCCTGCTTGTTTCGATAGACCCGGCGTGTGTCCAGAGACTTTTTACCCTTTGGTAACTCAACCAATTTCCAAAACCCGAGCTTTTCAAATTGATTTAGCTCTTTTTGCATAGCATCTACCTAGCGGGGCTCATTCAAAGCCATTTCAACATTCTTAGGCTCTATTTAAGAGATAAAGCAAGAATAGAGACATGTATTGACATCTCCACTTTGACTTCTGGTTCTAACTCCATCACCCAGCTAATCAATGATGTTTTCAATCGGATGATCGCGTTGAATTCTTGAAGGTATCTCTTGGCTGATATCATTAACTGAAACGAGAAGATTGTGAATGATGAAACCTCCATCATTTGCTGATTGTTCCACATTAGATGAATCTGCTACAAACTCATTAGCAATTTCTTCAGGAAAGAATAGTTCCATAAATGTTGGAGTGATAGCGGAAGCATCTCTAGACATGAACTCTCTTTCAACAGGGGTAAGAGGTGTAGCATCAGCATCTTGGAGTATCATTTTGAACTGGAGACTCTGGACTACCAAGTGAAATAGATGACTCCCCCTCAGGTGGTGAAGAGGATACCGTTGGAGGTCTGTAAACAACTTCTTCGTCTTCATCTTCAGAAACAATCTTCGAACCAGAGGAAGACCCAGATGACCCATATGAAGACATATTAATGGACTTGAAGAGCGATGTGTAATCAAATAACCAATCAGGGCCCACTCAAGCATCTGTTTCATTCTCCTCCAACTAGCACACATCAAAGGATTCTACAATCTGCTTTGTCTTCTTATTGTAAACCCACCCTATACGCGGTGCATGCAACATATCCTACGAAATAACAATCATCGGCTTTGGCATTGAACTTCGGGTTGGACTCCAGGTGAAGAAGGGTGCAAGGGCAGCCAAATACACAAAAATGACTAACTGGAGGCTTATGACCATATAGAATCTCGTACGGTGTCTTTATCTGAACTTTGTTGATTAAAACACGATTATGAACCTAGCAAGCAGTGTTAATCGCCTCATCCCAAAAGAAAACAAGTAACTTGGAGTCACACAGCATTGTCATTGAAGCGTCTTTTAATGTTCTATTTCTCCTCTCAGCAACACCATTTTATTGAGGCGTGTGAGCAGAGCTATATTGACGCACAATTCCCTTTTCTGCGCAAAAATGATCAACAACTGCATTCTTGAATTCTGTTCCATTATCAGTACGAAGCGCCTTCACCCGGTTGTTGGTTTGGTTCTCAATCATCATGATGAACTTCTTTAGCAGATCAGTAACCCCAACTTTGTTGGATAAGAAGAAGACCATGTAAAACGAGAGAAATCATCGATCACAACCAGACAGTACGAACTTCTGTTGATTCTTAGGACATTGAACGGACGAAATAAGTCCATATGCAATAACCGGGGCACCTGACTGATTGAGTTAACCTGTTTTGGCAGGTCTGGTTTTCTATGATGTTTTCCCTGGGCACATGACACACACTTCTCAAAAGTTATAAAGTCTGTGACAGGTAAGCCTCGGACCATCTCATTCTTTGCAAGATGATTTAGGTTCTTGGCGTTAGCATGACCGAGTCTTCGGTGCCACAACATTGCGTTCTGTTCTGAGACCTTCGAAAAGAGGAAAGTGACTTGTTCAGGGATGTTGCTGTTCATATCAATAATATACGCATTTCCATCTCGCTTTGATTTGAAAAGAATCCACTCTTCTAGGATGACAATGCCTGGCCTGAGAATCATGCATTCTTTGTCGGTGAAATGTGTAGAGTAACCTTTGTCACAAATCTGAGACACACTCAAAAAACTGTGTTTTAACTCGGGAGCAAAGTTGACATTCTCAAAACTTAGCACTCCGTTGGTTAGGGTTCCTCTCTGAGTGATCTTGCCACCTTCTCCGCCCGCAAAGGAAACATATCCCCCATTAAAGGATTAGATGTTGCTCAATTAGGAGATGTCTCCTGTCATATGCTGGGAGCAGCCGTTGTCGACGTACCAAGGTCTAACGATATTCCTCTGCAGCTATCCCTGCAAAATGAGCGGGATCATTTAGATTTGGGAACCCAGGTCATTACTGTCTTGGGTTGGCCCTTTACTTTCTCTGATTGATTTTTTTAAAATCTTCAATTTTGAATCATTATTTCTAATCTTTTCAGAGGATGCTGATGATTGATTGGAAGTTAATTTGGGCATCCAATGATATTTAGGTTTCCTAACGGTCACATGTGGTTTTGAAATATGTTTCTTATCAGTTTGCATTGAGCATCTGGATGTTCTACCAGAAGTGGTTGAAGATCCAGAACTGCTCTTTGACGAAACCGATCTTGGCGTAGCCTTGTGATAGTTTTTAGGTAAAACAAATAAACTAGAAAACAATTCCTAAGTTCACATGCAACCTACTTTGGATCTATGTTTTATCTATTGAACATACAACTTTGAATTGCAAAACAAGAACCCTAGAGGAGAGAGGCTATAATCAAAATTTACAAACTAGGGTTTAGTAATTACATACCTTTCAATTGTTATAGTAAACAATTGATGATTCCCTTGATCTTGATCTTGATCTTCTTGGAAGCTTAGCACCACAAGTGTAATGCCTCTAATGGAATCACACCCAAACTAGCAAGAAGGAAAGTAGAGGAGAGAGGGAAGAGGGAGTATGCAAAATTTCGGCCCTTAGGGTTTCTTCAAAAGAAAAGAGTGACCAAAACATGAACCAGGAGGCTCCTTATATAGCTGAAGGATCTAGGGTTTAGGGGAAACCCTAGTTATCCTTTGCTTAGGGCCTAAGCAAACCCAAGGGCCTTATCCAAGCCCCTATGGACGAAATTATTAGGGTTTCCCCTAAAGATTTCGTCTACCCTTATCCAAGGGGGTTCTAGAGCCTTCCACTCAACTATTAGATAATCGCAAACTAGTCCCTGCACCTTATAATTAATTCTTTTAACCCCGAAATTAATTCTAATTAATTTCTGGCTAACAATTAATGAAACAAAATAATTTCTTATTAATATATTAATCTTTTAACATATTAATAAATTCATTTATATTAATTTATTAATCTTATAATAAATTAATATCTCTCCTTTCATAATTTCCTTGTCCGGTTGCTAGGTTTGAGGGCAACCCAAAAGGACTGTGCTGCTATCAATTCAAGTACATACCAATTGTAGTTATGGGCTTAGACACGTAATCCAACAGTCTCGCACTTGGATAAGTCTGTAACTATAATTGCTAGTATGCCTTCTAAATTTGACCAGCAAATTGTAGCTTCCAAAAAGCTGCTGCCGAACTCTGACCCAGTCAGTTATGTGTCCTAAGATAAGTGATCATATAATCCTTCATTCTGCTAGATATCCCTAGACAAAATACATGGAATGCAATCAACCTCTTTGTCCAGAATCTATGTTTCCCGATTCCTGATTAGTGATGATGTAGGACTTCTAATTGAACACATCAATTTAGTCCTGGCTGGGCCCATCACATAAGTCAACACCAAATCATCGAGGGGCCCACAGATATCGCTTTTTCCCATTAAGGAAAAAGGAACGAATAAACATTGACTCATATGCTTGTATCTTTTACTCATCAAACCATACATGATAATACGTTTTATAACACCAAGTTACTGATGCGTTTTCGTATTACCAATGCATAGCCAACTTGCAAATTACAACTCATATATCTCTGTTTCAAGATTATAAGATATTATCGTCTCAGTATTACTCGTGATGAATTCCATGAAGTAATACTCTGAGCGAGGGTTTATCCAATACTCAAATCTCAATTTTTGAGTACTCATGAACGTTGCAGCAAAATCTATTGCCATGTCTATCCTTAGACAATCTACAATCCAATTCATGACAGTCTTGATTCACTACTTACTTCCAAAAGTACGAGCGACTGTGGAGTTTGAATAATCTTATTATTCGGGAAGTAAAACATGCAAAAATGAAACACAATAATTGACAAAAGGTAGAACCCAAACTTATAAATAATACTTTATTATTTAATCACCAAAAGTTAATTACATTTACTTTGTTACAAGTTTCAGAACAAAACTAATCTAACTACTAAAACTAATATCATCTTTTAGTCCTATGCTCCGAGCATGCTGAATATGCTTAGCCCTACTCATACCCTTTGTGAGGGGATCTGTTGGGTTATCTTCAGATGACACCCTCTTCACTATAAGATGGCCTTCTTCTACTCTATGTCTAATGAAATGGTACTTTCTATCGATATGTCTGGTTTTACCATGATCTCTCGGTTCCTTTGTCAAGGCAACCGCTCCTTCATTATCGCAGAACAGTTCCATAGGCTCCTGGATGGTTGGAACAACTCTGAGATCCCCGATGAAGTTCCTCAACCAAGTTGCTTCTTTCGACGCTTCACTTGCTGCTATGTACTCTGATTCACAAGTAGAATCAGCCACCGTATCTTGCTTGGAACTCTTCCAAGTAACTGCTCCTCCATTTAATAAGAATACCCAGCCTGACTGAGAACGGAAGTTATCTCTATCCGTCTGAAAGTTGGCATCACTGTAACCATCTACTCTCAAAGTATCATTGCCACCAAGTACAAGGACCCAGTCCTTCGTTCTTCGCAAATACTTGAGTATATTCTTCACGGCTATCCAATGAGCTCGACCTGGGTTTCCTTGATAGCGACTGACCATGCTCAAAGAAAATGCCACATCAGGGCGAGTACATGTCATAGCGTACATGATCGATCCGACAGCGGAAGCATAAGGTACACGACTCATGTCATCTATTTCCTCATCTGTACTCGGACATTGAGTCTTACTCAATTTGGTATTGCTCTAGATAGGTAGCTCTCTCTTCTTGGAATTTTCCATACTAAACCTCTTTAGTACCTTATCCAAGTATGTGCTCTGACTAAGTCCAATTAGTCTTTTCTTTCTATCTCTCAATATCCTAATCCCAAGAATATAGGTGGCTTCTCCTAGGTCTTTCATGGCAAAACACTTTCCAAGCCAAGACTTAACTTCATTCAAGGTTGGAACATCGTTACCAATGAGTAATATGTCATCGACATATAACACCAAAAAAGTTACTATACTCCCACTAGCCTTGATATACACACAAAACTCATCTTCACTTCTAGAGAAACCAAAATCTTTGACTTTCTCATGGAAGCAAAGATTCCAGCTGCGAGATGCTTGTTTCAATCCATAAATGGATTTCTCAAGCTTGCATACTCTATTGGGAAACTTTGCATCAACAAAACCCTCTGGCTGACTCATGTAAACATCATCAGCCAACTTCCCGTTAAGGAAGGCAGTCTTGACATCCATCTGCCAGATTTCATAGTCATGAAAGGCAGCTATGGCGAGCAATATCCTAATAGATTTAATCTTAGCCACCGGCGAAAAAGTCTCATCATAGTCAACCCCTGGGGTTTAAGTGAAACCTTTTGCAACCAGTCGAGACTTGAACGTATGCACATTCCCATCCATGTCTGTCTTCTTCTTGAAGATCCATTTGCACCCAACTGTCTTCCGACCTGGTGCACTATCAAACAAATTCCAAACTTGGTTGTCATACATGGACTTAATCTCGCTGTCCATTGCTTCTTTCCACTTGGAAGCCTCTGGGCCTGCCATTGCTTCCTTATAAGTGACTGGTTCATCTAAGTTTACCAGTGTTCTATCACTTATGAATGTGTCACCATCTGAAGTAATATGAAAACCATACAACTTAGGTGGCACACTCACCCTAGTGGATCTTCGAAGCGGTAATGATTTATCAACCGGTTCAACAGGAACTGTTTCCTCTGGTTGAGTGCTAGTGTCATCTAAGGTTCCTTCATTGGTTGACTCTTGAATCTCTTCAAGGTCAATGGTACTCCCACTGTCCTCTTTGAATATGAGCTCTCTTTCCAGAAAGACTCCTCTTCGAGCTACAAACACCACGTTTTCACTAGGTCTGTAGAAAAAATATCCAAAAGACTGCTTTGGGTAACCAATGAAAACACATTTCTCACTTCTAGCTGCTAGCTTGTCGTGAGTCTCTCGTCTTACGAAAGCTTCACAACCCTAGACTTTAATATGTGCTAACGAGGGAACTTTCCCTGTCCACATTTCGTGAGGTGTTTTGGCAACCTTCTTTGTAGGGACAAGATTGAGGATGTGGGCGGCTGTCTCTAAGGCATACCCCCAGAAGTGAATAGGAAGCGAGGCACGACTCATCATAGAACGAACCATGTCTAACAAGGTTCGATTACGCCTCTCAGCTACACCATTTAACTGTGGTGTCCTAGGAGGAGTCAATTGTGAGATTATCCCACATTCTTTCAGATAGTCGTTGAACTCGGTAATAAGATACTCCCCGCCTCTATCGGATCTAAGTATCTTGATCTTTCTGCCCAATTGATTTTCGACTTCATGCTTAAACTCTTTGAACTTTTCAAAGGTTTCTGACTTATGTTTGATCAAGTAGATGTAACCATATCTGCTATAATCGTCAGTGAAAGTCACATAGAATCGATTAGCATCCCTTGTGGTTGATCTGAAGGGCCCACACACATCTGTGTGTATGAGATCCAACAGACCTTCACCTCTTTCACAAGACCCCGTGAATGGTGATTTTGTCATCTTTCCCAAAAGACAAGATTCACACATATCATCTGATTTTAGGTCAAATGATTCCAACACTCCATCCTTTTGGAGTTGGGCTATGCGTTTCTTGTTAATGTGTCCAAGACGACAATGCCACAAGCATGCCTTGTCTACACTATTAGACAAGTCAATATTAAGTACACTATTTCCTAAGCTATCAACACAAGTCACTGTTTCATACACACCATCACAAGGTAAAGCTTCAAACACAAAAACACCATTCTTATAAACAGAAATTGAACCATTCAAATCATTAAAAGAATATTTAAAACCTTGTCTGAACAATGCATGAAATGAAATAATGTTTCTTGTCATCTCAGATGAATAGCAACAATTTATTAAGTCTAATCTAACATCATTACTAAGCAATAGTTGATAAACTCCGATCTTGGTCACTGGTGAAGACTTTCTGTTCCCCATGATCAAGTTTATCCTCCCATGCTCTATCTCCTCACTTTCCTTTAGCCCCTGCAAATCAGAACATATATGAAAACCACATCCTGTATCAAGGACCCATGAACGAGAAGATAATGAGTTATTAGCAGAAATAGTGTAAATACCTGCCGAGGATGGCTTCACTTTGCCATCCTTGATATCTTGCAGATATTGTGGGCAAGATCTCTTCCAATGCCCCTTTTGATTACAGTAAAAGCAAATGGCCTCTTTTGGATCAGAAACATGGGGAGTGGAACCATTGGGCTTAGCCTTCGGGCCATTACTAGATGACACAGCTTGAGCCTTGCTCTTCCAGTTTTGCTTAGGAGGACCTTTCCTCTTCTTACCCTTTCCCTGTCCAATGGCCAAGACAGGGGCACTTGCAGGTGTGGAGGGTATACTTTTACCCTTCATCCCTGCCTCAGCTGTCTGCAACAAGTTGTGCAATTGGGCCAAAGTCTGCTCAGTGTTGTTCAAATGGTAAGTTAAGATAAACTGACCATAACAATTAGCCAACGAGTTCAAGACCATGTCAATGGCCAATTCCTCATCGAAGTGAATGTTGAGCTTGACCAAACGCTCTATGTAGTGTTGCATTCTTTGCACATGAGATACAACCAATTCCCCCTCTTTCATCTTGCAAGCCATGAGTGACTTGACTACCTCAAACTTTTCTTGACGAGCTCGCTTATGGTACTTTTTCATAAGGTCCTTGTTCATATCAAAAGGCCAGTAGTCCTCATAGTACCTCTGCAATTCTAGGGACATGGTTGCAACCATGATGCATGCCACTTTGGTAGCATCATCATAGTGTTTCTTGTAGGCAGCATACTCTTTGGGAGTGGCTTTTGACTCATCAAGTTCTTTGAGCTCCTTTTCAAGGACATACTCTTTGTCCTCGAATCTAAGCGCCATATTGATGTTACGCATCCAATCGTTATAGTTGGAGCCATCCATAACGACTTTGGAGCAGATGTTTAGTCGAGAGAAGCTGTGGCTGGAGGATGATGAAGCAGAAGTGTTTCCAGGAGTAGACATCTGAAAAGAAAGATAGTTTTAGTTAGATTCCAAGATACCTCAATATAATAACCCAAAGATATCATATCAAGGTTAGGACCCAACTATGACGATTTACAACTTGGAAATGGGATGCCGAGATCCAAGTTCAAATCTCATAAAGGTGGGTGAATGACGATTCACCAATTCCACAATTAGACAAAATAAACGAAGTGAAATTCCTAATTTTTTTGAGATACATTAAAACTATTTAATGGCATGTTTTAATCTCAGATTATGCTCTACTATTTGTGACTGGGATACCGAGGATCACAAACTAGATGTGAATAACCATGAAAATGTGCTTGGTAACCTTATTGTCTTTATCATTAACTATTGATGTGCCGGTAAACCACACATGCTCCATCAAAATGATAATTATAAGATACCCATTACTACTCTTTATTAGTACCTTTTAGTGTGCCGGTTAACCACACACGCTCCACTAACGACCAATAAAGCATAATGTGCAATTTCATGGATTAGCATACTTTTCACATTTTTCCTAAAGTAACTAGAGTTGGGATTTTGAAAAATAGTGTTCTAGTACTTTCTTTAATAGCATTATACTTTTAATGGGAAGTAGTTGTCCTATCAAATCCGTTCTGCTAACGACCCTCCACTAATCAAGGAAGCAGTGGGTGAGAGTGGACACCCATTCAACTACCATTTTATAGGCAGTTTCCTTATACCCTCCTTATAGACTAGCTTCGTGAATGAGGCATACTAGCGATTTGACTGACCATATTCTTATACATATATAATATTGTACTTTTAATTATAATATATATATATATATATATATATATATATATATATATATATATATATATATATATATATATATATATATAAGGTGTGTTTTAAAACATTTTAAAACTCCAAGGGTTTATATAAATTTTTTCGAAATTTAAACTATTAAATTTTAAATTTAAATAAACCAATTAATTAGATTTAATATTTATCTATTAATTAACTTTTAATTAATTTATTAAATCTTGTAAGGATTATATAATTAAATTAAACAATTAATTTAATCCTAATCAATATCCCTTCTAGATTTCGAAAATATGGGGATAGGATAATTTCCTTATTTTTCTCAATTATCCAATAAGGCAACTATTATCCAAAACAAAGAAACCCTAATCTTTATAGCATATTTCGAAATTTTCAAGGGAGGAGGCTAGGGTTTTCAAAACCCTAACCCTAATTTCGATTAGGGTTCTTTGGAGGCTAGGGTTTTCATAAACCCTTTGATCCACAACCCTAAAAATCGAAAAAATGGCCTTTAGGGTTTAATAGCTATAAACCCTAATTTGCAATTCAACAATTATAACAATTCAATTTAAAGCAAACAAAGGCTTTGATACCACTGATGGTTTTTAGGTAAAACAAATAAACTAGAAAACAATTCCTAAGTTCACATGCAACCTACTTTGGATCTATATTTTATCTATTGAACATACAACTTTGAATTGCAAAACAAGAGCCCTAGAGGAGAGAGGCTATAATCGAAATTTACAAACTAGGGTTTAGTAATTACATACCTTTCAATTGTTATAGTAAACAATTGATGATTCCCTTGATCTTGATCTTGATCTTCTTGGAAGCTTAGCACCACAAGTGTAATGCCTCTAATGGAATCACACCCAAACTAGCAAGAAGGAAAGTAGAGGAGAGAGGGAAGAGGGAGTATGCAAAATTTTGGCTCTTAGGGTTTCTTCAAAAGAAAAGAGTGACCAAAACATGAACCAGGAGGCTCCTTATATAGCTGAGGGATCTAGGGTTTAGGGGAAACCCTAGTTATCCTTTGCTTAGGGCCTAAGCAAACCCAAGGGCCTTATCCAAGCCCCTATGGACGAAATTATCAGGGTTTCCCCTAAAGATTTCGTCCACCCTTATCCAAGGGGGTTCTAGAGCCTTCCACTCAACTATTAGATAATCGCAAACTAGTCCCTGCACCTTATAATTAATTCTTTTAACCCCAAAATTAATTCTAATTAATTTCTGGCTAACAATTAATTATAAAAAATAATTTCTTATTAATATATTAATCTTTTAACATATTAATAAATTCATTTATATTAATTTATTAATCTTATAATAAATTAATATCTCTCCTTTCATAATTTCCTTGTCCGGTTGCTAGGTTTGAGGGCAACCCAAAAGGACTGTGCTGCTATCAATTCAAGTACATACCAATTATAGTTATGGGCTTAGACACCTAATCCAACACCTTGTTCGGTTTTGGCAAACTATTTGGGACTTTGTTATGAAAAAACTTTTTATTCTTTTGAAAGACTGCCCTTTTTCTACTTCGATCATCCTCCCAATCATCATCCCGAGAACGAGTTCTTGAGGACTTTCGAGTTAAAGGCCTTCCTCTAGATTCGTTCTCTCCTCCTGGTGACATATAATGTACAAAAATCATATTTGGACAATTCCTAGCTATATGACCACCAATGCCACAATTAAAACAAATTTGCTTATTATTATTAAAACTGGTACTGCCTTTCTCAGATTTATTTTCTTTACTGACACCCTTACTTTTCCCACAAGAACATGTGCATGAAGCAGGTTGTGAGATAAGTGAGGGTGCATCAGATGGTGTGACTTGTGGAATTGGATGTAATAATTTACCTAATTTCACTGAGACATTTCATGAAACACCTTGTGTGCATATTTTTTTTGCAGAACTTTTTTATGTAAACACCATCACTGGCGACTAGATCTGATGTAGTGGTGGAACCGTCGCTGGCCATTGTGAGATACACTACACATACAAACACCAAATCTAACATGAAAATATACAAACACATCTGATCTGATCACGATCTAGTGGTGTTTGTCTAAAGATCAGAGAAAATAAAAAGAGGCGAGTTAGAGAGAAGGAAGAGGTGGTCACGAAACAGATCTGGTACAACCGAGATTTCGCAAGTGATGGAAGTACAACAGAAAAAAAGAGTTCAAGAGTTCTAGAACAAAAAAAAAGTATATTAGTACTTATAGGTTGCGACGATGAATGGGATTTGGGATTTGTGATGCTCCAGTGAAGACAACAACAATATGGAAACAAATCTAATGTGGATTCAATGATGACATGGTGAAATAATAATAAAACAAACTTTCTGAAATAGCACCAAATACTCGGTTCTACATCAGATGTAACTAGATCCGGTGTGAGAGAAGATATTGGTGTTCGTCAGTGGTGTTGAAGTCGCTGACGGTGGTGGCAGTCATCGATGGAGGTGGAAGTCCCCTTATTTTTCCAGATCTCGAACCACCACAGAGAAGGGAGGTGGCGATACTACTGTAGCGACAAAGGACGGATCGATGAGACATACGTTAGGCTGACGTCAATAGTGGTGATGGTGGAAGCAATGATGGTGGCTCCGACGACGGCGATATGGGGTGTTGGGTGTGTGTTTTTAAAGGTTGGTAGAAAGGTTTGAGAGAATATGAGAGTTTTTGAGTTTATAAGTATGAGAGATAAGATGAGTTTAAATCTAATTTAAACATTATTGTTTGAATAACAAAAATACTTTTAGTGAAAGGGGTTGTTAAATGGTTCTTAACCTATAGGGGTTCTCATTTGATGTATATATATATATATATATATATATATATATATATATATATATATATATATATATAGAGAGAGAGAGAGAGAGAGAGAGAGAGATAGGTTCAAATGTTTTTGACAACTATTGTATGCATGAATGCACCAATAGGAATTTAGGAAAAAATAAATAATTAAATAAATCACTTAAGGGTATTATAGTAATCTTTGCATATTTAATTATGGTATATAATTAATATATTTAATCTCCAGATATCAAAGTCAAACCCGGTAGAAATTGGAAGGCAACGAAGGCGGCTATTTTTTTAACCTTGTCAAAAACCTACTAATACGCATCCTTCTATTCAGTTGCATCATAACCTATTTCTCTTCCTTCATCTTCTTTGTTTTTCCCCTCGTCGATTGCATATCCGGCTCCATCTTGGACCCAAAAAGGCATCAATGCCGTCGTCAGACTTCCGATCTCCACCTCCATGTCGATTTCATCCTTGATTCAGTTCCGCAACCAACTACTGTCAATCCTGTTTTCTCGAGATTATCTGGAGCTTCCGAAATCCAAGCAATTTTAGGAGCAGGAGATGATGTTCGGATTCGGGTTTCACCCAATTTCAGGAACAGGAGGTGTAATACAAATGCACATGAAAATCCTGGAGGTAATTTTCTAACTAATCTTTACCCAATATACAATTGAAACATCCATTCACCACATCTTTCTAAAGTCTCTATTGTCATCACGACCATCTGTTACTTCCCGATAAAAGAGTGACCCACCATCACCATTTTTTGTTCCAGTCTGTATATAAAGCATCATTTTTCTGCAATAATGGGTTGAAGTTGTGTGGGGTGATTTTTGGGATATTAATCTGAGATGATTTTCTCATAATGATTTTCACAATTTTCTTTTGGGGATTGATTTTTAAACTATATAGATGTCACTCCCTTTATGATGTTGCAAATTTATAGTTTGTGCTAATACTTTTTTGACATCAGGAGCATTTCCAAGGTCAAAAAGACAAAAATAAAAAATAAAAAAATAGAGTCGTTAAGATATCAATACATTGACACACAAAAACTCGGGTTTTAAGTTCAATTTTCATATCATATGGCCTTTCACATCATTTTAACTTGTTTGATGATAATGTCTAACAAGTGTTTGTAGAAATGCCTGAAAGAGAATCTAGAGAATCTAACCTTGTGGTACGCATTCTGTCAGAATTACTAGCAACACATGTTTTATGTAGTTATTTAAAAAGATAATTAATTTGTCTCTGTATTATTTTGGTTCAATTTGTGATTTTGAATTCCAATTTCTATTATCCCTCGTTATTGTTCATTTGGAATCTAAAATTATATTAGCAATAAATATAATACCTTTGAATGTATTCTGTGTATTCTGTCAGAATGTATTCTGCCAGAATAAAATCTATATATTCTGCCAGAATGTATTCTATGTAGTCTATCATGTTCTATGTATTCTACCAGAATATATAACGTGATAGTTAATTGCAAGTAACATATTTTTAACCATTATTAGTTTTGTTGTATTTTTGATAGGAATGGCTGGAAGAATTTGTTGAAGAAATAATATGAATAATTTGAAGAATGAATAAATTTTGATCATACTCATGATTTAAGAATGTTGTTATTTTTTAAGAATTTTATTTAATTTTGTTGATATTCTTTTAGAATATGTATAATTATATTAAAATGTATAAGACTTTTAGTCTGTAAGAATATGTATGAATTTGTATTTAAGTTTGAATGAAACAATATTCTACCAGAATAAAACCGCAAATTTATTTACTAGTTTATTGTTGACTTTTTGTCATTCTGATAGAATAAAGTCGGTTATTAGTAAAAATAATATTAAAATTTAATTAGAATTAATTTAAAATTTTCAGATTTTTTAAAAATAAGGGAATTAATGATCCCTTAAAATCCAAAAATTTCCTTTTTTAAAGTAGGTTAATTGACCAAAATACCCTTTTGCTGAAATTTGTGTGATTATATGATACATGCTACCCTATTGTAATATCATAGACCCTCAGATCATAATTGTTGATTCTATTCATCCGATGGTCCAGATCTGTGCATTCTGGCACACAATAGTTAGTAAAAACAAAATAACCTAAGCATATATATATATATATATATATATATATATATATATATATATATATATATATATATATATATATGTAGAGTTAGGATCATATATAACCTATAAGTATTGTGTGAACGTATGACCAAATATCATCCACTCGTTTGATAAATGTATTATAGGAAATTGGTTAATTAAATTAATTATTATAAAAATGAAATACTTTTAAATTTGGAAACTTAATTGATAGATTTGATTTAAATACCATAATTTTAGGTAGTAATCCTTATTAATCTACATACCATCACCAATCATCGACCATGCCTCTCTTTTTCATCATTGTAAACGCAAAATCATACTGGAATAGGAAGAGTTATTCTCGTTTCTTCTTCATCACTATTCTTTTGAACATCCATTATATGACATCTAAACTAGACTAGGAAACCTAGACATTAACTGGATCATTCATAGCCAGCACAACCAGCAGGTGTTTCTTTCCTACGCTCACAATATCTCTTTCTTAGTTCTCTTTCTTTCCCCCTTTTAGAATCGATCTAGAAAAGCTTCAAAAAATCGAGATACAACCTTAATAATGAAATCACAACACCTTTTTTTCTTCCTTAAATCAATGACTATCGATTTCTCCTCCCACCCCTTCATGAATCGGCACCAGATAATCCTAGCCAGGAAAACCTTTTAATCCTTCACGATGGTTGGTAAAAGATATGAGCATAGGTTCGACTCTCTTCCATTCTTTTTCTCAATGCAGTGCCGAGATTGTGAAAAAAAAAATAGTGATATTCTTTGCCCCTTTTATGTCTCGTTCACGACTCGTCTTCTTTTAAAACCGAGCATAACTCCTTTTGGTGTTGGTTCATCTTCTCAAAGTCGATCATAAATCGAGCACAACTCGTCTTCTTAAAATGATGATGATTTTTAGTTGTTTCATATCAGGATTAAGGTGGGTATTAGCGTGAGGTTATTGTTGTCATAAAGGGTAGTTATTGTGTAGGTTATTTTTGGGTGTATTCTTTATCGTGGGCTTAACAGGTGCAATTTCTTTTGGTTCTTGTATTTGTTGTAGCATTAATAACCAAGATTCATGTGTGTTTGCTTTCAATTCATCAACAAGTGGTTAATCTTAGTAATACATATGTGTGTTCAGACGAAATAAGAGTGGGGATCGTTCCTCTGTGGGTTCAATTTAGAATAATTTTGTTGAGCTTTGGTGTAATCCAGTTTATAGTTTATAGTCAGAGGTTTCCCTGACACCATATTCTTGTTTCATGGTTCAACTATAGAGATAATTTATATGTGAGATAATTATTAGCAATAATCTAAAATTCTAGTTTTTATTAATTTTATGTCATGAAATTAAATTTTCAAATCTATTTTTTCAGATGTTTAAAGTTGAACCAGAAGACGCGCAATTCATTAATTAAAAGGAACTATCATCGATATTCTTTAAGAATACATATGATATTCTTTTAGAATGTACAATGCAATATTCTTTAAGAATTTGTATTCTTTTATCATGTTTCTGTCTTTTTGTTTCTGCAATATTCTTTTAGATTGTATGTTACAAATAATGTAGTATATATTTCAAACAAATTCTTAAAGGATGTAGAATATAAGGTTGTGTAGTTACTTCAAAATATTGTATATATTCTTGTTTTATGCTACAAAAATGGTTGTTTTATGTTATAAAAATGGTTCATCGTTTAGTATTATTCTGTAAGAATACATGTGATTTGTGAAATTATATATAATTCTTAATTTTTTTCATCTATTCTCATTCATTCTTAACAAATTCTTATTATATTTTTTAAGGACGGTTGGAATTTAGGAGACAATGAATGTAATTTAGATTTATTCTATAAGAATGTATATTCTTGCATTTCTAATTTGTTATTTTGATTCAAACAGTTATTCATGAAAATATTCATTCGTATTCTTTAAAAATGTTGATTTAAAAAAAATCTCTTTAATGAAAGAAAATTGTGTGAAATGAATTGGAAAACAAATTTGAATGTGTTGAATGAAATCGTATTCTAAAAAATCTGATGTAATTTTAATATGTTGGATAAAATCAAAGATTTCATTTACTTTTTATTAATTAATATGAATTAGTTTCCTAATATGTAGCTAATATTAAATTTCTCTCTCTTATTTAAGTAAAATTTTATAGTAATGTTATTCCATGATAATAACATGTACCTTACGATCACAACCATTCATTCTTTCAATCTAATGGCCTCAATTTGGTCACACGTTCACACAATATTTGTCATTCACATTTGATCCTAACCCTATATATATATATATATATATATATATATATATATATATATATATATATATATATATATATATATATATATATATATATATATATATATATATATATATATATATATATATATAACGAAGTCATGCAGTGAACACAAAAGCGAACAATTCTTTCGCCTTTTAATATATACTAGACGAATTCCCACGTGTTGCGCAGCGAAGATTAACTATATATTCTAAAAATATTGAAAATATATATTTAAAATGGTTATGTTATTGACATTAACTTTGATATAATATTTTTACACTAATATATATATATATATATATATATATATATATATATATATATATATATATAATTTTGAACAATAATATTCATTGACATCAACCCACATTCCTCATTAATAGAATTAAATATAATTATCTATTTAGTATTATTTTTAACAATTATTATTATTGATTAATTATATTTTTACTTATGCGATCATTTTCTAATTTCAATAATGATGTTCATTTAAAATACAATTTATTTATCGATAAATGTAATTTATAATTTGATGTTATTATCATTTAAAATTGTTATTCATTAATTTTAAACCACTTATTATTAATAATAAGTTAAAGAAGACTTTTAAGAAACAATTAATATTATTATTAAAATGTGAAACATACACTAAATAATAAAGTGATAAGATAGACAATTTTCATTTCAAAAGAGACTTGCATGGATAATATGACATATCCATGTAATTTGATTTTATTATTTATAATTATTGCTTATTAATTTTAAAACCACTTGTTATTATTAATAAGTGAAAGAAACTTTTAAAAAACACTTATTATTATAATTAAAATGTTAAACATATACTAAAATATAAAGTGATAAGATAGACAATTTACATTTTAAAAAAGGCTTACATGGATAATATGGATAATATGACATATCCATGATTTTTAATTAATTATTATGTTGAAGCAACATGAACATACAAACATGTATCCAACAGTTAATTAAATATTATGTATGTCACCTCCATAACATATGATCGATAACATGGATATAATCTAATTTACATTAAAATTTCAACCACAACATACAATGATATTTTTAAAAGAATACTTAAATCAATAAAATAAAAAAAAGAATTAGTATATAACAAACTTACTAATTAAAAACTTCAACATAATAACATGGCTTGAAAAATTGTTCAAAGGCCTCAAACCAACACAAAAAATTTTAAACTTGTTTTCTTTGTGAATTTTGTATGTGATTTATATTTGTGTGTCTACTAAAAAAGATTGACCTTTTTATAGTAAAGTATCCATTAATTGTTTGTTAAATATATTATATAAGTTATAAAACCTTTGAATTGTTAATCATTATTAAGAGACTTTTGAGTGGTATGGATTAAAATAGGAGGTTTCAAATGCATGAGGTATTTGCAAATTTTTATGGGGATTTCAAATGCATGAGGTTCAAGAAAAAATGTTAGCTTTATAAGTATGCATGATATATATATATATATATATATATATATATATATATATATATATATATATATATATATATATATATATATATATATATATATATATATAAAGTTCAATAGAGAACCATTATTAATCAAGGAACCAAGGGACCAATCCAAAGGGTCGAAATTTAAAGCGATCAACGACAAAAAGAAAGGTTTTAAACTTTTATAAAGGACACACATGTACCGGATTATAACAAAATTCCCTTCTTTTTTTAGTTTAATTTTTTTAGACCATGTTTTTTATCGAAAAAAACCAAATATTCCATTGTTCATGATTTTTCGTCCTCTTTCCATAGAGATCCATATTGATATATAAAAAGTGATTTTTTTTTTTCAAAAAGCCCACTTCATTTTCTTTGTTTTTTTTTAAAAAGTTAAGGTTTATTTTTTGTAGAAAAAAATTAATAAATATATCAAAATTTATATTTTTTTTTGTATTCTTTAAACATAGATTCATATTGATGTTTAAAAAAAATCGAAATTTCAGTTCAAATTTACATCGTGAACCTGTTCAAATTCACATTGTGAAACTGTTCAGCTTTACATGGTGAACCAGCTCAGATTCACATTGTGAATAATGTGAATAATAATAAGTCAGATTCACAATATGAATATATCCATTTGTTAATTTACAAAGCTAATTTATGAGTAATGAAAACGTTAAAATATTAGCAAACTACATGGAATATATTTCGATTCATATGTATATTTCACCAAGTTAATTTGCGAATGATCACATATAGAAATAGTAAGTCAAATTCACATTGTGAATGTTACAAATTGAAATATTTATAGTATAGATTCACAATGTGAATCTGAACTGATCAAGTTTTTTCACATTGTGAATGTTATAAATTGAAATATTTACAGTTTATATTCACGATGTGAATATGAACTAATCGAGTTTTTTTTTTTTTTTTTTTTTTTTTTTTTTTTTTTTTTAAATTGGTGTTGATGTTTATTAATAGAGTACAAAAAATTTATATTTTTCATATAATTATTTTTTTTTGATAAAAATAAACCTAAATGTTCAAAAAAATAACAAAATGAAGTGGGTTATTTTCGAAAAAAAATTCGTTTTTTTTATTTATCAACATGGATTTCTATGGAAAGATGACGGAAAATCCTGAACAACAGTGTAGTCGTTTTTTTTTTCGATAAGAAATGTGGCCTAAAAAAATTTAAACGAAAAAATATGTGGTTTTTTTTGGTAAAAAGAAAGATTTTTTGTTATAATCTGGTGTGTGTGTGTGCTTTCAATATACAAGTATACATCTATTTACTTGGTTGTTGATCATATATGATTTCAGACGTTCACGGTTGGTTCCTTGATTTCTTGTTAATTATGGTTCTTTATTGAACCTCACCTTATATATATATATATATATATATATATATATATATATATATATATATATATATATATATATATATATATATATATATATATATATATATATATATACCGGTGGTCAAGATTTGTGCATTCTGGCTCTTAATAGTTAGTGGAAACAAAATAACCTAAGCATATATATATATATATATATATATATATATATATATATATATATATATATATATGCTTAGGTTATTTTGTTTCCACTAACTATTAAGAGCCAGAATGCACAAATCTGGACCACCGGATGGAATAGAATCAAATGTCATGATCTGAGAGTCTATGATATTAAAATATAGTAACATTCACCATTTAATCACACAATTTTCAGCATAAGGGTATTTTGGTCAATTTACCTATATTAAAAAAGGAAATTTCCAGAAATTTAAGGGATAATTAATTCCTTTATTTTCAAAAATCAAATTATATTAAATTAATTCAAGTTTAAAAATCTGATTTTATTCTGTCAGAATGACATAATGTCAACCATAAACTAGTAAATATATTTTTGGTTTTATTCTTGCAGAATACATTTCCAATGTAGTTATATTTGATAATTGACCCGATTTAATAATAAGATATTATTCATATACATCCAACTTGGGTCTATGATTTTATTCTTAATATACATCTGAAATTAAGTACAATTCACATATATTCTGACAGACTAATATCCTTATACATTATAATATAGTTATACATATTCTAACAGAATATCATTAAAAATGAATAAAATTCTTAAACAATAGCATTCTTGAATATACAATTATTGAACAAATACACTTGATCCTCTTCAATGGTCCATATAATCAACTTGATCTTCACATATATACTTGTTGAACTCGATCCAAATATTTCTCTTGTATGATCAATATTAAATTCCTTCTCCATGCAATTCTGAAAGAATAAGATACATTACTCGTTAGTATTACAAGTTAAACGAATATACTTTTTGTTAACAAACATTCTCAAAGACATTCTAACAGAATGCATTTATATAAATAAATTCTAACAAGGCAGTGGAGGTGTACAAACTGAAGAAATAGCAGCCATGATGGCTATGCTAAATAATATGGATCGGAGATTGACACAATACATTACAAAATTCACTTAAATCATAGTCTTTTCTTCTATATGCATAAACATTCTAAAGCATGTATAAATGTATTTTTTCAGAATTACTAGCAACACATGTTTTATGTAATATTTATATTCTCATAGAATGAAAGTTGTTTAATTGCACCAAAACCTATAAGTAAAAATTAAAGAAAATGCACAAACAAATGAGTAAGTGCAAAAAAAAAACAAGTTTTAGACATGATAGCTCATACAAAATTTAATGCTTAGGTTGAACTGGAACTTAACCATGGAATCCATGTGACATCCCAATTTTCACGGCCAGAAAAGACCGATTTGTTTATGCTTTGTTTTATAAATCAGAGTAATCTTAAAAAAAAACAATTGCAAAATTTGTTCCCAAAACAAAATGTGATAAGAATTTATCAAAGCATTTCTTTAAAGAGATGTATTTTCATTAAATAACAAAATCCCGGGATGTTATGTTCCGATACAGACCAAAAACATAAACAGTATGAAATAGACCTTACAACAGTTATTTATAACTAATGATCTATAATCCAAAATCTCTCGTCAAGTCCACCAACTTATACTCTTGTGCCATTACCTGTAATGCAAAGAAAACTGAGTGGGTCAGGCATGAGAGCCTGGTGAACACATAGGGTTTTCGACCCACAATATATAATTATTATATTCAATCATCAATCAATCAATCCAAATTACTCATTCCCATTATCTCCTTTATTTCTTAAGGATTTACCTTAAGAATCAACTATCCTTTATCCGTTTATTCCTAAGGATTGACCTAAGAAATTGACACAAAGTCCACCACTGCCAAGGTCCTCAAATTACAACCGGTAAACACTTAGTTCAACATACTTAACAAACACCTAGTTCTAACACTCCTAGTGAACACTTAATTCAAAACATCTGGTGAATACTTAGTTCTAAAACACTTAGTGAACACACTCAGTTCAACAATACCAAGTGAACACATAGAGTTCAAAAATACCTAATGAACATATTGAGTTCAAACACCAAGTGAACACATAGAGTTCAAAAATACCTAATGAACACGTTGAGTTCAAACACCAAGTGAACACATAGGGTTCAAAAATACCTAATGAACATGTTGAGTTCAAACACCAAGTGAACACATAGAGTTCAAAAATACCTAATGAACACGTTGAGTTCAAACACCAAGTGAACACATAGAGTTCAAAAATACCTAATGAACACGTTGAGTTCAAACACCAAGTGAACACATAGAGTTCAAAAAATACCTAATGAACACATTGAGTTCAAACACCAAGTGAACACATAGAGTTCAAAAATACCTAATGAACACATTGAGTTCAAAAATACTTATTATTTCGTCTCACATCAACTATTTCATCTACCCATGTTCTACCCAACATATTTGTAGATGCAAACACATATACAGTTTAAATCTTTTAAAACATGTATAAAACATTATTTCAACATCCATCTCAAGTAAACAAACAATGTATAAACACATAGCACGTATTTCATAGCAAATACTTCATATCTATGCGGTAGAAGAAAGTAACTACACACTCACTTGGTTAGACGATGCTCGGACAACACTACAGCTCTAAGAGTAGTATTCTTCGGTGAAACCGGGATCACTTCACACACCGGGCTTCTCGTTGGCAGAGCTTCGGCTCAGAAACTCTTTTTTTCTCGGGATCTTCGGGCTTTGGGACTTGCTTCGGGTCTCGGGGTTGATACCGGGGCTTCTGGGGTACTTCTTTGAACGTAAATCGAGGTAATATGGGTGAGAGAGAAGAGATTTGGCAACCACAAACGGCTGCCCCTTCAAATCTATTTATAGGGACGTTTTCTCATTTTCCACTTCGTGGGAACTTCTTCCACGTCGTGGGCTTGGTCGTCATTGCATGCGTCATCTTCCACCTGCTCTGTCAGGCTCTAGAAGGCGTCAGAAGCCATGCCACGTCATGGGCACTGTTTCCACGTCGTGGTCTCTGACAGTTTTGGGGTTTCGCGCCCCGGACTTCAGAAATTCATAACCTTCGCATACGAACTCCGTTTTCGATGTTCTTTATATCGATGCGTAGGTAAGAACAAGATCTACAACTTTCATTTAGACTCCATCGGCTAACTTTGAATTTATTTTTATTATATTATTTTTAGTAGGCCGAGACAGGAAAACTCTATTATAAACTCATAACTCCTTCGTCTGAAGTCCATTTTCTTCTGTCTTTCCGTCGTTGCACTACTATAGATGATATATTCAATTCTCATTTAGATTTTTTCATCTAAATATCGCTCGATCTCATATTTAAATTTCGGGCTGTACACTGATAAGCCGAAACTTCGAAAAATCATAACTTCCTCATACGAAGTCAGATTTAGACGTTCTTTTTATGCACGCTCATGGTTTAATGTTTTCTAAGATTTTAAATTAGATTGCTAAGGCCAAATATTGCTCTAACGTAAATTCACTATTTATTTCGCCCTGTGTCGTGTCGGTTCTTTCGCGAAACCTCGACATGTCATAACTTCTTCGTTATAACTTGGATTTCAGCGTTCTTTATATGTATGAAATCCTTGTAACATATACTATAACTTAGTTAAGATTAATTTTTCTAAATAATCTTCCATCAAAAAGTCATTTTTGATACTTATCGTCTCTAAATTGACTAGCCCGGATCTACGGGCGTTACAATCCAAGATTTCATTCTAACATAATTGGAATTTGTGATTCCATTCTGACAGAATTACCCTCATCATATTAGATATTAAGGCAATTTTGCTACTGCTACTAATTGAAGATTATTCCTTTGGTTCTTGATATTCATGAGGAAGATAAGAGATAAAAATTTCACCAATGTCTTTTTCAAATATCAAATCTTACAAGATAGAATACAAACATGATAAATTAATTATTTTATATGTTATCTAAAACTATTCTATAATTCTATGTACCTGAAGTTGGATGAATTCACCATCTGATTTGTTCATGTACTGGTAAAATTTAGGTTGAGCAAGTGAAACATTAAATGAAGACTTCACCATCTTGATATGATGGATCTCAAAAAATCAAGAATATAGTATCAAATGGGTAAATAAAATTAGGGAAAATCAAACACTTACATATAGTGTTAGAACAGCTTCCATGACAAAGCCCCTAAATGCATCTAACACATTGCAAGATAGGCTCAGAAGACCCTAATACAAAGCGAACAAGGAGGACTGATCTCCCATGGTGCATAAAAAAATTCAACGCATATTAGAATCGAAATTGGTTATGGAGAAATAAATAAAGAAGACAAAAAAATTCAACGCATCCATACCACCTTCAACAATTGTCGCCTTCCTTTCCTCGAATTCCCTGCCTCCATCATTATCCAAAACTTGATATCGACAGAAAAAAATTAATATAGGGAATCGATTCCATATTGTAATCGATGAGAACGTGTATTTGTGAGAAAGAGGGAGGGAGACGGTGATGGACATCATACCATAGGGTTTTGGCGGCGACAATCTTATTGATCGAGCAGGTGGAAGAATATATGGACTAAAATGGTGGTGTTGGTAGTAGATACAATGGCGGCAAGGTGTTTCAGCGGTGACAATCAAAAGGGTAACCGATTAACTTGAAACATGAGAAGAAAACGTGGAGCTGGCGATCGATTGTAGAAGAAGAAGCAGAAGCGACAGATGAGAAAGGATGGTGAGTTTGATTTAGGGCTAATGTTCTAAATTTATCTTTGCTTCTACGTAATATCAAGAATATTAATTATCTATCATAATTAACTATGCAAAGATTACTATAATACCATTAAATGATTTATTTAATTATTTATTTTTTCCAAAATTCCTATTGGTGCATTCATGCTCACAATAGTTGTTAGAAACATTTGAACCTAGTTCTCTCTCTCTCTCTCTCTCTCTCTCTATATATATATATATATATATATATATATATATATATATATATATATATATATATAAATCTTATATTTTATATCTTATACAATATATATAACATATTAGTCATATCTTGAATTTTAAGAGGTAAAAGATACAAAGTTTTTGTACAAATCAATTATGCATAACAAAACAATTAATACTTACCAAAATTTTGAAAACTTGGATTAAGGAAGGTTATTAAAAAAATTAATTTGGAGCAAAATAACAATTTTAAAATATTAAATGTATCAATATAAGCTAATTTACATTTCTTAAACAAAATACATATAATAATTAATTTACATCAAATGTAAAAACATATAATATAAATATAAGTTCTAAACATAAATATTTTAATTAAAAGTGGTAATTTTTCTTATTACATAATAACTAATAACAATATCTAATAATTATTTTCCCATAAGAAACTATTCGTCAAAAAAACTCTTTAATACATCAAATGTAAAACCATATAATATAAATATAAGTTCTTAACATAAATATTTTAATTAAGTGGTATTTTTTCTTATTACATAATAACTAATAACAAAATCTAATAACTATTTTCCCATAATAATTAGACAAAATTGCAAGAATGGTCCCTATGGTTAGGTCGAAATTGACACTTTGGGTCAAACAGGTTTGGACTAGCACTCATGGTCCAATGATTTTCATTTTCTTGCCACTTTGCTCCAATCTACTTTAATTTTTTTTGATAATGACCATTTTGGCCTTTGTTTCTACTTTTTCAGTTTTCTTATTTATTCAAATACTTTTATAATCAAAAGGAAAATAAAAAAGAAAATCTCTCTCTCTCTCTCACTCTCTCTTTCTCTCTCTTTCTCTCTCTCTCTCTCTCTCTCTCTCTCTCTCTCCCCTTATTAGAACCTGAAGCTCTTTGCATCTACTTCGAGCATCTAAATCACTACCCTCCATTATTCTTTCCAGAATCACCACCTACAACTACCATCAACCCTCATGTCACCACCATCATCAGATTCCACCATTATAAAAGAATAAAAAATTAGAAATCATTTTTGTTTCTTGTTTTATTTTCTTGTAAAAGAAAAGTTGATCAGCTATGAATCATCAAATATTAAGCATTGACAACCAAAATCAAATTAGAAATCAACAATCTATCTTTGAATGTTCATCGATTTTAAAGCACACAAAACATTCAAAATCATATTACAAAAGCACTAATATATCCAAGAACAGTCACAAATCAGTTTTCAAAACTAGATGCAAAAATCTGATGTTAAAGCAAGCCCTAAAGCACACGATGCATTACCACCAAGAAACCCTAGCCGCCATGAAAATCCCAGATCTATGCAAAAATCATATTTTCCATCCTTTATTACAGTAAGCTAGTAAACCTAGTTCCACGAAGCAGAAGGTACTGATTACAAAAGGAGATGAGAAGGTGAAGACAATGATGAACAAAGCTGGTACTAATTTTGAAGATCTGAATTGGAGAGTCACACACACCAGAGAAAACACACACACACATACAATGTATTGAAGATCTGAACCGGAGGGAAGCCGACATAAAAGATCGTTAAAAACCATAACACAAAAACAAGCTTGAAACTTGGATTTTCCGGTGTATCTGACGTCGAAGATGTTGGTGGTAATCAAACCACCGATCTGTTTTCCCAGCACTCTGGTCTTGTGGATGGTGGAGCTCGACGAAGATGTTTAGGTTAGGGGAGAGGACCGATGGGCGAGAAAGGAAAATAGTGGATTTGGGTTTTGAAGAAGATGAAAATGGTGGATTGAGTTCTTGGTATTTAAACAAAAGTTTCCATTTTTAGAGAGAGAGAGAGAGAGAGAGATTTTCTTTTTTATTTTTCTTTTAATTATAAAAGGATTTGAATAAATATAAAAAACTGAAAAAGTAAAATCAAAGGGCAAAATGGTCATTATTAAAAATTTAAAGTAAATTGGATCAAAGTGGCAAGAAAATGAAAACCTTTGGACCATGAGTGCTAGTCCAAACCTGTTTCGCCCAAAGTGGCAATTTTGACCTAACCACAAGAACCATTCTTGCAATTTTGTCTAATATATATATATATATATATATATATATATATATATATATATATATATATATATATATATATATATATATATATATATATATATATATATATATATATATATATATATATATATATATATATATATGGAAAAGTGAATATACCCATAAGGGTATATAAGCTTAGGTATCCAAACGCATCATACTAAATCGTTTTGTATCAGATATATATACATTGTAATTGTCCAATATTCTTACAATTCAACTTCTAACTAGATTTATTTCCAATATTTTTATAAATTTCACATTTATCTTCCTCTTACATAATTTTATTTTGAACTATAATATATATAGCCTACTATGTGTTCGGCAAAAAGATGTGATGTAAAAGAAAAATCATAGTGATATTTTAAAAATCTTGAAAGTAAATCAAGTTAGGGATTGAAGTTTAAGAATAATATAATGAATATATCAAACAAAACAATCGTATTATGGTGGGTTTGGGTACCTAAGCTTATATACCCTTAAGGGTATATTCACTTTTCCCATATATATATATATATATATATATATATATATATATATATATATATATATATATATATATATATATATATATATATATATATATAAAGGTTCAAATGAGAACCAAAAAAGATTAAGAACCTAAGAACCAACTAATTAAGGGAAATTCTTGTCAAAACACGGAATGACATAAGCTGTAATTCTCACGAAATAGAAGCTGTAAAGGTTTACTATCTACAACCACCACCTACCTCCAGTGACTGTACAACCCCGCTGCCACCTACCTCCAGCAACTGTACAACATCGCCGTCACCTACCTCCGACGACTATCCACCACCGCCACCTAGTGTCTTCACCATGTCGCTGCTTCATGCCGCCGACAAAACTCGTTACCACCGCCGTTACGTGCTTTTCCGTCGACTTCCAAAATACTAGTTGAAGGATTCTTGTGGTATTGTCTCATTTCTAGTGGTCTTCGTAGTTCAGATATGGTCAGATCTAGAACCTCCGGCTTCAGATCTACAACATTTGCCTTCAGATCTGCCCTCATCTCCCTCAACGTTACTTCTTGCTACCGACGTCGATCTCACCACCTGTCACACCCCAAAACCAAGAACGGCGGAAACGTTCTGGGGCGGAGGACGGCATTGTTGGATAAGGTGTCTAAGTCCATAACTTATTTGGTATATACTTGATCCGACCGACATGGTCCATTTGGGTTGCATCTCATCCAAACTATTTATGGATAATTTTATGAGAGTTATACACATATGTTTATTAATATATTATAAGTTATAATATATTAATATGAGGTTATGTTATTTAATTAGTTTTAGTCTTAAATTAATTATGAATTAATTTAGAGATTAAAAGGAAGATTAATTAGATTATAGGCTATTGGTTTTATATAGTGTGGGCTAATGCTCTTTTGTTAATGGGCTAGGCTTATATGGAAGTCCATGGATGATCCATGGAGCTTTTAACCCATGGATCCTTGGAAAGGAAAGGTCATGGGTTATTAGGGTTTCACCCTAACCATGCACACTATATAAGCATGCTTATGGAGCATGAAATGGAGCCTAGTGTAACTAGTGAACTAGGGTGTGTGTGCTTGTGTGTGGCCGAAAATACAAGTGTGTATTCTCTATCAAAGTTTCCAAGAGTTTGTGGTGTTTTGTGATTCCATTTAAGGCATTCACACTATTGGTGCTTGGCCCTTAAACTCCTTAGAACCAAACTCATCAACAAAGGTACGTAATCTCTTCTAACTCTTTTATGTTGAAATGTTGCCCATGCCATGTTAGATAGGTTATAAACCTTGGAAAATTATTATTTTGCATGTATTTAGACAAACATAGATCCAAGGTTTATTAGGGTTGCATGCACACTTAGGAAGTGTTAGATTGCTCAAAACCCAATAGTGGTATCAGAGCCTAGGCTTGCTTGTTTGAATACTTGATGCAAATTGCTGAAAAACGAAGATTTTATGCTATCTGCACAGCTGACTCGCCGAGTCCATGTAGGGACTCGACGAGTCCAAGGCAAAACTCATCCAACTCGGCGAGTTGGTTCATGCACTCGACGAGTTGGACCCCCAGACAGCATATCTTCGAGTTTTGGTGTTGGAATTGGTCTAGAATCATTACCTTAAACTGTTTCGGACTCATAAAACCTGTTTTTGATGTGGTAATGATGATGGTGGACCAATTTCAAAGTTATAATCAAAATTCCATGATTTTATGTGTTTATATAATTCTTGAAATTTTGATGATCATGTTCATGTTCTTATGAATTTAGAAGATAATAGGAATTATTTGCTGAATTGTTTAGAATTAATTCTTGATCATTTATGTGTTTTAATGGAGTCCATAATTTGTCCTCAAGTTATGGATATCCAAAGGTCACTTTTATTTAACACACACTTAAAACACATGAGTTACATGAAAATGAAGAGTCTTCATTTTTATGAACCTTTAATTCATAAGTTATGAAATGAAAAGTCTTGGATGGTTACAAAAGATGAAGAGTCTTGTCCTTAAGTTATGGAGGTTGAAGAGTTACTTCATTAATAAATATATAAATAAAGTGTAACCTTAATTAATTCCTTAAGTTATAAAATAAAGAAAAGTAATTCTTTTATTAGTTTAAAGTCTTCCATAACTTGTCCTCAAGTTATGGAACTTGAAGATTTTTTTGGATTAAAACTACTTAAAACACATAAATCATGGAATTAATTAGTTTTGAATAGTTTCAAAATTTGCCCTCAAGTTTTGGAATTTGGAAAAGTTTCACACACTTTAATAAACTTTAATTCCAACACTTAGAATTTTAAAAGTTAAAATTCAACCCTTATACTATTTATAACATTAATGGTTAATTATATATATATATATATATATATATATATATATATATATATATATATATATATATATATATATATATATATATATATATGTATGTATGTATAAGAACAAGTTGTTTTACCGTTAGTATGCCTCATTCACGAAGCCGGTCTATAAGGTGGGTATAAGGTTGTTGCCTATAAAATGGCGACTTAATGGGTGTCCACTCTCACCCACCGCTTGCTTGACTGGTGGAGGGTCGTTAGCCGAACGGGTAGGACAATGACTTTAAATTCTCATTAAAAGTATAATGAATATTATAAAGTAACTAAATATTTTTTTTATTTAATTCCCAATCTTAGTTACTTTAGGAAAAATGTGAATTTGGTGCTAGCCCATGGAATTCACACTTTGTACCTTACCAAGTCGTTGGTGGAGCGTGTGTGGTTAACCGGCACACTAACTTGGACTAGTAAGGATCACGAAGGGTGACTTAATGTTTGTCATAGATCAATGGAGCGTGTGTGGTTAACCGGCACATTGATTAGGTGATAATATTAAGGGTACCAAGTGAATTGGTATGGTTATTCACACCTTGTTTTGTGATCCTCGGCATCCCAGTCACAAAATTTGAGAGGGCACACTCGAGATTGAAACATGCCATTGAAAAGTTCAATGAATCTCAAAAGATCTAGGAATTTCAAATCCAATTAAAACCTAATAAATTATTTCGTTTTTCATGGTGGAAATTGGTGAATCGTCATTCGCCTACCTTCAAATATTCTATAGCTTGGATTACGGCATCCCTCTTCCAAGTTATAAAATATTGTGTTGGTTCCTAGCCTTAATATTTCATATTGGGTGTTATATTAAGGATTTTGAATCAACTAACTTGATTTTCTCCCATTATAGATGTTTGGTTCAGACAACTATGATCTTCCCAAATCTCTTGAAGATGGTGTCCCTCAACATCATGCTTCATTTCCTCCACCTCCTCCATTTATTCTCCCAAACCCACAAGTTTAAAGTCACTCAATCCCTATTGGCAAGCATAGTCTATGTGTGCTCACATCTTGGAGATAAAGTCACGTATTGACAAGCCGGGAGAGTTGGGTGTCAAAGTCTCGTGAAAGTTGGATGTTCAATCACTTTCTTAGTAACATAGTGAGTCTCTTTGGGACTACTATGAGACAGACTATGACATGACCCTTAATGATCTTATCTATTTGCTTGGTGTTGTGGAATCAGCAATGATTTGGAACACCAGTAAAGCAAACTTGATTAAAAGAATAACTTCCCAAGTCTTAAATGGACATTGACAATGGTAGCATTGGATATCTAGAAAAAGATTTCTCTTCCCAATGGAAAGGGATCGGCCATAGTCAACTCGGTTGACCAAATGGTAAAGAGAAAAGCTAAGTCTGAGATAGTCTAATGTGCCAAAGGGTCCATGTGTTTTGTTGCCAAAGGAAGGGGCATTGGTTGCGAAGCTGCCCTATTCACCTGAAAGGTCATATGGTTGATCAAGTTAAAAAGTTTGACTCTACTTCAGTTAAAGTCCACTGTCTAACTCTATTAAGTTCTTATTTGGAGATTCTTATTACATAATGTGAATGGGTCACATGTTGATGTTTTTAAGAATCAAAGAAAAGATAGGAAGCTTAAAGTAAGTATATGTTGATTCTGATTGCGAAAGTGGGTTTCGATCGCACGGTTCGTTAATCAGAATTTTGAGCTGTTATAATATGTTACTTATGAAGAGATAACAACAAGGTTTTCATGTGGACTGTAAGGATAAGTTTTTCCGCAAAGTTTTAAAAAAAAAGAAAAAAAAAGGGTTTTAATTTTATTTATTTTAAAAATATCCTTACAATGGCATCTGTGGAAAATTGTTGCTTATATGTTTCCAGTAATAGCAATATTGGAAAGTGGATTTGATTCTTTCATTTGTGGTAGTGTCTGAATTTACCAAATGAAGTAAGTTTTTCATCACCCAAGTTTCAATTGGACAGAAACTTGGAATCATACAAGTTGAATTGTGTGATGAATGAGAATTTTCATCTTTGAAAATTAAGACTAATTCTTTGATCACATGTATATGTGAGTCAATTGAAGGACTAAGAAATTAGGTACACTGGGTGTGCGCTGGTCAAGGTCCACCACAAAGATTGATTTGTCATGATTTACTAAAGATTAGTAAATATGATTATACTTATGAAGTTAAGTATAATTCTGTAACATTGGAAAGGTTACAATGTATGACAAAACAAATGAGAAGAATCAAATTGGGCAGAAAGATAAAAGTTTCTCAAATCTGAAAGGATGGGAGAGTACTTTAGTATCGTATTTCATGATCATCTTAATGATTATGAAACCATATCACAAATTCATACTCTAAGGACGTCTTAGTGCATTGGTATGGCTAAGAAGAGAGGTCATGAATTGTTGGATTGGTTAAAATCAAGAAGATGAGTCATACTTCGTTCCAAAACAATTCTTAGAGTCATACTCCAAGATTGTAACTTTGAGTGACATAAAGGAAGATTTATTAACACTAGTCAAATGTAAGAGTAAAATGTTTTCTACTCTTGTACATTTGAGATTGGTAAGTTGTGATGTCTTGGATGAGACAAAGACCAACTAAGACCAATTGTGTGAAGTGTTAGTCTTGATAAGAATCTGCATTATCCCTTGAATATTTGTTTTGTCAACGAATGGTTCTTGACTGGGGAAACTTATATGTCAAGAGGACAGTGGAAGCCTTAAAGATCCTGAAAGAGTTTCAAGATTTAATCAAGAGTAAAACCTGTAATTTATCACTAGCACACGACTTAAGGTTTGCAACCTATCATGTTGACATAATTCTTATTTCTGTACCTACTTCAAATAAGTTGAATTTGTATGTAAGTTATCAGAGTTCAACTTGGAAGCATTGGTGGGCCTTGTGCTACCAAGGTGACAAGAAACTAAGATTGAACAAGTTTAATCCATGTAAGGCTGAATTTGTCACTAACCTTATCGTGTGATTATGATTTTGACAAATTCACATGGATAGGAACTCATACACTATAAAATCTAAGTGTCATAAGGTTTCTCTCCGATTCATGAAAATGATGGTGAGGAAACGCTTTCACTAAGTAGATTTTAAGTAGATAGCAATTGTGTTATTTGCATTTTCAAAAGTCGTTAGTGGAGCGTGTGTGGTTAACCGGCACACTAACATGGACTTGTGACAAATGGCAAATGCCTAAGCAATTGAGACTATGATTACGACATCCCTTTTCATAGTTCTGAAAATTGTTTAGACACACATGTGAGCTATCTAAGAAAGGGTGTATGAATCTAAATTTCAGAAGTCCAGCAGATTTCTGGAAATATGTCACAGCTAGTGGGAGCATAAGTGTTATGCTGATAATCATCATGTTAGTGGGAGCATGATTATTACGTTTAGTGTTGCAAGTTAGCAATGTTAATTATAGAAAACAAAGTTTTAATTCGTGAAGTTGCAGGGGTTGAAAAGTTGTTTTGCTATAATTAAGGGAGAGGAAATTATACTTCATTTCAATTCTAAAGCTTAGATTGAGATTTTAATCATCTTTAGTCAAGAATATATATATATATATATGAATTTTATGTCTGAATGGTTCGACTTAAGGAAATTATATATATATTGCGTTCTCAAAATTCGATTATGATTACGGCATCCCTCTTCATAGTTAAATTTTGAAAACATGGCAAATAAAAAATATTGTAGCAAAAGACTAGTCTAGTATCATGTCTTTATGTCAAACATCATGAATCGTGTCCCATATGCTTCGGATATAGGATCGATTGCATGTGCTATAATATTCATCTTTTCTAAATTTTCCAAATGCTTAAGGCATTGAGAAGGGAAAAGTCTAGAACTACATATGACTAAAGTGATTAAGCAATTGTCGAGGACAATCTGAGGTTTGCCAAAGATTGGTTGCTCAAGGACATTTGGAAGTACAGTGTTAATTTTGGCAGGACCATATTGACATTTTCTGAAAAGAGGTAACTCTTGTTCGGAAGTGATAGTCAAAATGGGACTATGGAAATGTCTTCATAGGTGGAAGTTATTCAATCTATGTAAGATTAGAAAACCTTAATGCAAGAAGGATGTTCAAAGCAATGTACTTTGAATATGAGACTTCCGTTCCATAGAGGTTGACCTTCTTTGGAATATTCTGTGATGACTGGTGACAAGGTTTTGGTGACTTTGTGCATAATCATTACAAGAGGAACATTGCATAAAAGTTTAAAATCTAACAGTTTTTTTTGGTAAATGATAGGAATCGGGGATTCTCACATTTACAATAAGGATTTGGGATTGTGAAATGAGTATCAATGGAATCATGTTCAATTGATCTACATCACAATGTAAGGATCATAGACAAATATAGTGTGCATACTTGGGGTATGACATAACTATTGTTTAGAAAACAAAGTGTACATGCTAGGAGCATGGGATGACTGTTGTTTTTATTCAAGTCTTAAGTTGATTATTTGAAACATTGAATAATGTGTAATCAATATGGTGATAAATAAAAGGTGGTTTTATTTATATTCAAAAGGGTTCTGAGACCATATTGGATTCGATTATTATTGTGTTTCACTTTGCATGTTTTGACTTCCAAAATAGCTAGGATATTCTTTTCAAATGACTAAGTTATTTAAACACTCCACAGTCGTTCATATGTTGGAAGTAGGTATGAATCAAGACTGTCATGAATCGGGTTTGTAGATGGCTAAATGGGTTTAGTCATAGCAATGGTTGCTACAACATTCATGAGTGCTCATAAGTTATGAGTATTGGAATAAACCCACGCTCACTTGTATCACTTCATGGAATTTATCTCGAGTGATCGTGAGACGGTAGTATCATATAAATCTTCAAACCTAGAGATATGAGTTGTTACCTATGAGTTGGTTGTGCATTGATTGCACGTAAACGCATCAGTAACTTGATGTTATAAAACGTGCCTTTGTGTACAATTCAACAAGTAGTAGAACAAGCATATGAGTCGAAGTTTATCTGTTCCTTCTAGAAATAGAAGCGATATCTGGGCCCCTCGATGATTTTGTTGTGACCTATGTACCGGCCGGTCAGAACTAAATTGATGTGTTCGATTAAGTTCTTTGTCAAACAAATCGGAAATCGGGAAACAAACTGCTGGACAATAAGTATGACGTTGTTCCATGTATTTGTCCGGCTGATATCATGAGGACAGAGGATTATATGATCACTTATCTAAAATGGCGCTTCATAGTTCAACAGAGTCTTCATAGTTCGACGGAGTTTTCGAGAGCTACGATTGCTGGTTGGTTCCTGAAGTAACATACGCAAATATAGTTATTAGACTTATCCAAGTGGGAGTCTGTTGGATAAGGTGTCTAAGTCCATAACTTATTTGGTATATACTTGACCCGACCGGCATGGTCCATTTGGGTTGCATCTCATCCAAACTATTTATGGATAATTTTATGAGAGTTATACACATATGTTTATTAATATATTATAAGTTATAATATATTAATATGAGGTTATGTTATTTAATTAGTTTTAGTCTTAAATTAATTATGAATTAATTTAGAGATTAAAAGGAAGACTAATTAGATTATGGGCTATTGGTTTTATATAGTGTGGGCTAATTCTCTTTTGTTAATGGGCTAGGCTTATATGGAAGTCCATGGATGATCCATGGAGCTTTTAACTCATGGATCCTTGGAAAGGAAAGGTCATGGGTTATTAGGGTTTCACCCTAACCATGCACACTATATAAGCATGCTTATGGAGCATGAAATGGAGCCTAGTGTAACTAGTGAACTAGGGTGTGTGTGCTTGTGTGTGGCCGAAAATACAAGTGTGTATTCTCTCTCAAAGTTTCCAAGAGTTTGTGGTGTTTTGTGATTCCATTTGAGGCATTCACACTATTGGTGCTTGGCCCTCAAACTCCTTAGAACCAAACTCATCAACAAAGGTACGTAATCTCTTCTAACTCTTTTATGTTGAAATGTTCCCCATGCCATGTTAGATAGGTTATAAACGTTGGAAAATTATTATTTTGCATGTATTTAGACAAACATAGATCCAAGGTTTATTAGGGTTGCATGCACACTTAGGAAGTGTTAGATTGCTCAAAACCCAACAGTCATGTACAGTATCACAACAATGAAAAGTAGTAAACAAGCAACAACATCATCCATTGCATTAATAATATAATTTTAATACAAGTGTGTTCTGTCAAATCATAATATAGACACTAAAGTACAATCAAAATAAAAGACGAGTCTTGATCGGGCTGCATCTTCTCTAAACCTTGCATCGGTACCCGTCTATCGTTGACCTGAGGATACAAGTTATTTTGAAAGAGAGTATCAGCTTTAAAGCTGGTGAGATCATAAGTATTAATGTGTCTTAATTTGTAAAACTTGTAATTAAAGACTTGACATTGTTTTGAAAGAAAGCTCGTATAAGTATGAAAATGTTTGTAGAACAACTGTAAACGTTTGAAAAAAACCCTAGAAATCCCTATGATTCCTACTATTAGAAAAGGGAGTCTTCTACCAAGACCTAACTGCTCTGAATGTAGTCTTCTACCAAGACCCGACTGTGTTACTATTATTATTATTATAATAAATTGTATCCTTTGGTACTAGGATACTCAATTATAATTCACCTTATCGGTTATGTGAATGAGTCACAAAATAAAGGTAATAATATAACTAACCTAAGTATTACCCTTTGGTACTAGGGTAACTAACAGTGTTAACTTAAGACATCCGTGGATGTACATTTACCTCTGTTGCTAACAGCTGGGTGTAGGAATAGTTTATCCCTTAAAGTATACATGTAATGGTATCAACCGTAGGCATCCGTAGATGTTCATTAACCTCTGTAGCTAATAGTGACTATAGGAATGTAAGTACCACAAAGTATACTTTGGTACTAGGATATTAAATCCAATCTATCTCATCGATTATGTGATTGTATCACAAGGTAAAGATAAGAATGAGGATTTTATAAAGTAATCTATACATATAAAATGTAATAATAACTTATCATATATTATCTATGTAAATGTACTCATGTAAGCGTGTTTATGTAAATGTACTCATGTACATGAAATCATGTAAATGTAATCATGTAAATGTTCTGCGTGTGCTAGCTGTAACGTGTGTTCTCTCTCTATCTAGCAAGTATTGACTCATGAATGAACTGACTCATTTTATGATATTGTGTTCTCATAATAGTTCTAGTATCTTCCTAAACTACCCCTTTGGTAGTTTACTAGTAATCTAACTGGTACGTATGGACATGGATGTATACCCTTGCTACCCAAGGTTATTGAATGAACTGGAAGAACCTTTATGACTATATATGTACACTTGATACATATATAGGCATGCAATTGATAATATAAAAGTATAAATTAACTTTGGTAAAACCTTTGAACAAAATTATTATCTAAGAAACGATCAACTTGATGTCAATCTATAAAACTGTTTGAAAGCGTGGGTTAGGTAAAACAGTTTAAGTATAAAAGAACATTTGTTTGAAACACAATTATAAATGAGTTTAAAATGAAGCGTATAGGGTAAAGTGTACAACTTAATAAAGAGTTTTAATCATATAAAATGTTTATGAAAATCATTTGAAGGAAACTGTTTGGTAAAATGGCTAATGAGTAGCAAATCATTTGAATGCTGCTTACTAATCACATGTGATTGATATAGTAACTAGCATAATTCTACTTGTATCCCCCCATAAAACATTTAAAAACAATTAAAACATTGATTAAGGGGTATGAACTCACCTGTTGTGGGTGATACGAATGAACTGAAGAGGTAGGACCGCTAGGTGTCAAGTGAAGTCTTGAACACACTCTATGATCCTAGTTAACATATAATTTCACATATATGTAACAAACTAGTCTATAAACAAATAATAAACAAGTCAAGACACCCTAGGACATGCTAAACACCTTTATCAAGTGTTATTAGCCTCTAGGATCGCATCTAAGTGTTTGTAGGGGAAGCTATTGTGTGTAGGGCTCAAGGAAAACTCCTTAAGGGAGTTCATGACCCTAAAGACACTACTAAATGAGTTTACGGTCATAAACTTATGAGTTTACGGCCGTGAACTCATACTTATGTGTCCATTTGATGTTTGATGCTCTATAAGGCCCTAATAAGCACTTCTACTTAATGGCTTGGTCTATGGAAGAGTTTAGGGCATAATATAACTCATTTTAGGAGTTTACGGCCCTGGGACCATATCCCTTGGAGATTACGGCCGTAATCTCCCCTGGGAGGATGTTTATGGTGTTTTCAAGTCCCTAAATTAACTAGGAACTAAACTAGGCTTTTGTACTATGCTTTGGAAGAGTTTATGGCACCATTTGGCACCATTTTATGGGGTTCACGGCCCTAGAACCTCTTGGGCCGTGAACACCTACTCTTGGTGTTCTAAGTGTGTTAGCTAGTCCTAAACTCATTTAGGTACATGTCCCTTTTAGTCTCTTGGCTAAAGGAGGGTTTTTAAGGCATTTTGGCACATAAAAATGGAGTTCACGGCCCAAGAACCTCCTTGGCCATGAACTCACTTTCACCCTTGATTCTTAATTGTTTTGGTGGTCTAAACATGTAATGGTAGTCCCTATGTTGAGTTCTAAGGCTTTGAGGGGCATTGGGACATTTTTGGCCCTTAAAATGGAGTTTACTCCCCAAGTGTTCTTGGGCGGTATCTCCTGAATCTTGGGGTTATGACATGATTTTGATGTTTCTAAACACAATCTAAGCTATATAATATAACTAGATAGAAGTACTCACGATTTGGGATAAAAACCCGAAGATCCATGAGAGAGAATTTGGCTTTTCTCTAATTGGAAATGTAACTAATGAATTATTTGGTTCAGATTTCTATATATAGTCCTGAGATTTTTGGGCATAAAATATTTTATTCCCGGAATGAACTCTAATATCCTAGAGTATTGGAATAACAGTGTTACACAAAACCCTAGTGCATCCACTCTCCTGATATCTCTTTAAGTGTTAAACCTGAAATACTCAAACTTATACCCAAAGTCTGGAATTTCCCTGTAACTATTCTAGCTTCTATTGGCTTGATATGGTTTGTTCAGAATGGAAATTTCGGGTTGTCACACCACCACCATCCGCCAACCTTCAGATCTGGAGTCGCCACCTTCAGATCTAGAACATCCGCCTTCAGAACTCTTGAACTTATTTTTTTCTCTGAAATGTTCCATCACCAGCGAAAATGTTTGTCAACTTTGTACCAGATCTGTTATGTGTCACCTCTTCCCATGTATAACTCATTTTCATCTTTGTCTATCTTATTTTTGGTCAAAACACCACCAAATCGACATCTGATCTGATGTTTTTGTCCATTTTAGGTTAGATCTGGTGTGTGTATGGTGTTTACATTGATGGTGTTTACGAAAGGAAGTTCTGAAAAAAAGATGCACATAAGGTGTTTGATGAAATGTCTCAATGAAATTTGGTAAGTTATTAAGCTGTGAATTAAGTTGTGAATGCATATTTTTTTGTATATTAAACTATGAAGTTTGTGTATTTAGCTGTGATATTTGTGTTTAAAATTGCGAATTGAATGGATAAAGCTGTGAATTTGTTGTTTAAACTGTAAATTGACTATATTAAGCTGTGAGTTTTGTATATTTAACTTTGAATTAATTGTATTAAACTGTGAATTGATTGTATTAAATTTTTTAGTTGAAAATATGCTTTTGAATGCATATTTTTTTTGGGTATTAAACAGTGAATTTTCTGTATTTAACTATGAATTAAAAGTTATAAGTTGATATTATGTTTTTCTACTTTCATTTGTTGTAGATTTCTATTATATTTTGGTTTTATTTTTTTGTTTTTTTTTTCTGTTAATGTGCGAATTTGATATTTTAATCTCTCATTTGTCATATAATTTTGTTAATCTTAGTTTTAACTGCTATTAACTTGTGAATGTATAATTTTTTTTGAATTAAACTTTAAATTTATTATACTAGTTTGTGAATTTTATATATTAAATTGTGTATTAATTGTAATAAGTGTTTTAAGTTGATAATATGGATGTGAATACTACTTTTTGTGTATTAAAATGTGAATTTAGTCTACTAAGTTGTCATTTTTGTGTTTTAAACTGTGAATTGATTACACTAAGCTTTGAATTTTCTTTTTAAACTATTAATTGACTGTATTAAGCTGTGAATTTTCTGTTTGAACTGTAAATTGATTAGATTAAGTTGTGAATTATGTATATGAAACTATGAAGTTACTTGTATTAAGCTATGAATTTTGTGTACAAACTTTGTATTGACTATATAAAGAGTGTTAAACTGAAAATATGGTTATGGATGCATATTTTTTGTGTATTAAACTTTGAATTTTGTGTATTAAACTATGATTTTTGTGTTTTAAACTGTGAATTGACTGCATTAAACTGTATATTTTCTTCCTAGACTATGAATTGACTATATTAAGCTGTAAATTTTGTGTATTAAATTATGAGTTGATTATATAAAGCTGTGAATGAATTGACATTAAGCTGTGATTATTTTATAATTTTTTTGTTTGCTTTTGAAATAATGTAAATTTTATTCACGACTTAATATATTAAATTCACAATTTAAAATATGAATGATTTATGTATAAATTTTTTTATTAATTTTTTTTTCTGAATATATTTATTTTTTGTGTTCTATAAGTATATAAGATTACATTAGTTTTAATAATAATTTTGCATTAAATTCAAAATGAGTGAAATAAATGGTTTTATTAGACTGTGAATGCAGTATTTATGTTATTAATGTATGATTTGTTTACAGATCTAATTTAGAAGAAAATAATGGTTGTGATGCTGGTATAGGTGGTTGGTGGCAGCGTGTGGTGGTGGTAGTAGTAGGGTTTGAAATTTTGATTTCTTTAAGTTTGTGAATTAGTGTAAAATGGTTTGTATTAAATTGTGAATTTTGTGAATTAAATTACGAATGAACTGTATAAACTTGTAATTTATATAAGTTTTGTGTTCAAATATGAAAACATATAAGAATGAAAAATATTATACTGCAAAAATTACAATTTTGCTCTTTTTGTATCGAAAAGAGAGAAAAAAAAGGATTTTCACATGTTTAACAAGCATATCATGTAAATATTTATTAACTAATGGGGTTCTTAGGTTCTTAATCTTTTATGGTTGTTATTTGAACCACTCCTCTCTCTCTCTCTCTCTCTCTGTATATATATATATATATATATATATATATATATATATATATATATATATATATATATATATATATATATATATATAGAGAGAGAGAGAGAGAGAGAGAGAGAGAGAGAGAGAGAGAGAAAACTCGTTAATGTTTAGAATCAGTGTTGACTCTGTTATGTGAAAAATGAATATATATATATATATATATATATATATATATATATATATATATATATATATATATATATATATATATATATATATATATATATATATATATATCATAGAAAAAAAAAACTCGTTAATTAATGTTCAGAATCAGTGTTGACTCTGTTATATGAAAAATGAAATTAAAGGTTCGATAGAAAAAGTCTGTTCAACTTTGGACGAAGTTATGAAGATCAGATGATATCCCCCAACTTGGTATCCCATGGGTGTTTTGGCATCTTACTCAAGTATAGGTAAAGTCAAAGTCTTTAAATTAGAGATTTGACATTAATGAATAGTTTATTTTCGATAGCTATATGTGTATCTACATATTCCCATTGTGTTTCCAATTTCAAGTATCATTCTTTAAAATCCTAACTGAACTCATTAACCCTTCTTCTACTGTTCTACAAGTATAAGATATGGATGAGGGAGGCGATCAAGGGTATGTAAGGCTAAAAGAGAGATCATTAGAGGTAACACCATCATGGGCAGTAGCAGTGGTGGTGTTTGTCATACTCGCCATTTCCATTGCTCTTGAATACATCCTTCATCTCTTAGGCCATGTATGTTCTTCTCTTCTCTTATCTTCTTGTGTCATAAAACCATTTCTGTGTATAACTCAAAAGCCTTAAATAATGATCTGAAACTTATTACAACTAAGAAAATATTATATCACTTGAAACCACATTCCTTTTTGGACCAAATGTTTCTTTATTCATTGATTTCCATTGTTTTTGGAACATCTATTTGTTTATTTCTTCTTATTCCTATCATATTTAGTTATTTACTGTTTTTCCATTGACAAAAACATGACATTCAACAAAAAACTCCTATTGTTAAACAAATGAAAACAAATAAGCTCTAAATCCTTTTCTCTTTGTATCGTTTTGTAGTGGTTACATCATAAACACAAGAAAGCCCTCAGTGAAGCCCTTGAAAAGATCAAAGCAGGTAAATTTATAATGGTTACTCAACGATCAGTCATCATTTCATTTTATATTCTTTGACTTGTTTAATTTATTCAAATGCATACACTTTTCCAGAATTGATGATTCTAGGGTTCATATCGCTGCTGCTAACGGTGGGTCAAGGACCAATCTCTGATATATGTATTCCAAGTAGAGTTGCAAGAACATGGCACCCTTGTAACAGGAAAACATCAGACGATGACTACTATGATCCATGTTTAAAAAAGGTTTATAATTACAGTGATTTTGATTAGACTTAAGTTTAATTCAGTAATTATTTAAACAAATATATATATATATATATATATATATATATATATATATATATATATATATATATATATATATATATATATATATATATATATATATATATATATAGGAGTGAAATAATTAACGAAAAAGTGATCATGTTCCGAACTATCAACTGTCTACATATTAGCTCCCATCTATATATATATATATATATATATATATATATATATATATATATATATATATATATATATATATATATATATATATATATATATATATATATATATATATATATATATATATATATATATATGGGGATAGGGAATATACATTATAGCCCTACCTAAGCTTAGGTACAAAACCCTCTAAAATGACATCGTTTTAAAACGTAAATACCAATACCATGTTTTGGAGCGAAATTCACGAGCTTCTCAATTGAACTAAAAGATTTTCCCTAATTCTGTTATAATCGCAATCTCATAATCATTTTTTTTCCTTCATCGCTTTTTTTTCTTAATCGCAAGGTACTCATCTTCCTCACTTATTTAGTGTAATTTGTTTATGAAACCAAAGTCATATGCACGCATTCAATTATGAACTCCTTTTTAATAATTGGTTTCGACTTCCAAAGATCATTATAGTTCACAATTTGATCTATTGATAATTTGACGTACACTTTATGTAATTAAGAAGCAAATTGGCACTTTTGTCGTCAGGTTAATCAACGACGAAATAAAATTATGCTCATTTAGGTCCAACTAACAAACCATCAAAATTAAGAGAATACACTTAATTATTTTCATGTCATTATAAAAAAATATTAACTTGCTTTTTCACTTTTAAGATATTGGGAGTTCATATAAACATTTTTTTTGCATATGTGTGATTGATTTGTGTTATCAAATAATTAGCTTGTAATTTCAATTTTTTTTTAATTTGACAGGATTTCTATTAGTTCCAATTAAGATTGGTTTCTTAGAAGTTGTCTTCTCCTTGAAAAAACATTACAGGTATTCAATGACTTTCTATTCATCACTTGGTTCCAATTAAGATTGGCTACTATCACTGAGTTATTGAGAGATTACTTTTGAGAGTTTAGTTAAATTATCTTTTACCATGGTAATCAAAATACATGCTTAATTAAGGAAGTTATTTATCTTCATTTTATGATCATCAACTCGATTTTCTGTTTTTGATTTTGTTGTGGTTTGTGAGCAAGTTTGATTATGTAAGTGTCCGAATTCCATTATGTGATTATCCTCAATTCAAACTCAAACTGACTTAATCAACGATAGTATTGAATGACAAGCAAATAATTATAGGAAACAAGAGAAAATAAACATACAAGCTCACAAAATCACAGTAAAATTCTGAGCAGAGATCAGGAACTCATCTGGTTTGTTATTATAATTGTTGGAGTTACTCGGGTGATCGATTTTTCTTGATTTGTTGTCCATATTAAAGTTGTTCCTTATTTTTTGTTTGATTGTACTTGATTATTTCAATGATACCCTATACTCTATTGGATTTTTCTAGATTGTCAATTTGATTGATTGCCTACCGTCAAATCAAACATTGGTATAATCTTGATCATGATAATTTTAATGCTAAATCATACATTGTTTCCTTTTGTGCAGTACATAATGAATGAAAGTGAAGCTGATGTACACCCTATAAATACACAAATAACTGAAGAAGTTGACGCAGAGGATTTGTCAATAGCCACATATGAATCTGAAAAAATAAATTGCGTTGATGCAAATGTCGAAAGTGATAAAGATGAAGTTAATGGTGAAAACATTTTGGGAAAGGTTTTCGATACAACCGATGATGCGTATGCCTTTTATAATGATTATGCATTTGTACATGGATTTGGTATACGTATTCATACTACATGCAAAAATAAGGGAACAAATGAACCTTATCGAAAGACACTTGTATGCGACAAAGAAGGTTTTAAACGGGAGGATGGTAATACTTCAAGTGGACATGAAAAAAAACGTCGTAGAGAAGTTAGAATCGGATGCAAAGCAATGCTCCGAATTTCAAAAAGGAAGGATGGGAAATGGTTTGTGGACTTGTTTGATGACACACATAATCACGAATTGAGCATCACACCAACGAAGGTGATGAAGCATCGTTCTCATGCGAAGTTTCATCGTACAATGGAATGTAAATCTCTCATGGTGCAACTTAATCAATCAGGGTTGAAACCTTCTCAGATTAAAAAGACTATTAATGCAATGAAAACCTCAAATGAACCTGATGTAACTTCAAAACAATGCGTTGATGTATTATCTGAGCAACGAAAACACAATAGAGGAAGAGAGTTCTATGGACTAATTAAACATTTACAGGATAAAGCATTGGTGGATAATGATCAGTATTATGTTGTGGATTTGTGTAGTGATGGGTGTCCTAGAAATATTTTTTGGGCTGATGGAAGATCAAGAGACGATTTTACTAAATTTGGAGATGTTGTTGTGTTTGATGTCACGTATATGACAAACAAATTCAAGATGCCTTTTGCTCCATTTACCGGGGTGAACCATCATGGACAATCTATACTATTTGGTGGAGCGTTGTTAGAAAATGAAAAGGAAGAAACTTTTGTATGGTTGTTTGAGCATTTCCTAAAATGTATGTTTAGCAAGTATCCAAATGCTATTATTACTGATCAAGACAAGGCTATGGGTAATGCAATAAAAAAAGTGTTTCCGAACGCTCGGCATCGCTTTTGTGCATGGCATATAAAAAAGCATGAATTGGAGCACCTTCGACCATACATTTCCCGTTATAGTGATTTTCAAGAATCATATAAAGAATGGGTAATGAGTGATACAATTGAAGAATTTGAAACTATGTGGGAAGTTATACGTGATAAGTATAAACTTGAAAATAATTGTTGGATAACTGATATGTATAACCAACGAATACATTGGGCTAAAGCTTTCTTAAAGGATATTTTCTTGGCCGGTATGACAACAAGTGGACGAAGTGAGAGTATTAATTCTTTTTTTGATGATTTTGTTAACTCGAGTACCATGTTGAATGATTTTTTAGTACAATATGATAAAGCAGTTGCGTCACGAAGGGCTGCCGAAGAAGATGAAGATTTCAAGACTATGAACTCGAGGCCGGTTCTTTCCTCAATACATCCAATTGAAGCAAAAGCAGGTGAGTGTTATACCAGAAAGGTTTTTGAGATTTTCAAAAAAGAATGGATAGAAGCTACCAACAATTTAACGCATGAGACTCTAAGCAAAAGTACAGAAGAAATCAAGTATCGAGTTGGACAATTGAATGTTGACAAAAAATATTGGCGGATTGTTAGCTTTTGTTTGTTAAAAAAGATGCATGTGACATGTTCTTGTGCTAAGTATGAGACATGTGGGATTTTATGCAAACATATCTTGTATGTAATGAAGAAGAGGCATGTTGACACACTTCCGAGTCACTACATTTTACCTCGATGGACCCTTAATGCTAGGTACAAGGTGGGTAAGCGTAGCATCGGACTCGAAGAAATGAATAACAAAAATGGCGTCAGTGCTTACACTTTATGGTGTGTTCGTTCAAATTTTAACAAAGTTATTGAACAAGCAAAAGACTCTCCTTCAGAAATAGAAAACGTCAATAACATATTGATAAAGCTCTTACAAGAACAAGAAATTCGGAAAAAACCTATACCAGTTGAGAATGTATCTCAAGGTTCTTGTGTGAGAATTTCACAATTCGATATGACGCCTCAGATATCTGTTCGGGATCCTGTTGGTCCAACTAACACGAAAGGGCGTCCTAAAATTGCTAGTAGAATCAAGTCTTCTGTTGAAGGGCCAAAAAAACGAACATGCTCTTACTGTCAAGAATTAGGTCATTATGCTACTAGTTGTTCTAAAAGAAAGGTACTTATAGTATTAACTTACTATGTCATCATTTTAGAGTTCTTATATTTATATAATAATCTATTTATATTTTCATGTAACAGGTAGATGAATCGTTGCAAGAGAAACAATAATCAAATATGTAGTTGATGTGAGAAAGTGAAAAATCCACATGGTTGATGACATTTTTGTTTTAGTTAATTGTCCTTTTTTTTCAAGTTTTGGTTAATTTTCCTTTTTTCTAGTTTAGTTTAATTGTCTTTTTTCCAGTTTTGGACATAAATCATCTAGGTTGCTGTTTTGAAATGCAAAATTTGAATGGTTAATGCTATGTCTAAAAAATGAAAATACAGGGGTGATGTGTGTAAAAAATAAAAGTAAGATGCTATTATATGTTAAAAATGTAAGTACGGGGGTATTATGTGTAAAAAATGAAAGTACGATGTTGTTATTTGTAAAAATGAAAGTACAATGCTATTATATGTTAAAAATGTAAGTAAGGGGGTATTATGTGTAAAAATTGAAAGTACAATGCTTTTATGTGTTAAAAATGAAAGTACGATGCTATTATAGATTGAAAATAAAGTAGAGAACTTCTAGTAAACAACAATCATTTTGATATTTCAAAATAAGAATTTTATTATAACAAAAACCCAACTAATGGTTGGGAATGTACATATTACAAACTGAAACAAAGATGTCAAAAATATGACAGCACCATAGATAAAGTTAACGAATTGTTTCAACTAATTACAAATAATGACAATGAGGTTTTAAATATACTAAACACGAGTGATGAGTATACAAAGAGGCTTGTAGAGTAGTCCATCTTGTTGCTATTTGTGATCCTGCCTCAACTTTCACAGTAGTCCCCAAATTACCCCTACTGTCCCTCTTGCTCATGGGTGTTAGGTTGGTGTGTAAAATGTAAAGTAGTGCACCTAGCTCCAGATGAAGAATATACAATGTGTCAAACATGAGTAAATATAGGCAGGAAGGCCTTCACAAAATGTATTAGCATTATAAAAAAGGGTAAAAGAAATTAAAGGCCGAAAGACTACCTCCAACAAAAATGTTGATATTGGAACATCATAAGCCACCGGTTCTTCCCAAACATTCCTTACTGAATTTATACCACCTTGCATTCTCACAACTGCACCAGATATTATCCAGTCAAAATGTTATTGATTTGGTATCTACATAACGCAAGTGAAAAATGTAGGATCAATAGCTCAAATGAATAGATACCCAAAATTAGCTTATACCGGAGAATTGCTACATTGTGAGAATATGAACAGCAAAACAAATACCTAAAAAAACAAACTTACAGAGTCATTTGAAAATTTGTATATATGTTATTATTGAGGGGTAAAAAAGTAATTATTACATGTCTGATTTGCGGCCTAGTTGTTTATGGGGTAGGATGACTTGAGTTGAATGGGCATCATTAGTGTGTGGGATGGGGTGACTCATGATGCAAATAGCACGTGCTACTTTGCCAACTGCTTTTACCTGTTTCAAGAAATGAGATTTTTTTTTCTTTTAATTTATATTGAAAAAGGTAAGATTAAAAGTTTATTAAAATTAAATTTTATACCTTATCGGGTAAATATGAGGGATCACATACTACTTTTTTGCATTTTGCAGTTTCTCCTTCTGATGTCACACCAATTGCTTTCCCATCTTCAAACTCTACCTGTTTATTGAAAGCAATGGAATCTGTCAATGGAATTGGAATATGACAAAGGGTATTTTGGTCTTTTTGAAGAAAAAGGAAGAATGGAATGGAATGGTAAATGAAATTGAATTCCCTTCACTCATGAAACATGGGATTTGAAGGAATATAACAAAATTGAATTCCATCCATGGAAAGGAATGGAATCTGGAATTCTAGTTCTGTGGATTACCTTGCATTCTGGTTTGTTGAGCATGTAGGTGCCACCATAGACTGCACTCAAACGAGCAAATGCCTGAAAATATTTATCAGATAAAGTTAAATAGATACAAATAGCAAATTAAATAATTAAATAAACAAATCATTTTTTATTGATTATACCTGAGGTAATTCTCCTAGTCCATAGAGAGGGTAGATATATGGAGAACCTCCTGCAAACCTAGCTAATGACTCTGCATATAGCTATTTGTGAAATATAAAATACTATTAGACAATTAGAAAATAAAAACAATCTTATTCATAGTACATTAAAACAACATAATTTAAATTATGAAAGATAATAAAGTTATCTTTTAGTTCTGTGAAAAAACAAAAAAAGTTTCACCTTAACTCTCTTGATAAAATCTATAGCTGATTGATCCAAATAAGAGTCATCCCTATAAAGTGCCAATGCATGTCCAATAAAATCAATTGTATTATCATCTAGTCCATATTTTTTCCTACATAAAACAATAAGTCAAACATCATAAAACAGTAGCAATGAAGTTAGATAATTGAATAAATGAAAAAAAGGGTGAGGTTAAGATCATACGAAATAACATCTTTTGCTGGAACTTTATTAAGATCCAACCCTTCTTTTGATTTTGGATCATTATCATCGTAGTCTTGAACATAAATGAAGAACTTTCTAGCACGATGTTTTTCAAATAATCCCATGAGAGGGGATTTAAGTGCTTCAACATCAGTTGCTGGAACTTTGTGAACCTGAAAGAAAAGAATTCCCAGTTTTGAAAAGATTACAAGTTAGAATGATTTACAATTTGTAGAGGCTAAAGGGGTTTTCATATACCTTTCCTTTGTTGTACACATAGCTTCCATCAACAGCCTTGAAATTAAGGTATTTTGTGACATTAGTGTGAATTAGAACACAAACTAAGGCACCATTAGCCATCATAAACTGCAAAAAAGACCAATTTGACATAAGTTTAAGATGGTTGCTCATAATAAGTATTCATTATTTTTCAAAAAATTACACATGCCTTGGGGACCATATCAACATTTTAAACTTGCTTTGGCCTAATTCTGCAGGAGGTGAATCACCACCCTTGAATCGCTTCCAGAGCTATAGAGTATACATATTAATCTATTAATGTCAAACGAATAACAAAAACAATAGTAAAAGTTTTGAATGAATTATTTAGTTATAAACTTATAATATTAATAATACCTGGTTTAGGTTAAGTGAAGTTGATTCGCCTCCATAGTAATCATTTCTATCCATGTGAAGTAGCTGTACAAATAGACAAGCAATGATCATACAAGACCAACTTTTAGCTATTTGTTAGGTCATACCTCAAAACAGGATCCAATGGGAGTCTAATTACTGGTTAGCACGAATTTCAACATGAAGAGCTTGAGGAACAAGTAGGCTCGTATATTATGAGCTTTTAGTTTTGCCATTAGATTTCGTTGTGTCTAATTTTGTTACCATCGTTATTATGTTAAGACGAACTTCCAAAAAAGGCGTTTTCATGAACAGGAACGTAATCAAAATAGGCTGAATCTCGATATACATACTAATTGCAGCTGAAAGCAATTACAGAATAAAATTTATCGGAGCAGAAAATGAATTCATACCACGGACTGGAGCACCAGAACACAGCATCAATTTGCAGCAGTAAAAAGTACGATCTAAATAATCGGAATCAAAATTTCAAACAACGAATAGCAGGATCGAGATTAATGAAATTGATTTGATCATTTCAATCACAAAATGCATCTCAGTATGAGAAATTGAACACATATACATACATACATACATTCCAAGATATATACGCACAACAAATGATTTGGAGAAAGACGTACTTTGAGGCCATCGACGGAGAGGAGACCACTGATGATGCATTCCTTGAGACCGGTGCCGAGTACTATCACATCGTATTCTTCATCCATGGTGGTGCAATTAGGTTAACGAACATCAAATGAAATGAAAAAATTGAGTGATTTGATTTTAATCAACTAAAACTATCAGTCAATGAAGAGAAAGAGGGAAGATGTTTGATTGGTAAAGATGACGATATGGGAATTCTCGATTAACGGTTTAAGCTGGGGATTCACGATTAATGTTGTAATCTTGATATGAAAGAAGGAAGGGCTGATTGTGTTCTTGATGTTGGGAACAGATGAAATAATGGTTATTACTATTCAGAGGAAGAAAATGCGACGGGATGGTATTTAAGTTTTAAAACGACGTCATTTTAGAGGGTTTTGTACCTAAGCTTAGGTGGGGCTATAATGTATATTCCCTTTTCCCTATATATATATATATATATATATATATATATATATATATATATATATATATATATATATATATATATATATATATATATATATATATATATATATATATATATATATATATATATATATATATATATATATATATATATATATATATAGATGGGAGCTAATATGTAGACAGTTGATAGTTCGGAACATGATCACTTTTTCGTTAATTATTTCACTCCTTTTTTCTTGAATTTTTGTATCGTATACAATTAAATATTAAATGATTTAATACTTTATGTAGGGAAAGGTGCAAATGGTGTCAAATTATGGGATACATCAACTCCACATATTCATCTTTGTGTTGGCTGTGGTCCATGTCCTTTACTGCCTTCTTACCTTGATTTTGGGTAGACTCAAGGTAAAAGATTTCATGATATATATATATATATATATATATATATATATATATATATATATATATATATATATATATATATATATATATATATATATATATATATATATATATATATATATATATATATATACTCAAAAGTGCAAACAAAGCATGCAATACGTTCTTTAATATTGTCATCTCTAAAATCTTTAATGAAAATGGATACAGATGAAGAAGTGGAGGGCTTGGGAAGAGGAAACAAAGACCGTTGAATATCAGTATCATCATGGTAATTGACATTATATTCATATTAAAAAATTATAATATCATAAAATGACAAAATGTATAATTATAATTTTATGTTATACACAGATCCGGAGAGATTTAGATTTGCAAGAGAGACAACATTTGGCCGTAGGCATTTGAGAGTTTGGAGCAACTCAACAGTTCTTCTATGGATTGTAAGTATTTATAAGAATTATCACCAGATTGACTCATAACATTCATGGGTTGTTTGATATATATAGTCAGTGATATGTCTTATTAGGTTGGTAAGAAATTGAGTCTCACTTAATTAAATCTGACTTAGTCAATAACTATCAAACATCTTTTATATTTTTTTAATATAAGTTTCTAGACATAAATGGCAAGTTAAAATCTTGGAGTTTTAATCAGGGATGATGAGAATTGATAACACAACGTTGTTTGTAAAATAAGAAAAAAGATGTATTTGTATCTTCATGAAAATAATTCAGAATACATAAAAGAAATTATAAGAAAGAAAATGTTTATTCTCATTTGTTTATTTTCTAGAAAAAAACAATCTTGTTACAATTTCAATATATTTGTTTAAATTTTTAAACAACTATACGTACCATTCAAAAACAAGAAAGGTGAGTAATTCAAGAAATTCAATCACGTGGACAGCTTGACATTCTCTATCAATAATATGAAAATTGGATTCAACCACATATAGAATATGTCTACTCTAAGATTGAATGAGCACCACAAAAAGTTGGATCATTATTATGCAATAAATGTATGACTTTGGTAACGTCTTTAAATAGGCACTTGACAATTTTTCTATTTTTATTTAAAACGACAGAAATAAATTTCTTTCTAAAAAAACATTTATTAACATGTTTATATTTTCACTTACGTAACTTTCGGTGTGTCACGATCGAATGAAGTTTATGTATTTCTAAAAATAGAAAGATTATCATTTTCATCCGTTTTAATCATTTTTATTTCCAATAAGTTACTCCAAAAAATAACTGAATTATAAATTTTATATTAAAATTAATCCTTTTAAAAATAGAGGCTTTCTAATATTTGTCCTAAGAATACACATAAGAAAGATTAGTTATAAAAACTATTATCATAAATAAATATGAAATATTTTAATTAAAAATATTTTTTTTTCATAATAAATAGTTTTCATATTTTCAATTTGAAAATATTTTCTATAATTAATACATCTTTATTAAATTATGATAATAGATTTTTCATAATTAATGTTTATTATGGTTACCATCAAGACATATATTGAAAATCCCAAAATATACGAGTAATAATGAAATAAAAAACATACAAAATATATAATCATATAATATTTAACTTGAAACATTGTTTATATGATGATCCCATTTCGTTAGATTTATTAATATTTATTTTTGTTGCAAAATATAGGGCTGTTTTTTCAGACAATTCTTGAGATCGGTTCCGAAAGTTGATTATCTTACCCTCCGACATGGCTTCATCAATGTAAATACCAATAACCTCTAAATTTATTTCTTATGTTAGTTCCTTCAATTATTATAAAAAAAAAGTTGCATATTATATTTCAATCTAAAAATTTCTCAATCGTGTGACGATCTTGACGCGACTAGAAGCCACAATTAGTTTTCTAGTAGCGTCTCCAAAAACTTAATTAATAGACTAATTGTTTATTTATTTATTTTATCTTGAGTTAAATTGAGATTTCAAAAGAAATAGAAATTTTAAGATTCAACGTCAGCCATATTATATATTTTTAATTTGTCGTACCGACATACCGGTGCGACTGAAGAGTTATATTCATAAATGATTATGAAGCATTGTCTGTTCATTTTCCCCCGTCACCTTCCCTATCATCACAACCCGTCATCACCACCACCTTTGCCACCAACCAACCACACCACTGCCACCTCCGTCAAGTATACCACCGCCACCTATATCACCACCATCTACTCTGCCACGAATCACCATAATCATATATGATTCATCAGTTTGTGAACAAACATATATGTACACTCATATATGATTATACATTTCCGTTATATAATCATTTATGATTTAACATATCCAGCCACGTCGGTATGTTGGAGCGTTAGAATAACAAATAAGAAATATGTGGCTGAGATTATATGTTAAATTTTTTCTTTTTTTTTTTCTTCAAAATCTTAATGGAAGTGTAATCTGTTTATCTTATTATATTTTGTTTGTATATATACAGACGCATTTACCTGCTGAGAGCCAACAACGGTTTGATTTCCAGAAATACATTAGTAGGTCGCTTGAAGAAGATTTCAAAGTCGTAGTTGGAATAAGGTTGATAAAATATTTGTTTTTTTTTTTTACATAAATTCTTTATTTTAATTCAAACATGTGAAGCTTATCAGATAATATTAAACCTTTATATCGCAGTCCAACAGTGTGGTTTTTTGCGGTCCTGCTCCTTCTCACTAACACTCATGGTAAAAGTGACAAAGTTTAGAATTTTTTAACTATGTCCGTTTGATATTATATAATTATATTTATTTATTTAACGTCATACAAACAAAAGATAACATTTTTTTAGTTCAAAAATCTTTATGATTTGATTATCCAAAGAGTACCTAGATTAGTCTTTTTATAAGTAGTATTAATTAATTTAAATTTAAAAGATATTCTATTTAGTATTGAAAAATAAAATATTGATAAATCATCAAATATTTTGTTTATACAACGTTTAGAATCTCATAAATTTCTTTATCTATCGTGTGGGTTGTCTATTAAATGTTGAATAATTTATATTTATATCTCTCTATTCTAATAAAAATTTTTTTTTTGTTATGAATGACTTTATTAAGTTTTCTAATTAATGTTATGTCACTTGTTAACGTATTTGGTTTTTATTTTAAAATTTCTGCTCTAATTAAATTAAACTAATAATATTAGTATAAAAATTAAACAAAAAATATAAATTATAAGGTTGACATATTTTTCACGTATTTATATCTCTTAATTAATAATTTATTTAAAATAATTTACATAAAATATAATTGATTAATAATCTTGAATTTTGATTAAGAAAGTTTAATTAATTTTGTAATCGTAGTTCTTACGGATTATAAACTAGTATAATTATATAACTTTATTAATTTCTTTAAATTTTGCATAATTTGATAGATTGGTACGCATACCTGTGGCTTCCCTTCATCCCATTGGTTGTAAGTTCTAGATAATCCAGTGTTGTGTATATGTTCATAAGTGAATTGCATTACTTAATGGTGATCAGGATTAATGTCTAGAATTTGAGACATAGCGTTGACAATGCAGATGATACTTTTAATTGGAACAAAACTACAAGTTATAATAACAAAAATGGGGAGAAGGACTCATGAAATGGCAGATGTGGTGAAGGGTACACCAATGGTTCAGCCAGGCGACGATCTCTTCTGGTTTGGTCGACCCAAACTCGTACTCCTATTGATCAACTTTGTTCTCTTTCAGGTCAACATATATATATATATATATATATATATATATATATATATATATATATATATATATATATATATATATATATATATATATATATATATATATATATATATATATATATATATATAATTCAAATTTTTTCAACTAGATTTCACATGTGAGTTTTTGTTTAACTTTGTTCTGATCTTTTATTTTTGGCTTTACAGAATGCATTTCAACTGGCTTTTTTCTTGTGGAGTTGGGTAAGCATTGTCACCCCAAAATGGGCAATTATTAATTTCTTGAATTACCTTTGTACAAAAAAGGATATGGATCCATTCATGCGTAACAAGTAATTAATTAACTCGTGTTTCTTTCTTTTTAAAAGTATACATTCGGCTTCAGATCTTGCTTCCACCATCGGGTTGAAGACATCGTAATCAGGATCTCAATGGCGTAAGTTACAATTTCTAGAGAGTGTCTTATAACTAGGCCTGTCAATGGAGCGGGTTTTGACCCTCATCCGATCCAAACCCTTAAAAATTATATGGGTTTGGAGCATAGTTTTTGATCCGTTTACCCGTTAACGACCCGTACCCACTAACCCTTTTATTAAAAGGGTCGGGTATGGATCAGCACCGATCCGCTCCGTTTATAACCCGCCCCATATAAATTTTAGAAATATAAATTTATATTTTATATTGCATAAAGTTTACATTAAATTCCAATCAGAAATACAAATATAAAAGGCCAAAGACTAAATTATTTTTACATAGGAGTCAAGGACTCAACTTCTAGACTTCCAGTCTTCTACTCTTCTCCCAAGATTCATGATTTCATTTCATTTATATTTCATCATGTAATCAACAATTTCATTTATAAATCAATAAGGTTATTTATCAACCGGAAAAAAAGTTTGTAATTTCTATTCTCTATCAATGCAATCGACGGTCAAAAACCAATAGGAAGTAACTAAAATTATGATTTTAATTCCAATAGAAAGTCCTCGAGTACATAATGTGTTTTCTAAATCAAAACTTAGTTTTATTTAATAAATGTGATTTTATGATTTAAGTAAAATGTGTTTTTTTATTCAAAAAATGTACGGGTTACGGGGCGGGTTTGGATATCTGCTGATTCGGTGGATAAGGGTATGAGTTTGATTATTCAAAACCCTACGGGTTACGGAGCGGGTTTGGATCGGATTTTGAAATTTGTTAAAAGGGTTTGGATCAAGGTCGATTCGCTCCAAACCCGCCCCATTGTCAGATCTACTTATAATTAATTAACAAACAACCTACTCATCCAGCTAATGTTAGTATGTGTACATGTTGCTCTTTTTCAGGGTGGTGATACAGTTTCTATGCAGTTACGTGACACTTCCTTTATACGCATTAGTAACACAGGTAAAGTTTTTGGTTAACTACAACTTTTTGAAGTTTAATTATTACACTCCCTTTTATACACCCTCGTGACTCCTTAACATTATACAACAAACAAAAGTAATCTTTATTCTTTAATCCTCTGACCTTTTTCAGTTTCTTGTTGACTTGTTATTATCACAGATGGGTTCAAGAATGAAACCCACCATTTTCAGTGAGGATGTAGCAAAAGCCCTGAAAACATGGCATCATACAGCCAAAAAGAACATCAAGCATGGCCATTCACCTTCGAATTCACCATTCTCAAGCAGACCTGGAACTCCACTCCATGGAAGTACATCTCCGATGCATCTTTTGCATAGATACCCAGACAACAGTCTTGATAGTCTTTCAAATTCTCCAAAAGGCTCACACTTTGAGCACGAAGGTTGGGCAAATGAGTCTCCTCAGAGACATGACCAGAGATATGAAGATGCAGAGAACATTAGAAAAGATGAAATACGTGATATAGAAGAAGGCGAGATTCAAGAAAGTACAAGCTCAACTCAGTTGCCGATTGGACCTAGACCGGTTAGGGGTCAACATGAGGTTGATATTTCAGACTTTTCGTTTGGTAGAGAGAAGTAATTGAGTACTGTGTGTATATATATATATATATATATATATATATATATATATATATATATATATATATATATATATATATATATATATATATATATATATATATATATATATATATATATATATATATATATATATATATATATATATATATATGGAAGATACTTCGGTTATAAGTTTAGTTAATTCATCTTGATGTAGCGATTCCCTACACCATATACATGTATCACTTAGATTTTATTTGGCATCCAGATCCGAACACAAAATCATTTCATGTGATGTTAAAAAGAAAAAAATAAATAAATAAATAAACATTTCTTGTTGAGTGGAACACGTGTTGTGCGTAGATATATGTCGAGTTTCCGTTAATTTTTGCTACTAGAATTACTGCCTATAGCGATGGAAAATATCTGTCACACATGCTCAATACACAGATCAACAAAACCAGTTTAACAAGTAGCGTTCAAGTGTTCGGGTTAGCGACAGCCTTTGTTGACTACCTATTTTGCGCTATTTTACTTTTATAAGAGACAGACCGAATTAAACGGCATTTTGGCTACAAATTTTGGTCGTTTTTAGTAAAAACTAGATTTCGAAGAATAAAATAAAAAATAACTAAGTAAATACATGTCATTTCTATGTCCGAAAAAATATAAAAATTTACTACATAAAGATAATTTAGTCTATAATTTTAAATTTTTCACTTTATATTTTAAGGGATTTTCTAACATGTGCTCTAATAGCACATATAAGAAGTATTAATTGATGATATATATTATTATAATTAATTATAAAATACATTAATTATAAGAAATATTATCATTATTAAATATGAAGTGTGTTAATAATTTCCATAATAAATGTATTTCGAATTCAATTATGGTAATATTTTCCATAATAAATACTTCTTATGTGTCCCCTTAGGCTAAAGAGAGTGGTGACATGCTTAACATGTTACGACATCATATTTTTTTTTGAAGTCAGGAGTGTGTTAGCATCCAAAATGTAAAAAGGTAGGGAGTAGTAGTTTGTTAGTTTAATAAGTTTTATTTAAAAAAAATTAAAAAAAGAAGTATAAACTTGGATAGGCCAATAAGAACACAGTATTCATGTTTCTCGCCCATAGTGACCTTTCCTTTAGCATTTCTTTGGCATTTTGAAGGGGGTGGTTTTTAGCACCTTTAGCATTTCCTTGGCGAGAACCTTAGCATACTCACTCCCTTTAACCTTAGGACACATATTAGAAAATCTCATATTTTAATATAATTAGTATATAGATATATACAAGCACATATCAATCATATACAAATTTGATGATTAACCTACTCGAGTTAATGTATTAAAATTCTTAGTTGTTAATTAAAGTTTAAAATTTGAATTGATACCTTACAACCTCAAACTTTAAAGTAATCATTGCCTATTATTAGATTTTTTTTATTTACCTTCTTATCTTGTAGTCATGAACGGAACTTCAACATATGATTTGGAAGCCAAAACCATAATATGTATAAAAATCGATGAGCAGGTGGGGCCATTGCCAAAATTTTATATTTTTTGATCTAATATGTATAAAATAAAAATATAGAGGGCTATTTGTAACAAAAAAAACACGGGGGGCCACAACCCCTGCCCTCGCCCCAATAAAGCTCCGCCCATGCTTGTAGTATAAATATGGTTTCAATATGAAACAAATTATGGTCCCAATTCATTCTAAAATATCAAACACATATACTTAATCATCAATAGAAAGGGACAATTTTTTATACTTTAAACATTTTGTAATTATCTTTAGCTTAACATTACATTGGTATATATATATATATATATATATATATATATATATATATATATATATATATATATATATATATATATATAATCACCTATGAACATTTTTTAATTAACTTTAGCTTAACCTTATATATATATATATATATATATATATATATATATATATATATATATATATATATATATATATATATATATATAAACAGTTGTATCAACAACGTATTAGTGACGGAATTTAGTAGTCGAAAAACCATTGTCGCTAATTGCCAGCGATGGATTAACGACACCACCAATTGCTCAAGGAACCATTGGATTCCATCGCTATTCTATCGATGATGTCTGTCACTAATTCGTCGCTAATGAGTTATTGAATTAAAAAATAATTTTTTGGAAAGTTCAGATAACAAGCGGATTCTGTCGCATTTCGTCGCTGATTCTCAATTATATAATTATTTTTTGTCGTTCTAAATTTATAACCATAATTTAAAAAATAAATTTAATGTTTATAATATATAAAATTAAAATTCATCTTCTAAATTAAATATAAATATTTGACTAGAAAAATGAAGATTAATATTCAATTTCAAAGTATTGAAGCCAAATTACATTCAAAGTATTGAAACTAAATCACAAAAATCAAATGTCCAAATCTTAATCGATTTCAAAGTACTAACACCAAATTACAAAAATTAATTGTGAAAGTCTTATTAGTTGGGTTGGTTACTTCATTGGGTGAATCAAGTTTGAATGTCGTATAAATCTTGACAATTTCCTGTTTTTTTGCCTTAATTTTTTCACATTCCATCCTAACATCATCATTTATCTCTTCATGAATACGATCAATAATAACCTACAAAGCAAACAATTTGTAACAACGTACTTTCAACAAGCTCATCCTTCATCCTTTTAAAACTAAATTCATTTTAAAAGGTAAACAAACTATTAATTGTTGATAACATTATAACTTATAAGAGACCTTATGCTGGTTTTCTATCTCGGACGAATGATTTGTAGTTTATACTAGATAATATATTATGATCCACATCCCGACTTTGATTCTAAAAAAAAAAAAAGAATATTAAGAAAAATAGCCATTAACCCATTAAGATAAAGACTTGGTTGTTTATAAAGTGTTTTAAATATTTTAAATTTTGGTTTCTTATTAAAGCATTGCACTTTGAGAGTAGAATGATATAAATGGGTAGCCTTTCAAATCATAATGTGTGTTTTTATTTTTATGCATATGTGGGATTTTATGTATGCATGTTGATGTGTATGTATGGTTGTATATATGTGTATTGGTCTGATAAAAAAAATAATTGAAAATAATAAGTAGTAAAGACACTACCAGTTATAACATTTCTGCTACATGCCCATATTATCGTGTAAACATAAAAGAACAAACTTTAAAGTGAAAATTGTTTAGGATATGAAAAACAAAAAACAATCAACCAATAAAGCATGGCCTGATATAGTTTCATATATATTATTCAAAATAAATATAAAAAGGGGACGAAATTCCTTGAAAATGAGGTATATTTCAATTTCTTTTTTAAACCATGTTTCTTCAAGACTTCCATCAACCTAAGAAAAATCGTAAATAATAAAATTTACTCAGTGGCAGAGCAAGAAAGAAATATTTACTTAAGGTTTTTCAACTAGATGAGTTTATAAATATTAATAAAATATATTAGCACATGTTCATCAGAAGAGATACAAACAATATCCATAGCCTTTCTTGTAGCAATATACTTGTTAACGTTACCGTATGTGACCACGTTAAACCTGACGGAAAGCACTGACGGCACGTTATCTCGCCAGGGTCTTGGCCGGGTCTCAGTCTTAGCCCGGACAAGTCAACGTCGGGATGACAACTTATCTTCCCCCATGAGGAAGAATATTCCTCGAAATCCTCTCATTCTCTCATGACCAATCAGTTCATAACAAAGAGACTAGTGACGCCCAGAACGTCACCTGACTGTAAGACGGCGTTGGCATACTTCTCCCAGTAGGAAAGTGACACGTCTCACTCCCACATGGGGAGAGTCCTCCCATTTCGTTAGCAACAGGTATAAAAAGATCCCTTCCTACCGAAGGATGGGGATCATCTTCTTCCATGTACAATTTTACCTAAATCTCTCTCAGAAAGATAAGTTGACTTGATCATCAGAGTGATGTCCTGGGAGAACCCCCGGTCGTCCTCTAACGACTCCTCTGTGTTGTGTTCTCAAGTAAAACTCCAAGACCAACTCATCAATTGTAACGTCTCAAAAACACAGTCTGAAAATTTCGTTTAATGTAATAATAAAAACCATAGTCGATAAACCTCATATAAAAATCATAAGCAATGTATCTCAAAATATTGACAAAACTGCAAATTTAGTCCTTGTGGTTTACAAAAATCTTTGGATAGGGTCCAAAAAGTTTTTAACTTGCATGACAGGTCCAAAATCAAAACCTTTCTGCGATTTTAGTCCAAAAAAAACTTGAAAAGACGATTATGCCCTTTTATTTTTTTTAATATTTTTTTTGTAATTTCTTTAATACTATTTTAATTAAAAAATAAAGAAAAAATGAAAAAATTATCCTCACCCCACCCACCGTTCTCTCTCTCTCTCTCTCTCTCTCTCTCTCTCTCTCATTTGGGTTTGTCATTGTTAACACCCAAGAACATCTTTATAGTAAAGAACAACCATCTTGATTAACAAATACACACATCCGATTTTCTGATTTTATTCTCCAAAACACAAACATTCAAATACACCTTCAACATGGAAGGTAAAATCGGCCACCATCATTTGCCACTATCACCATCGACTGTCATCAGGGTCTGCCATCCTTCTCGCCTAGTCTTCCTAACGTCTTCTTTTTCCCTTCTATCTCTCTATACTTTGCCAAACACACCTTCAAATCAATTGATGCTTCTCAGATTCATCCAAATCAAAATATAGAGAAAGTTAAATCTGCCTCAAACGAAAATATTTCTGGGTTTGTTGGTTGATTTATGTTGGCTTCGATGAGATTGAATCAATGAATAAATGTGTCTTAAATGAATCTGATTTCTCTCAAAGGGTTCTCGATCCAAATATTGAAAAAGGAATCCCGATTCATTTCTCCAAGAACAGCATAAGACCGACATATGTTTCCGATTTCTTCCCTGTTAAATTCAAGAACTGGAAAGCTTTCAACTTTCAATGGTTGAGAGATATGTGAGTCATTCAGCTGCGAATCGTGTTTTGGCTGAGAGATATGTGGAGAGGGATTATTTTGACTTCATTGATGGTGATTCGTTTGGAAGTGATTCCAGTTTCTTGAGGTGTACATCTGATGTCGTATTCCAATCTCCTGATAATCGTTGAGCACCACCGATGACACATCAACAACTTCAGATCCAAGCTTCGACGATTCTAGTGGTGGAGGATGATTCATCACTAATCAAGCTATCTTCAAAGCAGGTGAAGGGTGAAGAAGAAGAAGATGGGAGAGAGAGTGAAAGAGAAGGGAAAGGGTCAGGTGGAGTGAAAGAGAGAGGGGAGGGTCGGATAGAGTGATAGGGTGGGATATGTTATTTTTTTTAATTAGAAAAGGTATTAAATAAATATATAAAATACAAAAAAGAAAATAAAAGGGCATAATCGTCTTTTAAAGTTTTTTTGGACTAAAATCATGGAAAGGTTTTGATTTTGGACCTGCCATGCAAGTTAAAAACTTTTTGGACTCTATCCAAAGATTTTTGTAAACCACAAGGACTAAATTTGCAGTTTTGTCCAAAATATTATAACAACTGTCAAGTATATCAGAGTATAAACATCCCAGGCTAAATAAATGGTGCGTGCACTGCAATCTTCCCGAGCTCCTCTTTTGAAAATTGAGTACCTGAAACCAAAACTGAAACTGTAAGCACAAAGCTTAGTGAGCTACCCCAAACTACCACATACCATACAATAAAATATAAACACATATTAGCCTTGTCCACTGCATCGGACCAAAGTCCGGAACTGACTGGGACCTCGTCCCCTGCATCGGACCGAAGTCCGGAACTAACTGCATCGGACCGATGTCCGGAACTGACTTGGACCCCATCCCCTGCATCGAACCGAAGTCCGAAACTAACTACATCGGATCGAAGTCCGGAACTGACTGGGACCCCATCCCCTGCATCGGACCGAAGTCCAGAAACTGACTAAACATAGTATAAACATATCAACTAGCATGAACGCATACACTGCATACTGCATCGGACCAGAGTCCGGAACACATAACACAAAACATGCTTGATTCACAAAGACATCAAACACTTTGACTACTGCATCATACTGTAGTCCTGAACTACTGCTAACTAAACGGGCCAGCATTGTGGCCATAGACCCGTTCTTACTGGAAGGAAAACTCACCTCACACTGCTGAAGTCCCGCAGACTCGATCCCAGCTGCTAGATGATAGATTCCCGATCTGTCAACATCAAAATTACACTCAATTAATAATTAGGTTCCACTACATAATTGTAATTACATACTTTGGATAATTACCTCATTATCCCAAGCTTGGCTAACCCAAGCCCAAGGTCCAATCCATAGGCCTAAAGTCAACTAGGGATCAAAGCCCAACATATGGCCCTATTTTCCAAAATGGGCCCAATCCTTCATTAGGGCCTTACCCTTAAGCCCAACTAAATATTCTAGTCCATAATCATTCTTGGATGGCCCATTATTGGCCTAATTACCAATCACCCAAATGAAAAGCCCAACTCAAGGCCCATGAGACATTAGGGTTTCGCATAAAATGACAATTAGGGTTAAGTGTTTCTCACTTAACCCATTAAGGGCTTAACTCACTAAGGACTTAATCCACTAAGGACTTAATCCATTAAGTCCATTATTGCTTAGATTAATTTCTGCCATTGATTATTATTTAATATTTCACTTGTTAAATAATTCTCGTGTGTCCTGATAAATTCTCACATATTAGGATTTTCTCAATTAGCCCATTAAGGACTTGATCCATTGATTCCTTTACTCTACTAGATAAATGGCATGAAATAATTTGGGCTTAATTCACAATCCAATCACATTAGCCCACAAGTGGGCCCAATAAGTCTAAGGCCCAATACTCTGAAAGACCCTCACTTTCGTATTTATGAAAGACCCAAACTTTCATACTTGACAATATAGTTACTCCAAAACATGCTACTTGCATATTCATAAAAACAATATTTTACATTGACAAAGAGGTTACAAACTACTGAATACAAACCGACTATTTTAAAGTGTTATATATTACATAACTTCCTAGGATTCTATAGTTTTATACATATGGGAGTGCAAAATACAATAGTTTCAAACTATTCATAAGCTTCTATCGATACAATAGTTTCAAACTATTCAAACATCTTCTACCAATATATAACTATATTGGATGCTTATCTCCTGCAATTTGTTAAACATTGAGAGGGTAAGTGGTGACGCTTAGTGAGTTCAATAATAGATACAATATAACATTATGTCATATATATATATATATATATATATATATATATATATATATATATATATATATATATATACTTCAATATGGTAGAAGCAAAGAGGAACAAGGAACAACAAGGGCATATGTGAATCATGTGACAAACTTTCCATATCAATCATTGATTTGATTCAAAGATATACAATCAATGAAACATAACAATTTCCATACTTGATATACATCAATAAAGCTTTGGCCCAAATAGCACAGAAGACATACAACTTCAAATTAACATTTTGGTAGATTTCAGGCTTATAGCCCTGTCTAACCTTCTGCCAATACCATAGAATAGAAATCATTCTCTTACGGAGACATGTTCTACATGGCCAGAGGCTACATACCAGTACCAACGTGAATCTAAGTCCTTTCACTGATCACATGGTCAAAGGTATTTCTTTGCTATTAAAAATAGCGAATAAAAATAACACGGGAAAGTAACTCGGAATAATAACACTTAAAAGCACGTAGCACATACAACACATAACATACAATTATTTCTATATATTAAACTCACCGTGAAATAACCAGGGGCTAAAATATTAATTTGGGCAGCACTTCGGCTCTAAATATCACTTTCTTTGTTGAAAACCGAGAGTTTTCTTGATAACCGGGCTCTGTGAATGTAGAGCTTCAAAACCAAAAAGATAAATTTTTCGGGCTTCTCGGGAGTCTCAGGGCGTGTTTCGGGCTTTGGAATTAGTATCGGGGCTTCGGGGGAAGTCGGAATGTAAGAAAATATGGAACAAGGGTGAAAAATGCCAAATTTCAAACATCTAACCGGGAGGTCTCGCACCCCTTATATAGGTGCGAGCCTTGGATCCGATGCGAGTGGGAGAGGACAGCTTTCTGCGAGGCTCAGAACAGGTGGCAACAGGGCGAGGCTCGGTTCGGACAGGTGTGCGCTTCGGATTGGGCCAAAACCTCGGTCGAATCAGGAACCAACACGCGGGTCGGATCATGAGGGAAGCATGCGAGATCACGTGACAACTTCGGACTCTTATGCGACACGCGTCGCTTCTCGGACACTCCACGCAGCAGCTTCGTATACGTGGCCAGCTCAGAGCGAAGGTGACGTGGCTGGCACTATTCATGCGAATTTTCTCGAAAATTGTGCCCAATCTTGTAAAATCCATAACTTTCGCATACGGGCTTCGTTTTTGACGTTCTTTATATGCACGCGTAGGTAAAACCATGCTCTACAACTTTCGTTTAGACTTTATCGGCTAATTTTGACTTTATTTTTAATATTATTATTTTTAACAGACCGGGACAGGAAAATCCGTTAAAAATTCATAACTTCTTCATCCGACATCCGTTTTCGTCAGACTTTTTACCGTTGTACTACTAATGACGAGACCTTCAATTCTCGTTTAGGTTGTGTCGGCTAAAAATCACACGATCTAAAATTCGAGTTTTTAGTTGTCTACTGCTAAGCTGAAACTTCGAAAAATCATAACTTCCTCATACGAAGTCAGATTTTGGCGTCATTTTTATCGAACTTCTCGGTTTAACGAATACTATGACTTTCATTTAAATTACTAAGGCTAAAAATTAGTTTATCAAAAACTCACTTTTTACGTCTTTCGGCGCTGTGTCGGTTTTGTCGCAGATCTTCGATTGGTAATAACTTCTTCGTTATAACTCGGATTTCGATCAGGTTTTCGCCTAAATGTTTCTAATGAGATTATCTACAACTTTCAATAATAAAATTTTACTTATTCCAAATTTTATATTTTCGTTAAATTTCACTATTTGACATTTGATTGGAATCTCATAAGACTTCGAATACTTTCTGAATAATTCTAAGCATAGTTTTACTTCAATTCTAGTAAAAACTATCTGTCAGAACTCAACATTCAAATTCACATAATATTTCATAATATTATTTACTTAAAACACGATCTCAAAACGTATATGTTACAAATACCTCCTCCTTTTGAGGATTTCGTCCCCGAAATTACATCAATTAAAATAAATGGGGATATTTTGCTCTTATCTCATTCTTATTTTCCCAAGTATAATTTGGGTCTCGATGGTGTTTCCACTTGACAAGAACCAACTCTACTTCTTTATTACGTAGATTAGTTGTTCTTTCATTCACGATCTCTTCCGGCTCTTCTACATATCTTAACTTATTATCCAATTTCACCTCGGATAATGGAACTGTCTCATCATTGATGCTCAAGCATTTGCGCAGATAGCTCACCTGAAACACATCATGAATACCTGCCAAATCTTGAGGCAATTCTAAGCGATATGCTTGCTTTCCAATTCTCTGGATGATTTTGAAAGGTCTAACAAATCTAGGACTCAACTTTCCTTTCTTCCCAAATCTCATAAGGCCTTTCCATGGGGATACTTCTAGCATTACGAAATCGCCCACTTGGAATTCTATGGGTCGTCTCCTCTTTTCTGTATAGGACTTCTGTCGATCCTGGGCCACTTTCATTCTTTCTCGTATAATTTGAATCTTGTTGGTGGTGTCTTGAATCATTTCAGGGCCTCCAAGGATCTTCTGTCCTATGTCTCGCCAACATAATGGCATACGACATTTGCGACCATATAATGCCTCATATGGTGGCATTTTGATTGAAGCGTGCTAACTGTTGTTGTATGAGAATTCGATAAGAGGTAAGTATTTATCCCAGTTACCACCAAACTCCAAGAAACATGCATGAAGCATATCTTCAACTGTTTAGATTGTTCTCTCCGTCTGACCATATGTCTGGGGATGATAAGCTGTGCTGAGAGCAACTCGAGATCCCAATTCACGTTACATACTCGCCCAAAAGTGAGAAGTGAAGCGAGTATCACGATCGGAAATGATCTTTAGTGGCACAACGTTTCTTGCAATAATTTCATCCAAGTATAGTTGTGCATATTTCTCCATTGGAGCCGTTTCACGCATGGAAAGAAATGAGCGCTTTTAGTCAGGCGGTCGATGATTACCCAAATGCTATCATGCTGTCTAGCAGTCTTTGGCAATTTGGTAATGAAATCCATGGACAGTTCTTCCCATTTCCATACAGGAACACTAAGACTTTCTGGGGTTCCATAAGGCTTTTGGTGCTCTGCTTTTACTTGTAAGCATACTAAGCATTCCTGTACATATCTTCCAATGTCTCTCTTTAATCCAGGCCACCAATAATCAGCTCTTACATCATAGTACATTTTACTTGTACCAGGATGGATTGACAGTTTAGATTTATGGGCTTCATCTAAAATCTTCTGTCTCAATCCACCAATATTTGGAATCCACAGCCGATTCTTGAATACTTTTAATCCTCGCGGATCATCAAGTAAAGAATCATTATAATGTATCATCCCTTCTTTCTTCACATTTTCTGGCTTTAGGGCCTCTTCTTTCCATTTCTCCAATTCATCTAAAATAGTGAATTTTACTGTAGTATGAGTAATAGCATAACACATACTATTGCGATAAACCTTTCTGCTAAGTTCATCGGCAACTACGTTGGCTTTTCCAGGATGAAATAGGACTTCACAATCATAATATTTGATCAGCTCCATGGCTCATTGTTGTCTCATATTCAAAGTTTGCTGTCTGAATATGTACTTGAGACTTTTGTGGTCGGTAAACAATTGGCATTTTGTACCAAAAAGATAATGCCTCCAAAGTTTTAGGGAAAATACAACTGCAGCGAGTTCGAGATCATGAGTGGGATAATTCTTTTCATAATCTTTCAGTTGTCTTGAGGCATAGGCTATCACTTTGCCATGTTGCATCAACACACAACCGAGTCCCAATCTTGAAGCATCGCTATACACGGAGAAATCATCATCACCTTCTGGGAGTGATAAGATTAGAGCATGAGTCAAAAGATCTTTTAGAGTTGAGAAATCTTTTTCTTGGGCTTCACCCCATTCGAACTTCACTTCCTTCCGTGTAAGACTCGTGAGAGGTACAGATATACGGGAAAAGTCTTTAATGAATCTCCGGTAATATCCCGCGAGACCCAAGAAACTGCAAATTTCAGAAGCATTACGGGGCACTTCCCAATTTTGAATAGCTTCGATTTTAATAGGATCTATGGATACACCGTCACTAGAAATAACATGGCCGAGAAATTGAACTTGGCGAAGCCAAAATTCACATTTCGAGAATTTAGCATATAGTTTCTCCTTTCGAAGAAGTTCTAATATCACATGAATATGAATGGCATGATCAGCTTTAGACTTGGAATAGATTAGAATATTATCAATGAATACGATGACTGATTTATCGAGCATTGGGCGGCATACCTGATTCATCATATCCATGAATACAGCAGGAGCATTTGTTAAACCAAACGTCATAACAAGGAATTCATAATGCCCATATCGAGTACGAAAAGCAGTCTTCGGTACATCCTGCTCGTGAACTTTCAACTGATGATAGTCAGATCTTAAATCAATATTTGAGAAATAGATAACACCCTGAAGTTGATCAAACAAATCGTCGATGCGAGGTAGTGGGTACTTGTTCTTGATAGTCACCTTATTCAGCTCACGATAATTAATGCACATTCGCATTGATCCATCTTTCTTCTTGACAAACAGTACCGGAGCCCCCCAGGGAGAGGTACTCGGTCGAATGAAACCCTTTTAAAGTAGTTCTTGCAATTGGATAATCATTTCTTTCATCTCAACTGGCACAAGACGATAAGGAGTCTTTGCAATCGGAGCAGTACCAGGCACAAGGTCAATTCGGAATTCTACTTGCCTATCCGGAGGAAGGCCAGGCAAGTCATCGGGGAAAACATAAGGATATTCGTTAACAACGAGAACATCATTTACAGTTTTCTTCTCCTTTTTTGAGACATCAACTGTGTAGGCCAGATAGATAGAACACCCTTTCGATATGAATTTACAAGCTTTAAGGAAAGAGATTATTTTGAAGAGTCTTTGTTCACCGTAGACATAGATAGGATTCTCCCCTTCAATAGGAATGTGTACTATATTTTCATAGCACAAGAGTTCTGCATGGTTCTTTTGATAATCAATCCATGCCGAGAATAATATCAAAGTTGGGCAAGGAGATAGGGATCAGGTTAGCAAGAAAATTATAGCCTTCAATTTCTATAACACAATCCCTATAGACTTTATCAGCACGTAATGATATACTTCCTGCAGTATCTACGTGAAATGGTTACAAAGCAAGCAATTTGAAAGTAGTGCGCAAATTCATAAGACACAAAAGAATATGAGGCACCAGAATCAAATAAGATGTGAGCAGGTCTAGAGTTGACAAGAAATGTACCCGTCACAACATTCGGGTCCTCGCGTGCCCCCTCTGAGGCAATCTGGAATGCACGACCCTTAGCTTTTGGAACCTCCTCCTTTTTAGTTGGAGTACCCTTTGATTGTTGAACAGGGACTTGACTTCTCGCCGGTTGTTGAACAGAAGCTTGACTTCCCGTCATCTGACTAGTAAGAGTGGGGCAAAAACGCTTCTTGTGGCCAGTAATACCACATGCATAGCAAGTAACATCCTTTCTTGGGCAAGCTGGCTTTATATGACCCTTTTCTCTACATCGATAACAGAAAATTGATTCCTTTTCTATTTTGCATTGGCCCGGATGATTTCTTCCACAAATACGACATGAAGGCGATTGAATAGAAAAAGATTGTGATCTACTGCGTCCACGAGAGACATTTTGAGTTTGAACTTGATTACCAGGTTCAGTCCGAGCGGATTGAGCTGGTAGAAAAGAAGGAACAGGAACAGTTCTTTCAGTACGTGGATGCTTCGAAGCAGTAAAAGTGGCACCACGTATTTCTAAGTCATGCTCACGTCTTCGAGCATACTCAACGGCTTTATCGAATGACAGAATTTCTCGATTGGCAACGAAATCGTGGATTTCATGTCGTAGTCCCTCCATGAATAACTGAATTTTCTCGTCTTCAGTTGGAATATACTTTGTAGCAAACCTTGCTCTTTGATTAAATTGAGTTTCATACTCATTCACAGTCATTCCTCATTGTTTAAGCTCGAGGAATTCCTTCTCCAATCTCCTCCTCATGTCTAGAGGACAATACTTCTCTAGCAAATAAGTTTTAAACATTTCCCAGGCTAAATTCTCCTGGTCAAACCCATTGAGAGCTTCATATGTTGCTTCCCACCAGACCAAGGCTTCTCCGATGAGCATTGCGAAAGCATAATTAGCCTTGTCTTCATTATCCACATGAGAAATACGAAACACTTTGTCTGTGTTCTGGATCCAAGTAAGAACAATAATGGGATTGAGAACACCGGAAAATTCTGTAGCACCACTACTCTTGAAATCTTTGAACGAGGGACGCTTCACCTCTCCTTTTGAAGATTCTCCAGTGGCTTTCTCTTTTCCCTCATCACCATTCTTTTTGTGTTCTTCAAGAGTCTGTCGAATAACACCGGTAAGTTTACCCAAGAGTCACTCCTCACGAGGAGATACTGGAGTATTCACTTCCTCGGGTTGAGGACCTCCACCAACCTCAGGGGTATGACTACTAACCTCTTTAGCAATTGCTTTGCAATATTGTATTTTAGAATATTAGGGTTTATAATTACCTAATACTTTTACTTATATATTTCCTATGGTTTGTATCCCTATACTTACAATAATTAAGTTCATATATTGAACTTCCAATAGTTTAAGTCTAAATACCAATCCGTGGAATTTAGTTCACTCAAACTAGTGCTCTGATACCATGATTGAAAGACCCTCACTTTTGTATTTATGAAAGAACCAAACTTTCATACTTGAAAATATAGTTACTCCAAAACATGTTACTTGCATATTCATAAAAACAATATTTTACATTGATAAAGAGGTTACAAACTACTGGATACAAACTGACTACTTTCAAGTGTTATATATTACATAATTTCCCAGGATTCTATAGTTTTATACATATGGGAGTGCAAAATACAATAGTTTCAAACTATTCATAAGCTTCTATCGATACAATAGTTTCAAACTATTCAAAAATCTTCCACCAGTATATAACTATACCGGATGCTTATATCCTGCAATTTGTTAAACATTGAGTGTAACGTCCCAAAATACGGCTCAAAAATTTCATTTTTAATTAAACACTTTGCAAAACATTTGTAAATAAAACATTGTCTGATCAAATCATTTCGCATCCCTACATCGTGTTTGAAAATCAAAATATGAAATCAACCAAAAGTCAGAGTACAAATCCCAGAACAATCTCGGAAGGCGGAAAAATAGTGTGTGTGTGTGTGTATGATGTGTCGCTACCGCACCAGCTCCTTCCCCTTCGAAGAAGTGGTACCTGAAACCAAAACTAAAAACTGTAAGCACGATGCTTAGTGAGTTCCCCCACTGTACCACATACCATATAACCACATAGAATACATATATTGTCAGGCATATCTGGGTGCCCGACCTACCCTTTGGTCCTCTGGACTGGATACTGACTAGCATATCGGGGTGCTAGTCTCCCCTTCGGTCCTCTCGACCGGATACTGACTAGCATACCTGGGTGCTGGTCTCCTCTTCGTTCCTCTCGACCGGATACTGACTAGCATACCTAGGTGTTGGTCTCCCCTTCGGTCCTCTCGACCGGATACTGACTAGCATACATGGGTGCTGGTCTCCCCTTCGGTCCTTTCGACCGGATGCTGGGGACTATTTCACCCCCTACTACTACCACATAACACATATCACATAATCTATCTAGCATGACTGGGCATGACTGCCCCCTTCGGTCCTATCGACCGGTAATCTGGGGACTATCTCCCCTACTGTCACTAGCACATAGCATCATATCATACTAGCACATAAACATATCACTGGTAGTAGCAACCCTAGATGAATATCACAAAGACAATCATCTAATCATACAACTCCTACTAGTGGGCTGGCATTGTGGCCGTAGACCCACTGCTACTGGAAGGTAACTCACCTCGAAAAGTAGCTGCTGAAATTCTGCTTGCTAAGCGTCTGACTGCTGAACCGGTAATCCTCTGGCTATAAATCATAAACATAGATTAGCCACTCATAAATACCCTTAGGTCAGATGACTGACCCACCCCTGGTCCGAGGTCAACTCCTTGGTCAAAGTCAACTTCCAGTTGACTGGACTCACCGAGTCATGGCACAAACTCGTCGAGTCCTTCTCCTACTAACCCGGTCCTACTCGACAAGTCCCTCTTCTCACTCATTGAGTCACCCTTAACTCACTACTTGGGACGATAGAACCGACTCGCGATCCGACTCGCCGAGTCCCCACGAGCAGATCTCCTACTCGCTTCCAAATCCTCACCAGAGCATCCTTTATGAGGATTTGGGTTTCTGGGACTATTGCTACACGTTAAATTGCTAATTTCGCGTGCAGATACGAAGGGTTGGACCTTCAACACCTAAACCCCTCTTACTCAGAAACAGTTCATATGACTCGCCGAGTTTGAAGAACAACTTGTCGAGTTCCAGGCAATCTTTATAGGACTCGCCGGGTTGTTCATCCAACTCACCGAGTCTAAGACCATCTTCATAGAACTCACCGAGTTCCACTTTGGGACTCGCTGAGTCCCTTCGACCCACTTCCCATACAGACCAAATCTGAGACATGCAACACTTCCAAGCCATAGATCTATGTTCCTAGGGCATGCTTATCACGTAAAGTTGCAAACTTTACATGCATGCATGGCCCTATAAGCTCCAAAAGGCAAATCCAAGCTCTTTATGAGGTCATACACTCAATAGGGACCTCAATGACTTCAACCACAGAGACTTTATACTTCTAATACGTCCATAAGGTCTAGATCTGAAGTCCTTTCGGATCATAGAGCACAAACACATGGAGTTTGGTGTTTTAGGGCTTGAAAACCACCAATTAGGGACAAAAAGGGGATCTAATAAACTAGTGATCAAGCTAGGGACTTTTCTACCTGAATGGAAGCCTCTTGCAGGGTAGATGTCGGATCTACTTCCCCTCCTTGCACTCTTCCACCTCCTTCTTCTTCTCTTAAGCTTCAAACTTCCTTCACAAGGCCAAAATCACTCACAAGAACAAAAAGGGGCTAGGGTTTCGCTATACAGCTCTTCTAGAAGTATTAGGGACAAGGGAGGCCGAGTTAGAGTGTTTAAATAGGGTGCAAACACCCGGGTTAGGGTTTTGCCCAAACAGGGCCAACTCGCCGAGTCCAAAACTTAGACCACGCGTCTCATCCCACTTCTACTCGGTGCGTTTGTCCTTCAACTCGCCGAGTCCAAGGCAAAATGCATTATTTAAGAAATATTAATTACAAGGAATACGTACCAGGAACTAGGTGCTACATTGAGAGGGTAAACGGTGACGCTTAGTGAGTTCAATAATAGATACAATATAACATTATGTAATATATATACTTCAATATGGCAGAAGCAAAGAGTAACAAGGAACAACAATGGCATATGTGAATCATGTGACAAACTTTCCATATCAATCATTGATTTGATTCAAAGATATACAATCAATGAGACATAACAATTTCCATACTTGATATACATCAATAAAGATTTGGCCCAAATGGCACAGAAGACATACAACTTCGGATTAACATTTCGGTAGATTTCAGGCTTATAGCCTTGTCTAACCTTCTGCCAATACCATAGAATAGAAATCATTCTCTTACAGAGACATGTTCTACATGGCCAGAGGCTACATACCAGTACCAACATGAATCTAATTCCTTTCACTGATCACATGGTCAAAGGTATTTCTTTGCTATTAAAAATAGCGAATAAAAATAACACAGGAAAATAACCCGGAAAAATAACACTGAAAAGCACATAGCACATATAACACATAACATACAATTATTTCTATATATTAAACTCACCGTGAAATAACTGAGGGCTAAAATATTAATTTGGGCAGCACTTCGGCTCTAAATATCACTTTCTTCGTTGAAAACCGGGAGTTTTCTTGATAACCGGGCTCTGCGAAGGTAGAGCTTCAAAACTGAAAATATAAATTTTTCGGGCTTCTCGGGAGTCTCGGGGCGTGTTTCGGGCTTTGGAATTAGTATCGGGGCTTCGGGGGAAGTCGGAATGTAAGAAAATATGGAACAAGGGTGAAAAATGCCAAATTTCAAACATCTAACCGGGATGTCTCGCACCCCTTATGTAGGTGCGAGCCTCGGATCCGAAGCAAGGGGGAGAGGACAGCTGTCTGCGAGGCTCAAAACAGGTGGCAACAGGGTGAGGCTCGGTTCAGACAGGTGTGCGCTTCGGATTGGGCCAACACCTTGGTCGAATCAGGAACCAACACGCGGGTCGGATCACGAGGGAAGCATGCGAGATCACGTGATGACTTCGGACTCCTGTGCGACACACGTCGCTTCTCGAACGCTCCACGCAGCAGCTTCGTATACGTGGCCAGCTCAAAGTGAAGGTGACGTGGCTGGCACTATTCATGCGAATTTTCTCGAAAATTGTGCCCAATCTAGTAAAATCCATAACTTTCGCATACGGGCTCCGTTTTTGACGTTCTTTATATGCACGCATAGGTAAAACCATGCTCTACAACTTTAGTTTAGACTTTGTCGGCTAATTTTGACTTTATTTTTAATATTATTATTTTTAACAGACCGGGACTGGAAAATCCTTTAAAAATTCATATCTTTTTCATCCGACATCCGTTTTCGTCAGACTTTTTACCGTTGTACTACTAATGATGAGACCTTCAATTCTCGTTTAGGTTGTGTCGGCTAAAAATCACTCGATCTAAAATTCAAGTTTTTAGCTGTCTACTACTAAGCTGAAACTTCGAAAAATCATAACTTCCTCATATGAAGTCAGATTTTGGCGTCCTTTTTATCGAACTTCTCGGTTTAACGAATACTATGACTTTCATTTAAATTACTAAGGCTAAAAATTAGTTTATCAAAAACTCACTTTTTACGTCTTTCGGCGCTGTGTCGGTTTTGTCGCAGATCTTTGATTGGTAATAACTTCTTCGTTATAACTCGGATTTCGATCAGGTTTTCGCCTAAATGTTTCTAATGAGATTATCTACAACTTTCAATAATAAAATTTTACTTATTCCAAATTTTATATTTTCGTTAAATTTCACTATTTGACATTTGATTGGAATCTCATAAGACTTCGAATACTTTCTGAATGATTCTAAGCATAGTTTTACTTCAATTCTAGTAAAAACTATCTGTCAGAACTCAACATTCAAATTCACATAATATTTCATAATATTATTTACTTAAAACACGATCTCAAAACGTGTATGTTACATACTCATAATTAATTAATTAAATATTTTTTTTATAATTACAATGTAAATCTCCAAAATAAACACACACACACACACTATAATGCTAGATACACACACACACACCCACCCACCTAATGGTGGCCGGCGGTGGCTCGTGGTGATGGTGGCTGTTCTCTTGGACTCCGATCAAGTGAACACCCATGAACTTGAACAGAGCACACTTGTACTCACGTAAACATGAACAGGGCAGCTCTTCGAGGTGGTGAACGGAGGAGCAGCAACGGCAACAGCCTCGTATCGGCGGCGGTCACCATGGCGGGCTGCCATGGTGGTTCTTCGTGCCTCCCACTTAAGAGAAACCCACCACACGCACCCATAATCCCATAATTTCCTTTCATAATAAGTTCCAAAATTACCATCCAGACCCCCTTAAGCCTTCAAACCTTTTCAATCTAAGTCCATTAATTACCAAACACACCCTGGCTTCTGAAATCCTTTTCAAATTAAATCCAGAATTTACACTTTTAACCTCCAACTTCTAAATTCTTCACAAATTAGTCTGGGACTTACATTTATTAATTTATTTAAATAAAAGGGGCGTTACAACTCTCCCCCACTTAAATTATATTTCGTACTCGAAATCATTCCTTACCATCTCTTATACGCCAAACCACTCTAGTAAAATGGTCACCATCCTGGGCACACCCTAGCCCTACTAGGGTAGCCATGACCAAGCTTCCCAAAGCCCTAAAACCCTCAGGTGAACAAATTCCTTGAAACAAGATTACATGTACTCTATTTGAAATTTGCTATCTCTAGATGATCTGAATATCTAACATGCCACTCATACTAAATCATTATAGATGAACCCCGCGGTGGGTGACGAAGAATTACTCAACAATCTGTTACGCTTATCATACATGAGATCCTCAGTTACCATTACTGTTGGAGACCCAAAACTGTCTGAATCCCTGATCTTCCTGAAAACACTGAACTGCCTGAGACACTGACTGTCTGAAACCCTGAACTACCTAAACACTGAATTGCCCGAAACACCAAACTGTCCGAACACTGAACTGCCTGAAACACTGAACTGTCTGAACACTGAACTACCTGAACATTGAACTGCCTGAAACACTGAACTGTCTGAACACTGAACTGCCTGAAACTGTATGCTGCCACATGGCTACTTCCAAACATCTACCGAGACCTACCTGATCTCAATTTTCTGCCAATCATCTGAAATATCGGGTTCCAGCCCAATTGCGGAGCCAAAGGACTCCCTACTTAGCCGCCTCACACGACTTCTGAACGAAATCCTTCTCTGGAACTAGTTGCTACTAGCTATCTCGTCACTGTGGCCCTAACGGCCTTCTGATCTAACTGATTAGTTATCGACGTCACCAAACCCAAGGCTAAAAGTGATTGCTACACGACCAATGGTAGCCTTATATCACAAACGACCTTAAACGGTCCATTTTTTCCTTGATCCATGTCGGCAGTGACATTCCGACAGTCTTATCACTAGCTTAACCAGTTCTAATCTGTCTAGGTAATTCCAAAATCCAATCCATGGATTTCCATATCCTCACTGCTACACCCGAATTGGTGGGTAGTATTGTTCCTTCGCGTCTTAACAACGCACTCACTCTATCTACCAACCTAGTGAATGCTACGGCTACACCTGCAGACTTACAACACTCTAACACTATATGGCTACTAGTGAATGCTACGGCTACACCCGCAGACTTACAACACTCTAACACTATCTGGCTGCTAGTGAATGCTACGGCTACACCCGCAGACTTACAACACTCTATCACTATCTGGCTATTAGTGAATGCTATAGCTACACCCGCAGACTTACAACACTTTCTCACACTATCTCATTCGCTGATTACTAATCCGAACACATCCAACATTGATCATACACACGAACTAACATCCAAAACTGAACCCATGACCTGACTGGAATCCCCAAACTGATTCCTTAAGGCTTGTTAGCAAACATTCTAAGAACGCGATCTCCTTATTGGCAAGTTTTCCAAACTTCCATCTCACACTATCCTCTAACCATACAGCCGCTTGAGCAGTCTTCCTTCCAAACAAAGATAAGAAACTTTTCTCAATTTCAAAACTGCTCCTAATTCTGAATCCTTGGATGATTCTCCCCCACTTTGATTCAACTTACGTCTTAAAACACATAATTCTGGAAGGATTCTCAATCATTCTTACCATTCTATGCCCAATCTGCTGAAACCACGCTTACCATTGCTAGTGTTTCAATACTAGCCAGTCCAAAAGATTACACCATCTCCAAGAACCCGAATAAATCTCCGGTAATAATCTGCTATATCACACCCCAAAACCGGAACGGCGGAAACATTCGGGGGTGGAGGACGTCATGTCAAGTATCACGAGATATGTATATGGTAAGCAAGTAATGAACAACCATTTCATTTTAGAAAGAAAGTGTTTACAATGTGTGTGTTCAGAAAACATAGAAGTCATAAACAAATAACAAAACAAGACTTGAAGCTGTAATGCTCCATCTTCTAAAGTCCCAGCACGAGCACCTGTCTAATAGTCTCCTGAGAATACAAGTTATTTGAAAGAGTTGATCGGCAATTAAGCTGGTGAGTTCATAAGATTTTAGTGATGTGAGTAAGATGTAAAATGTGGTTGAAAATGTATATGCACAAGTGATGTAATCTGTAAGTTCTGTTTTGAAATGTTCGCCATGTCCCTCTAGAAAATCATATATTTCCTACTTGAATGAAAGTTAAGTAAAATGACACTACAAGCCTTTCTATGCGTACTAAGTGGGTACAAGTTATATATACTTAGAGTAAATAAACAATCGATTGTGCGCATCTGCCCTAAACTCACAACCCAAAGGGGAACAACAAGTAAGGCGGATAGCACACATTCCATTGGTTGTTAGATCATTGTCATATATAACCTTGGTGTATTCACTTGTTACTCATGGAGTTATTTGTAATGGTTCCTTTATATCTAATGGAGAGTTCTTTTAAGAAAAACCTATATTTCTTATAGCAAAATAATGACTACGGTGATTACTTTTATAATAGCTTTGTTTATACTGCTATATATAATCTGATATCGGGTAGATAGTTAATTGGGGGAATCTGCCCTAAGCCCACAATCCAACGGGAACAAGACGTCGGGGGTAAACACACATTTAGCTATCTATTGGATATTAGTTTTATATATAAACATGGTGTATAAACTAAGGTGTTATAGAGTTAACTCACCTAAAGTCTATAAAACTGCACTGGCTTAATAAAATGGATTAAGCCCTTTTCTGGGAAATCTCTAGTTTTGTCTACCAAAAATACTGACTTTGATAAGTAAGTTTTGTACTAGAATAATTGTGCATTGACTCTGTGTCCTATGACCTGATCCATACCTGGTACCCTTATGATGTCTTAATGTATACTAACCATAGATATATATAGATTCGGGTAGATAATAGATTGGGTGACCTCAGTGCAAGCCCACATCCAACGGGAACAGGAATTACAGCAAAGAGAACACATCCTATTAGTTGTCAGAATCTACTAGCATATATGTATCCTATAGTGTATACATTAAGGAATTATAAGCTAGCATCATGATCCTAACCTTTAATCGTAGCCTTCTACCAAGGCATCTTCTGTTCTGAGTTAAACCCGACTGTTCCTTTGTCAAATGTAGAAGTATATTCTCCCTAGTTTATAACTATCTCGACTAGAAAATAGATCAACTTTCAAGTGTTACCGACACTTTATGAATGTAATGGGAGAAGTGAGTACACTGATGTCGTTTATAATGACATGCGGAGGTACTAATAACCTAAAAACATATTTGTTTTATTACGGTCATAATATGAAAGCTAGAACCCCTACTAAACGCTCTCAATGTAAAGAGATTGAGGGAACCAAACACGACCCCAGTAATTTCTTACAAGCCGTGTAATTCACATTAAAGTTATATGATCATGTATAGCTAATATAACTATCACTAATACGTTAGTGATTCATTAGTATAAATAGATCATGTTTGTGTGTTCTCATGCTATAGCAACCTAACTTGTTTGTTATGTTCTGTTCTGGTATTGTTTGAGTCTCTTCACTATTTGTTCTGTTATGGTATTGTTTCTTTGTGTGCTTCATTGTACTAGAAGTAATGAATAGCATTCTCCTAAACTATACCTATAATAGTTTACTAATGCTCTACTTGGACTGTTACTGAAATGACTCCTTTCTCTACTAAGTTATGCTTTAACCTTAATAACGGAGTTTTGTATAACTATAAAGTAACATAACTTTAAACGAGTTCTGAAATGTGTTGACGACTTAAAAATAACATAAGTAATATTTTGAAGGATATTTAACAACAAACATTTACACAATTATCATTGTTTTCAACCTGTATTCCCCCCCCTTAAAACATTTAAAATAGTTATATGATTCATTACATACCCTGATGTGGGTGATTCAAACGGGTATGCGTGTAAGGATGACAAGTTCCACGAATGAAGTCTCGAGACACAATAAGTCCTAAATGATATATATGGACACATATTGACATGAATATAGTGTTTATAAACAACTATATGAAAGGAAACACCTTTCGGGACTAGGAAAGACCTTGACCAAGTGTTGGAATCACATGTGATTCAACAAAGGAAGGTAGAATGGCACTCACATGAGTTTACTACCATGGGTTTACGGCCCAAAGGAGTTTACGGCCGTAAACTCATGGCTACTCATGTGTAAGTGCAAGTTTGAAGGCTAGGGAATGATTTAGGGACCTTAGCTCTACTCTAGGATGAGGAAAACCACATTCTTTGGAGTTTTTGAGGTGCTTACGGCCCTAATGAGTTTACAACCGTAAACTCATGGCCATTTATGGTTATGAGGGTCCTAGAGGTCATAAGGAAGCATCCTAAATTCAAGTCTAAGCCTTAGGAAGTGTTTGTGGCATCAAAACACCCTTAACTTGAGTTTTCGGCCCTTGGACCATTTTGGCTTGTGTTTGCAGCCATAATCACCTATGGGTGATGGTATTTTGATTTTTTTGAGTGCTAAACACATCAAGGTAAACTGCTAGGCTAGTCTCTTGGCTTAAGGAAGGCATTTGGGGCATTTTGGCACCATAAAATGGAGTTCACGGCCCAAGAACATACTTGGCCGTGAACTCACTTCTAGCCCTTGTTTCTTAATGATTTTAAGGCCTAGACATGTCAAGGGTTGTTCTATGTTCGGTTCCAAGATCTATAGGGGCATAAGGCACACTTTTGGCCTCAAATTTAGTGTTCACGGTCCAAGAGGATCTTGGGCCGTGAACACCCTTTCCTTGGGTTTTATGGATGATTTCCATGTTATCTAGTTATGTAGTACTCTTTAATACACTCTAGGATCGATGTACTTACAATTGGGGGTGAACGGATGAAGATCCTTGAGAGAGAAATTGGCTTTTCTCTAGTTGGAAATATAACAAATGAATAAATATGGTTAAGAACCATATATATACCCCTAGGGTTTTTGGTAGAAAATATTTTTATTCAAGCTTTGAACTCTAATATCAACGAGTTTTGGAAAATCAGAGTAGCACAATACCATAGTGCATCCTCTCTCCTAATATCTCTTTAAGTGTAAATCCTGAAATACTCAAACTTATCCTAAAAGTTTGAAAGTTAGCAGAACAGATTTGACTTTGATTGCTATGGATGGTTTTACAAAATGGAAACTTTTGGGTTGACACACGCTAAACCCAGGAAGCTCCGAATCTCAATTGGAGACCTCAGAATCTCCCACTGCATCACGGCCTCTATCTTGGCCTGATCGACTTGTACACCCTTCTGGTTGACAAGGTGCCTAAGAAATTGCACCTCGCACAACTAGAAGTCACATTTGGAGTACCTTGCAAAAGGTCTCTCCCCCCTCAAAGTCTCTAGCACCTCCCTCAGGTGCTTCTCGTGCTGCTCCTCAGTCTTGGAATAACCAAGATGACGTTGTACTCTCCCAAATCCTACAATTTGAGAAACGATCTTTCGATATCCGCTAATAATTCTCGGTATGCAATTGGCTTATGACATTTCTTTATATATAATTCAGACACAAACCGAGGATAACTCGGGATTGAACTTACTCAAACCCTTGGAAAAAAAGGCTCCATCGTGCAGTTTCCCGCACGTGTTGTGTTGAATGTGACCATGCTGGCCTCTCAAAAGCTGATCTGAAATCTACGGTCTCCTCCCGAGGCCCTTCAATATAAGCAACTGATCTGGTTCCCTCTTGCCAATGCGCTCCAAGTCCATATCCTGTTCCCAAGCTCTAGAATTCATATCATTCAGGGTCTTGCACCCCGAGATACTTACAATTCTCCCTGCTATCATTCTACAATATGTTTTGATAACTTACCTTCTTCATTTCCTCATCTGTTGCATATTGTGGTACCATATAAGCTCTTTCTCGAGACTTGACAGCGATCTCTGCTACAGTCTCAATCGTCTGGTGGATATTTAACAACTCTTGCGCCAATTGTTGCGCCTCAATCGCCTGGGCACACTCTGCCCAAAATATGGTCTAAAAGTTATCCCATGACATAGCATCAACCGCATCATCACTCAACTCACTACCAACATCTTCCTATTAATATTGTGCTTTATCCATCAGGAGACAGGAAGTAAGTCAGATCTTGTCTCCTTTCGAGACAACATCTGGTATGAAAAGTGTTGGTGACATCTGCCAACCATCTGCTGCTAAAAATGGGGTCCCTAACCCCCATGACAATTTGAAGCCTCACAAACACTGAATTCCCGAAACATCAATGTACGGGTCTCTATCATGACTGCTACGTCAGTGCATAATGCACTCGACATCACATCACAAATCTATATAATGCCCTCCTTGATCACACTGAGGATCACAAGAGTTTGGTCAATGATACTCCGCGAAATTCTCAGATGGAATGAACTCCCTCATCTGATCATCAATCTTCCCGACTCCAGAGTCCGAGCTTGATCCCTCATCGACACCAGAACTACCATCTGGTCTACCACATAGCGTCACTTTGCTCGGCAACATACCATCACTAACATCACAATACTCATCCAAACTCGAGGGTTCTCACTCACTACAAGTTCCCTGGGTTCATCTCAGCCTTCCTTGATTCGAGTACGGATCCTCTGCTTTCAGTAGTACGGGCCCATACTACCTTCCACATATATCTGTACTTTCCTCAAGTACTGCCTCGACTCCACCAAGTCCCTTCTACTACTACTGTTGATCTCATGCTAATCTTATCTTAGTCTTGCCCTAGGGTAATCACCAACCCACTCTCCGCCATCAGCTGCATAAGAAGTCCCTGCTTTCCTCCCCTAACTAGCTCGCGAATACTATTACATATTACTCAGACTAGATAATTCTTCGAATGAGAGATCCTACCCTACAACGGTTGGACTCAAACAAGAGCTGCGAAATAGAGCTAGGTCTAACCTTCTGAAATTATTTAGTCCTTGCAATATGTAACTTAACATATTCGTTTACTAGTTAGTGAAAGACAACTAGAACTCCTAAAAGCACAAAGCAAGCAACATTCTGGCATTGAGTACACATAATCAAGTACTACTCAGGCTATCATACTGACTAATCTGTACTAGCATGTAGTTCTCAATAAGCTGGTACACATATAATAGGCACATAAGGCATCCTTCATAGATCCTTATCCCTAAACTAACATGTTGTTCTCATAAAGTTGATACACATACAATAATCACATAAGGCATCCTTCCTAGATCATTTGTCCTAATCTGGCATGTAGTTCTCATAAAGATGATACTCATATCATAACATGAGTTTGTATGGGTAATTTGGGAGTACTTACTTGAGCTCGGCTGATTGCATGCACAACACCCTTTTCTCTTTTCAAAGTTCTTCTCTTTCTAAAACTTCTTTTCGCTTTTTCTAAAACTCTTTTCTTTTCTTAAAACTCCCTTTTTACAAAAACTAATTTTCCTTTTGAAAATTTCTATACCAATTCCTTAGTTTGAGTTCAGACACAACCGAAAGTGTGCCCGAATCCCTCAAACCAAGGCTCTGATACCAACTTGTAACGTCCCAAAAACATAGTCTGAAAATTTCATCTAATGTAATAATAAAAACCATAGTCGATAAACCTCACATAAAAGTCATAAGCAATGTATCTCAAAATATTATAACAACTGTCAAGTATATCAGAGTATAAACATCCCAGGCTGAACAAATGGTGTGTGCACTGCAATCTTCCCTAGCTCCTCTTTTGAAAACTGAGTACCTGAAACCAAAACTGAAACTATAAGCACGAAGCTTAGTGAGCTTCCCCAAACTACCGCATACCATACAATAACAGATAAACACATATTGGGCCTTGCCCACTGAATCGGACCGAAGTCCGGATACTGCATCGGACTGAAGTCCGGAACTGACTGGGACCTCGTCCCCTACATCGGACCGAAGTCCGGAACTAACTGCATCGGACCGAAGTCCAGAACTGACTGGGACCCCGTCCCCTGCATCGGACCGAAGTCCGGAAACTGACTGAACATAATATAAACATATCAAGTAGCATGAACACATACACTGCATACTGCATCGGACCAGAGTCCGGAACACATAACACAAAACATGTTTGAATCACAAAGACATCAAGCACTCTAACTACTGCATCGGACTGTAGTCCGGAACTACTGCTAACTAAACGTGTCGGAATTGTCGTCGTAGACCCGTTCCTACTGGAAGGAAAACTCACCTCACACTACTGAAGTCCCGCAGACTCAATCCCACACTGCTGAAGTCCCGCAGACTCGACCCCAGCTGCTAGATGACAGATTCCCGATCTGTCAACATCAAAATAACACCCAATTAATAATTGGGTTCCACTACATAACTGTATTACATACTTTGAATAATTACTACATTACCCCAAGCTTGGCTTACCCAAGCCCAAGGTCCAATCCATAGGCCCAGAGTCAACTAGGGATCAAAGCCCAACATATGGCCCAATTTTCCAAATTAGACCCAATCCTTCTGTAGGGCCTTACCCTAAAGCCCAACTAAATATTCTAGTCCATAATCATTCTTGGATGGCCCATTATTGGCCCAATTACCAATCACCCAAATGAAAAGCCCAACTCAAGGCGCATGAGGCATTAGGGTTTCACATAAAATGACAATTAGGGTTAAGTGTTTCTCACTTAACCCATTAAGGGCTTAACCCACTAAGGACTTAATCCATTAAGTCCATTATTGCTTAGATTAATTTCTGCCATTGATTATTATTTAATATTTCACTTATTAAATAATTCTTGTGTGTCTTGATAAATTCTCAAATATTAGGATTTTCTCAATTAGCCCATTAAGGACTTGATCCATTGATTCCTTTACTCTACTAGATAAATGGCATGGAATAATTTGGGCTTAATTCACAATCCAATCGCAATGGCCCACAAGTGGGCCCAATAAGTCTAAGGCCCAATACTCATAATTAGGGTTTTCCACCCAAACATGGCCCAATAGGCCCAACACCAATCTCTAAGCCCATTAGGTTTTTCGCTAGGTCCATTAGGGTTTGCTTGTGGGGCACCACACACTACCACCTCGGGTAGTGGTGGTCAATGGCGGCTCACGACGGTGGCCACCACCCTAAGGTGGTGGTTTTCCATTTCTTTCCATTAATTAATTAATTTTTTATTACAATTACAATGTAAATCTCCAAATTAAACACACACACACACACTATAATGCTAGATATATATATATACACACACACACCTAATGGTGGCCGGCGGTGGCTCGTGGTGGTGGTGGCTGTTCTCTTGGACTCCGATCAAGTAAACACCCATGAACTTGAACAGAGCACACTTGTACTCATGTAAACATGAACATGGCAGCTCTTCGAGGTGGTGAACGGCGGAGCAGCAGCGGTAACAGCCTCGTATCGGTGGCAGCCACCATGGCGGGCTGCCATGGTGGTTCTTCATGCCTCCCACTGAACAGAAACCCACCACATGCACCCATAATCCTACCGCGAACCATAACTCAGCCACCGTTTCACGATGGCATGCGGCGGATAAGATGAAATAGAAGGTGAAAGGTGGCGACTCTCATCAGAACGGCAGCAAAAAAAATTGAGAGGAGAAGAGAGAGAGAGAGAGAGAGAGAGAGAGAGAGAGATCCACGTATCTTCACCCGAGAATAGAAACCGTGATAGGAGGTGGCGGCAACGACTGTAGGGCAGTCTAGCAAGCACACAGTGGTAGCAACCCACATATCTCCATTTCCCAGTGGCCCTCATGGTTGCCGGCAGCAAGAGTTTCAACGGGGTGTTGTGCCTTCGACAATAGCGAGTTGTGGCACCGGTGATCGGGGGAAGAAAGGGGGTAGTGGTGGCTGGAAGTAGAGGATGGAGAGGGAGGCGGCTGGTTAATGGCACTTAGGGTTAGGGTTACGAATGAGCAATGCAACAGTTATATACCTTTCATTATCAAACTTCCTTCCATAATGGCAGGAATGGCCCCTCTCCATAATATATTTTTTTTCAAATCTTAATCCAATATGTACCCTTTAGCCCTTAATCCCATAATTTCCTTTCATAATAAGTTCTGAAATTACCAACCAGCCCCCCTTAAGCCTTCAAACCTTTTCAATTTAAGTCCATTAATTACCAAACTCACCCTGGCTTTTGAAATCCTTTTCAAATTAAATCCAGAATTTACACTTTTAACCTCCAACTTCTAAATTCTTCACAAATTAGTCAGGGACTTACATTTATTAATTTATTTAAATAAACGGGGCGTTACATCAATAAACGAACATCTCCCTAAAGAGCGATATCACAACAATACTCTTTAGCCCCATCCACTCCATTCAATTCAAAACATTTTGTTTGATTAAGGTAATGAAATGACTGAGCCTTTCCCAATTTATACTTTTCAGTCACCTAAAATGATGCAATACCAAACAAATTATAATTGGATTAAATTCCTAAACATCAAAACAACAATTAAACTAATTACCGTAGTAGGTGCAACACAAGTCATGTAAAAGCAATGATAATTTATATAATAAAGTTGAAAACGAAACAAAAATCCAAATCCAAAAAGCGTCCACATGAGACCATGAAATCTAGTTACCTTATCACATGGATAGGTAGGTACTACTTACATTTACTAGAACTCTTGTAACAATAGTTCTTCAAAAGAGTAACAAGTTTAGCACTTACCTTTGCAGTCAAGGAAATAGGAAAGTGAGCTACCGTGCTTTAAGAATATGATACATAAAATACATAAAAACACCAATTTGATATGAGAATATCTCTCTAATGATCAACTTGAGATTCTCCATTTTTGGACAATATTTGAGAATTCAGATCAGTTCATCAACAGTGAAAGCATCCATACTTGTTTTAAGCACCAAAGTTTTTAAATTAAGTAGAGCCAAATCACATGCACCATCAATGCACTACGAATGTGAAAAGTAAGGGATACATTAGGCATGTTGGTAATCAGATGATAAAGATTTGATGAAAATTTAAAAAACAAATGATACTTTCAAACATCTCTAAGTATCATCTCCTTTTATAGAAACTTGATTAAAAGTATATATAAATGAAAAGTTTGGAAAAAAAAGTAGATAGAGAAATGTAGATAGACTATGCGCCATGCCCTCTATTTATCCAGTAATAATTGCTAACAATTCAGTTTTAGGAAAATTCTCCAGGTAAAAGTACATATTTCAACCCTTATTAAGCTATAGATTTTTGATCCATTAAGAAACAACCGAAAATTATGATCCAAAAAATTTTGTTTTAGATTTAAGTAAAAACAGTATTCCACAACATTGTTCATACATCCCAATAAAATAGATATGTCCACATCATGAATATCAGAGTATGTCCCATAAAAAAATCCATATGGTGTGTGCGATGCAATCAAACCGAGTTCATCCCCTTGGAACTGGAAGTACCTGAAACATAAACTAAAAACCGTAAGCATAAAGCTTAGTGAGTTCCCTAAGATACCGCATACCAAACATATCACATAACAGGCCCCGCCCAAAGAGATACGGGTCCCACCCACAATCGCATAACGGGCCCCGCCTAATGAGATATGGGCCCCACCCACACTCGCATAACGGGTCCCGTCTGTAACATCCCGAACTTTGCAGGTCTATTTCGAATCTCTCCTCTATTTATTATTTTCCATTTGTAGTCCCTGGAGCTGGTTGAGTTGGGCCATGAGAAGTATAAGGGCTAAAGTTGCAACTTTGGGTCAGGAAGGAGTACGCTGAGCATACAAAAAGGTATGTTGAGCGTACTAGGCACGCCCTAGTACGATGAGCGTACACTTATGTATGTTGGGCATACTCACGTCAGGTGAAAGCCCTAATATTTAGGGTTGGGGACTATATAAACAACCTTATAGCTCATTTCCTCTGATTATCCTTAGCCTCCATATCCCAGAAAACGTTCCAAACCCTAGTTTTGTGTGTGAGTGTGAGTTCGTGTGTATTTTGAACCTTTGAAGGTGAAGACATTGCATCAAGTAGTTGGAGAAGGAGGACAAGACTATAGATCTGAAGTAGTGTTGTTCCCTAGAAGCTCCAGAAGGTAAAATCTTGGAACTTTATACTTGTATGATATAGATCTAGTCATTTTCGCTTTATGGAAGCATTCTTGTCCCAAAAGTCCCAAAATGGTGCATGTTATGATTTGGACGAAATGAGTTGTCCTTTCAGACCTTAGAAGAGGTCCTAAGTAATAAAAATGGTGTCCCAATAGCTAGATTTGTCTCATGTATGAAGTAGGAAGGTCTTAATGGATTAAGGCCATGTGTTAAGAACTTCCTGGATGTCCAAAGTGATAAAGTTTAAGAATTTCTAGTTCTATGGCACATTTTGTCGATGGATCTAAAGTTGGGCATAAGTGCTTAAGCCATTAAGCACTTATTAGGGTTTTAGTGAAACCCCACGTATGCCTAGCGTAATTCCTATACGCCCAGCGTACGGGGTCAACCACCCCTATAACGGTCAACATAGAGCAGGAGTGCGCCCAGCGTATGTCACAACTAGAAATTTTGTGCCTTGTAATTACAACACTTAAGTAAAATTATGAATCAAAAACTTAAGAGCATATATGATGCTTACTTCATGGAAACAAAAATTTCAATCAAGTACACCATACAAGCATTGTAAATAGTCAACAAGTAATTGGAAACCCTAGAAGTTCTTGTGTAGGTCCATTTAGGACTAGGACTTCCTTATTGGGCCCAATGGGCCAATAAGCTTCCAATTTGACTATCTTGGGCTTAGAACCTTTAAATGGGCTCTAATTGGACCCACTTTCATTTATTTCAACATTTTGGGCCATATTGGGCCTAGAATGAAATAAATTAAATATTATATGAACTACTATGGACCATAATTAACCTAATCTAGCCTAATAAAGCATAAAAATCACACTTATATTTTATAAGGCCAACAATCATTCAACCTAACTCTAATATGGGCTTAGGGGCAAAAAGCCCAAAAATCCTTTCTCTCCTCTCTCCATTCTCGGCCCAAGACAAGCCCAAAAGAAAAGGAAGAGTTGACTTATTTCATGACATCTCACTTTTGTCCTTAGGTTTTCCATGCAACACACATATCTCCATGCAACAATCTTGTCAAGCTTCTCACTTCTTCCCTCCCTTCTTGTTTCGGCCGAGAGCACACACACACACACCTCACAAAAACACTCTCTAAATTACTCAAGAACCACCCACTCTCTCCATCCAAGATCTTGAAAATTTGGCTAGAAGCTTAAGGATCTTCATAAAGTGATTCATCATCTAAGGTAAGTTAATGGCTAACTTATGATCTAACTCCCTTCACTTCATAAAAATCTCTTCTAAATTCATTTAATCTTGTGATCTTGCACCTTAGAAGCTCCTAAACTCGAGATCTTCAAGGAAAGGTTGCTAGGGTCGAAAATCACCTCATTTCTTTCCATCTCTTCTCCAAAACCGAAACCACACCCAAAGGTGAGCTTCATACCCCCTATTTTTCGGTTTTTATAAGTTTTGTGGGCGGGGGGAATACAAGCAAATGTGTAGATCTATGAGTATATGTATGCTTTGTGTGATTTCTATGTTTATTTACATGTTCTTATGTGATTATGGTGTTGGATCTAGTAAAAAAAACAAGAACTCAAAACCGAGATCTACATTATGTTGAATGAAATAAGTATAAATCATATTATTTCATACAAATCAACTCTAGAAAAATAACCAAGTTGGTTAATATGAACTCCTTTAGGCTAAAATCCCATTTTTGGACTTTAAATGTTAAAAATATAAAGTTAAAGGGGCCAAAATGACAAAATACAAATTCTGATGGTTGAGATGAGTTAAAACAGTTTCAAAAATGTATTTTCTGGAAAATTACTCTTTTGAAGGACTAAAATGTGAAATTTTAAACCTAATGGGCCAAAAATGCACTTTTCGGTCCAACAAGGCCCAAATTGCGAGATTTTTAAACTAGAGGGGCTGAATCTGTATTTTCTGTAAAACAGAGGACTACTAGTGCTCCAAGTCCATTTCATGGGTTAAAAATACTTTTCATATTCAAAAGGGACTAAAGATGCAAAAAATTTCTATTTTGGGCCAAAAATGTAAAAATTGCGAAAATTGAGGTTTCAGCCGAGAAAACTGCATCTTGAGGGACTAAAACTGTTTTTCAAATAAACTTGAGCTGAAAAATACCTTTTCAATAAGTTTTGATATTAAAGTGTCAAGAAAAATGGTTTAAGGACTAAAACGGAAATTCTTTTATACAAAGGGCCAAAAATTGTAAATTATCCAAAAGAAAGGGGCTGCAAAAAGAAAAATTCTAGTGATTTTAAACAATAAATTTGTTAGGATGGGATACTAGTACCACGACTATCAGCGAAATATAACACACCTTCAACACCAAAATCGTTATCAAACGAACTGATTCGGTCTCGAATCAATAACGAATCCGAACTTAATAACACGACGCTACTTCAATACACACGCGGAAATTTCGGGAAGTCAATACACACGTGGGAATACACCAGACGTCGATACACCATCTTTGGGCCCGAAAGTTTCAAATCGTGCTTGTTGGGCCTAGCTAGCCCAATGACATGATCTTTAGGCCCGAAGGAAACTCGCTTACATGTAGTTGGGTCTTATATGACCTAATTCCGTGTAAAAGGACTTTCAATGGCTTTTGTGCTGCTGGGCCCCAAGGGTCCTTTGTTACTATTAGCGAAGTCGAGAATTCACCAATGCGAGTCGGGCTAAGGGCCCTTCGCATTCACGATAGCCTTGAACAACTTATGGAAATATCGGGGGCTTCGCACCCTCTTTTCCTCCTCGGTTGTGGGGCTATGAGAAGTCAGGGTGGTTGGATTAAGTGAATAGTACGAACGACGCCTAAGGGATCGTTTGTATAGTTTTAAACTAGTCGTTTTCATTAACGTGTGTTTATAACAATTCACAATCCATAATTAATCTAATGTCACCGGGACTCATCGAATACACACGTCGCAACGGAATAACAAAATATAAAATGCTTAATTCAAAGTATTAGGAAAACATCGGGTTTTCTTAGGGTTTTCAATTCATACACCTACGAGATGCATACCAAGTTTAACAATTTTTTTTTACATTTATAGAAACAAACAAGCATACTTACAGATCTTCACACTTTTTATACTATGCTCTTTTAAGAAAATATCGGATTTTCTGGTGGTTTTCAAAACAATACAAAACATTATATTTCAAACATTACTTATGAACTCACCAACATTTCATATGTTGACGTTTTTTTCAAAATACTTGTATTCTCAGGTAACAGGTAAATCAAAAGGGAAAAATGTACTCAGTGATGTCTTGTTGTTTGTTTAATTAGTATCGAACAATTTACTTTTGGGCATGTAACGTTATGGATCAATGTACTGAATGTAAACGCTACCAGTTGTAATATTTCAATGCTTGGTGATGTATGATGTTATGTTTCATGTATATTCATTGTGATGCTATTCAATTGAGTCACAATAGCCCTCGGACGTTCCCGCCGTCTGGTTCGGGGGTGTGACAGGTTGGTATCAGAGCTTTGTGTATAGTGAACTAGCATATCTAGCCACACATTGATATGCAACTATAAACCAAAAGAGGGACTAACACAACTCTGAACAAAACAAGTAAAACACAACAATAAAACACCCTTGCTTGCATTAGGAATAAGAACATAACGCCGAACTAAACAAGATAATGCTATTATCCCGGTTAATTCAGGACTGTTCTTAGTGGTACCAAGGAGTGGATGTAGCCTGATCAACTACATTCTCTCCAAAGTATAACTAACACACGTTCTGATGAGATCGTGATAGCTAGGGAACCTAAAACTATACCCGTTTAGCACCAAAAAGAGAACGCCTGCTTAGTCTGTACAATAGTTGTAGCATCCTAGGAATAATGTTAGCATATTTTTATACTCACGTAGACAACATGGCTGGTTTTCATCACTCCGGAGATCCTTACTTCCCTAATCAGGGGAATAACGGATGGTTAGACGAGGAGCCTGAGGAAGACCCCGAAGAGGAATCTGATGGGGAACCGGAGGCAGGAGTCGAGGGCGAGCCTGCCGAACCAGAAGAAGATGAAGGAAGCTTCGAGGAGGAAACCGATGACAGTGAAGGGGGTGATTCGGATGCGGAGTCCGAAGTCATCAACCCCCCTTACCCGATCAGGGTGCCTGCTTACCGGGTAGGCCCCACTGGTCCTACACCTCCCTGGGGTATTGATCTTTGGAGATGGAGCAGACAGCAGGGACAGCGACCCCCGTATGGCATGTCACGCGAGTTCTTTGACCTGAGGGACGGAGGACCGGCCGACCGAGCCCTATCGGTCATGGTGAGACGATTACGGAACACTGGCGACCTTGCTCAGGGCACTGCTGATCAGGTACGCCAGTTGTGGACTAGGGTCGAGCGTGCGGAACAGGAGACACGTGACGTCCTTCGAGAGTTCCACATGAGGCAGGTGAGGTGGGAGTCTCGACTCCAGGACGCAGAACGACTGGTGGCTCGTCTTCAGGGAGCATCCACATCCTCGGCACCACCCCCGAACACAACTCATCGCGGTTAGGGATAGACTTATCTTACTAGGTCATTAGGAACTATGCTATGTACTTCGACTTTATGTTTAAGTGACTACACTACTCATAGAGCCGTTATGCTGCCAAATTAATATCACTTATGTATGCTCTCTTGAGCAAAATTTTCATGTATCAAATGCGGATAATATTAGTGAAATTTTTACGTGTTCTATTATGAGATTGCAAATTGCTATGTGTTGAGAATTTATGATCGTATGCTAATTTGTAGAAGTACTTAAACTCGTACCATACACCTAGTCAATAGGATCACAACCTCACAGAACCCACAAACACTCAACGTCTTTCCGTTTTATGACAGAAAGATGCCTCGCCAACCTACTCGCGGAAACCCTGGACCAACCCCACCCGAAGTTGACTCCACTGCATTCCAGGCGGCCGTGTCTGCTGCGGTCACCGCAGCTATGGCACAAATTCACCAAGGGAACAACGGAGGAGGCAACGGGCAAGGGGCCGGGAGTTCGAACAACGGAAAGAATCAAGGACCCATCAAAACGTGTACCTACAAGGACTTCACAAACGCCAAACCACGAACCTTTAACGGCACTAGAGGAGTAATCACCCAAAAGCGATGGATCGAGAAGGTGGAATCGGTATTCGAGATATGCGATTGTCCTGAGGAAATGAAGGTGAAGTTTGCAGCCTGCACTTTTGTTGACCAAGCGCTCACTTGGTGGAACGGACATGTGGAAGCCATGACACTCCCTGTAGCCAAATCCATGCCATGGGCAGAAATGCTGATGGCTGAATACTGCCCTCGAGGTGAGATTCAGAAAATGGAGCAAGAACTGTGGAACCTCACCGTACGGAATGCTGATATCGATGCCTACATATCAAGATTTAGTGAACTATCTCTGCTATGCCCGGGCATGATCACCTTGGAAGGAAAGAAGATTGAGCGATTCATTTGGGGACTAACCTCTCCGATCCAAGGGAACGTGATAGCTGCAAACCCCGAAACTTTTGACAGTGCAAAAAGATTGGCGAAGAAACTGTATGACCACAACAACAAGAAGGTTGAGAAGCCAGCGGAGGCTGAAGGCAAGAAGGAAGGTGATGGCAAGAAAGGGAAGAACAACAAGAGGAAGGGGCGTCAGGGCCCCGAGACCTCTAAGAAGCAACAGAAAGTGGCAGTTAATGATGCCACCGCGCAAGTTACAGCTACACCACATGCTCCAGCCTCAGCTGCTCCAAATGCTCCTAGACCTTATTCCGGTAATCTTCCCAAGTGCAACAAGTGCGGTTTCCATCATAATGGAGAATGCAAGGAGTTGCAGTGCACCAGTTGCAATCGGAGGGGACACACGACGAGGTACTGCAGGACCTACCCTCCCCAGAACCAACAATAGGGAAACAGCAACAACAACAACAACATCAACACCGGCGGCAACAATGCAGGGCCTAGCCACACCTGCTATGGGTGTGGGAGGACTGGGCATTTCCGTCGAGATTGCCCTAACAACAACAATCCCGGAAATGGAGGAACATGAAGGATGCTGACCATGGGTCAGGGAGAGGCGATTTAGGACCCCGCTGTTGTTACCGGTACGTTTCTCCTAAACCACACTTATGCATGCATCCTATTTGACACCGGAGCAGATCGAAGTTTCGTAAGCAATAAATTTAAGCATTAATTAAAACAACAACCCCAGAAGCTTAATGAAACCTTTACGGTGGAAATGGCCAATGGGAAAACCGAATCCACTGGGGAAATCTACACCGGATGTACCCTAACCTTAAATCAACACGTCTTTCGAATAGACTTAATGCCGGTTTCCATTAGGAGTTTCGATGTGATTATCGGCATGGACTGGTTAAGCCCCCACCATGCTGAAATTATGTGTCACGAGAAGGCCGTTCGCCTTCACCTTCCCAATCACGAAACCCTAGTAATTTACGGAGACAAACCTAGCATGAACCTTCGCCTCATCTCGTGCATACAGGCACAAAAACATCTACGAAAGGACAATTTGGCATTCCTGGCTCACATAGTGGATAAAACCAAGGAAGAGGTTAACGTTCAAGACATTCTTGTAGCACGTGAGTTCCCAGACGTGTTTCCTGAAGATCTTCCTGGAGTACCCCCAGAGAGAAAAGTGGAGTTCCGAATTGACCTCGTTCCAGGAGCAACTCCTCTCGCTAAATCACCCTACTGGCTAGCTCCTGCTGAAATGCAGGAATTGTCCAGCCAACTCAGTGAACTCTTGGACAAGGGATTCATCCGGCCTAGTTACTCGCCATGGGGAGCTCCAGTCCTCTTTGTCAAAAATAAGGACGGATCTTTTAGAATGTGCATCGATTACAGAGAGTTAAATAAACTCACTGTCAAAAATCGCTATCCACTCCCACGAATCGACGACCTATTTGACTAGCTCCAAGGAGCTAGTTACTTTTCCAAGATAGACCTACGGTCTGGATACCATCAACTCAAAGTCCGGGAAGAGGATATTCCTAAAACCGCTTTCTGAACTCGTTACGGACATTATGAATTCGTCGTAATGCCCTTCAGTCTAACAAATGCCCCTGCCACATTTATGGATCTGATGAACCGAATCTGTCGACCATTCCTCGACAACTTTGTCATTGTCTTCATCGACGACATTCTCGTCTATTCCCGAAGCGAAGAAGAGCATGACCAACATCTCCAACAAATCCTAGAAACTCTACGATTGGAAAAGCTATACGCAAAACTCTCCAAGTGTGAGTTCTGGCTCCGTAGTGTGAACTTCCTAGGCCATGTTGTTAGCCAAGATGGAATTCATGTGGATCCATCTAAGGTCAAATCTGTTGAAGGATGGGCAGTCCCGACAACACCCACGGAAATCCGTCAATTCTTGGGTCTAGCAGGCTACTATAGGAGATTCATTCAAAACTTCTCTAAGATCGCCAAGCCACTTACCTCGCTTACACAAAAGGCGTACCATTCAAATGGACGGACAAACAAGAAGTCGCATTCCGAACCCTGAAGCAAGCTCTCTGTAGTGCCCCGATACTATCTCTACCGGAGGGAACGGAAGATTTCGTGGTCTACTGTGACGCGTCAAATCATGGTTTAGGTTGCGTTCTCATGCAGCGTGGAAGGGTGATAGCTTACGCATCCCGCCAACTAAAGACGCACGAATTGAATTATACGACCCATGACCTAGAATTGGGAGCCATGGTCTTTGCCCTGAAGATTTAGAGGCATTACCTTTATGGTACAAAGTGCACCATCTTCACGGACCACAAGAGCCTCCAGCACATCTTGAACCAGAAAGAGTTGAACATGAGGCAACGAAGATGGGTTGAATTATTAAACGATTACGAGTGTGAAATCAAGTACCACCCGGGCAAGGACAATGTGGTAGCTGACGTATTGAGCCGGAAGGAGTACTCTAATCGTCGTACAAAAACTCTCTCAATAACCATTCAATCTCACCTAACCACTCAAATTGGGGTAGCCCAGTCAGAGGCCATGAAGACGGAAAATAGAGCAAGCGAAGCATTACGCGGAATGGAGAAGAACCTAGAGGCAAAGGAGAATGGAGTATACTATTTGATGAACCGTATTTGGGTCCCTAAACTCGGAGGATTTAGGGAGGTAGTCATGAAGGAAGCTCACAAGACGCGATACTCCATCCATCCCGGCTCAAACAAGATATATTCGGATATTAAACAACACTATTGGTGGCCTAACATGAAGGCGGAAATCACCACCTATGTTAGTAAGTGCCTTACTTGTGCCAAGGTAAAGGTGGAGTACCAGAAGCCCTCAGGGTTATTGCAGCAACCGGTAACCCCTGAGTGGAAATGGGAAGGGATTTCTATGGATTTCGTGACCAAGCTACCCAAGACGCCGGATGGACTAGACACCATATGGGTAATAGTCGACCGACTGACGAAATCTGCCCATTTCCTGCCAATAAAAGAATCCTACAAGATGGAGAGATTGGCACGTTTATACATTCGTGAAATCGTGAGACTCCACGGAGTGCCGGTGTCTATTATCTCAGATAGAGACAGTAGGTTCACTTCGCGTTTTTGGCCATCACTCCAAAAAGCACTTGGAACTCATCTCGACATGAGCACCGCTTATCATCCGCAAACGGATGGTCAAAGTGAACGAACCATTCAAACGCTCGAAGACATGCTTCGCGCATGTGTGATAGACTTTGGGAAGTCTTGGGATACCCATTTACCTTTAGTCGAATTCTCTTATAATAACAGTTACCATTCGAGCATCAAGGTAGCCCCTTTCGAAGCATTATACAGTCGTAAGTGTAGATCACCGTATGTTGGGCTGAAGTAGGCGACACCCAGCTAACAAGAGCACTCACATCGGACAAGGCGCTAACGGGACCGGAGATCATTCGTGAAACCACGGAAAAGATCATTCAAATCAGAGCTCGATTACAAGCATCGCGCGACCGACAAAAGAGCTACGCCGATAAACGGCGAAAGCCCTTAGAATTTCAGGTCGGGGATCGAGTACTGTTAAAAGTCTCACCCTGGAAAGGAGTTATTCGTTTTGGGAAGCGGGGAAAACTGAACCCACGATACATTGGACCTTTCGAAATCGTCTCCTGAATAGGTCCAGTGGCATACAAACTGCAACTACCCGCAGAGCTAAACAGTGTACACCCCGTGTTCCATGTCTCTAATCTAAAGAAGTGCCTATCAGATGAAACACTCGTCATTCCCCTTGACGAGATCGAAATCAACGAGAATCTCCTGTTCGTGGAAGAGCCGATTGAAATCATGGACAGGGAGGTGAAGCGTACTAAGCAAAGTCGCATCCCGAACGTGAAAGTACGGTGGAACGCAAAGCGTGGACCAGAATTCACGAGGGAACGCGAAGACCAAATGAAGCAAAAGTACCCTCACCTATTCTAGCATTCTCAAATCTAGCTTTCAAACAGAATTTCGGGACAAAATTCCCTCTAACGGGGGATGATGTCACAACTAGAAATTTTGTGCCTTGTAATTTCAACACTTAAGTAAAATTATGAATCAAAAACTTAAGAGCATGTATGATGCTTACTTCATGGCAACAAAAATTTCAATCAAGTACACCATACAAGCATTGCAAATAGTCAACAAGTAATTGGAAACCCTAGAAGTTCTTATGTAGGTCCATTTTGGACTAGGACTTCCTTATTGGGCCCAATGGGCCAATAAGCTTCCAATTTGACTATCTTGGGCTTAGAACCTTTAAATGGGCTCTAATTGGACCCACTTTCATTTATTTCAACATTTTGGACCATATTGGGCCTAGAATGAAATAAATTAAATATTATATGAACTACTATGGACCATAATTAACCTAATCTAGCCTAATAAAGCATAAAAATCACACTTATATTTTATAAGGCCAACAATCATTCAACCTAACTCTAATATGGGCTTAGGGGCAAAAAGCCCAAAAATCCTTTCTCTCCTCTCTCCATTCTCGGCCCAAGACAAGCCCAAAAGAAAAGGAAGAGTTGACTTATTTCATGACACCTCATTTTTGTCCTTAGGTTTTCCATGCAACACACATATCTCCATGCAACAATCTTGTCAAGTTTCTCACTTCTTCCCTCCCTTCTTGTTTCGGCCGAGAGCACACACACACACACCTCACAAAAACACTCTCTAAATTACTCAAGAACCACCCACTCTCTCCATCCAAGATCTTGAAAATTTGGCTAGAAGCTTAAGGATCTTCATAAAGCTATTCATCATCTAAGGTAAGTTAATGGCTAACTTATGATCTAACTCCCTTCACTTCATAAAAATTTCTTCTAAATTCATTCAATCTTGTGACGTTGCACCTTAGAAGCTCCTAAACTCGAGATCTTCAAGGAAAGGTTGCTAGGGCCGAAAATCACCTCATTTCTTTCCATCTCTTCTCCAAAACTAAAACCACACCCAAAGGTGAGCTTCATATCCCCTATTTTTCATTTTTTATAAGTTTTGTGGGGGGGGGGGGGAATACAAGCAAATGTGTAGATCTATGAGTATATGTATGCTTTGTGTGATTTATATGTTTATTTACATGTTCTTATGTGATTATGGTGTTGGATCTAGTCAAAAAACCAAGAACTCAAAACCGAGATCTACATTATGTTGAATGAAATAAGTATAAATCATATTATTTCATACAAATCAACTCTATAAAAATAACCAAGTTGGTTAATATGAACTCCTTTAGGCTAAAATCCCATTTTTGGACTTTAAATGTTAAAAATATAAAGTTAAAGGGGCCAAAATGACAAAATACAAATTCTGATGGTTGAGATGAGTTAAAAAAGCTTCAAAAATGTATTTTCTGGAAAATTACTCTTTTGAAGGACTAAAATGTGAAATTTTAAACCTAATGGGCCAAAAATGCACTTTTCGGTCCAACAAGGCCCAAATTGCGAGATTTTTAAACTAGAGGGGTTGAATCTGTATTTTCTGTAAAACAGAGGACTACTAGTGCTCCAAGTCCATTTCAAGGGTTAAAAATACTTTTCATATTCAAAAGGGACTAAAGATGCAAAAATTTTCTATTTTGGGCCAAAAATGTAAAAATTGCGAAAATTAAGGTTTCAGCCGAGAAAACTGCATCTTGAGGGACTAAAACTGTTTTTCAAATAAAATTGAGCTGAAAAATACCTTTTCAATAAGTTTTGATACTAAAGTGTCAAGAAAAATGGTTTAAGGACTAAAACGGAAATTCTTTTATACAAAGGGCCAAAAATTGTAAATTATCGAAAAGAAAGGGGCTGCAAAAAGAAAAATTCTAGTGATTTTAAACAATAAATCTGTTAGGATGGAATACTAGTACCATGACTATCGGCGAAATATAACACACCTTCAACACCAAAATCGTTATCAAACGAACTGATTCGGTCTCGAATCAATAACGAATCCGAACTTAATAACACGACGCTACTTCAATACACACGCGGAAATTTCGGGAAGTCAATACACACGTGGGAATACACCAGACGTCGATACACCATCTTTGGGCCCGAAAGTTTCAAATCGTGCTTGTTGGGCCTAGCTAGCCCAATGACATGATCTTTAGGCCCGAAGGAAACTCGCTTACATGTAGTTGGGTCTTATATGACCTAATTCTGTGTAAAAGGACTTTCAATGGCTTTTGTGCTGCTGGGCCCCAAGGGTCCTTTGGTACTGCTAGCGAAGTCGAGAATTCACCAATGCGAGTCGGGCTAAGGGCCCTTCGCATTCACGATAGCCTTGAACGACTTATGGAAATATCGGGGGCTTCGCACCCTCTTTTCCTCCTTGGTTGTGGGGCTATGAGAAGTTAGGGTGGTTGGATTAAGTGAATAGTATGAACGATGCCTAAGGGATCGTTTGTATAGTTGTAAACTAGTCGTTTTCATTAACGTGTGTTTATAACAATTCACAATCCATAATTAATCCAATGTCACTGGGACTCATCGAATACACACGTCGCAACGGAATAACAAAATATAAAATGCTTAATTCAAAGTATTAGGAAAACATCGGGTTTTCCTAGGGTTTTCAATTCATACACCTACGAGATGCATACCAAGTTTAACAATTTTTTTTACATTTATAGAAACAAACAAGCATACTTATGGGTCTTCACACTTGTTATACTATGCTCTTTTCAGAAAATATCGGATTTTCTGGTGGTTTTCAAAACAATACAAAACATTATATTTCAAACATTACTTATGAACTCACCAACATTTCATATGTTGACGTTTTTTTCAAAATATTTGTATTCTGAGGTAACAGGTAAATCGAAAGGGAAAAATGTACTCAGTGATGTCTTGCTGTTTGTTTAATTAGTATCGAACAATTTACTTTTGGGCATGTAACGTTATGGATCAATGTACTGAATGTAAACGCTACCAGTTGTAATATTTCAATGCTTGGTGATGTATGATGTTATGTTTCATGTATACCAGAGGGGTACACCCCGCGTACGTCCTCTGTTGGGCTTTTAACATTTGGGCTTCGGGTTTGGGCCGCTTTTAGACTATTTGGACTTGGGCCTTGTTGGGGCCTAAATATTTAAAGTTGGGTCAGTTTTGATAAGGGGTCCTATGGTAAGGCCTAATGAGGAAGTTAGGCCCAATTGGGAAAATTAGGCCATTGATGGGCTTATGTATATGGACGTTGGGTAGTGGATTGATATTGGGCCCTGGGCCCAAATTAGAGAAATAGATAATATGGACCCTTTGGAAATTTTGATATCCCACTTTTTAATTTAGTATTCGTCATTTTAGACAGTCGAGGTTGTCGGTGAGGTAGCGGTTAGAGACTCTCAGTTCAGTTTTGCACTACTTGCTAAGTGAGTTATTCCCACTATATCAAAAGGGTCTAAGGCACCAATGCCAGCCCTTCAGATTGTATCCGGGTTTATTACATGTTATGCTTATTGATTAGTACTCTAGTAGTTATGTTGATGGTATGCTTTGTGGCCTGTTATGTTGGTATCCTGGTTATAGGATGTTGTTATGCTAATTGATTTATTAGAGCAGATGATTGATATATTTATATGTTAGCATATGTTACTTATGTGCACATGATTGTTTGTCTTGTGGTTGGGTTGAGGCGGTCCTGCTTTGTGTTGTAGGCCAACATACCCGGGGCAGTCCGGATATGTTGTAGGCCCTACGAGGCGGTCCATTCATGTCGAAGGCCCAGCGAGCGGTCCGGATAAGTTGTAGGCCCTGCGAGACGATCCAGTCAAGTCGAAGGCTCGGGGGCGGTCCACATAGACTGTAGGACCTGTGAGGCGGTCGATTCATGTTGTAGGCTAATTATGCATATTGTTTGTTATTATCTTGTTTGGTTTGTATATGTTGGTATTTTGGGGGTAACTCACTAAGCCTTCGAGCTTACATTTATTGATTATTGTTTCAGGTACTTCAGGTGACCATGGAGAGAGGAAGGTGTGACGTACACATACTCACATTTTATGACTTGGGATCTTTGGGAACTCTGAAATGAAACTGTTTTGAAAACAATTTGTGAACTATGTTGGTGTTTGAATAATTCGTATTGGTTTTGAAAAGTTTTAATTTTTGGTAAATTTTTGTGGTTGTTACACCGTCCATTAAGATATAGGCCCCGCCCACACTCGAAATACGGTCCCCGCCTAATAAACATACACATACAAGCACATACAAGTATCACACAGAAAACAAATATATCAACATAATCAATCAAGGGTCGGCCTTGGTGCCTTAGACCCGTTAAACCCGGTGAGGAAACTCACCTCGAAAAGCTGAATGAAACGAATGATCATTGGCTGCTGGTCCAAAAACTACCAAAATCAAATGGCCCAACTAACCCTAACCTTCCAAGCCCAAACCTAGGCCCAAACCGAAATTCCAAATTCTACATGCCATCAGACTGAGTATGTTGGGCGTACTCAGTTGGTACACTAAGCGTACTGCATCGAGGGTTTGTACGTTGCGCGTACAGGCTTGTACGCCCAACGTACTCAACCAATTCAACCAACTTCAAGATTAAGCTCTCAAGCTGTTAAGACTTTGTTCCAGAATGTAGATTTGACCCATTTAAGCTGAAATGCCACGTAAAGTTGCTAACTTTACGTCCATACATGACTATAAGAAGCTATAAAGCTCAAAAAGGACCTAATGAAGGACTTAATGGATGCATGAAGCCCCTAAACTCCATAAAGTTGGCATATTTATGCCAAAGGAGTCCATAAAGACCTTGGATCTAAAAGAATAAGCCTTTAGGACGTCCTAATCGCAATATCCATCCAAACCATGGCTAAAAACATAACTATTTAACCAAAAAGGAGATCTAAGCATCAGGAAACCAAGATAAGAACTTGATACCTCAAACTTCTTGCAAAATGGGTAGAGGTTTGGATCCAAGACTTCCTCTTCAGGCTAAGCAACTTCTAGCTTCTTCAACTCCTTCAAAATGCACAAAAATGAACACCAAAAGCTCTCTAAAAGCTCACACACTCAACAATGAAAGATAGGACTCGGTTTTAGGGTTTCTGGACATAAGAGGCTCATAAGGAGGCTAACACTTGGGACTTAATGACATTATATAGGGATTGTGCCCTAAAATTAGGGTTTTTTGGGTTCTGGCCATGTACGTTGCGCGTACCACCATGTATGCTACGCGTACAGGTATGCCTCTACGATCCTTTTAATTCCTCTACGCCCTGTGTGATGGGTTTTAGCCATAAGATCTTTCCTATGTGCGCATGCAAAACCCTAATGCTCGGATCTAGGCTTTCTAATTAAACATGCTTTGAATCCAAGACTTCTAATAACTAATTAGGTTAAATAACAACATTAAAACAGATCTAGAACCATACCTTTGAATTCCTTGTTGACCTTGTTGTCTTGGAGCTTCTAGAGTCACAATTGTCACTCCTCTAATGGCTTACAAACACCAAATAGCAAGGAGGATGATTTGGGAGAGAGGAGAGGGGAGGAATTTCGGCCAGAGCTTCTCTACTTTAGGTGAAGTACCGAATTCCCTTAGCCATGGGGTCTATTTATACTTGTAGACTCCTTAAGGGTTACAACCTAAACCCTATTGGATAATCTTCTCTTATGGCTATCCAAATCCATTCCTAGATAACACCATGGACTATTTTAGCTATCCTTTAGCTTCTAGAATTCGTCCATCATATATCTATATGGATTTACAGTCTAAAGTTTAACTATCAAACAATTGACAGTTTATACCCTCTTATTTAATTAATCTCTTTAAGTCACCAAATTAATTCTAATTAATTCTATGACTTATATTAACAATATTATTATTCTTTATAATAATATTTACTCTCTCTTAATAAATCATCCTATCAAGTTGCTATGGTGAAGGCAACCCAAAAGGACCATGCACAACCGGGTCAAATACTTGCCTAATATAGTTGCAACCTTAGACACTAATCCAACAGTCTCCCACTTGGATAAGTCTAGTAACTATATGTACAAGTGCAATTCGGTTTGCAATCGTAGCTCTCAAAGACGCTGTCAAACTCTGATCTAATCAATCTTGTCCTTTAGATAAGGGATCGTACAGTCCTCTGTTAGATATTGATGGGTTTTAGCCATAAGAACTTTCCTATGTGCGCATGCAAAACCCTAATGCTCGGATCTAGGCTTTCTAATTAAACATGCTATTAATCCAAGACTACTAATAACTATTTAGGCTAAATAACAACATTGAAACAGATCTAGAACCATACCTTTGAGTTCCTTGTTGATCTTGTTGTCTTGGAGCTTCTAGAGTCACAAATGTCATTCCTCTAATGGCTTACAAACACCAAAGCAAGGAGGATGATTTGGGAGAGAGGAGAGGGGATGGAATTCGACCAGAGATTCTCTACTTTAGGTGAAGTTACGAATTCCATCAGCCATAGGGTCTATTTATACTTGTAGACTCCTTAAGGGTTACATATTAATCCCTATTGGATAATCTTCTCTTAAGGCTATCCAAATCCATTCCTAGATAACTCATATGGACAATTTTAGCTATCCTATATCTCTTAGAATTCGTCCAAAGCATATCCCAATGGATTTACAGTCTAAAGTTTAACTATCAAACAATTGACAGTTTATACCCTTTTATTTAATTAATCTCTTTAGGTCACCAAATTAATTCCAATTAATTCTATGACTTATATTAATTAAATAACAATATATTATTCTTTATAATATTTACTCTCTCTTAATAAATCATCCTATCAAGTTGCTATGGTGAAGGCAACCCAAAAGGACCATGCACAACCGGGTCAAATACTTGCCTATTATAGTTTTAGCCTTAGACACTATTCCAACAGTCTCCCACTTGGATAAGTCTAGTAACTATATGCACAAGTACAATTCGGTTTGCAATCGTAGCTCTCAAAGACGCTATCAAACTCTGATCTAATCAATCTTGTCCTTTAGATAAGGGATCGTACAGTCCTCTGTTAGATATCATGCTGAGAATCCTATGGAATGGTTAGTCAAGCATTTAGGTTTCTCGATCTCTGATTTATTTGACAAAGAACTTAATCGAACACATCAATTCAGTTCTGACCGGGCCCGGCACATAAGTCAAATCAAATCATCGAGCGGCCGAGATATCGCTTTTACCTTCTTTGATAAAAGTTACAGATAAACTTCGACTTATATGCATTTACTTATTCATTAACTAACTATACACAACAATGCATTTTATAACACCGAGTGACTGATGCGTTTTCGCATTATCAATGTACAATCAATTAATAAATAACAAACCATATATCTAGGTTTTAAGACTATATGATATTATCGTCTTGCGATCACCTTTTATATCGTATTCCATAAGGTGATTCCAACAAGCGTGGGTTTGTTCCAATGCTCAAAACTAGTTCATAAGCACTCATGAACGTTGCAACAATCCTTTGCTATGTCTAACACCATTTAGACATCTACACACCAATTCATGACAATCTTCATTCATATCTACTTCCAACATATGAACGATTGTGGACAATTTGAACAATTCGATTATTCCTAATAAACTCAATCATTCTGGAAGTCAAAACATGCAAAGTGAAACAATAGTTAAACAATTAACATAAGATAGTAACATTACTCATAAATAAAACTCCTTTATGTAATCATCAAATGTTAATTACATTTATCTATTACACGTTTCTAATACTATCTAATCTATGCTAACATCATCCTTCAGCCCAATACTCCTAGCATGCTGCAAGTGCTTAACCCTACTCAGTCCCTTCGTAAGCGGATCTGCTGGGTTATCTTCTGATGATATCCTCTTAATTATGAGTTGTCCTTCTTCTACACGATGTCTAATGAAATGATATTTTCTGTCGATATGTCTTGATCTACCATGATCCCTCGGTTCCTTGGTCAAGGCAACCGCACCTTCGTTATCACAGAAAATCTCCATGGGCTCCTTTATGGTAGGTACAACTCCAAGATCACCGATGAAGTTCTTTAGCCATATTGCCTCTTTCAACGCTTCGCTCGCTGCAATGTACTCTGATTCGCACGTTGAATCAGCTACGGTTTCCTGCTTGGAACTCTTCCATGTCATTGCTCCTCCATTTAGGGTGTAGACCCAGCCAAACTGCGAACGGTAGTTGTCCCTGTCGGTCTGAAAACTGGCGTCACTATACCCTCGCACTTTCAAGTCATCACTCCCTCCGAGGACTAAGAACCATTCCTTCGTCCTCCGAAGGTACTTGAGGATGTTCTTCACCGCAATCCAATGTGCTCTGCCAGGATTCCCTTGATATCTACTAACCATGCTCAAAGCAAAGGCTACATCAGGGCGAGTACAAGTCATAGCATACATGATTGAGCCAACTGCGGAAGCGTATGGTACTCGGCTCATTTCTGCTATCTCAGCTTCGGTACTCGGACTTTGAGTCTTACTCAACTTGGCATTACTTTGTATCGGTAATTCTCCCTTCTTCGAGTTTTCCATATTAAAACATTTTAGTACCTTCTCTAAGTAAGTATTCTGACTAAGTCCAATTAGTCTCTTACTTCTTTCTCTTACTATCCTTATTCCCAAAATGTAAGAAGCCTCTCCGAGGTCCTTCATAGCGAAGCACTTCCCGAGCCAGGACTTAACCTCCTGCAGAGTCGGGATGTCGTTTCCTATGAGTAATATGTCATCGACATATAGAACGAGAAAGCTTACTATACTCCCACAAGATTCGTGTTCGCTCCGTACAAATCCAAACTCTTTGACTTTCTCATCGAAGCAAAGATTCCATCTACGAGACGATTGCTTAAGTCCATAAATGGACTTCTCAAGCTTACACACTCTATTCGGATGCTTCGGATCCACAAACCCTTCTGGCTGAGCCATGTAAACATCCTCAGCCAACTTTCCGTTAAAGAAAGCGGTCTTGACATCCATTTGCCAAATCTCATAATCATGAAATGCGGCAATTGCTAGCATCACTCTAATAGATTTAATCTTCGCAACTGGTGAGAAGGTCTCAACATAGTCAACTCCGGGAGTTTGAGTAAAGCCCTTCGCAACCAATCGTGCTTTATATGTGTGTACGTTTCCATCCACGTCGGTCTTCTTCTTGAAGATCCATTTGCACCCAACGGTCTTACGTCCGGGCACATAGTCAACCAAATTCCAAACTTGGTTATCATACATGGATTGGATCTCGCTATCCATTGCCTCTTAACACTTTGTAGACTCCGGGCCTGCCAAGGCTTCCTTATAGCTATTAGGTTCATCAAGATTTACTAGTGTACCATCACTAATATACGTGTCCCCTTCGGTAGTAATATGAAAACCATAAAACTGGGGATGAAATCTAACTCTATCGGAACGTCTAAGAGGTAAGGACTCGTCAATCGGTTCAACCGGAGTTTCCTCCTCGGGTTGAGTGCCAGCGGTAAAGGTTCCTTCATCTATCGATTCTTGAATCTCTTCAAGTTCGATTTGCCTCCCACTGTCTCCTTGGCTTATGAGTTCTCGCTCTCGGAAAACTCCTCTCCTTGCAACGAAGACAACGTTGTCCTTCGGTCTATAGAAGAGATATCCAAAGGATGTCTGCGGGTAGCCGATGAAAATACATCGCTCACTTCGAGGTTCAAGCTTGTCGTGAGTATCTCGTCTTACGAAAGCCTCGCAACCCCAAACCTTGATATGTGCTAACGAGGGAGCTTTCCCTGTCCACATCTCGTGAGGTGTTTTGGCAACCTTCTTAGTAGGGACTCGGTTAAGGATATGGGCGGCAGTCTCTAAGGCATACCCCCAAAAAGAGATAGGTAGTGAAGCACGACTCATCATAGAGCGAACCATATCCAACAAGGTTCGATTACGCCTTTCTGCCACACCATTCAACTGCGGTGTCCTAGGAGGCGTCAATTGCGAAACTATTCCACACTCCTTGAGATAATCGTGGAATTCAAGACTTAGGTACTCTCCTCCTCGATCGGATCGAAGCATCTTGATTTTCCTGCCCAATTGATTCTCCACTTCATTCTTGAACTCTTTGAACTTTTCAAAGGTTTCTGACTTTTGCTTGATTAAGTAGATATACCCATATCTACTATAATCATCGGTAAAAGTCACGTAGAAGCGGTTCCCATCCTTCGTGGTTAATCTAAACGGTCCACATACATCGGTATGTATTAGGTCTAATAAACCCTCACCCCTTTCACAAGAACTTGTGAAGGGTGACTTAGTCATCTTTCCAAGTAAACAAGACTCGCATGTGTCATCTTCCCTAAGGTCAAATGACTCCAACACTCCATCCTTTTGGAGTTGGGCTATGCGTTTCTTGTTGACATGTCCAAGACGACAATGCCACAAGGATGCTTTATCCATACTAGTGGAAGAATCAATATTCAAAACATCATTTCCTAAGTTATCAACAATCATAACGGTTTCATATATTCCATTACATGGTATAGCTATAAAGTAAAAGACACCATTTAGATAAGCCAAAATAGAACCATTCTCATTAATAAAAGAAAATCTAAATCCTTGTCTATATAAACCATGAAATGAAATGATGTTTCTAGCCATTTCTGGCGAATAGCAACAATTGTTCAAATCTAAAACTAAATTATTCCTAAGCACTAAAGAATACACCCCAATCTTGGTCACAGGCGACGATCTTCTGTTCCCCATGATTAGATTGATCCTTCCTTGCTCCACATCCCTACTTCTTCTTAGTCCTTGCACATTTGAACAAATGTGATAACCACAAACGGTATCAAGAACCCAAGAAAGAGCATGATTAGAATCGTTAGATTTGATTATGTATATACCTGCGAAAGATGGCTTGATCTTTCCTTCTTTGATTGCTTGCAGGTAATCTGGGCAGCTTCTCTTCCAATGTCCTATCTTGTGGCAGTGGTGGCACTCTGCCTCCTTCGGGTTAGGGCAGGGCTTAGCGGGATCAACTTTGGTCCCACTAGAAGAGGCACCATCTCGGGCTTTAACCTTGCGATGGTTCTTTGATGAAGCCTTCCTCTTCTTTCCCTTTCCTTGACCAATAGCCAAGACAGGAGCAGCAGGCGGATTGGGAGTTTGTGCAATAGACTTGTCTTTGAAGTTGCTCTCGGCGACCCTCAAAAGACCTTGGAGTTTGCTTAGGGTGACCTCTTCTTTGTTCATGTGGTAGGTCATCCTAAATTGGTTGTACATCGGAGGCAAAGAGTGAAGCACCATGTCGATTGCCAAGTCTTCACCGAAGTCAACATTTAACTTGCGAAGGCGGTCGACATACCTTTGCATCTTTTGCAGGTGCACGGTAAGAGATTCTCCATGACCCATCTTAGCGGAAATCATGTTGGTGAAAATCTCATAACGCTCTTGTCTCGTGTTTTGGTGGTATCTCTCCAATAAGTCTTGGTGCATCTCGTATGGGTACATGTCCTCGTAGGACTTTTGGAATTCGGAGTTCATGGTAGCGATCATGATGCAATGTACCTTCGTTGCATCTCGCTCATGAGTCTCAAAACCGGTGATTTCGGCTGGAGTAGCGATTTCGGGGTTGATTTTCTCGAGCTTCTCATCGAGGACATACTCTTTATCCTCATAGTGAGCAATGGTGCGAATGTATCTTATCCATTCGCTAAAGTTCGTTCCATCGAAGGTGACCTTTTGGCAAAGGCTCATCAACGTGAAAGAACTTGCAGCAGCGTTGTTTGTGTTCGACATCTACAATTAGAAAGGACAAAGATAGATTAGAATAAGAATCCCTAATTATCACCCAATAAGAAAAATTAGGGCTAGGATCCAACAATAATATTTACATACTAGAAAAGGGATGCCGTAATCTAACATGTAAATAAATTGAAGGTAAGTGAATGACGATTCACTAATTCTCCATCACAAAACTTAAACTATTAGTCCTAAGTGTATTGAGAATTCCTAGGTTCGGATGAGATTCATTGAAACTATTCAATGGCATGTTTAAATCTCGATATGCCCCTCTTGTTTGTGACTGGGATACCGAGGATCACAAAGCGGGTGTGAATTACCATACAAATTCACATGGTGCCTTCATTGTAACGATCACCTATTCGATGTGCCGGTAAACCACACACGCTCCATCGAACTATGATAAACAATGAATCACCCTTTGCCACCTTCGCTTAGAACCAATTAGTGTGCCGGTAAACCACACACGCTCCACTAACTTCTTAGCAAGGTGCAAAGTGTAATTTCATGGGATTGCATCAATTCACTTTTCCTAAAGTAACTAAGATTGGGAAATTTTAAAATATGTGTAGTTACTTTATATTTCTTATTATACTTTTAATGAGAGGATGAGGTTTCCCTATCCTACTCGTTCGGCTAACGACCCTCAACCAATCAAGCAAGCAGTGGGTGTGAGTGTACACCCATTAAGCGCCATTTTATAGGCCGCAACCTTATACCCACCTTATAGATCGGCTTCGTGAGTAAGGCCTACTAACGGTAAGACTAGCATTTAGTTATACATATGTATTATTCTAGTAATATCATATTAGTATAGGGTTGTATTTTAAACCTTTTAAAATCTAGGGTTTGAAATTTAAGTTGTCTAAATTAAAACTTTTAATCACAAATATAAATTTCAAAACTTGAGGACAAGTTTTAAACATTTAAAACATGGAGGATCAAATAACAAATAATTTCAATTAGCAATTAATTTCCTAATCATCTATATTTGATTTATTCAAGATTTGTTTTAAGATAATTACCAAAATAATCAAAATAATTAATTAATTATCAAATAAGGAAATTAAATATTTTATTAGATGATAAATATCTTTAACTAGATCAAGATTACAGTTATATTTATCAGAAAAACGAATTAATATTGATCTAATTAGTTTATGGAAAGTTTAGATAAGATAATTACAAAGAAATCCCGAATCTGGCCATTCCTGACGCCTGGACTCGCTGAGTGCATAAATGGACTCGCCGAGTCAGGCCAACTCGCCGAGTCCACTTTGGAACTCGCCGAGTCCATGACTCAGAACCAAAAAATCGAATTTTGTAGGTTTGTTTCAGTTAATCAAGCAACAATTTAAAGAAAACCAAGCTAGGCTCTGATACCACTGATGGGTTTTAGCCATAAGAACTTTCCTAGGTGCGCATGCAAAACCCTAATGCTCGGATCTAGGCTTTCTAATTAAACATGCTATTAATCCAAGACTACTAATAACTATTTAGGCTAAATAACAACATTGAAACAGATCTAGAAACATACCTTTGAGTTCCTTGTTGATCTTGTTGTCTTGGAGCTTCTAGAGTCACAAATGTCACTCCTCTAATGGCTTACAAACACCAAAGCAAGGAGGATGATTTGGGAGAGAGGAGAGGGGATGGAATTCGACCAGAGATTCTCTACTTTAGGTGAAGTTACGAATTCCATCAGCCATAGGGTCTATTTATACTTGTAGACTCTTTAAGGGTTACAGATTAATCCCTATTGGATAATCTTCTCTTAAGGCTATCCAAATCCATTCCTAGATAACTCATATGGACGATTTTAGTTATCCTATATCTCTTAGAATTCGTCCAAAGCATATCCCAATAGATTTACAGTCTAAAGTTTAACTATCAAACAATTGATAGTTTATACCCTTTTATTTAATTAATCTCTTTAGGTCACCAAATTAATTCCAATTAATTCTATGACTTATATTAATTAAATAACAATATATTATTCTTTATAATATTTACTCTCTCTTAATAAATCATCCTATCAAGTTGCTATGGTGAAGGCAACCCAAAAGGACCATGCACAACCGGGTCAAATACTTGCCTATTATAGTTGCAGCCTTAGACACTATTCCAACAGATATCATGCTGACAATCCTATGGAATGGTTAGTCAAGCATTTAGGTTTCTCGATCTCTGATTTATTTGACATAGAAGTTAATCGAACACATCAATTCAATTCTGACCGGGCCCGGCACATAAGTCAAATCAAATCATCGAGCGGCCGAGATATCGCTTTTACTTTCTTAAAAGTTACAGATAAACTTCGACTTATATGCATTTACTTATTCATTAACCAACTATACACAACAATGCGTTTTATAACACCGAGTTACTGATGCGGTTTCGCATTATCAATGTACAATTAATCAACAAATAACAAACCATATATCTAGGTTTTAAGACTATATGATATTATCGTCTTGCGATCACCCTTTTATATCTTATTCCATAAGGTGATTCCAGCAAGCGCGGGTTTGTTCCAATGCTCAAGAACAGTTCATAAGCACTCATGAACGTTGCAGCAACCCTTTGCTATGTCTAATACCATTTAGACAATCTACACACCAATTCATGACAATCTTCATTCATATCTACTTCCAACATATGAACGATTGTGGACAATTTGAACAATTCGATTATTCCTAATAAACTCAATTATTCAGGAAGTCAAAACATGCAAAGTGAAACAATAGTTAAACAATTAACATAAGATAGTAACATTACTCATAAATAAAACTCCTTTATTTAATCATCAAATGTTAATTACATTTATCTATTACACGTTTCTAATACTATCTAATTTATGCTAATATCATCCTTCAGCCCAATACTCCTAGCATGTTGCAAGTGCTTAACCCTACTCAGTCCCTTCGTAAGCGGATCTGCTGGGTTATCTTCTGATAATATCCTCTTCACTATGAGTTGTCCTTCTTCTACATGATGTCTTGATATACCATGATCCCTCGGTTCCTTGGTCAAGGCAACCGCTCCTTCGTTATCACAGAAAATCTCCATGGGCTCCTTTATGGCAGGTACAACTCCAAGATCACCGATGAAGTTATTTAGCCATATTGGCTCCTTCGACGCTTCACTCGCTGCAATGTACTCTGATTCGCACGTTGAATCAGCTACGGTTTCCTGCTTGGAAATCTGCCATGTCACTGCTCCTCCATTTAGGGTAAAGACCTAGCCCGACTGCGAACGGTAGTTGTCCCTATCGGTCTAAAAACTGGCGTCACTATACCCTCGCACCTTTAAGTCATCACTCCCTCCAAGGACTAAGAACCATTCCTTCGTCCTCCGAAGGTACTTAAGGATATTCTTCACCACAATCCAATGTGCTCTGCCAGGATTCCTTTGATATCTGCTAACCATGCTCAAAGCAAAGGCTACATCAGGGCGAGTACAAGTCATAGCGTACATGATTGAGTCAACTACGGAAGCGTATGGTACTTGGCTCATTTCTGCTATCTCAGCTTCGGTACTCGGACTTTGAGTCTTACTCAACTTGGCATTACTTTGTATCGGTAATTCTCCCTTCTTTGAGTTTTCCATACTAAAACATTTTAGTACCTTCTCTAAGTAAGTATTCTGACTAAGTCCAATTAGTCTCTTACTTCTTTCTCTTACTATCCTTATTCCCAAAATGTAAGAAGCCTCTCCGAGGTCCTTCATAGCGAAGCACTTCCCGAGCCAGGACTTAACCTCCTGCAGAGTCGGGATGTCGTTTCCTATGAGTAATATGTCATCGACATATAGAACGAGGAAGCTTACTATACTCCTACTGGCTTTGACATATACACACGATTCGTCTTCGCTTCGTACACATCCAAACTCTTTGAATTTCTCATCGAAGCAAAGATTCCATCTGCGAGACGCTTGCTTAAGTCCATAAATGGACTTCTCAAGCTTACACACTCTATTCGGATGCTTCGGATCAACAAACCCCTATGGCTGAGCCATGTAAACATCCTCAGCCAACTTTCTGTTAAGGAAAGCGGTCTTGACATCCATTTGCCAAATCTCATAATCATAAAATGCGGCAATATCTAGCATCACTCTAATAGATTTAATCTTCGCAAATGGTGAGAAGGTCTCATCATAGTCAACTCCGGGAGTTTGAGTAAAGCCCTTCGCAACCAATCGCGCTTTATATGTGTACTTTACCATCCACGTCGGTCTTCTTCTTGAAGATCCATTTGCACCCAACGGTCTTACGTCCGGGCACATAATCAACCAAATTCCAAACTTGGTTATCATACATGGATTGGATCTCGCTATCCATCGCCTCTTTCCATTTTGCAGACTCCGGGCCTGCCATGGCTTCCTTATAGCTATTAGGTTCATCAAGGTTTACTAGTGTACCATCACTAATATACGTTTCCCCTTCGGTAGTAATATGAAAACCATAAAACTGGGGATGAACTCTAACTCTATCGGAACGTCTAAGAGGTAAGGACTCGTCAATCGGTTCAACCGGAGTTTCCTCCTCGGGTTGAGTGCCAGCGGTAGAGGTTCCTTCATCTATCGACTCTTGAATCTCTTCAAGTTCGATTTGCCTCCCACTGTCTCCTTGGCTTATGAGTTCTCGCTCTCGGAAAACTCCTCCCCTCGCAACAAAGACAACATTGTCCTTCTGTCTATAGAAGAGATATCCAAAGGATGTATGCGGGTAGCCGATGAAAATACATCGCTCACTTCGAGGTTCGAGTTTGTCATGAGTATCTCGTCTTACGAAAGCCTCGTAACCCCAAACCTTGATATGTGCCAACGAGGGAGCTTTCCCTGTCCACATCTTGTGAGGTGTTTTGGCAACCTTCTTAGTAGGGACTCGGTTAAGGATATGGTCGGCAGTCTCTAAGGCATACCCCCAAAAAGAGATAGGTAGTGAAGCACGACTCATCATAGAGCGAACCATATCCAATAAGGTTCGATTACGCCTTTCTGCCACACCATTCAACTGCAGTGTCTTAGGAGGCGTCAATTGCGAAACTATTCCACACTCCTTGAGATAATCGTGGAATTCAAGACTAGGTACTCTCCTCCTCGATCGGATCGAAGCATCTTGATTTTCCTGCCCAAATGATTCTCCACTTCATTCTTGAACTCTTTGAACTTTTCAAAGGTTTCTGACTTTTGCTTGATTAAATAGATATACCCATATCTACTATAATCATCGGTAAAAGTCACGTAGAAGCGGTTCCCATCCTTCGTGGTTGATCTAAACGGTCCACATACATCGGTATGTATTAAGTCCAATAGACCTTCACCCCTTTCACACGTACTCGTGAAGGGTGACTTAGTCATCTTTCCAAGTAAACAAGACTCGCATGTGTCATCTTCCCTAAGGTCGAATGACTCCAACACTCCATCCTTTTGGAGTTTGGCTATGCGTTTCTTGTTGACATGTCCAAGATGACAGTGCCACAAGGATGCTTTATCCATACTAGTGGAAGAATCTATATTCAAAACATCATTTCCTAAGTTATCAACAATCATAACCGTTTCATAAATTCCATTACATGGTATAGCTTCAAAGTAAAAGACACCATTTAGATAAGCCAAAATAGAACCATTCTCATTATTAAAAGAAAATCTAAAACCTTGTCTACATAAACCATGAAATGAAATGATGTTTCTAGCCATTTCTGGCGAATAGCAACAATTGTTCAAATCTAAACATAAATTGTTCCTAAGCACTAAAGAATACACTCCAATCTTGGTCACAGGCGACGATCTTCTGTTCCCCATGATTAGATTGATCCTTCCTTGCTCCACATCTCTACTTCTTCTTAGTCCCTGCACATTAGAACAAATGTGGTAACCACAACCGGTATCAAGAACCCAAGAAATAGCATGATTAGAATCGTTAGATTTAATTGTGTATATACCTGCGAAAGATGACTTGATCTTTCCTTCCTTGATGGCTTGCAGGTACTCTGGGCAGCTTCTCTTCCAATGTCCTATCTTGTGGCAGTGGTGGCATTCTGCCTACTTCGGGTTAGGGCAGGGCTTAGCGGGATCAACTTTGGTCCCACTAGAAGAGGCACCATCTCGGGCTTTAACCTTGCGATAGTTCTTAGACGAAGCCTTCCTCTTCTTTCCCTTCCCTTGACTGATAGCCAAGACAGGAGCAGCAGGTAGATTGGGAGTTGGTGCAACAGACTTGTCTTTGAAGTTGTTCTCAGCGACCCTCAAGAGACCTTGGAGTTTGCTTAGGGTGACCTCTTCTTTGTTCATGTGGTAGGTCATCCTAAATTGATTGTACATTGGAGGCAAAGAGTGAAGCACCATGTCGATCGCCAAGTCTTCTCCAAAGTCAACATTTAACTTGCGAAGGCGGTCTACATACCTTTGTATCTTTTGTAGGTGCACGGTAAGAGATTCTCCATGACCCATCTTAGCGGAAATCATGTTGGTGAAAATCTCATAATGCTCTTGTCTCGCGTTTTGGTGGTATCTCTCCAATAAGTCTTGATGCATCTCGTACGGGTACATGTCCTCGTAGGACTTTTGGAATTCGGAGTTCATGGTGGCTATCATGATGCAATGTACCTTCGTTGCATCTCGCTCATGATTTTCAAAAGCGGTAATTTCAGTCGGAGTAGCAATTTCGGGGTTGATTTTCTCGAGCTTCTCATCGAGGACATACTCCTTATCCTCATAGCGAGCAATGGTGCGAATGTATCTTATCCATTCGCCAAAGTTCGTTCCGTCGAAGGTGATCTTTTGACAAAGGCTCATCAACGTGAAAGAACTAGCAGCAGCGTTGTTAGCGTTTGACATCTACAAATAGAAAGGACAAAGATAGATTAGAATAAGAATCCCTAATTATCACCCAATAAGAAAAATTAGGGCTAGGATCCAACAATAACATTTACATACTAGAAAAGGGATGCCGTAATCTAACATGCAAATAAATTGAAGGTAAGTGAATGACGATTCACTAATTCTCCATCACAAAACCTAACTATTAGTCCTAAGTGTATTGAGAATTCCTAGGTTCGGATGAGATTCATTGAAACTATTCAATGGCATGTTTAAATCTCGATATGCCCCTCTTGTTTGTGACTAGGATACCGAGGATCACAAAGCGGGCGTGAATTACCATGCAAATTCCCATGGTGCCTTCATTGTAACGATCACCTATTCGATGTGCCGGTAAACCACGCACGCTCCATCGAACTATGATAAACAATGAATCACCCTTTGCCACCTTCGCTTAGAACCAATTAGTGTGCCGGTAAACTACACACGCTCCACTAACTTCTTAGCAAGGGTGCAAAGTGTAATTTCATGGGATTGCATCAATTCACTTTTCCTAAAGTAACTAAGATTGGGAAATTTTAAAATGTGTACTTTGTATTACTTATTATACTTTTAATGAGGTTATGAGGTTGCCCTATCCTACCCGTTCGGCTAACGACCCTCCACTAATCAAGCAAGCGGTGGGTGTGAGTGAACACCCATTAAGCGTCATTTTATAGGCCGCAACCTTATACCCACCTTATAGATCGGCTTCGTGAATGAGGCCTGCTAACGGTAAGACTAGCATTTTAGTTATACATGTATATATATATATATATATATATATATATATATATATATATATATATATATATATATATATATATATATATATATATTATTCTAGTAATATCATATTAGTATAGGGTTGTATTTTAAACCTTTTAAAATCTAGGGTTTGAAATTTAAGTTGTCTAAATTAAAGCTTTTAATCACAAAATATAAATTTCAAAACTTGAGGACAAGTTTTAAACATTTAAAACATGGAGGATCAAATAACAAATAATTTCAATTAGCAATTAATTTCCTAATCATCTATATTTGATTTATTCAAGATTTCTTTTAAGATAATTACCAAAATAATCAAAATAATTAATTAATTATCATATAAGGAAATTAAATATTTTATTAGTTGATAATTACCTTTAATTAGATCAAGATTATAGTCATATATATCAAAAAATCGGATTAGGTTTGATCTAATATGATTAAGGAAAGTTTCCATAAGATAATTATGAAAAAATCCCGAATCTGGCCATTCCTGACGCTTGGACTCGCCGAGTGCACAAAGGGACTCGCCGAGTCAGGCCAACTCGCCGAGTCCACTTTGGAACTCGCCGAGTCCATGACTCAGAAACAAAAAATTCGAATTTTGCAGGTTTGTTTCATACAATTAAGCAACAATTTAATGAAAACCAAGCAAGGCTCTGATACCACTGATGGGTTTTAGCCATAATATCTTTCCTATGTGCGCATGCAAAACCCTAATGCTCGGATCTAGGCTTTCTAATTAAACATGCTTTGAATCCAAGACTTCTAATAGCTAATTAGGTTAAATAACAACATTGAAACAGATCTAGAACCATACCTTTGAATTCCTTGTTGACCTTGTTGTCTTGGAGCTTCTAGAGTCACAATTGTCACTCCTCTAATAGCTTACAAACACCAAATAGCAAGGAGGATGATTTAGGAGAGAGGAGAGGGGAGGAATTTCGGCCAGAGCTTCTCTACTTTAAGTGAAGTACTGAATTCCCTTAGCCATGGGGTCTATTTATACTTGTAGACTCCTTAAGGGTTACAACCTAAACCATATTGGATAATCTTCTCTTAAGGCTATCCAAATCCATTCCTAGATAACACCATGGACGATTTTAGCTATCCTTTAGCTTCTAGAATTCGTCCATCATATATCTATATGGATTTACAGTCTAAAGTTTAACTATCAAACAATTGACAGTTTATACCCTCTTATTTAATTGATCTCTTTAAGTCACCAAATTAATTCTAATTAATTCTATGACTTATATTAACAATATTATTATTCTTTATAATAATATTTACTCTCTCTTAATAAATCATCCTATCAAGTTGCTATGGTGAAGGCAACCCAAAAGAACCATGCACAACCGGGTCAAATACTTGCCTAATATAGTTGCAGCCTTAGACACTAATCCAACACTATGTACACTATGCTTATGCCCAGCGTACGACCTCAAAGAAGTCCACTCATGAAGGCCCGATCCTCAAAGCCTAACAATAATACCTTGGAACCATCGGTCGTTATAATTCTCCCCCACTTGGATCAGACTTCGTCCTCAAGTTCGCGGTCCCGAACAACTCTGAATAGTGCTCCCTCGTCTCCTTCTAAGGCTCCCATGTCCACTCTAACCTCTTGCGATGTAGCCACTACACCTTTACCAGCTCTACAACCTTATTCCTTAAGGTTTCCGTCTTCCGATCTAAAATTGTCACCGGTCTCTCAATATAATTCAGGCGGTCATCCACTTGAATATCCTCCAAAGGTACAAATGCAGAATCATTCACTAAACAATTCTGTAGCTGAGAGACATGAAAAGTGCTATGACTCTGGTTGAGCTCGGCTGGAAGATCAAGATGATATGCTACCCGGCCCACGCAAGCCAGAACCCTGAAGGGACCAATATACCTGGGGTCCAACTTGCCCCGCTTCCTAAACCAGATGACACCTTCAGGAGAACCATATCTCTCACCTGGAACTCCAAGTCTGACCAGCGCCTATCATCATAGCTCTTCTGCCAACTCTGAGCTGTCTGGAGCCTGCTCCGAACCTATTAAATAGGTCTGTAGGAAAAATGTCAACTTTGGTCAAACTTGAATTTCGTCGCTAATTTGTAGGAAATCCGTAGCTAAACAGTTTCGTAGCTATTCCATAACTATTCCGTAGGAACAAGTCAAATTTAGTCAAACTTTTACTCCCTTCGGTAATCCTTAGGAAATCTTTAGCTATGTATTCCGTAGGAAAACAGTCAACTTTAGTCAAACTTGACTCTCGTCAGTAATCCGTAGCTATTGGTATCCGTATCTATTTTTTAGGTATTGTAGCTACGGAGGAAACCGTAGGTATTCCGTAGCTAGTCCATTGCAAATTCATAGTATAAATTTCTCACGAACGTTTATACTACAGGCCTTTTTCCGTAGCAATTTCGAAGGTATTGTCTTATACCTACCGAATAGGCGAATACATACGGATCGTAAGTATTGCTCAGTTTTCTAATAGCTACTTGTCTTTTTAATTTTAATAAAAAAATTTAGTTTTATATAAACTAATACATTAGTTTTTATAAAAATTAATTTTAGCCAAACTAAAAGAAAAAATATTGTGGCAAACCATCCCTTCCCCTAAATGGCAAGTTTTTGAAAAGGGCTGGCAAAAAGGCTACATAAATGAATCCACTTCCTCTAACTTTATATTTAATCGAAAAAATCTTAAGTTAAACAAAGAGGAAGTGCGAGATCACGGATCCAAAAAAAATGGAGGATGATCTCTAAAAGGTGAATAGGGAGAGAATAAAGTAAAGGAGAGTGAATCACAATCCTAGGTAGGGAAATCTCGAGTATATGTTAAGTGTGAACTTTTAACGTATTTTGTGAAAATTAGATGTCAACGGTCTTTGACTTGGTTGATCTTAAAAAAAAATTAACTTCAAAATTACAAATGTGGAAAAAAAAATTTAACTTTTACGTTCTATGATACGGAGTAAAACGGTTTAGAATCAGGGTTGACAGCTTGTGTGTAAAAGGAAAAAAGAAAAAAGAAAATATCAATTCCCAAAACGTTAGTTCAACTTTAGACCAAGTCATGATGATTGGATAATATTATAATGCAAGATATTCCAATTCGGTATGCAAATAGGTGTTTTGGCATCTTACACTAGTTTAGGTAAAGTCAAAGTCTTTGAAGTTTATCGTTATGTCAAATACTTTATTCTTGATGACTATATTGTGATCTATATATATCCAATTATCTCTTTCAAATTTCACAAAACTATCATTCTTTCAACTCTAATCACCCAACTCAACTCATCAATCCTTCTTCCACCAAATAGTAGAGAGCCTTAGAGATGGATGTAGATGATGGTGATTATGAAAGGAAAAAAGAGAGAGCCTTAGAGGTAACACCAACATGGGCAGTAGCAGTTGTGGTGTTTGTGATACTTGCCATTTCAATTGTTCTTGAATACATCCTTCATCTAATTGGCCATGTATGTACCTCAATTCTCATCTTTCTTCTTCTTCTTTTTTTCTCTTCTATTTTAGTGTCATAAACAACGTATAAATTTGAAAAACCGAAAACAAAAAAGTAAACAGAATGTTTTTTATTTCTATAAATTTTTAGTGGTTACATAATAAACAAAAGAAAGCACTCGGTGAAGCCCTTGAAAAGATCAAAGCAGGTAAACCTATAATAATCTTTACTTAACTTTTTCTTTATATCGATGACGTGTTATTTAACTTGTTTATTGTATTCAAATCTACTTCCAGAATTGATGATTCTAGGGTTCATATCGCTGCTGCTAACAGTGGGTCAACAACCAATCTCTGATATATGTATTCCGAGTAAAGTTGGACGAACATGGCACCCTTGTAATAAAAACACGGCAGACAATTATTACTATGATCCATGTCTTAAAAAGGTATTGTATTATGTATATCATCTCACTTCTTTGATTTCTATTTAACTTTTGATTACGTTTTTAGATATTTCAGTGTTTTTTTTTCGTTAAATGTTTGTATCTTATAAAATGACGATATATATTAATTAAATTATGAGAGCTTCGTGTAGGGAAAGGTGCAAATGGTGTCATTTTATGCGATACATCAACTCCACATATTCATCTTTGTGTTGGCTGTGGTTCATGTCTTGTATTGCCTTCTTACCTTGATTTTGGGTAAACTCAAGGTAAAAATCGTCATGATTTTCTATCATACATACATACATATATACATACATACAAGCAAAAGAGAAACGTTCTTTAATATTTTAATCTCTATGATCTAAAATTGGATTCAGATGAGGAAGTGGAGGGCTTGGGAAGATGAAACCAAGACGCTCGAATATCAGTATCATCACGGTATAGTGTTATATTCATTTTTTAAAGATTAATTATTTATGATTATTTATTGATGAAATGTATAATTATTTCATTATCTTAATTTTTTATTCAGATCCAGAGAGATTTAGGTTTGCACGGGAGACGACTTTTGGGCGTCGACATTTGAGATTTTGGAGTAACTCCACGGTTCTTCTATGGATCGTAAGTATATATATATATATATATATATATATATATATATATATATATATATATATATATATATATATATATATATATATATATATATATATATATAAAATAGAAAATAAAATATCACTCTAATCAATTGATTTCTAGAGAACAAACTTATTTGAGTTTTGATATTATTTAAATATTTTAGCAAGTTATAATGAATATTAATCAGTCACAAAACTGACAATATAATTCAGGAAATTTATCACATGGAAAAGTTGACATTTTATATATATATATAAAAATTACATGCAACCGCACATTGATATATATGTCCTGTTTGACTTTTGACCACATCTTTACACAATTTGATAGTATTTTTTAAATATTTTTAGAAACACACATATATATTTCATTCTCGAAAAAAATAAAAATGTTTTTAGTATTATTATTTAACTCTATAATTGGTGTGCGCACTCGGAATGAATCAATGTTAATTTCTTCGGTTTTAATATTTTAAGTTATAAATTCAAGATTTTAAATTATCATTTTCAAGAAATATGATCAATAACTAAAATATAAAATTGTAATGTATAATATTTGACTTGATATTCCAATTATTTATTATGATATCTCATTTAATTATGTTCACTTTTTTTGAATTTGCTGCAAAATGTAGGGCTGTTTTTTCAGGCAATTCTTCAGATCGGTTCCGAAAGTTGATTATCTTACCCTCCGACATGGCTTCATCAATGTAACTACTCTACACAAACCTTTTGATTCAATTATATATTTTGCTCGATTTCCTAAAAAGGAGTAGCAAATTTCACTCGGTATCTTCACAAATTCTTTTATATATATATATAGCTTAATAAACACTGTTAATTTGTATATACAGACGCATTTACCTCATGATAGCCAACAACAGTTTGATTTCCACAAATACATTAGTAGGTCACTTGAAGAAGATTTCAAAGTCGTAGTTGGAATAAGGTTGCTCATTTAATCTGTTTTCATTAATCATTGTCAAAAAAAATATTTCTTTTTTTCTAAGTATTTTGAAATTTTTTACTTAATCAAACATGCATGAAGCTTATAACACAATTAACCTATGTAATGCAGTCCAGTAGTATGGTTTTTTGCGGTTCTTCTCCTTCTCACCAACACCCATAGTAAGTGACAAAGTTATAAATCAATAATTATTTTATCATAACAACTTATATATTCAATCAAACTCTAAAAAACTTTAGAAATTTATTAACAACATTGTCATACGTTTCTAGTCCTATTAACAAAATTTTCACATTTTTTATCTAATGATAGGCTGGAAAGCATACCTTTGGCTTCCCTTCATCCCATTGATTGTAAGTATTAATCTCATCTTCTATATATGTTCATGAGTGGATCAAATATAATCACTAGGATTAATTTGAGACATAATATTGTTGACGAATATATGCAGATAATACTTATAATTGGAACAAAACTACAAGTGATAATAACACAAATGGGGAGAAGAACTCATGAAATGGCAGATGTGGTGAAGGGTACACCAATGGTTCAGCCAGGAGACGATCTTTTCTGGTTTGGTCGACCAAAACTCGTACTCCTATTGATCAACTTTGTTCTCTTTCAGGTCAACATATATACATAACTCACAGTTTTTCAACTCGATTTGTTGCCACTGTGTTCTAATCATATCTTTTACTTTTGGTTTTACAGAATGCGTTTCAACTAGCGTATTTCTTATGGAGTTGGGTAAGCATTTTCACCCAAAAACGCTCGATTTATTGAATGGTTTTGGTATAGAAATGGACAATTTCCAACAAGTTTCTTTCTTTCTTTTTAACAGAATAAATTCGGCCTCGATAGTTGCTTCCATGAACGCCCTGAAGACACTGTAATAAGACTAACAATGGCGTGAGTTACAATTACTTGAAACTGTCTAATTACATATATATTAATACGTACACAGCTTAATGCTAATGTTAGTATTTATCTCGTTTTTCAGTGTGGTGATAGAGGTTTTATGTAGTTATGTTACGCTTCCTTTATACGCATTAGTAACACAGGTAAAGTTTTCGATTAACTTCAACTTTGTAGTGTTGCGACTCGCGACATTCTCGTGATTCTTGAACATAGTACAACAAACAAACAAACAAATCTATCTTTAATTAAGGCTTGACTTTTGTCGGTTTTTGGTTGACTTGTTGTTTAACAGATGGGTTCGAGAATAAAACCCACCATTTTCAGTGAGGATGTAGCAAAAGCTCTGAAAACATGGCACCATACAGCCAAAAAGAACATCAAGCATGGCCATTCAGCTTCAAATTCACCATTTTCAAGCAGACCTGGAACTCCACTCCATGGAAGTACATCTCCAATGCATCTTTTGCATAGATACCCTGAAAACAGTTTTTATAGCCCTTCAAATTCTCCAAGAGCTGGCTCACACTTTGAGCATGAAGGTTGGGCGAATGAGTCTTCTCATGGACATGAACAGAAATATGAAGACGCTGACAACTTTAGAAGAGATGAAATACATGATATAGAAGAAGGCGAGATTGAAGAACAAATCACAAGTAGTTCGACTCAGTTGCCATCAGGACCAAGACCTGATAGGCATCAACATGAGGCTGATATTTCTGAGTTTACGTTTAAATGAGTAATTAAGTATTGTATAAAAATGAATACATGAGTCATAAATGTAATTTAAACATCTTGATGTATTCCAACACCTTATACTTGTATATCATTTCAATCTCCAATTCATAAAATGTAAGAATTCATTGGGCTAGCCAACGATATCAGGCTTTCGACCATGGAATGATCACCATAAACTGATAAACATCTCTCCTAAAGTTGCTAAGCTTCATTGTCCGAAACTTTTATCGATATTTTTATATGATCATGGAACACATAGAGACATGTTTACAAGTTTTAATTATCCTAAATAATAAAGATTGTTTCCATTACACAAAATATGACGAAAGAAAGAAATGAATGAGTCATTACTAGTCATTACGTTCCATGATGGAATGAAAAACGTGTTCTAATAAGGAATGAAATTTAAGAAAATAAAGGAAAGATCATAGTTCATTTTATTTCCATGAGATAATACAAATAGATATTTTCATTCATCATTGAACCATTTTAGTATTTATTTCCCAATTTCATTATATCAACATTACCTACCTAGGTTGATAATGCCAAAAAAATATAATGTCAAATAGAAAGCCACGTCAACCTAAATCTGCGCTACATGTGCACAAGAGATGCTCAATAAATGTTTTTGTTTTCTGTGGTCCTCGCATTAGTTATCGTGTCGGAGAGTTGTTTTATTACTTTTAATAAATTAAACTTCGACCAAAATATAAAACATTCAGCAATTCAGCATGCAAAAACAGTAAATATATATATACCAGCAAGAAAATACTATTCATCTATGTAATTAAAATAAAACTAAAAACGCTCTATGTTATAAATAATAATATCATAATTTGATCCATCAACAATACATGTTATAAATAACAAGTGGTATTTTGAACCATCGACCAAAGAGTATGTTTTTGATTCAATCAATGTCGTCTTCCAGTTCTTCAAACCCATCTTCATCAAGATTCAACACCCACTCAATAAGAAAATTGGCATCTGTTTTTTATGAAAATAATTTTACCATGTTTTGATGAAAATAATTACACCTTCAACCAGTTTAATTATTTGATCAACGATATTATAAAACTAAAAATCACCAAGTAAAACTTTGTTCTAGTTCTTAAGTTTCTTGATTCTCTACATGAGAGTTGGGAACACCATATAGTTGTTCTTATAAAAACAGAGAGAAGATCAAAGCCATGGATTCGTTAGAGTCTATTTGGAAACTTAAGGAACTATGAGAAAACCAAGGCTTGGAGAAGGAAAATCATCAAAGACATGAAGGAAGCTACGAAAGTAAGTTCCTCAACTCTGATTTCAAAGAGCAAGAAGATTGTCGTCCACCTCAGAAGATGAATCAATTGCAATTGATTGTGATGATGACCAGATGGCCCAGTTTGTAAAGCTGGCTTCCTAAACAGCTCTTATTAGACACGAGGACGTGCACGTCATCATTTCTCCTACTTTTCTTTCTGTGAATGAAATAGATCTCACTTTATTTATTTTAAAATAAAAAAAAAATTACTTTTAAGATTTATAATTTTTTTTAAATGACTAATGAACATAAAAATAAAAATTATATAAAAAAAATAAGATTTAAATAAGTAGAAAAACAATAAAAAAAACTACATTGTAAAAAAAACATAACTTCATAATCTTTCCCCTCTTCTTAAAAACTAGCTCGAAAGCCGGTTCTGAAAATGATAGGCGTTTTTTCATCAAAAACCTCGTATCCTCCATTTTCTTGTCTCTCCGTGCGCTCCTTTTTTTTCGGCTTCTTTTTCTTTGTCGAATATCAAACATTTAGCGAAATTAATATTATATTGATCAAATGTTGCCATCATTTTCTGCATTTCGTCCGCGTCCTTGATGAAATCTGATGCGCCCGAAGTTCTCTTTCCCTTCCTTTTTTCCTTTTCTCCTACCCATCGGTCGGAGAATTTCTTCTAGATCGAGTTCGTCCTCATCATTTAAATCGGAGGAAGTTGTGTAACAACTAGTGCCCGTTTTTTGTTCGCTTTGATTGTTGTACTTTAAGTATAAAGTCTTGCTCGTATTTTTTCCACCTAAGAATCAATATTTTCCAACAACCGTGTCACTTGAATGATTTTCTCACTTCCTCTAGAAAAAAAAATGCAAATCTTCCTGAAGTATTTCTTCATCTTCGTGGCCGTTTTCCGTTGGATGTTTAGGTTGTTGTACAACCAGTTCATTTTTGAAATGGCATTCGCTATTTCTCGAAACTTCAAATTCAATTGATGATTGGTACGGTACTCGTCACCTTTTCCCATCTCCTTGCGAAACCTCTCAAGAATGCGAAGCCAAAAATGATCCCCGGTTGTCTCTTCTTGTGGAGTCCATGCTTTCGGCTTCTGTCTTCCCGGTTGTGCATTTCCCTCATGCACCTGTTTTTTCCTTTGCGGCGTTGGGGGTGGTGTGGATTGAGTTTCCCGTACAATCTCTTCATCCGATCCATCGATGCTTTGGTAGTGTGGCTGAGAGTGAGAAGGTTGTGTTTGGGTTTGGGTTTGCCACTCATAGAGTGGGATTTAAGTTTAGGGTTGATTTGGCGAAAGTTGATCGGAAAAAACAACAAAGTTTGAAAACGTATTAGGAGTAACATTTGTAACTTGCATCCGATAAAATTGTCTAACATTTTGGTATTGGAATTGTAGTGGAGATTGAATACGAGCTTCTAGTTGGGGATGATAAACCCCTTACGATGAATCGATAGCGAAAATATTTTGAGTTGAGGTGCTTGAACCTGAAACAGTGGTTTTTTTCTCCTATCGGAGTTTGGATTTTAATTTTCGAGATTCATTTTTTGATGAAAGTAGAGAGAAATTGAAAGAAGGAGATGTATGTTTGAAGGTTAAATTGTGTAGGTATTGATAGATGTTGTAAAGAGCAATATATATATATATATATATATATATATATATATATATATATATATATATATATATATATATATATATAGATAGATAGATATAGATATAGATATATATATATATATATATATATACTATCTTATAAAAGAAATCTTACTATTTCTATAAACAGATTCAATATAATAATAATATTTGTTTAAGACGTTCAAGCCTCTATGCATAAAGTACAAACAGTTATAAATAAAATAATATTAAATTTGATTTTATACAAAATACTTAACACTAATTACAATTATTTAACGTATAAGTACTTTCTCTCTAACTTTTGACTCGGCCCTTTTAATCATCCATGACCAAGTCTATGTTAAATCCTAAGATCTATGCAAATATATCTCGATTCGTTATTTCCCCTTACCATAAACAACCCACATCAGGGTATGGCTCCACCGCCTACCCCCACCCCCATAAGTACCTTCTCTCTAGCTTTTCCTCTTGTGTCCCTTACCACCATCGTCCCAACAGTGTAGCATCATCCACTCTCCAGACTCGAAACACCCGTTGTATCCACCATCTCTTTTCCTTCGCACCAATTTTCCGGCGTCGAACCCCCACCGTGATCCATCTATGCCTCTCTCTCTCTACCCAAACTTACTATCCAACCCCCTCACCACTCATCTTCACGGACAGCTCAATCATCGTTGTCCCCACATCTGCCAACATATGGTGGCTAAGCGCCAACGACCACGCTGCTCGGACTCTGACATTGTTTGCGTTATTAATTCCATCGACCCCAAAAGCCCCTTTTCTTCTATGCTAATCACACAAAGGTAAATCGCAATATATTATTTTTTTGTTTTGATTAGTCCTTATCGATGTGTATAACTGTTTCTTGAATTTTGTATTCCCATCACTTCCGTGCTCAAAGGAGTCTTGATCCCAGTTGTCCTTCCCTCACCACCAGAGCTACGCTCCTCTTCTCTACTCTCTCACTCTCTCGCTCTCTCACACATTTTTTTCTTTTAGACCATAGATCAACAATTTGGGTTTTTTTTTTGCTCTTAAGTAGGTTTTGATTGCTTATGCAGGTCAAATGAATCAAAAAGATTATTAAAGGAACTAATTGGATGACAAATTGGGTATGTATGTATATGTATGACAAATTGGTTATCTGAAATTGAGTTCTTTTTCCAACACTGTGATCTTAAATAGATAGCTCTACTTGCTGATTGTAAGTTTTTTTTAGTTTTAACAGGTTTACTAAAATGATTGTAATTCTTTTGGATTATGATCCATCTAATAAAGATGCAATTACAATTTCTATTCTTGAGTTTGTCTTGAAAAATAAATTTGTTGTCAAGTGCATGCTATGCCCAATATGTGCTTATCATTAATTGGTTTTTTTGTTCTTATTATTTTTGTTGGAGTAATAAGATTTTACTACAAAGTAAATCCCTTTTAGATCCTCCACAACCTTCACTAGCCCTCAAAATGCCATATGCGGATCTGGGTATCAGAAAGAACGACATTCTGTGAATTTTCATAGCACCATCTCCCTTAATCTTCATTCTTAATTGTTTAAACATGTAAGGAATGGATCGAAGGCATGTTTAGGTTTGTGAATTTCACCCCTTCACTTTAATCTTCTTTCACGTAAGACTTAGTTTTGTGTAAGATACACAGAATATTTAATAATTTATCCATTTGGTGCTTTGTGTTCTTTATTTTTAGGATGATTATGCTTCTTGGTCCTCCGTCCTCCAGGATGTGGATAAACCGCTTTGTTGAAAGCACTTTCAGGAACCTAAACAAATCTCTCAAGATTTTGAACTCCGTGTAAGAATTTAATAGCATTGATTTTTTCCCCAACAAACTCCCATGTATTGCTATTTCTTAATTGATATGCATTTTTATTTTAGGGAAAAACGTAGGTCTTCTTTCACTAACAAGGACTCACATATGTTTGACTTTCTAATGGTCAAAATCCTTATTTAGATATCATTGGTTCTAGATATACCTTGTATGCATGTTTGGATTTTAGCGATCTGGGTATTGGTGTAAGGAAGTGCCAAATACATGGATTCCATCTTCTTATTAGTTTCTTAAACCTTTTTTTCCACAGAATGGATTGGTCAGGTCTGGTGTAAAAGGAAGAGCTAAATACATGGTTTCTATTTATAGGTTGGTTCTGTTTTCTATTTTTGTGTGCATAAGCTTTGCATTTATTACTTTTTGTTTGTTTATTTTAAAGTCATGTATTCTAATGTAGTGAAAAGTCGTCTATTTAGTTTTGATTCTAGACTATTCCCATTTTTCAATTTATGTATCACAGACGCAGCCTGTCTGATTGAAAGAATAAGAGGAGTTGCTTGTGCTTTTCTAGATATCATCTCTCTACAACAAGGTAGATCTTTCCTATGTTTTAACTTAAACGGGTCAAAAATATATGCAAACCAGGTGTTTGTGAATATGTTATACACTATTGAAGGGTTTTGTCGATTTTTTTCTTTTTTGAAGATCTAATTATGAAGAAGGGCGGAGTTGAGAAGATGCTTTTGAAGAGGTATGCAATTTGTTTTTATAATTTTTTTATAGCCAATTGGATTTCCTATATTTGTTTAGTCAATTTAGTCAAAAGGAGGGATTAGATCGAATGTTTCTCTTATTATGCAAAACCTCATTTTAAATGGTAATCGGTTCCAAAACCTTTTGAAATCTATTGAATTATATTATCTACCGATTCACAACACTAACATTGCATGCCTAATAAGATTTAAAATGAAAATTATCAAAGAAGAAGATAAGCCAGAAGAGTCGTCCCATTACGATTGTTCATGTTATCAGTAGACCATGACTGCTTCCTGGTATTGTGCTGCCTGAAATAGGATTTTGATCTTCACATTAGAGAACCATTTAGTCACTCTTTTGATATTTATTTAGATATATTTTTTTATTTGATTAATTATAAAAAAATCTCATAAAACAATGTTTGTATGTGTGCCCTTTGCCTTTTTAACAACCATTATCCCATGTGATTTTAAATGGCATAATGTTGTTCATATATGCGATTCCACAACAAAGTAGAAAATTTTAGTTTTTAATTATTCATCCCCCCCCCCCCCCCTCCTTTAAACTGTATAGTCATTTCTTAATATTTTTATTATACGTTTTTTCTAAAAAGATGTTATACTTTCAATGTATGATTTATTTCTTAATTAACGAACAAAATGTATGTGCACGGATCAATTACTACAACTCAATCATTATAATGTGATGAGAGAAAAAAAAATAGGTTGTAGGCTTATATCTTATAGAACGTCTTATCCTTCACTGTTATTTGTGTTTTGAAAACTTGAAAAATAATGGTAAAACAATAAATAATTTAAATATTTAATCAAGCATCCAAATTAAGAGTTCATTCATGTATGTTTGACTAAACATTAGTTGTGAAATTGTGATCAGCTTATCATGAATTAGATGCATGAAAATTGGGTCACATACAACTTACCATAGAATCATGTATTAATTGATGTGATTTTTATTTTAGACCAAAAAAAAGCAAGAAACAAGAGAAAGCTACGACTTACCAAGAAATCAGGGATTAATTATTTATTTTTATTTTTTTTTGAACAAGAATAACCATGAAATAAAAAGAAGACATACACTTGTCAAGGGAAAAAAATTAGGAATTTAAGGAAAAAGTAATGGGATAAAAAAACATCTTTAAAAATAAATATACATTTTTTTTCTTATTATATGTCATTATTAAATAAAAAGTGAACAGCTCATTTATATATGTCTATTAAATGTGATCATTAAACTGAACATTCTACTATAAAAGTTCATTATCTTTGTTATAGTACAAAAATTTCCATAGGTTTAAACAAAATGATATAGAAATAAAAGTTTTTCTTAATATTTTAATTTCTAAAAAGTATTAATAACTTTAATTTAATTTTTTCATTTTCTCTGACTAACATTTTTTACTTATCATGAAAAAAACATATTTCCAGTGAGACCACTGAAAATAAAAATTCACGTCGCGTTGAATAAAAGAGCGTTGTGCGATTAATAATGTATAGTCAATCATGTGTTATAATACATTTTTTTGTATTCTAATATAATTTTATTATTATTGTTTGTACGGCTTAAAATTTTCACATTTTGTGCCAGCTTTACCGATTTTTTTTATCGGTTATTTAATGTATAATGTCACAAATAACACCGAAGTTGAATTTCATTGTCTTCGACATGTACTTTTTTTAAAAACATAACATTTTGTAAACAAAACATATCGTCAAAATAAATTATTCGTCCCGCCGCTTTGCGCGGGTCCGCCACTAATATATATATATATATATATATATATATATATATATATATATATATATATATATATATATATATATATATATATATATATATATATATATATATATATATATATATATATATATATATATCAATTTTGTCAATTCTAACCGTTGAGAAAAAAAATTGATTGTTTCAATTAATTGCCGTTTTTAACGGTTACAAGGGACAAAAAAATAGTGTTGGCCAATAAGACGAAGAGAGAGATTGTGGCAAGCCTTTCCCACAATATCTCCTCCCCGCACCACCATTCCCGCGGTCTAGGTTCGGGTGTTCTGGTGGGTGGGAACGCCTCCCGCAAGTCGTTCCTTCAGCACACCATCAAGCCTTATTAGCAAATGTAATAATTTCAAAAACTCTAAAGAATTTCATAGTCGGATCTAAAAGTCTCGCAACTAATCCAACATCATCCACTATTTCAGCCGGTGGCAAATTCCATAGATGTAGAGAAGCTAGACATTATGTTAAGGACTATAAAAAGTAGTTGAGATTTCATTTATGACCATAATTTCCAAAATCAACAGTTACTAAATTTGGTCATTACTACTCACTAGCGAAAGGAATGAAGTTATTAAGGACTCAAATAATATTAAAAGAAAGGAGTTGATTCGTACACAACGATTTTTGGCCATCCACAACAATTTTATATAAATTGACAAATTTACCCTTTTTTATATTTTACACTTTACCCCCATCCCCTCAAATAGTCTAAAAAAACCCTACCTGAGTATTAGACGAACGACTCCACAATTCAATTCCCACAATTGATTCCGCCATCTCTAGTCTCCACGACCGCCAATCGTCGTCGGATTGTTCCACCGCCGTCCTATTTGTCGCCATTGCCGACTTGCTTCACTGGTGTCCCACTGTTCTGTCATCACTTCCGGAAAAGGTACAAACGAAACTCCAAAAAAAAAAAGTATACGGTTGTTTTCTAAATTTTATGGAATTATCATCGATCAGTATCTCTTGTGGTGCTCTATGAAATTATCATCAACATTATACATCTTTTTTTAATAGACGAAGCTTTATGATATTCAATTTGAGTGGATTTACACTCTTTTGCATATTATATTTCTTATATGAATACCACGTGCCTCAACAAGAAGATATATATGTGTATTGAATTGTTATATTACACCGTTCCATATTATTGTGTTGACACTTTGCTTTTGTTGATTAGCTCATGCAGAATATTGATTTTAACTTCCAGATTTGTTGAATAAATGGAATTGAATGAAAAGGACTATTTAACTATTTCAAAATTTGACTCGTGTAACGATTTATTAAAAAGTGTTCGAGAATTTTATTATTCTAAAGGATATGGGATATCTATTCGTGGTTCAAGAAAAGACAAGCACGTGATTTTGCAACGTGACAGGAGCGGTTCATATCGAGATATATGAGGTATTGCAAATAAAAGAAAAAAAACTACCGCATCTCGTTTGATCGATTGCCCTTTCAAGATTGTGGGCAAAAAATGTAGTGATGGACCTGATGGTGATGGCGCTTGGACATTTAACGTGAAGGACTTGACACATAACCATGAGCCATCTACGGACATATCTGGGCATTCATCGTTTCGTCAGTTGCCATCCGAAAGCATAAAAAGTGTTAAAGAGATGACCAAAGCTGGAATTCCCCCAAGACAAATTTTTTCATCTTTACGTCAAAAAACCCCAAATCTACCGGCCATCTCTAGAACTATATATAATGTGAAGAAAAAAATACGAAAGGAAAATTTAGGGAATCGGCCCATGATCAACGCATTATTTGAGGAGCTTGAAGAAGGTGGTTTTACCTATGATATTTCACATAATTCGGAGGAGCATATATCTCGTTTGTTTATTGCACACCCTTTGTCGATTAAACTGGTCAAAGCCTTTTCTAATATCTTTGTGATGGATTGCACCTACAAAACCAATAAATATAACATGTCACTCCTTGATATCACTGGTGTTTCATGTTTCAATACATCCTTTTATTCTGGGTTTGTTTTTTTAGAAAAAGAAGATGAAGAAAATTATGCTTGGGCATTACGTGCATTTAAGGAGATTATTGGACAAGGTAATCAACCATGTGTGATTATGTCATATAGGGAATTGACGTTAATAAATGGCATAAAAAATATTTTTTCTACAACAACAAATCTTTTATGTGTTTGGCATATTGAAAAGAACGTATTGGCAAATTGCAAGAAATATTTTGGACGTGCGAAGATTTTGATATTTTTATGTCAAGTTGGAATAATGTTGTATACTCGACGACGGAAGATCTCTTTGAGAAAAATTGGGATGAATTTGAGCCAATGTATATAGAGAAGAAAGATGCACTTGAGCACATAAAAAAAAATATGGCTTCCTTGGAAAGAAAAGTTTGTTAGTGCTTGGACCGATAAGTACTTGCATTTTGGCAATCGGTCTTCATCGAGAGCCGAAGGTGCTCATGCCAAACTTAAACAATATTTGCAAGTTTCTACAGGAGATTTGAGGGAAGTGAAAGAGAAAATTTGTCTTGCAGTCGAGCATGAATTTAATGAGATTAAAGTGAAACTCTCAAGTGAGAAACTTCAAGTTCCTCACTATTGCAATATGCCATTTTTTAGAGAGCTTCATTCTCATATTTCTCACTTTGCCTTGAAGGAGATATATAGGCAATATGATGTTGCAAAAGATGGTAATATTTATATTTGCTATTACATTTATTATTGTTTATTAACCTTTATTATTTACCCACTTTTATTAATTATTTAGTATTTTTAGGTATTATAACTTTGTGCACCGGTCACTTTATGACAACTATGGGTCTTCCATGTGCTCACAAAATAAAATATTGGCAAGGAACTACTTTTTCGTTGGATTTAATCCACCCTCATCGGAGGATTGACACGTTATCATTAAATGTACAAAATGATTTGCATGGTGAAGGCATCGATCGATTCGATGAGTTGCTTAATGAGTTGCACTCAACGTATCAAAGGTGGCCCTTAAATAAGAAAGAACATGCTCTTTCAGTGATTACAAAACTTGTGAACCAATCTGTCACCGTTTTTGAGCCCGTGATTCAACGACCAAAAGGAAGACCTCCAAAATCAAAAAAAGAAAAGAGGAATAACTTCCACAACACGAGATCCTTCAAGATTTGAATTGGTAGAGTCATCACAAAGCCACAATAAAGTGGATGATGAAAATAGCTTAATTGATTTAAATGTATATCCATTAGATACCTTTGATTTAGATGGTTCTTTTTGAATTCTGTCATTTTTTTTTTGGATAGTTTTTTGGTTGTTGGTTTTGGATGGTTGTTTGATAATTTGTTTGGCAAAAATTTTGCTAATATAAATAATCTCTTTATTTTAGAAGTTATTATTAAATATTGTTTTAGATATTATATAATACAGTTTTTTATTTGAAAAAAAAAACAGTGAAGCAATTTACGATGAGGGTTTCTAGCATATTTTTAAGTTAAACATATATTACGTCCAATAAGTATACTAATGTAGTAAAATAAATGAAACAATAAAACGAAATTTTGGAAAGAAATTATATACATGGTAGAAGAAATATATTAATTTAGTTGGAGGGAGTAAAATATAAAGTTTGATAAAATAAAGAAAAGGGTAAAATTTTCAATTAATAAAAATTTGTTGTCGATGGCCAAAAAACGTTGTGTACGGATCAGCTCCTTTAAAAGAATAATATAAAAATTGGACTTCCTCCCGCACAAGAGTAGCCAACTAATAAATTATCAAATTCCTTATCAAATGAGTAAAATCACTGGAAATCATTATCATTATGATATTGATAAACTTGAATCAATTATGAATAAACCTTTGAATTGTTTCAAGATTACCAACAAAGATTTTTATAGGCATGACTTACCAAGGATCAAGAACTAATAAATAAACATTGTTGTCAAGATAATCATGAGAGTATCAAAGTAGTAAACTCAATATCTTCTCATGACCAGTGTATCAAGAGTATGGATGTAAACGAACCGAAGGAATACGATTGGGGGCGTGTTCATGTTCATTCGTTTAAGTTAGCAGAACAAATAAACGAACAAGTTTTTTTGTTCATGTTTGTGCGTTTAACAAATTACATTGTTCATGTTTATTCATTTATGTTCGTGAACATGGTAAACAAACAAAACAAACAAACATAAATAAACAAAGATAATTGAACATATATGAACATAAAAGAAAATATAATATAGTAATGTAATCAAACACGATTAACGATATATGTAACACCCTTTTTGGATCATTTTGATCTAATTTCAAGGGTTTTCACCCTATTTAAAGCAACCTTATGCGCCCCAAACCCAACTCCTTCACCCTCAGAGCTCCTTATATCGACCCAACCCCTCTTCTTGTGAGATTGAAGTATTTTGGTGTGATTTCTAGAAGATTTTGAGAGAAGAAGGAGAGTATATCAAGAGGAGAAGAAGGAGGCCCGATATCTTGGTGATAATTCAGAGATTCATTGAGGTATAACTCAATTTCCTTCTGTTTTTATGCTTAAAGTCCCTTAGGGCACCATTAAAGTCCTTCTTGAACCATTTCCAAGCTTGATTAGGGATTAGGAGTTATAATGAGTTGATTAACCTCTAGATCTAAGCATGTTTGAGCTCCAGAAGCTCAGATCCATGGCCTTTATGGAAGTAAATTGCTTGGATGACCTAGATCTACCATTTTAGCCTTTATTAAGCCTTAAACCCCTATCCTATGCATGTGTACACGTAAAGTTGGAAACTTTACGTGTAAAACATACCCTAAGAGCCTAAATCTATGTATGGCATGAGCTGGATTCAAGCAAAATCAAGTATATAGTAATTGCATGTGAACGACTCAGCGAGTCATTCATCGGACTCGACGAGTCGAGTCGCGAGTCCCCGAGTTTTCCCTTTTTTCGTGTTTGTTGGGTGAAGTTGTAAGTCATGGGTGGACTCAGTGAGTCGGAAGTCCAAGGCAAACTTCCTACCTCAAGAACAGATTTGGCAAGTGTTCATACAACTCGGCGAGTCGAAGCATAGAGTGTTCGTCGGATGAAGATGAACTCGACGAGTTGTTCATATAACTCGGCGAGTAGGATGAAGGACTTTTGACACCAGTTAGAAGGAGAACTCGTCGAGTCAATGCCTAACTCGACAAGTAGAGACAGGGTTAAGGACAATCGAATGCGTAGGGACTCGACGAGTTGGCAAACCAACTTGGCGAGTCGGGTCAACTGGAAGTTGACTTTGACTTGGACTTTGACCTGGTCAAGGGTAAAATGGTCATTTTACCCTAAGTTCGGCTAGCAGTGTTTGATTGAACGTTTTGTGCGAATTATAGTCGGAGGACCTCGAAACAGCAGCAGCAGCAGTAGACAGTCGGTTCCCGCTCAAATCAGCAGCTACTTCGAGGTGAGTTACCTTCCAATAGCGGTGGGTCTACGGCCACAATGTCGGCCCACCAGTAGGAGTTGTATGTTAGATGATTGTCTCTGTGATATTCATCTAGGGTTGCTACTACCTGTGATATGTTTATGTGCTAGTGACAGTAGGGGAGATAGTCCCTAGATTACCGGTCGATAGGGCCGAAGGGGAGGTCATGCCCAGCCATGCTAGATAGATTATGTGATATGTGTTATGTGGTAGTAGTAGGGGTGAAATAGTCCCCAGCATCCGGTCGAGAGGACCGAAGGGGGAGACCAACACCCAGATATGCTAGTCAGTATCCGGTCGAGAGGACCGAAGGGGAGGCCAGCACCCAAATATGCTACTCAGTATCCGATCGAGAGGACCGAAGGGGTAGGTCGGGCACCCAGATATGCCTGACAATATAAGTATGTTATGTGGTTATATGGTATGTGGTACAATGGCGGAACTCACTAAGCTTCGTGCTTACCGTTTACAGTTTTGGTTTCAGGTACCTCTTCGTCGAAGGGGAAGAAGCTGGCGCGGTAGCGGCACATAATACACACACATTGTTTTTCCGCATTCATGGGATTGTTCTGGGATTCGTACTCTGACATTTTGATTGATCACATGTTTTGGTTTTCAAACATAGTATATATTATGAAATGGTTTGATCAGACAATGTTTATTTGCAAATGATTTTACCAATTATTAATTGAAAAATGAAAATTTTGGACGTGAAAAATGGGTCGTTACAAATTGGGTATGTATGTATATGTATGACAAATTGGTTATCTGAAATTGAGTTCTTTTTCCAACACTGTGATCTTAAATAGATAGCTCTACTTGTTGATTGTAAGTTTTTTGAGTTTTAACAGGTTTACTAAAATGATTGTAATTCTTTTGGATTATGATCCATCTAATAAAGATGCAATTACAGTTTCTATTTTTGAGATTGTCTTGAAAAGTAAATTGGTTGTCAAGTGCACGCTATGCCCAATATGTGCTTATCATTAATTGGTTTTTTTGTTCTTATTATTTTTGTTGGAGTAATAAGATTTTACTACAAAGTAAATCCCTTTTAGATCCTCCACAACCTTCACTCGCCCTCAAAATGCCATATGCGGATCTGGGTATCAGAAAGAACGACATTCTATGAAATTTCATAGCACCATCTCCCTTAATCTTCATTCTTAATTGTTTAAACATGTAAGGAATGGATCGAAGGCATGTTTAGGTTTGTGAATTTCACCCCTTCACTTTAATCTTCTTTCACGTAAGACTTAGTTTTGTGTAAGATACACAGAATATTTAATAATTTATCCATTTGGTGCTTTGTGTTCTTTATTTTTAGGATGATTATGCTTCTTGGTCCTCCGTCCTCCAGGATGTGGATAAACCGCTTTGTTGAAAGCACTTTCAGGAACCTAAACAAATCTCTCAAGATTTTGAACTACTTGTAAGAATTTAATAGCATTGATTTTTTCCCCAACAAACTCCCATGTATTGCTATTTCTTAATTGATATGCATTTTTATTTCAGGGAAAAACGTAGGTCTTCTTTCACTAACAAGGACTCACATATGTTTGACTTTCTAATGGTCAAAATCCTTATTTAGATATCATTGGTTCTAGATATACCTTGTATGCATGTTTGGATTTTAGCGATCTGGGTATTGGTGTAAGAAAGTGCCAAATACATGGATTCCATCTTCTTATTAGTTTCTTAAACCTTTTTTTCCACAGAATGGATTGGTCAGGTCTGGTGTAAAAGGAAGAGCTAAATACATGGTTTCTATTTATAGGTTGGTTCTATTTTCTATTTTTTTGTGCATAAGCTTTGCATTTATTACTTTTTGTTTGTTTATTTTAAAGTCATGTATTCTAATGTAGTGAAAAGTCGTCTATTTAGTTTTGAGTCTAGACTATTCCCATTTTTCAATTTATGTATCACAGACGCAGCCTGTCTGATTGAAAGAATAAGAGGAGTTGCTTGTGCTTTTCTAGATATCATCTCTCTACAACAAGGTAGATCTTTCCTATTTTTTAACTTAAACGGGTCAAAAATATATGCAAACCAGGTGTTTGTGAATATATTGTACACTATTGAAGGGTTTTGTCGATTTTTTTTCTTTTTTGAAGATCTAATTATGAAGAAGGGCAGATTTGAGAAGATGCTTTTGAAGAGGTAAGCAATTTGTTTTTATAATTTTTTTATAGCCAATTGGCTTTCCTATATTTGTTTAGTCAATTTGGTCAAAATGAGGGATTAGATCGAATGTTTCTCTTATTATGCAAAACCTCATTTTAATGGTAATCGGTTCCAAAACCTTTTGAAATCTATTGAATTATATTATCTACCGATTCACAACACTAACATTGCATGCCTAATAAGATTTAAAATGAAAATTATCAAAGAAGAAGATAAGCCAGAAGAGTCGTCGCATTGCGATTGTTCATGTTATCAATAGACCATGACTGCTTCCTGGTATTGTGCTGCCTGAAATAGGATTTTGATCTTCACATTAGAGAACCATTTAGTCACTCTTTTGATATTTATTTAGATAAATTTTTTTGTATTTGATTAATTACAAAAAAAATCTCATAAAACAATGTTTGTATGTGTGCCCTTTGCCTTTTTAACAACCATTATCCCATGTGATTTTAAATGGCACAATGTTGTTCATATATGCGATTCCACAACAAAGTGGAAATTTTTAGTTTTTAATTATTCATCAACCCCCCCCCCCCCCTCCTTTAAACTGTACAGTAATTTCTTAATACTTTTATTATACGTTTTTCTAAAAAGATGTTATACTTTCAATGTATGATCTATTTCTGAATTAACGAACAAAATATATGTGCACGGATCAATTACTACAACTCAATCATTATAATGTGCACGGTTTCACTGTTATTTGTGTTTTGAAAACTTGAAAGATAATGGTAAAACAATAAATAACTTAAATATCTAATCAAGCATCCAAATAAAGAGTTTATTCATGTATGTTTGACTATACGTTAGTTGTGAAATTGTGATCAGCTTATCATGAATTAGATGCATGAAAATTGGGTCACATACAACTTACCATAGAATTATGTATTAATTGATGTGATTTTTATTTTAGACCAAAAAGAAGCAAGAAACAAGAGGAAGATACGACTTACCAAGAAATCAGGGATTAATTAATTTTTTTTTTTGAACAAGAATAACCATGAAATAAAAAGAAGACATACAGTTGTCAAGGGAAAAAAAAAAAGAAATTTAGGAATTTAGGGAAAAAGTAATGGGATAAAAAAAACATCTTTAAAAATAAATATACATTTTTTTTCTTATTTAGCCCAAATGATGATATGTCATTATTAAATAAAAAGTGAACAATCCATTTATATTTGTCTACCAAGTGTTATCATTAAACTGAACATTCTACTATAAAAGTTCATTATCTTTGTTATAGTACAAATATTTCCATAGTTTTAAACAAAATGGTATAGAAATAAAAGTCTTTCTTAATATTTTAATTTCTAAAAAGTATTAATAATTTTAATTTAATTTTTTCATTTTCTCTAACTACAACATTTTTTACTTATCATGAAAAAAACATATTTCCAGTGAGACCACTGAAAATAAAAATTCACGTCGCGTTGAATAAAAGAGCGTTGTGCGATTAATAATGTATAGTCAATCATTTGTTATAACATACTATGTGTGAGACCCATGTATTACATGGGTTTATTTAAAAAAATAAATAAATATAAAATTTTAACAATTTGAAATTTTTGAATTTATAAGAAAAATGAGAAAAATTTTGAATTATTAAAATTAATGAGGCTTTAATGTATTGAATACATTACATATATAAACTATTTCTAATAAATATCTTACATATATATTACCTTACATATTAAATGTGAAATTTTAATTTAATAAAATGAAAAATACAATAAAATAACTAGTGGAAAATAGAAAATTTAAAAATTTTAGAAAATGACATGTGTCTAAATGAAGGAGAAGGGGACATGTGGCAAAAAAAACCTTCATTTATTATAGTAGATTTTTTTGTATTCTAATATAATTTTATTATTATTGTTTGTATGGCTTAAACATTTCACATTTTGTGCCAGCTTTACCGGTTTCTTTTTATCGGTTATTTGATGTATAATGTCACAAATAACACCGAAGTTGGATTTCATTGTCTTCGACATATACTTTTTTTTTTTTTTGAAACATAACATTTTGTAAACAAAACATATCGTCAAAATAAATTATTCGTCCCGCCGCTTTGCGCGGGTCCACCACTAGTATATATATATATATATATATATATATATATATATATATATATATATATATATATATATATATATATATATATATATATATATATATATATATATATATATGTATATCAATTTTGTCAATTCTAACTGTTGAGAAAAAAATTGATTATTTCAATTTATTACCGTTTTTAACGGTTACAAGGGACAAAAAAATATCGTTGGCCAATAAGACGAAGAGAGAGATTGCGGCAACCCTTTCCCACAATATCTCCTCCCTGCACCACCGTTCCGCAGTCCACGTTCAGTGTTCTAGTGGGTGGGAACGCCTCCCGCAAGTCGTTCAGCACACCGTCAAGCCTTATTAGCAAATGTAATAATTTCAAAAACTCTATAAAGAATTTCATAGTCGGATCTAAAAGTCTCACAACTAATCCAAAATCGTCCACTATTTCAGCTGGTGGCAAATTCCATAGATATAGAGAAGCTAGACATTATGTTAAGGACTATAAAAAGTAGTTGAGATTTCATTTATGACCATAATTTCCAAAATCAACAGTTACTAAATTTGGTCCTTACTACTCACTAGTGAAAGGATTGAAGTTATTAAGGACTCAAATAATATTAAAAGAATAATATAAAAATTGGACTTCCTCCCGCACAAGAGTAGCAAAACTAATAAATTGTCAAATTCCTTATCAAATGAGTAAAATCATTGGAAATCATTATCATTATGATATTGATAAACTTGAATCAGTTATGAATAAACCTTTGAATTGTTTCAAGATTACCAACAAAGATTTTTATAGACATGACTTACCAAGGATCAAGAACTAATAAATAAACATTGTTGTCAAGATAATCATGAGAGTATCAAAGTAGTAAACTCAATATCTTCTGATGATCAATGTATCAAGAGTATGGTTGTAAACGAACCGAAGGAACACGAACGGGGCGTGTTCATGTTCATTCATTTAAGTTAGCAGAACAAATAAACGAACAAGTTTTCTTGTTCATGTTTGTTCGTGTAACAAATTACATTGTTCATGTTTATTCATTTATGTTCGTGAATATGGTAAACAAACAAAACAAACAAACATAAATAAACAAAGATAATTGAACATATATGAACATAAAAGAAAATATAATATAGTAATGTAATCAAACACGATTAACTAACACCCTTTTTGGATCATTTTTTGATTCAGGGATCGTGGGCCGTGAATTGAATGTGAAGACTTTGGGGCTTCGAGAAAGTAAACTTTAGGCCTTATTGAAGGTTGACAAGTTTGGGTACGAGATCTTAACCTTTGAATTTTGTTTTGAGCCGAAAGGTAAAAAAGGGAAAGTCATAGGTCGGGGCCTTGCATGAAATATAGATTTTTGTTCGAGAAGTTTTTAGTGCAAGATATCTAGATAATATTGTGGGGATCATAAAAAAATGCCAAAATCGAAGTTGAAACGAAGAAGTTATAGCAGTTTAAAGGAGGAGCACGACTTGATTGCATTGCATCGATGGGAGAATTATGCATATGATAGCTTTTGACGATACTCTGATAAATGTTTTGAGCTAAATGGTTTTATCTAAAATGTTTGTGCCTGTAATTGAATAAAATACTTAAATTTTTAATTAAAAATTTTGGTCTGAATTTTGGGACGTTACACTATATGAACATAAAAAACTTATATGAACAAACATAAAAAACATAAACGAACGTTCACGAATATAACTGAACGAACAAGACCATTTTCCATATTTGTTCGTTTAACTAAATGAACGAGAATTCTTGTTCATGTTCGTTCATTTATTAAATAGATGAACTTCCCGCCGAACGGATCATGAACAGTTCGTTGAACGTTTAGTTCGTTTACAACCCTAATCAAGAGTAAGTATTAGGAATGGATCTCACCTAGTAAAAAAACAAAAACAAAAACAAAAACAAAAACAAAAACAAAACAAAACAAAAACAAAACAAACCAAAAACAAAAACAAAAACAAATTTCCTATATAAAATGGTGAAGTGCATTCAATTCTAAATATTATTCATGAGCAGCCTGATGTCTAGATTATCAAAGATGATCAGGATTATCAAAGATGATATGCCATCTGATTTAGTAAGACAGACAATTGATTCCCTTGTTTGGATTAAGAAACATTCATTTGTTGTCATAGTTACTCATAGACCGGATGTTGTAAAGACAGCCAGTTAGACTCGGAAAAAGAAATATTAGAGGGTGTTTGGCTAAGCTTATTTAAGTTCATTTTTTAACTTATTATCAGTTTCACACCGGTATAAGTTAAAAGGAGTGGTTGGATAGAAATAAATTATCAAGGTGTCATACCGGAAATAAGTCAAAATCTATAAGTAACTCCTCTATAACTTATTTGCTTATAAGTTATAAGCTATAAGTTGAAAAGTGCTTATGAAAAGTCATAAGCTTAGCTAAACACCCCCTTAATCTTCTTACTTTTCAAACTTTAAATGTAAGTGAAATCAGGCCCTCACTTCACTGTAGCAACAAACAAAAAGGTATTGCAGCACTTTTGTTGTGTGATTTTCCGGAAATAAGAACAGAAGAAGAAAGAAGTTTTGTGGGACATTTTTCTGTGTTATTCCAATCTATCAATCAATTGATTAAAAGGATATTTAAATAACATACTTTCAACTACTTATCCTAAAATGACTGCACCTACTGCCCACTAAATCTCCAGAGCCAACGTGGTGCTTAATGTGGCTAAAGTTAAGAAATCAATTTGGCAATATGAACTCCTTAGATTTAAATATTGAGCTTCACACAAGTTGATGAATCTAGGACTTTGGGTGACAAAATGAATCAACCACAGACCACACAAATAAACTTGTGTAAAGGTGTATGGAAAAAGAGGCTAATAAAAAGGTCAACATGGAAAAAAGTCATAGTAAACATATAGCCATCTACGACAGACTTAGGGTGCATTTAGTTGTTGAAAACTGTTTTCATTTTCTAAGAAAATGTTTTCTAGAAATAGAGTAAAGTTTTCATTTTTAGTTTTCAATAGAAATTTTAGAAAATATGTTTGGTTGAAACCTGTGAAGTTTTCATTTTCCATCTTAGAAATTTAAAAAACTTTAAAAATCATTTTCTAATTTACATAAAATTTGGAAAACATGACATTTTTATTTTATCGGAATATTTTTGAAAACCGAATCAACCAAACACGTTTTCTAAACTTTCATTTTCATTTGAAAATTTCCATGGAAAACTCAAAAATTTTCCACAACCAAACGCTTAGACCTCTATATGTCACTATTACTATATGCTCAAAACTAAAAAGATATAAATTCAGCTTCACCATCTAAATATAAAAGCATTCAACGCTCCTTTCAATCCAAATGTCAACCTTCAGAACAATTTTGATCAAAGTAGTGACCGAAATATAACATGTTAGTGCAATAGATTACTTGATGCATGTTGTGCATTGCCCATAACCTTTATTGCTTTTCATTCCACATAACCTTATATTGCTTGATGAGTTTCGCTTCTAGTTGTTCAAAGAAAAATATATAAGGGCCATCGCCATAACTAATTGCCATGTAAGCTCAACATCTAACTTTGTTGTTGTGATCCGATAGACTTCAAAAGTAATAAAATAGACGAATAGTTACACACACCCAAAATCAACAACTTTCAATTTTTGAACATATATTTAAACATTTTCAGATGCATCTCTTTCGGGTTCATCCGTCTTACTCTTTCCTCCTCCCGTACCACCTATCAACCTCTCCGCCGCCAATCTTTCCTCCAACGCCCGAGCACCCCTTTCCCTGCCGTCCAACAAACACTCAGTGACACTAACACTGACACTCACAATGACAGAGACAGAGACAGTGACAATGACAGTGATTTTTGGTCGTAGCCAAAAAGGTGGGACAAAGACTTGTAATCGATATTTCCTAAGTGGAAAAAGACGAAAATGCCCTTTTTGTATGAAGAGTAGAATCGTTACCTTCTCCGAGTTGCCTCGATGGGATCAGAGCCAGGCAATGTGGTGTTGCCAGGTGTATAACCGCCTCTTGCTTCATTGGATGCGTCAGATCTTCCACAAAGCATCCGATGGAATATTGAAGCGATAGGATCAATCACAGGTCTACAAAACCAACAAGTTAATTGCAATTACTTCAAAATCTTTTATTCCATAAAAATTGCAATTAATTCCATTTTGAAGATTCTTCCACAATCCACACCCCATTTGGATGCTTCAATTTACATGAGATGGTGACATGACATCACATTCGAGGGCCCACCTTGAATGAAAATAGGAGGGAGCATAAAAGGCTGTGAATTTACCTTAGGAATTCAGGGAAGAAAGTAGAAAAGGAAAATTCATCACTAGGGTCACCCTTAAATCCAGTTTCTTGTTTTCTTTGAAAGTATCTGAGGTAAATCCAACCAGTATATGTCCCAAATATCAAGATTGGAAGGTATGTTGCTGGCTCTAAGGTAAACAAACTAACAAGAATAGCTAACAATAACATCAACGATGGCAACCACTGCATAAAAAAATAAAATTAGTTTGTCACAGTAAAGGGTAGAATGGTAATTTTCTATACACTTTATACCTTTGCTTTGATTTTTAAAGGAGATAGTTCTTGATCAGGAATTATCTGTTTGACACCAACTAAGAGCCCTGAAAGTACCCCGCTGAAGCCAGAAAGAGGCGTGTAACTACCAAAAGTTTGAAAAATAATGATCAGAAAAGTTTGATGTTAATCATAATGATAATGGAATGGAATTGTTTATATTGGGAAGACTCAAAAGAACCAAAATGCAAAGGGGTACAAAAGGAATTTTGCATTGCTTACAGATAATTTTCTTGCATTGTTACATAGTACAAGGAGATTGTTGTAATGAACACACATAATGAAGTCAAGAAATTGACAATGAAAATGAACTTCATGAACTCTCTAGAGCCCCATATGGGTTCTAGAAGCTTCCCAATGAAAAGAAGACCAATTGTGCTGCTAAGAACCTGTTTAAAAAAAAAAAAAAAAAAACAATTTATTGATTTAGACATTAATAAGTAGAGTTGTGTGGATAAAATGATACATACCCCATGTACTGTTTGTTCTATGTAGCCAGCTGTTAAGAGGTTCCAACCAAAAGGAATTGTCCTGTAATTTATATGAAAAGGGATAATATTAAGTGATAATAATGAGGTTACAAATGGAAAGTAAACTTTACAACCAAATCCAAATCATCAGTTCAAATCAAGTTATGGAGAAAGATTTTATATTCTGATGAACATCATCTGCGTTTGCCACTATAATTCAGAGTAATTTGTTGAATGAAGTTCAACTGTAAAGAAGAGTTTATGGATGATCTTTAAATGACAAGTATATGTACCCCTGATTTGCAATCATCAATGGTTATGATAATTTTATGAACAACCAGTGCACATTCATGAACCAGTTGAAAATGTTTGAGGGCTTTTATAGTCAGAATCAAACAGCTGCATTTTGGGTTTCGTGTTTAAGTTAATTGATATATAGCCTGGGTCTATCCCAAACCTAAATATCAATTAAACCTTGAATGCAATTTCAAAATCGAATAGCTACATAGTTAAAAGAAATCAAGGTTACCTAGCAGGAATTAGTGCAACGTAAGTAAGGATCGAAGGGAAGATCTGAACAGCAATGTATCCACTAACAAGTACTACCGCAAGCCCTTTACATAGCCTCGTAAATCCCGTAAACAAGTTCGCACCCTGCCGCCATTCGCCAAACAAGAGTAAATTCGCGGTTTTTAGGCAAATTTTTCAACGTAATCGTCTTGAGGTAGATTGAATCATTTGAATGTACTATGGAAACAAAATAAAAAACGAGTTTTGATGAAATCTATACTGGTGCAAAGAGGGACTTACTGCCGGAGAACTCATGATCACCGGGTGGTGTAGTTATGGCTGATTCAATTTAGGGCTCAAATCAATGTTGGATTTTAGGTAATCCAACTATGAAACTGTAGAATCAGATGGTGGTCTCTCGACTGCTTTTCTGGCGGTCGGCGATCGGGAAAATGGTGCGGAGGAGTAGATCTTAGAGTCAAATGGGGTTGAGTGAGATTCAAGGGGCCAACTTATCATCAAGTTGAATTTGATGGCGAAAATTGAATATTTCCATGAAAAAAAAAGTGAAGGAAACTTCAAGTTGAAGTCTAACAAAGAAGTTTTATGTATGTTATAAGATTGAGGTTCAACTCTATGAAATAATTTAGGAGTAGTTAAGTATATATTTGTATTTAATGTTTAAAAACAATTAAGTCTAACAAAGAAAAAATATAATAATTTATTAATAATAACTAATTTTTATAAAATCTGGAAAGATAATTACTTTATTTAAAATAGGGCATTTTAGAGAAGTATTATTTATTATGGAGTATTTGATATAGATATAGTTTGGAATCCGAATTCCGACACGGTACATTCTAGACTAACATAGTCAACTCTGGAGTAGGTAGTCAAAACCATACATATAAAACTGACATTCCGAACACCAAAAAACTAGGTTTTCCTTCCTATATAATATGTGGTATTCCATTTAGTTATTTACTTACAACCAGAATCCGTAATTCTCTATTATAATTTTTTTAATATGAGTTTCTCAGACAGCAACCATGAAGAAAGCTTTATCAACTTGCATATTTACCTACACAACTTTAGGTAGACGAACCTTTATAGTTACAAAAACATAAAAAATGATGTGAATCGTTTCCAACTCACTTTGTGACTATTAGATGTGTGGTCAAATAATTTTATTCCAAGTTTTAATTGTTTATTTAAAATTTATATTTTTTTATAAATAATTGTTTTGTTTTCCCAAAAAAAATGCAACTATATGCATTCGTAGGTTGTTTCTTATCTATCATCTTTATAGGTAATGTCCTTCTAAGATGGGAGTACCAATAGATAATGTTCATAGTGGTTATTAAAAACAACCAGACCATACCCATAGCATTCTGCCTTGGCGTGGCAAATCATGTCGAATCTTGAACCTGGTTCATGATGAGGTTGAAGGAATCTCCCAAGGATGCTAAGAAAGTATCGCCCATAACCAATATTGATGATGTCATAACTGCTTCCTAGTTCATGTATTCCTTGATTGTTATCATTGATATTGTTTTAAGAGTGTGGCATGCATGCAAATCATATATTATGTTTGATTTTCAAAAAACATTATTCCAGTTAACCCTTAATGCATGTGAGGTGCTTGCCAACATCGATTATGCAAAATAGGCAATATCATATTCTTCTTAACATCTATTGGAATGTACTCATCATTGTTATTCCAGAATTTCTGATCATGTTATGTCTTAATAAAAACAATGTATCGAAATGGGGTAAATAAAAGGGCATATATGGTAGGAATGTAAAAAATGAATATTGTTCAAAATAAGTGAAAAGCATTTGTGAAGATTGTGAGTATTTAGGACTTGTGAATTACTTAGGCAAAAATTAGACACAAATACATGCATTGAGGCTAGACGCGATTAGTGAGTTCAAAATGGGTTGTTTTGTATGATATTGGTAGACAATGTTTTAATGTGATGTATTGAAATAAGTTTTGCTTTGGGACAATCAAAAGAAAGTGTGAGATATTTTGACATTGTTATATATATATATATATATATATATATATATATATATATATATATATATATGCATTATTTCAATACATTTAAGCTTTGTTTTGGTTTATTAAAAAGATATTTGGTACTTATAAAATGTAAATTTTATTTTGTAGCTAAAGAATGATATTCTCATGAAAAGGCACTAAAATTGGACAAAGTTGGGAACTTGGAGGTTGGAGCATGTATAAAGAAGTAACAAGAGAAGTAAAACGTGCATTTTGTGAATGTCACGTCGTGGTCACTATATTCCTACGATGTGGTGGCTTAGAAGATTCTCGATAAGTTGCATGAAGTCATGAAGCCCACTGATCATAAGTAATTCCCATGATGTGGTGATCGGCCACGTCGTGGAAGTTGTAATATGGAAAGTATTAATTGCGACTTTTAGCTGAAAATCAGTTCGTTCGCATACTAAATCGTTTCCACCTCCCCCAAACTTTGATTACCACTGTTATTTTCTTTTGATTTTCATTTCTATTTTATTTTTGGAGCTTCCTCATTCCTCTCAAGCTCGATTAACCCCGAGTCTTTGACCACTTTGCGGCAGAAACCGGTATCGATTAAAGCACACTACAAGGGTGAGTTTAAGGCCCTATTTTCAAACTCTTCCTCAAATTTAAGGAGGAATACATGCTTAATTAGTTAGTTATTATTAAAATTATCGTTATGATATTTTTATACAAAACATAATTATAGTAGATCGTTACTTTGCTCATTTTAATTGATAATAGTTAAATATTATGTTGTTACTCTGCTCGTTTTAAAATAGATAATAGATAAATATTACGTCGTTACTCTGCTAATTTAAAATGGAGAATAAAGATAAATATTATGTCGTTACTCTACCCTGGATAATATTGTAACACTTGAATCCTGGTAAATTTCTCTTTTGCCATTGTATTATTTAATTAATCCATTTTAGTCCTTGTGTTATACGCGGGGCGTACCACATGGTACGCTTGGCGTACAAGCTGTTAAGCGAGTATGCGGAGCGTAGCACATGGTACGCTTAGCGTACTCATGTGAGGCAGGATCGGGACTCCGGACACGTACATTGGGCTTACGTGTATGTATGCGGGGCATACGTGTCATTTAGAAATCCTAATTCTCAGAGTTGTACATTATATAAACATCATTATGGACCATGAAACCCTTATTTCTCAGCATCCTCTGTTCTCCTAACCCTATACTCAAAACCCTAAGCCTCTTGTAACACCCCGTTTTAAATAGAATAATTAAATGGTTAGGGGGTGTTGGTTTTAGGAAGCTAAATGGCAAGAATTGAATCTCCAGGGGTTAAAGTGTAATTTCGGGATTTATTATGCAAAGGATTTTGAAGACAAGGGTTGTTTGGTAAATGTTGGGCTTAGATTGAAAAGATTTATAGGTGCAGGGGGTTAAAAAGTAAATTATGGATCTAACATGAAAGGATTTTAAAAAGGCGGGGTCTAATTGGTAAAATTGGGATTTGTTTTGAAAAGAATATGGCAAGGAGGGACCTTTTGTGTTGTTATGGGAAAAGCTGGTGGGAACCGGGTATATAGCCTCTCCACCCGTCACCTTCTAAACACTAACCCTAAATGCTCTAAACTTCAGCCGCCACTTCTCCATTTCCCTTCGCCAGCCGCCGCCATCTGTAGCATCGTCGGACGTCGGGTGTCGCCGAGAGGAACCATCGAGACCATTGTTGCATCGCAGAGGACCAATTGAAGGTGTTGGGTCGAGTGCCACTACCACCATACGGCCGTTACATAGAGTTTTTGCTGCCGCCACCTCCGTTTATACGATCTCCGACGACTCCTTATGACTCAAGCGACGGGCCTGAAGGGCGGTACTGCTGCTGTTGTTGCGTTATCCTTCTTCCGTGTCTTCTTCCTCTCTTCTGTCTTTTCTTCATTTTTCTGTTGCTGCTCAATCGCCAATGTAGCCATCCCGGGCGGCTGTTACGGCTGGGTTCTTTCCGACTGCCTGGTGCCACCACGTGAGTGGTTGAGATCAGAGTGTATTCAGTGTCAAGCTTCCGGAGATTAGGTTCTGTGGACGTGTGATTGCTATCGGGGACTCAAGAAAGCTCGCCACCACCATGAGGTAGTGGTTGTCATTGCAAACCGCCAATGCTGTCGTTGCCATACGCCACCAGGTGGGTGGGTAGACTCCTTCTTCAAACAAAAACCTTGTGTGTGCGTGTGTTCATTATGGTTATTGACAAAAGAATCTTATATGTCAAGGAGTCAGTGGGAGTCTTAATGGTCTTGAAAGGTTTCAAGAACAAATCAAATAAACCTTATCAATCATCGCTAGCACACGAGTTGAGGTTTACAACCTATCGTGTTGACATTATTTTGTTTCTGTGTTATTTCAGTTGAGTTAATTATGCATGTGAGTTCTATGAGTTCTCATTTTGAACGCATAAATGACAAAGCACCTTAATCGATGAAAGGTACATTGATAGGAAAAGGTGAGATGCTTAACTACTTGGAAGACGTGGTGGGCAGCTGTGCTAACATAAAGGCAAGAAATCAAGATTGAGAAAGTTCGGTCCATATGAGTTTGAATTTGTCGTAAACTTTGGTTTTAACAAATTCACATGGATAGGAACACATACACTGCTCAAATCTAAGTGTCATAAGATTTCCTCCTTCATGAAAATGATTGTGAGGAAATGCTTTCACTAAGAAAGATTTTAAGAAGATAGTGATTGTAAAATTGCATTCTCGAATTCAATTATGGTTACGGTATCCCTTTCCATAATTTGAATTGTGAGGTTTGGCAATTAGTCTTAAGTGTTTAGACACACATATGAACTACTGAAGGCAAAGGTGTATAAGTTCAAAAAACCTTGATAAAAGATTATCAAAGCATTAAGTATTAAAAACATGAACTTAAAAAATTCAATAAGTATTGATTTTTTGAAAGTCAAGATGTTTATGAATACATGTCGAAGCTAGTGGGAGCATAAGTTTTATAATAATCATCATGATAGTGGGAGCATAAATGTTATGATTGTATGATTATTAAGGCACGTATTGCAAAGTTGGCAATATTAATTATAGAAAACAAGAGTCATACTCTGCAAAGTTGTAAGAGTTGAAAGGTTGTTTTGCTATAATTAAGGGAGAGAATATTATGCTTCATTTCAAATCTAAAGGATTAGGTTGAGAAATGTTAATAAACTTAGTCAAGGGTACATAGTGTGTTCTTAAAATTTCGATTATGATTACGGCATTCCTCTTCACAATTCGAATTTTGAGAACATAGAAAATAAAACATTATGCATTGTGTCCCATACGCTTCGGGTATAGGACCGATTGCAAATGCTTTAATGTTTGACCATTCTAAAATTTTCCAAATGTCTAGCGCATTTAGAGGGAAAAGGGACTAGAGTCGGTTTTGACTAAAATAATTAAACAACTATCAAAGGACAATTCAAAGCTCGACGAGAATTGGTCGCTTGTGAGTAGTTGGAAGTATAGTATTGGAAATTATGGAAATGTTTCCATATTGGATGGATCATATCGACATCATTACAAATAGAAAAGATTCTATTAAGAATAAGTTGTCATGAGGAAAATATGGAAGCGTGTTCATATTAGGAAGTAAATATTGAAAATCTATGTCTAGATTAGAAACTTTTATGCAAAAGGATGTTCAAAGGAATGTACTTTGAGAGAGAGACATCATATCTAAGGAATTGTCTTGTAACAATCTCCGATAGAGGACTTTGTAATATCATTGGCAATAGTCTTTGTGACTTTGGTGCAGTGACATTACGAAAGGATCGTTGCATAAAGTGTTAGAATCTAGCATATTCTATACGTAACAAGAATTTGATATTCTTACACTTATGAAAAAGGATTTGGAGTTGTAAAATGAGAATGATTGGAAATGTGTTCAATTTGTCTATTTCACAAAAGTAAGAACCATAGGTAAACATTGTGTGCATGCTAGGAGCATGGGACAAGTGTAATAATTCAAGTAAGAAGTTGATTACCCGAAACAACAAATAATGAGTAATCAATATGGTGATAAATAAAAGGCGTTTTATTTATACTCAAAGGTTTGAGGCCATATGGGATTAGTATTATTCTTGTGTTTTACATTTGCATGTTTTGACTTCCAGAATAATTTAGTTTATTAAGAATAATCGAATTATTCGAATGGGCCACAGTCATTCATATGTTGGAAGTAGATATGAATGAAGACTGTCATGAATTGGTGTGTGGATTGTCTAAAGAGCATTAGACATAAGCAAATGTTTGCTGCAACATTCATGAGTGCTTATGAATATGATTTGAGCATTGGATTAAACCCACACTCACTTGGATCACTCCATGAATTGTATCACGAGTGATTGGTGAGACGATAATATCTTATATTCTTGAAACCGAGATGTGTGAGTTGTATCTTGCGAATCATTTGCACATTGATAATATGTAAACGCACTAGTAACTTGGTGTTATAAAACATATTGTTGTGTGTGATTTGGTTAGTGAGTGCAAGCGAGCATTGTATCAAAGTTTATCCATTCCTTTTATTCAAAGTAGGATAAAAGCGATATCTTTGGGCCCCTCGATGGTTTAGTGATGACAAACGTAAATGCTCGGCCGGGCTAGGGCTAATTTGATTTGTTCAATTAGTCAGTCGTCATAAATTAGAAATCGAGAAGTAGTACAAAGAGAATGATTTGAAATCATGTCTCATATGATATCTAGAATGGAGGAATATATGATCCCTTATCTAAAGGACACGCGTATTTGATATGATCAGAGTTGACAGCGGCTTTGGAAAGCTACGATTGCGGATCGGGATCCGAAGTCATACGCATAATAGTTATTAGACTTATCCAAGTGGGAGACTGTTGGATTAGTGTCTAAGTCCATAACTATTTTGGTATGTACTTGACCCGATGGTGCATGGTCCTTTTGGGTTGCCTTCACCAAAGCAACTTGATTGGAGAAATAAATAAAGAGAGAGAGGTTATTATGATTTATTAATATGTTATAAGAATAATATATTAAAGGAGAAATCATATTTGTTTAATTAATATTGGTCAATAATTAATTAAGAATTAATTTTGTGATCAAGTGTAATTAATTAAACTAGAGGGGCTAAATTGTAATTATGTGATAGTTGCAAAATAGGGCAATGGTTATCCTTGTTAAAGGATGGACGAATTCAAGGATAAGGATATCCTTAAAATCGTCCAAGGTCCATGAGATAGGGGTTTTCTAAGACTTATCTTATGGTTACTTGGTGGGCAAGTAACTAGATAAGGATAAGGACTGAAACCCTAATCCCAACCCTATATAAAGACCCCTAAGGCCTTAGAATTCGTGTACTTGATCCCTAGAGCATCTAAGGATGAATTCCTACCTCTCTCCTCTCTCTTTATACCTTCTCCACTTGCTTATGGTGTTTGTAAGCCATTAGAGGAGTGACACTTGTGACTCTAAGCCTTCCAAAGTCAATTCAAGGAGGAATTTGATTGTTATTGCTATATAACAATCAAGGTATTTCTTAAACCCATTTATATGTTAATATTGATTTCCATATGCTAGAATTAGGGTTTATAGTCTTGGATTCAAAGCACGTACAATAGAGAAACATAGATCCAAGCATTAGGGTTTGTATGAGCACATAGGATGTCTTATGACCAAAACCCATCAGCTGCCGCCTCCGACCGCCATGTCGGGTGGTAGTGTGCCTGCCTTGTTGTGTTTGACTCATTTGGGGGATGCTTGGTCAAAATGGGCCCAAAGAATCCCTAATGGGCCCAAGGAAACCCTAATTGACCTAATAAAACCCTAATGGCCCAATAAGGCCCAAAGTGACCTAGAAGCCCAACCAATTGACTAATGGGCTAGTATTGGGTAGGAAACCCTAATTAGGGTTTGGAAAACCCTAATGGCATAAAACCCTAATTTTTTAGAATTAATCGGGACACATAATAATTATTTAATAAACTCAAAATATTAATTAATGATCAATTGCAAATTAACCTAAAGCAATATTGGACTTAATGAATTAAGTCCTTAGTGGATTAAGTCCTTAATGGGTTAAGTAGGAACACTTAGCCCTAATCGTCGTTCATGTGAAAACCCTAATTTTGGGATTATGGGCTTGGACTTATTGGGGCCCACTTTTAGGCCATTGGAATGGAATTGTATATTAAGCTCAATCACACCATATGACTGATTTAGTAAAGTGAGGGACTTAATGGATTAAGTCCTTAATGGGTTAAGTGAGAAACACTTAACCCTAATTGTCATTTTATGTGAAACCCTAATTTCACTTGGACCTTGAGTTGGGCCATCCTATTGGGCTTTGGCAACTGGATTATTGATAGGCTATCCAAGAACAAGTTAATGAGATCTAGTGGTTTGGTACCACTCAAGGAGCTTAGAGTTGCCACTCGTTGTGTTTCTATGGTCCTAGATTCATAAAGTTGACACCTTTAGGGCTTAGAATCCCCCGTGCATGATTTTGAGTTAATTTAATGGAAGTAGATTGCTAAATTTTGAAGTTGGGACTTTTTGGGGCATGCAAAGTCACCAAGTCAGTGGCTTTATGGTTCTAGACACTTTTTGGGACTCATATCTATGGTTTAGATCTTTGGACTTAAGCATTTAGAGATTAATAGAAAGTTGGCTTAATGGATGAGTATGTTGGGCATACAAGTCAGTATGTGCAGCGTACAAGCCAAGCAGTGAGTACGCTTAGCGTACAACTGAATATGTGGTGGCTTCGCAATTTTTGGGCTTCGGTTGGGTCATTCCTTTGGACCTTAGTGGGCCATCTAAAATCAAGCATTGGGCTAAGATTTTGGACTAGAGAAAATTATTGGGCCTTAGGGTAAGGTCCATATAGGGTTTGGGCCCAATTTGGAAAATTGGATCATAAGTGGACCTTGGAGTATCATTTGGTCTTTGGCCTTTTGGTTTGTGAGTTTGGGCCTTAGTATTGGTTCAAACTAGGCCAGGGGTAAAATGATCATTTTACCCTAAGTATGGATTATTAAATATAGATTGAAACCCAAGTGTTAATTGGGTGCTATTTTGTATTGTTAGCTCGGGGATTCGTCAGGACAACATCTAGGGATTTTAGTGAGTTTCAGCAGCGAGGTGAGTTTCCTCACCATGTATAGCAGGTCGAAGGAACCAATGTGACCCATAATTTGATATGCTAGAATACTCATTGTTTGTGTGACATTTGTATGTGTATGTGCTTGTATACTTACTAGGTGAGGCCTGATGATTATCTTGTATGCTATTATTTGATATGATTTGTATGTGGGCGGGGCCCGTTATGCGAGTTAGGGTGGGCCTATTATACTCATTGAGCGGGGACCATTATGCAAGTTAGGTCGAGGCCCGTTATACTCTTTGCGTGGGCTCGCTATGTGTTTTATGTTTGGTATGTGGTATCTTGGGGAACTCACTAATCTTTGTGCTTACGGTTTTCAATTTATGTTTCAAGGACTTCCGATTCCAAAGGGAAGAACTCGGGATGACTGCATCGCACACCACATGGTTTCCAACTTTGAGATATTACTCTGATTAATATGATGTTTAATACATTTATTTTCCTTTGGGATGTATGTATAATGTTTTGGAATACTGTTTTATTAAATTAAAAATGAAAATCTTGGATTGTATTTTTAGGACGTTACAAATATGCTCAAATGTTATGCTATCAAATTTTAAGGAACTTTATGCATGATCGAACCTTAGTCTAGTAAATTTCTTTTATGGTTCGAGACACACTCAATAAAAAAGCTATACAGTAGTTATATATGGTAAAAGCTCTAATTACAAAACCATATGGTAGTTATATACTGTCAATACTCTAATTATAAAACTTAAATACAAACATACAAACATACTAACATATTAAGATATAACACATACATTCACTACTGTCAGGGAGGCACACTACCAATACTATCTGGGAGGCACATTCATTCACTACTACCTAGGAAGCACAAATGGTTTTGACTTGGACGTAACTTTATGAAAATGAGTGTTTATTCTATTTTAAAAATGAAAAATACATTTTGGAAATTAGGAAGTTACACAATTGTTATTCCTATTTTGTTTAATTTGACTATTTTTTAACTTATAAACCTATAGTAGAGTTGTTTTATTTGGTTTAACCGATAATTAAACTGAATTAACTAAAACCAAATAACTCAAAATCGATTAAACTAAATCTTATTTAGTTTAGTTATGGTTAATTCAGATATGTTAAAAAATCGATTTAACCGAAAACTAGTTTAACCAGCCGATTAACACACCTACTACTAAGTACACCCTTATGAAGTTGTATATGTCCAAACCCCCTGCCCCATCTTCTTGTTGAAAGTAAGGTAGATGCAGAAGATGGAGGTCTCCAAGCATGAGGGGAAGTTATCTACTTACTCAGACTGTCCCTATTCATGATCTTTTATGGTTGGCTCACCAAAAAAATTAATAAAAAAAAAAAAAAAAATTCTGTGAGCTAGGCTGCCGCAATGAGCCGCTTCAACAAAAGGATCGTGCCTTTTTATTTCTTCATATTGTCAAGTGTCCTCTTTAAATAGATGGATTAAACTATTTTTTAGATTTAAATTTAAATTAAAAACTAATTAATAAATAACTAGTTTTAGTTTTATATTTGGTAAAAAAATCAAATAAAACATACGGAAATATGTAATTTCTGTAAAATAAAACCAATATTTATATAATATCGGTGGAGTTGAGAGCTAATCAGAAACTAGCAAAACGATCCTTATCCCACTTTTCATTCAAAAAACATTATGCCCTCTTACACATACATCCCCTGATCCACATGTAGGGGGACGTATTGAAACGTGTTCAGCACGTGTTAAGACAAAGGTGCGCCGTATTTAGGGCAAACGTACGAGAATCTGTAATTTTGTCTTTTCTTTTCTATGGGATATGAATGAAACTGCCTCCTTCTTCACTTCTTCACTTCTTCTCCTTCATTTCTCCTCTTCTCTTCTTTATTCGCTTCCTAATCTTCTTCAATACCTAATTCTAACTTCTCAAATCTCAATTCAACCCTTAATCACCCTGCGCAAGTGTTGCTTCCACCGTGGCTCTGCCATTTTCGACCATATCTCCAATCCAGTGTTCATGTTCCCCGGTTCCCCCGTAGGTATCTTTGTTTCTATTTCGATATACAGTTTTTTCTCTTTAATTTCAACTCTATCGAATAATTATCATTCGCTCCGAAGCACTTTTGCATATGATCTTGTTTATGAACGAATCTGTTAGTTTTAGGAATTCCTTATGATTCTATTTATATACCTTTCATCTCCATGTTTGCTTATGTTTGTTATTGCTTTCTGAAATTTTGTACTCAAGCATATCATCTCTTTGTATCTTATAACACAGATTTTTCAATCACCTGAAAGGAATTGGTAGTCGTTGAACAAAATCATTAAAGGGATCGAGATTAGCAACACTATAAGGTATAATCCAATATGTCAGAAAGTGAGATACAAAATGCACATTTACCCAATGAGATTATAAAGGAAATCCTTTCTCGACTCCCTGTGAAATCCTTATTACAATTCAGATGCGTATCAAAACATTGGAAATTTGAAATCGCAAATACCGATATTATCAAATCACACCTTAAACACGCATTATCTTCATCAACCCAACACCGAATCCTCATTCCATCTTCCCCTCTTCTATCGTTAAGCTATAACCCATCACCAAACAACATCTATGAATCAACAGAAATTCATTGTCCATTTTTGAACCCAAGAACTCACACCAAGATTATGGGTTCATGCAATGGTTTGGTATGTTTAATGGATGACACAAGAGACATGATAATCTACAACCCATCAACCAGAAGACATTTCAAGCCCTTTCAATTAGCTCAACAAGCTCTTTATTTCTCAAACCGGGTTGAATTTGTATACGGATTCGGGTGTGGGTCTGGGTCGAACCCGAATGACATGAGAATGATTAGATTTCCTCGATTTGCACGTGACTTTAAATACAATAAATTTATGGAACACGATAAAATTACTACTTCTAGTTCTTCCTATGATTTTATTGATACAGTTGGGACTTTTTTAAATGGTGTTCTTCATTGGTTAGCGCATCGAAGTGGCAATAATGATGATCATAGATTAATAGCTTCATTCAATGTATCTGAAGAGACATTTTTGGACATTTGTTTGCCAAATCAAGATTCAAGACTTCCGTGTTATGTTTTGGGTGTTTTACATGGATGTCTTTCTGCGCTTTGTAATGCTATTTGTTATACAGAAGTTGAGGTATGGTTGATGGAGGAATATGGGGTGGTTGACTCTTGGAAAATATTCGTTAAAATTCCACTTTATACTGGGATTGAGAACATTTCGTATATGAGGCATTTGAGGTCCTTAAATGATGATGAAATTCTTCTTGAGATTAATTTGCAATCGTTTGTGATTTATGATGCTAAGAAGAAGATGTTTAGGCATGTCACGAGTGCTAAAGAATTGATTTTGTTTGGAGATGCTGTGGTTTATGTGGAGACTTTGCTTTCACCTGAAGTCTTGTGTGTGATGCATTAGTTTTTAAAGAATATAATAATGTTTCATATAGGGTGCTATTAAATTTTTATCCATCTTTTTTTATGGGTCTTGATATTTATATGAAACCCACTTTCTATTTTTTTATTATAGAATCGTAGTTTCATATATACTCCATTGTATTTCCATATGTGTTGTATTTTGAAAAATCTATGAGTTATAATAAATGGCAACTGCTTCCTCTTGATTTGTTGAAATACTATAAAAATATCTCAACTTTTGATTTTAAAAGAAAGGAAGATGTTCTTATTCAAAAATGATAAAGCATCGGTATTGGGATATATTGTTTTGAAAAAACTCCTCAAAGTTTATAACAATGAAATTGCTTTGTGCTTAAATAAATTTATTATTAGGTTCCATTAGATATAATATTAAAACTAGGGAAGAATCCCCCGTTTCGGGGTTAGTTACACAATTGATGTTACATTTTGTCCAAAAAAAAAAGTCATTCATCACCCTTGTATCTTTTGGGATTCTTCTTGTATCTTTTGGGTAAATTTTCAGTTAAATTACTAAAGAATTTCATGGTGTTTAATAAAACTTAACACCAATTATTTGCGTTTACACATTACATTTCTTCTTGTAAAATTAATCTCTAACAATACTCATTATACAAAGTATTCCACAATCTGAAAAAAAAAAAAAAGAAAAAAAAGAAAAAAAAACACTTTTAATACATGAAACTGATGAAAACTTTCCAGTTTTTCATATTACTCTTTGTTTGAGTTTTTTTACTGCTTTAGATATATAGTTGTAAAAATGTGTCATATTAGAGATCAAGGGCAAAATGGTAATATTGATACCGCTATAAAAGGTTTTGTCTACCGATTTAGGCACAATATGTAACCTGTTAAACATTTTTGAATTTGAAATTAGTTCATAAAAACAATTACATATAGATATAGTGTTTAATGAAAGGACAGTTGAGATTCTAGTTGAGATTCTGTAATCAATTGTCGAGAATAACGAAGAAATAATAATAATAATAATAATAATAATAATAATAATAATGTTGAAAATGAGAAATGTTAAATGTATGAAATGTAATCAATACATGGAGATTTTGGCTTTGGTGCTCTCAAATAGTTGTTCTGCAATAACAGCTCCATTTCATGTGACATCCCCAATTTTACGGTCAGAAAAGACCGATTTATTTATGTTTTGTTTTTATAAAATCAGAGTAATCTTTTTTAAGGAAACGATTGCGAAATTTGTTCCCAAAACAAGATATGATAATAACTTATCAAATCATTTCTCAAAGAGAATGTATTTTATTTAATAATAAAACCTTGGGATGTCATGTTCCGATACAGACCAAAAACATAAACAATACAAAATAGACCTTACAACAATTATTTATAACTACTGATTTATAATCCAAAATCTCTCGTCAAGTCCATCAACTTATACCCTTGTGTCATTACCTGTAATGCAAAGAAAACTGAGTGGGTCAGGCTTGGGAGTCTGGTGAGCATATAGGGTTTTCAACCCATAATAATACATTTATTATATTCAATTATCAAACAATCAACCCAAAGACCCATCCCCATTATCCTCTTTATTTCTTAAGGTTTTACCCTAAGAATCAACTATCCTTTATCCATTCGTTCCTAAGGATTTACCTAAGGAATCGGCACGAAGTCCATTGCTGCCAAAGTTTATCTATCAGGTACTAAATTCATAGCTATCAGGCGCTAACTCCATAGTCACCAAGGTTCACTCAACAAGCGCTAACTCCATAGTCGTCAAGGTTTACTCAACATGCGCTAACTCCATAGTCGCCAAAGTTTATACAATAGGCGCTAACTCCATAGTCACCAAGGTTTATACAATAGGCGCTAACTCCATAGTCACCAAAGTTTATACAATAGGTGCTACGTCTCATAGTTGCCACAATTTCATCTACCCATGTTCTACCCAACATATTTTGTAGATATAATATACATATATAATTTGAATCATTTAACACCCGTATAAAAACATCAATTCCAAGCTCATCTCAAATAGACAAATAATACATAACACATAACACGTATTTCATAGCCAATACTTTATATTTATGTGTTAGAAGAAAGTAACCACACACTCACTTGATTAGACGATGCTCGGACAGCACTACGGCTTGTAAAAGTAGTATTCTTCGGTAGATCTGGAAGATCTTCGCAAAAAAATCGGGCTTCTTGCGGGCAGAGCTTTGGCTCGGGAATTTCACTTCTCGGGATCTTCGGGCTTCGGGACTTGCTTCGGGTCTTGGGGTTGATACCGGGGCTTCGGGGGTATTTCTTTACACGTAAATCGATGCAATACAAGTGAGAGATGAGAGAATGAGCAACCAAACTCGGCTAGCCCTTCAAATCTATTTATAGGGCAAAATTTGCCCTTGCCACGTCGTGGCACCTTTTTCCACGTCGTGGGCTTGGTCGTCACTGCATGCGTCATCGCAAGTTGCGTCTGGGGGACTCCAGGAGGTGTCAGAAGACTTGCAACGCTGTGGCACTGCTTGCCACGTCGTGGTATCTGACAGTTTTGGGGTTTTGCGCCCCGAACTTCAGAAATTCATAACTTTCGTATACGAACTCCGTTTTCGACGTTTTTTATATCGACGCGTAAGTGAGATTATGACCTACAACTCCCGTTTAGACTCCATTGGCTAATTCTGACTTTATTTTTAATATATTATAAATATATTACTTATATATTATTTTTAGTAGGCCGGGACAGGAAAACTCCGTTATAAATTCATAACTTCTTCATCCGACGTCCGTTTTCGCCTATCTTTTTATCGTTTCACTACTATTAACGAGATCTTTGATTCTCGTTTAGATTGTTTCGGCTAAAAACCGCTCGATCTCAAATCGAGTATTCGAGCTGCATACTGCTAAGTCGAAACTTCAGAAAATCATAACTTCCTCATACGAAGTCAGATTTGGAAGTTCTTTTTATGCACGCTCTCGGTTTAACGAACTCTTCAACTCTCATTTAGATTACTAAGGCTAGATATCGTTCTATCTTAAATTCGTATTTTACATCATTCGGCGTCGTGCCGGTTCTGTCGCGAAACTTCGACAGATCATAACTTCTTCGTTATAACTCGGATTTCGGCATTCTTTATATGTACGGAATCCTTGTAACATATACTATAACTTAGTTAAGATTAATCCTTCTAAATATTCTTCCATTAAAAAGTCATTTTTGATGCTTATCGTCTCTAAATTGATTAGCCCGGATCTACGGGCGTTACATTTCCATCTGCTTTTTTAATCTCCAGATGAGCCTTTTCATAAAATCCAATACCTCTTAGTGCATCTGTAATGAAATCATCAAACTCAATTGCAATTGTTGCTTCCGCTTTTGCCCCATAAACCAACCTCTGCATTAACACAAATAAACTAAATAATCAATCTTTTTTGGATTAGAGGGGTAAAATGGTCATTTACACTCTTTGTTCATGCAGAACGTAAAAGATTGTTACAAAAGGGACAGATTTGTTTATAGTGTCGTAACTTTACTCTCATTTTTAGGTAAAAGGGTAAAGATGTCATTTAGATTAGAGACGAAACTGCGCCTTCATTCTTAGCCGTGAGGGAGTTGAAAGCACATCATTGACTACCATAGGCTCGCCTTTTGACCAATGCAATTAGGGGCGTATCATTTACAACAACATAGAAGTCAAGGAAATTAGAAAAATGAATCGGTGTTCCTTCAAAGTAATAACAAAATTCACCCAAAAATAACCCTAAATAGAACGACAACAAAACCCAAACAGACCTCTAAATCGTATAATTATAACAATCTGCCTCATATTCCTTTAGCTGATGGAGCTCTGAATTCTTATATGGTATGCAGTTCAACAAATCTTCTCTAAAGTAGGAGGCTTGTTCACATAGAAAAAAAGGTCAGATTTATTGTTAAGAAAATATAATTACTTTCATGGTAAAACATTTTTTTGTGATAAATAACTCCAAAATATAACAAAATACAAATACTAACCACACATTCTTGAACGCATTTTGAGAACTTTTTATTTCTCTCAACAGAAGTACCATTTGATATTGGTAAGCTTGTAGGATCAATACCAGATCCTTGAAAGAATCTCAAATTTCTTGCATGAGACTTCAATGGTGATGGGGTTACATCTGCCACAAACACCGAAAAAACACCAAACTGCAAACTAAAATACCAATTAAAATTACATAAATACCATTGCTTTATCAAAATTTCCAATACCTTATGTGTTAAGGGCATGTTTTCAAATCTAATCAGATTGATGGCTTGCATTGATGGCACCAACAATCGGATTGAACAAAATGGTACCGATGCAATACTTTCACCTTCGTTCTCTGGAATCCATTAATTCTTTTAAATACTCTTATTACAGCATCCATGACAGGTGAGAGAGGTGCCTCTGTTTCTTCTTTGCCAGAGATTAAGACCTGATGAGGTAACCACAAGTATTATGGCTAACTACGTTTATATCTCGCATACAGAAAGTAAAACTTGCATGATTATGAACCCTAAATTAGTGTAGAGCTTCTCGAATTCAATAGAGGTGAAAGAACGCTTGAATTAAATGAAAAGATTCGAGATTTACAGGTTGAAACTGAAGAGAAGAATTTGGAAACAACTTACAATGTGGTCAGGGGTACCAACAGGAGCGTCGAGTACGCGGATTCGAGCTTTGGTGGCTTCGCACATCTTTTTGATTATATCTCCTTTCCGTTTAATTATACTCCCAACCTTGAGCACCGGCATAAGCAATTCTTGTATCAATTGTCTTTCCTGTTGCTGCCACCTGAAGGTCAATAATCCTCTTATACATACACATATACACTGAAAAATAGTCCGTTTAAACGGCAAGAGGTTTCTGAGACAAAAGAACAAAAAGAAAGTAAAGAAATAGGTAGACGAAGAACAAAATCGAAAATTACCTCAAATATGAAACTTTACAAACTTCAACATGTGGGTTCCAAAATAAAATTCATCGTTTAGGAAGATGCTTCAGGTAACCAATATTACCGGCGAGGGTTTCAGTGCGTCGAAATCCATCATCGTCAAGTGGTTGTTATGGGGTAAACAGAAATCGATCGGTGTAGCTGACGGGTTTTTGGGAAATCGGTGAGATGTAGAGAAAGAGAGGGTGTGACGGTGGTTCATACGGTAATGGGAGGAAGTGGAGATCGCTGCTTTAGATAGAGAGAGAAGACGATGCGAAAAACTTAAAAAATGAATGAATAGAAAGAAGAGGGAACGACTGGAAGGGGTTGGAGACGGTGGTGGTGTGCTAATGAGAAAGCAGTGGAGAAAATTGATCGGAAGAGAAGGAGGGCCAGCCGATTTGAAGAGTTGCCTCTAGAGAGTCGGATAAAATGGGAGAATAGAAACGATAAGCGTCGTCGACACTAACCATTTTTCTATTGGTTTACACCGGTGGTGAAGGACACGTAGTAGAATCAAAGGCGGTTACCAAAACAAATAAGCAAAAATAGATAGAAAAAGAAAAAAAAATGGTCCAATAGGAAGAGAGTACTGTGCATTATGTAGTTGTAAATTAATATATATATATATATATATATATATATATATATATATATATATATATATATATATATATATATATATATATATATCTTTACTATCTTATAAAAGAAATCTCACTATTTCTAAAAATAAATTGAATATAATAGGGAAATCTCCAATAAAGTCCTAAAATTTTAACCCGGTTTATGTTTTAGTCCTAAACTAATTTTTGTTTACGAAAAAGTCCCAAAAACCGGCAAAAGTTTGTATTTTGATCATTTTTAACTGGTTGGAACCGGTAACAAATTAATTTAGGACTATTTCATAAATTGACCCAAAATATTGGGACTTTTCTGCAAAAACAAAAAATATTAGGGTTTTTCTGCAAACAAAAACCTTATTATTATTATATTAAAAATATAATAAGTATACTATTTTTTAAATTTGTTATTATTAATATTATTAATAATACATATAAATACATTTAAATTAAAAAAATATTAAAGACATTTTATAAAGGTAAAGGTTGAGCGGATGGTAATATTTTAAGTTTTGAGATCATGAATGTCTGTTTGTATATTCTAACTTTGTATATGGTCATTTCACATTTGTTATTATTGTTTTTAATTCAGAATATTAACATTTAACAATTTAAAAGAAGCTACTGATTTTTCAAATTGTTTACAAATAGTGAGCATGTGATATGCATGTATGTCTTGTGTGTAAGTATTTTTGAATTACCAACATGTGTGTTGCTCTTTTTCATTACTTTATCCTTGTGGTTTTTTTTGGAAACATAGCAGATATAGTGTGATAAAGCAAAATAAATCATATTACTTTCTATTAAATAAGATATTTTAATTAATATTTTCGAATTTTGATATGGGCCACCAATGTAAATATTTATTGTGGATCTGTTGGATTTGAAAAGAAATCATTCTACCTTAAGAAATTTTATATACAAAGTGAGAAATCCTTTTATCTTAAACTATTTATACATAATTTTACAAATAGGCAACTTCTTTTAAATTGTTAAGTGTTAATATTTTGAATTGAAAACAATAATAAGAAATGTTAAATGATCATATACAAAGTGAGGACATACAAGCAGTGATTTCAATGCTTAAAGCATTACCATCACCACCACCTTCACATTTAAATAATTTCTTTAATATATTTTTATTTAAGTGTATTTATATGTATTATTAAAAATAATGAGTTTAAAAATTAGTATACTTGTTTATAATAATAATAATAATAATAATAATAATAATAATAATAATAATAATAAGGTTTTTATTTGCAGAAAAGTCCTAATATTTTTTTTTGCAGAAAAAATCTCAATATTTTAGGTCATTTTGTGAAATAGTCCCAATATTTTAGGTTAGTTTATGAAATAGTCCCAAATTAATTTGTTGTCGGTTCCAACCGGTCAAAAGGGGTCAAAATGCATACTTTTGCCGGTTTTTAGGACTTTTTCGTAAACAAAAATTAGTTTAGGACTAAAACGTAAACCGGGCCAAAATTTTAGGACTTTATTGGAGATTTCCCAATATAATAATATTATTTTTTTAAGACGTTCAAATCATTAAGCTAATAGTACAAGTAGTCATCAATAAAATAATATTAAATTTTAACCTGTGTTTTGATTCCTTATACTTCTCAACAAATTCTATCTCCTTCCCTGAATTTCGGATAATTCAAAATTTGAAACCATCAGAAAATACATGTTGATTCAAATATCCCTCCTGCAGATGGCTCTTTATTAACAAGTTTTTATTTTAATCCTTACTTGTAATTGATTTCATCATTTTTAACTTTTTGTATTTTTATCTTATAAATATATTGGGTGAAGGCTTTATTATATTAGGTTTGTTCCTAAAAAGGTTTTTACTATGTTTCTTTAATGTGTTGGCTTTGCAGGTTTAAAAAACTCAACCAAGAGGGCCAGTTAGAGCATTGTATTATCATTAGTTTGTATATTTTGGCATCTTACTTTTGCAATAAAGAACGGTTAAACACAAGATTTGACATAATTAAGGTAGTTTGTATATTTTTCATCTTGTTTAGTCTAAAAATGAAACATTTTTCATCATTGGTCCTTATACTATCAAGTTTCATCACATGGACTTCCTGATTACGGTGATTATTGTCCTTATTATAAGGTTCTATATAGATTTTGTTCAATATTTTAAGGTTTTGAGAACCTAAATCAATATGAATCCTTGAATTACATACCATCGTTGAAAATGTTTTAATTTGTGACCAAACTTGGTTTAAAATCACAATGAACAAGTTGACACTTGAGTATTTTGGCATTCTCAAAGGCCTATTTATCGACTTTTGAATCACAACACCTGATATTCTAAAGGTTTATTTTTATAAACTATTATTTATATATTTTAGCATTTTACTTAGTAGGACATTAAATTAATAAATGAATTAAGGAAAACGAAAAAAAAGAGGACGATAAACAGTACAAGTGGTTTGGATATGTATAAATGGAAGTAATAACCATTTAGGGGGTGTTTGGCAAAAATGACGTATTAGAGGTTCCCCACCGGAATAAGTTATTTTAATCCAAACACTTTTTTAACTTATAGTGATGTGGAACCTAATAAGTTGTTTTAAAAAAGCTTAGCCAAACACCCCCTTAATATGGTATGATAATGCTCTTGAAAAATAGATATCATTTAATATTCATTTCTCGAAGTGAACGCAAAATGATTTTAACTCTAAAGAGATCAAACTATTCGCCGCCCGCCGCTTTGCGCGGGTAGATGGCTAGTATATATATATATATATATATATATATATATATATATATATATATATATATATATATATATATATATATATATATAGAGAGAGAGAGAGAGAGAGAAGAGGATATTAACGAAAATGACAACTTTTAGTGATCATATATAATGTTTGACCATTCTTTTAAAAAATGACAAAAGTATCAAGTTTAGAATTTGGACGGTTTAGGAGTTTCAAACTCCGTTATTGTGGTACAATTGTCTCAGTGTTGGACATTTTCATAATCTCTATTTAGAGGATTAAGTCGGCAAGTAGATGTAGCATCATTTTGATGTCATTTCACATATCACATCACCAATAGTGTTATAACAACAAGTGAGGAAATGATTACCATGTTGCTTTTGTTATAACATCAACTTTTTTCCATTTTATATTTTTTAAACTTTTTTTCGATTTTTTTTAATTTAACCAAATATTTTTTAAATATAATATAATAAATAAAACATAATGTTTAAAAATTATAAATAACATATAATAAAAATAATTTTTAAAGATTAAAAATAACATAGAAATTAAATTACGCATAACATCCAAATTAAAAAAAAAAAAACAAATACAACGCTATTCGTTAAAAAAAAACATTTTTTTTTAAAAACTAAACACTATTCGTTATCATTATTGTTACCATAGAAAATATAATCCGCCAAGTCCTCTCAAAGTTGTTTGTGTTTATTTGCGTCCTGAATGTCAATAACTCGATGCAAATAATTTGTTGTTACTGGTTGAAACTGAACGTGTCTGGGCTCCGTTGGGATATAATGTGCAATATTTCTTCCTTTATCTTCTACTATCATGTTATGCATAATGATACATGCATACATGATATATCTTAGAGTTTCTAAATCCAATGGTTGTGTTGCATGTTCAACTATATGCCACTTTGTCTTCAGCACTCCAAAATCACGTTCCACATCCTTACGTGCTCCTTCTTGTCTTCTCTTAAAAATTTTGTCTCGTTCTTCAACCGGGTGGTGGAATGCCTTCACGAATGTAAAATATTGAGGATATATTCCATTTGTAAGGTAATACCCATATTTGTATTCATTTCCATTCACCGTGAAAGGAGCATTCGGGGCCTTTCCATTCAAAAGATCGTCAAATATTAGCGACTGATCAAGAACGTTGACGTCGTTGTTAGAACCCGCAACAATGCAACCCCAAAAAATGCATGTCAAATCCATAAATCTTGAGAAGGAACAACCTCTAAAACCAACGAAGGTGATCCGTGATAACCACTTGCGTATTGCCCTTTCCATGCTACCAGCCAATTTTTCATTTCCAGTGTGTGCAATCAATGCTTCCGATCATTCCGAGAAACCCATGACGTTCTTCATGCGCGACATACAATTCTTGCATATCATGCAACGAAGGTTTCCGCAAATACACGTCTCAAAATGTTTCAACAACACCCCTTGACAATGTATACAAACTCTCCCTTGTTGTTCTTTCAGACATTCTCATATAGTCGTTCATGGTGTCGGGTGACTCCCTCATAGCCATCAAACGAATAGTCGCAACACATTTTTGCAACGTTGTAAACTCTCATCTACCTCTAACATCATATCTCAACTGGAAAAATTCATACCTAAACATAAATTAACTATAGTTTAAATATATATTGCATATGTTGTAAAATTAAAGAAACTTGTACTAGATTTTTATTTATTTATCTAGTTTACAAAATGAGAACGCAAAACAAAAAAGTAATCAAAATTCACTCTTTGATTAAATGGAAAAACTGACTCAAAACCAATGTTTTACAATCTATTCTCATAATCATAAACTCGATCATAAACATGTATATATAGCCTAACAAACCAACTTGTATTAGACTAGGAAACTTATGACCAACTTGCCATAAACTAAACTTTCCATAAATTAGATTGTTTGGTCTCCAAGTCCTCATCGACTTAGAATTCCAACAATCACCCCTGAATCTCTAAGTCCTTCTAGAGAATTCTTCAACCCCGATCAATATCCTATTATCTCTTTTCACCACCCCGACCTCTTTATCAAGCTTGTTCTGAGAGCAACTTTCCACCTAACAACAAGACTAGGTCACGACCACATTTACCGTCTTCCGTCACCCGCAAAACGAACCAAATCAAAGTCACCCGCTTTGACGTCTTCTCGTCCGTTTATTTTGCGCCTCCGGTTGGTCTCTCTCTACCTTAGAACCAGCCCGATCAAGAATAACCGAGGCTGCTGTTGAGATGCTTCAACTCGTAATCAAAAACAATCCACACCCCCTTAAAACGAACCCGGTTCTCGCTGCGTCTGCCCCCCAGCGAAAGGCTACGGTATTCTTGAAACCGACTCTCAAACCGGCACCGTCTTCACCTCGCTCTGATACCAATTCTAGTTTACAAAATGAGAACGCAAAACAAAAAAGTAATCAAAATTCACTCTTTGATTAAATGGAAAAACTGACTCAAAACCAATGTTTTACAATCTATTCTCATAATCATAAACTCGATCATAAACATGTATATATAGCCTAACAAACCAACTTGTATTAGACTAGGAAACTTATGACCAACTTGCCATAAACTAAACTTTCCATAAATTAGATTGCTTAGTCTCCAAGTCCTCATCGACTTAGGATTCCAACAATTTAGTATAAAAGTATAGTAAAGAAGTGATACCGGCTTTCCAAGGCGTTGACGATCCATAGGAACATATCTCTACTCAAACGAAATCTTATTTTGAAGTCCTTCGACTCGTATACACAATTATCCGCAAAGTAATCGCGATATAAATGTTTGTGTCCTTCCTCACGATTTCTGTTTAACATCGTACGTCTTGTTAGTAGCGGGGTTGGGTCCGGTTGTAGCAGGTCGCTAGTGTAATAATGATACATCATCCTGAAGAAAATATCGTCATCTGAATCATCGGACGAGTCGAAAGGGTCCATATATATATATATATATATATATATATATATATATATATATATATATATATATATATATATATATATATATTGAAGATAATTGAAATTATGTAGAGAGAAAAAGATAAATTATGTGTAAAAGATTGTTTAGATAATAGGTATATAGGAAAAGAATAAATAATTTTAATGTTTTTTTTTAATTAAGTCAAACGTTTGAATATAACAACGGTATAATTTTTTCCCGTTTCACCCAGTGGTAACGGCCACGAAATCCATCGCGACGAGATGCAATGAGTTGGGGGGGGGGGGGGGGCAGTGTTCCCCCGTCAAGACGGCGTTTCCATGTGCCACCTTAGCCTCGTCATTGCTCGTTGAGGCCCATATCGTCTACTCTTAAAAAATTAATTCTATCCATATAAAAGAGATAAAAGATGTATATTTTATCCGATCCAACATGTCCAATAGTTATAAATATATGTTGTACTTTATATGGATGAATCAGTTTATGATGAATTTTGAAACGATTGGTTCTCTATCTATCTATCTCTCTCTCTCTCTCTCTCTCTCTCTCTCTCTCTCTCTCTCTATATATATATATATATATATATATATATATATATATATATATATATATATATATATATATTTCAACACTACACCTTGTACCGTATAAACTATTTTACAAGTGTTAACATTTCCATTTTATTTGAAATATTTCAAAAGGTTGTATTTTCGAATTGTTTTATAAGAATCTTGAAAGTCTTATTATTATTTTTATTGTAGCTATTAATTGTTAGTTTTGTATACAAATATTATATGGACATAAAACATATACAATGGTGTTGTGATGTTTTTACAAACAAAAAATGATTTTGAGGACACTATGAACAAGTTTGAAACTCTTTGTTTTTAATAGTTTGTATGTTTTTTTAGTTGTGTGGATATGTTAGATAGTGTTTGCTAACTCATAAAACTTTGTATATAATGGTATTGTTTTTTCATATATCATGAAAAAGAGTTTTTAAAATTTGTCATTATCTTTAAATTGTTTCGAAACTCATATAAACAATCTTGGAATTTTATATTGTATATATTAATTAAGCTTTGTAGTATTAATGTATTATTTTTATGTATAAATGCTTAGTATGTCGTCAAACTTGGAATATACTGGTCTTGAGATTTATTGAGAATCCAATTTGAATTTTTTGCCTTTATATTGAACAACTTCGAAACTCATATAAATGATTTGAAACTTATACAAGGTTTAAATGTTGGTTTGAACTTCTTGTTTGTTGTTGATGTTATGTTCATAAATCTTTTTAGGTTATTTATGTTCAAATTGCCATTAAACCAAGAACAATAACACCCAGACAATCCTGAATTAAATGATGGTACATGTTCTACAATGGGTGATCGTGATTACACAAAAAGGGGGAAAATAAAACTTTTCCTATAATTTGTGTATTTGTGTCCATCTGAGCCGAACATATTGATAAAAGAAAGTCTTCATAATAAGACATTAGTTGACCTTTGAAGATTACCACAACTGGAAGTCCTCAAACGGGAAATAAAAGCGAAATGAGTTGAAGTCGACATAGGGTTTCCTCAAAGACCACATAACTTGGTTGTGAAAGGAGGCAAAATAAAATACTTAAAATCAGGGATAATATGGTTGCAGAAGGTCCATTTGTTCTAAATATCCATAAATATGTTTTTTTTACCTCAAAGTAAGTTGCTATTGACTAAAGAAGTAAATATTCATTTGAGTAAATTACTGAAATCGTCCCTGTGGTTTGGTCAAAATTGCACGTTTGGTCTCTAACTTTTTTTGTGCACTCGGATCGTCCCTATGGTTTGATTTTGTTGCGTTTTTCGCCCCGTGGTTTGATTTTGTTGCATTTTTCGTCCCTTACATACATAAAGTTAGGGACCAAACATCAATTTTTACCAAACCATAGGGACGAAAAACGCAACAAAATCAAACCACAGGGACGATCCGAGTGCAAAAAAAAAATTAGGGACCAAACGTGCAATTTTGACCAAACCACAGGAACGATTTCAGTAATTTACTCTATTCATTTCTAGTTTTCTCGAACAAATGAGATATTTTGGAAATACGTTGGTTACAGTAATTTTATGTTGTTTATAAATAAGTTTAGTAGTTATTTAAAGTCAGTCAATTGCTTTTGGGATATCCAACCCCACAACATGATCTAAATATTTTTATACAAGTTAATACAACTTATTCATTCTTTTTTCTACAACGTGCACATTTTTCTTTAATGGCCAATAATGGCCAATAAGACCTGATAAAATGTTAAATATGTTGCAAAAATTGTTAGAAGGTGATATGAAAGCCAAACATATCATTTTAGGTTTTATTTGGCGTGCCACAACTAGCTGATAAACTAGCTTATTTTTCGAGTTTTTTAAATTGTCATGTTTGACAAACAAAAAATAGCTTAAAAGTTCGCTTTATAAAAGCTACTTGTGTTTGGCGCGCCACATTTTCTAAATGCCCTTTTATATTATTTTATCAGTTAATTTTTATTAAATATCATTTTTCATCAATTAATCTATAAACTAGCAAGCTAGCTTTTCAGCTATCAACTAATAATTACTTTTTGATCTAATACCTCAAATATAGTCTACTACAGTATTCACTATTGAGTACATTCAACATATGTTATTGATTTTTGAATTTAGACAAAACTGCAAAAATGGTCCCTATGATATATATTTTCTTGGGGTTTTAGTCAAAATCATGATTTTTTTTGGCTTCGTGGTCCTTTTGGACTAGTTTGTATTTGAAAATAGTCCCTCTAAAACTAAATGACTGTAATACCATTGGGGTATTTGTTTTTCATTTTTCTTTCATTTCTTTAAATTTAATATTTATTTATTTATTTTAATAATTAAACTCTCTCTCTCTCTCTCTCTCTCTCTCTCTCTCTCTCTCGTATACCCACCTGCTGCAACCATGGATTCAAATTTCTCTTATCTTCAATGCTCAACCAATCTTTAATAACTTAGAGAAAATTATATTTTCAAAATGAAATCATAATGTAAATGAAAAGACAGTTCGGGTGGAGCAGTGGATCTATGAGGGTGATAAGAAGTGTTTTCGATTGAAAAACACCCAAATCAAAATTATATCTGCAAGTATGTCTCCGCAAAATTGATCAAAAATGCGTATCTCCATTCACGGTGCTTCCTCTGTAACTGCCAACAAACCTGCTCGATTCGATACAAACACTTGATTGGGCTCCAATACACACATTGAAAAATTGAAACACATACACACACAGTAAGAACATGAAAATAGTATGTCGACCCATTTGAAATAGGAATCGCTCTGTTGGATGGTTTCTCATCGACCGGTGTGCTTCACGAACCAAATCCCACTCCCATCCCTTCTGAATACCTCTGTTGTATATTTTTGCAGGTTTTCGAACTTACATAAGCATATTCCCATAGTTACCCGCCTACAATTTGGGTCAAATGAATCTGAGCAAAAAAAAAAAGATGGAGGAATCGATTTCACCTATGTACCACAATCAACACCTCCGATCATAGTTGTCATCGGCCTCCACTGCAACAACCACCGATAATTGTGACACCGGAACCACCACCATTAATCCGTACCAGAAACAATAGCAACAAGGTCGCTTCCTTCCTTCCTTCCTCTATCTCAATCTCGATTTCTCTTAATGATTGCTAATATACCCACAACATAGAGGAACATATCATTTTTTTAATTACACAGTAGTGTATGTTCATCGATTTCTTTGCAACTGCCGGAGAATTCAGATTTGGCTGCTAAATCTTTTTCGGCAACCCAGCTAGTCAAGCCACAGTGGAAGTAAATAAAGCTGCTACATGTCGATTTGAGCATAAATTTGATGAGGTTTCCAATCGATTTGGGTGTTTTGCTTTAGAGTGTGTATGTATGTGTGGGTTCTATAGGAAGAAGAGGTCCGGATCTCAGAGAGAGAGAGAGAGAGAGAGAGAGAGAGAGAGAGAGAGAGAGAGAGAGAGAGAGAGAGAGAGAGAGAGAGAGAGAGAGAGAGAGAGAGAGAGAGAGAGAGAGAGAGAGATCACTTTTATAAATAATAATAATAATAATAATAATAAGTAAATGAAAAATGAAAAATAAATTCATTAAGGGTATAATAGTCTTTTTAGTTTGGACTGGACCAAAACTACGAACAAAATAGTTTAAAATGACCATCACCCCAAAAAATCAGAGTTTGGACTAAAAAAAAAAAAAAAAAAAAAAAAAAAAAAAAAAAAAAAAAAAAAAAAAAGACAGTTTTTGCAATTTTGTCTTGAATTTATTACATTTTATTAGCATAAGGTCGTAAACGGAAGGTTAAAATAGCTTCTTTCTACACCGTTCATATGTCCCAAAAGTCCATGGCATGCGTTCTTCCTACAGGATGCTGCCATTTCTAATTTGTAAGTTCTAACCCAATTCCTGATGGATACAACATTCATGGTATGCGTTCTCCTTTCTATTTTTGCATAAACCCTAAGCTTGTTTTTTTTTTAAAATAGTTTTACAGAGGTTGCTCCTTAATTTCATCTCTATCCAACAATCATTATACATACGGATGCAATTGTCACTGTTATGTGGATTATGAATTGAATCTGGATTAAGTTTTAGGAATCCTTTTTATGATTTTGTGCAAAAAAATTATAGTTACGTCGAACCCTAATTTAACGCAAATATTTTCCATGTGCAGGTTTCTCAATCACCTGAAAGCAGTCGGTAATTGTTAAGAACGCCATTATCGAGTCCAGATTCCAATATGTCAGAAACTGAGATACCAAATCCATATTTGCCTGATGAGATTGTAAAAGAAATCCTTTCTCGAATCCCTGTAAAATCCTTATTGCAATTCAGATGCGTATCAAAGCATTGGAAGGAGCTAATTACAGGTACTCATTTCATCAAATCACATCTTAAAAATGCCCTATCTTCATCAACCCAACATCGAATCCTTCTTCCAACTTCCCCTCTTATGTCTTTAAACTATAATAACATCAACGAATCACTACAACTCGATTCTCCATTTCCAAACCCTAAAACTTCAATCAAGATTCTGGGCTCTTGCAATGGATTAGTATGTTTAATCGATGGCACACGTGACATAATCATCTACAACCCATCAACCAGAAGACATTTCAAGCCATTTCAATCACCTCAACAAGTTCTTCATTGTTCAAATCGGATTGAATTCGTGTATGGATTTGGGTGTGGATCAAAAAACCCTAATGACATGAAAGTGGTAAGATTTCCCCGATTTGCTCGCGACTCTGGATACAATAAACATAAGGTACGCGATAAACTTACAAGTTCTTGGAGAAGTGGATCAGTGTCATCTAGGTATGATTTCATCGATACAGTTGGTACTTTTTTAAACGGTGTTCTTCACTGGTTAGCTTATGGTAGTGGCAATGGTGATGATTATAGATTAGTAGCTTCATTCGACTTATCTGAAGAGACATTTTTAGAGATTTGTTTGCCACCTCAAGATTCAAGTCTTCCGTGTTATGTTTTGGGTGTTTTACAAGGATGTCTTTGTGCGATTTGTGATGATATTGGGTATACAGATGTTGAGATATGGTTGATGAAGGAATATGGGGTGGTCAACTCTTGGTCAAAATTGGTTAAAATCCCACTTAATATGGGGATTCAGAACATTTCTTATATGATGCCTTTGGGTTCTTTAAATGAAGATGAAATTGTTTTGGAAATTGATTTGCAATCGTTTGTGATTTATGATGTGAAGAAGAAGGTTTTTAGGTGTCCGATGAGTGATCATGATTTGAAATTGTTTGGGGATGCTATGGTGTATGTGGAAAGTATGCTTTCACCTCAAGTGTCGTGTGTTTTGTATTGAGGTAATGTTGATTTGATGAAGAAAAGATTATGGAAACTTTAATGCTTGTTTTTCATTTTCTATTATATCTTTTGTTTAACAAGATTGATTGAGCTCTTTGTTTATCATTCCTGAATAATAAGAGAACTTGACAAATTTAACCACTTTCAAACCAAACTTTCCAAAAAATAACCAAAAAAAAGCATCTTTCCAAAAATAACCATTGTAGTCGATCAACAGCATTGAGAATGGAGAAGAAAGGAAGAAGAATAGAAGTAGAAAGTCGCTCTTGGTTTTTTAGAAGGCGTACGTATCAGCAATCAACAGCAAATGGAGTTGGAGAACAGAAGCATCAACATTGAGCTATTTGGGTTAAGTGGGGCCCTTTTGAAAATGGGGCCCTAAGCCCTAACTTAACTCATGAACACATAAAGCCGGCCTTGTCGGTTTTATGTTGTCAGGCCGATTATCGGTTCTTAGTTTTACAAATTATCGATTCGTCTATTTTGGTTTTGGACTGGAATTTTAAGAGACAAAGTTTACTAAATCTTTTAAGCTTTTATGTGATAATTTGTAATTTATGAATTTGTTTAAATGTCATACTTCACTTGGATTCAACATAGTTTAATGTTTGTATTTCATTTTAATTTATAATTTTTTTTTTTTAATACATATTCATTGAGTTACAATCCCCAAAACAGACAAGGTATCAAAAATCCTCCAAAGATAGGGTATCAAAACTGAAAAATGAAACTTTGTTTAGAGAATTACTTTTGTAAGTTTTTTTATATATTCAATTATGACATTTTCTTAAATAAACATCATCTTATAATTGCATGATCGACATAAGAACATTATATCAAGTAGATTGTCTTTCTTTAAAAAAAACCGTTAAACATATTCAAGTCGACAACTCAAATAAACCATCTAAACTTGTAAATATCCAAACACTCACCCCTAGTCAAAACCAACATTACTACAAATATTTTTTTGTGAAAAAAAGACCAAAGAATTAATCCAAATCTATTTTTTATTTTATCTTTTTAGCATCACTTGAAATGTAGTACTACTATACAAGTTCTCCTTCTCTACACATCATCACTCCACAATATCACGACTTAAAATTTCAGCCTTTCAATTTAGTAACAAACATCATCGATCATTAACGTTAATTACTCACCACAAGTTTCTTAGGAGTGAACGACAATCGACCCAAATAATCTTCTTCAGACATAGAAACAACCACCTTATGACAAGCCAAAGCCGACGCCACCACAAGTGTCACAAAACTCACCCAACACAACCGAAGCATTAACAGGGTATCTTTTCTCCCAGATTCTAGAACCTTCCGGACAATCACTCTCAGCCGTCGATTTCTCACTAGGGTCTTGTAATCGACAGCTGGCATTGAAGATGACGATGATGATCTGTAAATGGGATTACACGTGGCTGACATCGGCATGAATGTTTTAGCAAAAGCTGTTGCACATATTGAGTGGTATAACATGTCGGATATGATTTTACAGAGTTGATATCTGAAAGGTTTTGCTTCCTTGGAAACTGTATCCCGGATTAATGATGCTCCATCCTGTTACAGATTTATAGAAATCATGAAAAGGGTATTTATGTCTTTTTGCATAATACTAATACTTACAGCTGTCATGACAAGTCGTCGCACCACTACACCATCTTTTGAGAGTAAAAGTTTAAGGACTAAATTTACTGTATCTGATTCTGAAGAAGAAGTCCCACTTTTTAATAATCCTTTGCTGAAAATAAATATTACACTCAAATATTTACTACTTACCTAAACAAATTATAATTTATAAATAACACAACTTTTTGAATAAGTTAGAAAAGAAGAATATTCTTTTTGGTGTTTATATATACCTTGTTGCCCCGATTTTCAAGAAAAAAGCAACCTTCTTCCATTGAAGTTGTTTTCTTTTGTTCATCACAACCTAAATAAAAAAGTAATAAAATACCATTAACATCTATAGATTGTAATAATAATTAATAGAAAATACAAAAATACAAAAAATGATTTTATAAAGTTTAGGAAACGATTAAAATGTGAAAAATACCGAGTGAAGAATCTTCCTTGTTTCAAATGAGTTATCTGTTAGAAGCTTACGAACAACATACGGATATGAACTTTCAAATGTCTTGAAATTTGGATCTCCAGCCATTGCTAATCCTACACATTAATTAAAAAAAAATTAAAATAAATAAGTTAAAGAATTAAAAATATTTATATATATATATACCTTCAAAGGAAGCAATAGAACGTAGGAGAAGAGTAAAATAAGGTGGCATGCGAAGATGATACTTCACAGCTATAGCAAACACTTTACCAAGCACCTATACAACAAGGACCAAAATTGCAAAATCAGATAAACTCAGGGACCAAAAATGTAACTATCCTCACCTTACTAAATCTGATATCAGGGATTCCATCCTTGAATTCCATCTCCCCCATCGCATATTCCAGATCCTAAATAATTCAAACAAAGCCACAAAAACATGATCTTTTTTATTTTTTTAAATCCAAAAATAAAACATTCTTTTTTTTTTTTTTTTTTAATTACCATGGTAATTCGTGAAACATTGGTTCCTGGCCTTACGATGTCCATGTCAGCAAGGGACCCCACAAGGGATGCCCAGTCAGCATTTACTATGTGAATAATCGCTCCAAGCATTGCAAACTTATGCTTCTTTTCCATTCGACAGATTAATCCAAAATCAAGAAACCTAAAAAGAAATCATCAATAAAAAAGTAAATATATAAAACTATAAAGATTAATTTTTCTATTTTTTAACAAAATGACAAATTTACCCTATTTGTCCAGATGGTAAATAGAGCATATTTCCAGGGTGTGGATCCGCATGTAATAATCCAGTTTCAAGGAGTTGAACTAAACATGCTTCAACTCCTTTGTTAACCTAAGATTATAATTATAACAAAAGATAAAGATAATCTTTATAAGGTAAAAAAAAGAAATCAATTTGAATTTTTAATACATAATTAATTAATTACATACCAGATCAAAAAGATGTCTTTTAGCATCAATCCTCTGTTTCTCTGAATATTGCAATTCTTGTTCAAAATTGGTGTTACACATTGATAGTAATTCTTTTGGATTTTCACCACTCATCCACTCCATAGTCAACACCCTCTTTTTAGTCAAATGGTCAAACACTTTTGGAACACGAATATACGAAAATGGTGAATGAGCTTCCTGCATATAAAGAGTAATTATTTTTAAAATAAGTAGGTAAAGATTAATAAAGAAAAAGAAAAATTACCATGAATTCTTTAGCATTTGCAGCTTCTAAAGTGTAATCCAACTCCCCTACTAACCCTTTTCCTAACTCATCAGCATAAAGGCGTAAATCACTTTTCCTTTTAGTCGCTTGTTGCAAAATATCCAACTATAGAAGTGAAAAAAAAAAGTTATTTTTAATTTTTTAATAAATGTAAATTGAAAAAATGAAAAATGATAAGAAAACGAACCCCAACTCTCATAATATAAACATCACGAAACACAACGTGTTTCAAATTAGGGCGTTGTATTTTCACAGCAACATCAACTCCATCTACTGTAGTTGCTCTGTAGACCTTAAAAAGATATGAAGGAATATAAATAAATAGATAAATAATAAAGATTTAATGTTTTTTTTTTATGTTGGTTATTAGTGAAAAGAACATATACTTGACCAAATGATGCTGCAGCTATTGCTTCCTCAGAGATGTAACTGAAGAAGGTGTCCACAGGGGATCCTAGCTCTTCCTCTATGATTTTCATGGCTAAAGTTCGGGGAAATGGAGGGATTTGATCATGGAGCTCACTTAAAGCCTAATTATACCAAATTAAAGTGAAATTTGAGATTATTTAAACACTGAAAACCTTAAAACACAGAAAAAAAATGAACCTTTGTTATTTGAAAGCCAATGATATCTGGCCTTGTGGAAAGGGATTGACCAACTGCATCAGCAACCAAAAGCATGTCACAATCCAAGAGTCTAACCAAAACAAGATTAAGAAAAATCAGCAAAAAAGATTTAATTTTGTCACTAAATTCATCTATATACCTTTGATAAAAGTGGGACCTAAGTTTAACATTGTTTCTTTTAACACCATTCCGAATTTGTATTGTGAATTGTATTCTTCGGTTTCAGAGTCTGCATTTGACGTTTTTGACCTTATAATTCCTGATATCCTGATTCTGATTGCAGCTGAAGCAAAGGAGCCAAAAACCTTTCAAAACAGAATAAGTAAATTATGAGAATATGTCAGAATAATGTGAGATAAGGTGATAAGGGTAAGAATTTACTTCAATGAGTCGAAGGGCTACTATATGAGGTCTGCATTTGAAATAGTCATCAGCTTCTTGTGCATTGTAAGCTTCTGGAAGTGGTTTTGTCCACATTTTAGAGAGATGGTAATAATAGATTATGTATGTTTCCATGGCTTTAAGGTCAGCCATGATGAGATCTGTGGTAGAGAGTTCTGTAAAGCAGATGGCTTGATGTTAACATAAGTGGCAGAAAAGGTGTAAATGGAAATTAATTTGAAGAAATAGCTGCAGGATTTCTTCAAATTATAATTACAAGTAAATTATGCCAAAAATAGAGATTAGGGAGAAAGTGAGAAAAAGCAAAACCTGGATAATAAGGCTGAGGCCAAGAAGGAGACTGAAATTCACCAGAATAGTGGGGATCTTCGAGGTTCCGTAGCCAAACAAACTCATCTACCTTCTTCGAAATCTCCGGTAAACCAAGAGCTTCGCTCGTCCAATTGATGCCTGCACCGATATTCTTCTTGAGAAAATCGACATCTTTCTTTACAACTTGTACGAAATGCCCAAAATTTCCAGCAACAGCACGACAATTGTTGTGGGGGCGTTTAATTGTTCTTCTTGAGGTGGATTGAGCTGTACAGCAGAGTACGGAAGCCGGAATAGACGATGCAGCGGCGGAGGTGGCGGCGGCGCTGAGCATTGGAGGCTAACAGGGCAAAACTTCCGGTGAATTTGGGTGGAGAGTTGATGGGGAATCGGGAACGAAGGGTGGGAAAAGGGTAGCGTATCCTAATTTTTCCGGCATGTAGTGACAAAAGTAGAAACGGGTTTTCTCCTGGCGCCACGAAGTGCGTGATGCTTTTAGTTTTAAGATCGGAGAAAACCATATAGAAGAGTTATTATTGTTATAAATCAAACGATAGTTATAGTTAAGGTAACTTTTAAGGACTTGTTTATGAGTTTTTGGTAAATTTAATAAAGGAAATGCAATACAGGAAGAAAATGAGGGCAAAAAAAAAAAATTCTTATTTCAATGTTTTTGAGTTCGAAGGAAATTAAAGAAAAATTTTAAGTTTTGTGTTTCTAAGTTAAAAGGAAAAAGAAATGAAAATTAAAAGATTATAATTATATCACTATATCATGCTTAGAACTATTAGCCGAAATCTATGTCTTATATATTTGGGATTCTGAGTTGTATATTCAATGTAATTTTATTGCATATTATTTGGTTCCATATTTAGTTTGGGATTTCCTTTTTTTTTTTCTCATGTATCTTTTTAATTTATACCCATTGTAATCAATGAGAGAAGGCAATTGATTCTCAAAGATTTACATGGTATCAAAGCCAAGGCTCAATACCGTTTTTCCTTCTTCCTCCACAGTCACGACTATGTAATTTTTATTCCTTCTTTGAATCATCATGGGCGACAAGTCAGATCCTAACCCTACCAAAACAATCCACTTTGTCTACACGGTAACAAACATTTAGAACAAGGTGTGAATTCTTGACGGCACCAAGGTTACATACTCGTCTTGGGTACGATTGTTCAAACTCCATGCCAGAGGATACAAAGTCCTCGCTCACATCGATGGTACAACACCTCTAAAGCCTATTGATCCGGACTATGAAGCCTGGTCAGAAATTGATGCTATTGTTCTTTAATGGATTTACGGGACACTATTGGACGATCTCCTTGCTCGTGTCCTCGATCCATAATCTACTGCCTGTTTTGCATGGAACAAAGTCAAGGAAATCTTCCTCAACAACAAAGGTTCTCGCACTGTTGCCTGAATTCAACAACCTAACTCTTCGTGCCACACCCTCTCTTGAAGCCTACTGTCAACGTCTTAAAGATCTTGCAAGCCAACTTGAAGACGTGGAATGTCCTTTCACTGCAAACCGCCTTGTTTTACAGCTTGTGTGTGGCCTACCTTCCGAGTATGATCCTATTGCAGCTTACATCAATCAAACCCTACCTACATGGGACACGACGTGTTCTATGCTTCAACTAGAGTACCAACGCCAGCGTGCTCGCGACACCCATTCACCAATCGAGGTTGTAGCCACCGTCAAACACTACCGATCTCCATATCCGTTGCTCATGCCCACATACTTCCCAGCAAAACAACACCGTCGAACGTATGATTCGTTGCCTAAACGAACTCATCTTATCCATTTTTACCCATGCATCCTTACCACCATCATTTTGGGTTGACGCCCTCTACACCTCTACCTACCTTCATAACATCTTACCCACCAAATTACTTCAAAATCGCACCTTACCTCCGCTCTCTATCTTAAACATCCCACTTATGACCACCTTCGCATATTTGGGTGTGCTTGCTATCCCAACTACAATGCAACCCGTCCACACAAACTAGCCCCCCATTCTACCATGTGTGTATTCCTTGGTTACCTACCCCAATACCATGGCTATATATGCCATGACCTCTCTACGGGCAAGGTCATTCTTTCTCAACATGTTACTTTTGATGAATCCATATTCCCTTATACCACCATCAACCAAAATCCTCCCATATACCCCTTCCATGATTCAAAACCAAACCCTATAATTTTCCAACCCCTACCAACCACCCCCACCCACTAACACAACACCATCACCCTCCACCCCCACTGTCGGCTCCCAACTTGACGTCACTTCACCCCAACCACCACCAGCCACTTCCACTCCAATCTCCTATCCTCTCACTTACTCTCGTCAATCCCGCCAACCAAACCTCACTCCTCCACCACCAGCTTCTCTACACCCTATCACCACTCGCTTGCGAGCTGGAAATTCCAAACCCAAGACCCCTTTTAACCTACACACTGTCACACCCCCAAACCAAGGATGGCGGAAACGTCCGAGGGTGGAGGACTTCATGTAGAGTATCACAACAACGAGTATAATAGTGCTCAAAGTAAATACAACCATCATAAATATAATTGAAAAAGTTACACCAAAGTATATGTTTACATGATTCGAATCAATTACATTATGAAACAAAATGAACTGTTTGACGATTTATCGTCCCATCCTCAAAACGTTGTTGATTTCCTGTTTTCACTGAATTTCCTGAGAATACAAGTAGTTTTGAAAAGTGTCAACACAAAGGTTGGTGAGTTCATAAGAGATTTTGTTAGAGAAGTAAACCGTTTTCCTTGTAAAAGCGATAGAATATGTATCCAGAAAATCCGATATTTTCTTTATAAAATTTATGTAATGTAGTCTTACAACCGACGACCAAAATGTACAAGTAACCTCTCTTACTATTAGAAAATGATATGTGTTTAAATTGACATAAACGCGCTTGAATTAAATGAAATTCCCGTAAATTCTTATGTTTGTTAATACTTTATGTATATGTAGTCCTAAATCTCAGGACCGAGAAAATAACAAGTATTGTCCATACTTAAAGTTATAAATGTGGTATCACATGATGTGTAGTCATAAATACCAAAACCGAAAGTGTACAGTAATATCTGTACTTATTGAGATAAAAAGTGATTTTAAAATCGACATAAAACCCATTTAAGTTATATAAAAATCCCGTAAACTTTATGTATTGTTATATCCTTATGTGAGCCGCTATAATCATACTATGACTAAATGAACCTGCCACGACGTTTCTCAGGCGTCGTAAAACTGAAATGACATTTGTCACCCGTAGACCTGCAGGTCCAACTGTAGCTAGCAGCAAGGTGTGGGGTGTCAAACCCAATATAGATCTATACACAACTATCACGTTCTCCCTCCAGGAGACTCTGATTATAACTAACAGGAATTTTATATCCCGTACTCGGACGTACGGAAAGAGATTGTCTCACAATTTAGGTTAACAAGTTTACAAGTTGTGTGCGGGAGTGTAAAACCTTTCTGTATGAATGTACCCTTTTTGTACATGTGTGTTATGTGATGTATCATAAACTATACCTATTATAGTTTTATCCAAAACGTTTGTAATATATAAGAACTCTTTTATGAAAAAGCGTTAGTATTATGAAATCCATTAAACTATGCTTATTATAGCTTATATACGTGTTCTAAATGAATGAATAATCTTATCATGAATGACTTATTTTCAGTTTATGATGATAAAATTTACAAAGGAACACGTTCAATACTTAGAATTTATTATTATACACTTTGCTCAACATAATACAAAGTGTTATGAAAATTATATGATGTTAACTAAATTAGACCTTTCTGCACTGTTTTAGAAAAGCCATAGAAAAATCATACGAAGTCGAAAACTAAATCCGTAAATTCTGAGAGTTCCCAAAATGTGTCTAGTTTACTCATAATTTTTATCATGATTTTTAATGACCTCCAACTTGGGTGAAAAAGTCCATAATCACAGACTGGTCCGGATTGGTGCTTGAATTGATAGGCAGTTTTGTAAAAATCACCATAAATTGTAGAAAAATCGTATGGAGACGTACAAGTAGTCATTTTAAAGCTAAGAAGTGGAACTACATGCACCTAAAGCAGTTTAGAAAACTAAAATGTTTAAGATGTCCAAAACAGTCCGTGAATGGAGTCCAACTTTTCTGATGAAAGCTGTTAGAAAATTTTAGTTATGTTCTTGGTGATTTAGCTTGTATTCCCCCCCCCCCCCCCCCCTAAAAACTTAAGAAAACATAAAAATGTAGGGGTATGAACTCACCTTAGGTGATTTCAGTAGATAAGTGTTGAAGAAGAGAAGTGTTCAACCCAAGAACACTTGAAGAATCCCTTGAAGATTCGAAGCTCTAACACAAATATAATGGAGTTTGTGTAAGATATCCATGATTTGAGTGGAAATAATTGAGATAATCATAAAGGAAATGAATTATGCTTACCAAATGTGGAGGAAAAACTCAAGATCAGCCCTTGAATCTCGAATTTCTAGAGAGAGAAAGTGAGAGAGAAAAGAGTTTGATCTTCTTGTGAAATGAGAGCAAATGAGAGTAATGAGGAGAGAGGATGAATATCCAGCTCTCAAAAACATGGGAAGGAGTGATGATTGAGTGGAAAGGACATTGATGGGACCTAGGTAAGGTGGGGAGGTGTGGCTGGTCATTGAGTGGGTGTGGGAGTGGTTGCTTGTGTCATAAAGTAAAGCAAAGTCAACACTCTACCTTTGTACTTTACCTACTCTCTTTTGGATAAGGTTTTATCCTTAAAATATGATTAAATCATTAATTTAGGGGTCTTATATTTTAAAATAAAGTTTTGGGTGAAAATCCCATGTTAAAACAATTAAAAACGGGCTTAAAACGCGAATTCGATTGAAAACCGGGAGAAAAGAGCTTCCCAGCGAGACCTCTCGGTCCTAGGCCGAGGTTCGGTCAGGAGAGTGCTGATTCGGAGGCGAGAGGCGCGAGCCAGAAGCGTGAAGCGAAGGGCGAGGGTCCGTCCGAAGGCTCGGTCCGAAGTCAGAAGCGAAGGTCAGAAAGGAAGCTTCGGTCCTCGGTCTGGAGATAAGAGGCGAGAATGTCAAAACCGAACGAACTGTAGTGAACAGTAGTGAACAGTACCTTCGGTTCGGTTAGTGAACAGTACCTTCGGTTCGGTTCAGCAGCCTTCTTCATCAGGAGGGTTCGGTTCCTAAGAGGGGTTTCGGTTCCTAAGAGGGGTTTCGGTTCCTAAGGTCCGTTTTTCGCGTAAACTTCCGTTTTTGGGCTGTTTTCGCCAACTTTGAGGGTCGGGATGCCCCGAGTGATTATAGAAAGTTGGGAGAGATTTCGAGAGAGATTTGAGAGAGATTCCACATACTCAGAGAGATTTGGGAGAGATTTGACATACTTGGAGAGATTTCACATACAGAGAGATATTTGGGAGAGATTTCACATACTTAGAGAGATTTGGGAGAGATTTGACATTCTTGGAGAGATTTCACATACAAAGAGGTATTTGGGAGAGATTTCACATACTTAGAGAGATTTGGGAGAGATTTGACATTCTTGGAGAGATTTCACATACAAGGAGATATTTGGGAGAGATTTCACATACTTAGAGAGATTTGGGAGAGATTTGACATTCTTGGAGAGATTTCACATACAAAGAGATATTTGGGAGAGATTTCACATACTTAGAGAGATTTGGGAGAGATTTGACATACTTGGAGAGATTTCACATACAAAGAGGTATTTAGGAGAGATTTCTGATACGAAGAGATGGAGTGAAAACGATTGAGAGAGGTTTCATTGGTGACCTTTTGAGTGTCCGGCTACGCACTGCAAGGTCCGTAAACCCCGTTAAGCCTTGTTTAAGGATCTTGCATACTCCCGATGAGTATGTAACATTGTTTTATCGGTTTGGCTCTCCACGTACCACCGTTTTAGGTTAAGGAGGTCTAGATGTACGCACTCTTCGATTTATGATCTCTCATTAGAATAGAGAGTTGTTTAGAAATTACATAACGTAAAATCTATTACTCACGGCAAATTGAGTTGACCAGTTTGACTTGTTGACTTTAGTTGACTTTGACTTGACCGAAAATTGACGGTTGTCACACACACTACCACCGACAATCAAACTCCAACCGTGTCCCCTCTTCCCAAGTCTCATAACCATGCCCTGGCTGATCCAAACTGGTCATGTGTTATGACTGGTGATTACAAAGCATTAATGGACAACAATACATGGGAACTTGTGCCACATCCACCTGATGCTCATGTTATACGACATATGTGGATTTTCAGCGCAAATTTCATGCAAACGGGACACTTGCACGTTACAAAGCAAGATTGGTAATAAATGGTAGATGTCAACAAGTCGGAGTTGATTGTAATGAAACTTTTAGTCTCGTTGTGAAACCTAGCACCATCCATACGGTTCTCAGTCTAGTCGTGTCACGATCATGGCCAATCCATCAGCTAAATGTAAAGAATGCTTTCTTGCATGTTGATCTTCAAGAAACTGCTTATATGTTTCAACCACCAGGATCCATGGACTCGGGAAATCCCAAACATGTATGTCATTTGCGTAAATCTTTATATGGGTTCAAGCAAGCCCCCCGGGCATGGTATCATCGATTTACCACTTATATCCAACAACACGGTTGCAAAAGCACCAATAGTGACACCTCTCTCTTCGTGTTCCAACATGGCCAGAAAAAACTTATTTACTTCTTTATGTGGACGACATCCTTTTGAAAACCTCAGACACTGCCACTCTACGATACTTCATTGACTTACTGTCTCAAGAGTTTGCAATGTCTGATCTTGTTCCTCTTCATCGCTTCCTTGGTGTTCAAGTCCAACACAAACATGGAGGATTATTTTTATCTTAAGAGAAATATGTTCATGACATCCTTAATCGCGCTAAAATGCAAGATTGCAGACCATCCACTATGCCTGTTGATACCAACTCCAAGATCAGCGCCACCGCAGGCATCCCTCTAACGGATCCTTCTCTTTATCGCAGTCTAGTTGGGGCACTTGAATACTTGATATTCACTCACCCCGACATTCCCTATGTTTTTCAACAAGTTTGCCTTTTTATGTATGCCCCACTTGAACCACATTTCAATTTTCTTAAACGTATTCTTCGATATCTCAAGAGATGTCCCGACTTTAGGCACTCCACATCCGATTATTGTGTATATCTCAGTGAAAATCTCTTCTCATGGTCGTCCAAACGACAACCTACCATTTCAGGTTCAAGCGTCGAAGCCGAGTACAAAGGGGTCGCAAATGCCATGGCTGAAACCACATGGTTAGGCAACCTTCTTCTTGAGCTACATCTTCCATTACACCGTGCTACCATCATCTATTGTGACAATATTTCAGCCGTTTACCTCGCTAAAAACCCGGTTCAACAACAATGCACGAAACACGTCAAAATTGATATCCACTTTGTCCGTGAAAAAGTGTGTTTGGGGTCTTTACACGTACTACATGTTCCTGCTGACTACCAATATACCAATATTTTTACGAAGAGACTGCCAAGTCAACTTTTCATCCGCTTTAGCTCCAGTCTCACTATCCGACCAGCTACAGCTTCGACTGCGGAGGAGTATTAGCCGAAATCTATGCCTTATATATTTCGGATTCTCTGTTGTATATTCAATGTATTTTTATTGCATATTATTTGGTTCCATATTTAGTTTAGGGCTTCCTTCTTATCACATGTATCTTCTGTATTTATACCCATTGTAATCAATGAGAGAAGGCAATTAATTCTCAAAGATTTACAAAAACCAGATAAAGAATATGCATTTTGCATCTTTGAATTATATAGTTGAGCATTACATTTGTGTTTTTGATTTGTTAAGTCAGAAATGGAAGCTTGTTGAATTTTTGACCAACAGCAAATGTAATTGCAAAACTAATCAACAGAGCTAATTCTAAGAATCCAGTATTATTAAGATACTTCATAAAAAGAAACCCACGAAACAAGTTCCAATAATGAATCAAGTCAGGTTTAAAGAATGGCTAATTGAAACTTTTACCTAAAACTATAAGATTTACAACCCCAACAATTCAATATAGAACTAATGCTTTCACTTTGTTCAAAAAAAAAAAAAGAAAAAAAAAAACTAACAAATGACCAACGGCCTAAATTGATCTAAAACCAAATCTTTATGCAATATTGTTTAAAAACAATCAAAACTTTAATTGGTCTTAATTAAATCTTTTTGGCCAAGATACAAATAAGATCAAATCTAGACTTTAAATATAGAATAATTTCTTAACCTTTTTTTATGAGAGACAACAAAAGAATTACTAAATTTACTTCATCCAAACATACAAAATATCATATTGATAGAAGACAACTAAACACACAAAAAGTCCATTTATATTTTAAAATTTGATTTTTATTTTTAGATTAAGCTTTCACATAAAGTGTTTGTTTTTAGGTAAAAGTGTAACACCCGTGTTCTAGGTATTGATTTCCTAGTCTTAAATTGTTTATTTTATTTTAATTGGCCTGGCCACGACTTGACATTGGGGTACCACGGCGTGGCATTTGTGACAACCCAAAGTTTATTCCATTATATTACTCTGTTTCCGTTAACGGAATATTCCATCTTATAAAAGTTCCGTTAATTTGGAGTCGTCAAATAAATAAATAGTTATTTATTTATTTATATTTCATGTGATTATTATCATAGCAAAATAAATATAACTCGTAAATTTCATTCCATTTAATGGAATAAAGTTATATTAATACGACCATTTAACCCGGGTAAAAAGTTTAAACCTCGTTAAGCTTTAACATCGGGTAGTCGTATACCGGGTGCAACACCCGAGACCTATATAAGGAAGGTGGAACACTTCCTAGAACTCTTTTACCACTCAAGCTCCACTCTCTCTCTCTAACTCGTCTTCGACTCCAAAACCGCAAATTTCCGCCTCCAAAACGTAAGTCCTCTTATCCTAACTTGTTCTAGACATCATTGAATTGTGTCTTAACCCAAAAATCACTCATGAAAGTTGGAAAAAGGGAGTTTATGGCCTAAGAACCTCCTTAGGCCGTAAACACCTAAAATGGTGCCAAATGTCCCGATTTTTCTTCTTTCAAGCTTAGATGCTAGTTGTGGAATTTACCTAGGAGTGTTTAAGCCTCAAAACAATAATTTTTAGGGTATAAAAGAGGGTTTACGGCCCAAGCACATGCTTAGGCCGTAAACACCCTCTAACCATGCAAAAATGCCCAAAAAACACTCCCAAACAACCCTTAGACTTAAGATATGAATTAGGGACTTGCCATTTCGGACTTGGAACATTTAAACACATGCATTTGTGGGGTAAAATAGAGTTCACGGCCCAAGCATGTGCTTAGGCCGTAAACTCCCCTAATTCATGCAAAATGGGAGTTTAAGTCCCCTAAATGACCTTATACCTTCACTAGAAATTGTTAGAATTAAAACTAAGGACTAGAAATCAAGGAATGGAGTGTATGAGAGTTTACTACCATAAACCATAGGGTTTACGGCCATAAAATCCCAAGGAGTGGCCTTTGGGCCGTAAACTCCAAGGGAGTAAACTCTTGGACCCTTAAACACCCCTATAGCCTTGTACAATTTCTTAAAACCATTTCTAGAACCTCATGGGACTTGAAATCATCCAAAAACACTCCTCCCATGAGTTTACGGCCGTAAAATCATGGGGGATGTGGCTTCCTAACCGTAAACTCGCATAAAGTGAGTTTTAGGAGAGTAAACTCCTTATCCGAACCATACACACCCTTAAATGTTACCCGGGACACCCCTAACACTTAATCAAAGTGTTTTCCGCACTTTAGGATGCGTATACTTGTTTAATTAGTATTATATGTACTAATTGTATGTAAACATATATTATCATATGTAATAGGTCACTAAGTGTGTTCAAGTCTTTACTTGACACAGAGCACCCAACCGGCACCGTCGTCGGATCCACTTACGTCAGGTGAGTTCATACCCCCCCGAATTAACCTTTTTAAATGTTTTTACATGTTTTAGGGGGGGGGGGGGAATACAAGTTAAACATGCCGGTTATCATATCAATCACATGTGATTGATAACCCGCATGCACAAGGATTTGTTACACTGTCAACTGTTTTACCAAGAATGATACTGTAAATGGTTTTCCTAAAATGTTTTCACTTGTTCAAAGTTCTTCTCAAATTGTTTCTCGCGCTGCATGTTTTATTTCAAATTCCGTTACAGCAGCAATATAAACAAAGGTTTTCTGTACTTATAATGTTTTATCAAAGTTTCATTTAAAACTTAATTTACAAAAGAATACCAAGACGTGATTTTCTCAAATATAAAGGTTTTCCCAAGTTTTTCATCAAAGTTTTCTCCCATGTTTTTATACTCCTACTTGGTTAAGATACTACTGCTTCACTTCTACTTAGTTTAAACTCCTACTTGATAACGCTTTCACTTCGTGATACGTTTATACTTGTTAACACTTCTACTTCACTTATACTTGTTAATGCTCCTACTTCACGATACGCTTATACTTCACGATAAGCTCCTACTTATTAACACTTATACTTTGGAAACACTTCTACTTCGTTAAACACTTAAACTTCGTTAAATGCTTCTACTTAGTTAAATGTATGCCTGTGCTTGTATATATATATATATATATATATATATATATATATATATATATATATATATATATATATATATATAAGTAATGTTTAAAGGACTTAGGAAGGCTAGTTCGCCCTATTTCCTTTTCTTCGTTGAGATGTGGTCTGGTGGGATCGGATATCCGTCCGAAGGTCGTTCGATCATTAGTTATATATTATGTATACAAGCATAGACATATAGGTTTACATTAGTCAATTCAGTTGTGAGTCTCTATCATCAGTCCAGTACTTTACATCAGATCTCACTATACGAGATACATCTTCAGTACATGGCCTTCTCCGTTGTCAAGTTGGTAACCAGAGTCTCTTGTAGGGAGAGCGGACATTGTGTGTATAGATCTATATGGGATTGACACCCCCGCACCCTGACTGCTAGCTACAGTCCACGACCTACCAAGCCAAGGGGTGACAAATGTCACACTTACACAAACGCTTGCAGGGCGTCTAGTTCTCTAGTGTATATCAGTATGGTTACGAGTATCTCAGGGTTACCTTATAATTCATGGCCTTAAGGTAACGGGTTTTAACACTGTATTCACTGTATTCCCTGTGTTCATTGTATTCACTGTATACACTGTATTCACTGTATTCCCTGTGTTCACTGTATTCACTGTATACACTGTATTCACTGTATTCCCTGTGTTCACTGTATTCACTGTATACACTGTATTCACTGTATTCCCTGTGTTCACTGTATTCACTATTTTTAGACCTTGCTAGACGTATCATTCAGTTGATACCGTCAGGGGTCTGTGTTCTCTGTTTTTAGACCTTGCTAGACGTATCATTCAGTTGATACTGTCTGGGGTCTGTATTCACTGTTTTTGGACCTTACTAGACGTATCTTTCATTTGATACCGTCTGGGGTCTGTGTCCCCTTTTGTTAGACTGAGGCAGGCGTACCATTCATTCGATAGTCTCCTGGAGTCTATGATTTCTTTTTGCCTTAGTCAGCAGTCTTCACTGCTGAGGCATATGTTATTTTCCCTAATATTCTCCTACTTCCTTTAAAATCAAACACCGTATTTTGGTAATGATAATGTTTAACGGAAAATTACTTTTTACAACATAACTCTGTCGGGTCTTGGTAGAAGACTACTTTTATTTAAGAAAATATAGGATTTTCTGGAAAGGACTCTAATACACTGTTGATTCCAAACTACTACTTTTAATTAAGTTATTTGAATAAAATGACACTAAATACTTATGAACTCACCAGCATTTGTAAAAATGCTGATACTCGCTTTTCAAATAACTTGTATTCTCAGGTCAGCATTAGACAGGTACATTCCAGGAGCTTCTGTTGAAGACGGTTTGTGCCAAGCTGCATCTATACTAGTTTCTGTATTACTTTGATGATTATATACAATGTAAACCGATGTAAAACTATTATTATTAATGCAATGAATGTTGTACTTTGATTACTATACTGCATATGTTGTGATACTTGACATGATGTCATCCACTCCAGAATGTTTCTGCCGTTCCGGTTTTGGGGTGTGACAACACTCAATTAATGAAGGACATGCATCCATGCTTGGCCACGGTGTGGCAGCTGTTTTGGTCCTAAAACCCTAATCTCGGGGTTGGTTCCCTATTTAAGAGCACTAACTCCTAGGGTTGCCTCATTTGGCAGCCTCCACCCCTTGAGATCGAATTCCATCCAAAACCCTATTCCTTTTTGTGTTTTGAGTGCTTGAAACCCATCTTTGTGAAGGATGAAAGAAGAAGAGGCTTTTGGGTGTTGATTGAAAGAGTGGTTCCAGCTTAGATCCATCTTCTACGCCTCTTTTGTGCATCATTGAAGGTATAAAGTCTTTACCTTGACCATTGATTCTCTAGATCTAGTTCTAGGACAATTTCATGATTTTTTTTAATCCCAAATCCTCTTGTTTATGGAGTTGGAATAAACTCCAGAACCTTTAGTGCAATGGTTAACATCTGGACCTTGGGGTTGGTTGGAAAGTTAGTTTGCATAGCTTTTTGAGTATACCCATGGCTTGGTGTTGTCATTAGGATCTTAGAGGTTGAGATCATGTTATAATAAGAGGTCTTAATGGATAAAGATGGAAACTTTATCCATCAAGACCATGAGGAGGTCCAGATCTAGAAGTTTGAGCTATTGGGATTGTAGCAAAGCAGCTCAATCTATTAAGTCTTTTGTAGCGTCCAAGTCGCCATGTAACACTCGGTTTCTGATAGCTTCATTATTCGGGGCTGTGGCCTAATCATCAGTTGTCATGAGGCTTAGGGCCTTGGGAAAGAAAGGATTTTGCCCTTTTTGGATGTGGGTGTTATGGTTTTAGTGATCGAAGAGTTTGATTATGTTTTAGAGCCCAAGGGTATAATCGTAATTTGTTCAGTTTGGGTCTTCATGAATTATGGGTTATTGTTCGGGAGGTTTTAAGTGTTAGGGTGCAAAGTCATGCTTGGATGTAATGTTTAGGCTTTCCTCTTTGTATGTGTAAATGGGTTGAGTCTTTCCTATAAATAGGAAGTGAGTGACTCCCATTATGAAAAGGAACCATTTGGAGTGTTAGACTAGAAGAGAAAACTTGTACAAACCCATTTTGTATATTCTTTCTAGATCTAATAAGAGCTTACACAGAATTATTTACTCCTTGTGTTCTTGAATTTGTATGATGAATCACTAGATCTTTCTAATTCCGCACATGCCATCAAAATCAACACCACTACAATTGGTACCAGAGCGGGTGTTCTTGATTTTCATCAAGAATTGATCCTTGATGGCTATTTTGATTTGGTGATTCTTTTTGTTCATTGATCTTCTTGTTTAGAGAGTGTTTTGTGTTCTAGAAGTCGAATTTTTCTTTGATTTGATCCATAATTCGACTTTCTCTCTCTAGAATACTTGTTTGTGTTACTTTCTCTCTCTAGAAAACCCATTCATAATCACTTTCTCTCTCTAGAAATCTTCAAGTTCTAGTGATAAAAAATGACGGTTTTCTTGGAGCATGCTTCTTGGATTGTGATCATTAAAGATGTCAAATACAAAATCGGTTTAGAACAATTCCTTGGATTAATATTGAAAGGCTTAATGATTTCATGGGATACTTTGATTTCTTATGGAGGTTTGAAGGATGATCATGGAGGATTGATTTTTCAACCACTTTCAAAGATTGAATGCTTGACTCAAATTTGCCATAATCTGAAGAATGAGAGAGATAAAAAGGAAAGAAAGGAAAAAGAATTGTTTGATGAGTATTTCATTTCTCTTGTTGAAAACCCAAGTGATATTCATGCTCTTATGTTTGTTGAAGATGTTCTTGAAGATCATCAAGTTCTTGATGTTCAAGAAAAAGGAGTTCAAGTTGATTTTCATGATGAAAAAGTTTTTTGCTCAATTGGAGTTCAAACCGATGATGTTTTGTGTTCTTGTGATTCGTTTGAAGGAATGATTCCTTATCGGAAGCCGGTGATCCAAGAAAATCACAAGTATCAAACTCCAAAAGATTTGATTCAAACTCAAAATGTTCATGTTGTTGAAAGTGGGTTTGTTCATGAAGTCAAGTCTTCAAGATGCAAAAAGATGAGAAAGAAAAAGAAGAAGAAGATGAATCGGAAGAACAAGCGGGTTTACTCACAATAATCGTCAAATGTTGTGAAGCCGAAATCCGTGAAACAAATTTGGGTTCCAAAGCAACAATCTCCAAAGGTTGCATTGAATTTGAAGTCAAAACCCAAAAGTGTTGGTGGTTCTTTTGAAGATGTTCTTGGATCGTTGAAGAACACAAAGAACACGAAGAATGAGTTGTACATCTCGCATGGTGGGTGGTACAATGTTCGATTTGTAGATTTTCTCATTCCGACAAAAGAACCAAGATCTTCCAAATTTGATTCGTTCGTTGAAAACGGAACTCGATTCGTCAAAAAGGTATCTCAAATTCTCAAATGGATTCCAAAACGTCCATGATTTCAATTCGTGCTTTTCGTTTTTCATTTTTGATCGATTTGTCTCATTGGATCAAATCCGTTTCAAAACCCTTTGTTTGATCCAATTATTTTTTTTAGATCAAAACCAAATTAAACTCATTTTAGTTTAATTTCACTGTTCATAAGTCTGATTTGAGCCCAATATTCAATACAATACTTGTTACTGTTCATGTTTTGTTTAGCCCAAAACTATGTAGATCCGTTCCTTCATTAAGTCCAAATGTTGTATGCTTCTCTACAAGTATTGCTTGCCAATTGACTTGTACATATGTTGCATCTGATTGTACAATCGAACTCAATTCTTTATCATTTTTTTCCGATTAATTCATCAGTTCATGATCGGATTGCATTTTTGTTCTCAATCTCTTGGTTTCTCTTCAAATTTTTCTAGTAGTCGATGGTTGATTTTCTATTTCGACTGATAAAAGCGATTGATGATTCAAGATGTTTAACGATAAATTCGACTGGTCACTGTGATTATTAGGAGTCGACTGATTTCTGTAGGGTGAAGGTCGAGTTCATCTTTTGATTGATCATTTTTTTCTTCTTTCTGTTGGATCGATGTCGTTCAAAGATTTGTTTTGATTGATAAAATTCAACTTGTGAATCGATTTTCTCTAATTCCCGAAATCGATAATGATCAAGTTTAAGTGAAGAAGTCGAAAATGGATATTTGATTTTGATGAAATTGTTGATCGAGAACAATTGAAGATGGTGAAGAACAGTTGAAAAACACCTTTTGATCTGAAATCGAAACTCAAAATCATCTATTTTGTGTTTTTAGATCGTTGACTCTAAAAAGTCAAACATGAGTTCTATGGGTTGATTCATGAAATTAAAAGAAGAAATCGATGGCTTTGAGTTCAATATGTGATTTGAAAGAAGAAATCGAGTTTAATTTGGAGATTAATTGGTTGGATTTGTGAAAATGTTGATGAATGATAGAAGGAAACGAACCGAGAACTGGAAAACGGAATGATTTTTGGAATCTGATATTCGCAAGTCGATTACGAATGTGTACACGAATTGAGTACTAGATTCGGTGAAAGAAATTGAAGAGTAGATACTGGGAATTCGATAATTGGATTAGTGTTTGATTGGATAATCGACGATGTGCGATGAATCGATGGTTTTGATTGTTTGGAATGGTTGTTGATTTTGGGAAGAAGATTGATAACGAACAGATGGATTCAATGGTCGATGACTTGGATTTTGTTAATAGAGTTGATTTGGAATCGATGGTTAAAGTTGAATGATTTGAATCAATCAAAGAACGAATTGATTAAAGACGAGATTTTTTTTGGCTGTTGATTTGGGAAGAGGTTAGAGTAAAATCGATTGATGAGTTTTGATTCGCAAATTGGATTGATGATTTAGGAATCAAGTTGCTGTAATGAAAAGAAAAAAAATTAAGTTCGCATATTGATCTTGGTTAAGGTTCGCATCTTCCATGTTTGTTCAGTTCGCATATGAAAATCGCATATGAAAACAGATGAGTCAAGATCGTTTGATTTTTGATTCGCATTTGGCAATGTTAAAGTTGAAGATCTGTATGTGTGATAATCAAATTTTAGTTCGCATTTGGAGCAGTTCACTTGTAAAAGCAAAAGTATTCGCATTTGGGTGTGTCAAACATGGTTCGCATTTGATGACTGGGAAGTGTTTTATTTGCATTTAGTGAAGATGCGAAACATTTGTAGATAATGCGAAGTAAAGAACGTGTGAAGTCTATGATCTGGGAAAGAATACAAAGTTTTACAGTAAAATGCGAATTGGGGAAGAAACACACATATTTTGCATTTGGTCCCTGATCTTTTCACGAAGTGACAAAATTGACCCAACTTCGCAAGTTTAAAGAACATACAGAAATTGTCAAAACGAGTACCTGAAGTTTCGCATTTTTGACAGTTTATACCCAACTTCGCAAAATGGCAATAAAAGCTGAAAAAATGCAGAATTTTCAGTTTTGGTCCTTGCAGTTTATGCGAATTTACGCTTTATGCCCGGTTTCGCAAATGGGCTAGAGTTTCGCATATTTGACTGTTTTTGGCGCAACGGGTCCCTATAAGTTTCAGAAATGACAATATCTACCCGGATTTTGAAAAATCTTGCAACTTTCACTCAAAAAGTCAAAATTTTTCATAAATTGGAAATATTTTGTGGCTTTTTCGTGATTGTTTTTCCGTGCAAGATTTTTGGTGATTCATTTTTGGTACACATCAAGGGGGAGTAATGTGAAGATTATTCCTCGGGCGCTTCTCATCCTTAGTGGGTTTTATAATCATTTTTTGATTATAAAAAGGGGGAGAATGATGGGTATTCGAAGCTTCTCGGGTTTGTCGAATATTCATTTGCGGATTTGAAGACCGGTGTTACTTCGAGGGGGAGTTTGGTCTTGATCGCGCTAGCTCGTTGGAGATTAAAGCCGGACATCCAATCCTAACTTTGAGGGGGTGAATGTTAGGGTGCAAATTCATGCTTGGATGTAATGTTTAGGCTTTCCTCTTTGTATGTGTAAATGGGTTGAGTCTTTCCTATAAATAGGAAGTGAGTGACTCCCATTATGAAAAGGAACCATTTGGAGTGTTAGACTAGAGAGAGAAAACTTGTACAAACCCATTTGTATATTCTTTCTAGATCTAATAAGAGCTTACACAGAATTATTTACTCCTTGTGTTCTTGAATTTGTATGATGAATCACTAGATCTTTCTAATTCCACACATGCCATCAAAATCAACACCACTACATTAAGGTGGGGGTGAGTTGTTAGAAGTCTAACGTTTCTCATCACCTTTCCATGGACATAAAGTTCGTCGGAAACGGACTTAGAATGAAGAAGTTAGAGTCAAGTGAAGTTAGGGTTATAGAGTTTCAATGAGTGCACGGGGCGTACTCATTATGAACGTGGGGTGTAAAGGGTTAAGTGGTCGCGAATGGTCTTAGAGTACGCCGGGCGTACTAAGGGGTACGCGGGGCATGCGGGGCATACTCCCTTCAGAGCAAAACCCTAATTTTGCGGTTCCTACCCTATATAAACATCATTATGGCCTTCCTTTGGGTCTTTTAAGTCAACCTCCATCCCCTTTCATCTACCTTGAAACCTTAGAGTACCTTAAGTAAGTCTTGGAGCTTAGAGGAGTGTTTGTGGTGGCTTATGCAATAGAAGGAGAAGGTTAAAGACTCACTATCTTGAAAGGAGCTTAGAGATCTAGAAGTTAGATCATCATTTTGTGATCTTGAAGGTATAAAGTCTCTATCTTTCTCACTCTTAGGTTAGATCTTCTTTTAGGTTTGTTCTTCATCATTTTATCCTCTTTTGCTGGTTCTTGTGAGCTATAGTTGTTTCAGAGGATTGATTTTGTGGATCTGGATGTTTTAGGTGTCCCAGAGGCATATAAATGTGATCTTTATGGTTTATTTGGACTCATGCATGTGTTAAGACCTTTCATTATGCTCTTTTGATCTCTAGAGTCCCATTAAGCCATGTGTGCAAGTAAAGTTGCCAACTTTATGTAATAAGTCATCTATAGGAATCAAATCTAAGAATTTGGAGCAAGGACTTAAGTGATTAAGTGCTTAATGGAGGAGATTAGGGTTCAGGGGAGTACGTTGGGCATACCCATCTGGTATGCTGCTGGTACTAGCCCCAAAGGGTGTATGTTGGGCGTACCAGCTGAGTATACATGGCGTACTTAGCCTGTTTGACCTTTCTTGTTTTGTTGACCTTTTTGGGCATTTAACCTTTGACCAGAAGTGGACTAGGGTGGACCATTGGATCTTTTGGACCTTTCTGGATATTGGGCCTTCTCGCGATAGGTCCATGATGGATTTGGGCCTAATTTGGATATTTGGGACTTATTGGGCCTTGTGGTGTCATTTCAGATTTGGGCTATCGTTTGGGCTTGAATTGAGTGGGGTTTGTTGGACCAGTTGTGAATATGTGTTTTGGATTAGCAATAAGTTATTAGGATTTAGGGTAAGGCTCATGTAAGGGTTGGGACCAATTTGGAAAATTGGGCCATAAGTGGGATTTGGATGACTTTTGGTTTGTGGGCCTTTTATGGGGAGTTTGGGCCTTAGTCTTGGACTAAACTAGGTGAAGGGTAAAATGGTCTTTACCCCATTTATGGATTATTAGATTTGGTTTGGAACCCAATTGTTATTTTGGTGTTATTTGTTTGATAACACGGGGATTCTAGAGGATCTGCAGTCAGAGATATTTTTGTGGGATCAACTGTTGAGGTGAGTTTCCTCACTGGGTTTAGCGGGTCTAAGGAACCAAGGTCAACCTTTGTTTGGTTATGTTATTATACTTGCTGTATGTGTGATACTTGTATGCGCTTGTATGTGTATGTTTATTAGGCGGGACCTGTTATTCGAGTGTGTACAGGGCCCATATCTCATTATTATTCGAGTGTGGGTGGGGCCCGTATCTCATTGGGCGGTGCCCGTTATTCGAGTATGGGTGGGGCTCGTATCTCATTGGGTGGGTCCCGTTATGCAAGTGTGGGCGGGGCCCGTTATATGATATGTATGGTATGTAGTATTTTGGGGAACTCACTAAGCTTTGTGCTTACAGTTTATGGTTTATGGTTTCAGGTACTTCCGGTTTGAAAGGGAAGGGCCCGGTTTGATTGCAGCGCATACACCCGTGTTTTTCCGCAATTCGTGATTTTAGGATTTTACTCTGATAATTGTTTTACTTTGAAATACCTTTAAATGTTTGAATAAAGATAAATGAATGTTTGAATACATATTAAAAATGAACTTTTACCATATGATTTTCGGGACGTTACATACCAGGTATGCAGTTTGTGATTTAATATATGTTAAATTCAAGTAAAAGGTAATGGAGGATTGTGAGTACGCTGAGCGTACACTAGGTACACACGATATACTCCTTGCATGTCCATCATCGGGGGATCCCCGGTGTACGCTGAGCATACTCAAGCCAATGGAAAACCCTAATTTTTAGGGTTTGCACCCTATTTAAGAACCTTAAGTCCCTCAAGATCATTACCCTTTCAACCGCCATTGCCCTTTTAGTGCAAATCTCGAACCCTAGCCTTCTTGAGTTCATTTTTGTGTTTACCTTGTGTGTTTGGGTGTTCTTTGGTGGTTTTGTAGAAGAAGGAAGTTTGGGAAGAAGCAAATGAGAAGAAGGAGATTGTAGATCGATAATTTGTGCACAATTTCTAGCCCATTGAAGGTAAAAAGTCTGAACCTTGATCATTCCAAGCTTAGATCTATGTTTAGGGTGGATTTTAGCATCTTTTGGTCCCATAACTTGGTTTCTTGGTGTATGAGCTAGTCTAGGCCATTTGAGTTGTCCTTTTAGACTCATGGAAGTGTTTGGAGTCATAAAAATCGTATCTTGGTGGTTAAGACTTAACCATGCAAGTGTTAGTGACCACCTAAGTGAGTTAATGGACTTAATTCATGGTTTGTGCCCCATCCATGCATGCAAAGGCATAAAGTTTGCAACTTTATGGCTTAAGACGTTATTTTGAGCTTGGATCTAAGTTTTGGACGTTAAAGCTGAATGGATTAACACTTTGGTGCTAGTAAGGGCTGACTGGCCAGTACGTTGTGCGTACTGAGCCCGTGCCTTGATTCCGGATTGCCATCAGCATACGATGGGTGAACGGGCCATGTATGCCACACGTACGCCGTCTATGGGGTTGCAAGATTTTGAGCTTGTGTGTTAATTGGGATTTAGACTTGTCTAAGTTGGGCCTCGGGCCCACCTGTCGTAGCAGGTCATTTTTTGGGCTTAAGGCCATGTTGGGGGGTTTTTGGGCCATATTGGGCCTTAGAGACATGTTGTAGTTGGGAGAGAATTTTGCGAGTCATATTAGGGTTTTATGCTTGTGCGATAGGGAGAGGATTTCACGAGTCATCCGCTGAGTGCGGTTTGATACCTATAGTCTGAGGTGGGTTTTCCTTCACTGTATCTGTGGGTCTAAGGCACCAATGCTGGCCCACTAGTTTACGATGTATTATGATGATTTTCTTTGTGACAATTGTCAGTTATGCCTGTATTTGCTTGATGACTTTGTAATTCCTGTTATGATTTTATGTGGTAGTAGTAGGGGGTGAAATAGACCTGGTATTTGGTTGAAATAGACCGAAGGGGGATTACATGCACCCAAATATGCTTGACAGTATTCGGTTGAAATAAACCGAAGGGGATTGCAAGCATACATATATGCTTAACAATATCTAGTTGAAATAGATCGAAGGGGGTAAGCAGTCACCCAAATATGCTTGGATGTATGTTTGTTTGATATGTGGTATTTTGGGGGAACTCACTAAGCTTTGTGCTTACAGTTTTCAGTTTATGTTTCAGGTACTTCAAGTTCGAAGGGAAAGGGCCCGACCTGATCACACCGCATCACCCTATGATTTTTGCATTTAGAGATTTTGGGAATTTTTACTCTAATAACATGTTACTATGATACTCTTTTGACTATTTTGATATTAGTGTCGTGTGATTTGAATGAAACTAAAAAACAAAATTTTATCCGTATTTTTGGGATGTTACATCTTTGCTGACCAGTGCCCACGATGTGGCTACCTGGTACCATGGTGTGGTAACTGGTGTTTTTGCGACCATCTCGCTGGACGATGGTCACGACGTGGAGTTGATCAGTTACCGACTGTTTTGTCTTGGAGTGGCCAAGACATGGGGGGCTGTCAAGTTGACCTTGACCGTTGAATTTTGACTATGGTTGACTTTTGGGTCAATTAGAGTTCTAGGATGTATGATGATAGGGTATGACTTTACTGCTATTAGGTGTCTCGTTGATTCTGTCTACCCTGTGTGTGAGAGATGTCATATTTCTAGATGCTATTTGCAAGGTGAGTCTTCTCACTACTTTTACCTATGTGGTATTTATGTTTTGACCAGATGGGTCTTTATTGTTGATTGTTGTCTTATCTGAATTGAACTGCTGATAACTTTAGGATTGCTGAGAATCCCTAGGGTTGCTGATAACCCCTGAAACATGTTATTAATCCACAGGGCATGTTGTTAGCCCACTGGGATTGTTGATAATCCCCAGGGATGCTGATAACTTATTATTTTTTGTTATTGTTGTGATGTATAGATATTTTGGAGGGACTCACTAAGCTTCATGCTTATAGTTGTGGATTAAATGTATTTCAGGTACCTCTGATGATCGCGCAAAGGCGAAGGCGTGATTGTACACTCCGACTCGTAGATCTTTTATGATTTCCACATTTTGATACTCTAATTTAGGATGATTGTATCGATACGCCTTGAATTTCTTGTTTTGGTTTTTATGATACTTGGAGGTTTTTGCTAAAATAAAAATGAAAATTTTATTATGAATTTTGGGTTGTTACAAGTTGGTATCAGAGTCCTGGTTTGAGAGATTTGGATGAACATTTATTGGATTCCAGACTCAAATTAAGGAGCTGAGAGTTTTATGAAAACCGTTTTACAAAAAGAACAAATTTCAATTAAAGAAATGGAGGAAGCAGCGTGTACAGTCAGTCGGAGCTCGAAGCAGTGATCTTCCAAAATATCCTTAACTGTGTTATATGTTGTATTATGGTTGTTATCGAATTGTTAGAAATGCATGCTATCTGGTAGGCTAAGGATCCTTCAGGAATTCCAAGATAGAGTTGCATGATTTTTACGATGCCTTATAGCCTAGGAGAATTCTTGTAGATGCCATGCTAGGGTGAAAACTAAGATTGTTGATTGTTTTGCATATACTGCCTGGTTGTACATAATTAGGATTTTATAGCCTTAGAATGCTTCATTTAGCTTTATTTCTTATTCCTTGTTTGGTTGTGGATTTTGGAGTGGAATCTCTTATTTGAATGTCTATCGATTCTGGGTTATGTAAAATTGGTGTATGCGGGGCCATTTGTGATATTAGTAGAGACTCTTGCAAGGTGGAGCTGTGGTTGCAAAGAGCCTAGGGCGAGTACCTAGGAGCTGAGATGTAGCATCTAGAGCATATTAGTGTGAGTGCGTAGCTGCAAGAAGAGCGGGATGATTGTTGGTATTTAGGACCTCGAGGTGAAGTCTAAGTCAACTACGGATAGGTACAGAAGGTAGTATGGTCCCCTACTACCTAAAGTTTGATGCAGTATCGGGAATTCAACAATACGAAGCCCCTAGAGTTTGATGGGATCCAGGATCTGACTGTGACCACGAGGTGGATTGCATATGTCAAGGGATGTTTCTATACCTACTCTTGTCTAGATGATTTGAGAGTTTGCTTTGCGCTGAACCTACTTCACCTAGGGGTGAAGGATTGGTGGAAGTTTGTGACCACCGGCTACACACCTGCAGATCGGGTTGCAGTGACATGGGAGCAACTTGTAGAGATGTTTCTAGAGGAATACGTGCCATCAGTAGAGAGGGAGTAGCTGGCTCAGGAGTACTTGTCGCTCTGGCATATGAGATAGACGGTGACTGAGATGACCAAGATGTTCCATGAGAGAGCTTTGTTTTTTTCTAGAGTATGCATCTACTGAGCAGTCACGGATGACCCGATACTTGAGTATGCTTAAGAAGGATATCAGAAAGTTCGTAACAAACTCCCAGTAGCAGACATTGGCTAAGCTGCAGTCCAATGCTAGGAGGAGGGAGATTGAGTTGGAGTTGGAGGTGAGGCGGACCGAGGTGGATACACAAAGGAAAGCTTGGAGACCAGTCTAGTCGCAGTCGACGATTAAGTGGGCAAAGCCCGCTAATTCGAGAGTAGAAGGTTAGGGGAGTCGCACTTGCAATAAGTGCGGAAAATGTCATGAGGGCCCCTGTCGATCGAGATTGGTATACGACTTGTGTGGCAAGGATGAACACTTTGTGAAGGAGTGCCGAAAGGGTTTGCAAGTTTGTTTCTGCTGCAACCAGGATGACTGTAACATTCCGCTTATTAAATAAATGAATAGAAAAAATTAATATAAATAGTAGCCCTAAATGTGGAATAATTTAGCAAGGTGTTGGTTTTGGGGGTTTAAAAGTTATAATCTAGAGTTTGGGGGTTATAATGTAATTTCTGGATTAATTTGTAAAGAATTTTGAAGGTTGAGGATTGTTTAGTAAATTATGAGTTTAATTTGAATGGATTTTTGAAGACAGGGGCCACTTGGTAATTATTAGGACATATCATGAAAGGAATTATGGAAGCAAGGGCTAAAAGGTAAATTTTTGGATTTAAATTGAAAATGAATCTAGTGAGGAGGGACTGAACTTGTAAAAATGCTCATATGTTCAAAAGAACACGGGATATACCCGGTGTTTCTTCCCCGTCGTCTAACCCTAACCCTATGGTACGCATCTACAGCCGCCACCACCATGGAATCTCTTTCGGTCGCTGCCACATCGTCATGTCCACCGTCGTCGCCTACATTACCATCGAACGTCACCATCGCGTCCTTTGCTTTCGGAGACGTTGTGGGCAACCAGAGAATCGCCAATGACCGAAGGTAGGCTGTGTCGTTGTCGTGTGAGGGTCGTCAGTCGCCGGAACCGCACGGTAAGTCCACCGCAACCTACCTTTCTCTCTCTCTCTCTCTTATTCTTTTCTGTGGGTTTGACAATGGAATTGTCATTATAACCGCCGGTGGCCCTTGAACCGGCGTTTCTGCTTGTTCCGACGACAACAACCTCCTAGTCGGTTGTTGGGAGCTTTGGTCTCATGTTGTTTATGTGTATGTGTTGCTACAATGAGTTGAATGCGTAGGCATGTGTGTGTTTGGCTAGAAACCCACCGACACCACCTCATGGTGGTGGCTGCCACCGTTTTCTGCCGCCACCAGCCACCGTGACGGTTGGCTGTGTGCGTGTTTTTGTAGGTGTGATAGTGTACTCTATGGGTGTGAAGTTGTATATGCAATTTTTTGGCCGGACCACCCTCCACCACCACCGTGAGGTGGTGGCTGCCGTCGTGAGCCGCCGTCGACCACCACTGCCCGAGGTGGCAGTCGGTGGTGCTCGGCATAGTGAAACCCTAATCGGCCCAATAGCTTAATCTTGGACTTAGTTGGCTTGTGATTAGTTTGGAAACCTTAATTAGGGTTTAGAAAACCCTAATTTTTGGAGATGTTAGTTTTGGTTTGCTGGGACCCGCGTTTGGACTGTTAGATTGGAAATTTAATTATGCCCGACTACATTGTATGAATGGCCTAGTGGAGTGATGGACTTAACGGATTAAGTCCTTAATAGGTTAAGTAAGAACACTTAACCCTAATTATCATTTCATGTAAGAAACCCTAATTTTGGTTGGGCCTTTAGTTGGGCCTTTCTGTTTGGCTTTGGTGATTAGGCTATTGATGGGCCATCCATGAACAAGTATCTGGACTAGAATATTTGGATTGGGCTGTAGGATAAGGCCCATTGGAAAGAATTACGCCTAATTTGGAAAATTAGGCCATAAGTAGGCCTTGATGATTATGAGATATTGGACCATCGAAATGCCAAGTGTTTGGACTTGAATAAATGGTTGGGCCTTAAGGTGAGAGCATGTAGAGGTTTGGGCCCAATTTGGAAAATTGGGCCATATGTTGGGCCTTGGTTGATTATTTGACTTTTGGGCCTTTAGAGTATAAGTTGGGCCTTCATTTTGGACCAAGCTATGTTAGGGGTAAATGGTCCTTTTACCCCAAGTGTGTATTTAGGGTTATGCATTGAAACCCAAATGGTTAATTGGATTTGTGTTGACGATTGACAGTTCGGGGACCTGTCAGCCAACAGCCAGAGAATTATCCATGGGACTTCAGCAGTGCGAGGTGAGTTTCCTCCTGGTTTGAACGGGTCGAAGGCACCAATGGCAGCCTGTGTAGTTTGTATGTTCTTGATAGGAACATGAAGTGTGGGCAGGGCCCGTATCTCATTATTACCTGAGTATAGATATCAGTTAGATTGTTGGATTGCTATACTTGTTGTATGTGCGATACCTTTATGTGTTGTTAGGAATGTGAGTGTGGGCGAGGCCTGTATCTCATAGTCAGTGGAGTATGGGCGGGGCCCGTATCTCCTAGTTAGTTGAGTGTAGGTGGGGCCCGTATCTCATAGAGTGTGGGGGAGGCCCGTATGTCATTATTAGACAAGTGCGGGCGGGGCCCGTATCTCATTTTTAGCTGAGTGTGGGTGGGGCCCGTATCTCATAGCATTATTTGAGTATGTATATAGGATTGTTGATAGATTTGACTATACTTTTGTCAGTGTGATACTTGTATGCATGTTTAGTAGCTGAGTGTGGGCGGGGCCCGTATCTCATAGTTAGCCGAGTGTGGGCGGGGTCCATATCTCGTATCTCGTAGTTAGTAGAGTGTGGGCGGGGCTCGTATCTCCTTGAGTGTGGGCGGGGCCTGTATCTCGTATTAGCATGATTACTTGTATGGTATGTGGTAGTTTGGGGAGACTCACTAAGCTTCGTACTTACAGTTTTCAGTTTTGGTTTCAGGTACTTCCGCTAGTAAGGGGAAGTGCTCGGGATGACTGCATTGCACACACCATAACGTTTAGCCTGGGATGATTTACTCTGATATTTGGACATGTGATTTTGATACAATATTATGATATGCCGTTTGAGATATTATCATTATTGTTTTTATGTGATGTTTTGGGTTACCATGGTATTATTTATAAATTAAAAATAAAAAATTTGGATTGTATTTTTGGGATGTTTCACTGACCATGTGAAGGCCGAACGTCTGTTTCTTACAGCGAAGCCAATTCAGAATCCTACACCTGTGACCTTGTGCATCACTGATGGGCGTCATGGGAAGGTTAAGGCCCCGAAGGCCAGGGGTCGATCTTTCCAATTGACTGCGGAGGAGGGAAGAGGTGCACCTGATGTCAACGCTGGTATGTATACATTTTATTTTCCGGCTGGATTATTTTGTTGTTATGCTTGTGATATAATTCTGTTAGGTACATTTCTTGTGAATTATGTACCTGCCTTGGTGTTATTTGATTGGGTGCGAATTGGTCTTTTGTATCTACATCTGTCTATATAGGCTTTAGTGTTGCTCGTGAGGCCCTAACTCGACCTTTGAAGGTCGCTATAGCTGATGATCACACACTTTCAACGACTGAGGTTTAACAGGATTGTGTATTGGAGATTTTTGGTGTCACATTTTCGATTGATCTTATTCCTATTATGATGGGATATGTCTGCATGATTGCGGCTATGGATTGGTTGAGTCGGTTTTGGGGGACTTATTGACAGCGAGAATCAGTTAGTGAGGATTCATGATCCTAGTGGGAGAGTGCTAACTATTTATGGTGATGGTACTAGGGTTGGATCCGCCTTTTGTTCCGCCACCAGGGCCAGCTAGTGCTTTCAACATGGATGTATGGGATATATTGTGTATGTGGTCGACACGCAGGTTGAGAGGGAGAATTCAATTTCTGATGTCCCTTTTGTGAGGGAATTTCTCGACGTTTTCCCAGTGGAATTTCCTGGCATGCCTCCTGTAAGTCAAGTCAAGTTGAGGATCGATCTGATCCATGGTGCTGCCTCGATTACGAAGGCGCCATAGCGCCTTACACCATCAGAGCTGCAAGATTTATCCTCACAGCTACATGAGCTGTTGGGAAAGGAGTTTGTTCGGCCTAGTAGCTCACCGTGGGGAGCACTAATCCTTTTTTCAGGAAGAATAATGGTTCACACCGGATGTGCATTAATTATCGGGAGTTGAACAAATTGACGGTGAAGAACCGATATCCATTACCGCGGATAAACGACCTTTTTGATTAGTTGTAGGGGGTATCTTGATTTTCCAAGATCGACTTGAGGGTTCCGGAGGAGGATGTTCTGAAGATGGATTTCGAACTTGCTATGGGCATTATGAGTTTGTGGTGATGCCTTTCGGGCTCACCAACACACCGGATGCGTTCATGGATCTTTTGAACCGGGTGTGTAGGCCCATGTTGGATCAATTAGTGATTGTTTATATCGATGCTATTTTAGTCTATTCAAAGACCAAGGAGCAGAGTAAGGATCATCTATGTGAGCTTCTTGGGTTCTCAGGGCGGAGAAGTTGTACGCCAAGTTCTCCAAGTGTGAGTTCTGGCTGCGCGAGGTCTAATTTTGGGGCACCTTGTCAACCAGGACAATATATTGGTCGACCCGACCAAGATTGAGGCGGTTATGTGGTGGGAAGTTTCAAAGTCTCCATATGAGATTCAAAGTTTCCTCACACTGGTAGGGTATTATCGGAGATTCATTAGGGACTTCTCCAAGATTGCAGTTCCTCTCACTAGACTGACTAAGAAGGATGCCACCTTCCGTTGGTGGCCTAAGGAGCAGACACGTTTGAGACTCTTTTGCAGAAGCTCTGTGAGGCGTCGGTTCTTACCCTTCATAAGTGAGTTGAGGGTTTCGTGGTATACTGCAACACGTCTATCATGGGTTTGCAATTTTGATGTAGATAGGGCATGTGATCACTTACGCTTCGAGGCCGTTGAAGCCTCATGAAGCGAAGTATCATACTCATGATATGGAGTTGGGGGCGGTAGTCTTTGCTCACAATATTTGACGTCACTATCTGTACGGGGTCCGATGTACGATTTACACATACCACAAGAGTCTTAGGTACCTAATGGATCAACCCGATTTGAATATGAGGCAACAGAGGTGGATGGACATAATGAAGGGCTACGACTGTATTTTGTACCACCAGGGTAAGACCAACATGGTGGCAGACGCATTGAGTCACAAAACGGTTAATACACCGATTCAGGATGTATGTTTGTGGATGAAAGTAATGACTCCAGTTTTGGAGATGATTAAGATTGCTTAGATGGAAGCTATCAAGGTGGAAAATCGGAAGAGTGAGTAGGTGATTAGTCAGATGTCATCCTTTGATTATGATGGTCGGGCGTTACTGACACTACATGGTAAGATTTGGGTACCCTATTTGTGTGGGACCCGGCAGGTTTTGCTGAATGAGGCACACAAGTCGACAATTTTTATCCACCTGGGCACGATAAAATTGTATCGTGATCTAAGACACAATTATTTATGGCCTTGTATGAAGTGGGATATAGTCTGGTTCGTGGAGCGGTGTCTGACTTGCTGGAAGGTCAAGGCCGAGCATCAGTTCCCTCATGGAAAATTGCAGCCTCTAGAGGTCCCATTATGGAAATGGGAGAAAATCACCATGGATTTCATCACGTAGTTGCCTAGGACTGCAAAGGGTTTGGATGCTATCTGGGTGATTTTTGATCGGTTGACCAAGAGTGCTTACTTCTTGGCCATCCAGGAGAGCTCGTCCACTGAAAAGTTAGCCAACATTTATGTTCGCACGGTAGTTGCTCGCCATAGGATGCCTGTTATGATTTTTTCAAAGCGGGAGTGTCGTTTCACTTCCTGATTTTGGAAGAGGTCCCACGAGGATTTGGGTACCCAATTACACCCTAGCACCACCTACCATCCATAGACGGATGGACATAGCGAGCGGACCACCCGGACGCTCAAGGATATGCTGAGGGCAGGTGTCTTAGACTTCGGTGGGAGTTGGGACTCCTACCTCCATTTGGTTGTATTTTTGTTTAAAAAACAGTTATCACACCAACATTGGTATGCCACCCTTTGAGATCCTTTATGGGAGGAAGTCTAGGACCCCGATTTTTTGGGGAGAGGTTGGCTAGAGGGTCATGGGGATCATTGAGATAGTGCTCAAGATGACGAAGCTTATTCAACAGGTTAGACAAAGACTTTAGACATGCCAGAGTCGCCAGAAGAGCTACGCCGATCGACGCCGACCTGAGTTGGAGTTTCTGGTCAGGGATATGGTACTTCTAAACGTGTTACCTTGGAAAGGGGTCTTCTGATTCAGAAAGTGGGGCAATCTGGGCCCTAGGTTAATTGGTCCTTACCGAGTGGCAGCTACGGTAGGCAAGGTAGCTTACCGTTTGGACTTACCGGATGAGATCGGTCAGATTCATAACACCTTCCGTGTATCCTAGTTGCGGAAATGTATGGCAGACGAGACCACAATAGTACCCTTATACGATATACAAGTGGATGGCCGCCTGAATTATGTTGAGCGGCCGATAGTTAGTACCGATAGAAAGTCGAAGACCTTGCAGAACAAGGTAGTGAGTCTGGTCAAGGTTCAGTGGCAACATCGAAACAGCTCCGAGTGGACTTGTGAGCCCGAGAAAGAGGTGCACGACCATTACCCTGATCTATTCGTAGCTGAGGAATTCGAGGATAAAATCTGATTCTAGTTGTTAGATTAGGTGTCTAAGCCCATTATTATAATTGGTATGAACTTGAATCGATAGTAGCACAGTCCTTTTGGGTTGCCCTCTAACCTAGCAATTAGACAAGATGATTTTTGGAGCGAGAGGTTGATTTATTATTTGATTAGCAAATTGAAATAAATAATTTTTTAATATATTATGAGAATAATATATTAATTAGAAATAGTATTATTTAATTAATAATTAATCAGAAATTAATTGGAACTAATTTTTGGATTAATGAAATTAATTAAAAGTGTAGGGTCTAAAGTGTAATTGTTCAATAGTTGAATAAATGGCTCAAGAACCTTCCACGAGTAGGGTGGAAGGTTTCTACGGGATAATCTAGGGTTTCTAGATTATCCCATGTGGATAAATATAGAGCTGGATAATTACCAATTTGAAATATTATTATTATATTCAGATTAGGGTTATCCAAGGCTTCCTTGTACCACTATATAAAGGAGCCTAGCCCTTCATATTTCGACGACTTATACTCTTAGAGAGATAGCCGAAGTTTTGCACTCCCCTCTCCCCTCTCCTCTCTTCATAATCTCCTTCTTGCTAGCTTGGGTGTGAGCCGTTAGAGGCACGACATTTGTGGTGCTTGCTTCCAAAGGTTCTACAAGTCGAGGATAATTGTTATTACCATAATAACAATAATGTATGTAATCCTAAACCCTTTCTTGTGTTTTTCGAAAATTACCTAGGGGTTCTAGGGTTCTTATTTTGATGTTCTTAGTTATAAGTTCAATGTGAAAACATAGATCTTGTTTTAGGTTGCATGCACACTTAACAATTTTAAGTTTGTTTTGTTATACCTAAAACCCATTAGTGGTATTAGAGCATTTGGTTTGTTTTCAATTGAATTTGCTATAATTCTTAAATTTGATCAATTTAGGGTTTATAGAAGTTACACCCTAAAAGGCTTAAAATTTCAAAAATTGGGTTAGAGTTTTAAAACCCTAACCTTCGATCCTAAGTTTCAAAATTAGGGTTAGGGTTTTGAAACCCTAACCTTCCTCCCCAAGCAATTTCAAAAATGGATAGGTTATTAGTGTTTTTTAAATTTTGGTAATTATCATTTTACTTGCCTAAAAAGAGATAATTAAAGTTGGATAAATCCTATATCCTATATTTTTGAAAAATTTAGAGGGTAAGGATTAAGATTAAATTAATTGATTAAGTTAATTAGTTTATCCTTAATTGATTTAATATATTTAATTAATTGTTAATTAATAGATAAATATTAAATCATTTGGTTTATTTTTTAAATTTAAATTATTTATTAATTTTTGAAATTTAATTATAAACCTAGTATTTTGAAAAGTTTTAAAATACACCTTATACTATATGTATAATTAAAAGTTTAATAATTACTATATGTATAAGACTAAGTCAGCCGAACCGCTAGCAAGTCTCATTCACGAAGCTAGTCTATAACCGGGGGGGGGGGGGGGGGGGGGGTATAAGGGAACTGCATATAAAATGGTAGTTGAATGGGTGTCCACTCTCATCCACCGCTTCCTTGATTAATGAATAGTCGTTAGCCGAACAGGTTTGATAAAACAATTAATTCTCTTTATAAGTATAATGATATTAAAAGTACTAGAACCTTCTTTTATTAAAATCTCAAATCTAGTTACTTTAGGAAACATGTGAATTTGTATGCTAACCCATGAAATTGCACATTACACTTTATAAGTTGTTAGTGGAGCGTGTGTGGTTAATTGACACACTAATAGGGACTAATAAAGAGTTGTAATGGGTATCTCATAAATTATCATTACTGATGGAGCGTGTGTGGTTTACTAGCACATCAATTGAAATGATAAATGACAATGAGGTTACCAAACACATTTGCATGGTTTTTCACATCTTTTTTGTGATCATCAGTATCCCAATCACAAATAGAAGCGCATAATCTGAGATTAAACATGCCATTGAATAGTGTCAATGAACCTCAAAAGATCTAGGAATTTTATCAAAACTTAATTTCCTTTTAAAATTTCGTTTTCTATTGGTGGAATTGGTAAATCTTCATTTACCTACATTTATATAATTCATAATTAGATTACGACATCCCTTTTTTAAGTTGTGAATTATTTAGTTGGATCTTAGCCTTAACATTTCATTTTTGGGTTGCTATATTAAGGATTATTGTAACTAAAACTACCTTCCTTTTACAGATGTCTACTCCAAATGATGCTTTTGGTTCCTCCTCCGGTCAAAACTTCTCGTTGTTGAACATATGCTCAAAGGTGACATTGGATGGCACCAATTACAATGACTGGACGCGCAACATCAAAATGAACCTTTGTTTCGAGGACAAGGAATATATCATTGAGAAATAACTAATTGATATTGACGAAGAGAAGGCCACTCCTGAAGAATTAGTCGCCTATAAGAGGCACTACAATGATGCAACAAAATTTGCTTGCATCATGGTTGCCATGATGACCCCTGATTTGCAGAGATTTTATGAGGATTACTAGCCATATGAGATGAATAAGGACCTTGTGGAGAAGTACCACAAGCGACCCCGTCAAGAAAAATACGAGGTGGTAAAGTCCCTCATGGCATGTAAAACAAAAGAGGGAGAATTTGTTTGTGGCCAAGTGCAGAGAATGCAACATTATGTGTAGCGCCTTGTTAGGATTAGGTTGTGTTTGGCGTGCCACAGCTAGCTGATAAGCTAACTTATTTTTTGAGCTTTTTTTTGTTGTCGTGTTTGGCAAGCCAAAAAGTAGCATATAAGCTAGCTTTTTGAAAAGCTAATTAGACTAGCTTTTTAGGAGCTTTTTTAAAATTTTCCAAATATACCCCTGAATTAATTATAGAAACAAATACTCTTAAATGTCATTTTATGTAATTTTATATATATTTCAACTAGCTTTTCAGCTAGTTTTATCAAACGTCATTTTTTATCAGTTAGCATTTTAGCTATCAGCTAGCTTTTTATTTAATAGCTAGCTTTTCAGCTAGTATGCCAAACATAGCCTTAATGTGCACTTTGATGAGGAGTTAGCTATTGATATAGTTTTGAACTCCTTACCAAGTTGTTATGATCAATTCATCTTGACCTTTCGTTTGAACAACTGTAAGACCACCTTGGCTCAATTGCACAACCACCTATAGAAATTTGAAGCAGGTATGATGGGAAAAAGTATTGCCTCCACTCCTACTAGTGCTCTCGTTCTGGCCATTGGTCAAGGAAAGGGTAAAAAGAGGAAAGGTCCTCCCAAACAAAACTAGAAGGGAAAGTCTCATGCATGGTCATCCAGTAGTAGCCCTAAAGGAAAGTCCAGTTTTGATCACCCAGCCGCTTCTAATCCCAAAGAGGCTATCTGCTTTTACTGCAACGACAAGGGTCATTGGAAACGAAGCTCCCCAGAGTATCTGCAAGATATCAAAGATGGCAAGGTGAAGCCAACTTTTGCAGGTATATACACTATTTCATCTAATAACTGATCATCTTCTTGTTCTTGGGTCCTTGATATAAAATGTGGATTTTACATTTGTTCTGATTTGTAGGTGCTAAGAAGAAGTAAGGAGGTGGAGCACGGTAGAATGATCTTGATCATGGGGAATAGGCGATCTTCACCTATTACCAAGATTGGAGTTTATAATCTAGTGCTTAGTGATGCTGTTAGTTTACATTTTATAAATTGTTGCTACTCGTTAGAAATGACACAAAACATTATTTCTTTTCATGCATTGTTCAGGCAAGGTTCTAGATATTCTTTTAATGATTTGAATGGTTCAATTTTTGCTGATAAAAATGGTGTTTTTTATTTTATTTTGAAGCTTTACCTTGAGTTGGTGTGTATGAAACTTTGATGTGTGTTGACAATTTAGGAAATGGTGTATTTCAAATCGATTTGTCTAATGGTATAGATCAAGCATGTTGGTAACGTTATCGTATGCAACCACGTTAAACTTAACAGAAAGCACTAACGGGATGTTATCTAGCCAGGACCATGGCTGTGACATGGTCTTGGCTCAAGTAGGCCAGCATTGAGCTGGTGGCCCGCTTCTCCTCATGAGGATCGAATATTCCTCATAATCTTCTCATTCTCTCACGACCAATCAGGACATGATAAGGAGCTTGGTGACGTCCATAACTGATGTCACCTGGCAGTTAGTTATCATGGGGACACTCCTCCTAATAAGAGGGTGTCGCGTTTCAATCCCTCATGGGAGAGTCCTTTCATTTCGTTAGAAACAGGTATAAAAGGATCTCTTCCTGCCCAAGGAAGGGATCCATCTTCTCCTTCACACAATTTACCCTAAACTCTCTCTAAGAAAACTAACTTGATCATCAGAGAGAAATCCTGGGAGAACACCCAGTCATCCTTTAACGATTCTTCTGTGTTGTGTTCTTAGGTAAACATCCAGGGCAGATCTGTCATCCAACTTCCAATCCCCTGAAGAACATGTCACAACATTTGAGGCCATCCGAACGTATGCTCAGAGTGATACAACCAATAAACTACGGGGGTTCTCTACAAAAGGGGGATCTAAATCCAACAACACTCGGGACAACAGTAGAAGATTTGTTCAGAATACCGGTGACGGTAAACAACGGCCACCACCGTGAGTATAGAACACATGCCACAATCCAGGTGCTAATCGCACAGATCCCACCTATTACTGAGAAGCACCAATAACAACAACCTCCCGCAGATTTGGATCCTCGTCGGTGCCAATAGCACTTTCCGAGCAAACGATAACCTCAATTCCCCGACCAAAAATAGGGGTGGAAGAGTCTCTACAAGGTTGACGTCACGACACTCAAGATCTCCATCAAATTAACCTTGAAGAGCTTTCTCCAAGGAAATAACCTCCTCCACACTTGGAAACAAAACAAAGACAACAATGGTTAACCAAAACGCCAATTTTAACGCGCTTTGCCGATTAAAAGGGGGGGGGGGGGGCGGGGGGAGGGGAGGAGGGCAAGAGAAAACAGAAGAAGACAAATCATACCTTCTTTCTCAACGAAAAACTTGGGCATCTTCCCACGAGCCCTCCAAGCGGCGCTCATCCCGCCAGCGGCCAAGAAGCAGTCGAGCCAGTTCTCACCATTAATACTGATCTTCTTTAAGACATTAGCCAGTTCTTTGTCAGCACCAAAGAGTGTTGGAGTGCGGTCGACATACGCCTTAGTCCTCGGGTAGCTAAGCATCACAAGATCGTTGTTTACCCACAAAAACTTCTCCTGCCAATTCTTCATAGATTTCTTATCGTAAATGAGGGTAGGGTTTCCCCACCTGTGAGAAAGCGTTTGAGTCCCAGACTAGGTGGAAGCATTGAAAAAAATGCTTGAATGCAAGGACAGTCGGCAGATGGCCTAGGGCACGACAGAGGAGTTCGAAACCCATTATCTTGTTTATGGCGATTAGGATCTGCTCCCTCGCAGAAAACCCATACTCTCGGATGATCAGATTGAAGAAGTTAGTGGTGGGCAAATGTAGATCTGCCTCAAATAAGGCAATTGGAATGCCGACCTTGCCCTAGGGAGGACTATAGAGTGATGCATCAGGAAGAGGAATTTGAACCCCATGTTCGGGGACAAACAAAAATCAGAACTAAAAAGAATCCCATTCTTCAGCAGTAAGATCCCTTGCAGAAGGACGATCGGTAGCCATAGAAGAACACAAAGAAAAGATTGAAAGGGTTCTTTGAGAAAAGAAAACAGAAAGAGAACGGCAGAGAGTGAGGAGGAAATGACTGGAGAAAAAAGGCTTAAATGCTACTAAAGTGTATCGAACTGTCTCATGATGAAACCGCCGAAGAATGGCAACTTCGTCCTGACAACCGCACAAACTAGCAATAGCAATCCGCCATGTGTCTACAGGTAGATCAAAACGACTCCGCTACATCACGAATGCAAAAGCCTACTGGTCTAAGGGACTTATTAACGTTACCGTACGCAGCCATGCTAAACTTAACAGAAAGCACTAAGGGGTGTTATCTAGCCAGGACCATGGCCGGGACCTGGTCTTGGCTCAAGTAGGCCAACGTTGAGCTGGTGGCCCGCTTCCCCTTATGAGGATCGAATATTCCTCATAATCTTCTCATTCTATCACGGCCAATCAGGTCACAAAAAGGAGATTAGTGACGCCCAGAACTGACGTCGCCTAGCAGTTAGTTATCGTGGGCACACTCCTACCAATAATAGGGTGCCACGTTTCAATCCCACATGGGAGAGTCATTTCACTCCGTTAGAAACATGTATAAAAGGATCTCTTCCCGCCTAAAGAAGTGATCCATCTTCTCCTTCACACAATTTACCCTAAACTCTCTCTAAGAAAACTAACTTGATCGTCGGAGCGATGTCCTGGGAGAACACCCGGTCATCCTTTAATGATTCTTATGTGTTGTGCTCTCAGGTAAACTTCCGGGACAGATCCATCAACCGTCTTCCAATCCCCTAAAGAACAAGTCACAACACATGCTTGTGGCATTATCGTCTTGGACACATTAACAAGAAACGTATCGCCCAACTCCAAAAGTGTGGAGTGTTGGAATCATTTGACCTAAGGAGGGATGATACACCGAAATCTTGTCTTTTTGGTAAGATGACAAAATCACCTTTCACTGGTTCTTGTGAATGAAATGAAGGTTTATTGGATCTCATACACACAGATGTATGTGGGCCCTTTAGATCCACCACAAGGGATGCAAATAGATTTTATGTAACATTTATAGATGATTATTTTAAATATGGTTATATTTACTTAATCAAACATAAATCAAAAACCTTTGAAATGGTTAAAGAGTTTAAACATCAAGTTGAGAATCAATTAGGCGGGAAGATAATGATGCTCCGATCAGATAGAGGTGGAGAGTATCTTCGTATCGAGTTCCACGACTACCTCATGGAATGTGGAATAGCTTCATAATTAACCCCTCCTAGGACACCACAACTTAATGGTGTGGTTGAGAGGTGCAATCGAACCTTGTTGTACATGGTTCGTTCCATGATGAGTCGAGCTTGTTTTCCAATTTCATTGTAGGGGTATGCCTTAGAGACTGCTACCCATATTCTTAATCTTTTCCCAACTAAGACGGTTGCCAAAACACCTCACGAGATGTGGACAGGGAAGCTTCCCTTGTTAGCACATATCAAGGTTTGGGGTTGTGAAGCTTTTGTTAGACGACAGACTCACGACAAGGTTACACCTCGTAGTGAGAGATGTATTTTCATCGGCTACCCACATAAGTCTTTTGGATATTTGTTCTACAAACCTAGTGAGAACGTGGTCTTTGTAGCACGAAGAGGTGTCTTTTGTGAGAGAGAGATCATATGCAAAGAGGACAGTGGGAGTACCTTTTGATGGGATTTGATAGCTACAACATTCCTATGGTGTACATGCAAACCCTAATAGCATTTTGATCTAGTTTGTCTAATGAACATGCAATTGAATATCCAAAGCTATAAACCCTAAATCTAGCATACAATTAATCATATTAACATAAAATAGGGTTTAGATCTAACCTTTGATTGTTATATAGCAATAACAATCTAATCCTTCTTGTAATGGCTTCATAAAACTTAGAGTCACAAGTGTCACTCCTCTAATGGCTCACAAACACCAAGAGCAAGAGGATGAAGAAGGAGAAGAGACGAGACACCCAAAAATGGCTGGAAACCCTAAGGAATTAGTTGGCCACGTTTTTGGGTCTAAAAGGTTCTTTAAATAGCGAGGCTATTCAGGTTATCAAACAAGGAAACCCTAATTTGACTGCTTAATCCCTAAGCAGCCCATGGACCCCTTATGAACATGCCTTGGACGAAAGTCATATGGGCTTCCCATAGATTTCATCCAACCTATATTCTAAGGTGATCCATAGCCCAATTGCAATTATCTTATAATTACAATTCTAGTCCCCTAAGTTTAATTAATCTCTTTTAGCCACAAAATTAATTCTTAATTATTTCTTGACTAATGTTAATTAAACATTATGATTTCTCCTTTAATATATTATTCTTATAATATATTAATAAATCATAATTAATCCTCTCTCTCCATAATTCATTCTATCAAGTTGCTTTGGTGAAGGCAACCCAAAAGGACCATGCACCATCGGGTCAAGTACATACCAAAATAGTTATGGACTTAGACACTAATCCAACACCTTTGACCTTGAATAGATTCAAGAATCAAACAATGAAGGAAACTCTGAAGGCGCTAGGGTTAAACCAGAGGAATAGATTCCAGTTGAACTACTTGACAATTCATTACCTCTTAGGCATTCTAGTAGAGTTAGCATGCCACCTGAGTTTTATGGTTTCCATATAACTACAGATGGTTATACGTTCATCAACGACAGTATACTGATAAATTTAGATGAACTAGCTAACTACAAAGAAGCACTGGAAGGCCTTGAGGCAGCCAAATGACAAGAGGAAATGGACAGCGGAATCAAGTCCATGTATAACAATCAAGTTTGGAATTTGGTTGATTAACAGCCTGGTGGGAAGAAAGTTGGTTGCAAATGGATATTCAAGACGAAGACTGGCATGGATGGTAATGTGCACATATTCAAAGCACGATTGGTAACAAAGGGCTTTACTCAAACCCCAAGGGTTGACTATGATGAGACCTTCTCACCAGTGGCTAAGATAAAAACTATTAGGATAATGCTAGCCATAGCTGCCTTTCATGATTATGAAATTTGGCAGATGGATGTCAACCCTGCTTTCCTTAATGGGAAGTTGGCTGAGGAGGTTTACATGAGTCAGCCAAAGGGTTTTATTGATGCAAAGTTTCCCAATAGAGTGTGCACGCTTGAGAAATCCATCTATGGATTGAAACAAGCTTCTCGCAGATGGAATCTGTGTTTCGATCAGAAGGTGTAATACCTTGTTTCAAATCGTTTCCCATTTTGGAGTAGTGATCAGGGATTGGGTATTAGCGGGCTTGGGACCCTTGAAGAATTGAGATTTGGACTTATATGGGGTTGGATATAAATATCATTGGAATCAGATTTATAACGAAGAACTTATGGTCTTCATAGTGCTTAAGGGTTTAAGAGGGAGCCCTAGTACGGGGGGCGTACTTAGGGAGTATGCGAGGCGTACTAATGTGAAGGGTATTACGCTGGGCGTAATGTTGTGTACGCTTAGCGTACTGTGAGAGTTAGATCGGGGTTGCAAGACCTCGTACGCTAGGCATACGAGGAGTACGTGGGGAGTACGAGGGGAAAGGAAAAACCCTAATTTTTGGATGTTTACCATATATAAACTCATTAAGGCTTTAGGACTGGCCTTTTTACTAGCCTCCAAGTCCCCAAAACCTTAGAAATTTTCTCTAAGCCTCCATGGTTGTATTTTGAGCTCATGATGTGCATATTGGTATTTTTGGGTCATTTCCAAGAAGATGGAGTTTGGTGCAAGGTTGTGGATCAAGGAAGAGCTTATCGATCTTGATTATGTGCTTCATTTCCAGCTTATGTGGGGTAAAAAGCTTTGCTCTTGTTCATTGTTGGCTTAGATCTACGTTGTATGAGTTTTGGTATCTTTTTGGCCCTAAGAATGAGATTTAGTGGTTTGTACCACTCCAAGAGCTTTGAGTTGCCACTCTTGGTGTTTCTGAGGTTTTAGATGCATAAAGTTGGCTCCTTTAGGGTTTAGAATCCCCCATGCATGAGATGGTGTCCTTTTGGTGAAAGTATAATGATTTATCTTGAAGATTGGTTCTTTTGGGACATGCTAAGTCACCAAGTCAGTGACTTTATGGTTCTAGACACTTGTTTGGGTATCGATATGTGAATTGGACTTTTGTACTTAAGCATTAAGAGCTTAATGTCGAAACTGGCTTAATGGATAAGTACGTTGGGCATACAAGTCTTTACGCGCAACATACAAGCCAAATTGCATGTACACTTAATGTACAACTGAGTACGCCCTACATACTCAGTCAGGAGGGTTTTGGCTTTTGGGCTTCGCGTTGGGCTTCCTTTTTGGGCTTAGGTGTTTGAGTTCTTAATGGGCCATTCGAGTACAAGTGTTTTGGACTAGGAAAATTGATTGGGCTTTAGGGTAAGGACCATGTAAGGGGTTTGGTTCCAATTTGGAAAATTGGGCCACATTTGGGCCTTGGTTGGTTAATTGGCTTTTGGGCCTTTTAGGCTAAGGGTTGGGCCTTAGTCTTGGACCAAGCTAGGTTAGGGGTAAAACTGACTTTTTACCCCGAGTACGGATTTATGGTTATGTTTTGGAACCCAATTGTTAATTGGGTGTTGTTTTGATATTGACAGTTCGGGGAATCTATCAGCAAACAACCAGGGATCGTCTGTGTGATTCGGAAATGCGAGGTGAGTTTCCTCACTGGGTTTAGCGGGTCGAAGGCACCAATGCCGACCCATGTTTTTTATGTTATTGTGCTAAATGTCTGCATAACTTTTGCATGCGCTATGAGATGGTATGCTTACAGGGCAAGGCCCAATGCCAGGCGGGGCCTGATGAGTATATTGTATGCTAGTTATTAGTATCTATTTGATGCTTACCGGGCAAACCCAATGTCGGGAAGGGCTCAATGATGGTAGAATATGCTATAGTATTTGTGATTTTTGCATGTGTTAGTAATGGTATATGTTTATATGATTATATGGTTATATGATTTTGTATGTATCGGGGAGGGCCCACTGTCAGGCAGGGCCTGGCGATTGACAGATCTGTAATCCGAGCGGGGCCCAAGGCCGATCGGGGCTCGGTACCAGGTAGGGCCCGAGGCCAAGCGGGGCTCGATATCGGACGGGGCCCGAGGTCGAGTGGGACTCGAGACCGGGCGAGGCCCGATGGAGGGTGGGGCCCAGTATATGATTTATGTATGTGTGGTATGAGGTATCTTAGGGAACTCACTAAGCTTTGTGCTTACGGTTTTCAGTTTATGTTTCATGTACTTCGGTTTTCAAATGGAAGGGCTTGAGATGGTTGCAGAGCACACACCACATGTTTCAGCATTCTGTGAATTACTCTGATTTAATGATGTATTGCTAAATCTTGATTACCTTGGTTTCATGGAGACGATATGTACTAATGACTTATTAATTTAAAAATGAAAATTTTATGACATTATTTTTGGGACGTTACAGAAGGACAAAGAGTGTAGCTTCCCTAGAAGTGAAGATGAGTCCTGTATGTATGTCAAAGCTAGTATGAGTATAGTAACCTTCCTAGTATTGTATGTTGATGACATACTTCTTATAGGAAACAACATTCCAACTTTGCAGGAAGTTAAGTCTTGGCTTGGAAAATGTTTTACTATGAAGGATCTAGGAGAGGATGCTTATATTATGGGGATATGAATTCTAAGAGACAGGAGTAAAAGATTAATTGGACTTAGACAAAGTAAATATTTTGAAAAGGTGCTAAAACGTTTTTTATGGAAAATTCCAAGAAAGAAGAACTGCCCATCCATTATATTACCAAATTGAGTAAGACTCAGAGTCCGAGTACCAATGCAGAGATAGCAGAAATGAGTAGAATTACATACGCTTCCGCTGTTGTATCTATCAGGTATGCTATAACATGTACTTCCCCGGATGTGTCCTTTGCTTTGAGCATGGTTAGTCGTTATCAGGGAAATCCAGGTAAAGCTCATTGGATAGTAGTTAAGAATATTCTCAAGTATCTGCAAAGGACTAAGGACTGGGTCCTAGTACTTGGTGGCAGTGATACATTGAGAGTGACTGGTATAGTGATGCCAACTTTCAAACAAACAGGGATACTTTCCATTCTCAATATGGCTAGGTGTTTACCTTAAATGAAGGAGCAGTTACCTAGAAAAGTCCCAAGCAAGAGACAGTGGCTGATTCTACCTATGAATTAGAGTACATAGCGGCAAGAGAAGCATCGAAGGAAGCAATTTGGTTGAAAAACTTCATCGGCGGTCTTGGAGTTGTGCTAGCCATCAAGGAGCCAATGAAAATTTTCTGTGGTAATGAAGGAGCGGTTGCCTTGACAAAGGAACCAAGAGATCATAGTAGATCAAGACATATCAACATAAAATACCATTTCATTAGACATAGAGTAGAAGAAGGTCACATCGTAGTGAAGAGGGTATCATCTGAAGATAATCATGAAGATCCACTCACAAAGGGTTTGAGTAGAGATAAACACATTCAATATGCCATGAGCATTGGTCTGAAAGATGATATTAGTTTAAGTAGTAAGATAGCTAGTTTGAAACCTTTAACAAAGTAAATGTAATTGACTTTTGGTGATGAAATAATAGATAATTATTTATAAGTTTGTTTACTAACTTTTTTCAATTGTTTATTCTTGTGTTTCATTTTTGCATGTTTTACTTCCCAAATAATTTGACTAATCAAACTCCACAGTCGTTCATACTTTTGGAAGTTAGTAGTGAATTAAGACTGTCATGAATTGAGTTGTAGTTGTATAAAGAGTTTTAGACATATCAATAGTATTGCTGCAATGTTCATGAGTACTTAGAAATGAAGATTTAAGTATTAGATTAACCCGCACTCAGAGAATTACTTCATATATCACGAGTAATTCTAAGATGATAATATCTTATAATCTTAAAATGGAGATATATGAGTTGTGGTTTACAAGTCAGTTGTGCATTGATAATATGTTAATGCATCAGTAAATTGATGTTATAATATGTATTGTTGTACATTATTTGATGAGTGAATGGTGCAATCATAAAAGTCAAAGTTTATTAATTCCTTTTGCCCTAATAGGAAAAATAATATCTTTGGGCCCCTTGGTGATTTGGTGTTGACTTATATTGTCAGGCCCGACCATGACTAAATTGATGTGTTCGATTAAAAGTTATATGTCATTACAAATCAAAAAGTAGGAAACAAAGTGTTGGAAAATGAGATTGATTATGTTCCATGTCTCATGTCCAAATGATATATTGCAGATGTTGAAGAATCAGGGGATGAGTTGTGGTTAGGGTGAAATGTCTCTCGAACCCAGAGCTATTTGGTTCTCCCCAAAATGCATTGAGGTGCAATAGTTGACTGGACATCTAGGGTTAAAGCAAACAAAGTATTATATGATCAGTTATCTTAGGACATGTAACTGACGGGGTCAGAGTTCGACAACGGCTTTTGGAAGCTACAATTTCCTGATTGATTTAGTAGTTATATTGGCAATTATAGTTATAGACTTGTCCAAGTGGGAGACTCTTGGATTAGGTGTCTAATCCCATACTTATAATTGGTATATACTTGAATTGATAGTAACACAGTCCTTTTGGGTTGCGCTGAAACCTAGCAATTGAACAAGATGATTTTTGGAGAGAGAGGTTAATTTATCATTTGATTAACAAATAGAAATAAATAATTTGTTAATATATTATGAGAATAATATATTAATTAGAAATAATATTATTTAATTAATAATTAATCAGAAATTAATTGGAATTAATTTTGGGATTAATGGAATTAATTAAAAGTGTAGGGTCTAAAGTGCAATTGTTCAGTAGTTGAACAAAAGGCTCCATAACTTTCCAACAGGAGGGTGGACGGTTTCTACGGGATAATATAAGTTTTCTAGATTATCCCATGTGGATAAATATGGAGCCAGATAGTTACCAATTTGAAATATTCTTACTATATATTCAGATTAGGGTTATCTAGGGCTTCCTTGTACCACTATAGACCCTAGCCATTCATATTTCGGCCACTGATACTCTTAGAGAGATAGCCGAATTTTTCCCTGCCCTCTCCTATCTCCATAATCTCCTTCTTGCTAGCTTGGGTGTGATCCATTAGAGGCACGACATTTGTGGCGCTTGCTACTGAAGGTTCTACAAGTCAAGGATAATTATTATTTACTATAATAATAATAAGGTATGTAATCCTAAACCCTTTATTGTCTTTTTAGAAAATTACCCAGGGTTTCTAGGGTTCTTATTTTGATGTTCTTAGTTATAGGTTCAATGGTGAAAACATAGATCTTGTTTTAGTTGCATGCACACTTAAGAGTTTGAAGTTTGTTTTGTTATTCCTAAAACCCATCAATAGTAGGGGAGAACGGTAACACATGTGTACTAGGTATCGATTTCCAACTCTTAAATTGTTTATTTTATTTTAATTGGCCTGGCCATTGCGTGGCGTTGGGGTGCCATGACGTTTCACTTAGTTAATAAAGGATGCGCATCCGCGGTTGGTCATGATGTGGCATTGGGTGGCCATGGCGTGGCAACAATTTTTGTCCCAAAACCCTAATCTCAGGGTTGGTGTCCTATTTAACGGAACCAATTCCTAGGGTTGCCTCTTTTGGAAGCCTCCACCCATTGAGATTGAATACCATCGAAAACCCTAGCCCTTTTTGTGTTTTGAGTGCTTAAAACCCATCTCTATGAAGGTTGAAGGATGAAGAATCTTTTGGGTGTTACTTGAAAGAGTGGTTCCAACTTAGATCCATCATCTACACCTCTTTTCTGCATCATTGAAGGTATAAATTCTTTACCTTGACCATTGATTCTCTAGATCTAGTCCTAAGTTAATTTCATGCATTTTTGTCCCAAATCCTCTTGTTTATGGAGTTGGAGTGTACTCTAGAACCTGTTAATGCAATGGTTAACTTTTAGACCTTGGGGTTGGTAGGAAAGTTAGTTTGCATAGCTTTTTGAGTAAAGTAATGAATTGGAGTTTTCATTAGGATCTTAGAGGTTAAGATTTTGTCATAATATGAGGTCTTAATGGATATAGTTGGAAATTTTATTCATCAAGACCATCAGGAAGTCCAGATCTGGAAGTTTGAGTTGTTGGGACTGTGGAAAAGTAGCTTAATTCGTTAAGTCTTTGCTGACCAGTGCCCACAACATGGCTACCTGGTGTCACGGCTTGGCAACTAGTGTTTTCATGACCATCTCGTTGGACGATGGCAACGGTGTGGCCCACAGTGGTCAAGGCATGTGAGTTGATTAATTGTCGACTGTTTTGTCTTGGAGTGGCCATAGCGTGTCCATAAGTGTCACACCCCAAAACCGGAATGACGGAAACGTTCGGGGGTGGAGGACGTCATGTTTAGTATCACAAGACATGTATCATAGTAAGCAAGTAATGAACAACCATTTCATTAGAAAGAAAGTGTTTACAAAGTATGTGTTCACAAAACATAGAGTACATAAGCAAATAACAAAACAAGTCTTGAAGCTATACTGCTCCATCTTCTGAATTCCAGGGCGAGTACCTGTCTACTAGTTTCCTGAGAATACAAGTTATTTGAAAGAGTTTATCAGGAATTAAGCTGGTGAGTTCATAATATTTTAATGATGTAAGTAAGTTGTAGAAAGTTGTTGAAAAATGTAGTTGAAATGTAGTAAGTTATAAGTTCTGTTTTAGAAAAGTTCTCCTGTTCCTCTAGAAAATCCTATATTTCCTAAATTGATGAAATATACGTAAAAATGATTCTACAATCCTTTCTATGAGTACTAAATGAATACAAGTTATATAAAACTCAAAGTAAACAAACAATCGACTGTGCGCATATGCCCTAAGCCCACAACCAAACAAGGAACAGGAAGTAAGGCGAATAGCACACATCCTATTGTTTGTTAGGTCTTTGTTGTATATAACCCTGGTGTATTCGCTTGTTACTCATGGAGTTAATTGCAATAGTTCCTTTATACTTAATGAAAACATCCTTTAAGAAAACCCTTATTTCTTATAATAAAATAGTGACCACAGTGATTACTTCTATAGTCACTTAGTTTATACTGGTTATATATATAATCTAATATCGAATATGTAGTTGATTGGATGAATCCCTAAGCCCACAACCAAACAAGGAACATGAAATGAAGCGGAAAGCACACATCCAACTACCTGTTGGGTATCAATGATATATAACCATGATGTATAAACTAAGGTATTATAGAGTCAATCGCCTAAAGTCCTTTAAGTCTACACTTGTTTAATAAAATGGATTAAATTAACCCTTTACTGGTGAGTTTCTAGCTTTGAGTACTAAAAGTTATGTTTGAAAAGTATGCTTTGTACTAGAAAACTGTGCATTGAATTAGTGTCCTATGACTTGACCCATACCTGGTACCCCTTATGATGACTTAATGTGTACGGAACATATATATAACTAAAATCGAATAGATAATAGGTTGAGTGAATCTGCTCTAAATCCACAACCAAACAAGGAACAGGAATTGAAGCGGAAAGCACACATCTTGTTACCTGTCGGATCCTATTTATATATATCCTTTGATGTATACATTAAGGAATCATAATGTTAGCATTATGGTCCCTTTCTACTGATTGTACTAGACCCGACAGTTTTGTTTGTCGTTTGTAAAATGCAAGTACTGTAGTATTGTATATAGTAACTACTGTTGTACTAATTGCCTTAAATTGATTATCAAGGTATAATGTGATGGCTAGATCCCATACTAAACGCTCTCCCTGTCTAAAGATTCTGGGACCCACATGCGACCTCTACAATCAATTGCAAGCCGTGAACATCCACATTAAAATTTTGTGATCATGTATACCCAATATAACTATCACCTTTTTTTAGAACAATGCGTTAGTGATTCATTGGTATAAATAGATCCTATAAGTGTTCCATGCTATAGCATCTTCGTATGTTCGTTCTGTTATAGTATCTTAGTATCTTCTTTTGTTATAGTATCTTAGTATCTTCTCTTGTTATAGTATCTTAGTATGTTCTGTTTCTCGTATAGTATGTAGTTTGTATGAATAGTATGTACTAGTGTATATTATGTTCTCTCTGTTATCGTGTATTGTATCTAGCATGAACTGAACCCCTAAACTATACCCATTATAGTTTACTAGTATTTTACTTGAACTGTTATTGAAAGGACTCATTTTACTACCAAGTTATGCTTGTACTTTAAAAATGGAGTTTTGCTATACTATAAAAGCATCGTAACTGTAAAATAGTTTTTGAAATGTTTTGACCACTTATAGAAGACATAAGAGACATTTTGAAAGATGTTTATGACAAATAATTACACAATTGTCGTTGTGTTCAACTTGTATTCCCCCCTTAAAAGCATTTAAAATAGTTAAAAGATTCATCACGGGGTATGAACTCACCTGATGTGGGTTATTCAAACGAATGTGTGTGTAAGGATGAGAAGCTCCACGAATGAAGTCCCGAGACTTAACGAGTCCTAAATGACATATATTGGCATATACTGACATAAATATAGTGTTTGGAAGTAACCAAATGCAATGAAACACCTTACGTGACTAGGAAACACTTTGACCAAGTGTTGGAATCACATGTGATTTAGTAAAAGGGAGTGTGCGGCCACTTTGAGGAGTGTACGGCCATGGGTGTGCGGCCGCACACTCATGGTAATGAGTGCACAAAAGTTTTTTCCAAAGGTAGGGAGGCTTGTGGGATGATTGTTCAACAAGTGGTAGGAAGCTAGAAAGGCACTTTGGAGGCCCTTAAGCACTAAACAAAGGGGTGTACGGCCACACCTGTGTGTGCGGCCGCACACACCATATGATTATGAGTTATGGGAATTTTCTAAGACTAAATCAAGTGTTCTAAGCAAGATTCAAGCAAAGGGAATGAGTACTTACGATCTGGAGGCTCAAGAAGGCTCAAAATCACTAAGAACACGTGTGTGTTCTTGGTGTTTTTGGTGAAATGGTTGAAGATTTGAAGATCTAACCAAAAAATGATTTCAAATGGATGAAATCAAAGGATATAACTAGTTTAAGAAGATTAACAACAAATCAAGGGAAGAACACTTACATTCTTGAAGATCTAAGCTGAAAATCGGATGATAGTTGAGAGAGAAATTGAGTTCTAGGCTTGGGAGTGTGAAAAAGGGATTAAAGGAGGATGAGATCTACACTTATACATGTGAGTGTGCTGCCAGGAGAGGGGTGTGCGGCCGTACACTCCTTATGTTGGAGTGTAAGGCTCGATTTTTGGTGATAGGAGTTTACGCAATCCATTTCTATGCTCAATGCTCGAATGTATGGAGTTTTGAACCTTTAAACGGACTCTAAACAAGGCTAAATGATAGCAGAAATGAGTCTGACCCTCAGTCAAGTTGAATGGCTGTGCTTTACAAGGCAAAAATTTTTGGGTTGTCATAATAAGGGGCCACAACGTGGGGGTTAGCGTGTACTCTAGAACCCTTTACTGCAATGGTTAACTTTTGGACCTTGGGGTTGGCTAGAAAGTTAGTTTGCATAAATTTTTGAGTATACTAATGGCTTGGTGTTTTCATTAGGATCTTAGAGGTTAAGATTTTATGATAATATGAGGTCTTAATGGATAAAGTTGGAAAGTTTATCCATCAAGACCATGAGGAGGTCTAGATCTAGAAGTTTGAGCTGTTGGGATTGTGGCAAATCAACTTAATCCGTTAAGTATTTGCTAACCAGTGCCCACGACGTGGGTACCTAGTGTCACGACATGGCAACTGGTGTTTTCGTGACTATCTCATTGGACGATGGCCACAGTGGTCATGTCATGGGAGTTGAGCAGTTGTCGACGGTTTTGTCTTGGAGTGGACACAACGTATCCATACGGGGCCACGACATGGGGGCCTGTCATGTTGACCTTGACCGTTGACTTTTGATTAGGGTTGACTTTTGGGTCAACTGGAGTTCTAGGATGTATGCTGATAGGGTATGACTTTACCACTATTAGGTATCTCGTTGATTCTGTCTACCATGTCTATGAGAGATGTCGTATTTCTAGCTACTATTTGCGCGGTGAGTCTTCTCACTACTTTTACATGTGTGGTATTTATGTTTTGACCAGATGGGTCTTTATTGGTTATTTTTGTCTTATCTAGAATTAAACTGCTGATAACTATGTGATTACTGATAATCCCTAGGGTTGCTAATAACCCATGGAATGTGTTGTTAATCTACAGGGCGTGCTGTTAGTCCATTGCTGATAATCCCCAGGTATTGCTAATATACCTTACTAAAAGTAGTTCGGACATCATGTTCTCAACATGCATATATGCCAAATTTCAGGTCAATCTGAAGATGTCTCATCTTCTGGTGGTCAAGCAAATATTCCGATATCTCAAAGGAACAAAGGGCATCGGAATTTGGTATCCGACAAAGGAAAGTTTCCTTCTTCAGGCATACTCCGATTCAAAATATGGAGGTCTTCAACTAGATAGAAAGAGCACCTCAGGAGGTTATCAATTTTTTGGGTGGAAGACTGGTTAGCTGGTGTGACATCCCCATTTTCACGGCCAAAAAAGACCGATTTTGTTTATGCGTTATAAAAATCAAAGTACCTCTTTTAATAAAAATGTTGTGGAATTTGTTCCTAGTAAAACATGATAAATACGTTATCAAAGCATTTTCGAAGAAAAGTATTTTTCTTCATTTTAAAACATTTGGGATGTCATCGTTAATACAGTCACATAAGTATAAACAGAACTTACATTCATTATCACTAGTGATTTATATCTCCTTAATCTCTCAGTGTAATGTGACTTCATATCAACACCTGTGATATAAATAAGTTGGAGTGGGTCAGATTGGGAAACCTGGTGAGTACATATGGTTTTCAACCAACAATAATATAATTATTATGTTTAAACATCAAAAACAATCAACCCAATTACCCATCCCTATTATCTTCTTTATTCTACCATAAGAATCAGCTATTCCTCGTTCATTCATTCCTAAGGGTTATCCTAAGGAATAGGGACGAAATCCATCGTTGTCCGGGTTTACTCAATAGGCACTAAATCCATAGTTGCTAGGGTTTAGCTCAACAGATACTAAATCCATAGTTGCCAGGGTTTGCTCAACAGACACTAAATCCATAGTTGCCAGGGTTATCTCATTTATCGACAGTATCGTTTTCGAGAATCCACTCGCAATACATGTCAATGGGTTTTTATCTCGTTTATCAACAGTATCGTTTCTGAGAATCCACTCACAATACATGTAAATGGGTTTTTTAAAGTACAACTGGTGAATACATAATTCAAATAACACCTACAGGTTGTGAGCCTGCTAGTGCTCCACTGGACTGTCTAGAATAGTCCGTGGTTGTCATCCATACTCTGCTAGATGACGGGCCCAACACTTGGGTAAAAGGCTTCTCTCATGGTTCACCTCTCACCCTTATCTCATGGTCTATATCACCTCTCATCATTTTGTTTTTGTCACAAAACAACTATTTCATATACCCATGTTTTACTCAACACATTTTGTAGATATAAAATTCATATACAGTTTAAATCATTTAAAACATGTATAAAATCTTTCATTCAGCATAGACATCAAGTATTCAGACAAGATGCACACATAGCACATAATTTATATAAAATACTTCATATCTATGTGTAACATGAAAGTAACTATGCACTTACTTGTTAAAGTGATGATTCCAAACTCGGGCAGCGCTTCGCTTTTAACGATTCTATTTTCCTTCGACGAAGCCTAGCATTATTATCGCTAAGGTTTAGTCTAATATTCACTGAGACTAATTAATAGTCTAGCTCTTATTACTATTATATAAGCATTAAACAATACTCTTTACCCACTATGTACAGACAGGGGCCAGACATAAAACACCGGAGGGCAAGACCATTTTGGCATAAAGCACTTCTGAAATCCAACAACCCTATGCGACCCTTTAAACCAGATTCCTCGTACTGCGAGTGGTTAAAAAGATATTATAATGACACTTATATAACTCATAATAATATCCCAAATAATTATTAAGGTCCTAATAACATTACTATATTTAAATAAAAGCTATATTATAAATAGTGTAGGCGTAGCTCACTTACAACGAGGTGTTATTAAAAACCGGGCTTCGCTGGAGCAGCGTCTCCGAGCCGAAAACGTTTCTTCTAGGAGCCGTAGGGTGCTCCGGGGCTTCCTTCTCACGCTAGGGAGGTTCCCTAGACTTGGGAGGGGTTTAGGGGAGTTAGAGAGAAGTTAGAGAGAAAGAAAGGCTTATGGTGTGAAGAAAATATGAAGGATTCATCCTTTATTTATAGGGATTTTATCGTAGAGTAGCCCCTAAGTTCCATCCGTATCTTCTAGGTATGAGCTCTGTTTTTTATGTTCTTTATATCCACGCGTTGGAATTTATGAGTACTACAACTTTCATTAAGACCTCGTCCGCTAATTCTCATTCTATCTCCGATTTGCAAAACTGTATCGAATTTATCGCGCTCGACGAGTAGGGACTAAGTTTCGTCCATATCTTTCGCATACGAGCTCTATTATTGACGTTATTTATATCCATGCATTTGTATTTACGAGTACTACAACTTTCATTTAGATCCCGTTGGCTAATTCTCACTCTATCTCAGATTTATAAAATTGTATCGAATTCGTCGCGCTCGAAGAGTAAGGACTAAGCTTCGTCCATATCTTTCACATACGAGCTCCGTTTTTGTCTGTCTTTTTATCACTTAACTCCTATTACTGATATATTCATTTCTCGTTTTGATTATTTTGGCTAAAAATCGACCGATCTAAAATTCAAATTTCGGGTTGTGCACTGCTATGTTAAATCTTAGAAAAATCATAACTTCCTCATACGAAGTCAGACTTGGACGTTCTTTTTATGCACACTCTCAGTTTAACATATACTAAGACTTTCGTTTAGATCGCTAAGGCTAAAAAGTATGTTATCATAAATTCACTTTTTACGATTCCCGGTGTCGTGCCGGTTTAGCCGTAAAACTTCGACGGGTAGTAACTTCTTTGTTATAACTCGGATTTCAGCGTTCTTTATATGTACGAAACCCTTGTGAAATATACTATAACTTGGTCAAGATTAATCCTTATAAATAATCTTCCATAAAAAACTCATTTTTGATGCTTATTGTCTTTAAATTGTCTAGCCCGAATCTGCGGGCGTTACAGCTGGTCATCTAAGAAGGAGAACTGCAATGCTCTCTCTACATCCGAAGCAGAATACATCGTTGCTGCAAGTTGCACTTCACAAGTGCTTTGGATGAAATCTCAACTTTTGGACTTTGGTTATCAATTTCAATAAATTTCAATCTATTTTGATTCTGAAAGTGTCATTGCGATTTCTCACAATCCAATTCAACACTCTATGACGAAGCACATTGATATTTGGTACCATTTCATTAAAGATCATGTTTTAAAAGGAAACATCGAAATTATTTTTGTTACATCTGATGATAAAATTTCTAATGTCTTTACTAAGGCATTAGACGAAACCAAATTTAATGGGTTTCTAAATAAAATAGGTATGATGATGCTCGATCCACAATTCTTCCAAGAGACTTGTACTCTCTGATGGAAACATCAAAAAGTGAAATAATTCTGATGTCAAAATCTTATCATCTTGGAATCATTTCCACTCGGAAAATATAGGATCATTTTGCGTGTCTTTTTGTCTGCCCTTTTCCTCTATTTTTAAGTTGTAAAACTTTCTTCGTCTTTTCAAGATCTTGACCAATATAGTTACATTGGTGCTCTTGTATTGATCTCTCCTAAGAATTTATTCCAAAATGAAGTGATATGAAGTTCACCTCGGAATTCAAATCCGAAACGGTAATGAGCGTTCATCTCTTATCTTTGTCCGAGCACTGATCCTTCATGTGTCAAAAGTTAAATCTGTTGAAAATTGTCCTCTAAATATCTTCATGCATTTTACCTATGATATTCAGTCTAAGATTGAGCAATCTTGAAATCTATATCATTTACTAATGATGTGTTTGTATTTTTTCCAAAGTATCTTATGACATCTCATCTCAGAATCTTCTTATTCCGAGATCCTCAGTTGTAAAAAAAAGTTCAAAGGTTTTCATTAAACTTTTTTCCGAAACATTTTCTCATTCATATTCACGGTAATTTTTCTTGATTTTTATCCTTTAGTTCTCAATAAACATGCTTTTGCACATGTCTCAATAAATTGCATGTCAACTCCATAACTGAAATGACAGTTTTCCTTTTTAGCACGAATAGACGTCCTGTCTTTCACATTTTTAGTTTTTTAGAATACTAATTTTGGAAACACATTTAATGCGACATATTCCTTTTTCGGGTGTCATCATTACTTCTCATTCAACCCAACCCGGAATTCCAACCTATAAAAGGTTTTCAAATGCCAACTGTTCCCCTTTATGCTTTATTCATCTTCTTCCTGAAAATCCTCTCTGCATCCTGTTCTTCGAGCCTTCAAACCTTCGATAATGACGTCCACACAAAATGCTCTTGAAACCTCAAAACCTACAACAAAGAAGAAATCATCAAAGGGTTCTGCATCCTCATCATCCACTGAACCGATTCTTAGAGATACTACCTAACTATTCTCACTCGACCCCATGGATTATGATGAATCCATTTGAGTGATGATCGAGTTCATCTCCCATCACCCCATTGTTGTTCCATTTACCAAAATCCCAAACCCTAAGCTTCCATTACACATCCTTCACACACCATTTGAAAGAATCAAGATCGAAGATGGTGTCCTTGAAGTCAAAATTATAGGTGACAGGTTCGTCCCTGTACACAAGCATAAGTTTCTGAAAGCAATTAGTATCCCAGAAAACCCCAAGGGTTTTCAAGTCCAAGAACCCTCTTTTGAAGAGTTTTAGACATTTCTGAATGAAATTGGGGATATCGGTGAGTTCAAAACCAAAAAGTTCAATAAATCGACGGTTCCCGAACAATGGACTGTGTTGATGCATCTAATCCTTTGAGGATTATCAGGGAAGCATGGTGGAACTGACACCATGAGCAAGGATTGGCTATACATTTTGTATAACATCTACTCCGGATGAAGCAACGCTGTTGACTGGACCGAGGTTCTATGGCAAGACTTTCGGAAGTTTGCCCTCAGGAGAAAGTCGAATGAAATATCGATTCTGAGATTGTAGGCTATGACTCTCCAACAACTGTATAAGGAATGAAGGGAAGGCATACCCATCAACTCCGATCATAAAGAGGTATATCTTTCTTTCAAGGCCGTTAGAACTTATAGCCTTCCAAACCAAACTTTTTTCGGACCTATTCGTTGTTTGCCACAACACATGTTGGCAATACTTCCATCTGAATCTACTTTTCTCAAACACCATTTAGAGACCTCAATTGTATATGACCAAACACAATATGCCCCGGTCTCGGATGAACAACCCTCATATGTGGAGAAACCAGTTTCCACTGGTGGCCGAAAGAAAAAGATGGCGAAACAAAAAACACCACCCTCTAAAGCTCCAACCAATAAGAGAACTAAAGTCACTGCTTCCTCTCAAAAGGAATCACACGTTCACATTCCGTCTAAATCTGGACATCCGATAACCCCTCCCGTCTACTCTTCTTAAGTACCCTTTAGAGTTTCAAAAACACAAGCACACACACTCATGGGGAGTCTGCACATAATCCACCCCTATCTTCACAAAAAGATGGTGCTGGTGTTGAACAATGTTCCTTGAAGCCACCTAGAACACACCCATGTGTCTCTTCGAACATCCCACTTTCTTCTACACACGCTCAATATGGGGCCCTTGCCTTGGATTCCAAGCTTTCGGAAGCTGGAGTTGTCCCTCTGACTTCCAAAGCCCCAACTGGTCTGATACCCGGTCCAGGTAAAGGACGACCAGGTACTGCTAACGAACAATGGTCTGGTTTTGTTGCCAGGGCACACACTCGTTATCTGGAGCTGACACGAGCTCAAGTGGAGTACACTCTTATCTCCATGCGTCATAGGGCCATTCAGAGCAACCTACCATTTTCTGCTCCAACTGATGAAGAAACAGGTCAAGAGTTTATCTCTTCCAATCTAGCCCAAATTGTAGTTATAGGAGAAGTTCACAATTCGACAATCATTTCGGATGATGTAACATCCCCATTTTCACGGCCAGAAAAGACTGATTTTGTTTATGCTTTATGAAAATCAGAGTACCTCTTTTAATAAAAATGTTGCGGAATTTGTTCCCAGTAAAACATGATAAATACGTTATCATGGCATTTCCGAAGAAACGTATTTTTATTCATTTTAAAACATTTGGGATGTCATCGTCAATACAGAAACATAAGCATAAACAGAACTTACATTCATTATCACTAGTGGTTTATATCTCCTTAATCTCTCAGTGTAATGTAACTTCGTATCAACACCTATGATATAAACAAACTGAGTGGGTCAGGTTGGGAAACCTGGTTAGTAAATAGGGATTTCAACCCACAATAATATAATTATTATATTTAAACATCAAGCAATCAACCTAATTACCCATCCCCATTATCTTCTTTACTCTTAAGGGTCTACCCTAAGAATCAGTTATTTCTCATTCATTCATTCCTAAGGATTATCCTAAGGAATAGGTACGAAGTCCATCGTTGTCAATGACACAGCTGCTAGTTCTATCACTTAGGCGCATTTGCCAGAATTGTGACATTCTATGTGAGGCGCTTCTGCCGGTATTGTCCTTTAGACGCTGCTGTCATGGTTATAATGTTCTCTATTAGGCACAGCTGCCGATACTATCCTTAGAGCGCAGTTGCTAGGATGTTTATCGTAGATCTAAAACATCTACATATTTTGGCGCAGCTTCCAGTGCTCATCTATAGGGTACTAGGTTCATTGCTGCCAATGTTCACCTATAGGGCACTAGATCCATACTACTAATGTTCCTCTATTTCAGCCTTCACCCCTCATCATTCATCTACCCATGTTTTACCCAACATATTTTGTAGATATAAAATACATATACAATTTAAATCATTTAAAACATGTATAAAATCGTTCATCCAACATAGAGAACAAGTATTCAGACAATATGCACACATAGCACGTAATTTATATAAAATACTTCATATCTATGTGTAAGATGAAAGTAACTATGCACTCACAACACGTAATATATATTAAATAATTCATATCTATGTGTAAGATGAAAGGGACCATGCACTCACAACATGTAATATATATTAAATACTTCATATCTATGTGTAAGATGAAAGGGACCATGCACTCACAACACGTAATATATATTAAATACTTCATATCTATGTGTAGGATGAAAGGAACCATGCACTCACAACACGTAATATATATTAAATACTTCATATTTATGTGTAAGATGAAAGGGACCATGCACTCACTTGATGAGGTGGTGACTCGGTACTCGGACAACACTTCGTTTACTTTAAAATAATTTCCTTCGACGAAACCTAGTATTATTACCACTAGATTTTAGTCTAATATTTACCGTGACTAATTATTAGTCTTATTAATATTATTATTATTATTATTATTATTATTATTATTATTATTATTATTATTATTATTATTATTATTATTATTATTATATAAGCATTTAAACAATACTTTCCAACCACTATGTACAGACAGGGGCCAAACATAAAACACCGGAGGGCAGGACCATTTTGGCATATAGCACTTCTGAAATCCAACAACCCTATGCGGCCCTTTAAACCAGATTTCCCGTGCCGCAAGTAGTTAAAAAGATATTATAACAAGACTTATATAAGTCATAATAATAGCTCAAATATTTATTATAAGTTCATAATAACAATACTAATTTTAAATATAAACAATATTTAAAATAAGGTTAGCATAACTTACATACAAGGGGGTTTTAGCTAGGAGTCGGGCTCTGCAGGGGCAGAACTTCATCGCTAAATCTTTCTAAGAAAGATTCGTGCAGCGCTTCAGCGCTCACCTTACTATACTAAAACTACAGAAAGAGAAGTCGAATCACGAGGGACCGAAATGCTCGGGGGATAAGAAGAGAAAGACTCTTGAATCAAGAGAATGGTGCAAGAAATATGAGAGCCCAAGCCTCTTATTTATAGTGATTGAATTTTCAAAAACTACCCTCCATAATTACTTAATGACCTTATAATTATATAAACAACTAAACACCCCTTTATAATACTATTTTAAATAGATTTAACGATATTTGTACTAAACTAATGTCGAAAGAACTCAACATTAGTCTTATAACGACCGCATCGTCGATACCTTTCTAATGATATATACATTTGTATATATATATGTATATGTATATATGATTTATACTTTATTTTAATACGTAAATATGATATTACATTTTATAACTCGTTCATACGAACTCCGTTTTTGATGTTCTTTATATCCACGTGTAGGCAGGACCATACCCTACAACTCTCGTTTAGACTCCGTCGGCTAATTTTGACTTTATTTTTAAAGTTATATTTTTAACAGGCCGGGACAAGATCGGTCCCTTAAAAATTCATAACTTCTTCATCTGACGTCCGTTTTCGTCTGTCTTTTGATTGTTACGCTACTATTAACGAGATCTTCGATTCTCGTTTAGGTTGTGTCGGCTAAAAACCGCTCGATCTAATATTCGAATTTTGGGTTGTACACTACTAAGCCAAATCTTAGAAAAATCATAACTTCCTCATACGAAGTCAGATTTAGGCGTTCTTTTTATGGACGCTCTCTGGTTAACATATTCTACAACTTTTGTTTAAATCACTAAGGCCAAAAAGTCTTCTATCGTAAATTCACTATTTACGTTGCATCGTGTCATGCCGATTTTGCCGTAAAACTTCGACGGACCATAACTTCTTCGTTATAACTCAGATTTCGGCGTTCTTTATATGTACGGAACCCTTGAGACATATTCTACAACTTGGTTAAGATTATTTATTCTAAATAATCTTTTGTATTATCTCTAAATTGACTAGCCCAGATCTATGGGTGTTACAAATGATCCTCCTCTGAAGTCTCCACATGAAGAAACTTTCAAGCCTCCCCCGGATGAAGAACATTCCACTGAATTTATGTTCGATGATGATAGAGCTTCTATTGGTGCTCTTCCATTATTTTCAACATTTAAGTCTTTGCAGAAACCATTCTCTTCCAAGCCAGTTCATGATTTTGGCCTCTCGTCATCCTCCTCAGAACAATAAGAAGAAGAAATACAAATTGATGCCAATGTTCAAGGCATTCAAGGAAATGAAACCGAAACGAATCTCAATCAAGGCAAAAAAACCGAGACGAATCCCAATCCTTCCATTCCACAAGATGACAAACATGGTGATGATAACAAGTCTGAGAGTTCTACCTCGGACACCGACTCCTCGGACGAAAACATCGTGGATCTGTTTTCCCTGCTAGAACTGCGAGATAATGTGGCAAGTGCTGTCTCCAAGGTTGAGTCTCTTGACAAGACTATGGCTCAACTTGACTCAAAACTTGTTCAGAAGGTCACCAACCTTAACTCGAAACTTGACATTATTCTTAATTTTTTTTCCAAGATTAAAGAAGTTGGCCCCTCTGAAGTCGTACGAGCAAATCAACCTTATCAACTCATATCTCTTAGATTCAACCACACTTTAGAGGAATTTGAATAGAAGTATAATGATAGCACTACTAGAAAACAGCCCTTTAATGACACGCAAACAATGACAGTCGCTGATAGAGGACGCGCATTTGTGCGTGCCCTAAAAAATAATGTCAATTTTGCAAAATTTGAAGGATAGAGGACACGCATTTGTGCGTTCCCTAAAATTAGTGTCAGAAAAGAAAAAAAAGGAAATGGGGAGGGCGCCTTTCATCAAATGTGCGTCGTCTAAATGTGTCGCTTTATAACATTTTAATGAAACACGCGTTTTTAAGGCTGGATTTCACCCGCCTGTTGAATCCCAAAAATTAAACCCCCCCCCCCCCCCCCCCCGCCTCTTCCAATTAGCAAGAAAAAGCCCTAGGCCTTCGTCTTCATAGCAACATCGCACCACCACCCAACCTTCGAGCTTGCATTTCCAAGTGTCTCTGACCATCTTCTCCAACCATTCTTTCCTGTCGCACTACACCGATAACAAAACCCCCATCACTATTTTAAACCACCCGTAATACGCATCCTCACCCTCTCGTCTAGATCTTCATTCTCTGTAAAAGCCCTTCTACCATCGATAATAAAATTGCACTCCCAAAAACTACAGAATGAAATCCCAAAAGAAATATAAAAAATCCCGCTACTAAGAAAAACCCCAAACAATCGGTGGTATTTTCCCTAAAATTCATGGATTCTCTCATGCGATTTATGCGATTTTCGTTTCCCCCCTATTTTTTTTTGGCATCGATCACTTCTTAGGCAGTCTTTATATAAAGAATCCAAAAACGTAAAGTAGAGGCAAGGGAAACAACGAGATGGGGTGTTCATGAGGGGCAATATTGTTTTTCTTGAATCTCTTATTGTGTGCGGTGGATATTACAACGATGAAACTCCTGTGGGTTAGATCGACACCCTTGATTTGTCTGGTTGTACCGAATGAGTAAAGTATCCCCGTCGTATCGACCTGTTGTACATCTCCGCTTGAAGATATCCCATCTCTGCTTCAAGATACAAACATTGACATAAGCTCACCGGAAATCAGGTTGCTGGTGACGGTCTATCGGTGAATATTGCCAAAATGTCAAAGAATCAGCTCTATGATATCATGTCCCAGATGAAGGTAAAAACACAAACCCCTCTTTTTCTGTCTTTTTCTTTCTTTTCAAATTGATGTTTCCTCTGTTTTTCCCCAAAATGTACAACAAGTTCGATGTATGTCGTTGCTGGTGTTAAATGAATGCGAGGAGTTTATACTAAATTGGATTCTTATTTTAACAGAACCAGGATCAAGCGAGACAAATCTTGATTCAAAACCATTTACTCACTAAAGCTGTAACACCGAAAATTTCAAAACAATTTTTCGTTTAAAAAATAATCGTTTAATTCTTAGAAACACTTTGCTTAAAATCTCATTCATAATCGAATTACAAAACATAACTCCATTTTCACTTGCATAATAAACCAGGATCCTCAAAACATGACCCTTTCTCTGGTGTGTACAATCGAGCCGGTGCCGTCCCGTGATCCTGAGAGAAACCTGAAACACATAACATAAAACACTGTAAGCACGAAGCTTAGTGAGTTCCCCAAAATACCACACATAACACATATTAGCCACTCGAGGCTATAACTCTGTGGGTCCATGGACCCCACTCTGTGAACCTTCCGGTTCTAACTCTGTAAATATGCACATCATAAATCACATAGAAATAATGCAGTACAACACATAACATACACAACATACAAATACTCTGTCACATAACTTTGGTTACCTACTCAAGGTAAAGTATAGTGAGAAGACTCACCTGGCAATCAGAAAGCACTTATTTGCACATGCGAACCTCGGACTCGCCACCACCTAACAAATGAGGCAAATATCTCTAATTAATACTCGAAGTCCCAACTCTAATTAACCAATGATTACTCTTTCCCTCTCTAGTCAGGTAATGGGTAAAAGACCATTTCACCCCTCCCTGACTTCTATTACCTCTGTTGGCCAAAACCCCCAAAGTCAACATAAGACAACTCAAGTCAACGGTCAACATTGACCAGACTGGGCGAGTACACAAGAGTGACTCGGCGAGTCCATGCGGGTTCTCTAAATCCTTTCTAAACCTCTTAGACATGATGAGTTCCCTCTCCACTCGTCGAGTTACTCGGCAACGAAACGCGGGGCAACCCTGACTCGACTCGTCGAGTCTGCCTATGGACTCGGCGAGTTGCTCCCATGACAACCCTCATCTGACCTTCTGAGGTCAGATCTGCTTCACCAAACCATAGATCTAACTCCCTCAAAGACAATAACCACGAAAAGGTCGAACCTTGGGCACTCATGCAAGCTTCTACAAGCTCATTTGGGTGAAACCCTTCATTACATAACAACCTTAGCTCAAAACTCCAAATAGGATGCATAAAGCAGGACGGAAGGGACTCTCTGGACCCCTTTGGGTCTAGATCTATGGCTTCACACTCAATGGGACACTATACTGCACAAATCAAGCCATAAAAGAAGCTAGAAAACCCTAAAATCACCAATCTTACCCAAAACAGAAAAAAGAGAACGATTGATACCTCTATGGTGAAGATGCAAGCTCAGAAGCTCTAAATCGACACCCCCTTGACCTCCCTTTGCTGGAAATGAATACTCCATTGCACAACCACCTCAAGAATGCTCCAAAAGGGCTCTTCTTCACTCTCCCAGCTCTCTGGTTCGATAGGAGTCCCTCAAAGGTGTAGGTGGCCGCCACTGAAGGCCATAAGGGCCTTTAAATAGGTCTCAAACCCGAACAATTAGGGTTTTCCTTGACAGCGCCGACTCGGAGAGTCCAAATACCCGACTCGTCGATTCCCTTCATTAAACTGGTCCCAAAACACGATCCTACTCGACGAGTTGAGGCGTCAACTCGCCGAGTCTCCTCATTCCCCAATATAAAATACTCAAATTCCCATACCTGGATATCCGGGTGTTACAATTCTCCCCCACTAAAATCAGACTCCGTCCTCGAAGTCTCATTCTAGAACAACTCTGGATGCTGCTCACGCATCTCGCGCTCCGGCTCCAAGTAAGCTCTGACCCCTTCCGGTGTTGCCACTGGACCTGCACCAGAGGCACCTCTTTGTTCCTCAGAAACTTGATCTTTCGATCCCGAATAACCACCAGTCCCTCAACGTAGTTCAGGCCCACATCCACCTGAATATCCTTTATTGTCACTACTGCCGACTCCTCGGCTATACACTTTCGCAGCTGCGACACATGGAAAGTGCCATGGATATGACCTAGCTCTGCAGGTAGCTCCAACCGGTAGGCTACCCTACTTACCCTCGCGATCACCCGAAAAGGACCGATATATCGGGGCCCCAACTTGCCCCTCTTCCTGAATCGGGTCACTCCTTTCCAAGGAGAGACCTCCAGGAGTACCAAGTCACCGACCAAAAATTCGAGCTCGGACCGACACCTGCCCGCATAACTCTTCTGGCGACTCTGATCGGTCAACACCCTCTGCCCGACCTGCTGTATCTACTCTGACATCTGAAGCATGATCTCTGTACTTCCCATCACACGTTGCTCTACCTCTCCCCAACAAATGGGGTCCGATACCCCCTTCCCTACAACAGCTCAAAGGGTGGCATACTGATGCACTAATGATGGCTGTTGTTGTAGAAAAACTCTGCCAAGGGAAAATACGGGCCATAATTTCCCCCCGAAATCTAATACACATGCCTGAAACATAACCTCGAGCGTCTGAATCGTTCGCTCGCTCTAAAGTGTCCACAGACATCACCATGGTAAACTCTAGCTCATTTCTCATATTCATCTTCGATACCGAGCACCAGGTCAGCTTTTGGCCCCAGCTGAACCCCCAAAGGTCACACATAACATGATCCAAAATATCTCACTAACTTCCTCCCCTTGGCTACTATCACAGACCAGTGACACGCAAGTTACTTAATTCCCTTTTCCTCATAAAAAATACAATCCAATCGAAGATCGACTCAGCTCTAACCTCTGGCGTCTGCTGCGCATATTCTCCCGCACGCCTCGCTGACCCTCCCGACACAGACAGAGACCCCAGTCTCGCCCCGGTTTAACCACTAGGCTCCAAAACTCAACACTAGGGCTACTCAAGCCTAAACCTCTTCTGCATCATGCACTTATCGGAGAACACCCCATCATCACACTCTCTTGCCGTCTAGTGGGTACTATGGCTTCCCGCAACATTACGACAGCCTCTGACTAGTGAGTACTACGGCTCCTCGTAGTATCACAACGCCAATTAACTAGTGAGTACTATGGCTCCCCGTAGTACCACGACTCCCTCCCTCTGACTTGTGAGTACTACGGCTCCCCGTAGCATCACAACACCCTCTGACTGGCGAATACTACGGCTCCCCGTAGCATCACAACTCTCTCTCTCTCTCTGACTTGTGAGTACTACAGCTCCCCGTAGCATCACAATACCCTCTGACTGGTGGATACTACGGCTCCCCGTAGCATCACGACTCTCTCTCTCTCTCTCTCTCTCTCATTACAACGCCACACTATGCTCACTAACTCATGCACCGAAGACTATCATAAATAGTTACACACACTTTCCCCGATATGCATTACAGACTCTGGCGGCAACTGCCATAACACAAAACCTACCTCTGCGGAGATCCACTTCCTTAAATAATCCCTCTTGATGACAATACACGAATGGCTCCCACTGGAATCGTGGATACATGATACATCACTAGTCATCTTAAACCCAAGACTCTAAATAACTCCGAAATCGGGACGCTATACGCGGAAACCACGGAACACCCTAACAGACCATCACAATGTCCTGCCTCTACCACTGATTCCCTTACTCCCAGCACCATACACATACAACAATATATTTCCTCTGAATCCCATAATAATTTCCTATTTCACTCAATGCGCAACTTCAGTGCATCCAAACACTCAATTGGAATACAAGGAAGGCGCTAACTCTTCAGAACACACTGATGATCCTCCGAAACCCTTTCCACTACTGCTCAAAATCCAAGAAAGAATACACATCCCAAACCGGGAGTTGGCTACTCGTCTATCTTCTACCCATATTTCAATCCAGAAGTTCTCAACTGCCCATACCATCATTACGAGACTTCCACTTGAAACGACTCTGACCACCACCAGATTCCTGACCAATGACCACCCGCCGTGGAGACACCCATCCTTCTCTCAAACATATACCACATGCATTATCTCGCCCTGCACCTTTCCTTGATAAGCAATGACCCTGATATCATGAATTCAAGCCGCAGGTTTCTGTATCCAGCCCCTAACCGCTCTTGCACAAATCCCTGGTTCTCTCAATAAACCACCAGGTTCTCCCCCACTTAGGGTTCGAACCATCACTATCTGACACATCAACAACCTCACAAACTATTTTCACCAGCAATAACGCACCTGCCCCTGGAAAGTGCTACGCAACGCCCGATAATCCCCTTTAAGGAAATCAATCGATCTCATAACTCTGAACCTCAGATGAAATCCTTAAGAACTTCTCGTCACGACTGCCTCTAGTCGTTCCAAGTCTCTTACCAATCCAATACCAAACAAATCAACTGTCCAATAACATCACTGACTCATAGACTGGACCATGAAATCATCATACTCCCCCACCTCGACTCAATCAACTGACGTTCCAACACATGGATCATCCCAAGAACAGGGACCCACTCCCATTTTCAATACCCAATATAGATAGAAAAACCACTGCACTGATTAACTCGGCTGGACTCCCCACTGATACCTCTAAAATACGCCCTACTATACTCAAATAGGGGTAACGTGGTCCTCGACTATCTCAGTCCCAACTGACTATCCGCTCATGGTAAAACACTGCCTCACGGCACACATGCTATCTGATAGTCTGATGGAAAATCATCATCAATGACAACCTGCAGGGTTTACCCCCAACCCAAAACTTAAACATCATGCCTCTCATGTTATGCACACGAACATAAATAGCACCACCCAGGTCATAGAAGGTGACATCTCCTCTATCGACTGATTGCTCAACTCAGACCGAAATTCTCCCCTCCCTCTGACTCCTTACCATAATACTCTAAAAGGCTCTCGACCTCCCTCTCAAGGGATGCCTCTTCGAACTCAATCACGGCCCACTGGCCTAAAACCCATAGCCTCCAATCTCTACCTCATCAATCGTGACCTGATAACCAGAGACCCACAAGCATCATTCATTACGAACCATGGTACTCATCCCATGACATCTCTTCTCAATATGCTCCGGTGTATGGTACTCGAACCATAACATCACTCCTCGATCCGCTCTGATGTATGGTACTCGAACCATACACCACTCCTCAATCTGCTCTGATGTATGGTACTCGAACCATAACATCACTCCTCAATACGCTCCGATGTATGGTACTCGAACCATAACATCACTCCTCAATCCGCTCCGATGTATGGTACTCGAACCACAACATCACTCCTCAATCCGCTTCGATGTATGGTACTCGAACCACAACATCACTCCTCAATCCGCTCCGATGTATGGTACTCAAACCATAACATCACTCCTCAATCTGCTCCGATGTATGGTACTCGAACCATAAAATCACTCCTCAATCCACTCCTTAGAACCTTCAAAATACTCCCTGTATCAAGTATGGGTCCTCTGCTTTCAGTAGTAAGGGCCCATACTACCTGCCACATCTACGCATACTTTCCACACGGACTATCCCGAAGCTCCTAAGTAGCTGCTCGACCTTTTCGTTCACCAATTCCGTCGTGCGCTCGCTCCCCAGCGAAATTCTCTACTCTGCCAGCGCACTCATCTGGCTAAGGTTACTCCCTAGGCTCTTCCTGGATTCCTACACTTCTCTGCCATCAGCTGCTAAAGAGCTCCTAATGATGCCAGCCATCTACCTCCTGAATATCTTCATATTCGTTTGGTAGCTGACTCCCATCATCGAGAGTTCCACAAAGCACGAAGCAAGCAGCATTCGAGCATCGAAGAATATATATATATATATATATATATATATATATATATATATATATATATATATATATATAAAACTCACTCTAGGTGATAACTCTGCTTGATCTACTCATCCTCGAAAGTACCACCAAACTCTACAACTCTTCCCCTCGCGGGTTCTAACTATTCTTTCGCTAAGTACCATGATACTTATCTAGGTATCTCCCCTAGATTACTCCTCTACTCAAATCCCCTAAAGGATTCCAACTAAATATTCTCACTCATCACATACTCAAAAGCACATCGCATATAACAACAATTCCTAGGTTAAGGCATCACAAACCAGGCCACTCTAGTCCTAAGATATGGAATACCTAGCCTGTCTCTAGCATGCAATAATATCTCATAAAGTGCATCATAAATATCTCATAACACAAAAGTAAGGGTATTTTGGGAAATCACCGTTCAGGCTCTGGTTGATTGTACACACTGCTCTTTCTCGCTTTCTCTTTGAACTCTTATTGGCTTTAGAAAATTATTTCTTTGAAAACTTTTCTTACTTCCTCAGTTTGAGTCCAGATTTACCCGAAGGCACATCCGAATCCCTCAAACCAAGGCTCTGATACCAACTTGTAACACCGAAAATTTCAAAACAATTTTTCGTTTAAAAAATAATCGTTTAGTTCTTAGAAACACTTTGCTTAAAATCTCATTCATAATCGAATTACAAAACATAACTCCATTTTCACTTGCATAATAAACCAGGATCCTCAAAACATGACTCTTTCTCTGGAGTGTACAATCGAGCCGGTGCCATCCCGTGATCCTGAGAGAAACCTGAAACACATAACACAAAACACTGTAAGCACGAAGCTTAGTGAGTTCCCCAAAATACCACACATAACACATATTAGCCACTCGAGGCTATAACTCTGTGGGTCCGTGGACCCCACTATGTGAACCTTCTGGTTCTAACTCTGTGAACCTTCTGGTTCTAACTCTGGGAACCTTCCGGTTCTAACTCTGTAAATATGCACAACATAAATCACATAGAAATAATATAGTACAACACATAACATACACAACATACAAATACTCTGTCACATAACTCTGGTTACCTACTCAAGGTAAAGTATAGTGAGAAGACTCACCTGGCAATCAGAAAGCAATTATCTGCACATGCGAACCTCGGACTCGCCACCACCTAACACATAAGGCAAATATCTCTAATTAATACTCGAAGTCCCAACTCTAATTAACCGATGATTACTCTTTCCCTCTCTAGTCAGGTAATGGGTAAAAGACCATTTCACCCCTCCGTGACTTCTATTACCTCTGTTGACCAAAACCCCCAAAGTCAACATAAGACAACTCAAGTCAACGGTCAACACTGACCAGACTGGGCGAGTACATAAGAGTGACTCGGCGAGTCCATGTGGGTTCTCTAAATCCTTTCTAAACCTCTTAGACATGACGAGTTCCCTCTCCACTCGTCGAGTTACTCGGCAACGAAACGCGGGGCAACCCCGACTCGACTCGTCGAGTCTGCCTATGGACTCGGCGAGTTGCTCCCATGATAACCCTCATCTGACCTTCTGAGGTCAGATCTGCTTCACCAAACCATAGATCTAACTCCCTCAAAGCCAATAACCACGAAAAGGTCGAACCTTGGGCACTCATGCAAGGTTCTACAAGCTCATTTGGGTGAAACCCTTCAATACATAACAACCCTAGCTCAAAACTCCAAATAGGATGCATAAAGCAGGATGGAAGGGACTCTCTGGACCCCTTTGGGTCAAGATCTATGGCTTCACACTCAATGGGACACTATACTCCACAAATCAAGCCATAAAAGAAGCTAGAAAACCCTAAAATCACCAATCTTACCCAAAACAGAAAAAAGAGAACGATTGATACCTCTATGGTGAAGATGCAAGCTCAAAAGCTCTGAATCGACACCCCCTTGACCTCCCTTTGCTGGAAATGACTACTCCATTGCACAACCACCTCAAGAATGCTCCAAAATGGCTCTTCTTCACTCTCCCAGCTCTCTGGTTCGATAGGAGTCCCTCAAAGGTGTAGGTGGCCGCCACTGAAGGCCATAAGGGCCTTTAAATAGGTCTTAAACCCAAACAATTAGGGTTTTCCTTGACAGCGCCGACTCGGCGAGTCCAAATACCCGACTCGTCGAGTCCCTTCATTAAACTGGTCCCCAAAACGCGATCCTACTCGACGAGTTGAGGCGTCAACTCGCCGAGTCTCCTCATTCCCCAATATAAAATACTCAAATTCCCATACCTGGATATCCGGGTGTTACAAAAGCTCTCTTTCGGGTCTTGCTCTCCTTTGATATCTAGGGTTTACGTTTACTTATAATTTTTGTGTTTTTGTTCGTATGATTCAGACCTATTCCTGGTTTCTAATTCTCCTTCAACAAATCAACGTTTAGGGTTCCATGTAATTCCTGATGTTTGTATCTCTTCTGTCTTTATACCTTCAAGCACAAATAATGCTAGGAATGCTTAAACCACCTCAAGAGATACCCAACATTCAACCTGCCAGAACTCACCATCCTCAGCCAGCACCACTGCCAGTTTAGCCGCCAGCACCACTGCCAGTTTAGCCGCCAGCACCACCACCACGACATTTTGTTGCTGCACATTTCTGTCTTTCATGAATTTGTTATTGTGTGTGGAGGATATGGATATAGATGAAGTTGGAGCTCCAGATAGCCAAAAGAAAGTTGAACAATCTTTTTCTGGAAAAACTACTCCAAACATTGACACAGAGTATTCAAATCAAATCTCTTCTGTCAAGATTTATAGTTTAGCACATGTGGGTGACAAAAAAATTCAATCATTGGAGCCAGAAGATGTCTCTATGGATGAAGGTTTTACTTTCAATGTGAGAGGATACATAACATTGTATTTGGATTTTAAGGATATAGATATGGATGTCGATAGAGCTCCTGATACTCAAAAGAATGTTGAATCATCTTTGTCTGCTGAAGTTTGTGAAGAGGTTATTGTGATAGCTCAAGTATCTGAACCTAATACGGTCATTCTACCTGATGCAGGTATGTATAATATTTACTATTTTACATTATCTAGGTTTCTGTTTGGTGTTTCAAACATACAATATAAATGCAGATACTTGTGATCTATCATAACTAATTCTTGTTTCATTTTGCATAAGCAGCTGCTGATGTGGAATCAAGTAAAATATCATCTCCTGCCACACAGGAAGCTGATATAGTTGTTGAAGACCAGCCAAGATCACCTATACTAAGGGTGAGTTTATTGCACGTTAATAATAAAGAAAAAGTGGAAGTAGGAGGAAATGGCGAGAAAGGGACCCCACAAGTTGATAGTAGTCCATTACCATTGGTTAAAAAAGATTTAGATTCTCATGGTGATCTTCCTGTTGGAAGCTCTGATGTGGGTTCAAGTGAACAAACAGTGGATGTTAATCAAAGTGGTCTCAAGTTCTTTAAGCCATTGGAGACAACCTCTCTTTCTTGTGATTTACCAGAAGAGGCCAATAATGCTGATGCTGGAAGCTTGCTGGATTCAAAAGAATCAATGGCAGGAGAAGGTGGAGTGGTACCTCTAAATTTAACAGGTGAATCTTCCTTGTTCGTTTTCAACGACATTCTTTCGTTTTCACACCACGTTGTTCAAATGCAATTTTGTTTTGTTGTTCTGATTACCTGACTTGTTTTTGCAGTCAACATCTCAAATGAAGATCAGGCTTCTGTTAGTGTAGCTGTTCCACCTGTACATGAGATTGAAGGTGGTTCTGCTTCTTTAGGTCCCACTTACATGGATTCCTTCTTTCACTACAAGGGTACTTATGATTCTGTACATCCATGCTTTTGATTGTATGATTTGTAAAAGTAATTTCTTTTCTACTTATTGCTTTTCGGTTAATTGCAGTTAATTGCACGTGATTGGAGCGTGCACAATCCTTGGAAAATATTCTTCTTCCTATGGATTCTTATAACTTCTTTCATAGGAAAGGTAGATTAATCACAAATTGATTTTTTGCGGAATTAATTTCCAGTTTCGCCCTTCATCAAAATGTACATATAATTTATAAGTTATAATAAGAAATTTAGATAAGTAAATACTTAATAGATTAATAATACAATTATGTTTTCTATTTTATAACTTTTATAGTTTTATAGTTTCTTTAAAAAAACAATTTCTAATTGTTTTTCACTGCTTTAATATATGTAGTATGTTTTTTTGAAGAACAACAATAACTAATTTAATTACTCAATATTTTTAAGAACGATTCGTTGTTTTATAATAACTAAGTTGTTATCGATGTTTAATATCTTGCATTTCAATGTGACAACTGTTAACTGTTATGTGTTAATTACCTTATGCAAATCCTTAACTTCACTATAAATGACTTAATGCCATAATGTCACATCCCCAAACCAGAACGGTGGAATCGTTCGAGGGCGGATGACTTCATGTAGTATCCTAACAGTTGAATACATAGTAAAGAAAGTAAACACAACCATCATATATATAATTTAAAAGTTACATTTTTGAATGATACTTGTTTCAAAAACAAATTACAATATGATGACAAAATGAGTTTTAAAACTGACGCCTTAGCGTCACTTCTCCAAAAGCTGAAGGTTACCTGTATTATTAAATCCCTGAGAAATACAAGTAGATTTGAAAGAGTAGATCAACATTTAAGTTGGTGAATTCATAAGTATATCATGTCAATGTTTGTATAAATTTGTATGAAATTATTTGTAGATGTTTGAAAACTCCTAGAAAATCCCATATTTCCTATGAGTATAAAAATAGTCTTCTACCAAGACTCGACTGTTTTTGAATGTTTCCTTCTAGAAATCCAATACTTTTCCATAAGTGTGTGGTAGTTTTAAAAGTTCCAAAACTGTAATGCAATAGTGTTTTTTATGCCTAGAATAGTAGAGTTATGTATGTATAAAATCACTAAGGCATTTGATAACCCCGTAAATCGATGTGTTTTTAATACTCTATGTGAGTTTTATAACCATGCTATTGACCCAGACTGCCTGTAGGAATGTTCTTCAGGCATTGGAATGTTATGACGTTTGCCACCCCAGACTTGCCGGTCTAATTGTAGCTAACAGTTTAGGTGCGGGATTGTCAATCCCGTATAGATCTATACACAAGTATCACGCTCTCCCTACAAGAGATTATGGTATATAATACAGGACTTTAACTGCATACTTGAAAGTACGTGAAGTTGAATGTCTCACAAAAATTAGTATTAAAATGATTTACGTATGAAAAGTCCATTTGTTCTTGTATATGAAAATATTTACTTAATATAGTACTTGTAGTATGTAAAATCTCCCAAAATCTAGTAAACTTTACCTATTATAGTTTTTCCAAATGTGTGATTCGTTTGTATGATAAACCCTAGTGCAATATCGACTTTGTATGCAAGTATAATGTTTGTAATAATATTATTGAACATTCATACTCAAAATATAAATAAAGTGTTTGATATTTATATAACAACATGTTTTATTCCAAAAGGACAAAGCGTTATCGTGATATGTCGTATGAGAACGTTTTCGTAGGATAGTTATAAATCGCATATGATTGATTATCACAAAAAGTATAGCAAAAGATTTATGTTATTCACACAAGGATAATCTTGTGTTTACTTGTATTTCCCCCCCTTAAAAGTGAATAAAAGCATTTACAAAGCATTTGAAAACATAGTTATAGGGGTATGAACTCACTTGATAGATTGAAGAAGGTGAGACGAAAACCGAGCAGAACTTTGACAGGAGAAAGCGGATTTCTCGGGATTCTCGGGAATCTCAGGAGTGTAAAACCTTCCTTAAGAACTTGGATGTGAAAACTGGGGCTTCGGGATATTTCTTGCATGCAAAACGGGGTAAAAACGCAAGAGAAGGAGAGAAAATGAGCAACTATGCCCGAAACCCTCGCATCCCTTTTATAAGGGCTGGAAACCCTTGGTACGCTGGGCGTACTCTAGGAGTACGTGGGGCGTAACTTCGGAGTCATCACTACTTATGTCTTGGACCTGATGGCTGATGGGAGAGCTGCTGACCGATGGGACAAGGCCCTTATCGCTTGGTACGCGGGGCGTAATTTGAATTCACAAACTTCTAAATTACGTAACTTTCATGTACGAGCTCCGTTTTTCGCATTCTTTATAACCACGTGTAGGTGAGAATGTACTCTACAACTTTCATTTAGACTTCGTTGGCTAGTTTTGACTTTATTTTTAATTATATAATTTTAATAGGCCGGGATACGAAAAGTCCGTTTAAAATCCATAACTTCTTCATCCAATGTCCGTTTCTGTCAGGCTTTTTACCGTTATGCTACCATTGACGAGATCTTCGATTCTCGTTTAGGTTGTGTTTTCTAAAAATCGCTCGATTTCTATTTCGAGTTTTTAGCTGTCTACCGCTATCCCGAAACTTCGCAAAATCAAAACTTCCTCATACGAAGTCAGATTTAGGCGTTCTTTTTATGTATGTTCACGGTTTAAAGATATCCACGACTTTCATTTAGATACATAAGACTAATATGTATTTTATTGAAATTTCTCGTTTTACGTTTAACTGTATTGACGGTTTTGTTGTGAATCTTAGGTTGGTCATAACTTCCTCGTTATAGCCCGGATTTTAGTGTTCTTTATATATCTGAAACCCTTGACACGATATCTATTATTTATGAAATCCAGTAGATGACTTTTGAACATTTTTTTTGACAATAATTTCATTATATCAAAAGAGGTTACAATTCTTGACTTTTTAGGTCATTACATTGATTCGAACTATCGGGTTGTCACACATAACATAATCATATTTCATGTTTTAATATCCTTATGTGAAATTTAAACTTTGCTTATAATTATATTATGGATTTTTTTAAGATGGAATGGTCAAGGCCATGTCAACAGGTAGAGATACCAAGTCCATGAGCTGGCCATGTTGGTGTGACTGTTGGTGAGAGTAGGTTCATTGTGGGTGGTTAAGATAACAAGGGTGGTATGTATAAACTATACTGAATTTCATAATTAAACATTTAAAAGAGGGAAAAAATTATTTTTTGGTGATAATTTAATTATTGCTTTATTATATTTTTTGCAGGAGTTTCGAAAACCGTTGTCCTTAACATGTCTACTTTGTCTTTGTCGGTTATAACAACTGCTGAAGGACGTGTTTCTCTTGCCAGCAAGGTATTTTTTATTTTTTATTTTTACAAGAAATGTTAATTTTATGATTTTCTTAGGTTCAAGATAGAATATGACAAAACAAGTTGTACTGGGATTGAGAAAAATATCACTGAGACACAAATTGTATTTTTTTTTGTCTAGATGAAAAAGATGGGATAAGGATGTGATTAGGGCGTTCACGTCTTTTTGCATATATGAGAGATTGAGAGTGAGTTCATGTCCCACCTTTTTGAGTGGGACAAAAAATGCATTTTTTTGTCTCATTGACTTCGGTCTCAGTCCTATGACAACATGTTTTGTGTTATCCTATCAAATAATAAAAATGCACCGACAAGTGTGTTAATAATCATAATGAACCACAGGTAACAATATTAATTATTAGTTGTTATAAATATGTTTGTTATAATTTACAAATACAATTAATTGTTGTAGACAAATGAAGTTGACGAAGGGAGTGAAGGTTTCATATCTAGGCTTAAGACAGAAAAGGAAGAACTAGAATTGCAACTTAATAAGGAAAAATCACAATCAGTTGAGGAAGTGAGTGCCCCATAGGTTGTTTTTTTGTTGTTTATAAAATATTTTTATTTAATATGTATATAGATTTTTTTTCCAGTATAACATTTTTTGAACATGTGATGGTTACAGGGATGCAGTAGTTTTTGCAATTATTTTCCATCCAAGTCGTGTCATGGCTATTAGTGCTTCTTATGGTGGTGATTTCAAGGTAAAGTTTTTAATTTATTTTATAATTGTTAATCTATGTTTGTATAATTAATTTTTGTTTGTGGCTTTGCATGTAGGGGTTAGCAATGGTGAAGATAAGTTGATTAAGAGGAGTAGATGTAGATGGGCATGAATTGATGTTGGTTCATACAGGAAGAAAGTTATGACTCCTGCTACATTAAGTGAAACAGGTAGGCGCATTACACAAATCTAAAATAACTAAAGGTAACCACCAACTACGTTATTCATTTTGTTGCTAGATCCAAATACCAAATTTACAAATGTATACCTGTTGTTGCTTCTTATATTTCACTTTATGCTTTATGCATTCAAGCTTTAAAATCCAAATGGAACATTGTTAAAAAGGATGCAACTCAAGATAATTGAAGGTAATTGAGTTGACTGGGATAAATGCAAACAATAGTAGGGTACTTTCATTTATTTGTTTATTATAGCATCCTACTTTCAATATTTTTTTAATGAAGAGATCATACTTTGAAAAACCTACAAAATTATAATACTGTAATTAATGAACTTATGATGCGAAAAAATATATGAAAGTACGTTGTTATTTCTTGCATTAATGTAACAAACATTAGAATGTTGTTTTGTTTGTAGGAAAAGACTGTTCCTTCTTGTAAACAAAAGACATCATCAGGAGAACAAGAGAGCTATTGCTTGATGTGGTCGTTACGCGCCTTGTTTAACTATACATGTGAAATGTTAGGTACCTCGACTTTTGTTATAGTCTTCATTTATCGGTGATATTTTGTATCCACAAACAATATAATAGTGAAATGTTAGGTAACATTGTCTTTTGACTTGTGGTGTACAATGTTTTTATTATTTGACATTTAGATGAAATTGAATATTGGTATTATATTTGTTTATGTATTATACGTAAATGCACGTTGTAAATATGTATCGTAGATGCACGTCGTAAATGTGTATCGTTATTTGGCTGCTAAGTTTATGACACACAAATGTGTGTCATCTTCATTTATGACAGGGGCTATAATGATACGCAATGCGTGTCCTAAATTCGCTTCATAAGGTTACGACACGCAAATGTGTGTCGTCTTCCTTTATGACAGGGCCTTCCTTGATACGCATTGCGTGTCGTAAATGAGCGTCATAAATGCGTGTCGTAACTGCGCGTCGTCTATAGACGACGCGCAAAAGCGTGTCGTCTCTCGTTATGACAGGGCCTTCCTTGACACGCGTTTGCGCATCGTCTGAGCGTTTTACGGCACGCATTGCGCGTCGTAAAAGCCTGTTTTTCTAGTAGTATAGCCTTGATCACCACATCTCCACCACCAATACAATGATCAAAATTCATGACGACATGATCGATGCTACCAACGAATTGATCAAAAAAACTCATATACATCATGAAAAACAAATTCAATGGTTGGAGAAGGAGATTAAGAAGGAGGATGAACTGACATAATAATGAAACATGTCCTAATCAATCTACTCCGAGCTTGTTGGAACATTGTAGACGTTCTGAACAATAAGTTCAATGAAATGCTCTCCATCTTGGGCTCTCTGTTTGATCACCTCAAAGCCCAAGCCCCTACTGCTGAAGCCTATGTTGCTCTCTCTAAACAAATTAACATGAGTTTTCAGAGAGTATTCGAAAGATTAACAGAATTTCAAGCCACTGCCAGACTTGCATCGGATGTCGGGCCTTCCGACGCAAGAGGGGGAGAAGGACTTAGTCACAGGGGTAGAATTCACTCTTCAAGATGAATCCGATGATGAAGACTTGATCCAGGTTGAATCCATGGTCCCTCCTACAAAAGAGGATGAAGATCAAATAAAGAATGTTGTTGTAGGACTTCAAGCTCCCATGGAATAACCAACAAAGGTTCTTTCGGAAGAATAAACGAGGATGCGGTCTGCTATTTCTTGGCCATCATCCTTGGCAAATGTGCTCCAAGGAAGTCGTGAAATGGAAAAAATTAAGACAAATCTCACTGTTGATGCCTTCCAAGCTACACAATCCATGCTGCCTCCAATTCCATCTCCGAGAATTGTTCCGATCGATGAAGGTTCTCCTACTCAGAAACCAGATGATATCCTTGAAGAGCCACTAATCACTCCTCCTCCTGAATTCATCATTTCAGAAACGGTACAACAAGACTTTCCTGACTTAAACAAGCCACTACAAGACAAAGGGAAGAAAACTTCTTCTGAACAAATAGCCTTGAAAGGACCTTTAGAAAGTCCGAAGGCTGGTCCCAAGAGCAAATAGATCAAGCGATGGAAGAAAGCATCAGGATTCAAGCCTTGAAGGATGATTTATATCCATTCTTTGGCATATTCCCCTCTTCCGAGAAGGGATCATTCACGATCTCGACATTGTCCCTTTCATGTACTTCCGTCTTCCCACTCAAGATTCCAACCAAATTGATCTTCCAATCTCTCCACATGGAAAATTCTACATCAAATTCACTCCTCTTCATCCGAATGACGATCCACAGACTATCATCAGGAGTGAGCAAGAGAGATTTAGAACCTTTGATTCTGTTAATGCACGTCCTAAAAAAGAAGTGTGGTCTCGGAAGCAGATCACAAAGATTTTGGTTTTAGAAACAAGGTTTAGAGCAAATTTGATCTCAATTGCATGCTATACAGATATTACATCTCCTGAAACAAGGAAGCCACAATCACTATCACAGATGCTAAATTTCCATGTAATGTCCCAAAAATCACGCCATAAAAATCTTTGTTTTTAGATTAATAAATCCTTATCACAAATCTTTCCCATAAAACCAAGGTAACCAAGATTTAACAAAACATCATCAAATCAGAGTAATTCAAAGAATACAGAAACATGTGGTGTGTGCTCTGTAATCATCCCGAGCTCTTCCAATTGAAAACCCGAGTATCTGAAACATAAACTAAAAACCATAAGCATAAAGCTTAGTGAGTTCCTCAAAATACCATACAACATATAACTACATATTATCATGCAACATACATATTGTTGCCATGGGCTCCCCCTATGGTCTTTATCTGGTATGCCATGAGCTCTCCCCATGGTGTTTACCTGGAATGCCATGGGCTCCCCCCATGGTCTGATACCCAATTGCCACAGGCTCCCCCCGGGGTCTTCCGTATCACAGAGACAAGAAGCATACCACATAACATGTGATGGGTCGACATTGGTGCCTTCGACCCATGGATATAGTGAGAAGACTCACATCGCATACTTGAAACCCACATCTACTCTCTGACTGTAGATCCGCTATAAACCCGCGCTATCAAACAAATAACACCTAATTGACAGTTAGGTTCCATACTTCAAAACCAATAATCCATATATGGAGTAAAAGACCATTTTACCCCTCACCTATTTTGGTCCAAGACTAAGGCCCAAACTCTTAATCAAAAGGCCCACCAACCAAATAATTACTTTAAGCTCACTTAAGGCCCAATTTCCAAATTGGGCCCCCAAAACCCCTTTATGGGCCTAACATACAAACGGCCCAAAAGATCCCAACCAGAAGCCCAAAAAGAATCTAATGGCCCAAACTATGAAAACCCAACAACGTCTCAAACCTCAAAAGCCCAAACGCCCCTTTTGGGGAGTACGCTCAGTGTACCAAACACATATGCCCCGTGTACCAGGCCACAATGCGCAATGTATAACACCCTGTTGCTCCATCTTTGCATTACGCTAAGTGTACCTCCTTGTACGCCCAACATACTAATCAGGCGTCCAAACACGCTTTCTTTGCTCTTAATGTGTTAAGTCAAGATGTCCAACACCTATATCTGGTCCCTAAAAAAGGTCTTAACCAGTAAAGCTTTCAACTTTACTCATAAATGTAACTTAATGGGACACAACACTTAAAGAAGCGACTAAATAAGAGCTTAATACATGCATGTATCAAAACCTTTCATAAAGTTTCCATTTTTATGAACAAGGGACCTTGGTGGGGATTAGATCTAACATCCACTACTTTTGGAGTAGATCAAAAGCTCACCTTTTCATCAAATGACTTAAAAAATCACAAGAACACCATGAAATAACTGCAAATACAAAGTTCACCAAGGTCAAAGATTTCTACCTTTGGAAGCATGCAAATGGAAAGGTACTCCTGGATCTAGAAGCTCAACCCACAACTCCACATGATTCTATATTTCTTCTTCTTCTTCTCAAGACACCCATCAACCAAAAAACAAGCTCAAGAATCACTCAAATGGGACTAAGATTCGATTTTTTGGGTTTAGAGGGATGGAGGCTGAAGTTATTAGGGTTAGGTTATGAGAAAATGAGCTTAAATAAGGTTTAAATCCCTAAAATAGGGTTTGCGTGCTTCTGGAGTACACCCTACGTAATCCCAGTACGCTTAGCGTACTCCTTTTATTGCCTACAATCTATCACATATGTATGCCCAACGTACTCACATTTGCCTTAGTACGCCCTATGTACGCCACATGTACCAGGGTTTTGCCTTAAACCTTGCAACATTCCGAAGGCCATAACTCCTTCGTTAAAAACCTAATTCCGACAATCCTTATATCCACGAAGAAGTTACGAGACGCTCTACACTACTATCAACTCATACTCACCATAAGATATCCTGAACGAACCTCCAATTTCCATAAAAGCCTAAGCTTAAAAATTACCGAAATGCTCTTTGACCCTAAAACTCAAACTGAATACCCGAACATCCAAGTTACATTATCCCACTCCAACTGGGTCCAAAAACTCAATTCCTCATGGATCCGAAGCCTGTTAATACCCAATCCCTGGTCACCATCCCCAAAGTGGGAACGATCCGAAACAAGGCGTTACAACTCTCCCACACTTGAATTAGATTTCGTCCTCGAAATCCTTCCATGTCGTCTCTGGTATGCCCTATAGTTTGAACAACCCAACCACATGCCCGATCATACCCCTGCCTTCCCAAAGCCACTGAAACCAACCCTCACAGGGCTCTACAAACTAGAAGATGAAAGAACCTTATACCCTTGTAGAAAACTACCTCTACCTTTCCCGAAACCTGAAGCCTCAATTTGATCTGACTTCCCGATAGACCGCCCACACTGAACCGCTATCATACCAGTTCTACATGAATACTAGACTAAATAAAATACTTCCAACCCTGATTATCTTGATGCTTCTATAGGAACAAAATTATTGATCATGAAAAGCTGCAGAGCACTTACATTTGGCAGAAGGCTCAGATAATCCTTCTAGTAGAAGATTCCTCCCTGCAATGGTTAGACTCATACAAGAGCTGCGCAACTAAGTACAATCAACCACTCTAAGATTATTTAATCCAACTGCAAGTGACTTAGCATATGCCCCGAATCACAAGTGACTCCACACACGAATCCCCAAATCACCGAAACCACTCCGACTCATCTTGCTGCCACCTAGCCGCTTTCCAAACGCAACAGAGACCTTCCTGGTCCTAACTTGTCTTCCAGAAATCTGAAAGACTAGACTCCTACCCGATTGCTGAGCCACAAGACACACAAACACACAATATCCCCACACGACTCCCGAGAGGAGCCTTATCTGGTGATAATTGCTTAAAACACCTCGTGACCAAACCTATTGCCAAAAGAATGCCACAAGACCAACTATAGTCTCATATCATACCTGGTCTCCAACGACCTACCTTCTCCTGGTTCCAAACACGTTGTGGCTCTCTCCCAGATAGAAACATACCTAGACCCAACATAATGGCTCGATCTGACATCAAAGCTAAACTCATTCATTTCCCTTGGCATATAGATACCCCAATTCTTACTTTACCAAAACTAAAATCATGCACAACCACGTGCGATACCCGACTTGAGGTATTACCCAAGACCAATTTGATACTCAACTTATAACTCGAGATCCACGAATCTACACTTTCATTTCACACTACAACCTTCGGAGTCCCGACGACCCCTCACTTGACCGATAAATAATATTTCCAAACCATCTATGAGACTACCAGTCTCACACCAGGTCTAACCACCAGGTTCCTAAGAGTTCAAACAACAAGGCTACCCAACCTATAAACCCCTCTATGCCACACACCAACCACACACTCGATCCTGAAACTTAAAATCCAAAACCTTGACCCAATGGTCTCTACAAGGACCCACCTAAACTACCATAATCACACGAGCCTTGCCCTCAGGTCCTACTCATCTAAAGATATATAGTTCTGACTCCGTCACGGACCCCAACAGTCCTCAACCTAAAATAAATAGATACTCCTCGACAATCCTCACCGGCGTGCCCAAGGCACGAATTGATTCCCCGTCATGCTCGACCATCTCTAATAATAGTTTACCTCGAAGTGGTAAATGCTATGATCCCATCGCAGTCTTAAAACACCTCAAAAAACCATATTTACCACCCATGACCTTACCACACTCATGTTGGATTAGGTGTCTAAGTTCAAAATTATTTTTGGGATGTACTTGACCCGATTGGCATGGTCCATTTGGGTTGCATGGAATCATGCATTTGGATAGACTAAAATGAGATAAATAGCACGTAAGGTTTATTAATATATTATAAGTTCTAATATATTAATAATATTATTTAATTAGTATTGATCAAGAATTAGTTTGGTATTAGTTAAGTGATCAAAAGAAGACTAATTAAATATATGTGTTGATTGTTTAAATCACCCATACTTGTATAGTGGGCTAATGCTCCATGGATTATCAAGCTGGGCTAAAACCCATAGGATGCTCCATGGATGCTCCATGGTGTTTTTTAAACCCATGGATCATGGAAATGAAGAGCCATGTCATGTTAGGGTTTACATGGTGTAACCCTACTTATGACACACTATAAAAGGAATATGCGAGCAACCAAAATTGGTACTAGTGAGAACAAGAGGGCATAGCCGATTTTAGAAGTGTTCTATTTCTCTTAGGGTTATTCCAAGTGTATTTGGTGTTGTGTGAGACATTTGAGGCATCACACTTGAGGTGCTAGGCTCACAAGGTTCTCAAGGAATCCAAACTACAAAAGGTATGTTCTTCTTCTAGCATTTATGTTTAAAAGTGCCCCATGGTATGCTAGATAGGTTAAGAACCTTGGAAAACCAATTTCGCATGTATCATAGTAAGACATAGATCCCAGGTTTCTAGGGTTGCATGTACACCTTAGGAGTGTTAGAATGCTCAAAACCCAATAGTGGTATCAGAGTTAGGTTTGTTTTCTTGATATTTGATGCAAACTTGCTGAAAAAATCGAAAAATTGGCTGTCTGGACAGTGGAATCGCTGAGTCCATAGGGGGACTCGACGAGTCCATGCCTATATTCAACCAACTCAACGAGTTAACTCATGCACTCGGCGAGTTGGCTTGTCAGAGTGTAGTTTTTCGACTTTTGCTGCTGGAATGGACGAGAAACATTACCCTAATCTCTTTTGTTCTTATAAAACTTGTTTTAGATGGTGTAATGGTTATGCTAATCCATTTTCAATAGCTATTATCAAAATTTCAAGTTTTATATGGTTAATTTTATGATTCTTGAAATTGTTGATATGCATGTTCATGAACTTATGAGTTTAGAAGATCATAGGAATTATTTGTAACTTGCTTGTTAGTTTAATTCTTGATCATTATGTGTTTTAATGGAATCCATAATTTATCCTCAAGTTATGGATTACCAAAAGTCACTCTTTTAAAGTCCATTATGAAACACATAGGTTACATAAAATGAAAAGTCTCTCATTTTAATAAACCATTAACTCATAAGTTATGAAAGATGAAAAGTTTTGAAAGTTACAAAACTTGCCCTCAAGTTTTGGAACATGCAAAGTCACTTTAAAAACTGTAGTTCCAATCACTAGAATTTTAAAAGTTAAAATTCAACCCTTATACTCTATAATATTATAAGTTAATAATTATTATATATATAAGAAAAAGTCATTTTACCGTTAGTGGGCTTCATTCACGAAGCCGGACTATAAGGGTGGTATAAGGTTGCTGCCTATAAAATGACAACTTAATGGGTGTCCACTTTCACCCACCGCTTCCTTGATCAGCAGAGGGTCGTTAGTCGAACGGGTAAGACAAGGACTTTAAATGTTCATTAAAAGTATTAATGATAAATATAAAGTAACTAAATGTTTTATAAATTCCCAATCTTAGTTACTTTAGGAAAATGTGAATAAGGTGCTAACCCATGAAATTACACTTTGCACTTTGCTTAAGTCGGTTAGTGGAGCGCGTGTGGTTAACCGACACACTAGCTGGACTTAACAAGGTAGGCAAAAGGGAACTTAATGTTTATCACAGTATCGATGGAGTGCATGTGGTTAACCGGCACATCGATTGACAGGTAAACATTAAGGGTACCAACTAATTTGCATGGTTACTTCACACCTTGTTTTGTGATCCTCAGCATCCCAGTCATAAAACCTAAAAGGCACACTCGAGATTGAAACATGCTGTTGAAAGTTCAATGAATCTCAAAAGATCTAGGAGTTTCAATCCAATTAAAACCTAATAATTTATTTCATTTTTCATGGTGGAAATTGGTGAATCGTCATTCACCTACATTCAAATATTTTATAGCTATCACAACTGGCATTTTAGCTAGGAAATTCTGTTTCTGTGTAACCATTCATCTATTATAAAAGATATACTCTAAGTAAATCTCACTCAATGCTCATTTAGATTCATCAATTATGTTCATCCAAGGGTCTGAAGCCCTAAGATCCATGGTTTAAGTCCATAATGGACTAGGACTTTCTTATTGGGCCTAGTGAACCAATAAGCATCCAATTCAACCATTTTGGGCTTGGAAACCCTATTTGGGGTCTAATTGGACCCACTTCCATAAAACTTAGCATTTTGGGCCATTTTGGGTCCAAAATAAATTAGTTTACCCTTAATGGGCCTTATTGGGCCATTAATGAGTTAATTTGCCCTAATGGGCCATAAACTCCCATTCTTTTATCATAATGGGCCGTGCACTACTCTAATGGCCCATTGGGCTGAAAATTTTATGTTTAGGTTCCAAAAACCCTAACTAAATGTTAATGGGCTTAAACTATTCCATCCTTACCCTTCTTGCCACCTTCATAATACACACCATGTATCAAGGCATGGTCTCTCATGATCCCATGCTAGTCACCTCAACACCTCTCTCTCCCTTCTCTTCTTCTACTCTCGGCCGAGAGCCAAAACACACGCACACACACACTAAAAAATTCTCTCCAAACATCTCTAAAATCATCCTCCTCCTTCCACCAAAATTTTCGAGTTTTAGCATGTGTTCCAAGAATATCCTTCACTAATCTCATCAATCCTTGGTAAGATCTTGTACACCTAAGTTTGATTACTTCATTCTTTAGCTAAATCACACCATATCAACATCTATGTTGAGATTTTACTTCCTAGAACTCCTTAAGCTCGAAATCTACTCAAGAAGCTTGCTAAGACCAAAAATCTCTCCATTTCTTCTTCAAAAACAGAAGCATCAAGCAAAGGTGAGTTCATACCCCCTTGTTTTCGGTTTTCATATGATTTTTGGGGGAGAATGCAAGTAAAATGTGTAGATCTATGTGTTATATGCATTTTTTGTGTGAATTCTTAGTTTATTTAGTAAAAAATGTGTTAGATCTTAGCAAATCTCAAAATTGTAAGTATTATTTAACAAAGATCTACGAACTATGACATTATATACATCACATTATCAAGCCAAAAGAGATTACATGTTTAAGAAACAAAAGATTTCAACAAAAACTTGGTTAAGGGTCAAAATTGTCAAGAAAACAAAAGATAAGGGCAAAAAGTGACATTTATGTTTATATGTCACGCCCCAAAACCAAGAACGGAGAAAACGTTTTGGGGCGGAGGACGTCATGTAAAGTATCACAACAGTGTAAAGTAGTAAACAAGCAACAACATCATCCATTGCATTAATAGTAAGATTTTAATACATGTATGTTCTTTCATAGAAAAAGACATGAAAATAAGTAATCAAAATAAAAGACGAGTCTTGACTGCTCCGTCTTCTCAAAAGCTAGTCATCGTACTGTCTACTGGTGACTTGAGAATACAAGTTATTTTGAAAGCATAGATCAACATAAAGCTTGTGAATTCATAATTATTTTAGTGTCATTGATTTGTAAAAACTTGTAATGAAAGACTTGTAATTGTTTGAGGAAAAGTGTGTATAGGTATGAAAACCCTAGAAAATCCCATATTTCCTACTAGTATAAAAAAGTAGTCTTCTACCAAGACCCGACTGTTTTGAATGTATGCTTCTTTGTAAGAATGACGGTTTTTCCCCATGTATAACTATTATTATAAAAATATAGTCTACCTCATCGTTTAAGTGAATGTATCACAAATAAAGGTAATAAGGAAAATAATAAATTCGTTTGAAATCATATCAAAATATATTCTACCTCATCATTTATGTGAACGTGTCACGAAGTAAAGGTAATAAGGAAAATTGTATATTCCTTGAGAATGTATCCATTTGTCTAGGATAAACATGGCGAGGTAACTTGTCGAACATTTGAACCGAGAACATCTGTAGATGAACACACCTGTTGTAGCGAGCAACCAGGTGTAGGATGGTCAGTCCAAGAGTGTGTAGTAGTATCTCTCCATATAGTATGTATTAGTGTCTCTTCGTATAGTATGTAATAGTGTCTCTTCGTATAGTATGTAATAGTGTCTCTTCGTATAGTATGTATTAGTGTCTCTTCGTATAGTATGTATTAGTGTCTCTTCGTATAGTATGTAATATATTTGTATAGACTCATGAGTGAACCGACTCTTGTGTGATTCCTTGTACTAGGCATAGTAAGTAGTATCTCCTAAACTATACCTATTATAGTTACTAGTAATGTACGTGTATAACCGAAAGTATGCCTTTGCTACCCAAAGGTACTGAACTGACTGATATAACTTTTATGTCTATATATGTATACATAATATATAACTAATATTTAGACGACATTCAGACAAATAACCGATACCCTAAGGCCACATCCAAACAAGGAAAAGGAATTAAAGCGAGCTAGCACTCCTAAGTCCTTTAAACATTGCTTATATAACTATACATATATAGGCATGCATTTGACAATATAAAAGTTTAAAAGAAGTTTTGTAAAACATTTGAAAAGTATAATAATAAGAATTGATGACTTGATGTCAATTTATAAAACGGTTTAAAAGTAGTTTGTTTGATATAAACAGTTTAAAGTATAAGAAATCTTTTGTCCGGGACACCATTTGAAATATATAAAAACCTTTTTTTGAAACACAGTTGTAACAGAGTTTGAAAGGAAAGATACAGTAAGTAAGACATCTTGATAAAACGTTTAACATGTAAAAACGTTTGAGAAAGTCATTTTGAAGTAGTATGCTTGGTAAAACAGCTAAAAGCGTAGTAAATCCATTTGTATACTAGTTATTAATCACATGTGATTGATATAATAACTAGTATGATTAAACTTGTATCCCCCCCCCATAAAAGCATTTAAAAACATTTAAAAGGTTAGTTAAGGGGTATGAACTCACCTGTAGTGAGTGGATTGTACGGAAGTGTCGGACAAGGTGTTAGGTGTCAAGTGAAGACTCGAACACACACAATGATCCTATGAACACACACACACACACACACACACACATATATATATATATATATATATATATATATATATATATGTGTGTGTGTGTGTGTATGTGTGTGTGTATGTATATAATTAGTGATTATAACACTAATTAGACAAGTAAAAACACCCTAAAACATGAAACACTTTGGTTCAAGTGCTAGGAGTACATTAGGGTTGCATCTAAGGGGTGTAAGGCATTGCTATTGAGTTTATGGCCTAAGGACCACTCTCAATGGAGAGTGTTGACGAGTTTACGGCCCAGGGGAGTTTACTCTTGGCCGTAAACTCTCTAAAGAGTCATATTTAGGGTCTTGAAGGTAGGAAGTCTAAAGTGTTTAAGTGTTCCAAGGTTAAACAAGAGTCTATATTAGTTTAAGGTCCAAGAATTGACCTTAACATGAGTTTATGGACTCGGGACCATTCCTCCATGAGTTTACGGCTATAAACTCATGGTATTATGTACCAACTCGAAGTTTAATGTCCCTAGTTCATTGGTGGAGGGTTCTAATCCAAGTTCTAAGCACAAGGAAGGAAATTAAGGCATCAATGCACACTTATAGGGAGTTTACGGCCTTGGGAGATCCTTGGCCATAAACTCTCTTCCAACCCTTGATTCTTGATGTTTCTAAGGCCTAAACATGTTTAATCTAGTACATAACAAGTTAGGACAAGAGTACTTACGATATAGGAACTTGAAATGGCTGATTATGGCCAAGAAGACTAGTGTGTGTTCTTGGTGTTCTCGGTGTTTCTTGAAGATCTATGAAAACATGATTTTCACGGATGAAATAATGTGAGAATGCTAGATTAAGAGGTGTATCAATAAGTCAAGGAAGAATACTTACTAGTTTTGAAGATCTAAGGTGAAGACCAGGATGATAGTTGAGAGGATTTGAAGTAAATCAGCCAAGGAAAGAAAGGAATGAAACAAATGCCCCACACTTAATCATATAGGGTGAGTTTACGGCCCACATGGAGTTTATGGCCATAAACTCCGGTGTGGTGGCCGTGAACTCATGGTCCTGGTGTTTTAGGCCTGATCTTTGTATTATAGCTTCAGCAGATAAACCCCAACACTTATCCCTTAAGTGTACAAGGCTCAGAATGCTCAAACAGACTCTAATTTATGCCAAATGATAGCAGGAATGAGTCTGACACTAAATTGAGTTGACTGACTGAGCTTTCAAAGTAATAGAAAATTTCGAGTTGTCACATTTTATGGGGACCAACACAGGTACTACATGTATAAAAAGGTATTTTTATGTTAAACATACTTTAAAAAGGGCCAAAAATGCAAATTTGGGCTTAATGAGCCAAAAATTTTGGGCCTCACGGTTTGGGCCCAAACTTGCGAAAAAAATGAAGTTTTGGGATTAAAAAGTTTATTTGTTAAGTAAACCAAACTTAGGGGTGAAAAAAACATTTATTTTCAAATTGGACCAAAAATGTAATTTTTTCCGAATATGGGCCGAAATTGTAAGTTTTTACAAACAAAGGGCAGAAAATGCAATTTTTTGCAAAACTAGCCCATAAATGCCAAAATATAAAATTTTTGATTAAATTTGTGAATTTCTAAAACATTTGGGACAAAATTGCAAAATTTGAAAATTATGGACTAAAATGTCATTTTTACAAAACTTTGGGCCTTAATTGAAAAATTGTAGGATTATTCGCCAAAAATGTCATTTTTACAAAAAGAAAGCTTCTTATCATGAATAAAGTAAACCTCGAGCTAAAACAAACAACAGAACAAAACAAGTGAACGAAATACGTCGATAACTATTTATTGGACCTAATATTCACGTTACTTGGCCATTGGGCACTAAGGGCCCATCTAAGTGTATATTGGGCCCTATGTTTTCCATGACGTGTTTATTGAGCCTTACAACCCACTTACATGTTAATTTGGGCCTAAGTATTGGATTACATGTTTATTGGGCTTTTGTGGCCCATTTACATGCCTATTGGGCCTAAATTACCCATTTACAGGTTATTGGGCCTTTGTGGCCTAATTATATGCTAATAGGGCTTGGAATGGAAATTTCACATGCTTGTAGACTGTAACTATACCTTTGTGAAATCATTAAACTTTGTATACTTATATATGTACCTTTCGAATACAAAAACGTACCACATATACGTAAACATTAAACACAGTACAGAAAGGGGTTGAGAATCTAGTGAGACATGTCGGTTGACACCTCTGAGTGTACAATCGTAGCCTGTAGTTATAATCAGAGTTTCTTGGTAGGAAAGCGGGAGTTTGTGTATAGATCTATACGGGGTGAGCCCCCACGCCTTAGTTGTTCGCTACAGCTAGACTAGGCCAGTCTAGGGCGACAAAATCTTTAGCAATACCGGCATTTGGAAAAATGCCAAGACGAGCAACCTAGTCATTATCATGCATGGTTATAACGGCTCATATAGAAAACCGTTAAGCTGGAAGATTTGCAAGTGTGTATGGTTTTGTTTTATGTAACAACACTTATCGTACTTTTAACAATTTGAACTTATGTATTTTAACAATGTACTTGATGTGATGAATGCTGGTTGTATTATGTAATTTTGGTGATGAATGTGTTCTGTTTCATATATATTCATTGTGTTGATTATTCAATTGTTAGTCACACGAGCCCCCAGACCTTTTTGACGTCTGGTTTGGGGGTGTGACAGGTTGGTATCAGAGCAATGTTTATAGTGAACTAGCATATCTAACCATACATGATATGCAAATATAAACACAACGAGACTAAATAACTCTGAAAAAAAATGAAAATTGCACACTTATGTGTGCATATTAGGATGCTAACCTAACAATATTTAATAAAAGCTTCTGGAGGAAATTGAACACTATGATTAAACCTTGGCAGTTATGTAATCATATTAGGGATGAATATAGCCTGATCAACTATATTTATTCAGAATATGACCAACATGTGTTCGTGAGTAATCATGGCGGGAAATGAATCCAAAAGCCTACCCCACTCTCCAATAACACTAGGGAATCCAAACACAAATAATTAAAAATACTATGAGAGTAATTAAAATATGACTTATATATGCACTCTTGTGTAGTCTGTATGGCTGGTTTCCACCACCCTGGAGATCCCTACTTTTCCAGTCAGGGAAATAACGGATGGCTAGAGGAGTCCGACGAGGAACCTGAAGAGGAGCCTGAAGTGAACCCTGAGGAAGAGGAAGAAGAAATTTAAGAGGGACCTATTGAACCCGTGGCATATGATGGTGAAGAAGACTCTGGTGATGACAACAATGATGATTTGGACGCATAGTCCGAAGTCATCAACCCACCATACCCAATGAGGGTGCCGGCTCTCCGAATGGGCCCGAGTGGCCCTATACATCCCTTAGGTATCGACATTTGGAGGTGGAGCAGGCAACAGGGACAGCGACCCCCTTTTGGCATGGAACGTGAGTTCTATGACTTGCGGGAGGGAGGACCGACTGATCAAGCACTTCCAGTCGTGGTGAGACGATTGAGGGATACTGGCGATCCGGCTCAGAGCATCGCCGATCAGATGCACCGGATGCGGACTAGGGTTGAGCGGGCGGAGTAGGAAACGCGAGAGGTTATCCGAGAGTTCCACATGCGACAGGAGGCGTCATAGCCCTAAAGAGATGGATTGAGAAAGTAGAGTCTGTTTTTGAAATCTACGGGTGTCCGGATGAGTGTAAAGCATGGTTGTAGAAATTGGGATTAATCGGCGATTAATCGCTTTGCGTTCTCCAACGATCGACGATTACGGCATTAATTGTAAATTTAGGATTAATCGGGTTTGGCGGGATTAATCGGTCAACAAAAGTCAAAAAATCGAAAAAAAGTCAAAAAAAGGTCAAAAAAAATTCAAAAAACCAACTTTCTTTTTTTACTCCAAAATTTTCAAATATTATACCAAAATGTTCATATTTTCGTATTTCCAAATTTTCAAATTACAATTTTTCTAATTTTCTAATTTTGAAGTACTTGTTTTTCTTAAGATATATTAATATTTAATTAATTTTAATAATTTATTAATAATCCATGGTCCCCGATTAATCATCGATTAATCCCCACCAAGACCGATTAATCCCTTAACACCAATCGACCGTCGAGCTACCGTCAAACGATGTTTACAACCTTGGTGTAAAGTGAAGTTTGCAGCCTACATGTTCATTGATCAAGCTCTCTCCTGGTGGAATTGCCACGAAGAGGCCATGACACTCCCGGTGGCAAACGCTATGCCCTGGGAAGAGCTTAAGGAGATGATGTTGGCAGAACACTGTCCTAGAGGAGAGATTCAAAATATGGAACAAGAGTTGTGGAACCTCACGGTTCAAAACTCCAATATCGACGTATACATATTGAGGTTTAGTGAGCTATCTCTTCTGTGTCCCAGAATGATCACCTCAGAAGAGAAAAAGATTGAAAGGTTTATCTGGGGATTAACTAAACCTATCCAAGGGAATGTCATTGCGGCAAACCCTAAGACGTTTGATAGCGCCAAGAGGCTGGCCAAGAAACTGTATGATCATGGCAATAAGAAGGGTGCCAAAACAGTAGAAGCGGAGGTTAAGAAGGAAGAAGAGAACAAGAAAGGGAAAACAACAATCGAAATGGAAAGCAAAACTCAAAATCATCTCAGAAGCAAAAAACGGTGTCTGTCCATGTTGCAACACAAGCTACTACCATACCACATGCTCCAACCTCATCCACACCAAATGCTTCCAAGTAGCACTCGGGAATTCCCCCCAAGTGTAACAAATGAAACTTCCACCATCACGGGGAGTGTAAAGAGATGATTTGCACAAGGTGCAATCAGAAAGGACATACAACGAAGTATTGTAGGACTCAGCTTAAACAGAACCAAACGACAAACAACAACAACCACAACAACAACACCAATACTGGAGCTAGCCATACCTGTTACGAATGTGGGAAAACTCGGCGTATTAGGCGAAACTGCCCCAATGCGAACAATCAAGGGTCAGGAGCAGTATGGAGAGTATTGACAATGGGTCAGGGTGAAGCAGTGCAGGACCCATCCGTTGTCACCGGTACATTCCTACTTAACGACTCGTATGCATGCATCTTATTTGATAGCGGAGCGGAGTGAAGTTTTGTGAGTAATAAGTTCAAATACTTACTAAAGCAACAACCCCAAAAGCTTAATGAAGCCTTCACGGTGGAAATGGCTAATGGGAAGACTGAATCAACTAAGGATATCTATGTAGGGTGTACACTAACTCTAAATAATCATACCTTCCAAATAAACTTAATGCCTGTAAATATTAGGAGTTTTGATGTGATCATCGGCATGGACTGGTTATGCCCTCAGCATGCCGATATTATGTGTCACGAGAAGGCCGTTCGCCTTCATCTTCCTAACCACGAAGCCCTAATAATATACAGAGATAAACCCGATGCAAACCTTCTCCTTATCTCGAGTATCAAGGTGCAAAAGTGTTTACAAAAGAAGAGCTACGCATTCCTTGATCATGTGGTGGATAAAACCAAAGAGGAAGCGAGCATTCACAACATCCTAGTGGCGTGTGTATTCCCTGATGTGTTTCCAGAAGATATTCCAGGAATACCCACAGAATGGCAAATCGAATTCTGAATCGACCTAGTGCCTGGAGCCACTCCAATCGCCAAATCACCCTATAGGTTGGCTCCTGCAGAAATGCAAGAATTATCAAGCCAACTGAGCGAACTCCTGAATAAAGGATTCATTAGACCGAGCTTCTCTCCATGGGTAGCTCCAATTCTTTTCGTTAAAAAGAAAGACGGATCCTTCAGGCTGTGCATCGACTATAAGGAACTAAATAAGCTCACCATAAAAAACCGGTATCCCCTTCCACGGATCGATGATCTATTTGACCAGCTACAAGGAGCTAGTTGCTTTTCTAAGATAGATCTGAGATCCGGTTATCATCAACTCAAAGTCTGAGAAGACGACATTCCTAGGACTGCTTTCCGAACTCGTTACGGTCATTACGAATTCTTCGTAATGCCCTTCGGTCTAACGAATTCCCCCGATGCATTTATGGACCTCATGAATCGAGTCTGCCGCCCATTCCTTGATAAATTCATAATCGTTTTCATCGATGATATTCTCGTGTACTCTCGAAGTGAAGAAGATCATAGCCAATACCCCCGACAGATTTTAGAGACCCTGCGGGCTGAAAAGCTGTATGCGAAACTCTCCAAGTGTGAATTCTGGCTCCGCAGTGTAAACTTTCTGGGCCATGTATTCAGTCAAAAAGGAATACACGTGGACCCCTCTAAGATTAAAGCAATCGAAAGTTGGGCAATTCCGGCAACGCCAACGGAAATTCGCCAATTCTTGGGTCTTGCAGACTACTACCGAAGATTCATTCAGAACTTCTCCAAGATAGCCAAACCCCTCAGCGCATTGACTCAGAAAGGTGTACCTTTCAATTGGACCGAGAAACAAGAAATTGCCTTCCAATCTTTGAAGCAAACCCTCTGTAGTGCTCCAGTGCTATCCAAACCGGAGGGATCCGAAGACTTCATAGTTTACTGTGATGCTTCGAATCAGGGTTTAGGTTGTGTCCTTATGCAATGCGGGAAGTTAATTGCTTATGCATCCAGAAAACTGAAAACTCATGAAGTAAATTATACCACGCAGGATCTCGAACTGGGGGCGGTGGTATTCGCCTTGAAAATTTGGAGGCACTACCTATATAGTACCAAGTGCACCATCTTTACAGACCACAAGAGCCTCCAACACATTCTAAATAAAAAGGAGCTAAACATGAGGCAACGGAGATGGGTTGAACTGTTAAATGATTATGAGTATGAAATCAAAGACCATCCAGGCAAGGCTAACGTAGTAGCCGATGCCCTAAGCCGAAAGGAGTATTCAAGTCGTCGTGTGAAGACCCTGTCAATAACCATTTATTCTCATCTAGCCTCACAGATCAAGGAAGCCCAATTGGACACATTGAAGCCAGAGAATGTTGCTAGTGAATCGCTACGAGGAATGGAGAAGGAGCTCGAAGTCAAAGACGACAGAACCTACTACTTCATGAATATAAATTGGGTTCCCAAAATTGGGGGATTTAGAGAGATAGTCACGCATGAAGCCCACAAGACGCGATATTCTATTCATCCGGGGTCAGATAAAATGTATTTGGATATCAAGCAACAATATTGGTGGCCTAATATGAAGGCAGAGATTGCCACTTTCGTGGGCAAGTGTCTTACTTGCGCCAAGGTGAAAGTGGAATATCAAAAGCCCTCGGGACTGCTATAGCAACCAATGATAACCGAGTGGAAATAGGAGAGGATTACCATGGACTTCATGACAAAATTACCTAAGACAGCTGGCGGATTGGATGGAATATGGGTAAATGTAGACAGGCTAACAAAATCCGCTCATTTCCTACCAATAAAAGAATCCTACAAGATGGAAAAGCTGACCCGAATTTACATCAAGGAGTTGTGAGACTCCATGGAGTGCCAATATCTATTATCTCGGATCGAGATAGCAAATTTGCTTCAAGATTTTGGCAATCTCTTCAGAAGTCAATGGGAATACAGCTAGATATGAGAACCGCCTACCACCCACAGACGAATGGTCACAACTGCCATTTTCGTTAGGAAATTCTATTCTTGTGTAACCGTTCATCTATTGTAAAACATATACTCTAAGTAAATCTCACTCAATGCTCATTTAGATTCATCAATTATGTTCATCAAAGAGTCTGAAGCCCTAAGATCCATGGTTTAAGTCTATAATGGACTAGGACTTCCTTATTGGGCCTAATGAATCAATAAGCATCCAATTCCACCATTTTGGGCTTGGAAACCCTAGTTGGGGTCTAATTGGACCCACTTCCATAAAACTTAGCATTTTGGGCCATTTTGGGTCCAAATAAATTAGTTTACCCTTAATAGGCCTTATTGGGCCATTAATGAATTAATTTGCCCTAATGGGCCATAAACTCCCATTCTTTTATGATAATGGGCCGTGAACTACTCTAAAGGCCCATTGGGCTGAAACTTGTAGTTTGTAGTTATAATTAGAGTTTCTTGGTAGGAAAGCGGGAGTTTGTGTATAGATCTATACAGGGTGACCCCCCCACGCCTTAGCTGTTCGCTAAAGCTAGACTAGGCCAGTCTAGGGCGACAAAATCTTTAGCAATACCGTCATTTGGAATAATGCCAAGTCGGGCAACCTAGTCATTATCATGCATGGTTATAACGGCTCATATAGGGATTCGATACCAAAAATTTAACCTTTTGAAGATAAACTCTTCGATTGTGTTAATGAAAAACGACTTATTTAATGAAACAAGAATCTAGGCGTTGTTATCAAAACATAAAATATTAGATTTTCTGGGGAAATTATTCATATACATTTATCAATTATTCACAATACAATGAATCTAAACTACACTCATACAAGTTATAAATATGAAATTCACACATGCATTTATACTTGATTTTCACATCATTTTCAGACAATTTACAGAAAATATCGGATTTTCTGGGTTTTTACGAAAGATATAAAGGCTTTTATTCAACCATACTTATGAACTCACCAACATTATATATGTTGACCGTTTTCAAAATAACTTGTATTCTCAGGTAACCGTTAAGCTGGAAGATTTGCAAGTGTGTATGGTTTTGTTTTATGTGACAACACTTATCATACTTTTAACAATTTGAACTTATGTATTTTAACAATGTACTTGATGTGATCAATGTTGGTTGTATTATGTATTGTTGGTGATGAATGTGTTATGTTTCATGTATATTTATTATGATGGTTATTCAATTGTTAGTTACACGAGCCCCCAGACATTTCCGCCGTCTGGTTCGGCGGTGTGACAATAGCTTGCATTACGGCATCCCTCTTCCAAGTTATAAAATATTATGTGGGGTTTCATATCGGGTGTTATATTAAGGACTTTAAATCAACTATCTTGAATATCTCCCATTGTAGATGTCTGGGTTAGACAACTATGATCTTCCTAAATCTCATGGAAATCATTCTTCACTTCCTCACTTCCTCCACCTCCTCCAGTTTTTCTCCCTATCAATCAAGTTCAAGGTCACTCAAGCCCTAATGGCAAGCAAGGTCTATGTGAGCTCAAATCTTGGAGATGAAGTCACATATTGACAAGCCGGGAGAGTTGGGTGTCAAAGTCTTGAGAAAGTTTGTTGTTCAATCACATTCTAAGTCTCATAGTGAGTGTCTTGGGACTACTATGTAACAGACTATGAAATGACCCTTAATGATCTTATCTATTTGCTTGGTACTTCTGAACCAGCAATGATTTGGAGCTCTGGTAAAGCAAATTTGATTAGTAGATCAACTTCCCAAACTACCATGGACATTGAGAATTGGTGACATTGGAAATCCAGAAAGATTTCTTTTCCCAATGAAAAGGGACCGGCCATAGTCAACTCGGTTGACCAAATGGTAAAGAGAAAGGATAAGTATGAGATAGTCCTGTGTACCATTCCCAAAGGGTCCATATGATTCTATTTCCAAAAAGGAAGGGAATTGGTTTCAAAGTTGCCCTAACTACCTGAAAGATCTGAGAGAAGGTCTAGTCAGAAAGTTTGATTCTACTTCAGGTAAGTCGACTATCTAACTCTGTTAAGTTCCTTATTGATGATTTTTAATACAAAATGTGACTCGGTTACATTTTGGTGTTTGGCAAAATCAAGCAAAGGAAAGGACACTTAAAGAAAGAGTATGTTAAATCTGATCACGAAGATGAATTTCAATCGCATGGTTCGAAGATCGGATTCTTGAGCTACTACTTAGGAGTTATGATAGATTGCTAGGAAATACGTAAAAACATAGTTTTCATTTAAAGCTGCATTGTAAGGAAAAAGTTTTTCCGCATTTTATAAATAAATAAAAATTTGATTTTATTTTAGTTTATATTTCCTTGCAATGACTTTTATGGAAAATTGATGTTTATATGTTTCTAGCAATAATGGAAATGTCAATTTGATTCTTTCATTTGTGGTAGTGTCTAAATTTATCAAATAAGGAAAGATTCTCATCACCCAACGTTTCAACTGGACCGAAACTTGTAATCATGTAAGTTGTATAGTATGATGAATGAGAACTTTCTGCTTTGGAAAATTAAGACTAATTCCTTGTTCACATTTATATGTGAGTCAAGTGAAGGACTATGGGATCGAGTACACATTCTTGTGTACTGGTCAAGTCCACCACAAAAGATCGATAAGATTATTCGTCATGAGTTACTAAGGTTTAGTAAATGTGGTTATACTTACGAGTTTAAGTATAATTCTGAAACATTGGAAAATTTTCAATGTTTTGCAGGACGAATGAGAAGAATCAAATTAGGCAAAAGGATAAAAGTTTCTCAAATCTGAAAAGATGGGAGAGTACTTTAGTATCATGTTTAGTGATCATCTTAATGATTAAGAAACCATATCGCAATTGGTTCTCCAAGGACATCTTAGTGCATTCCTATGGCTAAGAAGAGGAATCAAGACTTGCTGAAATGGTTAAATCAAGAAGGTGAGTCATACTTCATTTCAAAACAAATATTAGAGTCATACTCCAAGATTGTAAATTAAGTGACATGTCTTAAAAGAACTTTATAACACTTGTCAAATATAAGAGTAAAATGTATCCGACTCTTGTACATTTGAAATCGGTAAGTTGTGATGTTTTGGATAAAACAAATACCAACTAAGGTCAATTCTGTGAAGTGTTTGTCTTGATAAAGAATTCGCACTATCTCTTGAATATTTGGAATGTGAGTCTTATATGTTAAGAGGACAGTGGGAGTCTTAAAGATCATGGAAAAAAACTTCAAGATCTAATCAAGAGTAAAAACCTGTAGTTTATCACTAGCACACGACGTGAGGTTTATAACCTATCGTGGTAACATATTCCTATTTTTGTGCCCATTCCAGTAAAAGTTAGCTTTGCATATGAGTTCTGAGAGTTCTCAATTGGTTGCATAACAACTTGGAAGCAATGGAAGGCCCTTGTGTTGCCAGGTGGAAAGAAGTTAAGACTGCACAAGTTCAATCCATAAGAGTTTGGATTTGTCATTAACCTTGTCTTGTGATTATGGTTTTGACAAATTCACATGGATAGGAACACATACACCATAAAATTTAAGTTTCATAAGGTTTCTCTCCAATTCATGAAAATGATGGTGAGGAAACGCTTTCACTAAGTAGATAGAAATTTTGATATTTGCATTCTCAAAGTCGTTAGTGGAGTGTGTGTGGTTAACCGGCACACTGTAACGCCCGTAGATCAGGGCTAGTCGATTTAGAGACGATAAGCATCAAAATGACTTTTTGATGGAAGATTATTTAGAAGTATTAATCTTAACCAAGTTGTAGTATATGTCACAAGGTTTCCGTGCATATAAAGAACGCCAAAATCCGAGTTATAACGAAGAAGTTATGACCTGTCGAAGTTTCGCGACAGAACCGACACGACCTAGCGCGACCCAGCAAAAACGTAAATAGTGAATTTAAGGTAGATAGATATCTATCCTTAGTAATCTAAACGAGAATCGAAGATTTCTTCGATAGTAGTCCAACGATAAAAAGACAGACGAAAACGGAGTTCAGATGAAGGAGTTATGAATTTCGAACGAAGTTTTCCTGTCCCGGCCTACTAAAAATACTATATAAGTAATATACTTATAATATATTAAAAATCAATTCAAAATTAGCCAATGGAGTCAAAACGAGAGTTGTAGAGCATAATCTCACCTTCGCGGCGATATAAAGAACGTCGAAAACGGAGTTCGTATGCGAAAGTTATGAATTTCTGAAGTTCGGGGCGCGAAACCCCAAAACTGTCAAAGCCCACGACGTGGAACAAGGTTGTCACGACGTGGCAAGTGTCCTGACACCTCCGGGAGGCCCCCAGATGCAACTTGGGATGACGCATGCAGTGACGACCAAGCCCACGACGTGGAACAAGGTTGCCACGACGTGGCAAGGGCCAAATTTGCCCTATAAATAGATTTGAAGGGTCAGCCGTTTAGGGTTGCTATTTTCTCTCTTCTCTCTCCCGTTTTACCTCGATTTGCGTGCCAGAAGTACCCCGAAGCCCTGGTATCAACCCCGAGACCCGAAGCGAGTCCCAAAGCCCCGAAGATCCCGAGAAGAAAAGAGTTTCCGAGCCGAAGCTCTGCCCGCGAGAAACCCGGTGTGTGAAGATATCCCGGTTTCACCGAAGAATACTACTCTTAGAGCTGTAGTGTTGTCTAATCATCTTCTGATCAAGTGAGTGTGTGGTTACTTTCTTCTAACGCATAAATACGAAGTATTTTATACGAAATACATGTTATGTGTATATTTTTTTGTTATATGTGTGAATGTATATTCACTTTCTTCTACCGCATAGATATGAAGTATTTGCTATGAAGTATGTGCTAGGTGTTTATACATTGTTTGTTTACTTGAGATAAATGTTGAAATAATGTGTTATACATGTTTTAAAAGATTTAAACTTTATATGTGTTTGCATCTACAAATATGTTGGGTAGAACATGGGTAGATGAAATAGTTGATGTGAGACGAAATAATAGGTGTTTTGAACTCAATGTGTTCATTAGGTATTTTGAACTATATGTGTTCACTTGGTGTTTGGACTCAATGTGTTCATTAGGTATTTTAGAACTCTATGTGTTCACTTGGTGTTTGGACTCAATGTGTTCATTAGGTATTTTAGAACTCTATGTGTTCACTTGGTATTTTTGGACTCAATGTGTTCATTAGGCATTTTAGAACTCTATGTGTTCACTTGGTGTTTGGACTCAATGTGTTCATTAGGTATTTTAGAACTCTATGTGTTCACTTGGTGTTTGGACTCAATGTGTTCATTAGGTATTTTAGAACTCTATGTGTTCACTTGGTGTGAGGACTCAATGTGTTCATTAGGTATTTTAGAACTCTATGTGTTCACTTGGTGTTTGGACTCAATGTGTTCATTAGGTATTTTAGAACTCTATGTGTTCACTTGGTATTTTTGGACTCAATGTGTTCATTAGGTATTTTAGAACTCTATGTGTTCACTTGGTATTGTTGAACTGAGTGTGCTCACTAAGTGTTTTAGAACTAAGTATTCACCAGATGTTTTGAATTAATGGTTCACTAGGAGTGTTAGAACTAGGTGTTTGTTAAGTATGCTGAACTAAGTGTTTACCAATCGTAATTTGCGGACCTTGGTAGTGGTGGACTTTGTGTCAATTCCTTAGGTCAATCCTTAGGAATAAATGGATAAAGGATAGTTGATTCTTAGGGTAAATCCTTAAGAAATAAAGGAGATAATGGGAATGAGTATTTGGGTTGATTGTTTGATAATTCAATATAATAAATGTATTATTGTGGGTTGAAAACCATGCATGCTCACCAGGCTCCCAAGCCTGACCCACTCAGTTTTCTTTGCATTACAGGTAATGGCACAAGAGTATAAATTGGTGGACTTGATGAGAGATTTTGGATTATAGATCAGTAGTTACAAATAACTGTTGTAAGGTCTATTTTATATTGTTTATGCTTTTGGTCTGTATCGGAACATGACATCCCGAGGTTTTATTATTTAATGAAAATACATTCTCTTTGAGAAACGTTTTGATAAATTTTATCATATTTTGTTTTGGGAACAAATTCCGCAACCGTTTTCTTTAAACGATTACTATGATTTTAAAATAAAGCATAAACAAACCGGTCTTTTCTGGCCGAGAAATTGAGGATGTCACACACACTAACATGGACTTGTGAGAAATTGCAAAGGTCTAAACAATTGAGACTATGATTACAGCATCCCTTTTCATAGTTCTGAAATTGTTTAGACACACATGTGTGTTATCTAAGGAAAGGTGTATGATTTTGATAAAGTTTTATCAAAGCATCTCGTATCAGAAATATGAACTTTGCTAAGAAGGTCAATAAATTATTGATTTCTAGAAGTCCAACAGATTTCTAAGTACATGTCAAAGCTAGTGGGAGCATAAGCTTCATGCTAATAATCATCATGGAAGTGGGAGCATGATAATTATAATAAATGCTGCAAGTTAGCAATGCTAATTATAGAATACAAACGGTTTCAATTGGGAAAAAGTTGTTTTGCTATAATTAAGGGAGAGGAAATTATACTTCACTACAATTCTAAAAGATTAGATTGAGGTTTTAATCATATTTAGTCAAGGATATATATATATATATATATATATATATATATATATATATATATATATATGTGTGTGTGTGTGTGTGTGTGTGTGTGTGTGTGTGTGTGAATTTTATGTTGGAATGGCTCAACATAAGGAAATTCTAAATATGGATCCATTATTTGCGTTCTAAAATTCGATTATGATTACGGCATCCCTTTTCATAATCTAAATTATGAGAACTTGGCAAATAGAAATAGAAATATTATAGCAAAAGACTGGTCTAGTATCATGTCATTATGAATCGTGTCCCATATGCTTCGGATATAGGATCGATTGCATGTGCTATAATATTCATCTGTTCTTAATTTTTCCAAATTCCCAGAGCATTAAGAGGGAAAAAGTACTAGAACTAGATATGACTAACTTGATTAAGCAATTGTTGAGGACAATCTAAGGTTTACCAAAGATTGGTTGCTCAGGGACAGTTAGAAGTATAGTGTTAATTTTGGAAGGACCATATTGACATATTCTGAAAAGAGGCAACTCTTGTTCAGGAGTAATATTCAAAAGGGGAATATGGAAATGTTCCCATAGGTGGAAGTTATTCATTAAATCTGTGTAAGATTAGGAAACTTAATGCAAGAAAAATGTTCGAAAGCAATGAACTTTGAATATGAGACTTCATTTCCATGGAGTTGATCTCCGTTGGAATACTCTGTAATGTCTGTAGACAAGTCTTTGTGACTTTGTGAGTAATCATTACAAGAGGACCAATGCATATAGGTTTAGAATCTAACAGATTTAGGTAAATGGCAGGAATTTGGAATTCTTGCATTTGCAGTAAAGATTTGGGAATGTGAAATGAGTATCATTAGAATTATGTTCAATTGATCTATTTCACAGAGTAAAGATCATAGACAAACTTAGTGTGCATACTTGGTGTTTGGCATAACTATTGTTTTGAAAAACATAGCGTGCATACTTGGTGTATGACATGACTAGTGTTTAGAAAAACATAGTGTACATGCTTGGAGCATGGGACAACTATTGTTTTTAATTCAAGTATAAAGTTGATAGTTTGAACAGTATGCAATGAATGATAGGTAATCAATATGGTGATAAATAAAAGATGTTTTATTTATATTCATAAGTTTTGAGACCGTATTAGATTCGATTATTCTTGTGTTTCACTTTGCATGTTTTGACTTCCAGAATAACTAGGTCATTCTTCCCGAATGACTAAGTTATTCAAACCATCCACAGTTGGTCATATGTTGAAAGTAGATATGAATCAAGACTGTCATGAAGCTGGATTGTAGATGTCCAAGGTATGGGACACATCAAGGATTGCTGCAACATTCATGAGTGCTCATAAGTTCTAAGTATTGGATTCAACCCACACTCACTGGTATCACTTCATGGAATTTATCTCGAGCGCTCGTGAGACGGTAATATCATATAAGTCTTCAAACCTAGAGATATGACTTGTTGCCTATGACTTGGTTATACATTGATTGTACGTAAACGCATTGGTAACTCGATGTTATAAAACGTGCCTTTGTGTATGATTCAAAAAGTAGTAGAACAAGCATATGAGTCGAAGTTTATCTGTTACTTCTGGGATTAGAAGCGATATCTGGGCCCCTCGGTGATTTTGTGTTGACCCATCTACCAGGCCCGGTCAGAACTAATTTAATGTGTTCAAATAAGTTCTATGTCAAACAAATCGGAAATCGGGAAACAAACTGTTGGACAATAAGTAAGACATTGTTCCATGTATTTGTCCGACTGATATCTAGAATAGAGGATTATATGATCACTTATCTTAAATGGCGTATCATCATCATCTCAGTTCCGTGAGACCTTGAAAGAGCTACGATTGCTGATCGGTTCCTGAAGTTATTCTTGCAGGTATTGTTATTAGACTTATCCAGGTGGGAGACTGTTGGATTAGGTGTCTATGTTCATAACTATTTCTGGGATGTACTTGACCCGGTTGGCATGGTCCATTTGAGGTTCATGGCATTATGCATTTGGATAGACTAAAATGAGAGAAATAACACTTAAGGTTTATTAATATATTATAAGTCCTAATATATAAATAATATTATTTAATTAGTATTGATCAAGAATTAGTTTTGGAATTAATTAAGTGATCAAAAGAATACTAATTAAATATATGGGTTAATTGTGTAAATCACCCATACTCGTATAGTGGTCTAATGCTCCATGGATTATCAAGTTGGGCTAAAACCTATAGGATGCACCATGGATGCTCCATGGTGTTTTTTGAACCCATGGATCATGGAACTGAAGAGCCATGTCAAGTTAGGGTTTACATGGTGTAACCCTACTTATGACACACTATAAAAGGAATATGTGAGCAACCAAAATCGGTACTAGTGAGAACAAGAGGGCATAGCCAATTTTAGATGTGTTCTATTTCTCTCAAGGTTATTCCAAGTGTATTTGGTGTTTTGTGAGACATTTGAGACATCACACTTGAGGTGCTAGGCTCACAAGGTTCTCAAGGAATCCAAACTATAAAAGGTATGTTCTCCTTCTAGCATTTATGTTTAAAAGTTCCCCATGGTATGCTAGATAGGTTAAGAACGTTGGAAAAACAATTTTGCATGTATCAAAGTAAAACATAGATCCAAGGTTTCTAGGGTTACATGTACACCTTAGGAGTGTTAGAATGATCAAAACCCAACAACTCAAACCATCACAATGCCACACATCCTGAGCTGAATCATGTATCTAATTAAGAGTTCGGGTCACTCATTAGAATCCTACTACCTACTATGTATAACAAAGGATATGCCGACATGCGGTTGGAAGTTTCTTGAAGTCCCACCAACACAACTTTAATCAAAATGGCCGCTTAATATTCCCCCACTTGGACTCAACGAAGCTCTCCCACCTCATAATCCAGGTCGATCTACGACCCGCCTACCTCAAATAGCATGAACCGCCTATAACTGGCCAATCAATACTAGCATTCCATTGCTAGCCAAATTCAATGATCACCCAACTCCCGAAACCTTAATCCGCCTGATAATCCAAATCACCTCCCATGATACCATTCTAATTCCCTGAATCCTTATGTTGGTGACTAAAACCATAACCCTTGCATTGAACTGAAAAATCTTCATCCCAACTCCCACTCTCGAAGAATCATTGAATCCTAATCGAATGCAACCTGAGCGAAAATAAAACTCCCCTGACATTTCTAATGACCAAACAACTTATGCAACTGACACCACAATCTTCCTGCTACCGCCCCTCTCCTAGCAACGTCGGTGTTAGAACCCAACAGTTCTTCCATATGCAACCGCCGATCCTACCAAAAAAATATTAAAAGTATTGAACCCTAATGAATACTGGAGAACCAATCTGCTGAATCCTGACTATAGACCTACCACACAATACCCTAAACCGATCTCAACCCAACACGAGAATAACAACTGAACACGTTGGAACTCGCTATACGCGATACAACCCCTCAATAGCCTGCTAATGATTCACGGCATTCGAAAAGCATAAAACAGCTCTTGAAGATAGAACCCAACAATAACAGAGAATTAAATCAATGGTAAAGCTTATCCCAAACCAATATAACATTCCAAGCAACATAAATACCGATAACAACCGAAGAAAAGAAAAAGATAACATACTCGCAAAATCACCTGTTGGATCACTGGCCTCCCCTCTTCCTCGGGTGCTCCAAATTGACCTCTCGTTCACAGAATGTTAGAGTGCGAGCTCCAACGATCGCCGTAACCTCAGCACGGATCGCACCCAAGTGCTCATGAAAGAGTTACAAAATCCCCTCCTTAACTAACCAAAAATCATAAGAGTCTGCTCCAGAATCCCGCGAGTGATCTCCGACGAACTGAATCCTCACATCTGCCTGCTAATCGACTCAGTGCCTGCACTTGAGTCGGAACCAGAACCATAACCTCCTTCATGGTTGCTCATCACCAAACTAAAATACAACTTACAAATGATCAGAACATACCCAAGGATCCATTACCACCAGCTTCTTAGATTCTTCAAGATTATCCCTAATTCGAGTATGGATCCTATGCTTTCAGTAGAACGGGCCCAATACTACCTTCCATACTTATCAATGCTTTCCTCAGGAATCATCCTGAATCCTCTAAGTCACCCTGTCAAACTGATGCACCAAAAACTCTCTAAACGGCGCCACCAAACCCACTGATGCACTTCCTAGGTTCCCGACCTCATCCTGTCATCAGCTACTGAAGAACTCCCCATAATGACAGTCACCCACCTCATGAATACATTCATATTCACTTGGTAGCTAACTCTTATTACTTAAGAGTTCCATAAAGCACAAAGCAAGCAACATTCATGCAGTAACACTTCAATCCATACAATGATCATAGGATATTCAACCCATGCACCACAACTGATACTAGAAATTTCCACCCTTACAGCCGATTGCCTTATGCATGCAAATTATACATGGAACATGATCAAACAGACTGTCAAATAACAGACTCTACCCTAGAACCACAACCAGACAAAGAACAGGAAATAAGGCCAAATCAATTATTCTAGGCTATAAGATCCTAACCGTATACAATATTTAAAGCATACACTTAGCAATCACTGATTCCAATAGATATTCCCATCTCAACATAGTATCCAATACTCCCAAGACTACATAACATCACATATTAGGCCCATCTACCTCTAACCAATCATCACTAGCATAAAAGTCTACCACCTTACATAATATACATACAAAGGCATCACTCCTAACATTCTATCATGCAAAAACTGAACAGATCCTTAGCCCCAACTAGCGTGCGATTCACAGATTCATAGATCAAATCATATCACATAATATGTATTGGTATCTTGGGAAAACTTACTTGAGCTTGGCTGATTGCATGCACCACACCCTCTTCTTATCTTAGAAACTCTTTTCTTAAAAATACTTTTCTTTTGAAACTTTACCAAATCCTCAGTTTGAGTTCAGACATACCCGAGAGTATGTCCGAATCCCTCAAGCCAAGGCTCTGATACCAAGTTGTAACGTCCCAAAAATCACGTCATAAATTTTTTTGTTTTTAGATTAATAAATCATTATTACAAATCTTTCCCATAAAACCAAGGTAACCAAAATTTAACAAAACATCATCAAATCAGAGTAATTCACAGAATACAAAAACATGTGGTGTATGCTCTACAATCATCCCGATATCTTCCAATTGAAAACTAGAGTATCTGAAACATAAACCGAAAACTGTAAGCACAAAGATTAGTGAGTTCCCCAAAATACCATACAACATAGAACCATAGATTATCATGCAACATACATATAGTTTCCATGGGCTCCCCCATGGTCTTTATCTGGTATGCCATGAGCTCCCCCCATGGTCTGATATCCAATTGCTACAGGCTCCCCCGGGGTCTTCCATGCAAGTATCACAGAGACAACTAGCATACTAGATAACACGTAATGGGCGGGTATTGGTGACTTCAGCCCATGGATATAGTGAGAAGACTTACCTCGCATAGCTGAAACCCACGTATAGTATTTGACTATAGATCCGCTATAAACTCGTGAATTAAACAAATAAAACCCAATTAAAAATTGGGTTCCAAACTTCAAAACCAATAATCCATATATGGGGTAAAAGACCATTTTACCTCTCACCTATTTTGGTCCAAGAATAAGGCCCAAACTCTCAATCAAAAGGCCCACCAACCAAATAATCACCCTAAGCCCACTTATGGCCCAATTTCCAAGTTGGGCCCCCAAAACCCCTTTATGGGCCTAACATCCAAAAGGCTGAATAGATACCAACCAGAATCCCCAAAAAATCTAATGGCCCAACAAGGCCCAAAGTATGAAAACCCAACAATGGCCCAAACCTCAAAAGCCCAAAACGCCCCTTCTGGGGAGTACGCCCAGGATACCAAAGACGTATTGCCCACGTACTCGACCACAAAGCACAATGTACAACACCCTAATGCACCATCTTCGCATTATGCTGAGCGTACCTCCTCGTATGTCCAACATACTAATCAGGAGTCCAAAAACCCTTTGTTTGCTCTTAATGGATTAAGTCAAGATGTCCAACACCTAGATCCGGTCCCTAACCAAGGTCTTAACCAGTAAAGATTATAACTTTACTCACAAGTATAACTTAATGGGACACATCACTTAAAGAAGGGACTAAATAAGATCTTAATACATGCATGGATCAAAACCTTTCATAGAGTTCCCATTTTTATGAACAAGGAACACTAGTGGGGCTTAGATCTAACATCCACTACTTCTGGAGTAGATCAAAAGCCCACCTTTTCATCAAATGACTTAACAATGCCAAAGAACACCATGAAATAGATCCAAGTATATAGATAATCAAGGTCAAAGTTTTTACCTTTGGAAGCTTGCAAATGGAAAAGTACTACTGGATCTAGAAGCTCAAACCACAACTCCACATGATTCTATTCTTTTTCTTCTTCTCAAGACACCCATTAAGCAAAAACCAAGCTCAAGAATCACTCAAATAGGAATAAGGGTCGATTTCTAGGGTTTAGAGGGATGGAGACTGAAGATATTAGGGTTATGTTATGAGAAAATGAGCTTAAATAGGGTCCAAAAACCTAAAATAGGGTTTGCATGCTTTTGGAGTACGCCCCGCGTACTCCTTGTATGCTTAGTGTACTCCTTTTAATGCCCATGATCCATCACCTACGTACGCCCAACGTATAACCAGGTACGCCCAATGTATGCCTTATGTACACCCCACGTACTAGGGTTTCGCCTTAAACCTTGCTACCTTATGAAGGCCATAACTCCTTCGTTGAAAACCCGATTCCGATGATCCTTTTATACATGAAGAGTTTATGAGACACTCTACACTAATATCAACTCATACTCACCATAAGATATCCCGAATGAACCTCCACTTTCTATAAAAGTCTGAGTTGACAAATTACCGAAATGCCCTTTGACCCCAAAACTCAAACTAAATACCTGAACATCCAAATTAAATTATCCAACTCCAACTGGGTCAAAAACTCAATTCCTCAAGGATACGAAGCCTGCTAATATCCAATCCCCGATTTACCATCCCCAAAATGGGAATGATTCGAAACAAGGCGTTACAACTTCCTTCAAATGAAATTCTCATAATTGTTGGTCACCTTCGACATCGCCATTCCAATCATTCTAGCATCAGAGCTTACAATGCTACCACGAACTTCCTAAAGGAATATGTAGCCGAATTTTGCAGGTCCGACATCGAGTTCGCACATTTGTTTAAAATAGAAAATGTGTTGGTGGAGATAACTTATGAACTGCCTGCAGCTCAAATCTTGGTAGAAGATCCTATTGAAGAACCTGAGCTCGAATACGTCTATTTGAAGAAGAAGTCCAACCGAAAAGAATTCTTCCCAGCTCTTCATGAACATCTCCTTCCTTCAACAATCCTTCAAAAGTTCATCACCAATGCTGCAAAAAGTGAAGCTCCAGAGCATGTGAAGATGCCAACTGAGTTAACTGATTGCTAAGTTCACTTAAGGGGAGAATTTCAATGCATAAGAACTGAACCTCTAGCAATCCAAAGAAAATTTGAAGTCAATCAAGTCCGAGATGTGAAGAGCTCCGAAGTTCCTTTTTGAACTCGAGATGAAGATGCTCCGAAGTATGAGTATGTACAAGCATTTAATGCTTTTTGTCTTTAGTTGATGTAACATTTCTTAGGACTATTTCAACAAATCTTTTAAGTGTCAGATTTATCAAACTCCTTGTATTATCTAGTCTTTAAAATGTATCTCGGTTTGTACCATGTCTCTCCTTTACTATTTAAGGAGTAGATGTTTTCATGAGAACACACCAAGAATACAAGTAATCCATATTCTCTTCACATCATTTCAAAACTCTCTTGCAAGTCAATTTCTTTCACTTACATTCTACTTGTTCTAAATTGTCTTTACTTTGATTATACTCAATCTTACTTCATTTTACTTACTTAAATACTTTTTTGAATATTAACTTCAAGTCTCAACTGGTTTACCAGACTTGACTGGACCAAGTTATTAGAAGCAGACATTGATCTTAAACAGTTAACTCAAGGTTTGAGTTTTCAAATCTTGTCAGCGCATTGAATCTTGTCCTCACAAGTTATAACTCACCTTATTAGTTAGTGAGGACTAACTATCTTTCTTGGCTCCTTTCTTCAGTTGATGCATCTTAGCTCATCCTCTTACCCAAGGCCTATTCGTAGAACATTTAAAGTTCCTTAAAACTTGTCTTACCCTATTAAGATATTATCTAATTTTTAATGTTAATATGATCAATTAATTGATCATAATTCTAACATTTCATTCTCTATTTCTAAATTCAATCCAAATAATGAATTAAGCACCACATAATACATAATTCATCATAATCTAACATCTAATTCATCAATTAACAAAATTGCTAGGTTAGGGTTTCAAACCCTAACCTCATACATAGTGATTTCACCAATGGAATAACACATAAAGCTTAATCAAAGCTTCTAAACATAGCCAATAACATACTAAATGACTCATAATTATAATAACTCAATCAATCTAACCAATCTATCAATTTTACCGAAAATGGAGAAATGCTACCTTGTTGCGGAAAGGATTAATATCATAGTCATACACCATTACTAGCTTTCCTTCACACCCTCTTAGCTGCAAAACCGTCCATCATCAGATCTTCATTGAATGTGAAGGGTAATGTGTGACAACTAGAAATTTCTATTCTGTACAACATTTCCATTCAATAGCAGTTATAAGAGTTTCTAGAAACTTTCAAGCTTTTCGGAATAAGTTTGAGTATTTTAGGATTAACAACTTAGGAGATACAAGGAGAGAGGATGCCCTAGGGTTTATTGTGCAACAATAAAGTCCCGACACATCAAAAGTTTAGAGTTTACAGCCTAAACAAGGAGTTTACAGTCGTAAACCCTAAAGGGAAGTGGTATAAAGGTGACACTTAGTTATTTTTACCGTTTTTCCAACTTTCAAGATCCAAATCCCAAACTCTCTCAAGTATCATCCAAAGAATCCTTCAAGATCTTCATCAAGTAAGTGTTTCTAGCCCTTTCAAGTTAGTATATCACTTAATCTAGTGATTTAACACACTTCTATCCATGAAATCTTTCCAAAAGGTTGAATCTTCAAGTTTTACCAAGAACACCAAGAACACACACTAGTGTTCTTGGCCTTTTGGTACCTTTTCAAGGTTCTAACTAGTAAGTACTCCTACCCAAGAAACACCAAGATCAAGGAGTTTATGGTCCAAGGTGTTCTTGGACTGTAAACCCTAATTTAGGGGCCAAAGTGACTCTAGTCCCTTCACAAGCTTTGGAAACTAGTCTAGACTCATTCCTTAATATGTTTAGGACTTGAAAACATCAAAATACCATAATCCATATGGGTTTACGGTACTAAACCCAAAAGGAAATGGTCTTAGGGCCGTAAACTCCTCAAAGGAGGGAAATGGTGCCCTAATCTCTTCCAAAGGCTTAACCATCAAGTAAAAATGCTTCTAAAGGACTTGTAGGGCTTCAAAACAAAACATGGTCAAAGGAGTATGAGTTTACGACCGTAAACTCAATGACTGATGAACACAAAACCGTAAACTCGTTTAAGGTGGTTTCCTCGAACCCTAAGCTCAATAGCAATGTCCTACAACACTTAGATGCAATCCTAGGGACTTATAACACTTATATAAAGTGTTTAGAATGTACTAGGGTGTCTTAACTTTGTTGATTATTTGTTTAAAGACTAATTGGATACATATATGTGTCATTATATGTAACTAGGATCATTGAGTGTGTACAAGTCTTCACTTGACACCTAGCAATCCAACATCATTCAGTTTATCCAAACCACCATCTACAGGTGAGTTCATACCCCTTAATCAATGTTTTAAATGATTTTAAATGCTTTAATGGTGGGATACAAGTAGAAAACAACATGTTATCGAATCAATCACATGTGATTTATAACTGTGTTTTCATCCAACTGATTTCACATACTTCAAAATGTGATACATGAAATGGTTTTCTGTCTTAAAATACTTTGTTATCAAATGAATTACTTTTGAAATGTTTTATAAAATGACATCAAGTCATTGTTACTTATTGTTCAAAACTCTTAAATGTTTTTTAAAACCTCTTTCATCTTCTTGATCAAAACAATATCTATACACTTATATATATGTATATATATATATATATATATATATATATATATATATATATATATATATATAGATTGATATGAGAGCATTCATTCTTCGTTCAGTTCCCACACTCTTGGGTAGCAAGGGTGTATAAACTTTCTTGGACATCTATTACATTCCAGTAAACTATTGTAGGGATAGTTTAGGGGATACAAAACATTATTCCTATTACAAGGAATTACACCGGAGTCAGTTCATTCATGAGTCTATAATAAATGCTATATGAAGAGATACACTTACATGAATCCTCTTACATGGATACACTTACATGAATCCTCTTACATGGATCCTCTTGCATGGATACACTTACATGGATACTTTTACCTAGATACTATATGATGAGATACTATTACATATTATACATGTAGATTAGATCTGTCTATCCTATTACAAAAGGATACTTTACGGGACTAACCATTCCTATAACCTCTGTTAGCTATAGAGGTAAATGCACATCTATGGATGTTTATAGTTGATACCATTACAGGTATACTTAAGGGATTAACTATTCCTAAACCAGGCTGTTAGCAATAGAGGTAAATGTACATCTACGGATGTCTACGGTTAATACTATTCGGCATTTACTATGTCGTGTTTATCCTAGTACTCAAGGATAATACTTAAATGTTTATATTTTCCCTATTAGTTTTATTTTGTGATACGTTCACATAAACGATGAGGTAGACTATATATTGTTAATAGTAGTCATATAGGGGAAAAACCATCTTTGTTACAGCAAAACATTCAGGTCTTGGTAGAAGACTACTTTCAAAACATTTGGGTCTTGGTAGAAGACTACTTTTATACTAGTAGGAAATATGGGATTTTCTAGGGTTTTTACACTAATATCAAATGTTTCATTCAAAGATTTACATGGCATTCATAACAGCTTTCCAAAATAGAGTAATGACACTTAAATACTTATGAATTCACCAACTTTAGGTTGATCTACTCTCTTTCAAAATAACTTGTATTCTCAGGTCACTAGTAGATAGGTACGATGACCAGGTTTTGAGAAGACGGAGCATAGACAAGACTCGTCTTTCATTTTGATTACATATTTTGGTGTCTTATTACTATGAAAGAACACACATGTATTAAAACTTTACTTTTAATGCAATGGATGTTGTTGTTGCTTATTTACTACTTTTTACTTTTATGATACTTCACATGACGTCCTCCACCCCTGAACGTTTCTGCCGTTCTTGGTTTTGGGGTGTGACGAATTGGTATCAGAGCATTGTTTATAGTGAATATAGTATATCAAACCATAAAAGATATACTAAATATAAATAAATTGGGATTAAAACACTTTGAGTAAGAGTTTATACTTTTAAATAATAAAATATTTAAGTAAGTATACGTGCCTACATTCATACTAAAATCAGTGTCGCAATGACAAGAACAAAAGTATTACGATTGTTGAATATCACAAGTAAGCGTGGGGATATATGGTTAGTCGTGGGAGTGGCATAGCCTGATCAACTATGTTGGTCCGAGGAGTGATTAGCATATGCCCAAGAATGGTTGTGATGTGGCAACAAGTCTAAAACCTTACCAACACAACCACAAAGAAATACCATAGGGGTATTTGGTCTTACTGTAATTACTTATTTGAGAACTAAATAGATTTTTATTAATATGTCAATAGTTGTTTAGTGGATACACTAAGGTTATATGTACTAGGATGTCATAGACTTAGAATTTGTGAATCATTGCTTTATGTCTTGTCCTCGTTGGGTTGGGGGCTTAGGGTTAAGGTCACTTATTTGAAGGTCTATCCTATCCTAACTACATATAAACGGGTATGCACTAAACAAGTATTGAAGTAACTGATAAAGATCATCTTATAATTATCTTAGTTAGTTCGTCTATTTAGTTATTTCTTATATCCCTTTTCTTGCATAGATATCATGGCTGGAATCTATCCCCACGGCGACCCGTACTTCACAAACCAAGGCAATGCTGGATGGCTAGAGGAAGAACCAGAAGATGATCACCCAATCCCTTTGGATGATCACCATGCTAAAGGCTTTTCTGATAGTTCTGACTCGGAGCCTGAAGTCAACAACCTACCTCCAGCTGCTCAAAACCCAAACCCTCGCCCAACATTTCAAGGACCCACGCCCCTGTGGGCCACAAACTTGAATAGATGGAGCCATGAACAGGGTCAACCTATCCCCTTCAACAGAGACAGAAGCTTCTATAACCTCACCGAAGGACGTTCAGCTGATCGGGTCCTACCCATCATGGTTCATAGGATATCTCAAAATGACATACAAGGTCGAGCAGCTATCAATTGAGTCGTGGAGATTGACGCCAACTCTGGCATTAACACGGTACGCATTCGCCAACTAGAGTCTGCTCATGAAAGGACTCTAGTCCAAAATGCAGAACTGCAGAGAGAACTTGCTGAAACCCAAGCTGAAGTCAGGGAACTTCGAGCTCAGCAAGCAAGATCTGACAGGCGTATGAGGGACATAGAACGCCTTGCTGTCAGAATCAAGAACTCATGCTAGTAGTTCTCGTCGCCGATAGAATCTCATCGACTTCACTTTTGGATATAACCTAGTTATGTAAAACTCTGGTCTATTTTCCTATCTTTGTAAATCTTAGACCTGTTAGGTCTTGGTTAGGTTGTAATCCTGTCAAAATTTTCCCATCTTGGTTGATGTAAGGCCTACTTTTAGGCCACTTTTCCCGAACTTTTAATTCCAGTACTTTTGATAGATATTTAATCATATGGAGATTATTGTCCAAATGCTTTCACCTTTCGATACTAGATCCTCATTCAAATGTGCTATTCAATTGTGATGTTGGACTATGGAGAGTTAGTCCATGAGTCACTCTCATTATTCATTCATTCTTATCGTGTTGCCATCTTTTAAACATATAGTTAAAAGATGCCGCCTCGCAGAAATCCAAGGCATAGCCCTAATAACGAAACACCGATACCACCACCTCAACCACCTCCTCATTTCGACGCTGCTATGTTCCAGGCAGCCTTCACGGCAGCCGTAGCAGCTGCCGTGTCAGCCATCAATACTCCTGTCCCTAGTGGATCGGGAACGGGTGCACCTCCTTCTCACCATGGCGAGAGCCATGGGCATCCCCATGAATGCACCTACAAGGATTTTATGAATGCCAAACCCCGAAACTTCAATGGAATTGGTGGGGTTATGGTCTTAAGGCAGTGGATTGAAAAGATAGAAGTAGTCTTTGAGATCTGCGCCTGCCCGGAGGGCAACAAGGTCAAGTTTGCCACTTGTACCTTTTCCGACAGAGAGTTAACTTGGTAGAATGGCCATGTTAAGTCTCTGACTATTGTGGTGGCAAATTCTATCAGCTGGGAAAACTTGAAAGCCATGCTGACGAGAGAGTACTGTCCTCGAGGGGAAATTCAAAAACTCGAGCAGGAACTCTAGGGTCTGGAAATGGTTGGTTCCGGCATATCAACCTACACGAATAGATTCTGTGATCTGGAAATCCTATGCCCTGACATGGTTGCTCTTGAGAGAAAGAGAATAGAGAGATATATTTGGGGACTGTCGCCCCAGATCCATTCAAGTATGTTAGCATCCAGGCCTGTTACTTTTAACAGTGCCAAAGAGCTAGCACAATCTCTCATAGATCACGAGAAACACCAGAACCCAACAATCCTTACACCCGGGCCACAAAAGGACAACAACAAAAACAAGAAGAAGAAAAAGGTGTGGGGCAAGAGGAAAAGCGGGGCTTCGCAAGAATTCTCAAAGAGACAACAACTAGTGGCAATCAATGTTGCCACGATAACCCCTGTTGTCCCTGCAAATCCCTTACAAGCAAAAACTTATGCTGGAAATCTTCCGAGATGCAACAAATGCTACTTCCATCACCACGGACCTTTCAAGGAAATGAAGTGATCTAACTGCAACAGAAAGGGGCATAAAGTCCATTTCTACAAAATTCTAGCAAGGCCGACCACCCAAGTTCCTAACGGCGGTGTGGGCCAAGCTTGCTATGGTTGTGGCGAGGTAGGTCACTACAAGAGGGACTGCCCTAAGGCGGAGATGACTGGCGAAGTAGGAAGAGTTCTGGCCATAGGCCACGAGGAAGCCGTAGCTGATTCTATAATGGTTACTGGTACGTTTCTCCTCGATAACTCATATACTTGCACACTTTTCGACAGTGGAGGAGAGAAAAGTTTTGTAAGCCATAAATTTGCGCACCTACTTAAACAAAAATAGCGTGCATTAGATAAATCATTCACGGTAGAAATGGAAAACGGGAAAATGGAAAGTACTAACTGCATATACGTAGGTTGTACCCTAACTTTATATAGCCATTCATTTTCGATTGATCTCATGCCGGTCCCAATTAAAAGTTTCGATGTCATTATTGGCATAGATTGGTTAAGTCTTCTTCACGCCGACATCATGTTCTTTGAAAAAGCAGTTCGTCTTAACTTCCCTAACAACGAAACCCTAGTTATCTACGGCGATAAACCTAGTATGAGCCTTCACATCATTTCGTGCATCCAAGCCCAAAAGTGCTTACGAAAGGAATATCATGCATTCCTCGCACACATCGTCGATATGAGTCAAGAAGTAAAAGACATTCAGAACATCCCAGAGGTACGCGACTTTCCTGACATCTTTCCAGAGGAACTCCCAGGATTACCACCATAACGCCAAGTCGAGTTCAGAATCGACTTAGTGCCAGGGGCTACTCTCGTAGCCAAATCTCCTTATCGTCTGGCACTGACAGAGATGCAGGAACTTTCCAGTCAGCTTAACGAACTTCTCAGGAAGGGATTCATTAGGCCAAGCTTCTCCCCATGGGGAGCACAGGTCTTGTTCGTCAAGAAGAAAGACGGATCGTTTCGCATGTGCATCGACTACAGGGAACTCAACAAACTTACCATAAAGAATCGTTATACCTTACCCCGCATTGACGATTTATTTGATCAAATTCAAGGAGCCAATTACTTCTCGAAGATAGATCTACGATCCGAATATCACCAACTACGAGTGTTAGAGGAGGATGTTCCCAAGACAGCCTTCCGAACTCGTTATGGGCACTACGATTTCGTAGTGATGCCGTTCGGATTAACAAACGCGCCCGCGGTATTCATGGATTTAATGAATAGTGTGTCGTCCTTACTTAGATCAGTTCGTCATCGTCTTCATCGATGACGTACTCATCTACTCTCGAAGTAAGGAAGATCATAGTCAACATCTCCGCAGAGTCTTAGAAACATTATGATCGGAGAAGCTCTATGCGAAGTTCTCTAAGTGCGAATTTTGGATCCGACGAGTCGAATTCTTGGGCCACGTTGTTAGCGAAGAGGGAATACACGTGGACCCTTCCAAAATCAAGGCCATTGAGAACTGGTCAGCACCGAAGACACCTACAGAAATTCGTCAATTTCTAGGTCTCGCTGGCTACTATCGCAGGTTCATTCAGAACTTCTCCCGCATAGAGAAACCTCTTACGACACTTACCCAGAAAGGCGTGGCCTTTAACTGGGAAGAGACACAGGAGAGAGCATTCCAAACGCTTAAGCGAGCCTTGTACACCGCACCAATACTATCCCCCCCGAAGGGATAAAAGACTTCATTGTCTATTGCGATGCATCAAACCAAGGACTCGGATGTGTTCTGATGCAGCGAGGTAAGGTCATCGCCTATGCCTCGAGACAGCTGAAGGCACATGAGGTTAACTACACCACCCACGATCTTGAACTAGGAGCAGTTGTGTTTGCTCTGAAGATCTGGAGACACTACCTGTATGGTACAAAAAGTACGATCTTTACAGACCACAAAAGTCTACAACATATATTCGACCAGAAGGAGCTCAACATGAGACAACAACGGTGGGTCGAGCTACTCAGTGATTATGAATGCGAAATTCGTTATCACCCGGGTAAAGCCAATGTAGTAGCTGACTCCCTAAGTCGGAAGGAATACTCTAGTCGTAGAGTCAAATCTTTGACTCTAACTATCCATTCAAACTTGTCCACGCAAATTAAGGAGGATCACCTCAACGCTTTAAAACCTGAAAATGTGGCAGGTGAATCCCTGAGAGGGATGGATAAAAATTTAGAAGTCAAGGGTGGCGGAGCCCTTTACCTCATGGATCGGATCTGGACACTGAAACACAGTGGCTTTAGAGACTTGGTCATGACCGAGGCACACAACACTCGTTATTCCGTCCACCCAGGTTCAAATAAGATGTATCTGGATCTTAGAAAGCTATGCTGGTGGCCTAACATGAAAGCAGATATTGCTACCTTCGTAAGTAAATGCCTTACTTGCGCTAAGGTCAATGTCGAATACCAGAAACCCTCCAGTCTTCTGCAACAACCGGAGATACCGGAATGGAAGTGGGAGCGGATCACTATGGACTTCATAACCATGTTGCCCAAGACAACGGGTGGACTTGATACCATATGGGTCATCGTCGACAGATTGACCAAGTCCGCACACTTCCTACCCATCAAAGAAATCGACAAAATGGAGAAACTTACGAGAACCTACATTAGGGAGATTGTACGACTGCACCGTGTTCCCATATCCATTATCTCAGACACAGATATTAGATTCACTTCTAGGTTCTGGCAGTCGCTACAAAGTTCCCTAGGAACTAGGCTGGACATGAGTACAGCCTACCATCCATAGACCGACGGACAAAGTGAGAGAACTATCCAAACCTTAGAAGAAATGTTGTGGGCCTATGTGATTGACTTTGGAAAGCTTGGGATACTCATTTACCCCTTGTCGAATTTTCCTACAAGAACAATTATCACACGAGCATAAAGGCAGCTCCTTTCGAAGCCCTCTATGGCCGAAAGTGCAGATCCCCTCTGTGCTGGGCTGAGGTGGGTGATACCCAATTAGCTAAGGGACGAGTTCCCGAAAGCAATCTCACAAGTCTGGAGATCATTCGGGAAACGACAAAGAAGATCGTTCAAATTCGTGAACGATTGAAAGCCTCTAGAGACCGACAGAAAAGCTACACTGACAAGCGAAGGAAACCATTGGAATTCCAGGTGGATGACCGTGTTCTACTGAAGGTCTCACCCTGGAAGGGATTGATACACTTCGGAAAGCATGGGAAGCTCAATCCAGTATACATAGGGGCTTTTGAGATTCTCGCAAGAATCGGACATGTAGATTACAAACTTAACTTACCTCGCGAACTCAGTAACGTGCATTCTACCTTCCACGTCTTGAACTTGAAAAAGTGTCTGTCCGACAAAACTCTTGTTATCCCACTCAACGAGAGCCTTAACTTCGTGGAAGAACTCGTAGAGATCATAGACCGAGAGGTCAAGCAAACGAAACAAAGCCGTATCTCGATAGTGAAGGTTCGCTGGAACGCCAAGCGAGGACCGGAATTCACTTAGGAGCGAGAGGATCAGATGAAACTGAAATGCCCTCATCTTTTTGCTTAGTTATTTGTAACTACCTATTTGCTTAAATTCTAATTTCGGGACGAAATTCCTTCTAAGGAGGGGATGATGTAACAACCCGAAATTTCTGTTTTGTACAACATTTCCATTCAATAGAAGTCAGAATAGTTTCTGGAAACTTTCAAGCTTTTTGGAATAAGTTTGAGTATTTTAGGATTAACAACTTACGAGATACCAGGAGAGAGGATTCCCTAGGGTTTATTGTGCAACAATAAAGTCCCAAAACATCAAAAGTTTAGAGTTTACAACCTAAACAAGGAGTTTACGGTCGTAAACCCTAAAAGGAAGTGGTATAAAGGTGACACTTAGTTATTTTTACCATTTTTCCAACTTTCAAGATCCAAATCTCAAACTCTCTCAAGTATCATCCAAAGAATCCTTCAAGATCTTCATCTAGTAAGTGTTTTAATCCCTTTCAAGTTAGTATATCACTTAATCTAGTGATTTAACACACTTCTATCCATGAAATCTTTCCAAAAGGTTGAATCTTCAAGTTTCAGCAAGAACACCAAGAACACACACTAGTGTTCTTGGCCTTTTGGTACCTTTTCAAGGTTGTAACTAGTAAGTACTCCTACCCTAGTGTATTGTAAAGCTTGTTACACTTCATTACATCAAGAAAAACACCAAGAAACACAAAGATCAAGGAGTTTATGGTTCATGGTGTTCTTGGACCGTAAACCCTAATTTAGGGGCCAAAGTGACTCTAGTCCCTCCACAAGCTTTGGAAACTAGTCTAGACTCATTCCTTAATATGTTTAGGACTTGAAAACATCAAAATACCATAATCCATATGGTTTTACGGTAGTAAACCCAAAAGGAAATGGTCTTAGGGCCGTAAACTCCTCAAAGGAGGGAAATGGTGCCCTAATCTCTTCTAAAGGCTTAACCATCAAGTAAAAATGCTTCTAAAGGACTTGTAGGGATTCAAAACATGATTTTATGACCATAAACTCAATGAGTGATGGTCACAAAATCGTAAACTCCTTTAAGGGGGTTTCCTTGAACCCTAAGCTCAATAACAATATCCTACAACACTTAGATGCAATCCTAGCGACTTATAACACTTATATAATGTGTTTAGCATGTCCTAAGATGTCTTAACTTTGTTGATTAGTTGTTTAAAGACTAATTGGATGCATATATGTGTCATTATATGTAACTAGGATCATTGAGTGTGTACAAGTCTTCACTTGACACCTAGCAATCCCACATCATTCAGTTCATCCAAACCACCATCTACAGGTGAGTTCATACCCCTTAATCAAAGTTTTAAATGATTTTAAATGCTGTAATGGGCGGGGATACAAGTAGAAAACAACATGTTATCGAATCAATCACATGTGATTTATAACTATGTTTTCATCCAACTGATTTCACATACTTCAAAATGTGATACATGAAATGGTTTTCTGTCTTAAAATACTTTGTTATCAAATGAATTACTTTTGAAATGTTTTATAAAATGACATCAAGTCATTGTTATTTATTGTTCAAAACTCTTAAATGTTTTTCAAAACCTCTTTCATCTTCTTGATCAAAACAATATCTATACACTTATATATATATATATATATATATATATATATATATATGTGTGTGTGTGTGTGTGTGTGTGTGTGTGTATTGATATGAGAGCATTCATTCTTCGTTCAGTTCCCACAATCTTGGGTAGCTAGGGTGTATAAACTTTCTTGGACATCTATTACATTCCAGTAAACTATTATAGGGATAGTTTAGGGGATACAAAACATTATTCCTATTACAAGGAATTATACCGGAGTTAGTGCATTCATGAGTCTATACTAAATGCTATATGAATAGATACACTTACATGAATCCTCTTACATGGATACACTTATATGAATCCTCTTACATGGATCCTCTTGCATGGATACACTTACATTGATACTTTTGTCATACCCCAAAACCAAGAACAGCGGTAACGTTCCGGGGTGGAGGACGTCATGTACAGTATCACAAACAAAGTAAAGTAGTAAACAAGCAACAACATCATCCATTGCATTAAAAGTAAAGTTTTAATACATGTGTGTTCTTTCAATGTAATAAGGCACCAAAAATACAATCAAAATAAAAGACGAGTCTTGTCTTTGCTCCGTCTTCTCAAAACCTGGCGATCATACCTGTCTACTGGTGACCTGAGACTACAAGTTATTTTGAAAGCGAGTATCAGCCTAAAGCTGGTGAATTCATAAGTAATTAAGTATCATTGTCTTGTTTTGGAAAACAGTTATGAATGCCCTGTAATCTTTAAATGAAACAGTTGATGTAAGTAATGAAAAACCTAGAAAATCCCTTATTTCCTACTGGTATGAAATGTGTACCAAGACCCGGATGTTTTGTAAGTAAAATGATAGTTTTTCCTTTCTATTGACTAGTACTAAAAGTACTTAGTCTAACTCCCCGTTTATGTGAATGTATCACAAAATAAAGTAATAGGAAAATATACTAATGTAATTGATATCCTTTGGTACTAGGACTAACACGACAGCGCAATTAGCGAAATGTATAACCTTTGAACATCCGTAGATTGTTCAATTGTCCTCTGTAGCTACAGCAGGGGGAAGGAAGGATTAGTCTCGTAATCGATTTCATAATATAAGTACTAACCGTAGGCATCCGTAGATGTTCATCAATCTCTGTAGCGAATAGTAGGCCCGAGGAATGGTTAGTCCCGTAATCGTATTCTAATATAAGTATTAACCGTAGGCATCCGTAGATGTTCATCAACCACTGGTGCTAATCAGCTGGGCTTCAGAATGGTTAGTCCTGTCTAGATATCCTGTTGAACTGGGATAGGCAGGACAATTTACACAGAAGGTACTAATAAATCATCCTAACGAATCAAGGTACAAGCATCCATGTAATTGTATACAGGAAGATGTAACCACATAAAGTACTCATGTAATGTATTCATATAAGGTACTCATGTAATGTATTCATGTAAGGTACTCATGTAATGTATTCATGTAAGGTACTCATGTAATGTATTCATGTAAGGTACTCATGTAATGTATTCATGTAAGGTACTCATGTAATGTATTCATGTAAGGTACTCATGTAATGTATTCATGTAAGGTGCTCATGTAATGTATTCATGTAAGGTACTCATGTAATGTATTCACGTAAGGTACTCATGTAATGTGTTGTATAGACTCATGGATGAACTGACTCTGATGTCATTCCTTGTAATAGGAATAATGTTTTGTATCTTCTAACTATCCCTATAATAGTTAACTGGAAGGTAATTGGTTGTTCAAGTAGGTTAAAAATGGTTTTGTAAAACATCTAAGAGTTTTGAACAATAAGTAACAATGACTTGATGTCATTTTAATAAACATTTCAAAAGTAATACATTTGATAACAAAGTATTTTTAAGATAGAAAACCATTTCATGCATCACATTTTGTAGTATGTGAAATCTACTGGATGAAAACACAGTTATAAATACATATGAAAGATTTGATAACATGTTGTTTTCTACTTGTATTCCCCCCTATTAAAGCATTTAAAATCATTTAAACATTGGTTAAGGGGTATGAACTCACCTGTAGATGGTGGTTTGGATGTACTGAACGGTGTCAGATTGTTAGGTGTCAAGTGAGGACTTGTACACACACTATGATCCTAATGAACATATAATCACACATATATGCACCCAATTAGTCTTAGATTACTAATTGTAAATGTTAAGACATCCTAGAACATGATAAACACTTCATATATATGTTATAAGCCTTAAGGTTTCATCTAATTTGTCGTAGGACCCGGCTACTGAATTTAGGGTTCAAAAGGATCCCATATTTGAGTTTACTCTCCAATAAACTCCACACAAGGAGTTTATGGTCGTAAACCCTTGAGTTTACGGCCTTGAACTCCTAGGCTTAATGTCCTTTGGTGTTTTGAGGTTCTTAATGATCTCTAGAAGCATTCCAACTTGGTGGATTAATTCTTGGAAGGGTTTAGGACACTAATACACTCCTTTGAGGAGTTTACGGCCCCAAGGCCAATTCCTTCTGACTTTATTGCCGTAAACTCATAAGGAAGGGGTGTTTTTATGCTTTCGAGTCCCAAGATCATGTAGGATAGGTTCTAGACAATTATCTAAGGCTAATTGATGAGTTTATAAAACTCTTTGATCGATTAGATCTTTATAACAGGCAAATCAAGAAAGTAAAAAACAGTGAGATAAAAACACAAGAATGGATCTGAATGAGTCGAATGATTCAATTAACTCAATCCTCAGCAGAGCTCGATGAAGAACTTCCGCTGTAGAGGATTCTAGGGTTACAAAAGATTAGAATTATATACTCTATCAATATCTCTATCCAATCTTACGTTAAACAATGCATGCAAGCATCTATAAATAATAAAACCCTACAAAGAACTCACGGATGGACAGGCCCATACCGGAGACAAAACTGGACTAGCTAACGAGCCCAAAGATGCAACACTAACTGGACCTAACAATCTCCCTCTTTGCGTCAATTGGAGCGAGACTATCACTTCTTCTTGCTGGGGCCAGCTGCCGGAACCTTCTTAGTGGTATCAAAAAGACAAGGGATAAGAGCGAGGATTGTCTGTCTGAAGCAAATGTACCACTGAATCATATCATCAAACTACTTCTTGTCATCTGCCGAATTCTACTTGCAACGATGGATAATCCCTAAGACATGTTCCAGGCATGCAGTGGTGTAGAGATGTTTGTCAGCCAAAGCGAACAGGCATTTTTGGCCTTCGTTTCTGGTAAACATAACAAAATTTCTCTTCAGGTCTATCTTCCCCATCTGCATCATGCTTAGGTCACTGGCAGAGCCAACAAGTGAGATAGTAGGCTTTTTCTTGAAGACACTAGCGATCTCCTGATCCATCTTGGCAACTTCCATTATGTAGCAGACAAGCATCCTCTTGAAGTGGTCAATTATAGGACCATACTCTGCTTCATTTGTGAGAAGGATGTTGTGCAAAATTATCCAGTCATGTGGATTCAAGTTGGGAAGATCAGCAAGCGAAATGGCATGTTCGGTCTTAGCAGAACCTCTCAGCACCTTAAACCGAACGTTAGTGAAGTTCCCTTCCCGATACGGCTTGAGGACCCGAACATTGATTATCTTCTGAGCGCTCCATGTTTGATACTGTGGTTGAGCAACCCTCAGATAGAATTCGACCAAATCCCTGTCAACCTTTGGATGAGCATGAGGGAACTCGGCAATGTTGTCAAAGGCATGGAAGATGAAGGCCTTTCGGGTCAGTGGCATGTCAAACTGAGAATCGACAGAATGAATGCGATCTAGTGAGATCACTGGTTCGAGCCACAAGATGCTTGGGGTTTCAATTGCTTCTTTCAGCAACTTCTCAAGAGTCCACGGAGGAAAAAGAGTTTTCCTACTCTCAAGAAGGTCGTGAGCCTCTTTCTGTTTTCTTTCAACTTCTTCTGCCTCTCTAGCAACCCGAGCTCTCATATCGGCATCCTTATCTCGACCTTGTTTCTTTAAAAGATCGGCAATGGTCTCTTTATCGTCATCGCTGTCTTCAGCAATTTTCTTCCCCTTGTCTTTGACACCCAAACCTGAGGCTTGGCCTGTTGAAGGAGGTTCGGTTGTTTTTGTTGCTGTAGAAGTAGGAGGCGGTTGAGATACATTTTCTCCCCCTTGTTTCGGAATGGACACGAACTCAAGGAGCCTTCAATCTTGCTCAGGAGAGAAAGGGTAGGAGCAAGCTTTTCTGCAAGATCACGCCTCACAGAGTAGTTTAGTATCGGATCATGTGCTTCCAGGATGTTTGAAATGGCTGCATGAACATCCGAAACACATGAAGACACAATCTCTCGTTCAGATCAAAGAGATTCAATCTCCTTTTGAGAATTGGAGAGTTGAAGACTCTTGACCTTAAGAGCAGTGGTATTTCTAGCAAGAGCGTCCATGAGAGAGTTTGCAGCAGCAAGATCTTCATGGAGCTTAGTTAGTCGCTCCTCAATCGTCGCCTTAAACGATGAGTTGTCGTCGGAGAGAGTTTGACGAAGAGTGGCGAAGGACTTCAGTTCTGAGGCAACTGAGGTAGCCAGCTGGTTGACAATGGGGTCAAGCTTCGTTTTGGTGGTTTCAGCAATTTCCTGTAAAGACTACAAAAGAGAGGAAGCATCAGTAAATAGTTTTTCGACTTTTTCGGTCGCAGCCTCACAGGCTTTGGTGGAGGCATCAATTTCGGCAGTAGCTGAGCTTAGAGAAACTTCATGAGCTTTGGAAAAAGCATCAACAATCTTCTGAATAGCAGCTTTAGAAATGGTAGACTGTGATGAAGAAGAGGAGGCAATGAGCGAATCAATCTTCTCGTGAAGCTCCTTGAGATGCTTCTTGGTGACGGGAGCATCATCATCATCGTCACTCTGCACCTGATACGGACTGTAATAGACCGAATCAAATGTCATGTCCTCCCCACCAAGAAATGGTTCTTCATCCTCTGCTGGCTGAGCAGGAGATGAGGGGGGAGGTGAGAATGGAGGCTCGGTAGTGGAAGTAGGTTCGGGTTGTGATGTATGTTCGGTAGTGGGAGTGGGTTCGGGTGCGTCAGTAGGAGCCCCCGTATTAGATACGTTGGTTCTTACTTCTGCGGTTGTGGTGGTAGCTTCTGTAAAAATGGGATGGGGTACTAGGATGGAAGTTGGTGGTATGTGAGTGGTGGAGGTTATGGGGGGAATGGAAATAGGAATGGTGACAGGTGGAGAAGAGATAGGTGAACTGGAAAAATGTACTTCTAGGGTAGGTGATCGTGGAGGAGTGTTACCACGAGGGGACTCGTCGGAGTCTGAATTTTCTTCCTCAGATTCGCTTGAGGAGGAAGCTAATATCAGCTTTCAGCCGGGTTGGGTTTTTCTCTTCTTTAGTGGAGGAGATTGAACAGCCTTGGTAGTTGTAGGTTTCTTGGGAGAAGGGACTTTCGCTCCCTTGCCAACCTGCTTGTCTTTTCCGTTTTCATTCTTCTTTCCCCTTGGAGCAGGCTTGTCAGCTTCGTGAATGGATTTGATCATCTCAGGAGTGAGCTCTCTAGGACCAGAGCGACGAAACTCCTTGTAAGTTCGAATGATACGGCTGTCGGCAGGAACGTCTCCAAACATTGACTCAGGGATGGAGCCAATGAACTGAAATTTGGATGCATCGGAGACTATTATCTTCGTGGTATGGAAAGTACCAATCGAAGACAGTGGAGAATCACCAACAATAAGGACGTGATACTTGTCCATCACCCATTTTGTGACTAGAGTCCAGAAGCGAGCATAGGAGATCTCAGAATGCCGAGATGTAGAGGCCAGACTCTGAATCAGCTGCTGCCATAAGACGGACCCATAGTCCAGGTTGATACCGTTGTAAACCCCATAAAGAATTGTGATGAACAGACGACTCGCTCCGTCTGACCCGGCACTGCGTTCAGATAACCCTTTGAACAGCACAGTAAATAACCCGTTCCACTGAGGAGGCAGGCACGATTTCTTGAACTTAGTGACCGTTGTCAGCACCTCAGTATATCCCATATTATAGAACATAGAAAACAAGTGACCCACTGGAATGGATTCAGGGTTAACCCTAGATGAATCGGGTTCAAACCCTAAAAGTGAGCAGAATCACTGCTTGGAGATTCACGCCTTGTGATCAAGAATGTCGAAGAAGATCCTATCGAAAGACTTATCGTAATGAGTAGTGGCGAAAATTTGGGATAAACACTCCATAGGAACAGCTTCAGCTTTGGTGAGAGCAGGAGCAAGCGGCGAGTATTTGAGGCATTCGATGATCGGGAACATGAAGGCATCATAAACATGGGGAGTAAGATCGATGATCAGACTCTGTTGGGGACGAATCGGCAGGATGTGGGAAGTGGCATGAACAGATGATGAATCCGCCATTGAAGTAAAGAGGTTAGGAAAGATGATAAACAGTGGAATACTTAAAGCTTTTCTTGCTCTCTGAAGATTGGGTGCAGTAAAGAGGTAAATAATGGTTGAAGTTACCTTTTATACTGTGGGGAGAGGAGAGAGAAGAATCTGTTCCCAAATCTTTGAGGGAAATACGAAGGGTTTTTCGGAGGTGATTGATGCGTGACAGTTGGTAGCACCATTGATTACGCATGAGAGAGAATAACTGTCCCGATTCACACGCCTTCCCATCAGGCGCCGTTTTTAAACGAAACGGTTCCACTTCGCACACTGATCCTTCAAGCGCCGTTTGAAAATCAAATCGATTGGACTCCCGCCTGAGTCAGCATCTTATCCTTTTAGAGTGAACGTCATCTTAAAGCAAAATTACCACGTGGATCAATATGAGCCATAACTCTTTTATAACTTCAAATCCCATTAAAAAATGGCTTGTAACTAATGAAACCAGAATTTTGGAAAATCAAAAAGATTTTCGTGCTTAGTGTGTAAAAGAAAAGGAAATAAAGCAACACATATGAGGGAATTTGTGATGTCAGTAAAGACACGAAACAATGGATCCCGGGCACGAATCTCTTCCTTCAAAGTCAAGAGAGACTTTAGAGTGTTTGTTTGGTTTCCCGTTGAATAACGATCAGACACTTATTGAGAAGTGTTGAAAGGCTTCTTGTAATCAGGTTAATTTGGGTGGCTTTCACTTCAGTTCAGAATTCCTGATCTTGATATAAGACAGAAATCAAACGAAGTACTTGTGAGACCAATGTAGTCTGTTGAACAAGTAGGTTTGAAATAAATTAAGTGGCAATGTAAAATAGTTTATGTAAAATCTCAAAAAAAAATTAAAACTGGATTCCAAGGGAAGAATGTTATGGGGTTTAACCATTTCATAGGAATCACACAAAAGGAAATTAGAGATTTCACTTTCCATCCCCATGGATAAATCCGTCAATTCTTTAGTGAAAGCTAGAGCAAAGTTGATTGTTCACCGTCAATGCATAGTAGGTATTGAATTGTGGGTTTCACTTAGTACGTAGTGGCACGAAGCTAAGATCATGAACACAGAAATTGTGTAACCATAAACCTCAGTGGTAATTTCTGAGAGTCTCAAGGGTTACGTTTATGAAGCGAATAAGATGGAGAAAAGTAGTGTAGATGGTGTAAAGAAACCAAAGTACCTCTGCTGTTAAAATAAGGACCAAGCAGAAAACTCTTATCTCATGTGAGAAGAGAGTTAGGTAGCTCATGATTAGAACAAATATGAAAGCCTAAATTGGGAAGACAAGGTTTGTATGTACCAAGTCAGTAAGGCTATTATTCAGAATCAGGTGAGGCTTTGGACACATACAACAACATGCTTCTAGGGACACTTAACTAATGAAAGAATTTCCCCACAAATATCCACACAAAAACAGAAGAAAGAAAAAAAAAATTGTCGAATGAATAATAAACAAATGTTTTTGGAGTTTTTGATTTTAATAAGAAAAAGATTTTGGAATTTTGAAAAAAAAAACACAAAAAAATTTGGAACCGAACCTGAACGTTCGGTCTATTTCGGTTGAGAAAAAAAATTGAAAAAGAAAAGAACTTTGAGAGAAAAAAACTTTGAAAATAAAAAAACTTTGAAAATGTGAGAGATGTAATTTGAAAAGTTTACAACCAAAGAGACTACTATTGAGTGAAAAGCGAAGATAAGAGAATAGGACCGAACCCGAGCGTTCAGTTCATTTCGGCACACATGTGAGCCGAACCCGAACGTTCGGTTCATTTTGCTTCCGACTTTTAATTTTGAGAAGTAGTTTTTGGTACTGACTCCGATTTCATCATTCCTAGCCCTTGTAGAATTTTATTGAAAGATGTTTCAGGAAGAGCTTTGGTAAAGATGTCAGCCAGTTGATCAGTGGTTCGAACAAAGTGAATTTTGACGTTCCCATCTTCCACATGATCCTTAATAAAGTGATACCTCAGTGCTATATGCTTGGTCTTGGAATGTTGCACTGGGTTATGACAGATCCTAATTGCACTTTCTGAATCGCAATATAGGGGGATCTTTTTCATATTGAGTCCATAGTCCTGGAGCTGGCTTTGGATCCAAATCACTTGAGATGTACAGGAGGCAGCTGCGATGTACTCTGCTTCGGCTGTAGACAAAGAAACACATGTCTGTTTCTTTGATTGCCAGCTAACCAACTTCCCGTCTAGGAATTGGCAGCCTCCAGTGGTGCTTTTCCTGTCTAAACCACAACCTCCAAGGTCTGCATCTGAGTAGGCTTGAACGAAGAAACCTGAGTTTGATGGATACCATAAACCGAGGGAGGTAGTTCGTTTCAGATACCGGAGTATGTTTTTCACTGCAATCATATGTGGTTCACGAGGATTCGCCTGAAACCTAGCACAGTAACACATAGAAAACATTATATCAGGTCTGCTAGCAGTGAGGTACATTAAAGAACCAATCATCTGGTGATATAACATAATATCGACTGCCGGTTTTTCCAAGGATGGTGTGAGCTTGGTGTCGAACGCCATTGGAACTTTAACCTTTGAGTCTCCCATCATGCCGAATTTAGCAAGAAGAGTCTTGGTGTATGCTTCCTGGTTGATAAAGATGCCTTCGGGTCCCTGTCTAATATTTAAACCAAGGAAAAAGTTAATCGGACCCATTGAGCTCATTTCAAATTTAGTCTCCATCAGCTTTCTGAATTCAGCTGTTAAGCTAGGATTCGTTGAGCCAAAGATGATATCATCGACATAGATTTGAACAATCATAAGGTGGTTACCTTCCTTCTTACGAAAGAAGGTTGGGTCAACCGAACCTTGTTTGAATTTTGACATCTTTAAGAACTTGGTTAGCGTTTCATACCATGCCCTAGGTGCTTGTTTCAGACCATAAACTGCCTTGTCCAGAATATAACAGTGATTGGGGTGCTTTTCATTAATAAAACTCGGAGGTTGCTCCACGTAAACCGTTTCTTCAAGTTCTCCATTCAGAAAGGCGCATTTTACATCCATTTGGTAGACCTCGAAGTTCTTGTGTACAGCGTAGGCAAGAAATATTCGAACAGATTCCAACCTTGCTACCGGAGCAAAAGTTTCCTCATAATCAATTCCTTCTTCCTGGCAGTATCCTTTCACCACGACACGAGCTTTGTTTCGAATCACATTACCTTCCTTGTCCATTTTGTTTCTGAATACCCATTTGAGACCAACAACTGAGGCATCTTTAGGAGTTGGAATGAGGTGCCATACCTTGTTTCTTTCGAACTCGTTGAGTTCATCTTGCATAGCTTGAACCCAGTCAGAATGATCAAGAGTAGTATTTATTGTCTTCGGTTCAACTTTTGATACGAAAGAATTATACATGCAGAACTCTACTTTGGAGAATAGAGATGTTTGCTTTGCCTTTAGTTGAGATCGGGTGAGGACCTTTTCAGAGACATTACCCACTATCTGAGATACAGGATGATCTCTGGTCCATTTAACAAGAGGAGGGTAATTTGGATCATAGGATGGATCCAATTCAGCATTAACCATTTCTTCCAATTCAGATTGACTATCGTCATCGTAGAACATATCGGAGTTCTCCCCCTTGACTGATGAGCTTTCAGGTGTAGCTGGACTTTCTGGTGCTACAGGACTTTCGGGTGTAGTTGAGCTTTCGGGTGCTATAGGTCTTTCGGGTGCTGTTGAGCTTTCGGGTGCTACAGGAATAGAATTCTCCCCTTCAAATTGTGAGCTTGGTTGTTTTGAAGAAAGTGGATTCTCCCCCTCAACGGAAGCGCCTTACTGAGGAGGTTCGTTTGGAACTTGTTCTCCTTCACCCATTCGTTTGGCGGCATCTTCGACAATTTGCTTTAGATGGTCGACTTTGTTGTCTGCTGCCTTGGCTTCCGAGAGAGTAGCTTTCTCAGGTTCATCGAATAATTCCACAAAATGATCGAACGGATTAGCAATCGAGGTCGTGACTTGACCTGTTTGAGAGAAAATCTCTCTAATTGCTTCTTCAGTAAACTTTATCTTCTTGACGTAGCTGTCATCGAAAGTCACATAATATGTTTCTTCAATTTTTCTGGAATGCTTATTTAAAACCCGGTATGCTTTTGAAGTAAGAGAGTATCCCATAAAAATTCCTTCATCAGCTTTAACGTCAAACTTGTTACGATGTTCTTTGGAGTTGAAGATGAAGCATCGTGAACCGAATACATGGAAGAATTTTACGTTCGGCTTCCTGTTATTGATGCTCTCATAAGGAGTAAGATAGAAGCGCTTGTTGAGATAAGACCTGTTCTGCGTAAAACATGCTGCAGCAATAGCATCAGCGCAGAAATATAAAGGAAGAGAAGCGAAACTTAGCATCGTTCGGGCCGCCTCACACAAGGATCGGTTACGTCTTTCGATAATTCCGTTCTGTTGAGGCATGTAGGGGGCTGAGAAGTTGTGACTGGTTCCTTTTTCTGCCAAAAAGTCTTCAAATTCTTTGTTCTTGAACTCCAGTCCATTATCGCTCCTGATGTTGCGAACGACTTTTCTCAGTTGCACTTCAACCTGCTTAATAAACATCTTTAGCTTAAGAGTAGCCCCAGATTTGTGCTTCAGAAAGAACACCCATGTAAAACGTGAGAAATCATTAACGATAACAAGAATATACTTGCTACCGCCAATGCTTTCAATTGATGATGGACCACACAAGTCAATGTGAAGCAACTCAAGTGGTTCAACAACTTTTGTGTTTATAATGGATGGGTGACTTTGACAACTTTGCTTCCCCATTTCACACGCAGCGCACAAATGTTCTCGATCAAACTTGAGCAATGGGAGACCCCTAACATGACCTCCTGTGACAAGCTTATTGATGTCTTTGAAGTTGAGATGTGAGAGCCTTCGGTGCCACAACCAGCTTTTGTCAGAATGAGCTTTGAATAAAAGACATATAGCTGGATTTCCTTTGATTGGTTTGAGATTGAGAGGAAACATTTCGCCTTTGCGTTCTGATTTGAGAATCACCCTTTTTGATTTCTTCTCTATGATTTCGGAACCTTCATCATCAAATGAAACTTTGAGACCGGTACCTCCTACCAGTTGAGACACACTGATGAGATTATGCTGTAGCCCTTCAACGTACGCCGCCTTTCTTATTGTGAAGTCTCCATTGGTTATCATCCCATAACCCTTTAAATTTCCATAGGAGTTGTTGCCGAACTTGACATTCCCACCATTCGGAAGAGATCGAAATTCCCTAAGCTCTTCCTTCCTTCCTATCATGTGACGTGAGCAGCCACTGTCAATGTACCATTCTTCGTCGAACTACTCGTCACTAATAACTTGCACAAGTTAAGCAGATTTAGGAACCCAAAGTTTCTTGGGTCCACGTGAGCCTTTCACAGGAACAGGAATAGTAAGAGAAACATCAACAAGATATGTTCTTTTTATTAATGTTGTTTCATCTTTCCTCTTAATAGTGTATACTTTGATTTTGTTAGAATTAACTACAGTCGTTTTGGTTTTAGGCTTTGGCGTTTGGGCCTTAGACTGCTTTCGGTCATTCTTGACAGAGGAAATCTTCGATTTTCCTTTCAAATTCGTTGAAGATTTTGAGTTTCGTGCAGGAACATAATAGGATTTAGAAAAGGATCGAGAATGAGAGGAATCAGAATGAGAGAATTTGGACTGGGAGTCTTTCCTGACTTGAGGTTCTAAGTGACCCTTTTGTTTATGGTCATTAGAGGGACCGAACCTGGATCTTCGGTAGTTGTTGCTTTCGGGACCAAACCTGTCCTTTCGGTTGTTGTTGCTCTCTGAACCGAACCTGTCCTTTCGGTTGCTGTTGCTCTCTGAACCGAACCTGTCCTTTCGGTTGTTGTTGCTCTCTGAACCGAACCTGTCCTTTCGGTTGTTTTCCTCATGCGGCCTGAAAGTCTTTTTCTCTGGCTTTGAATTTTTATCATGATAAGAGAAATGGGCGTTTTGAGATTGCCAAAACTGCTTTCGCTCTGAGAGATTCTTTTTGTATCTCAGATTCCTCTGCTGCTTTTGATTTTTCACTTGTTTCGGCTGTCTGTGGATGTTAGCCTTTTGTTTCAGCTTCTTTTCATCCGGTTCACTTTTCACAGATGATGTTTCGCTTGTGGAAGTGAATTCTTCTACAGGTATTTCTTTTGTGCCACTAGTGCTTGGCACGTCAAAGTTGTCAGGCTTATTTAGCAGCTCTGGTACATATCTTCCTTTAGTTTTCCATGACGTTCGCTCTGACAGACCAACTGTTTCGTCGGCATTATCTATAAGAGCATACCAGAAAAACTCATCACAGCCATCTGCGTTATCTCCGTTCACTATGGCAGTGAGTTCGGTTGTTTGATGCTCGGTTACTCCTGTGACCTTATACACTTGATTTGGTGTTGTTCTCACCTTTTGGTACACAATAGCCTTTTCTTCAAGAATCGGGGACTTATTTTGGGACAAACGAGCAAACTCCACAGAATTTTCAGAAATCAGATTTTTGTGGTTTTTGGGTTCGCTCTTGACAAACTCAGAACAATCGACTTCATCATCTACAGAAATTTCACTCATATCATCGTCCTCATTAAGTTCAGATGTGTTTTCAACATCAATTTTATTTTCTGAACTTAAATTGGCACTCAATGAGTCGAATTTTTGTATGGTTTCGGTCCTTAGTTTCAGCTTATCGTTTTCATCCAAAAGATTTTTCAGTATGTCCTTATGGTCTTTGGACTTTATAAAAGATTCTATTTTGTCCAGACCGTACATATAAGTAGGATTCACATCATCAGACGATACAACACTTTCATAGTTGTATGCTTCAGCATCGATTTCATCCTCCTTAATCTCAAGGAAGGGTAAAATCATGCGATGTATGTTCTGCCCTATTTCACAATTCAGATGCAGTTAAGTAATGTTAGCATAAAGTCTTTTAGCAATCAAACAAAAAACATTTCTTTGTTTTGAAAGTTTAAAATTGTCTCTTTGTAAATAAATGTTTTCATCCTTAGACTTAATCAACTCCGACTCCTTCTGTTCAATCCACATCCTTCGCTCCTTACTCTTGGATGACACCCTGCTTATCTGGTCGGTAAGGTTAGAATTGGTGACCCGTGTTTGAGTTAAGCAACTATCCAGATTTGAGATTCTTGAATTTAAGTTATTTAATTCCTTTTCATATGATTTCTGTGGAACTTTGAACGAGATAAAAAGAGATTGTACCTTCTTGATCAATTCATCAAGTTCATTGATCTGCACACTGAGAGGTTTTGCTGTGAAGCATAAGTCCTCTCGCTCCTTGGTGTCCTCATTTCCACCATCAGTATTGTATCCCCTTATGTGAGATACATCAGTCACCACCAGACACTTTCCACTGCTTTCACCGCCTCTTGCGACATATGCGTTTCCATGTGAAGGCTTTCTCACCTCATCATCTTCTGAGTCGGTCGACCACACCTGTATGCCACTGAACTCGTCATCCTCTGCCGAACCCTATACAATAAGAGCATTCATAGAAGGATTAGTAGTAGCTTTCTTCCTCTTAATCTCTTCCAGCTTTTTCATCAGGATTGCCTCTTCATCTTTCTCCTCATCTTTCTCTGCCATTTTCTTCAGAACACAATCTTTGGCATAATGATTCTTTCCTCCACAGTAATAGCAACTGACACCAGAATCTCCTTCAACCTTCGCCTCTTTCTTTGGTTCCTCAGTCTTCGGCTCCTCCCTTACTTTTTCTAAACTGTAGCTTCCCTGCCAATTTCGGTTCTTATTGGTAGGAAACCTCTTCTTGATGAACCTTTTTAGATTGGACACCATCATAGCATAATCTTCTGAAGTAAGATCGTTGTAAGTCCCCAAAATTAAGGATCCAATTTAGTAATCAATGAAGTTAATTGCTATTAGATTTAGATTTAGAAGAAGAAGAAATTGAATCGAGCATGCACACATTTATATCATATAAATGTTAGGTACATCTTGGGAAAAACACACACACGTCACTGACTTCTAGCCAAAAAGTACAGACTGACACACCTCAGTTGCGATTTATAGTACTCCTCATACCAGCACAAGAGTGTGCAGCCAAGCACATGTGTGTGGCCGCAGACCCAGTGTGCGGCCGCACACACACATGTGTGGCAGCACACATTACATGACTATAAACAAAACACTGCAAAATGACACAATTAACTATACAAAATGATGCCTAGCTCAAACCACAAATTATGTTCTTTTCGTCTCCCCCTTGGTTTGAGACTAGCATAGACTTGTCGTCATTCCTTTGGCTCCTTAGCAGGCTTCTCAAACAGCCTCAGATCTGATCTCCCTATTGAATCCATCCACAATCTTCCATTGATGATTATAGCTACCATTGCAGTGTATTCTTTAGCGGCAGCTTCCATTACTTCTTTTCTGCAGATTATCTGGTGACGAGCCAGAGTCCGTATGTCCCTTTCTCGAAAACGAAGAAGATCTTTTGCATTGATCAGCCTCAAAACACATTCTTGATCCTTGAATTTGATGGCAGCAGTTGCAGTTTCGTCATCGTATGCCCAAAATTCCATATTGTCAAGATATCCCTCCTGGAAATGCTGAGGGATTGGAATTTCTTTTTGCTTCTTTGTAGCAGGCCATAATATAATCTTCATAGGTTCTCCTATTTCTGGGTCGATAACATCCTTCTCCTTTCGATAAATGGCTTTGGCAGTCTTCATGCTGGGAAAATTTTCTTTGACCTGCCTATCAAGGAACCTCTTAAAGTTTGATGCACTTGGATCTTGCGAGGGATTGTGAAAGGGAACTCTAGATAATTCTGCTAGATCAGTCTTAGTCCAAGTATTGAAATCATGGGTGATTTTGTAACATTCAGATATTCCTGAGTTTCGCTTCACCACCCACAAATTCGTTTCTGGATCAAAAGCCCACATACGGATACCAGATCTGTCACCATACTTATCGCCAAACTTTCTCTTTTTCAAATCTGTTACAGTCAGGGCAGGTTCTTTTGCTTTGCGATTTTCATTTGTATTTTTCTTAAACAAAAGTCCTTTGCGTTGGTTTGCATTCACAACTCTTTTGCCCTGTTTAATTGTGATTCTAGCTCTGCTTCCTTCTGGTTCTTTTTCAAATTTGTCGACAATGGTAGTTGTTCTTGGAGCAGGTGGGTCAATAGGAAGATCATCAGTTGCATGAGGTGATTGAGCTGAAGGAGGATTATCTACTCCATGAGGCTGTTGGAAGAGGGCTTTAACTTTTTCACCAAAAGCATCATACAATACGTTCTTGAGATTAAGATAACTGGCTAGAACGGATCCAAGACTTGTTTGTAAATCTTTGATTTGTTTGGTCTTTTCTTCATCCTTTGCCCTGAGCTCAAAGACATATGCAGAAAGTTGATCCATTTGAATTGATTTTTCAATGAGCTGTTGGCGGAGAACTCCAACTTCCTCTCGAAGATCAGATGAAGAGAATTTGTCATCATCTGTCCGACCCTCGTTAAATGATATTCCTTTCCCGTGTGAAGAGGTTGGACTTGATTGAGCTAAATGTCTTACTAGTCTGATAGAAGCTTCATCTAGAGAAGGTCGAGTTGGAGAATATTCTGGAACATAAGAGGATCCACTAGTCTCGAACATTGTGCTTGGACCTTCATTAGACTGCATTGGAGGAGAGTGAGCCAAGGTTGCAGTGATTGTTGAGGTAATTTGAGGAGCACCTTTTACAGCGGGAATCTCCAGACTTTCAAGAGATTGGCTTGTTCTTAAGGAAGTCTGAGAAGTCTGAGGTTCAGATAAGACGGAAATGATTGGAGCTGATGTTGAGACAAGTGACATAGAGGGAGGAATCTCTGATGTCACATCCCCTTGGCTTGTTGTGACCTCCAAAGGCTTTGAGGTGGAGAGTAGAATTTTGAGAGAAACTTCTTCAACTCTAGTCTTGGTTGCTAGAGAAACAACTTCATTGACTTTATTTGCACTGCTGCTGGTGATACCGAGAAAAGGATAAAAGTCTTCATCATTGAGATCAAACTCTATGTTAGTTGGAACGTCATCGTTGATTCCAGTAAAGTCGAATTCATTCAAAAATTGTACGCCATCATAAATATCGTCGTCATCATCACCTCGAGAAGACTTTGAATCATTTGTTTTCTGATAATCATGTTCATCAGCTACACATGCTCTGGGAGAATGATGAATCTCCTCCACTTCAGGCTCGGAGGGAGAGTGATGAATATCTTCATTTTCAATTGGCATTGATTGATCTTCCGATTCGTCTCTATCATCTTCTTTAAAGATTCCAAATTTTATCAATGGGAATTTTCCTTCAAAAACAAATTTTCCACCTCTCTTCTGTTTCATTAGCCCAAAAGCACTTGGACCAATGGATTTAAAATCTAAGACATCATTTCCTGTCTGCAGCTCGGCGTGATTCAAGTTGAGGATGATTTGCAGAAATCTTGGATACATCCAGAATTTAACTCTTTTGTTCCCTTCAAGATTCAGGATCATTTCATTCAAAATGAATTTTGAGAAGTTAAACTCAAAACCTACAGCCAATGCTGCAATGGCACCAGTGTTAGCAAGAGAGATCTCATTAGCTCCAGATCTCCTGCCGGAAATACAGCTCACGAACACATGAGCCAAATACTTCCAACACGGAGGAAGCAACTTCTTGATTGTAGGGGGAAATGTTCCCTCATAACCCATATGCTCCAAGACATCCTGAGTCTGATGAATATCGATCTCCATGGTATACTCAGGTTTGTCTGATATTTGAAGGGATTCTCTTATGATGCTCTCTGTTACTTGAATTTTCTTTTCTTCAATTGTTGCTTCAACAAATTTGTCACCCTGGCCATTTTTATTTACGACAGCATTTCTCCAAAATTCTTTGATCAAACTCTGGTAGATAGCAGGACTTGTTGTTAAGGCATGAACTAAACATGATTTCTTCAATCCATCCACAATAAATTTCATGTCTCTGTGGGCTGCAGGAGGGTCTTCAAGAAAAATTGCAGAATTGTGAGCTTTAGCAAATTCCTGGTCTCCCATTTTAATCTGAAAGTAAACACATGAAAAATTAGGGCAATAAGAAAATGTTCAGCTGCACATTCATAAAATCATGTAACCGCACACGGTCAGCCGCACACGCTTGTGTGGCAGCACTCGGTCAGTCGTACACTCATGTGTGCAGCCGCATAAACATCTTTATTAAAATCAAACAGCAAACAATAGACAATTTTTTTAAAAATGATGAAAAATTCAACCGCATTCATAATAATTAACGAGTACGATCTTATTTTTACTGAAACTTGAAGAAAACTTGAGAGAGAAAATATGTGTGTGCGGTTGAGGCAACAGTAAATGACGGTGAAAAAGCCTCACCGCACACACACTATATATATTCACAGAATTTACACATTCTCCCCCTTGTCTTTTAAACATTTATTCCAAAACCCCTTTTTGCCCACAATTTTCTTAAAAGGAATTGTTTTGAGGATTAATATTTTTTAATTTCAAAGTTTTAATAAAAAATAAAATAAAATAAAAATAAAAATAAAAATAAAATAAAATAAAATTTTAAAAATTTATTAATCGACAAGAATCAATTTAAACCTTTATAAATTCCTTTAATCTGTTGAGGATTAGGGATCAAAGTTTTTAGACGACCGTTGTCTGCTTGTCGGTACCTTTCATATTCACATCTTTGTCTGGTCGATTGTCGGTATTGTTGTCCACTTAAGCACGAAAAATTGTGACAAAAATAGGACATACTATAAGTGACAAGAAAATGTGAACCTAAATTCCTAGATATTATATATGATCCTAATGTTTCTAGATACTATATCTTAAGGACCATTAGCTGACGACGACCAGGGATATTGTTGTCCACCTAAATTGAGCAGCGAGATCTATAGACAATCTGTATGTGTTCAATTTTAAGTGTACTAGAACATGTTTCCCGCTTCCTGATATGCCCCAGCCATCAAGAACTTCCAGAGTACTCCTTACACCGGGTGAGTAGACAACCATTCAGAGAGAGAAGAGATACAGAATTCTTCAGAGGGGTTGAGAATAAGAAGGTTGCATATGCTGTGTACCAGGTCGGATTAGAAGTCGCGCAATGGAGACAGCATATGGCTAACAGATAAGAAGTTTTTCACACATTTCACATATATATATATATATATATATATATATATATATATATATATATATATATATATATATATATATATCTAGCTTGCAAAGAAATAGACTTGCATATGTTGTGTACCAGGTCGGATTAGAGATCGCGCAAAGGAGACAACATATGACTAACAGAGGGAAAGAAAGAAAATGATATTCTACAGACCTAATTTATCGGAATTTACCAGTCGCCCCATCCAACCGGAATTAAGGATAGAATCCGCACATCGAGGAAAAGTAAAACCACGGTTCCAAGTACGGGTTCAATTAATGTGACGAGTAGATTCCCATATATATCTCCCTGCTCAACCTATCCGAGCGTCGTATTGTCAGGCTAAACGAAACTATCTAGGTCAAAATTTGTCAAGTCATTTGATTTCCTAAGTTCAATTCTGCCTAGTCATGTCCATTTAGAATCTTTCGTGCCTACCGACACATCAAACCAGAGCATAGACCCTTCAACTTCGGGTACGTTACACAGACTCAGGTTGCCTGTTATCACATTATCATATCACTTCCCAAATTATGTCCCTCAAACACAATCTGTAACCAGCATAATTTTATTTTCTAATATTTTGGATTTTTTTTAATTAACTTTTTTAATTTTTGTTTATTTTTAATGTTTTTGGTTTTTCTAATTTTCTAAATGTTTTTGGATTTTCTCCTTTTTTTTTAATGTTTTTGGTTTTTCTCCCCCTAAATTTGTGCATAAAAGAAATGAAATGCACAAATTTATTTTAAAAAAAATTAATCCTCAAAACGAATCATTTTTAGAAAATTAACCAGCACATCGAATCGAGCTTTGCTAAAAGGTTTGGTGAACAGATCTGCTACATTATTATTAGAGCGGACCTGTTCTAACCGAAAAAGCAAACGTTCATAACATTCTCGAATAAAATGAATTTTGATGTCGATGTGCTTGGTTTTTGAGTGCAAGACCGGGTTTTTGGCAATTTGAATCGCAGCCTCATTGTCACAAAAAATAGGGGTTTCTTGAAAATTCAAACTGTAGTCCAACAATTGATGTTGGATCCAGATGACTTGAGAACAACAAGCAGATGCAGCAACATATTTTGCTTCTGCTGTTGAGGTTGAGACTGTGTGCTGCTTCTTGCATTGCCACGACACCAATCTATCTCCCAGAAATTGACATCCTCCTGAAGTCGATTTTCTATCAAGCTCACACCCGCCATAATTGCTGTCTGCAAAAGCATAGAGATCAAATTCGGGATTTTTCGGATACCAAAGACCCAGTTTTGGGCACCCTTTGAGATACCGAAAAATCCTTTTAACAGCAATTAAATGAGAGAGTTTAGGATTAGCCTGGTAGCGAGCACATTGACAGACCGCAAACATGACGTCTGGGTGACTAGCAGTAAGATCCATGAGTGATCCGATCATTTATCGATAATGAGTTTGATCTACGGATTCACCCTCAAGATCAGGAGTTAGAAGAGGCCGTTCCGCCATGGGCGTAAGAGCAGGTTTTGCGTCTTGAAATCCGAACTTCTCCAGTACATCTTCCACATATTTTGCATGATGAATAAGGATTCCGGTTGAAGATTGTTGGACCTGAAGCCCCAAAAACATGGTCATTTCCCCAAGTGAACTCATCTCAAAACGCTTCTTCATCACCGCTTCAAACTCCTTGCAAAGTTGCTGGCTTGTCGACCCAAAAATGATGTCATCCACATAAATTTGAACGAGAATTTGATCTGGACCAACATGCTTGAGAAATAAGGTTTGATCAATGGTGCCTCGGGAATAGCCGTGATTGAGCAAATGCTGAGTAAGAGTAGCATACCAAGCTCGAGGAGCTTGATGCAATCCATACAAAGCTTTGTCTAACTTGTAAACATGGTTTGGAAGAGATGAATTAACAAAACCTGGTGGTTGGTCAATGTAAATCTCCTCCTTGAATTTGCCGTACAAGAAAGCCGTCTTGACATCCATTTGGTATACAGTAAAGTTCATGTAGGAAGCATAAGCAAGGAAGATACGAATGGCTTCCAAACAAGCAACCGGAGCATAAACTTCTGTATAGTCAAGACCCTCAACCTGTCGAAACCCTCGAACCACCAATCTTGCCTTGTTGCGCACAATGACACCTGAATCGTCTTGTTTATTTCGAAATACCCAATGAGTATCAAGAGATTTCTTTCCTTTCAGTAGTTCCACCAATTTCCAGACTCCGAGTTTCTCAAATTGATTTAATTCGTCATGCATGGCTTCAACCCAGCTGGGCTCATTCAGATCCATTTTGACAGATTTAGGTTCTATTTGAGATATGAAGCAAGAGTAAAGACATGTATTTACATCCCCACTTTTACTTCTTGTTTGAACCCCGTCGCCCAACTGGCCAATGACGTTCTCTATTGGATGATCTCGCTGAATGCGTGAAGGGATCTGATAACTAATATCATTGACCGAAACAGGAAGATTATGAATGTTAACCACTCTATCATTTGTTGTATGGTCTGTAGAGGATGAACAAGGTTCGTTAGAAGAATCCGCTACAAACTCTTCTGCAATATTTTCTGGAAAAAGAAGTTCCATCAAAGTTGAAGTTACAGCGGAAGTCTCGTGATTCATGAACTCTTTTTCCATTGGAGTTAAGGGAGTAGGAATGGCATCAGGAGACGGTTGTTGAGGAGATTTAGAAGATTCAAAATGAGTAGGGGGTACCGAGGGAGGATTAGTGGAAATCAATGGAGGTCGATAAACAACTTCATCTTCTTCGTCTTCACTAGGAATCTTCGAATTGAAAGTAGATCCTTCTTGATTATCTGAAGACACATTGAATGATTTGAAAAGAGATGTGTAGTCAAACAACCAGTCAGGACCCACTCTAGCATCTGTCTCATTTTCCTCAAGCCAACGAACATCAAATGATTCTACAATCTGTTTAGTCTTCTTATTGTAAACCATGTACGCAGTTCGAGCAGCATATCCAACAAAATAACAGTCATCGGCTTTGGCATTGAATTTGAGATTGGATTCCAAGTGGAGAAGGGTGCAAGGGCAGCCAAATACTCGAAAATGACTAACAGATGGCTTGTGTCCAAATAAAATCTCATACGACGTCTTCATTATGGCTTTGTTGATTAGCACACGATTTTGAACATAACACGCAGTGTTAATCGCCTCTGCCCAAAAGAATACATGAAGCTTGGAATCACAGAGCATCGTCCTTGCGGCATCTTTTACAGTTCGATTTCGAAGTTCGGCAACCCCGTTTTGTTGAGGTGTTCGAACAGAACTGAATTGACGCACAATCCCTTTCTCAGCGCAAAAATGATCAAGAACAGCGTTCTTAAACTCTGTTCCATTATCAGTACGCAGCGCTTTCACTTGATTGTTAGTCTGATTTTCGATCATCACAATGAATCTTTTGATAAGCTTAGGAATTTCTGCTTTGTTAGACAGAAAGAAAACCCAAGTGAAACGAGAGTAATCATCTATCACAACGAGGCAGAAAGAGTTGCGATTGATGCTCAAAACATTAACCGGACCAAATAAATCCATATGCAATAACTCGAGCACATGACTTATGGAGTTTATCTGCTTTGGAAAGTGTGGTTTTCGATGATGTTTTCCCTGGGCACACGAAACACATTTTTCAAAAGTAATGAAATCTTTGATGGGTAGCCCATGAACCAATTCGTTCTTCGCAAGCCGATTCAGGTTCTTTGCATTCGCATGACCGAGACGACGATGCCACAACATCGCATTTTGTTCAGAAGCTTTGGAGAAGAGACACGTGACATCATCAGGGAAATTGCTATTCATGTCTATAATGTAGGCATTACCATCCCGTTTAGATCTTACAAGAATCCAATTGTCAAGCATAATAATGCCAGGTTTTAAGATCAGACATTCCTTATCTATGAAATGAGTAGAATAGCCCTTGTCGCATATCTGGGATACACTCAGCAAGCTATGCTTCAGTTCTGGAGCAAAGTTAACATTCTCAAAATTCAATACTCCATTGGACACAGTTCCTCTTTGAGTAATTTTTCCACCCTCTCCGCCCACAAAAGAAACATATCCCCCATTAAAAGTTTGAATGTCGTGCAATTGGGATATGTCTCCAGTCATGTGTCGGGAGCAGCCGCTGTCGACATACCAAGGTCTGGCGACATTCCTCTGCAACTGTCCCTGCACGATGAATGGAATTATTTAGTTTTGGGAACCCAGGTCATCACAATCCTGGGTTGACTTTTTCTTTTTACAAGTTTTTCATTTGGTTCTTTCTTTGCTTTTGAATTGGAGAGTAATGGAGATTGATCTGAAAGAGATTTTGGAATCCATTGAAAGTTAGGTTTCAAAAATTTGTGAGTTTGCTTTGAACTGGTGGATCTCTTACTTGAAGAGTTAGAAGATCCTGTCCTGCTCTTTGACAAATTCGACTTAGGCTTTGCCTGAGATGGCTTTGGCAAACTTCTGTTGTTTTTGAAAAAAACCTGATTATTCTTTTGAAATCTTTTGAAGTTTTTGTTTAAAGTTGTATTCAAATCTCCATTTCTATAATGAGTTTTGGGAATTTTCCTAGTCAAGGATCGTCCCCGAAATTCATTCTCCCATCTTTTTGTTGTATGAGATACAAACATCCGGTACATGCAGTTTCTTGCAATGTGTCCAGCAGTGCCACAGTTAAAACAAATTTGTTTTTTATCAGAAACTTTGGCACTGCTGTTGTCAGTGTTGTTCTTAGCTTTTCCATTTCTAACACAATTACACTTGCAAGATCCATCATAGAATTTAGTAACAGATGTGTTAGATGCAGAGACATGTAAATCAGATTTAGCAGTTTGATCAGAAACAACACTATTAGAATCATTTTCAGACTGAAATAAAATACCACCCGACACAAAAACATTTGTGTTTGTTTTTGACACAGACTCATGACTGACACCAGACTCAATCACAATATTATTTGACTCAAAAGTTTCAACAGCATGCTCCCCCTGGACTATTGATATATCTGCACTTGAAGCAAAATCATTAGTATGCAAAGTCTCATAACTAGACTGTATTTCCTGCTCAGAAGCTGACTTTCCATACACCATGCAAGGTTCTTTGTCAATTTCTTCTTGAGACAGAGGAATAGCAGTATAGTTATGATTGAATGGAGGAGGGACACTCTCATAACCTAATCCAACTTTTATTTGATTACCATGAGTGATATCTCTCCAGTGTGATTGACCTTCGATTAATTTTGCAATCTTTTCACTTGACACATCCTATTTTTTGAAATTAAATTCAGCTTTTTCAAAACAATTTTTCAATGTGTCAAGTTCCATGGTTACAGCAGCAAGTTTTCTTTTGAGATGATTATAGTTCTCGCATTTGTTGCTGTAATCCTCTTGCAATTTTTTAAAATCTTTTGTTTTATTTTCTAATTGAGTTTTTAAGGGCTTTTTATTTTTTCTAAGAGTATATCCCTCATATTTCAAGTCCTCGTTCGCTCTCTTGATTATTTCAATTTGATCTCTCAAAAACTTAACAGTTTTAATATAAGATTGAGAACAACCGAATTCACTAACCTCAGATTTGACTGGTTCAGGAGTGGTCTGAACCATGAATGCAAACTGCAAATTCATCATCTCCTCCTCTGGATCAGCTTCCATTTCTTTATTTGCATCCTTGACTTGAGCAAGATTTGCCTTTTCAGGTTCTGAAATGTTTAAGGCCTGAACTTGATCTTCCCAGTTGAACGATTGAGCTACCATTGCCATGTTTGCAGACTGATTGTTTGAAGATGATCCTCTATTGTTGCTGTGAACGTACGTTACTGGCATCATGGTTCTTTCAGAGTTTTCTCGCTGATTTGGTTTTGGAAATTCCCTCGCAAAGTGTCCTGGTTCATGACAATTATAACAACACAACTTTCCTTTGCTAAAACCCATCTTTTTGTCTGAATTTACACCCTAGTTGTTCTTTCCAGGCTTTTTTGAGAATTGTTTAGCCCTGAATACTGCCATTGCCATTTGCCAAGTAATATCCATCTCTTCCACATCTTCAGGATGAATTTGATCAAGATCCGTGAATGAAAGTTGTGGAGAGAGCTCTCCAGCAACAAAGGCATTGTAGCAGTTCACCAACCCAGTAGCTAAAGCCATATTTTCCTCCTTTTCTTTTGCAAATGAGCTTTGGGAACCAATTCCATGAGATTGAATTAAAACATCTGTGGAAGGACTAACACTAGAACCAGCTTGAGATATGGTTTGAGGGATTTGAGTTTGTTGCATGTTAGGTATGATGTATGGTATGTTTTAATGGACTGTATGAGGTTGAACTTGAGGAACCTAGATTTGAATATTTTGAAGAGTGGTGAAGCTTGAAAAAGCAGTGTTGTTATTTTGAAGTCCAAGATTGGCTGTAGAGTATGAATTGACATGATTGATTTCTCTTTGTTTATCATCAAGATCGCAAGCTTTGATGATTGCCATTGTTTCAGACAGGCTTAAACGATTCAGATCTTTTGTCTTTTTAATCACCGAGACATTCATGTCCCATGATTTTGGAAGAGAATTTAGTAACTTCTTGTTGATTTCAGATCTAGTAACCATCACTCCTGCGGAGCTCATTTCAGTGGTTAGTGTGATAAATCTTTGCAATTGATTTCCCAATGTTTCTCCCAATATGTAGTTAAACATATTGAATTTTTGTCGGAGCATGTCTTGTCGACTTTGCTTCATGTCTTCATTTCCTTCATAAACTTCTATGAGTGCTTCCCATAATGCTTTTGCTGATGTATACTCACGAAATCCTTGTGCTATTTCCGGAGACAATGCCATAGTCAGTGTGGCAAGAGCCTTTTCTTGTTCTTCAACTCGTTCAAAATCATCATCAGTGTAGTTTTCAACTTGTTTGTCAATTACCGTTCCATCTTCTAAAGTAGAAGTAATCCGAATTGGTCCTCTCAAAATGCTTCTCCAAATTTTGAAATTCTTCATTTTGATGTATTTTTCAATTCGATATTTCCATTCAGGAAATCCTTCAGCTGATAGCAATCTAGGAATACGAGTAGTTGTTCCCATTATCGCATCCAAATCTTGATGAACAGTCATGTTTTGAGATTCCATTTTAGTAATTTTAAACTCTTAAACACACACTCCTTAACCGCACACACTTATCCAGCCGCACACACAAATCTAACCGCACACTAAACCAACAATCACTTTAACCGCATGTTGGGGTTGCAAAGTTATTCATTCATGACTTTGTAAATGTTTGACTTTTGTAAAACCCACTTGCATGTGGTGCTTTAGCCTTTAGACCTATTTGTTAGAGAGTGAGAGAGAGACATGTAAACACCTCTATAAATAGTGGGTTCATACCACTTGTAGAGGTGTGCTTGAGAGATGTAAAAGTGAGTGTGTAAGTGTGTGTTAATTATGTAGTCTAGATCTAGATCCTTTTTGTGTAACACCATATACATTCAATATATCTCTTAAACACCCAAATCACCATGTTCAATTGTGCAAGCTTTAATTCTGCATGTCAAACCATGTTCTTTGTCACTACAATTGGTATCAGAGCGGGATTCAAATTGCTTGGATCTGATTTTCGTATAAGAATCATTTTCTTTTTGAGTTACAAATTTTACTCAAAATTTTCCGCGCAATTTTGGTTTTGAAAATCACTTTTGATCTTCAGATTTGAATTGATTCTGCATTTGAATTGTTAAGTCGAGTATTCGATTAGCGATTTTTGATCAATTCACTTGATCGATTTCTGAAATTCATCAAATTCTCAAGTTTTCTGAAATTTTTGTTTGTTCATCAATGGCGAACTTCAACATGAACACGATGACTTCTTTCTCTCATTTGCTTGGTTCTTCAACCAAAATTCCGATGTTAATTCCAGAATACTATGATCAGTGGGCTGATAGATGGAAGATTACTTAAATGGAATTGATGAAGAACTTTGGAATTGTATCGATGGAACAGTTCAAGCTCCTGCAAATGTTCAACAAATTGGTTCATCCACTGGATCTCCTGATGTTGAAGATCAACGAAAACGTCTGAAGGATAACGAAAAGAGATGCATGAGGGAACTAAGAGGTGCTCTTCCTCCTGTGGTTTACAATTACATTCGTAGTTGTAAAACAGCAAAAGACATCTGGAATACTCTAAAAGAGAAGTATCAAGGTAGCGAAAAGACGAAGATCAATTCTGTGAAGCAATGTCTGATTGAACTGAAGGAATTCAGACAGAAGGATGCAGAAACTCTCGAAAGTTACTATGATCGTCTGAATGAGCTTGTGTTTCGCTGCAATAGGTACGGTATCACTAGATCTATCATGGAATTCAATTTAACTTTCATTATGGGACTTCGCAAGGAGTGGCGAAGTGTGAGCATGATGATTAAGAATCAACAAAGTTTTGATACAACCAAATTGAATGATCTCTACAATCAACTCAAAACACATGAATCTGAGGTCTCAGAAATGTATGAAGAATCAAAACTAGTTATTGGTGGTCCTTTGGCTCTAGTTTCAAAGGTATCAGAAAATGATGAAAAAGATGGATCAGATGATGAAGGATTTTTGATGAATTCCGATGATGAAGCTGTGGCATTCTATTCAAACAACAGAGTTAAAACGTTTTTCAAAAAGCCTTTTAATCCAAAAGGGAAGATTAATGATGCGAAGAATGTTACCACAAGGACTGGAGGGGATGAGAGGAAGAAGATGGAGAAAATTGAGGAAAAACCGAAAAATGCGAATGAAGAGAAAAAGTTGAAAGGTGATTCAGGAATCTATTGTCATTATTGCAATGGTGCGAATCATTTCGCAGCTGACTGCATGTTGCGAAAGAGAGAAGAGAAGAAAGAAAAAGTCAAAGATGAGGCATACTATTCTGAGAAGATTGAAGAGTTACGTGCAAAGACAAAAGGAGTGTCATTGGTTGCGAAGGGAGAAACGAATGAAGAATAGAGTGGAACTTATCAGATCTGGTCTTCAGGATCTTATAATGAGGAAATGAGACATCCCACCCATGGAGCAATGTTCGCAAGCTTTGAGGATTGCGAAGAGAACATTTCAGGGAGATGCTTTGTGTCAAAATCCACTGACAAATCACCCATGACAACCAAGGTACGTACAATTCTTGAATCTTTTAATATTCATTTATCTGCTTATGATGCTGAAATTGTTTCATTTGATGATACTGTGGCTTATTTTGATTCTGTTATTGTGTCTGCTAGTAATGAAGCTAAGAAATTAAATGTGCAACTTAGTTAGACACGAAGAGAGTTAGAAATTAAGAAGAGCAGAGTTGAAAAATTAGAATTGCAAGTCAAAAATATAGACTGTGATAGGAATAATCTTACTAATGATGTTAGGTTATTACTAGCACAGAGAAACATCTATTGTAATTTTGCAAAACGCTTGTATGCAAAATTAACAGCTTTACATCACTCTTCTAATATTAGCAAAGAACAACATAGAAAACTTTTACCTTTTCTTGAGTATGAACGTGAAAAAGTTGATATTGTTTCTTATGATTGCGAAAGCACAATTGCTCAATTTGACAAAATACCTGATGATAGATATGCATATGGTATTGTCAAAATTGATGAATTTCTGAATGCTGATGAATTGGTTAACATTGTCAATGAAAGTTTGAGAAAGAGTGAACAAGTGAAAATCATAAAGAAAACTGAAAATTCAAAGCTTGCCTCACAATTGAATTATGCTGATATTGATGAAAATTCTGATAATGTGAGTGAAATCAGTGAGATAGAAGAGGAAGAAGAGGTTGATTGTTCTCAATTGTCAATCATTAATATCACATCTAAGATCAAAGGTAAAGAAATCATAGTTGATTCAATAGTAGAGGATGAAATTAATAAATCTTCAACTTCGCAACATTGTATGTTTGATAATGTGGAAGTTGAAAGTTGGAAATCTGATGACATAGATGTAAATAAAGAAGAAAAGAAAGTTTCAACTGAAACACCTCAAAGGATTGTTGTTGATCAAGTGTTTGAAAATACAAAAGAATTTGATAAAATTTTAAATGATAAAGGCGCACATTATTTGGAAACCAACACTGTGGTATATCCAAATTTTGTATGTACTGATAAAACAATTTTTCCAAATCAAGTTTTTGTCACTACTGAAAATGCTGAGAAAGTTCATCCTGATTTCAATAAAATGATTGAAAAAGATAATCAAAAGTCCACAACTGAAGGTTTTTTCGCAAATCAAAACACCGAAGAAAACAATTTAACGAAAAATACTTATGTGTTTCAAAAACCAAAATCAACACAAAAATGGGTGGTTAAAGGTGAAAAATCAAACAAAGTTTTTGAAAAAGATGAAAAATCAAAGATTGAAGTGAAACTGAATTCTCATGAATCCAAATTGATGGTTGGAAATTTTTCAACATAAAATAATGTTTCAAAAAGAAAAGCAAGAAAAGCAATATTCTGGCAAGTAGTGTCTAAGGAAAAATCAAGAGATGAAAAAGAGCAAATTTCAAAAACATCAACAAGTTTTCATAAACAAATCAACTCTGTTGACAAGGTTCCATATGTTTGCAAATATGACAACAATCGAAAATTTGAGAATTCGCAAAAATTTGCAAATAATCAAAAGTTTCAAAATGTTGGCAAATTCACGAATACTTCCTCAAGTTTGAAGAACTCAACTCAAGTCAAAAAGAAATTTTCACCAAAACAACCAAATTTTCCAAATCCTTCAATATCAAAACCAAACAAATTTTCATATACAAAAGGAAAATCTGATGTTAGAACTTTCAATCATTGGTTTGAAGGAAAAGGAAAGAAATATCAAAATGGAAAATTTTCAGAAGAACAAATCAAAAGTGCATTTGATAAGTACACAAATAATTCTTCAACTGAGAGTTCATCATCTAATAATTCGCAAGTTCCAGTTCAAAAATGGAAACCAGTTATCAAAAATGCGAATGTTGTGAAGGATAAGATTACAATTAATGGAAATCCAAAATTATTGAATGATTATATTTCAAAATCTAGAACTGATGATGTTGATATAATTGATTCGGTCACAAACAAAGTGAAAACATGGTTCTTAAATTCCAAAAATTTGTTTCATTCTACTAATGATGGACCCAAAAAGTCTTGGTATCAGAGCTTGGTTTTCACGTTTGGCAATTTTTGTCACAATTTGGAGCAATTTTTGGTGAGTCTCTCTCTATGATCTCTCGTAATATTTGGATTCATGCTTTGCGTTTTTGATTTTTGATCGTTTTGATTCATTGGATCTAATTCGTTTCAAACCTCATTGTTGATCCAATCAATTTTTGTTTAGATCAAATCCAAACCAAATATAAAATTGAAATTGCTTATTGTTCATGGTTTAATCAAAATTCAAAGATCCAGTCCATTATTCGTTGTTACTGTTCATATATTCGAAGCCCAATCCATGAGTAATATTTGATTCAATCGATTTGAGCCCAATCAAAAAGAACTGTTACTGTTCATTATCCGATTCAATTAAGCCCAAATCATAAATCATTTACTGTTACTGTGAATAAATGATTTAGTCCATCCAACGTTTTCACCATTACTGAGTTGTACTCATTCTTCATCCGACGATTTACTGAGTTGTAATTGTTCTTGATTCCGTTTCAATAAATCTCACAAATCGGAAGTCGCAATCAATATTACTGATAATCGTGTTCTTGATTTTCGCTTTCACCTTTTCTGTTCTTATAATTGAAGAGCTTCGTCTTTTTGTGATGAACTTGTGAATCGATTTGTTTGAATAATCGATAATGATCAAGTTATTCTTTAAATCTGAACAACAAGTTTATGATTCTTGGTTTGAAGAATTTAATCGAAATCGGAAATTTGGTTATTTGGATCAATTTCGATTTTGATTATAGAGTTTACCAATCGAAATGTTTCAAGATCTAATGAAAACGAACAGGAGAGAACTGTAAACGGAATGATTGTTGGAATCGGTTGGTGAATCGAATAGATTTGGAAGCTGAGGTTCGCATGTTTAATATTTGCGAGTTCAAGTAGATGATTGTCAATAGTCGATTGATTTTAAGAAGTCGATCGATGTTAGATAACAGAAGAACGGAATGGATAATTGATGCTTCGCGAAGAATCAATGGTTTTGATAGACGAACTGGTGATGATCGATACTAGTCGATTGGTGATGTTTGATTTTTGATTGATGAATGAGATTCGCATGGATAATAATTTGGTGTGAACGAACGGATGCAAAGATAAAAATTTTGGATTCGCAATCAAAATCGATGTTGATTCGCAAAATTTGGAGTCGATTGTTGGGTTCATTCGTGTATACAGGGAAGAATATTGTCAAAGGGTATAAGATGGATTCGCTTTCGTGTTTGGTTAAAGATCCGGATTGGGTTCGCACTTTTGATTTTGGATTCGCATTTGGTATGATCTGTTCGAAATCAAGAATTGATTGTTCGTATGAAAGGATTTATGGGAATCAATGTTGATGGTTTGGTTTCGCATGTTTGGAATCAAAGATCAGTATTGTGTTCGCATATGGGTTTCAGTTTGTATATCAAAATTTTTGGTTCGCATCTGCAAGGAGTGTTTAATTCGCATTTGGTGTTTTGTTTTGGAATCAAAATGCGAATTTATCTCATTATGATTCGCATTTTGGTGATTGAAACATGCGAAGGGATGCGAAGTGTATAAGAATGAAAATGCGAAGTCAAAATGTGCGAAGTCTGTGATTTGGGAAAGCTCTTACAGTAAAATGCGAATTGGGGAAGAAACACACTTATTTCGCATTTGGTCCCTGCTCTTTTCAAGAAATGACAAAAATATTCCAACTTCGCAAGTTTGAACATTATGCAAAAATTATCAAAACAAATACATGTAGTTTCGCATTTTTGACAGTTTGTACCCAACTTCGCAAATAGGGTCATAAAATGCTGAAATTGCAGAATTTTCAAATCTGGTCCCTGCAGTTTGTGCAAATTGACGCTTTCTACCCAGCTTTGGAAAAGGGGGAGAGTTTTGCATATTTTGCTGTTTTTGGCGCAACGGGTCACTGCAGAATTTTGAAATTGACGATTTCTACCCATTTTTGAGAAACTTTGTCAAAGGCAATCCGTGAACGAAGCTAAAAATTCAATATTTTTTGGATTTTTCGGATTGAAGCACATTGTTTATGCCACATGTTAAGGGGGAGTTTTGGCATGAAAAATTCCGAATAGAGCACGTTCTTTTTCCATGGAGTTTTATAATCAAATTTCGATTATAAAAAGGGGGAGAAGTTTTATATGGAAATTCGAACTTGAATTTTTCATATTACGCGGATTTGAAGACCGAAGTGATCTTGAAGTTTTAAAGCTCACGAGATGATGCAATTGGAAGTTCGGAAGTGATGTATTCGAAATGGGTTTGGTATTATTGAAGATTTTTGGGGTGTGTTTTTATGCGCAACTTTGGGGTGATTATTTGAAGTTAATCATTCGTTGCTGCTTGGTTTGTATGGTCTCACATCCTAGAGCCCAAATTGAAGAGTCATGGAAGAATTGAAGATTGAAGATCATTTCGTCATGTGTCACCTTTGAGGCTCGAACCGCGTAGTGCTTGATTTTGGAAGATTTGAAGTGGGTCATTCATTCCTAACTTTGAGGGGGAGAATGTTGGGGTTGCAAAGTTATTCATTCATGACTTTGTAAATGTTTGACTTTTGTAAAACCCACTTGCATGTGGTGCTTTAGCCTTTAGACCCATTTGTTAGAGAGTGAGAGAGAGACATGTAAACACCTCTATAAATAGTGGGTTCATACCACTTGTAGAGGTGTGCTTGAGAGATGTAAAAGTGAGTGTGTAAGTGTGTGTTAATTATGTAGTCTAGATCTAGATCCTTTTTGTGTAACACCATATACATTCAATATATCTCTTAAACACCCAAATCACCATGTTCAATTGTGCAAGCTTTAATTCCGCATGTCAAACCATGTTCTTTGTCACTACACCGTGCACACCTTCAACCGCACACACCTTCAACCGCAAACTCCTTCAACCGCACACACGTATTTTAACAGCAAACCTTGAAAGTCAGCAGCAAACCTTCAGTTGGCAGCAAACCTTCAACAGTTGGCAACAAACACTCAAAAAGCAACTTCAATTGATACCAAATTGGTTCTGATACCAATTGTAAGTCCCCAAAATTAAGGGTCCAATTTAGTAATCAATGAAGTTAATTGATATTAGATTTAGATTTAGAAGAAGAAGAAATTGAATCAAGCATGCACACATTTATATCATATAAATGTCAGGTACATCTTGGGAAAAACACACACACCTCACTGACTTCTAGCCAAAAAGTACAGACTGACACACCTCAGTTGTTATTTATAGTACTCCTCCTACCAGCACAAGAGTGTGCAGCCAAGCACATGTGTGCGGCCGCACACACACATGTGTGGCAGCACACATTACATGACTATAAACAAAACACTGCAAAATGACACAATTAACTATACAAAATGATGCCTAGCTCAAATCACAAATTATGTTCTTTCAATCGTAGTCCTCCAGGTTCAGATCTTCATCTTCTTCTACATTCTTGCTTTTGGACAGGAGGGCTAAGGACCCCAAGTTTGAGACCACACTTTTCTCTTGCATCACAATCTTTTCTTGGGATTTCACAATTCCCACTAGTTTTGCCAGTGAATATGACTTGAACTGCTCATGAGCTTTAACTGTAGACACAACAACTCTCCATTCGGATCTTAAGCCATTCAAAAAGGTGACCTTCTGTTCAATCAACTTCCTTTCGATATCATGTTTGATCATCTTGCTAATAAGATGATTGAAGCGATCAAACGTCTGAGTGACGGACTCATCAGAATTTTTCTTAAATTCTCCAAACTCTGACAAAAGCAAGGTCTGTATAGAGTGCTCCAAATCTTCATATGTGGAATACAGCTCTCGCAGCCGATCCCATATTTCTTTAGCGGTACTGCAGGAACTCACCAACCTAAACGTGTCAGATTGAAGAGCGAATTGGATCAGTCTTAATGCTTTGATGTTGCACTGAAACTTTTCCTTTTCATCTTGAGCAACGTCTTTTACATCTTTTAACAGATCATTATACTCTTTCTGAGTTTTAATGATTCTGGATGTTCCTGAGTGAGCAAATGGTCCAGACACAATAGCTTCCCATATAAGATACCCATTATCTTCAGATCCGATGACATAGTCTTCAAAATGATGCGCCCAAACTTCGTAATCCTGGGTGTAAAGAATAGGAATCTTTGTTGTTGATCCAATACTGTTTGAGATGTTGATAGGATTAGATTGAGAATCGTCCATTCTTGATCGTTTAACCTGTTTGAAAGATCAGACTTGTAATATGTAATATTAGGGCAAAACGAATAAATACTGAGATACGTCAATTATGGAGTGACGGCTCAATAAATCTCAATTAATGCGGAATAAACCCTAATCACTTCTTTCACAGAAGATATGTGTATGAATTACACAGCCTCCTGCTCTGATACCAATTGATGAGTTTATAAAACTCTTTGATCGATTAGATCTTTATAACAGGCAAATCAAGAAAGTAAAAAACAGTGAGATAAAAACACAAGAATGGATCTGAATGAGTCGAATGATTCAATTAACTCAATCCTCAGCAGAGCTCGATGAAGAACTTCCGCTGTAGAGGATTCTAGGGTTACAAAAGATTAGAATTATATACTCTCTCAATATCTCTATCCAATCTTACGTTAAAGAATGCATGCAAGCATCTATAAATAATAAAACCCTACAAAGAACTCACGGATGGACAGGCCCATACCAAAGACAAAACTGGACTAGCTAACTAGCCCAAAGACGCAACACTAACTGGACCTAACACTAATGAAGGTCTTAGGTGCACATTGGTACCCTTCCTTGATGTTCACGGCCCAAGAACCATATTAGGGTCGTAATCTCTCTTTGGGAGGGGTTTTTGATGTTTTAAGGTCCCTAAATTAACTAGGAATAAATAGAGGCTATTGTCCAAGGCTTTAGGAGTGATTAAGGCACTCTTTGGCCTTTGAGTTTGGAGTTCACGGTCCAAGAACTTCTTAGGCCGTGAACACCTAAATATTGGTGTTCATGGTTGATTCCTAGTCTTAAATACACTTACATACAAGCCTAAGGTAGTTACTTAGCACGGGGAAGGGACTAGGCATCATTTAATCCTTATAAAACAATTTACTCCCCAAGATGTTCTTGGGCGGTAAACTCTCGAATCTTGCAGTTTTCCTATGTAATCTATGTTATTAAACACATTATAAGCCATATAATACAACTAGAGAGAGGTACTCACGATTTGGGATGAAAACCCGAAGATCCGTGAGAGTGAAAATGGCTTTTCTCTAGTTGGAAATGTAAATAATGAATGAAAATGGTTCAGAATTCTATATATAGTCCTGGGATTTTTGGCAGAAAATATTTTGTTCCCGTAATGAACTCTAATGTAATAGAGTTTTGGAATAACAGAGTTGCACAAAACCCTAGTGCATCCACTCTCCTGATATCTCCTTAAGTGTAAACCCTGAAATACTCAAACTTATACGGAAAAGTCTGAAAATTTACTGTGACTGTTAGAACTTCTATTGACTTGATAATGTTCGTACAGAATGGAAATTTCGGGTTGTCACAACTTTTACCTAGATACTATATGATGAGATACTATTACATATTATACATGTAGATTAGATCTGTCTATCCTAGTACAAAAGGATACTTTATGGGACTAACCATTCCTATAACCTATGTTAGCTACAGAGGTAAATGCACATCTATGGATGTCTATGGTTGATACCATTACATGTATACTTAAGGGACTAGCTATTCCTAAACTCGGCTGTTAGCAACGGAGGTAAATGTACATCAACGAATGTCTACGGTTAATACTATTCGGCATTTACTACGTCGTGTTTATCCTAGTACCCAAGGATAATACTTAAATGTTTATATTTTCCCTATTACTTTTATTTTGTGATACGTTCACATAAACGATGAGGTAGACTATATATTGTTAATAGTAGTCATACAGGGGAAAAACCATCTTTGTTACAACAAAACATTCAGGTCTTGGTAGAAGACTACTTTCAAAACATTCGGGTCTTGGTACAAGACTACTTTTATACTAGTAGGAAATATGGGATTTTCTAGGGTTTTCACACTTATATCAAATGTTTCAATTAAAGATTTACATGGCATTCATAACAACTTTCCAAAACAGAGTAATGACACTTAAATACTTATGAATTCACCAGCTTTAGGCTGATCTACTCTCTTTCAAAATAACTTGTATTCTCAGGTCACCAGTAGACAGGTATGATGACCAGGTTTTGAGAAGACGAAGCACAGACAAGAGTCGTCTTTTATTTTGATTACATATTTTGGTGTCTTATTACTATGAAAGAACACACATGTATTAAAACTTTACTTTTAATGCAATGGATGATGTTGTTGCTTGTTTACTACTTTGCACTGTTATGATATTTCACATGATATCCTCCACCCCTGAACGTTTCCGCCGTTCTTGGTTTTGGGGTGTAACATAATGGGTTGAGAATAACATCTAACAAGTTTAAAACTTATGTTCTGAGTGTGTAAACACGTCGCGACGACCTTTTGACCTGAGGTCGAAGGTGGTCGTTTAATTTCCATGACGTGGCCATCTGCTTGCCACATCGTGGTACTCTTTCTCAAAGGTATCCTACTTTGACCACCGTGCCTTGGCACTTATATGTCTCCCCGCCAGGCAACGTACATTTCCATTCTTACCTGTAAAGAACACATGTCATGTCATGGAGTACTATTCAATGCGTAGCGGTTCCAGTCTTAACAACAGCACATGGCTGATTTCATTCCAACCTTAGGACATTTTTCTTCAACCTACAATCCTTCATAACTTTTTCATTACTAACCCGTTTTTGATGTTCTTTATACACCGATGTGGGAACATACTCTACACATTTGTTAAGTCATATATAACTAAATTAGTATGGGCCTTAATCTATTAAGTCACAAACTTGGCCTAAAAATATAAATTTATCATTAGACCCTTTTGACCAAAAATGCATCTTCTCATACATTCTTTCTCTTAAACTTACTCATCTAGCATCTTCTAAGCGACTTAAACTCTTATTGACCAATTGCATGAAGTCACAACTTCGTATTCTCATCTTGTCACTAACATAATGGGAGGGGGATTTTGTGTGAGTTTGGTGTGTGTTTATTCTAGTGTTGGGGTTTTTGTGTGGCTATATCGGGTCTGTGTTAGCTAACACATTTTTTTAAGTGGGTATTCCTTCTGTGTGATTTCTTTCATCTTTAATGGACGAGAGCTAATGTTTACAGGTTCTGATAAAAATTTAGCTTTTTAATGCATGATTGGTGACTTTTTCTTGCTGATTGTGTTGCTTGAATGCTCATGCATCTACATTGTCTTTTGGCGATTTAGCTTTCAATGCCTAATTAGTTACTTTTCTTAATGATTATGTTCCTCGAGTGCTCATGCAACCTTATGTCCCCTGGCCGCGGTTGTTAAAAAAACCTGTTTTTTTCTACAGTCCTTGAAATAACTAATTTGGTTGGAGTCCATTTTTCCTTATAAAAAATAGCGAATTATTTAAATGAAAAAGGAATTCATTTTTTTTTCTCTTTTCTTTATTCCTAACATTTAAACAAAAAGAAGAAATAGATCAATTTTTTTCTCTAATTCTAATTCTTGAATCAAACACACTAACTTTCAATTTTTTTAATTTTCCATATAGATGTTAGAGTTGTTTCATCTGACTCATATCTCTTTATGTTTCTCTATTGAATGTTTATTTCTCTATAAATAAAGATCTTGTATGTGTGTTTGATATATGAATAATAATAAAAATATTCTCTCGTGTATTTCTATCTATGGATGCCTTTGTTTCACAACACGTTATCAACATGATTTTCTCAAATATCACAACGATCAAACTTCAAATTCTACACATACAAGTAGAGGTGGTATAGCAATTATCTCCATAAGAAGCATTAACGGTCAACTATATGATTAGGTTAGACCAAAATTGTAAAAGTGGTCACATCGGGTCAAAATTATCTAATTTCCTATTCCAAATTAAAGTAAAATCCATTAGGAATCTCCAAGCCTGTTATGCTTAAAGACTATCGTGAACTAATGTTATAGTGGTGGAACTTGACTGAAATTTTAGACTTAATTAGTCATCGAATATTCATATTAGACTTTAGGCATTTAGAACGACACCGTTCATGTCATATTAGTCATCGAATATTCATATTAGACTTTAGGCATTTAGTCATCGAATACATCACCATTCATGTCATATTGGATAATTTGTGAAATTTGATTGGAATTAGACATTTGTTGATTAACAGGTAATAGTCATCAAATTAGTAATGTAAATTAACTGGAGGCATAAAATCCAACTTCCAATGTCTCTTCTACTTCCTTTTAGTTTTAAATTTGCAAATTACAAATCATTGTGCTATTCTCATGTCTGATCCTCAACTGGATTTCGGTCCATCCCCATTCAGACTTTACAACTCTTTGTTAAAAGATCCAGGTTTTGAGGATATCTTAAGGAGCGAATGGTCAGTTAGAAATAACTCAAAGAATCAGTTGCTTTTATCCCCCTTATCCCTTTTCGCAGGTAAATTATGGAACCTAAAAGAGCACATCAAAGCATGGAGGAAAGAAATCGTAAAAAAATCTAGAAAGGAAATGGAGGTGCTCACAAAAAGAATAAATGACATTGATCTATTGGCTGAAACGAGTCAGGTAAATGGAGAGTTACTAAGGAGTCGGCAGACGGCTTATCATAAAATCATGAAAATCGAATCCAGGCGTATCGAAGATTTAAAAAAAAAATCTAGGACAAAGTGGGCTTTAGAGGGTGACAAGAATAGTGCGTTCTTTCATGGTCTTATTAACAAGCACCAAAGATCTCAAAGGATTAATGGCATTAATGAAAATGGCTTCTGCATAAACGAACCTGGTGCAATCAAAGACTTGGTTACTAAACACTTTGCTTGGAGATTCGCTGAGCCGATCAAATCGTGCCCTAAATTTCTCAATCCAAACTTTAAAAAACTGCCCCCAAACGTGAACATGTCCTTAGAAGAGCCTTTCTCATTTGAAGAAATCAAATCAGCCATTTGGGCTTGTGGCTCGGATAAGGCCCAGGTCCTGATGGTTTCTTTTTTGATTTTCTAAAACAACATTGGGAGGTGGTTGGGAGTGATTTATACCTTGCAGTGAAGCACTTTGAAACTACGGGGCATATTGACAAAGGCTGCAACTCCTCCTTTATCACTCTCGTCCCAAAGGTTCAAGACCCGATCTCAATGAATGATTTTTGCCTAATCAGTCTCATCGGATGTTTGTACAAAACAATCTCGAAGGTCCTGGCTAGACGACTAAAAAAGGTGGTACACTTGATGGTTAGCAAAACTCAGACGACTTTCATCAAAAACAGGCATATACTTGATGGGTCCCTTATTATTAATGAAGTTATAGGATGGATGAAGAAAAACAAAAGGAAATCATTCACTTTTAAAGTAGACTTTGAAAAGGATTTCGATAGACTTAGCTGGGAGTATTTAGCTTCAATCATCCAGCAAATGAACTTTGGGGTTAAATGGCGATCATGGATTCAAGGGTGCTTATCGTCTGCTAAAGTCTCGGTGATTATTAATGTCAGCAACTTCAGAATTCGATATGGAGCGTGGGGTTTGACAGGGCGACCCATTATCCCCATTTTTATTCATCATTGCAGCAGAAGGGCTACACATCGCTATGGAAACAACGAAAGAAAAGGGCATTTTCGTCGGTATCCGACTCCCTCGACATGGTCCTGAAATTTCTCATCCACAATATGTTGATGATGTAATTTTTATGGGTATGTGGACTTCGGAAAATATGAAAAATCTGATCAGAATTCTTAGATGCTTTGAGCTGGCATCAGGGCTCAAAGTAAATATGTCAAAATGCAAAGTATATGGGTTTGGTGTCCAGAGCTGTGAGTTGGATTTGGTGGCCCGAAGCCTCAATTGTTCAGTTGGTTCTCTCCCTCTTACTTACTTAGGCCTTCCACTGGGTGCTTCTCTGGCAAGAGATACTCATTGGAAACCTATCATCGAGAGGTTTCAGGCGAAGTTATCTAGATGGAAAGCTTCCAACTTGTCGTTTGGAGGTCGTTTGACCTTATGCAAAGTTGTACTGAGCAGCCTTGGATCCTACTACTTCTCTATATACAAGGCGCCTGCAAAAGTTATTAAAATGCTTGAAAGGATTTAGATGAGATTTTTTGGGGGCGGCAGTTTTGAGTAAAGGAAAATGGCCTGGCTTGCTTGGGAAAAGATCCTTGCAGCTAAAGGAAGGGGCAGTCTAGGAATTGGTAGTTTAAAAGCACAGAACTTGGCTCTGCTGGGGAAATGGTGGTGGAGATTCTAATTATACCCTGATAGCATATAGATCAAGGTGATAAAGTCCATTCGTGGACCTGATGGTGGCTTCTCCTGTCCTGCGGCTACGAAAAGGAGAAGTAATTGTTGGGGTTCAATTGTTTGCCTTCCAATATCGCTTGGGAAAGATCAAGTGGCATTCTTCAATTATTTCTAGCACGTAACAAATGTGGATGGCTTAGTAAAATGGTCATGGACACTCGACTCTTCAGGGGCATATACTATGTCATCCTTGAGAACTCATATTGACAATCTTGTTCTTCAGCATAGCGATGATACATGGTTATGGAACCCGCTGGTACCGGGGAAGCTAAACATTCTAGCTTGGCGTGTTAAGCACGGAAAACTTCCTTGTATGGGGAACCTCTTTAAACTCGGCATCAGCTCCACAAATTTGTGTAAAATGTGTAATGTAGCCCCAGAAACAGAAGACCACATTTTTGTGGAGTGTCCGGTCTCAAAGAAAGTCTGGGCACAAGTGTGTAGTTGGTGGCGACTACTGGAGCGCTCCCCTACTTCCCGTCGAGATCTGTTAGATCGTAAAAATCAGCTTGATGGTGATCAAAGGTTGAGGGAAATCCATGAAGCTATAATGCTAGTTTACATGTGGGTAAGTTGGAGATTCAGGAATAGCAAAGCTCATACCCCTAACTCAATATCAAAATCGGTGCTGGCATATGAGGTGCAAGTTCTCTCACACTTATGGATCAACACTCGACATCGGAGAGGGCTACATCTGAGGTGGATTAATTGGTGCTGTGACCCAATTCTAGAATGTTATGATAGATTTTGATTTCTTGTTTTCTTGTTGTTTGTTGTTTTTCATTTTGTTTCCTTTGTATTCAAGAATTGTGTTTCTCCTAGCCCCAGGCTAGTTTTTAATATATGTCTGCCATTAAAAAAAACAAAACAATACGATTTATTAAAGTTCACAAAAAAAGTAAATTAGGTTAAGTAATTTAGAGTAAATAACTTTAAGTTTTACAATGACATAAATTACTACTATTGCATCGCTAAATAAAAATAAGGTTAAACTAGGCCTGTCGAAAAAACCTGAAACTCGTTCTATCCACCAAACCCATTCCGAATTTGGGTAGAATAGGTTAGGTAAAACGGGTAACGGGTATGAACATTCGGGTAATAGGTTAACCCCGATAATAATATATGTTGAGTTTTAGGTATGAATATTTATTTTCGAGTATACCCGAATACCCGAATTCGTTTTTTAAATAATACCAAATATACAATGCAGGCACGCACGCACACTTCAAATAAAACAAAACCCTTCTTTTCCTTCTTATGAACGACGACTCCACAGTCAACGCAACTTGCAAAGGGAAATGAATATGACAACGTGAAGATGCAAGATTTTTTTTGTTATGTTTTGAGTTGGGTTATGACTTATGAATTTTACTCTTTTTGTTATGTTTAGACTTTTATGTTTGGAGTTGGGTTATGACTTATGCATTTTACTCTTTTGTTATATTTAGACTTTTATTGTTTAGTTGAGTTGTTTTTAGACTTATTTTGTTGTGTTTAGACCTATTATTCCATGCTAATCATATTCATGGTTTTTTTTTTTTTATCAAAATATGGAATGAAATTAAAAAAGTACATAACATATTATAATGTTTTGTATTGTTATTATATATGTAGTTGTTAATTGTATGGAGTATTTTCCTACCCAATTCTTTATTAAACCAACCAAATAAAAATAAAAATTATTAATAAGTGTAATTTAAGAAATATTCGGGTATACCCGATCATTACCCGACCCGACATCAAACCCGAATACCCGAAACCCGAAAGCCCAAATTACAATATAGGTCGGGTATCGGGTATTATTTTCTTAAGGAAATACCCGTTTTACCGACCCTTGTACCCAAAACCCGAAAATTTTACCCGTTCGACACCCTAGGTTAAAACTTAAGCTTTAACTAACTCTGGCGATAGTTTCAGACCTTTTTTTTTCATGTCTTCGTCAATGGTCGAAAGGCACAGAGAACAGGGAGGCGAGACAGTGAGTATCGAGTCATCGAGATGGGATCAAGAAAATAACTTTTTTTTTTTTTTTTTTTTTTTTTAATTCCGTGCATGGCTGTTGCTACGTTGAAGATTGAAAGAACCAACAAAATGGTTAAATGGGCTTTATTTATTTATTTATTTATTTTTGTCTTTAACTTAACAGGCCCAAAACTTCAAACCTTGGAGCCCAGCCGAACCATCTAAATTAAAAAAAAGTTGATCCAAAATAATTCTTTACCTATTTAATTTGGGAACTGTTTTTTTTTTTTTTTTTTTTTTTTTTTTTTTTTTTTTTTTTTCATTTGAGTTTTAAAAGTAACTGACACTTTTGCCTCTAAATATTAAAAGGAGAAAGATCACAATGATTTGTTTCTTTAAAGTAAACATGGCCATTATGCCCTTCGTATCAACCCATATAACCACGGGCGAAACACGAGGACCAAAGCTACGGTCGGAACCAAAATTTCAAATAGAAAACAAATCTATTTGTTCAAACTTTAAACATATACTTATCTCTATTTTATTGAAACTGTTTTACAAAAAATGTTGTTATAATTTATTGAAAATAAAAAATTAACAATAAAAAGTTATTAACAAATAACATATACTTTACATTTAAAAGCAAAATATCTCCTATACTCATTTTCATAAGATTTATGCATAGTTAAATTTATTACTAAATTGACAAACAATAGAAAAGTAATAAAGCATTGTTGCAGGCTTTATTACTTTAACAGTACTCTAGTTTTTCAAATTCAACTACTCATATCACATTCTATTAGAAAAAGAATTCTACTAGAAAAAAGAGAAAATTAACGAGACTAGAAAGAAAGAAAGACTTACAACCACAAGTCCCAGTAAGGCGGTAACGAGATGATGTCGGAGAAGAGAGACAGCGAGCAAACAAAAGCCGGCGCAAGGCCATCGGAGAGTAAACATCTGCTGATAAGGTTGTTGGTCGGAATTGCAGTCGGAAAACGGCGAGGATGGTGATATGTTTTGGTGAGAAATTTTTTTTTCTTCTGGTAACAGAATTCGTTGGTTTAGACTTTAGGGTTTATAGTTTCTCAAAAATTGAGTTAATAAATTGTACATTATAATCGTTTGATGGTTTACTAAAAGTATTACTTTCCTAATTTTATTGGGTTTGGTTTTGATTTTTTTTTTCAATAATTTTCTAGATTTCGGTTAGTTACTTGTTGAAATCCCTGATTTATTGCTGCTGCCTTTTGATTTTCTGGTTTTTTTTTGGAGTAAATTAATAATTATAATAATTTTCTTGAATTGTATAAATAAAATTTCTTAAGATTTCCAGGGGCCAAAAACTTAGTGAAAAATCAAATCAATCCTATATATATATATATATATATATATATATATATATATATATATATATATATAACATATGTATTAGTAAGCAAAAAAACCCTGGGGGCCATGCCCCCCCCCCCCCCCCCCGGGCCCTATAGATGATCCGCCACTGAATATAACTCATAAACCTCCAAAAACCATGAGACAATCTTTGGATTAGCTTCGTCTTCACCATTATATATGCAATTCAATGATATTGATTTTGGATTTACATTTAAGTTATGTACTAGAAAAATAAGATCACACCCAATTTAATCAATCAAACACATAAATCAAAGTCAGTACCTAACTAAACCTAATTGCTTCTTCATCCGTTTCCCTTTCTTCTTATTTTTATCAATGGAGGAAGACGATTAAGAAGAAGAATAGTAAGATGACGCAGACAGAGGAGATGCTCGTTGGTCGACGGAGAAGATGTGGTGAGGTCGTTGGCGATGGTGGGGAATTTTTGTTGCATTAGAAGTGTTGATATGTGGGTAGATGTTCACTCTTTTTATCCCCTCTCTAGCATGTTTTAAGAGACTGGTCGTCGGTGGTCAAAAGAGAAGATGGGGTAAGGTCTTTGACCAACGGTGGTGCAGGAGATCGGCTGCTTTAGATGAGCAAATATATGGGTAAGACCGATAGCTAAAGAAGCGTCGTGGAGGTTGTTAGAGTGTAGATGGTCGCCATCAGTGGTGATTCCAACGGCTAAAGTGTCATTGAGTTTTGAGAAGACAGAGGAAGATAGATGTGTAACAAGTTAGAATGTAGGGCACTGTTGGATATAGTGTCTAAGTCCATAACTATATTTGGTATGTACTTGACCCGACCCGGCATGGTCCATTTGGGTTTCACTTCACCCGAACAATTTATGGATAATCTTTGGAGAATAGTATAAGTTATGATTTATTAATATATTATAAGTTCTAATATATTAATATAAGATCATATTATTTAATTAGTATTGATCTATAATTAATCTAGGATTAATTTAAAGATCAAAAGTATTACTAATTAAATATGGGCTCCTATATTTATATAGTGTGGGCTAATGCTTATTTAGAATGGGCTAGGCTTGCATGGAAAGTCCATGGATACTCCATGGAGCTTTATCCCATGGATCTCATGTAAATGAAGAGACATGGGTATTAGGGTTTACGTGGATGTAACCCTAATCCACCACACTATATAAAGGAGGCTTTGGTTCTTGAAATCACACTAGTTGAGGCGAGTAAAGCAAGAGGGCCGATTTCAAGATAGTTGTGACTATTCTCTCAAAGTTCCAAGTTTGTGGTGATTTGTGATTTCCATTTGAGGCATCCACACTATTGGTGCTAGGCTCTAAAACTCCAAGTAATCAACTACAACTACAAGGTAAGTATTTCTACTAGCTTTATTTGATTCAAGTTCCCCATACCATGCTAGATATGATAAGAACCTTGGAAAATAATAATTTGCATGTATCTTAGATAAACATAGATCCATGGTTTATTAGGGTTGCATGTACACTTAGGAAGTGTTAGAATGCTCAAAACCCTTCAGGCACATGATGGAGTGTGGTGGTGGAAGGGTATAATTGTCAGTTACACTTAAAGTTTAGTGGTTGGATAAAAAATAACGTGGAGAATCAATAACCATTTAATTTTTGTATAACCATTAGGACATCTCCACGCTCTCCCCTACTTGTCCGATTGATTTTATTGTATCTCTATTTATTATATGTTCTTTTTGTTATGAAATAATGGCTTTACTATTTATATTATAATTTACTATATGGAGATTCATTCGATATGTGAGGCACTTTGAAGAGCACGACTCTATCTCTAATGGTTGCAATTCTTCCTTCATCACTTTGGTACCTAAGTGCAAATATCCTACATCTCTAGCTGATTTCAGACCCATTAGTTTGATTGGGTGTTTGTATAAATTCAATGCTAAAATCCTCACATCTAGGCTAAAGCTGGTTATCAGATCCGTTGTCGATGAGTTGTAATCTGCTTATGTAGAGGGGCGTAATATTTTAGACGGGTCTTTAATCGCGAATGAAGTTTCCTCCTAGAAAAAAAGCTAATGAAAAGGTCATTCTCTTCAAAGTTGACTTTGACAAGGCGTTTGAATCCATAAATTGGGAGTATGTAGACTGAGTGCTTCTCCAAATGGGTTTTGGTTCCAAATGGAGGTCTTAGATTCATGCTTGTCTCTCCTCATCCCGTGCCTCGCTGGTAGTCAATGGGTTCCCCACAGAAGAATTCAATATTTCCAAAGAGGTTCGTAAAGGGGATCTATAGTCCCCTTTCTTGTTTATTATGGCCATGGAATGATTGAATGTTTCTCTTAGGGATACCACTGAAAAAGGAGTCAAAATCCCTAATTGTGATGTGTCATTGTCCCACCTTTTTTACGCTGATTATGCCTTATTGTTGGGCGAGTGGTCGAAGGCAAATATTAAAAATCTAGCGCGCATTCTCAGGTGTTTTCATGCCTCATCGGAATTGAAAGTAAACTATTCCAAATCCAAGGTCTTTGGGATTGGTGCTAGTGATAAGAAAACTACTGAATGGGATGACCTTCTTGGTTGTGCTTTCGGTTCCCTCCATTTTCATTATCTCGGAGCCCCGGTCAGTGCCAACATGAATCTTGCAAAACACTGGACACTTATTCTTGATCGTTTTCAAGCTAAGCTCTCTACTTGGGAGTCCAAAATTCTTTCCTTTGGTGGCTGCCTCACTCTCAATAAATTCGTCCTTGGGAATCTTCCAATCTTTTACTTGTCTTTATTTAAAGTTCCCTTGAGGGTGCTTGAGTCTCTTGAGCAAATTAGTAGACAGTTTCATTGGTGTGGTAAGGAGTGTAAAATCTCAAAAATTGCAACGAAATTAAACTTTTCAAAACAACCCATTTACTAAAAGAAATGTTTACATAACCATTGTTTTCAAAACATTATTCAAAAACAGAGTCTCCCAAGATCAACAACATAAAATCAGGATGTGTACGGTCACACCTTCCCCTTACCACAGTCCTATAAAGTACATGAAACAAGAGTAAAGCTGTAAGCCAACACTTAGTGAGTTCCCCCAAAGTACCACCACATAAACATAACAAACCACAACATGCAAACATGAGCAACCAACCTGACTGGACTGCCTCGCAGGGCCTACAACCTATCTGGACTGCTCTCCAAGCCTTCGGCATGATTGGACTGCCTCGCAGGGCCTATAGCCTATCCGGGCCTTCGGCTTGACTGGATCGTGTCACAGGGCTTACAACCTATCTGGACTGCCCCAGGTATCTTGGCCTTCAGCACAAATCATGAATGCCTCAACCCGATACACCATCACATATCAACATATACCATAACAATCAATAGCTAGCACATACAAGTGGTAATACCAATCTAACAGATCACTATAGCATAGCAAAATCCTATATACCAGGATACAGATCTAACAGATCACAATAGCATAATATCATATGGTAAATAAGGATATCAATCCATTGGGCCGACCTTGGAGCCTTCGACCTGTAAGTACAGTGAGGAAACTCACCTCACAGTCTGACGAATATCTAATCAATACTATGCTCCTAAATACCAGCTCAACCAAAATCCTAAATGACAAAACTTTTCCGTTCTAAATTAATAACATTTCCCCACAAATATCCTTGGTCAAAACTGGTCAAAGTCAACAAGTCAAATGAGTCAACACAGCCGAGTCATCCCAGGCTCCGTACACGAGGCATACTCCAGAGGTACGCAGGGGGTACAAGCATGTCCAAGGCATTGGGGCCAGATCTATGTACACACAATGTACCATGCGGTACGCTCAGCGTATGCAACAACCCTCTTCTTAGCCTATTAAGCACTTATTTCTTTGACTTAACACGTCCAATTCTAGATCCAAGGCTAAAATATCGTCATGAATCATAAAGTTTCCAACTTTATGACTTTGCATGTCCATTAAATGCTTCAAAACAAAAAAAATCTCAATATCTTAATGCATTAAGACCTTTTATAGCATGCATGGAGTAAAACTAATCATCAAGACCACATTTTTATGACTTAAGACCCTCCATACGTTCTGAAAGAACGAATTATTTGACCAAGAACATGCCGTGCTGAAGAATCACCATATTTGGGACCAAAAGGTTCCCTAAATGAAGAAATAGCTAGATCTACAAGATGGAGTGATCAAGTTGTGAGCTCTATACCTCCTGGAGTTTGCTAACAAGAAGATAATCTCAGATCGAAGATGCTTCCAAGCTCCAAGCTCTTCTTACCACCTTCTTGTTCTCCAAGAAAACTACCAAAGTACACCAGTGGGCTCAAAATGCACTTTTCTCACTTAAGGTTTGCTTAGGGTCGATTTTCACAGAGGGTTTACACTTTCTCCACATACGCCCTGTGTATGAGGTGTACGCCCAGTGTACTGGGGTGCGCCCTAGGACGCCTAGCATATGCAACATACGCTCAACGTACTAATCCTGGTCATAATTACCATATTGCCACTATGGGCGATTCTAGCAACCTTCCTCAAACCCAAGTGTCAAAAATGCAATATTCTATCATACATAGGTTTATAATTGAAAATACCTCAACATCGGGATGCTACAATTCTCCCCTACTTAAATCAGACTTCATCCTCGAAGTCTGCTGCTGCAACTAATCCATGGTTGTGTTCCCACATCTCCACCTCGGGCCACTCAAACGGTCCTCCCTAGAACCCAATCTAAACTAAAAGTCAGCTCATTCATGCGACTGCCTTCCCATACTATCCTTAACCCAATCTTAATGAAACTCATGCACCCCAACCAATAACGAATCCTTGACCCACTAACTTTTACCACTGAAGAAAACCATCACAATTCTCCAAAAATTCAGAAATCCAATACCTCGACCGACTCTTAAGAAGAAAAAACTATCTCGGAACGTAGTTATTACGACTTCTCTTTACAATCTGAACCATACGAAACCCTTACGACCCTGACTTACCTTGCTGATACTACTGGGAATGAGGACTTCTGACCATTCACTACTGTTGAACCTTTCATCCGAAAACAAGGAGACTCCCAATAGGAGCCTCAGGTAGATAACCACTGTAGACAAATACATACAATGCCAATATATTCCACAACTTCCTAGCTATTGGACTGAACTTCTAGTAGAACCATAGAGTTGGGGACTCTCAAAGATACAATCACCAAATCACATCTATCAATATGCCTCCCGAGACCGGGAACCATCAGATCTAGACTTCAGAAACCATATTCATGAACTGATACTCATCCATTTGATGAACCCACCCCTTTTCTTTGACTAAGAACACCACCAAACACGCGGAATGAAGTACTTAAAACACATTGACCGTGAATTTCAACCAATTTCAAATTCATAAGATGTACCAAAAACCTTAAATAAACCCTTGACTCCTTGATATACCATTACCAACCACTGCTCCTACAAGTAAAGATGATCAATCCAACAATTTTCACATCGCATCCAACCCTTATCAGCTCAGGTGTACCCCTAACTGATAAATCACTCGAGAAATTCACAATTGACTTCATGACTCGAGACTCCATACCCTGATACCCAACCTTGGTAACCAAACCCCTAATAACGACTCGCGAACAAACATAATTTATAATGCAACACTCCGCAAGATATTTTTCTGATGCACGACTGATACTCCCAACAACCCTTAACTGCTCACTTTATCCAAATCAGCTGGTTCGTGAGTCTCTTGATTTCGAACAATGCACCACACCGAAGTACCACAAGCAGAAGAAATAAACAATCATGATCACTGGGCCCACTGCCTATGCCTGGAATGCTCTTGGTATTATGCTAATCTTGTCGACATTCCATCACTTATGCTTTGAAACTCACGACCAGCACCACGAGGGCCTAAATATACTCCTCCTTATTCCACCGCATTGCAGGAACCCAATCAACATCCCTCTTGATGCTAAACGAGTGGAACAATTCCGTACTACTTTACAACGTATAGTTACTTTCACAGTACAAGCTGATAGCGACACAAAATATCACGAAAACATGGTCGCACACGACCCGAGAATGGGATAAACAGTCGTACTCTTATTCTAATTCAAAGGCTATAAACCAAATAAGAACCATGCTTATAATTCGAACAAAATGCTCCATTTTTATCTTGTCCATCACACATACACCCCTCACGACAATATCAAATGAACTACCACAATACACATCATCAGGGAACCCATACCTTACCCAAAAGGGGTGAAGTACCCGAGTTCTAAAGAAATGACAAACCTCAATCATTAACAGAAGACATCCTCATGAACGATCGAAACAAGATCCCATACCTTGATTGAGACTGAACAGACCCCATAAATACGTAAATATCTCGATAAAACCTTTAAGTTATCCAGAAATGCTGCTAAGACTGTAGTTGGATCCATCCAAATACCAACCCTGCCAGCATGACATGCCAAAAATTAGATTCCACATAGATCTAATGTCACGTCTGGAAAACTGAGCAACACTGTCCCAAATTCTACACTCCCAATAACCAAGAAGAACTTCCAAACTCGAGTTGAACCTGATGATAGGTTGATGAATCCGTTGAACTTCAACTGATATAGCTCAAAACTTGCAAATAATCTTCTCTTTGATGAATTATGAAATGATCAATTATCGATAACACATTGGCACCTGATTAAGTGAACCAAAACCCATGTGGAGTTGAACATACCTGTCTCTGAAATTGATTTACCAATTGACATCTGCCTAATCTAGACTGTAAATAACAATCCATACAATCGACTTGTAAGGTTTGAAGTATATAGTGAGGTGTTGAAGTATGCTTAGGTCTGGGTCATGTCGATGTCGAAGTCAGGCACTTCGAATGTATGTATTATGAAATGTAGTTTTAGAAGTCGAAGCTCAAATGTTTAGTCCTTACGTATTTTTTATGCATCTGTATCACCCTATAAATAGGGTAAGTATAGGAGTCGATAGTAGCTTTTTGGCTTTTGTGCTTTTACTCTCTTGTGTTCATATGTACTTGTTCAGACGCAATAATCAAGCCAAATAGAATTTATTTACCTCTGTGTTCCTATCAATTTATGTTCTTGATATCGAAGATTAAATTGAGGAAGAGGAAACCGTTAATTGTTCTCAATTATCTATCATTAATGTCACTTCGATGGCCAAAGGAAACAAAATTTGTCGTGATTCAATGGAGAAGGTTAAAATTGACCAACCCTCAACATCGAATGTTCATGATTATAACCATGTGGTTGTCGAAGACTGTGAGACTGATAGTGATGAGGATGATGATTAAAACAACTATTCCTAGAGTTGTTGTCGAATAGGTTTATGAGGAAACAGAACAGTTCAAAAAATGATGAAAGAAAAGGGTCCTCATTATCTTGAATCCAACTCAGTTGTCTATCCAAATTTCAAATGCACCGATGAAGTTGTGTTCCCAAATCAAGTGTTTTTTACCACATGAATGTTGGATTAAGTGTCTAAGCCCATAAATATAATTGGTATGTGCTTGATTTGATAGTAGCATGGTCCTTTTGGGTTGCCTTCACTCTAGCAACTTGATAGGATGACTTTTAGAGAGAGAGGCTGAATTTATTATTTGGAATAATAAATTGATTTATTAATGTATTATGAAAATAACATATTAGTTAGAAATCATGGTATCATATTAGTATTTAATCAGAAATTAATTTGGAAATTATTTTGGGATTAAAGGAACTGATTAAAGGAACAAGGGTTGTTTTGCAAATCATTGATAGATGTGAAATTGAGTTATTGGACTCCTTAGATGGGAGTGGACGAAAACTATAGGGTGGCCCTATATATTTTTTCCAAGGCTTCTTAATAAGAATCCATCGGCTTCTTAAGCCTTAAGCAGGATATTAGGGTTTCTTCCATAAAACCCTAGCAGCCCACATCTATATAAATACCTCACCACCTATGATTTTTGGCCAATGCTTGCATTTGACAAACCCTAGCTGAATTTCTAAGAGCATTCCTCCTCTCTCCTCTCATCCTCTTGCTAGTGGTGTTTGTAAGCCATTAGAGGTGTTACATTTGAGGCACTAAGCTTTCAAGAGTCAAGGATCTTCAAGGTTTCTTGTTATTACTACATAACAAGCGAGGTAAGCTTCTAAACCCTAATTATATGTAGATTTTGATTTATATATATACTAGATCTAGGATTTTGCTTTGGTATTCAATTTACATATTCAACTAGTGAAAAACTTAGATCCAAAGCAATTAGGGTTGCATGAACTCATAGGTTGTAGTTATACTCATAAACCATAAGTGGTATCAGAGCCTAGGATGTTTTTCAGTTGAATTTTATGCATATATGAATTTTCCAAAGGAGGAGGGAACAAATTCGTCAATCTGTTCATTGAACTCGACGACTACCTCATGGGACTTAACGAGTTGGTCCTACTCGACAAGTTTACTGCCTAGAACTCGATGAGTTGACTCGTCCGATCCCTGATTTTTCGATTTTCATATCTTGATTTGATTAGGATAATTAACTTAATTCATTTTTTATTGCTTAAAATTGAATTTTCTAAAAAGGTAATGGTATATCCTTATCAAAATATATGATTTGGTCAAATTTTTAGATAAAGACAAAATTAATTTATTAATTTGATTATTTAAAATTTAATCTAGTATTTTTGAATAGTTTTAAAGGTACACTTTATGGTTTTATAATTTAAAATCTAATTAAATAGTTTAATTCTGATATATTAATTTCTAGAACCCTAGTATTTTAAAAGGTTTAAAGTACACCCTTATTGATGTTGTTAATAATTTAATTAAATGTTTAATTAAAAGATAATTAATAAATCCATAAAAAAGTTTAAATTTAATCAAATTAAAAGTTTAATTTATTAAAAGATTAAACCCTTTGTATTTTAAAAAGTTTAAAATACATCCTTATACTATAAGGGGTGTTTAAGGAACCGACCTGTAAAATGACCGCCATTGGGTATCCATTCTTACCCACCACACCCTTGACTAGTAGAGGGTTGTTAGCCGAACGGGTAGGATAGGACACTAAACTCTCATTAAAAGTATAATGACATAAAGTAACTAAACTTTTTCTAAAATCTCATTCTGATTTACTTTAGGAAAAATGTGAATTTGATGCTAACCCATGAGATTGCACATTGCATCTTATTGGTCATTAGTGGAGCGTGTGTGGTTAACTGACACACTAATATGGGACCGCTATTGTTGGCAATGGGTGTCTCGTAAATTATCATTGATCAATGGAGTGTGTGTGGTTAACTGGCACATTAATTGGGTGATAAACAACATCGAGAGTACCAAGCTAATTTGCATAGTTATTCACATCTCGTTTGTGATCCTTGGCAACCTAGTCACAAAGTGAGAGCATTGGGAACGGTGGGTGTCGGTTTCCCAAAGGAGTTGGCTGTTTACTTGGTTCTTCACTCACTTCTTGATTCCTATTGTCAGTTTGTTAAAGACTACTATATGACTGACAACGATGTTACCCTTATTGATCTGACATATTTGCTAATTGCTGCTGAAACAGAAATGCTAAAGTGCACTGGTCAAGCAAATATGTTTGAAGGATCAATCTCCCAAGTTTCCATGGACAATGACAATGGCAACATTGGTAGTTCAGAAAAGGTTTCTCTTCCCAATGGAAAGGGATCGGCCAAGGTTAAACTGTTTGACCATATGGTAAAAAGAAAAGCCAGTTATGAGATAGTCCCATGTACTGTTCCTGAAGTGCATATGTTTCTATTGCCAATTAAAGGGACATAAGATGCGAAGCTGCCGTGTCTACCTGAAAGATCGCAGAGATAGTAAAGTCAAGTTGTATGACTCTACTTCAGGTACATCCACTATCTAACTCTATTCTATTAAGTTACTATTCATAGATTCTTAATACATGATGTGATAGTCACATTTTGATGTTTTTCAGGATTTAAGAGAAAGAAGGAAGCTTAAGAAGAGCAAGTTGAATCTGATCGTGAAAGATGGATTTCGGTCGCATTGTTCGATGATCGGTTTTTTGAGATGCTGATTAGGAGCTATGATAGATTAATATATTGCTTAGGAAATATGTAGAAACATAGTTTTAAATATATTTGCATTGTAAGGACAAAATTTCTGTATATTATAAATAAAATGAATTTTTATTTATTTACTTTATATATATATATATCCTTGCAATGATATTTATGAAAATTAGTGGTTATATTTCTTTTATCAGCAATGCTAAAAGTGGATTTGATTCTTTGTTATATCATTTGTGTTAATGTATTAATTAACCAAGTGAAAAGGAATTCTCATCACCCATGTTTCAGTTGGATAGAAACTTGGAGTCATATAATTCAAATTGTGTGATGTATGAGAATCTTGATCGTTGGGAGATTTTGAGTAATTCGTTAATCACATGTTTATGTGATTCAGAGTGAAGGACTAATGGATCTAGTACACATTGATGTGGACTATTTAGATCCATCACAAAGGATGATAAGTCTATTCTTCAGGATTTACTGATGGTTAAGTAAATATGGTTATACTTATAAGATTAAGTGTAATTCTGATTCTTTAAAAAGTTTCAAAGAGTAGTAGAACGAATATGAAGAATTTTTTAGGCAGAAAGATAGAAGTTTCTCTGATCTGAAAGGACAGGAGAGTACATTAGTATGATGTTTTATGATCATCTTAATGATTATGGAACTATGTCACAATTGATCCTTTAAGGACGTCTTAGTGAAATTGTTTTTGACTAAGAAGAGGAATTGATAATTGCTGGAATAGTTTAATCAAACGATGATTCATACTTCGTTTCCAAATCAAGTTTTAGAGTCACACTCTATTAACTTCGAATCCCATCTCAAACTATATAGGTTTATAACACCTCATGAAATGTGAAGTAGAAATGTTTTCTTACTCTAGCATATTTGAAATTGGTAGTTGTGATGTTTTGGTTAAAACAAAAATAAACCAAGACCAATTACATGAAGTGTTTTGTTGTCGAGAATCCACACTAACTTTTGAATATTTGTTTTTGCTTGTCAAAGATTGTTCCTTGAGAGAGAAACTTATATGTCAAGAAGTCAGTGGGAGTCTTATTGGTATTGAAGAGTTTCAAGAGTCAATCAAGAATAAACCTTTTAGTTAACACTAGCGCACAACCTGAGGTTGATTACCTACTGTGTTAAGTTAACATCCTCTTGTTTCTATGCACCTTCTAGTAAAGTTGACTATGCATGTGAGTTCTATAAGTTCTCATTTGATTGCAATAGGTAGAGAACATTGGTCAGTGAGAGTACATTGGTTAATGAAAGTGAGTTGCTTGACAACTTGGAAGCATTGGTAGGCCCTTACGCCACCAGAAGGCAACACAATAAGAACTAGTATGGTTCTGTCCATGAAAGGGAAACTAAATTTGATTTAAGGTTTTATCATCAACCTTATCTTATGATTGTAGGTTCGAAATGAAAAATTCGCATGGATAGGAACACATACACCATGAAATCTAGGTGGCAAAAGGTTCTGCTCTAATTCATGAAAATGATTATGAGGAAACAATTTCGTTAGTAGATTTTAAATCTGGTTTATGTCATTGTGATTAGCAGTTGTGATAATTTTGTGCTCAAATTCGTATATGATTATGACATCCCTTTTCATAGTTTGAATTGTGAGAAACGACAAGAAATAGTTTGAACGTTTAGCAATTCTTATTATGAAATCTAAAAAGGTTTAAACACACACGTATGCTATCTAATGAAAGGTGTATGAGCTTCAGAAGTCTAGATGAAGACTTATGGAAGTACCACATATTATAAATCTGAACTTTAGTAAGAAAGTCAAGAGCATTGATTTTCTGGAAGTCTAGTTTATTTTTGGATACATGTCAAAGCTAGTGGGAGCATAAGTGTTATGCTAATGAGAGAATAATTGTTATGCTAGCAAGAATATAATTATTATGCTAGTGGGAGCATAATAGTTATGGTAAGTATTGCAAGTTGGAATTACTATTTATAAGAAACAAAGTTTTTAATTTGCAAGTTGCTATATTTGAGAATTGTTTTGCTATAAATAGGATTTTGGTGAAAAGGTACTCATACTTCATTCCAAATCTAAAAGTTTAGATTTAATGGAACTTAGTCATGAACGAATATGAATGTCGTGTTGAAATGATTCAACATAGGAAATTTTATATATGGAAATATTATAGCAAAAGACTGATCAAGTGTCATGTCTTTATGTAAGACATTATGTATCGAATCCCATATGCTTCATATATAGGATTGATCACATATGATATAGTTCTCGCTTGTTCTAATTTTTCCAAATGCCTAGGGCATTAAGAAGGGAAAAAGGACTAGAATTGGATATGACTAGAGTTGTTGAACAACTGTTAAAGGACAATATGAAGTTCGCTGAAGATTGGTTGCTTGTAGACAGTTGGAAGTATAGTAGATGGACAAACCATACTGACATGTTTCAGATTGGGATAATTCTTGATCAGAATTGATTGTCATATGGATATGTTTCCATAATGGGAGTTGATGATTAGAATCTGAATATGATCTAGAAACCTTAATGCACAAAAGGTGTTCAAGGAGTTACCTTGAATTTGATACTTTATTACCATGATATTGTTTTAAGAAACAAAGTTTCAATGGAGAATTTTGTGACATCATTGGCAAAGTCTTTGTGACTTCTAGGCCACATCTTCACAAAAGGAACATTGCATGAAAGGTTAGATTCTAAGACATTTAGTGGTGAGAAGAATTTTGGAAATTCTTATTCTTGTAATATAGATTTGGAATTATGATATGAGTATCATTGGAATTATGTCCAATTGATCTATTCATAAAGGAAGGACCACAGAGAGACATAGTATGCATGTTTATAACATGGCATGGATGATGTTTAATTCAAGTGTTTGGTTGATTAATCGAAACATTATACAATTAATAAAGTCTCATTAATATAGTGGTTAAATAATAAGTGTTTTAGTTATATTCAATTGTTTTGAGACCATAGTTAATTAGGTTATTATTGTGTTGCACTTCGCATGTTTTACTTCCCGAATAATTGAATTATTTGAAACATCCATAGTCGATCATACTTTGGAAGTAAGTAGTGAATTAAGATTGTCGTGAATTGGATTGTAGATTGTCTGAGGGTTTAGACATAGCAATGGTTTGTTGCAACATTCACGAGTACTTTTTAAATGGGGATTTGAGTATTGGATTAACCCACACTCAGAGAATTACTTCATGGATTTTGTCACAAGTAATTTTGAGACTATAATATCTTATATTCTTGAAACAGAGACATATGCGTTGTTGTTTACGAGTCAGTTGTTGTGCGTGATTTGATGAGTGAATAGTACAAGAATACGAGTCGAAGTTTATCCGTTCCTTTTTCCCTAACGGGGAAAAGCGATATATGTGGTCCCCTCGATGATTTGATGATGACATCTAAAGCGCTTAGCCAAGCCTGCACTGAATTGATGTGTTCATATAGTACTCTGATATTAGTCATCATAAATCATAAATCAGAAAAAAAAAACGTTGGACAGAGAGATTGATTATAATCTGTGTTTCATGTCCATAAGATATCTTGTAGAGTGGAGGAATATTTGATCACTTATCTAAAGGACACATAAGTGATTAGGTCAGAGTCCGACAACGACTTTTGAAAGCTACGATTGCTGGTTAAATTTTGAGGTCATACTTGCAATCATAGGTATTAGACTTATCTAAGTGGGAGACTGTTGGATTAAGTGTCTAAGCCCATAAATTTAATTGGTATGTACTTGATTTGATAGTAACATGGTCCTTTTGTGCTGCTTTCACTCTAGCAACTTGACATGATAACTTTTGGAGAGAGAGGTTGAATTTATTATTTGGAATAATAAACTGATTTATTAACGTATGATGAAAATAATATATTAATTAGAAACATTGTTATTTAATTAGTATTTAATCAGAAATTAATTTAGAAGTAATTTTGGGATTAAAGAAATAGGGGTTGTTTTGCAAATCATTGATAGTTGTGAAAATGGGCTATTGGACTCCTTAGATGGGAGTGGATTAAAACTATAGGGAGACCTAATAGATTTCGTCCAAGGCTTCTTAATACGAGTCCATGGGCTTCTTAATCCTTAAGCAGGATATTAGGATTTCCTCTATAAAACCCTAGGAGCCCACAACTATATAAAGACCCCACCGCCTATGATTTTCGGCCAATGCTTGCATTTGAAAAAACCTAGCCAAATTTCTAAGAGCATCCTTCCTCTCTCCTCTCATCCTCTTGCTAGTGGTGTTTATAAGCCATTAGAGGTGCAACATTTGAGGCACTAAGCTTTCAAGAGTCAAGGATCTTCAAGGTTTCTTGTTATTACTACATAACAAGTGAGGTAAACTTCTAAACCCTAATTATATGTAGATTTTGATTTATATATATGCTAGATCTCGGGTTTTACTTTGGTATTCAATTTGCATGTTCAAGTAGTGAAAACCTTAGATCCAAAGCAATTAGGGTTGCATGAACTCATAGGTTGTAGTTATGCTCATAAACCATCAAGGAAATTGTGACAAAATGAATCCTTAAATCAATAAAATAGTTTATGAAGACAAAAAAAAGCTACAACAAAAGAAGGGTTCTTTTTTAATCAAAGCACAGTTGAAAATACCCTAAATAAGAACTCAACGACTTTCCAAAGACAAAAACCGAAACGAGTTTGGGAAGTTAAATATGAAAAATCAAAAGTTGATGTTCAAACAAATGAATCTGTTGTACAAAAACAAAGAACAAAGTCACAAATTTTTAATGAGAATGTTCAAAAAGTTGCAAAAGAGGAAGGTGTTTCGATGTCAAAAGCACGAAACAAAGTCTATTGGAAAAATGTCAAGAATTTTCAAAAACAAAAGGTTTTTAAGCAAAAACCTTATGAACAAGTTAAGACATTTTCGCAAAATAAGATTTTCGTTCAAAATAATTCCACTCAAAAGCAAAATGATCTTTTAAAAGGTCAATCTAATGTTCACAAACCAGTCCGAACTGCATTTTTTCAAACACAAAGAAATGGGAATTTTGTTCAAAATCAACGTCCAAGGACTTTTGTTTCAAATCGTCAAAATGAGAGGCTTCAAAACAAAATTCATAGAAATGGTGGAAAAACAATGTGCAAAGAAATTTCAATCAATTTCAAGGTCAAAGAAGTTTTCCACAAGTTCAAATGGTTTTTAATCGAACATTTGTTAGTTATAATAAGCAATATCAAAATCAGTTTCAAAACTTTACTAAACCATCTTTTCCAAAACAAAATGTTGAAAACTTGGAAGTCAAAGGAAATAAACATGAACCGTTTAAGCCAACACAACCTCACTTTCCAAATTCAGAATCAAAGAAAAAAGTCAAATCTTCTTTTGTGAAAGGGAAATATGATGTGAAGAATATCAACCATTGGCTCGAAGGCAAATGTAAGAAATACCAATCAGGAAAGTTCTATGAAGATCAAATTCAATATGCTTACGAAAGCTACTTGAACGAGTCACAAAATGGTAGTTCATCATCTTTTAAATCAAATCCATTACTAAGACGGTAGAAAGAAATTTCCAAGTCAAAGGTTGAAACACAACGAACTGTTGATGAAAAATGGAAAGTCAGTGTCGAACCTAAACAATTGAATGATTACAGTTCGAAGCCCAACTCCGTCGAAGTTGACTTAATAGATAGTTTAACGTTAAAAGTTTGAAATTGGATGCTAGGTTCTCCCTTTGACAATTAGCTTTATCTCAAACTAATATCGAAGGACCCAAAAATCCTTGGGGACCTAAATTCTTTTGATTGATCGCAAGTACTTTGTGACGAGCAATACAATGAACATTGGTATATCGATAGTGGTTGCTCCCGTCACATGACAGGTTGAAAGGAGAATCTGCGAGACTTTCGAAGTTTGGATAATGCGGGAGTGGTGAAGTTTGGAAACAATCAAAAGTGCAAAGTAAAAGGTTATGGCAAAGTAACGCATGGGAAGTTTACGGTGAACAGGGTGGTATGTGTCAAAGGCTTACAACACATCTTGATAAGTGTATCGCAACTTGTTGTGGGCACTGTCAATCAAGTAGTTTTCGATGAGGAAGGTAGTGTCATCTCAAACAAAGAAACAAACGAAGTTTCGCTTAAGTCTAAAAGGAAAGGTGACATGTTTACACTCGACATGAAGCCCATTGTTGGTGTTCCTTATATCTGCTTACTTTAGAAAGCCTCATCAGATCTTAGCTGGTTATGGCACCAATAACTCTCCCATATGAATTTCAAGAATCTTAACAAACTGTTTATAAATGATCTTGTTCATGTCTTACCTATACTAAAATCTGATAACGATTCGTTATGTGGAACTTCTTCATATTAACCTTTATGGACCTTCGATTGTTGAGAATCTCAATAAGAAGAAGTACATATTGGTTATTGTTGATGACTTTACAAGGTTTACTTGGGCTTTCGTTCTTCGTCAGAAGTCTGAAACTGCTCAAGTAATGATCGACTTCATCAAGAAAATCGAATTAAGTCTAAGAAAGAAAGTTAGAAGAATCAAAAGTGACAATGGTTCGGAATTCAAGAATTAGACTCTTAATTCATTTTTTGCTGAATTAGGGATATCACATAATTTTTCATCTCCTTACACACCGCAACAAAATGGTGTTGTTGAACGAAGGAATAAATGTCTATGTGAAGCCACAAAAACAATGCTGACATATACAAACTTGCCTCAATATCTCTGGGCAGAAGCAGTCTCGACAACGTGTTTCACTTAAAAACCGATCATTCATTCATCGTTGTTTTAACATCACCCCTTATGAAAATTTTCCATGTTTTTGGTTGTAGGTGTTTTATCATGAATATAAAATATGATATTTCAAAATTCAGTCAAAAGCTAATGAAGGAATATTCTTGGGATACTCGCACAACTCTGTAGCATCTCGGGTTTTGAATAAGCGAACAAGGAAGATTGAGGAAACATTCAATCTAACTTTTGATGATTATCACGTTAAACGTGTCGAACATACTTTCGAACAAAAGCCAATTCTTTCTTAAACAAATGATGAGTCGGTAACTGTAAACTCTTTCGATATTGATTATGAATTAATTTTTGGTGTTCCAGATAGAGCAATTGATGCTGAATTCATGCTGATGATAATCAGATTCCTAAAGCATCGAAGCGTTCTGATGATTCGACCGTGACTAGGGAAGAAGATGATTCTTACTCTACTTCAACTTCACAAGTGCATGTCGAACGACTACCTGTTTTACATGGTGATCAAGTACAGGGGGAACGCTTGAGTTTGATGTCATAGGATCATATTCATGATACAACTGTTGAGGGGAATCATGCTCTAAATGAACATCAGGTCGAGGGGGAGTAAGGACAGAACAATATTGATGTCGAGGGGGGCATCACAATCCAAATCCATTAGTCGAGGGGGAGCTAAATGGATCATTACCTCATGTTTCTACTGATCAAATTGACAATTTTCATGATGTTTCGGATAATGTGTCGAATGTAGGTGAAGGTTCTGAAACGGATGAAATATTCAAAGATGTACCTTTGGATTTTGATCCTGCATATCTACCAATGGACAGATAGACACGAAATCATCCAAAAGAACAGGTTCTGGTGATCCTCAAGCTGGAGTTATGACACATGCACAAATATGAGCTAATAATGATATACTGAATGTTCACCAGGAATTTTGTATGTTTAATGTGTTTATTTCCAAAATGGAACCAAAAATAGTTAAGGTTGCATTGGAAGATCCTGATTGGATTTTTGCAATGCAATTTGAACTTGCTAAATTTGAACAAAATAAAGTTTGGAGAATAGTTCCGAAACTTGATGATTTTTCAATGATTGGATTGAAATGGATTTTTAAAAATAAAACTGATAAAGAAGGCAATGTTGTTTGAAACAAAGATAGACTAGTTGTTAAAGGATATTCACAACAAGAAGGTAATGATAATGATGAAACCTTTGCTCCTATGAATATTATTCAAAGCAAGGAAGCTATTTTCATAATTCAAGAGATGTGCTCTCGTAACTTACTTGAGAAATTTGGCATGACGAATAGTTCAAAGTCGAAAATACCGATGGCAGTCGGCACACGGTTAGGTCCTTCGTTGGATAAGCATACTGTGGATCTCACTTTGTACAGAAGCATGATAGGTTCTCTATTAAACTTAATTGCTAGTAGACAAGATATCATGTTCGTTGTTTGTAATTGTTCCATTTATCAATCGAATCCCAGAGAACCCCATTTAATAGGTGTGAAGAACATATTTCGATATCTTAAAGGAACTACGTCGTTAGGATTGTGGTACCCTTTGAAGACTGAATTTTTCTTACAAGCATTTTCTGATGCAGACCTTAGTGAGTGTCAACTAGACAGACAAAGCACAACTGGTGGGTGTCAACTTTTGGATAGGAAGCTTGTAAGTTGGCCATCAAAGAAACAAACATGTGTTTCGATTTCTATAACAAAAGTAGAGTATGTTGCTGCTGCAGCTTGCCCATCTCAAGTCATATGGATTCAAATCCAACTTCATGACTATGCAATCAATATGAAGAAGATCCATTTCTAGTGTTATTCACAAAGTGCCATACATATCTGCCATAATCCGGTTCAACATTCAAATACAAAGCATATAACTCTTCGATCTTTGAGTAGTAGCATGATACTTGTAGCTGATCTATGTTATAGTCTATTCCTTCCTTTTGGTCACTACACATTCTTGAAAATGTAAGTACTTATCCTTTAGTGAAACACTCAATGATTTAAAGTAACATACCAATGGCGTTATGGATTAATTATTCTAATTATAGACTAAACACATGGAAGAACAAGTTGAGTCTTGATCCTTTCTAAAATTATTGTGCGTCCTCGTTATTGATGATCAATAAACTATTCTTTAGGTTTTAGTCTGCATCAGACTACTTTAGGCATTTTTTATTTTCTTAGTTCTTTTCTTAGTAATCAATTTAGTCATGTGAGTCCCAAAAGGTTCTCAACATGCTATGCAACTCCACGGTGGAACTTTTTAGGTTGTCCATACTAATACAAAATCAAATGATCATAGTCAATTCAAATGAGTGAAATTCCATGTTTCTTCAATCATATCAATGCACTTACTTCTTTGAAGTTTGGAGTCTCTCGATTTTCCATATTAATTCCAAAAGTACTTAACATGTAATGTAGTTCGACAATGAATCTTTCCATATAGCTCATATAAGAATCATCTGATTATATGCACTAGCTGGCTAGTTTGTGATGTCACCATAATCAACTCCCAACACGATGGAATTACTTGTTACCTCAATTTGTACACTTAACATTTTCTAAGACGGATCTTTCCAAGTTTCTCATATCAAATCAGAATGACCTGTCTATATGCACATGTTAGTCAGTCTATTATGTTTCCATATTCAACTCCTAATCTTGATGGTATTCCATATAACATTAATGCTACCAATTTAGTATGTGTATTTGATGCTTTCTCCTTTTCTATAGCTAAAGTACGATCTTTGTTTCCATTTTAAGAGATCTATTCTCTCCCCTCGAACAAGACTGACCATCCCTTCTAGCTTATCCTTTTAGAGGATTTTATAGCAGTTAACTTTTAGTGGATATTTTTAAGACATCATTCAACTAGTAATTAGACACAGTTTGTTTTATTGATCCTTAATTAATAACTAACCAATTACCAAATTATTTCAAACAAGGTTATGATCCATATTTTACTCCATGATGTGAAGTGGATTAGCCAAAAATCACACTAAGAAGCTATTTAAGTAGACAAACAATTATCAATCTCAATATTTATGAAATTCCTAGATCTTTGTAGATGTATTGACACTATGTCAATAACATGTTAATCTCTTTTTATGCTCATTTAACATTCATGACTCGATTAGCCGAGGATCATGAATCCAAATGGTGAACCGACCATGCAAAGCTTCATGATATTCACCTCAAGTAACACTTAAGAATCACGATTACCATATACGTTACTTCAATAATTTTCTTATTTGACGTGATTGTAAACCACCCACGCACAACGCCAAGAAGAATATGCGACAAGGCGTAGTTTCTATGGGAAGCATACAATTCACATTATTAGTATAAATCAGGATTTTGTTTTATTACGTTATTCAGTTAATACTTTTCACTTTGAACAATTGTCCTATTAAACCCTTTCGGTAACTCCACTTCAAACGCAAGAAGGTGGTAAAGGGTGGCGACCAATGAATGCCACATAAAATCCAACCTCATTAAAAATCAAAGATACCTACCTTAAATCTCCCTTATAGTAATAAAGTAGACGAGCCTAGTCGAGGTATGACTAACAATGAAAATTAAGGAACATGCGAGAACACAATGTTTATTTTAGTGTTATATATGTAAATAATATTTTACTATATATACACATTTGTGCATTATATGTCTTTTAATTCTATTGACTAAAAGTCAACAATTAAATTATACGAGTTCTAAATTTTTTCATTTAATTAATCTTATAATTAAATCAAATGTAACTTTATATTTTAAAAAGTCTAGATAGTATTTTCTTTGTAAGTAAAACCATTTTTGAAAATGAGTTTGTAAAGTACCTTTATGGCATAATATTTATGACATGCAATTTATCACATAAAATCATGGTGTTTCGTAGTAAACCTGATGTGTCCTTTTTACTAGTTGTAACATATTCAACAACTATAACATATGTATACAAATTTATGACTAGTTTATTTGTGAATTATATGTCATTTGTTAAAACAACATTTATAAACTAGTTAATAGTTTTTCACATAAAATGATAACAATTGTATGTGTATGTTTTGTATAAAACATATATAAGCACATGTATTCCCCCCAAGATATGTAAAATCATTAAAAAGGGCATGTAACACTGACCTTAAATGAGTGAACTCGGCCTAGATTTGTTTTGGTGAAGCTTGTCATGAGAAACCGCAAAACCATGATTCTTGAAATTTGAAACACTTTCGGGACCGTTTTGTAACAAATGTACACTATAGGAGTTTTTTTGTAACATAACTAAGAAGTGGGAACTATTTAGTAACTTATCAAACCAAAAGGGACTGGTTGGTTTAGAATAAACAAAGAGAGGGTTTGTTTTTGTTTAAAATGCATCAAAATTTGAGGAAGGGAATGATTTTAATAAGAAATTCTAATGGAGGGGATGTTGTGTATAATTTAAATCAATGTTTGGAGTCTTTGATCCTTACTGACCAAAAGAAAGAAACACAAATGAAACAACGATCGGGGCTCGATGGTGGTGTCTTTCGATGGTATTAGTCGGAGGAAAAGTGACGATGGTGGAAGGTTGGATTAACGACGACAACATGTAGTAGTGGATAGTCGAAACTCACGGCATCAACAATAGCACGATGGCAACAATGGTTGGCTATGGCATGAGGGTGGCGGTGCTGCATCCGCAGTCTCTTGCTGTCCTCGTTTTTTTTTACAACATCGTTCGTTGAGGGGAAAAGGGAAGTAGTGAATGAAGAGGGAAAGGATTCTATTTATAGCCTAGCAAGACCCTCATCATCCCATGCAAGCCATGCTCAAATATCTAGTCAAGAACTTGAAAATCCACAATACCTTGTCCTTTGGATGTAGAGTGTACACAAGAAGGCATGGTGAGGGAAGATGAGAGAGGGTTCACATGGGAAAGGGGGTGTAACATCTTTTTTTTGAGGCACTTTCATTGTTGAACCTTATCTTGAGATTTATTGTATATTGTTCCCTAAGTATAAGAAAGAATGTAAAATGGACCATATTGGCATTTTGGTGAATTAGGACTTTTGGGAGTACACTGAGCGTACGTGTGTATGCTAAGCGTACTAGGGCACACCTTAGTACATTGGGCATACACCTCGTATGCAGGGCATACATGAGGTTCATGCAAATCTTAATTTTTATTGTTTGGCTCATATTTAAGCATCATTATAGCCTCTCATCTCATTCTTATTTAGCCTATTTCTGTGAAATTGACCCCTAAGCAAACACTAAGAGAAAAAGAGCATTTTGGAGCCTTTTAGAAGTGTACTTGAAGAAGAGGAGAGTGGTGTGGAGAGCTTGGAGTTTGGGAAGCACTTTGGATCTGAAGTTTTCTCCTTGTTTGTAACCTCCAGGAGGTATAAAGGTTGAAACTTTACCACTCCATCTTGTAGATCTAGACATTTAACTCTTTTAAGTTACTTTTTGTCCCAAAATGGTGATTATTGAGCATGCAATTTTCTTGACCCATTAAGCCACCCTTTCAGACCTTGAGAAGGGTCTTGAGTCATAAAAATGGGGTCTTAATGGTTGGTTTTGCTCCATGCATTCTTTAGAAGGTCTTAATGTATTAATATATTGAGTTAAGCACTTAATGGACATGCAAAGTCATCAATTTGGAAACTTTATGACTCTTGAGGATGATTTGGCCTTGGATCTAGAAGTTGGACGTAAGAGCTTAAGGCTTTAACTCTTAATGTGTTTTTGGGAAGACTGGGCGTAAGCACTGCGTAATCTAACTACGCAGCGCGTGCGTGGTTTGTTGGATAAGGTGTCTAAGTCCATAACTTATTTGGTATATACTTGACCCGACCCGACATGGTCCATTTGGATTGCACTTCACCCGAACAATTTATATGGATAATCTTTTGAGAATAGTATGTTTATGATTTATTAATATATTATAAGTTATAATATATTAATATGACGTCATGTTATTTAACTAGTTTTAGTCATAAATTAATTATGAATTAATTTAGTGATTAAAAGGAAGACTAATTAAACATGGGCTATTACATTTTATATAATGTGGGCTTAAACTCATTAGGAATGGGCTAAGCATGCATGGGGGTCCATGGATGATCCATAGGGATTTTAACCCATGGATCCTTGGAAAGGAAAATACATGGGTAATTAGGGTTTATCCTAATCCTCCACACTATATAAAGATGCACATATTGCAAGAAATCGCAACTAGTTGTGTGAGACTTTGTGGTGGCCGATTTCTACATAACATATTATTCTCTCAAGGTTTTTCCAAGTTTGTGGTGATTTGTGATTCCACTTGAGGCATTCACATTATTGGTGCTAGGCTCTCAAACTCCAAGCAATCAATCATTATCAAAAGGTATATCATTCTTCTAGTGTTTTATGATTCTAGCTCTTCATGCCATGTTAGTTAGGATGTAAACCTTAGAAATTATTATTTGCATGTATTTTAGACAAAACATATATCCAAGGTTTATTAGGGTTGCATGTACACTTAGGAGTGTTAGAATGCTCAAAACCCAACAGTGGTATCAGAACCTAGGCTTGTTTTCTTGAATACTTGATGCAAATTGCTGAAAAATGTCGAAAAACTGCATTCTGCACAGCTGAATCGCCAAGTCCTTCATGGTACTCTCCGAGTCAATGTGTATATTCAACCAACTCACCGAGTCAGTTCATGCACTCGACGAGTTGGCAGGCCAGAGTGCACATTTTCGGTTTTTGGTGCTGGAATTGGTCTAGAATCATTACCTTAAACTGTTTTGAACTTATAAAACCTGTTTTTAATGTGGTAATGATGATGATGGACCAATTTCAAAGTTATAATCAAAGTTTCAAGTTTATGTATATGCTTATATGATTCTTGAAAGTTGTTGATTATGAATGTTCATGACAACCCGATATTTCAAGACGATATGTTGGGACGCAAGTCAAATTTAGGTCAAAATTTAACTTTCCTAAAATCTTATTTGGGTTAAATAAAGTAGAAGGAATCGTATCAAGGTTTCCAAGCATATAAAGAACACTAAAATCCGAGTTATAACGAAGGAGTTATGACCATTCTAAGTTTTTCCGTCAAAAAAATGACAATACGAAGTTACGTAAAACTCGAATCGGAGATCGAGCGACTTTTGGCCGAAATGACCTAAACGAGAATTGAAGGTCTCGTCAATGGTATTTCAGCGGTAAAAAGTCTAGCAAAAACCGACGTCAAATAAAGATGTTATGAATTTTTAAAGAAATTTCTTAATCACGTCATTTTAATAAATAAATAATAAAAATTATTTCATAATTTGCCAACGGAATCTAAACGAAAGTTGTAGATCATAGTCTCACCTTCGCGGAGATATAAAGAACGTCGAAAACGGAGTTCGTATGAAGGAGATATGAATTTTTGAAGTTTAATTAAAATAATTATAAATTTAATTAAAAACCCCCGGTATTATCCGAAGGGGAGTCATCGGATAGGACCGAAGTACGCCCTGCGTACCTTCGTACGCCCTGCGTACTGAGATCAAGGGCCTCGGATCGTCCACGTCGCCCTATCCGAGGCATCCGACCCGTCCGATCCGTCCGAAGCGCCCGACCCGTCCGACCCGCCGACCCGCCGTCCCATCCGACCCGCCTCCCCAGCAACCCGTCCCATCCGAAGCCGAGGCAGTCGAGGCTTCGGTCATGCATGACGTACGCGTACGCGCTGCGTACGAGCGTACGCCCCGCGTACCGAGGCGGTTCAGCCTTCCTATAAATAGGATGCGAGGCTTTCCGAAAAATTTGCTCAATTCTCTCATTTCTCTCGCGGTCTTGCCTCGTTTTCCGTGCCTGTTCAAACCCGAAGCTCTGGCCTTTTTGCTCAAGACCCGAGGGTCGATTTTACTCCCGAGAATCTCGAGAAAAATCCGTTTCCCGAGACGAAACTCTGCCCGGTTTTCCATCTCGCTATCTTCAAACTTTCAGGTGAGTTCATACCCCTATAATCCACACTTTTAAATGTTTTATAAATATTTTTATATGCTTTTAAGGGGGGGGGGGGGGGGGGAATACAAGTAAAACACACGATGATTATCGTATGTTATATAAAGTTTCGTTTTATACTTTTTATCAACGGAATCTTATGTGATTTATAATTATTATAAAGAAACTTTCGTATGCAAAATGTATCACGATAACATCATATCTTTTGAAATGAAAAGTGTTGTTATTTATATATAAATCAAACACACTGCTTATACTGTATGTATATGTGTCCACCTATCATACTACAAACATACGATTATTTTGGCACGAAAAACATCAATATTTTAGGATACTTCTTGTTAATAAATCAATCTTATGTGATTTATAACTAGTATACAAATGGATTTACTACAAGTTTAACAGTTTCACTAAACATATTACTTCAAATGACTTTCTTAAACGTTTTTACATGATTAAAGCTCGTTATCAAACTGTCTTACATACTGTAAGCTTCCTTTCAAAATCGGTTACAAAGGTGTTTTCAAACAATGGTTTTCCGTGTACTTAAACTGTCTTATCAAACAAAATACTTTCAATCATTTTATAAACTGACATCAAGTCACAAATTCTTTATTAGACTTTTCAACGGTTTTACAAAACTTCTTTATGCTTTTATATTATAAATTGCATGCCTCTATATGTATAGTTATATAAGAAATGTTTAAAAGACTTAGGAAGGCTATCCACCCTATTTCCTTTTCGCGCCTTGAGATGTGGTCTGGTGGGATATTGGGCATTCGTCCGAAAGTCGTTTAAATATTAGTTATATATCATGTATACATATATGGTCATAAATGTTCCATCAGTTAATTTAGTTCCGATACTCGTAGATAGCAATGGTGTATAAACCTACTTGGTCACTCATCAATTACATTTTAGTAAACTATTATAGGAATAGTTTAGAGTAAACAAAACATTTTCCCTACTACAAGAAATTACACTAGAGTCAGTTCATTCATGAGTCCAGACTACATGTTATATGAAGGAATACTCTTACATGAATACTTATACATGAATACTTTTACATAGACATTATATGGAAAATAACTACTACATGTTATATGAAGGAATACTCTTACATGAATACTTATACATGAATACTTTTACATAGACATTATATGGCAAATTTCTATTACATGTTATATGTCTAGATACGGTTATATTGTTTGCCTTTCTATCTTTACCTTGTGATTCAATCACATCATCGACGAGATAGACTGGGACTTTATCTCCTAGTACCACATCATACTTTGAGGGACTAACCATTCCGACAACCACTGTTAGCTACAGAGGTAAATGAACAATCTACGGATGTTCTAGGTTGATACCATCGTGGGTATACATAAGGGACTAACTATTCCTAAACCCGGCTCTTAGCAACAGAGGTAAATGAACAGTCTACGGATGTTCTAGGTTGATACCATTTCAGGTATACTTAAGGGACTACTAATAATAGTTAAACAGGGAAAAACCATCACATTTTCAAGAGATGCGTACTTTCAAAACAGTCAGGTCTAGGTAAAAGACTACTTTCAAAACATTCGAGTCTTGGTAGAAGACTAGTTTTATACTAGTAGGAAATATGGGATTTTCTAGAGCTTTTCATACTTATACTAAATGTTTCATCATTCATTTACAAGTCTTTCATATCAACTAATCAAAGCAATGACATTAAATACTTATGAACTCACCAACTTAAATGCTGATCTACTCTTTCAAAATAACTTGTATTCTCAGGTTACAAATAGACAGGTGTCGATACAAGGTTTAGAGAAGACGGAGCAGTCAAGACTCGTCTTTTATTTTGATAAGTTATCATCATGTCTTGTACTATGAAAGAAAACACTTGTAACTAAAATTATACTATTAATGCAATGGATGATGTTGTTGCTTGTTTACTACTTTACATTTGTTGTGATGCATACATGACGTCCTCCGCCCCAGAACGTTTCCGCCGTTCTCGGTTTTGGGGTGTGACAGATTGGTATCAGAGCATTGTTTATAGTGAATTGAGTATATCAACCCATAAAAGATATACTAACTATAAATACAATGGGATTAAAAATACTCTGATTTAGAGTATATACTTTAAATAATAAGATATTTAAGTAAGTATACGTGCTGCATTCATACTAAAATCAGTGTCACTAGGACAGTACAAAAGAATTACGATTGTTGGGCAACACAAGTAGGCTTAGAGACATATGGTCAAAACTGGGAAGATATAGCCTGATCGCCTATATTATCCGAGGGTTGACTAGCATGTGCCTAAGTTTAAGTGTGTAGTCGCAGCAATGCTAAAATCTTACCAACCCTACCACAATGAGAACAATAGAACATAACATAAAAATTAAAATACTATAGGAGTATTTGGTGTTACTATAAGTACTTTATACTTGAGAATTAAAACGGGATCCTCATTACTAAGTTGATAGTTGCTAAGAGGATACACTAAGGCTACATGTAATTAGGATGTTATAGACTTAGAATCAGTGGTAATTTTGCCTTACCCCTATTCTGTGTGAATTTGGAAATAAGGTCACGTATTCGAAGGTCTATCCTGTTTAGATTACACATAGCCGGTATGCACTTCACAAATAGTGATGTAACTAATGAGGGTTTTCTAAATAATTATCTAGATAGTTCGTATAATAATTATCCACTTACCCTAAATTCTCGCATAGAAATCATAGTTGGACTCCATCCCCTTGACAACCAGTATCTTCCGAATGAAGTCTTAGCTGGTTGGTTTGGAGAAGAACTAGAGAATTGATCATCCTATCCCTTTGGATGATCACCATGATGAAAACCTTTCAGTCGATGCTAATTCCGAGCTAGAGGTTGAGAACCTACCCCGAGCAACTCCCTTTCCAATTCCTAACCCTCGTCCGGCTCTTCATGGCCCGACGCCTGATTCGGTGGAATGCTTGGAAACATGGAGCCAAGAACAAGATCAGCCCATGCCATTTATTGGCGATCGAAACTTTTACGACCTGAGCAATGGGGGCTCAGCAGGTAGAATCTTGCCAATCATGGTCCGTAGAGTGGCCCAAAATGAGATTCAATGCAGGACAGCCCAACATCAGATTGCCGAAGTTGTCGCCGATGCGAGAATGCATACCCTCCACACCACTCATCTAGAAGATGCTCACAAGAGATCAGAAAGAAACCATGAGAACCTGCTGCAAACACTAGCTGAAAACCCGAGCCAAAGTCATAGAGCTCCAAGTACGCCAGAGGGTGTACTAGAGACACGTACTTGACATGGAACGTCAATTGGTTGAACTAAGAATTCACCAGAGGAATTACCGTTGCCAGTAGTAGACGCTTTACTTTATTTCCCTTATAAAAAGAGGAATCGTATTTTTCTGTCTATGCCTGATGTGGCATTTTCTATGAAAATATCTGGTACCGTAAGTACTTTAGTTAGGTCTTTATGCTGTCAGGAACTATCTCCTGTGGATATGATGTAAGACCTTTACAAGGTCATTTTCCTGAACCTTTACGCCGTAAATATCCAAGATATCGACAGCCGGCTAACTTTTGTGTCATTTCCTTCATTCAAGTACTCTTATCATACTCTCATTGGAGTCTATCTGAAACCTGCTTTAGTTAAGTCATTGGACCATAGCAAGTTAGATACGGAGACATTTCCAAGTCTCTTTCAGTGGTTGGATTTTGTTTTTCACCAATCCACGATACCTCAACTTGTACAACAAACGTCTTGAGACCATTCTACGAACTTACCTCTATTCATTACTAGGACTGCATCATAGGGATGTAGGTCAAACCTTCAAGAACATCGTCGTACTCTTTACGTGAAAAATCTAAGTACATCAGGGTCAACCCTTTATACACACACTTCCATCCAGCACTAGGACTGCATCATAGGGATGTAGGTCAATCCTTCAAAAACATACTTCTATTATTTACATGGACGATCGAAGTACGTCTAGGTTCAACCATACTCGCTCACAAATTCATTTTTCTTTTCGTATAACAGAATCATGTCGCCGAAGAAAAACGATCAACCCATCTACCAAACACCAACTCTTCAGATTGATGCAGCTACCTTTCAAGCTGCAGTCTCGGCTGCCGTGTCAGCTGTTCTGACCCTCCTTAACGCTAACAACGCGAATGTTAGCGGGATCGTTAACAATAATTCCAATCCAAGTAACAGTCAAGTACCTCAACGAGAAACAAACTACCACGACACCCCGAATCCCAAGCCCAAGAATAACAAACGAAAGTTCTGGGCTAAGACTAAAGGCAAATCACCCCAAGGGACGAGCAAAAGACAACAACATGTGGCAACCTTCGCAGCCACGACTTCTGTACCTCATACTACCATCCCTAACTCGGCCAAACAGTATGCTGGCAATCTCCCAAAGTGTAGCAAATGCAAATATCACCATCATGGATTTTGTCGGAAAATGCAGTGCTTAAACTGCAATAAAAAGGGACACACCGTCCGTTACTGCAAGAGTCGGATCCAACACATTACTTCAACCACCAATGTCGAAATCTCTCGAATATGCCATCTATGTGGCGTCATGGGACACTTCAAGAGGGACTGTCCAACAGAGGAGAATGATGGTGAATCCGGAGGAGTTTGACCTCATTATGGAAAGAGACAACGAAGGACCCTACTATAGTATAGGTTCACTTCCAACCGTCAGTAATATGTATGTTTTTATAAACCATCTAGAACTAGTGCAACTAGAGTCTTACCTTTTGCGAGATCCTGTCTGTATAGGAATTCTCGTCCTGCGTATACTTGTCTTTTGTAGTATATCATATTCGCAGCAATAGTCTTGTGGTAAATCTAAAGTACCGAAACTCTGTTGATGGTTGCACGGTTGTTTTGTCTGTAAACATCTTTTGTTCAAATCTAATGTCTTTAAGTTTCCTTATGATTACGACATTATCATACTACTTGATTCAATTCTATCATCACAAAAACAGCTTCATACGTACATCTATTCCTCCAAAATCGTCTTTCTAGCAAAACCGTTATTCCAAAACAACAAAGTACTCGTTCATAGAGCACCTCATGTTTCTCATCCTCTCCAAAGAGAAATTTAGCAAACCGCCCGAAGTACCACTCGTTCAATACGTCAAGTTCAATCCAAAGACCCACAGTTTCAAGCTTATTTATATAGGACTCGTATACCCGAGACTACGATTGGTGAGCCTGGTATAGGTTCTACTATGAACTTCAGGACGAAGACTGCCCAAGATTTACAAGTGATTATGCTACCATGCGAATAAACTTAGAAGCCAACACGTGCCCTTTCTGTCGATTGGGACAAGAAAGTCAGATAGAACAAAAGTACCTATCCTTTTCCTTAAGTCATGAGTAATCATACTTTATTTTAGATCTTCACGTCATCTAATCAACCACAAGGTTCTGACTTCATAATCAGTATGAATTGGTTTTGTTCTTATACAAGAGGAAAGGTCACTGCCTATACCTCGAGTCAGCTTAAGACGCAGGAAGTTAACTATACAATACATAATCTTGAGTCAGGGACAACAGTAATTATTTGGAAGATCTGGAGGCACTACTTGTAGGATACAAGATGTACTATCCTCACGGGCCACAAAAACATTCAACATACGTTCGACCAAGAAGAGTTATCACACCAGTAAGGCCAACAAAAGAAACAAAGTCGTTCCCCTATAGTGAAAGGTTCGCTGGAAGGCCATGCGAGGATCTAAATTCACTTAGGAATGCAAAGATCAAATAAAACTTCTATTTGTAGCGTAGTATCATTTCTGCTTAAACTCTAATTTCGGGACGAGATTCCCTCTAACGGGGGGATGATGTGACAACCCGATATTTCAAGACGATATGTTGGGACGCAAGTCAAATTTAGGTCAAAATTTAACTTTCCTAAAATCTTATTTGGGTTAAATAAAGTAGAAGGAATCGTATCAAGGTTTCCAAGCATAAAAAGAACACTAAAATCCGAGTTATAACAAAGGAGTTATGACCATTCTAAGTTTTTCCGTCAGAAAAACGACAATACGAAGTTACGTAAAACTCGAATCGGAGATCGAGCGACTTTTGGCCGAAATGACCTAAACGAGAGTTGAAGGTCTCGTCAATGGTATTTCAGCGGTAAAAAGTCTAGCAAAAACCGACGTCAAATAAAGATGTTATGAATTTTTAAAGAAATTTCTTAATCACGTCATTTTAATAAATAAATAAAAAAAATTATTTCATAATTTGCCAACGGAATCTAAACGAAAGTTGTAGATCATAGTCTCACCTTCGCGGGGATATAAGGAACGTCGAAAACGGAGTTCGTATGAAGGAGATATGAATTTTTGAAGTTTAATTAAAATAATTATAAATTTAATTAAAAACCCCCGGTATTATCCGAAGGGGAGTCATCGGATAGGACCGAAGTATGCCCTGCGTACCTTCGTACGCCCCGCGTACTGAGATCAAGGGCCTCGGATCGTCCATGTCGCCCTATCCGAGGCATCCGACCCGTCCGATCCGTCCGAAGCGCCCGACCCGTCCGACCCGCCGACCCGTCCGACCCGCCGTCCCATCCGACCCGCCTCCCCAGCAACCCGTCCCATCCGAAGCCGAGGCAGTCGAGGCTTCGGTCATGCATGACGTACGCGTACGCGCTGCGTACGAGCGTACGCCCCGCGTACCGAGGCGGTTCAGCCTTCCTATAAATAGGATGCGAGGCTTTCCGAAAAATTTGCTCAATTCTCTCATTTCTCTCGCGGTCTTGCCTCGTTTTCCGTGCCTGTTCAAACCCGAAGCTCTGGCCTTTTTGCTCAAGACCCGAGGGTCGATTTTACTCCCGAGAATCTCGAGAAAAATCCGTTTCCCGAGACGAAACTCTGCCCGGTTTTCCATCTCGCTATCTTCAAACTTTCAGGTGAGTTCATACCCCTATAATCCACACTTTTAAATGTTTTATAAATATTTTTATATGCTTTTAAGGGGGGGGGGGGAATACAAGTAAAACACACGATGATTATCGTATGTTATATAAAGTTTCGTTTTATACTTTTTATCAACGGAATCTTATGTGATTTATAATTATTATAAAGAAACTTTCGTATGCAAAATGTATCACGATAACATCATATCTTTTGAAATGAAAAGTGTTGTTATTTATATATAAATCAAACACACTGCTTATACTGTATGTATATGTGTCCACCTATCATACTACAAACATACGATTATTTTGGCACGAAAAACATCAATATTTTAGGATACTTCTTGTTAATAAATCAATCTTATGTGATTTATAACTAGTATACAAATGGATTTACTACAAGTTTAACAGTTTCACTAAACATATTACTTCAAATGACTTTCTTAAACGTTTTTACATGATTAAAGCTCGTTATCAAACTGTCTTACATACTGTAAGCTTCCTTTCAAAATCGGTTACAAAGGTGTTTTCAAACAATGGTTTTCCGTGTACTTAAACTGTCTTATCAAACAAAATACTTTCAATCATTTTATAAACTGACATCAAGTCACAAATTCTTGATTAGACTTTTCAACGGTTTTACAAAACTTCTTTATGCTTTTATATTATAAATTGCATGCCTCTATATGTATAGTTATATAAGAAATGTTTAAAAGACTTAGGAAGGCTATCCACCCTATTTCCTTTTCGCGCCTTGAGATGTGGTCTGGTGGGATATTGGGCATTCGTCCGAAAGTCGTTTAAATATTAGTTATATATCATGTATACATATATGGTCATAAATGTTCCATCAGTTAATTTAGTTCCGATACTCGTAGATAGCAATGGTGTATAAACCTACTTGGTCACTCATCAATTACATTTTAGTAAACTATTATAGGAATAGTTTAGAGTAAACAAAACATTTTCCCTACTACAAGAAATTACACCAGAGTCAGTTCATTCATGAGTCCAGACTACATGTTATATGAAGGAATACTCTTACATGAATACTTATACATGAATACTTTTACATAGACATTATATGGCAAATAACTACTACATGTTATATGAAGGAATACTCTTACATGAATACTTATACATGAATACTTTTACATAGACATTATATGGCAAATTTCTATTACATGTTATATGTCTAGATACGGTTATATTGTTCGCCTTTCTATCTTTACCTTGTGATTCAATCACATCATCGACGAGATAGACTGGGACTTTATCTCCTAGTACCACATCATACTTTGAGGGACTAACCATTCCGACAACCACTGTTAGCTATAGAGGTAAATGAACAATCTACGGATGTTCTAGGTTGATACCATCGTGGGTATACATAAGGGACTAACTATTCCTAAACCCGGCTGTTAGCAACAGAGGTAAATGAACAGTCTACGGATGTTCTAGGTTGATACCATTTCAGGTATACTTAAGGGACTACTAATAATAGTTAAACAGGGAAAAACCATCACATTTTCAAGAGATGCGTACTTTCAAAACAGTCAGGTCTAGGTAAAAGACTACTTTCAAAACATTCGAGTCTTGGTAGAAGACTACTTTTATACAAGTAGGAAATATGGGATTTTCTAGAGCTTTTCATACTTATACTAAATGTTTCATCATTCATTTACAAGTCTTTCATATCAACTAATCAAAGCAATGACATTAAATACTTATGAACTCACCAACTTAAATGCTGATCTACTCTTTCAAAATAACTTGTATTCTCAGGTTACAAATAGACAGGTGTCGATACAAGGTTTAGAGAAGACGGAGCAGTCAAGACTCGTCTTTTATTTTGATAAGTTATCATCATGTCTTGTACTATGAAAGAAAACACTTGTAACTAAAATTATACTATTAATGCAATGGATGATGTTGTTGCTTGTTTACTACTTTACATTTGTTGTGATGCATACATGACGTCTTCCACCCCAGAACGTTTTCGCCGTTCTCGGTTTTGGGGTGTGACAGGCCAGAGTGCAGATTTTCGGTTTTTGGTGCTGGAATTGGTCTAGAATCATTACCTTAAACTGTTTTGAACTTATAAAACCTGTTTTTAATGTGGTAATGATGATGATGGACCAATTTCAAAGTTATAATCAAAGTTTCAAGTTTATGTATATGCTTATATGATTCTTGAAAGTTGTTGATTATGAATGTTCATGAACTTATGAGTTTTGATAGATCATAGGAATTGTTTGCAAATTGTTTGATAGAATAATTCTTGATCTTTATGACATTGAATGAACTCCATAATTTGTACTCAAGTTATGGAATTCCAAAAGTTTTTCTTTTAAATGGTTTTAAGAAGTCATAAGTTACACTTTTGAAGAGTTTTTCTAATAAATGTTTTTATGGACTCCATAACTTGTCCTCAAGTTATGGATTTCCAAGAGACTCTTCATTAAAAGTTTTAAACACTTAATTAAAACTCATAAGTTATGAATATCCAAAAGTTTTGAATTGTTCAAACTTGCCCTCAAGTTTTGGAATTTGTAAAGTCTCACACAAATTTAATTCCATACCATAGAAGTTTTAAAAGTTAAAATTCTACCCTTATACTATTATAAGATTAATGGTTAATAATTTTATATATATATATATATATATATATATATATATATATATATGTATAAGAACAAGTAATTTTACCATTAGTAGACCTCATTCACGAAGCCGGTCTATAAGGGGGGTATAAGGTTGTTGCCTATAAAATGGCAGCTTAATGGGTGTCCACTCTCATCCACCGTTTCCTTGATCGGTGGAGGGTCGTTAGCTGAACAGGTAGAACAATGACTTTAAATTATCATTAAAAGTATAATGAATATTATAAACTAACTAAATATTTTTTAATTCCCAATCTTAATTACTTTAGGAAAAATTTGAACATGGTGCTAGTCCATGGAATTCACACTTTGTACCTTACAAAGTCGTTGGTGGAGCGTGTGTGGTTAACCAGCACACTAACTTGGACTAGTAAGGATCACGAAGGGTGACTTAGTGTTTTTCATGGATCAATGGAGCGTGTGTGGTTAACCGACACATTGATTAGGTGATAATATTAAGGGTACCAACTGAGTTAGTATGGTTATTCACACCTTGTTTTGTGATCCTCGACATCCTAGTCACAAAATTTGAGAGGGCACACTCGAGATTGAAACATGCCATTGAAAAGTTCAATGAATCTCAAAAGATCTAGGAGTTTCAAATCCAATTTAAACCTAATAATTATTTCGTTTTTCATCGTGGAATTTGGTGAATCGTCATTTGCCTACCTTCAAATATTTTATAGCTTGGATTACGGCATCCCTATTCCAAGTTATAAAATATTGTGTTGGGTCCTAGCTTTAATATTTCATATTGGGTGTTATATTAAGGACTTGCATCAACTAACTTGATTTTCTCCCATTGTAGATGTCTGGTTCAGACAACTATGATCTTCCCAAATCTCTTGGATCAAACTTTCCTCTTGAAGATGATGTCCTTCAACATCATGCTTCACTTCCTCCACCTCCTCCATTTATTCTCCCTAACCCACAAGCTCGAAGACTTGAAAACTTCAAGATCACTCAAGCCCTACTGGCAATGAAACATAAAGATGGAAACCCTGTGTGTACTCATGTCTTAGAAATGAAGTCACACATTGACAGGTTTAGAATGTTAGGTGTCGATATCTCAAGGAAGTTGGCTGCTGACTGGGTTCTTCAGACACTTCCGGAGTCATATAGTGAGTTCATTAAGGCTACTATATGACAGATCACGACATGACTCTTATTGATCTTTCTTATTTGCTCATTGCTGCTGAATCAGAAATGTTTTGGCGCACTGGAAAAGTAAATATTGCTGAAAGATCAAATTCTCAAACTTCCATGGACATGGATAATGGTAACACTGATAGTCCAGAAAAGCTTTCTTTTCCCAATGGAAAGGGATCGACCTTGGTCAACCCGGTTGACCAGAAGGTAAAGGGAAAGTCTAAGTCTGTGATTGTCTTGTGTACCGTTCCCAAAGAGTCTATATGTTTTTATTGTCATGAGAAGGGACATTGGAAGCGAAGCTTCCCTGAATACCCGAAAGATTTGAACGCAAGTAAAGACAAAATGGTTGACTCTGCTTCATGTAAGTCCACTATCTAACTTTATTAAAGTTCCTAATTGTTGATTCCTATTACATGATGTGACTAGTTGCATCTTGATGTTTTGCACGATCGAGCAAAAGGAAGGTTAAAAGAAGAGCGTGCTGAATCTGATCACGAAGATGGATTTCTATCACATGGTTCGAGGATCGGATTTTTGAGCTACTACTTAAAATTTATGATAGATTGCTAGGAAATATGTAATAGCATAGTTTTCATTTGAAGATGCATTGTAAGGAATATTTTTACGCATTTTATAAATAAATAAAAGTTTTGTTCAGTTTATTTTATAGTATATCTCCTTACAATGGCATTTATGGAAATATGATGTTTGTATCTTTCTAGTAATAATGGAAATATGAGTTTGATTTTCTCATTTGTGGTAGTGTCTGAATTTACCAAATGAGGAAAGATTCTCATCACCCAAGTTTCAATTGGACCGAAACTTGGAATCATACAAGCTGTATTGTATGATGGATGAGAAATTTCATCTTTGGAAAATTAAGACTAATTCCTTATGTGAACAAGGATAGGACTAAAGGGACCGAGTACACATGCTTGTGAACTGGTCAAGTCCACCAAAAAGATTGATAAGACTATTCGTCATGATTTGCTAAAGCTTATTAAATATGGTTATACTTACAAGTTTAAGTATAATTCTGAAGCATTGAAAAATTTTCAATGTGTGACAGAACGAACGGGAAAGAATCAAATTAGGCAGAAAGATAAAAGTTTCTCAAATCTGAAAAGATGGGAGAGTACTTTAGTATCGTGTTTTATGATCGTCTTAATGATTAAGATACCATATCACAAATTCATACTCTAAGGACATCTTAGTGCATTGTTATGACTAAGAAGAGGGGTCATGAATTTTTGGAATGGTTAAAATCAAGAAGATGAATCATACTTCGTTCCAAAACAACTCTTAGATTCATACTCCAAGATTGTAACATTGAGTGACATAAAGTGAGGTTTAAAACACTTATCAAATGTAGTGTAAAATGTTTTCTACTCCTGCACATTTGAAATTGGTAAGTTGTGATGTCTTGGATAAGAAAAAGACCAACTAAGACCAATTGTGTGAATTTTTTATCTTGATAAGAATCCGCACTATCCCTTGAATATTTGTTTTGTCAAGGAATGGTCCTTGACTAGGGAAACTTATATGTCAAGAGGACAGTGGGAGTCTTAAAGATCCTGAAAGGATTTCAAGATTTAGTCAAGAGTAAAACCTGAGTTTTATCACTAGCATACGACTTAAGGTTTGCAACCTATTAAGTTGACATAATTCTTGTTTCTGTGTCTGTTCCTGTTATGTTGGCTATCCATGTAAGTTCTGTTAGTTCTATACTTTGTGCATAACATCTTGGAAGCATTGGTGGGCCTTGTGCTACCAAGTGAGAAGAAATAAAGATTTAACAAGTCCAATCCATTTAAGGCTGAATTTGTCACTAACCTTGTCTTGTGCTTATGGTTTTGACAAATTCACATGGATATTAACTCATACACCATAAAATCTAAGTGTCATAAGGTTTCTCTCCGATTCATGAGAATGATGGTGAGGAAACACTTTCACTAAGTAGTTTTTAAGTAGATAGCCATTGTGTTATTTGCATTTTCAAAGGTCGTTAGTGGAGCGTGTATGGTTAACCGGCACACTAACATGGACTTGTGAGAAATGGCAAAGGTCTAAGCAATTGAGACTATGATTACGACATCCCTTTTCATAGTTCTTGAAATTGTTTAGACACACATGTGAGTTATCTACGGAAGGGTGTATGAATCTAAATTTTAGAAGTCCAACCGATTTCTGAATACATGTCAAAGCTAGTGGGAGCATAAGTGTTATGCTAATAATCATCATGTTAGTGGGAGCATGATAGTTATGATTATTATTATTGCAAGCTAGCAATGTTAATTATAGAAAAACAAAAGTTTCAATTCGTGAAGTTGCAGGGGTTGGAAATTGTTTTGCTATAATTAAGGGAGAGGAAATTATACTTCAATTCAATTCTAAAAGCATAGATTGAGATTTTAATCATCTTCAGTCAAAGATATATATATATATATATATATATATATATATATATATATATATATATATATATATATATATATATATATATGTATATGTGTTTTATGTTGGAATGGTTCAACTTAAAGAAATTCTATATATATATATATATATATATATATATATATATATATATATATATATATATATATATATATATATATTCGGCTATGATTACGACATCCCTCTTCATAGTTAAATTTTGAAAACATGGCAAAAAAAAAATATTGTAGCAAAAGACTGGTCTAGTATCATGTCTTTATGTGAGACATCATGAATCGTGTCCCCTATGCTTCGGATATAGGATCGATTTCATGTGCTACAATATTCATCCTTTCTAAATTTTTTCAAATGCTTAGGGCATTAAGAAGGGGAAAGTCTAGATCGGGATATGACTAAAGTGATTAGAAATTGTCGAGGACAGTCTAAGGTTCGCTAAAGATTGGTTGGTCAGGATAGTTGGAAATATGATGTAAATTGTTGGAAAGGACCATATTGACATATTCTGAAAGGAGGCAACTCTTGTTTAGAAGTGATAGTCAAAATAGGACTATGGAAATGTCTCCATAGGTGGAGTTATTCAATCTGTGTGAGATTAGAAAACTTAATGAAAGAAGGATGTTCAAAGCAATGTACTTTGAATATGAGGCTTCATTTCCATATAGTTGATCTTCGTTGGAATACTCTGTAATGACTGTTGACAAGTTTTGTGACTATGTGCATAATCATTACAAGACGAACATTGCATAAAAGTTTAAAATCTAATAGATTTTTGGTAAATGGTAGGAATTAGGAATTCTTACATTTACAATAAGGATTTGTGATTGTGAAATGAGCATCATTGGAATCATGTTCAATTGATCTATTTCACAAAAGTAAAGATCATAGACAAACATAGTGTGCATACTTGGAGTATGGCATAACTATTGTTTAGAAAAACAAAGTGTACATGCTAGGAGCATGGGAGGACTGTTGTTTTATTCAAGTATTAAGTTGATTATTTGAAACATTTTACAATGAATAATGTGTAATCAATATGGTGATGAATAAAAGGTGGTTCTATTTATATTCAAAAGGGTTCTGAGACCATATTGGATTTGATTATTATTGTGTTTCACTTTTCATGTTTTGACTTCCAGAATAGCTAGGTTATTCTTTCCGAATAACTAAGTTATTTAAAAACTCCACAATCGTTCATATGTTGGAAGTAGGTATGAATTAAGACTATCATGAATTGAGTTTGTAGATGGCTAAATGTGTTTAGACATAGCAATGGTTGCTACAACATTCATGAGTGCTCATAAGTTATGAGTATTGGAATTAACCCACGCTTACTTGTATCATTTCATGGAATTTATCGCGAGTGATCGTGAGACGGTAATATCATATAAGTCTTCAAACCTAGAGATATGATTTGTTGCCTATAAGTTGGTTGTGCATTGATTGCACGAAAACGCATCAGTAACTTGATGTTATAAAACGTGCCTTTGTGTACAATTCAACAAGTAGTAGAACAAGCATATGAGTCGAAGTTTATCTGTTCCTTCTAGAAATAGAAGCGATAATCATGGTCGTATATTTTGCATACAAACTCCATTTGAAAATTCTTTATATTTTTGGAAATAGGTGATCATGTACTATGAGAATAGAGTGTTCGTTTAGTTCACAACTACTTAATACAAATTTTTTTTTTCAGACATATTAACTAGGGTTGTAGTTTGAGCTGTTTGATTCATTTGAGATTTTCCACAATTGGATATAGGATACCATATGGTATCTTATAATAGTTGTATTGACACTATGAAAATTTCAAAATAGGCATTAAAGCTCAATAGTTCAGATTACAAAGTGTTTTGCGATGAACTGACAATTTACATCTTTAGACCTAAATTTCGGGATGTCACAAACATAGTCACTGATTTTAGTGGAATATGAGAGGCGGTGCCAAAGAGATAGATCAAATACGAAGGGGAAAGAATAATGTGAGTTTTTGGTTTCTGTTAGCGGTCTAATTGCAGGATAATAATGTTGGTCACGCGGTTTAGGATTCTTGATATCTTAGATGAGGGGAAGGAGCATCGAGATGGAGAGAAAGAAGTGTAATGTTTAGAAGGTCTAGGTTGGATGAAGTGGGGCCGTGGTTCATTTAATTTTCTAAAATAATTAAATATTAAGAATAATATATAAAATAAAAATTTAGATAAGGATAATATAGTCATTCGTTGTTTAGGAGGGAAGAAATCTGAAATGAAATAAAATAATAGAGACAATCCAAGTGAAAATAAAGAGTTAGGGACGAAACATACAAACTACCCTAAACCATATGACTATTCGTGTAATTTAATATACTCTTTGGAAAATTTTATGTATCAAATATTAATATCAATCTCAATGTAAATATTCATGCTTATGAGAGTTATCATTTTATTTTCATATATATATATATATATATATATATATATATATATATATATATATATATATATATAACCCACACACACACACACACACATATATATATATATATATATATATATATATATATATATATGTCTAGGTGTGTGTATTATAAACATTTGGTCATGATAACACTATATACATACACAAATATTTTTTTGTGGTTGTGTATGTGCTTCCCTACTTTGATATGATCTAGCATGTGACATGTTAGTTTTTTCTTTCTGCCATGGAATGATTGTTTCTCAAATGAGTAGGCATTTACATGTATAAATTATATTAAAACGTTCATTGAAATATTGATATTAGGGAGGAAGATCGGACCATCGTGTCGTGTTTTTGACTAACACTACACGACACGATAACGTTTTATGTTACACGAACATGACACAACATAATTTCGTGTTTTTTAACTAACACAAAAACAAACCAATTAAAAACCGACGCATACAACACGATACGACAAAGATAACATATAATAACAATTAGTTTAGTTAATTAAAACTTAATCATATATAACACAAAAAGACAAAAATACGACAAACAAATGCTAAATCATGTCAATTTCGTGTCAAATTTTGAGCGCGAACACGAACGGCATGACGTCGTGTTTTTTCTATACTTGCCACGAAGACGAATTTGAATTTCAGTTTCGTTGCAATTTTGCTTCGTGTCATGTAATCTCATCAATTTCCAACCCTAATTGATATGTGCATACATTACATTCTTATATGCATCTTTTGTATTGGCTTAGCCTATATTTTTGATGGGTTCATTGAAATAAACAAAATGCTAGCGGAAACAACATACAATTTGATCTAACACTTGAAACATATGGATCTAAACTCAACTAATCAATGCAACTTATTAGAAATCAATAAGAACGAAAAACATACCTTTGACTTCATCGTAGGTTTCTAGTTTTGACGAGCCAGTTGATTGGACTACAGAACCCAATGTAGAGTTCCTCTCTTGTAATCACATGCAAGACACAAAACTCTAGCAAATCTGAACAAACCTCCATGAACCAACACTCAACAAACTCTAATCGATGATACTGATCATCTTCACGTCGTGATAGAAGAGGTGTCACGACGTGGCATTGAGACATTGAGTTTTCTAGGGTTTTTTTATGGGTTCCGACTTCTGAAGTAAGAAGGATAAGTTTTCATCCATCCAAAACCGGAATTTGATATCTTTATTTATAGGGTGCTAATTTGAAACCCTAAATATAATTACCAAATATATATAGTGATTATCTATGGTATTCAAATCATTTTGGAATATTCCATATTTTTTATTTACTATTAATTAATTAATGAAACTAGTCCCTCAAATAAATATCTTTTTAGTTATGCTTTATTTTGTTCTTGCCTGTAACCCAAAAGGATATTACTATTTATAGTAATATTACTGGGGTTGTTATGGTTATGAGAACTATCCTCCATCAGCTCCCACTTGTACTTAAGCATTAACAATCGACCAGTCCAATACTTACTAGGAATAACAATGAGTGGCAGTCCAATGTAACTACTGTACTTTTTGCAACAATGCTATAAACAATCCTTAAGACTAGTGACTTCAAATTCCTTTGATCTTCATGATATATGTATGAATTCGAGACGTGGATAGTAGTCAATCTAAAATTTTAAGATTATGGTTCCCGACATAGATTTGTGACGATTGCTTCTAACGACTAAATTGAACACAACAATTTCAGTCGGGACTCGACCGAGTACTTTAGATTCCATCACCAAATCATCGAGGCACAAAAATATAGACTTCTCTATTTCTGGAAGAAGGATCAAATAAACTTTGACTACATAGGCCTATACTATCTCTCATTTAATATCCAGTGAAACCCTGTATAGCTGCCAGTTATAGACAACATTGGGGAAAAACCAATATACAACATATTGTAATACAAAACCTCATGCATCTCCACTTGAAGAATAAGAACTATATCCATCTTAATTTACTTATGACATGATCCATGAAGTAATCTTTAATTGTAGTTACTGCAATACTTAAAATCTCCATTTTCAAGTATCCATCTTAATTTACTTAGCTCTGTTTATCTCTATGAACAATCTTAAACAATCTACCAATACTATGGTAATCTTAATTCACCAATTTCTTCAAAGAGTAGGACCGATTGTGGAATTGAATAAGTTAATATTATGGAAGTGGTTCTAAACATGTAAAAGTGGAACAAAATAATATCCTAAATGAATGACTGATCTCTATCAAATATTAAGTTCTCCACTTAATATAATGCATCAGTTCCTAAATTAATACAAGCAAAAACTAAAGTGTTCAAGTTAATACACATGCAAGTCTAATATCATTAGATCTTTATATGATTCAATTGACTATGATGTTCTTTACATTCGTGAAGGTACTTACTGATTATTTACAATGTGATCTTATGTATGTTAAGATCCAAACACGAAGTAAAGTTACCTTATAGTCACAAGAAACTTCAAGAGAACCATCAATGATTGAATACATCACTAAGGTCACTAATGAATTTCTCTCAGTTACATAGTTTGTCTTTTCAGTCTAAATAACTGCAATATACTCTAAGCTTATTATCGAACACACTTAGGTGTATTTCTTAGTACTATTCCAAGCTAATACTTTATTAATTAAGAGCACGAACTCTGACTGCTAAATGGAAACGTCTCTATTAGTAAGGAACTATCCATCAATGTAACTATTCCATTGATTTCTTCCATACTAACAAGATTATATCTTTCGTTTAGGACTTTAAAGAATATACTTGATCCTTGATTAGTTGAATATAGCCGAAATGATCTAATATGAATTATCATGCACAAGGCATATGAGTCATTACTTTTACTAGCATGAAATCATTAAGAATTCTGCATCTCAAGTTTCATTAAAAGTCCAAGTACTTTGGTTATTTCATTGAATAACTTAGATCTATCTGTAACAACCCATTATTTCTAGTTAATCAAAGTCAATAAAAGTCAACCAAGGTCAACAAAAGGTCAAGCATAACAAATAATAAGTCAAATATATTGTTTTGTTGATTTATTTAAGTTAAATTATCCCAACGAAAACCCTCAGACAACCACCTACCTCGCACCGAAAACGATCCTCGGCCGCAAATGCCTCAGACCGCAAACGTGCGAGACCGAAAACACCATTACACAGAAAACCATTCTTCTCGGGTGGAGTTCTTGGCCGAAATCCCTCGGTTCTATCTCTTTGGTCCACAATTTAAGAGGATAATTACACTTTCCAATGCAAGTGTCACTTCAAGATTTTCCTATTATAAATATATATGACCGAAAAAAACTCCTCATTCTCACACAATTCAGCCGCAATCAACACCTTTTTCTCTCAAGAACATCAACTGAAATCACTCTTCCATCTCAAGAACACATGCAAAATCCCTCAATCTTCTTGATTATCATGCAAAAATCCTTTGAATCTCCTTTGGATCTTGTGAGAATCATATATTGTTCTTGACATAATCCAAAAGCACCTTCCAATCTTCATATCTTGGGCCGAAAACACCCAATATCACTAGTTGTCATCAAGAACACATGAAAAACACGAAGAACACCCACACACTATTCTAAGGACTATTGTAAGTCTTCTTACAATAATTAAGTGTTGTTTAAAACTTTAAACATTACTAGATTATCTAATTTACACTCAATATGATGTTAATATAAATTAGGATTCGGTTTTGTCACGGGTTCTAACTTGTGGAGTTAACTCTACTACACCGTATCTTCACTCAAAAACTCGCAAAAGGTGAGTTCATACCCCTACATGTTTACCAATGTTTTAACGGGGGGAATACAAGTAAAACATAAGAAATCATGTGTTATCATCTAAATGATTTCAAATTGTTTCAAACTATTTTAATTATTTAAACGCTTTTTTTTTCACCAATATATATATATATATATATATATATATATATATATATATATATATATATATATATATATATATATATATATATATATTCATATACCTATTTATATATAATTATGATTTAACAGGCTTAGGACTAGTGTTTCTGTTTAACTCGTGTTGCTTGTCTGGTTGTGGGCTTAAAGAAGAACCATTTGTCCAACTACCTTTTAAATCTAAATTATATATGATCGATATGTATATCAGTATAAGATGAATTTAAAATAAATCTTAAACCCTTTTGTATTACGTTGAGCAGAAGGGTATCTTTCTTAAATATGTTATTACCGTTTCTACAGTTTGTTAAATTACAAAGGTTTTCATTTCGTATCGAACATACAAATAAGCCATAATAGGTATAGTTTTGCATACCGTTTTATTTAATCATATGAAAATACTAAATTAAACATATAAACTATTATTGGAATATTTTAGGGAACATACATACTACGATTTTCAATTATAAAAAGGATAAATCATAGTGTTTATCATTACAAGAAGACTTTTCTATATTCTACACGTAACCGTTGATATAGCTTTGTGATTGTTACATTCAAGTACTTATCTAAGTGCCAGCAAAAGTCCTGATTTTATGACCAAAGTCTTCTGGAGGGAGAGCATGATTTTGTGTATAGATCTATACGGGACTGACAATCTCGCGCCCTGACTGTTAGCTACAGTTGGAACGGAAGTTCTGGGGTGACAAATGTCATATCACTTCGACGCCTGAATAACGTCGTGTCAGGCCATCCTGGTCATTAGCATGGTTATAGTAACTCACAATGTGGTATTAACAATTCGATTAGTGTACGAATACATAAATAACCTTACATAGCTTTAATCATTATTAAACCTACAAAATACATACAAGTACATCATACTATTTTCTAAACATAGAAACTTATATTTATGGAGGAACATTTATCTAGGCATATACATACAAATGAATTACATAAACACACAATTACAATGCATTACATAGCAAGTACAGTACGAACAACTCTTCAGTAAAAGGCTAATTTTTTATTTTGTGATTACTTAGTGAATACATTGGAGTCATATCTAATGAAGACACAATGGATTGTGGAATGTGTGATTTCCGCCTCATTTCCTGTTCCTTGTTTGGTTGTGGGCTTAGCGCAGATTCACACATTCGATAGTCCATTCGTTCTTGATTTCATATAACTTATATTCACTAAGTGCTCTAAAAGGAACTTGTAGAGTCACATTACTTACATTTCATTTACCAAGGAATTATAGGATTTTATGAAGGATCATACTAACGTTTTTAAAGGAACAAAGAACATACTCTTTCATATAAAAATACTTATGAACTCACCAACTTAAATGTTGATACTCTCTTTTCAAAATCATTTGTATTCTCAGGAAACTAGTAGACAGGTACACACACGATTTTCGAGAGAAAGGAGCATAGTAGCTTCAAGTCTTTGTTTTGCTATTTACTTTTAGAGTCCATCATATGTGAATCGAATACAATGTAAACTTTTCATATATTAATATAATGGTTGTTATTGCTTTGATTACTATGATACATTTGTTGTGATACTGTACATGACTGTTGGAAAGGTGTCTAAGCTCATAACTGTATTTGGTATGAACTTGACCCGACCCGATATGGTCCGTTTGGATTGCATTTCACCTAACAATTTGTATGGATATATTTTTTAGAATAAGTTGTTTATGATCCATTAATATATTATTAGTTATAATATATTAATTTTATTTAATTAGTGCTGATTAAGAATTAATTTTGGAACTAATTTACTGATCAAAAGAGGCTAAATAAATATGGACTCTTACATATATATGGATTGGGCTAAGATTTATTTAGGATGGGCTAAGAGTATATGGAAGTCCATGGAGCTTTTAACCCATGGATCCTAGGTAAACTAAGAGTCATGGATATTAGGGTGTAACTGTAACATCCGGGAAATTGGGTATATCTGTTAAACCCTTCCTCTTCTCCAAATTGTCAAGAGAAGCCCTGTCACACCCCCGAACCAGACGGCGGAAACGTTCGGGAGTTGTTGTGACTCAATTGAATACCATCACAATGAATATACATGAAAGATAACATCATTCGTCACCAACATTTGAATATTACAACTGATAGTGTTTACATCCATTACATTGTCTCAAAACATTACATTCCCAAAAATAAATTGTTCAGTTCGTTAATAGATAAACTGCAAGCCATCACTGAGTACATTTTCCTTTGATTCACTGGTTACCTGAGAATACAAGTATTTTGAAAAAAACGTCAACATGTGAAATGTTGGTGAGTTCATAAGCGGTATTTGAAAAACAATGTTTTGTATCATTTTGAAAACCACCAGAAAATCTGATATTTTCTGAAAAGAAAAGCTTTTGAAAACATTTGTGAAGATCCATAGGTATGCTTGTTTGTTTCTATAGTTGTAATAATTGTTCATTAAACGTGTATACATTTCGAAACCGTATGTATTGAAAAACCCTAGGAAAACCCGATGTTTTCCTAATTCTTTGAATTCCATGAAGTTAAAATAAAACCAATGTAACGCGTGAAGTCATTAATTCCAGGCGACGTCGGATTATTTTTGCGCATGATTAATTGCTATAAACAAGCGTTACACAAACGACCAGTTTATAACTATACTAACGATCCCGTAGGCGTCGTCCGTACTAATCACGTTATCCAACCGCCCTGACTCCGAGTAATCCCACATCCGAAGAGAAAGAGGACACGAAGACCCCGATGACTCCATTAACCGGTTGGGGATAAAAAAAAGGTACGAGGGGCCCTTGACCCGCCTCGCATGAAATACCGACTTTACTAGCAATACCATAGGACCCTTGGGGACCAATAGTATAAAAGCCATTGAAAGTCCTTTTACGCTGTGTTAGATCATGTAAGACCCAACAACTCGTAAGGTAGAAGTCTTCGGGCCTTAAGATCAGGTCATTGGGCTAGCTAGGCCCAACAAACAAGATTTTACACTTTGGGGCCCAAAGATGGTGCGTAGACGTCTGTGCACTCTCACGTGTATATTGAATTACCAAATGTTTTCGTGTATGAATCGAGTTATCGTCGTGTTAGTATTTTTTGGATTGTCATTGATTCGAGACCGAATCAATTCGTTTAACAACGATTTTTGGTATTGTTGTGTATTGTATTACGTAGGTAGTCGCGGTGCCAATATTTGATCAAGTTGCGTGTATTGAATTAGCCTTGAAAGTTTTCTGTTTTCAGTCCCTCATTGTTTGTAAAATTTACTTTTTCAACCCTCTAATTAAATAACTTTCCGGTTTGGTCCCTAAATCATTTTTCTTGACATTTTAACACCAAAAATTATTGAAATTAATATTTTTAGCATATTTTTCATTGAAACAGTTTAAGTCCCTGAAATTGCAGTTTTCTCGGTTATAACCCCTCTTTTTCGCAGTTTTTACAATTTTGGCCCAAATTGGAAATTTTTTGCAACTTTGGTCCTTTTTAAATTTGGAAAGCATTTTAAACCTTTGAAAAGTACTTGGAACACTAGAAGTCCACTGTTTTACAGAAAAACACAGTTTTGGCCCTCCAAAAACAGAAATTTCGCATAATGGGCCCTATTGGGCCGAAATTGTCATTTTTAGCCCATTAAGCTTGAAATTTATATTTTTAATCCTCCAAATGAGTATATTTCCAGAAAATATCTCATTAAAACTGTTTTGACACTCCTCATCCGTCAGAATTCGTGATATGTCACTTTGGGCCCTTTAACTTTATATTTTTAACATTTTATGTCCAAAAATTGAGTTTTTAGCACAAATAAAATGTTATTAAGCCATTTAGCTATTTTTCTTGGAACACTTTGTATGTAGAAATATATTTGATGCTAGTATCATTTAACATAAAGTATATCTCGATTTTTAGGGGTTTTATGGCTAGATCCAACATTATAACACACAAAAACACACATATAAGCATAGAAATCATACAAGGCATACAAAACACATATAGATCTACACTTTCACTTGTATTCCCCCCCCCCCACAAAACTCATAAAAACAGAAAATAGGGGGTATGGCGCTCACCTTAGGGTGTGATTTCGGTTTTTGAAGAAAAGATGGAAGAAAACTTGGTGATTTTTGGCCTTAGTACCCTTTTCTTGAAGATCTCGAGTTTGGTATGCTTTTAAGAGGTAAGATCACGGTTTTGGCATGGATTAGGAAAAGGTTTTGATGACAAAAAAAATCTAAGTCATAGATCCAAGTATAACCTTACCTTAGATGAAGAATTTGTGGAAATATCCTCTTGAAAGCTTCTTAAATTTCAAGATCTTTGAGTGGAGAGGGAGGAAGTTTTCTTGAGTGTTCTTGAGAGAGAGTGTGAGATGTGTGTGTGTTTGAGATGGCCGAGAGTGAAGGAGGGAAAAGAAGAAGTGATCTTTGAAGTGATACTTGCATGGAGGTATGTGATATGTTGCATGGAAATCCAAAAGACAATAATGAGGTGGCAAACCAAAGTCAACTCCTCACCACTTCTTCTTGGACTTGGGCCTTGGGCCGAGAATCTTGAAGGAAAAGGAAAATTTGGGCTTTTTGCCCCTAAGCCCAATATTAGAGTTAGTTTGGGTGAGTTTTAACATAAAAGAATATAGTATGATTTTTACATATTTGTTGGACTAGTTTAGGTTATTCATGGATCAAAGCTTTTAATTCATTTCATTCTAGGCCCAATATGGCCCAAAATGTTGAAATAAATTAATGTGGGTCCAAATAGAGCCCAATTAGGGTTCTATTCCCATGATAGTCAAATTGGAAGCTTATTGGTCCATTTGGGTCCAATAAGGAAGTCCTAGTCCAAAGTGGATCTAAACAAGAACTTCTAGGGTTTCCAATTGTTTGATGACCATTTGTAGCACTTGTAGTATGTATTTGATTGAAGTTTTTGATGTCATAACAGTAGGTATCACACATGCTCTTAAGTTTTGATTCACATTAACTTGAGTGTATAGATTACATGACACAAAATTTCCAGTTGTGACATCATCCCCCCGTTAGAGGGAATTTCGTCCCGAAATTCTGTTTGAAAGCTAGATTTGAGAATGTTAGAATAGGTGAGGGTACTTTTGCTTCATTTGGGCTTCGCGTTCCCACGTGAATTTTGGCCCACGCTTTGCGTTCCACCGTACCTTCACGATCGGGATGCGACTTTGCTTAGTACGCTTCACCTCCTTGTCCATGATTTCGATTGGTTCTTCAACGAACAGGAGATTCTCATTGATTTCGATTTCGTCAAGAGGAATGACAAGGGTTTCATCTGATAGACACTTCTTCAGGTTAGAGACATGAAACACGGGGTGTACACCGTTTAGCTCTGCGGGTAGTTGTAGTCTGTAGGCTACCGGACCTATTCGGGCGACGATTTCGAAAGGTCCAATGTATCGCGGGTTCAGCTTTCCCCATTTTCCGAAACGTATAACCCCTTTCCAGGGTGATACTTTCAACAGTACTCGATCGCCGACCTGAAATTCTAAGGGCTTTCGCCGTTTGTCGGCGTAGCTCTTTTGTCGGTCACGCGATGCTTGCAATCGAGCTCTGATTTGAACGATCTTTTCTGTGGTTTCGCGGATGATCTCCGGTTCCGTTAGTGCCTTGTCCGACATATGTGTTCTCGCTAGCTGGGTATCACCTATTTCAGCCCAACATAACGGTGATCTACATTTACGCCCGTACAGTGCTTCGAAAGGAGCCACCTTGATGCTCGAATGATAACTATTGTTATATGAGAACTCGATCAAAGGTAGGTGGGTATCCCAAGACTTCCCAAAGTCTATCACACATGCACGAAGCATGTCTTCAAGCGTTTGAATGGTTCGCTCACTTTGGCCGTCCGTTTGTGGGTGATACGCGGTGCTCATGTCGAGATGAGTTCCCATTGCCTTGTGGAGTGATTGCCAAAAGCGCGATGTGAACCTACTGTCCCTATCCGAGATAATAGATTTTGGCACTCCATGGAGTCTCACGATTTCTCGTAGGTACAAACGCGTCAATCTCTCCATCTTGTAGGATTCTTTGATTGGCAGGAAATGGTCAGATTTCGTCAGTCGGTCGATTATTACCCATATGGTGTCCAGTCCGTCCGACGTCTTGGGCAGCTTGGTCACGAAATCCATAGAAATTCCTTCCCATTTCCACTCAGGGATTGCCGGTTGTTGTAACAATCCAGAAGGTTTCTGGTACTCCACTTTCACTTTGGCGCACGTAAGGCATTTACCAACATAGGTCGCGATTTCCGCCTTCATGTTAGGCCACCAATAGTGTTGCTTTATGTCCAAATACATCTTGTCCGAACCAGGATGAATGGAGTATCGTGTCTTGTGGGCTTCCTTCATAACGGTCTCCCTAAATCCTCCGATTTTTGGGACCCAAATACGGTTCATGAAGTAGTATACCCCATTCTTCTTGACTTCTAGGTTCTTCTCCATTCCGCACAATGCCTCGCTAGTTCTATTTTCCGCTTTCATAGCCTCTGCCTGGGCTAGTGCAATTTGAGTGGCCAGATGAGACTGAATAGTTATCGAGTGCGTTTTCGTACGGCGATTAGAGTAGTCCTTCCGACTTAAGGCATCGGCTACTACGTTGGCCTTGCCTGGATGGTACTTGATCTCGCATTCATAGTCGTTTAACAATTCCACCCATCTTCGTTGTCTCATGTTCAGCTCCTTCTGATTCAAGATGTGGTGGAGGCTCTTGTGGTCCGTGAAGATGGTGCACTTTGTACCGTACAGGTAGTGCCTCCAAATTTTTAGAGCAAAAACCACAGCTCCCAGTTCTAAGTCATGGGTCGTATAATTTGCCTCATGCGTCTTTAGTTGGCGGGACGCATATGCTATCACTCTTCCACGTTGCATGAGAACGCAACCTAGGCCTTGATTCGACGCGTCACAGTAGACTACAAAATCTTCTGTTCCTTCAGGTAGAGATAGTACAGGAGCGCTACAAAGAGCTTGCTTCAAGGTTTGAAACGCAATCTCTTGTCGGTCTGTCCACTTGAATGGCACGCCCTTTTGCGTAAGCAAGGTAAGCGGCTTGGCGATCTTAGAGAAGTTTTGGATGAATCTCCTATAGTAACCTGCTAGGCCTAAGAACTGACGAATTTCTGTGGGCGTAGTCGGAGTTGCCCATCCTTCCACAGCTTTGACCTTAGAGGGATCCACATGAATTCCGTCTTGGCTAACCACGTGGCCTAGGAAATTCACACTCCGAAGCCAGAACTCACACTTGGAGAGTTTGGCGTAAAGTTTTTCCGATCGCAGCGTCTCTAGGACTTGTCGGAGATGTTGGCCATGCTCCTCTTTGCTTCGAGAATAAACGAGAATGTCATCGATAAACACAATGACGAAGTTGTCCAGGAACGGTCGACAGATTCGATTCATTAGGTCCATAAATGCGGCGGGTGCATTTGTTAGACCGAAGGGCATTACGACGAATTCATAATGTCCGTAGCGGGTTCGAAAAGCGGTTTTAGGAATATCTTCTTCTCGGACTTTGAGTTGGTGATATCCAGACCGTAAATCTATTTTAGAAAAATAGCTAGCTCCTTGGAGCTGGTCGAATAGATCATCGATTCGCGGGAGTGGGTAGCGGTTTTTGACAGTGAGTTTGTTTAACTCTCTGTAATCGATGCACATTCTGAAAGATCCATCCTTCTTTTTGACAAAGAGCACCGGAGCTCCCCATGGCGAGTAGCTAGGTCGGATAAATCCCTTGTCCAGAAGCTCACTGAGTTGGCTGGATAATTCCTGCATTTCAGCAGGTGCCAACCGATATGGTGATTTAGCGAGAGGAGTTGCTCCTGGAACGAGATCGATTCGGAACTCAACCTGTCTCTCTGGGGGTACTCCTGGAAGATCTTCGGGAAACACGTTCGGAAATTCACACGCTACTGGAATGTCTTGGATGTTAGTTTCTTCTTTGGTCTTGTCCACTATGTGAGCCAAGAACGCCAAATTGTTCTTTCGCAAGTGTTTTTGTGCTTTGATGCACGAGATGAGACGAAGATTCGTATTGGGTTTGTCTCCGTAAATTACTAGGGTTTCGTGATTTGGGAGACGAAGGCGAACGACCTTCTCGTGGCACATAATCTCAGCATGGTGGGGGCTTAACCAATCCATGCCGATAATTACATCGAAACTCCTAATTGATACTGGCATCAGATCTATTCGTAAGACGTGTTGATTTAGGGTTAGGGTACATCCGATGTAGATTTCCATAGTGGATTCGGTTTTCCCATTGGCCATTTCCACCGTATAGGTTTCACCTAGCTTCTGGGGTTGTTGTTTTAACAAATGCTTAAACTTCTCGCTTACGAAACTTCGCTCCGCTCCGGTATCAAATAGGATGCATGCATAAGTGTGGTTTAGGAGGAACGTACCGGTCACAACTGCGGGGTCCTGAACTGCGTCACTCTGACCCATAGTCAACATTCTTCCTGCTCCTCTGTTTCCTGAGTTGTTGTTGTTAGGGCAATCTCGGCGGAAATGCCCCGTCCTTCCACACCCGAAACAGGTGTGGCTAGGCCCTGCGTTGTTGCTGCCGGCATTGGTGTTGTTGGTATTGCGGTGGTTGTTGTTGTTGTTCTGATTGTTTCCCTGACTCTGGTTCTGAGAAGGATAAGTCCTGCAGAACCTTGCAGTGTGTCCCCTTCGGTTGCAACTGGTGCAATGGAACTCCTTACATTCTCCATGGTGATGGAAACTGCACTTATTGCACTTGGGAGCATTACCGGAATAGGGTCTTGGAGCATTTGAAGCAGCTGAGGCTGGAGCATGTGAGGTGACTGGAACCGGCGCAGTAACAACGTTAACTACCACTGTTTGCTGCTTTTTAGAGGTCTCGGGGCCCTGACGCCCCTTTCTCTTGTGGTTCCATCCTTTCTTACCATCACCCTCCTTCTTCTTCTCAGTCTCCACTGGTTTTTCGCCCTTTTTGTGGTTATGATCATATAGCCTCTTTGCCAATCTCTTCGCACTGTCAAAAGTTTCAGGGTTCGCAGCTATCACATTCCCTTGAATGGGGGATGTCAGTCCCCAGATGAATCGTTCAATCTTCTTTCCCTCTGATGTGATCATACCCGGGCACAACAGAGATAGTTCGCTGAATCTCGATATGTAAGCATCGATGTTCCCATTCTGCACCGTGAGATTCCATAGTTCCTGCTCCATCTTCTGTATTTCGCCTCGGGGGCAGTACTCAGCCGTTAACATCTCTTTCATTTCTACCCAGGGAATAGAGTTGGCAACAGGGAGTGTCATAGCTTCTACGTGACCATTCCACCAAGTGAGTGCTTGGTCCACGAAAGTGCAGGCTGCGAACTTCACCTTCATCTGTTCGGGGCACTCGCATATCTCGAATACCGACTCTACCTTCTCGATCCACCGCTTCAGAGCGATCACTCCTCCAGTGCCGTTGAAAGTTCGGGGTTTGGCGTTCGCAAAATCCTTGTAGGTGCACATTTTAGTGAGTCCTTGGTTCGTCCCGTTGTTCGAACTTCCGGAGCCTTGACCATTGCCTCCTCCGTTGTTCCCTCGGTGAAGTTGTGCCATAGCTGCTGTGACCGCAGCAGACACGGCTGCCTGGAAAGCAGTGGAGTCAACTTTGGGCGGGATTGGTTCGGGATTTCCGCGAGTAGCTGGGCGAGACATCTTTCTGTCATGAAACGGAAAGATGTTGAGTGTACGTGGTTTCTGTGAGGTTGTGATCCTACTAACTAGGTGTATGGTGCGAACCTAAACATTACTACCATCAAGCATACAATCATAACGTCTCAACACATAACAACTGAGAATATCATAGCAAAACACACAAAAGTTTATTAATATTATCCGCATTTAGTACAAGAAAATTTGCTCGTAGGAGCATACATATGTAACACTATTCCGACAGCATAACGGCTCCATGAGTAGTGTAGTCACTTAAACATAGAGCCGGAGTACATAACATAGTTCCTAATAACCTACTATGATAAGTCTATCCCTAACCGCGATGAGCTGCGTCAGGAGGTGGTGCTGAAGATGTGGATGCTCCCTGAAGACAAGCCACCAAGCGTTCTGCGTCCTAAAGTCGAGATTTCCACCTTACCTGCCTCATGTGAAACTCCCGGAGGACGTCACGCGTCTCCTGTTCCGCACGCTCGACCCTAGTCCACAACTGGCGTACTTGCTCAGCAGTGCCCTGAGCAAGGTCGCCGGTGTCCCGTAATCGTCTCACCATGACCGGTAGGGCTCGGTCGGCCGGTCCTCCGTCCCTCAAGTCAAAGAACTCACGTGACATGCCAAACGGGGGTCGCTGTCCCTGATGTCTGCTCCATCTCCAAAGATCAATGCCCCAAGGAGGGGTAGGTCCAGTGGGGCCCACACGGTAAGCAGGTACCCTGATCGGGTAAGGGGGGTCGATGACCTCGGACTCTGCGTCCGAATCACCCCCTCTGCTGTCATCGAGCTCCTCTCCGAAAGGTTCTTCGTCTTCTTCGGGTTCGGCAGGCTCGCCCTCGACTTCTGCCTCCGGTTCCCCGTCAGATTCCTCTTCGGGGTCCTCCTCAGGTTCTTCTTCAGGCTCTTCCTCAGGCTCCTCCTCCTCTAGCCACCCGTTGTTTCCCTGATTAGGGAAGTAGGGGTCTCCCGGGTGATGAAAGCCAGCCATGCTGTCGGCGCGAGTACGTGAATATGCTAACATTATTCCTAGGGTACTATGACTATTACACAGACTAAGCAAACATTCTCTGTTTGGGTGATAAAGGGTATAGTTTTAGGTTCCCTGGCTATCCCGATCTCATCAAGACGTGTGTTAGTTTTACCTTGGAGAGAATGTAGTTGATCAGGCTACATTCACTCCTTGGTATCCCTAAGAACAGTCTCGAATGAACCGAGATACCAGCATTATTGTGTTTGATTCAGCGTTAGGTCCTTATTCCTAATGCAAGCAAGTATATTTTATTTACTTGTTTTGTTCAGAGTTATGTTAGTCCTTCTTTTTGGTTTATAGTTGCATATCAATGTATGGCTCGACATGCTAGTTCACTATAAACAAAGCTCTGATACCAACCTGTCACACCCCCGAACCAGACGGCGGAAACGTCCGGGGGCTGTCGTGACTCAATTGAATACCATAACATTGAATATATATGAAACATAACAACATTCGTCCCCATTCATTAACATAGCACAACCAGTAGTGTTTACATGTCATACATTGTTTAAACATTACATTCCCAAAAATTAAGTTGTTTGATTCATACATAAATAAACTGCAACCGTCACTGAATATGATTTCCCTTGATTCACTGGTTCCCTGAGAATACAAGTATTTAAAAAAAAAAACGTCAACATATGAAATGTTGGTGATTTCATAAGTAGTGTTTGAAACCGAATGTTTGTATTGTTTGAAAAACCACCAGAAAATCCGATATTTTCTGAAAAGAAAAGCTTTTGAAAACGTTTGTGAAGATCCATAAGTATGCTTGTTTGTTTCTATACTTGTGAAAAAAAAATGTTCATTGAAGATGTATGCATTTCAAATCTGTATGTATTGAAAACCCTAGGAAAACCCGATGTTCTCCTAGTTCCTTGAATTACATGGAGTTACATTGAAACCATTGCATAGCGTATAGTGTCAGTCCCAGGCGACGTTGGAAGGTTCTCGAGCAGGATTATTTACTACAAACCCGCGTTACGCAAACGCTCAGTCTATAGATATACTAACGATTCCCGAAGGCGCCGTCAGTACTAATCGCGTTATCCAATCGCCCTGACTAGGTGTAGTCCCACATCCGAAGAGAAAGAGGACACGAAGGCCTCGATGACTCTATTAATCGGTTGGGGATAATATGCGTGCGAGGGGTCCCCGACCCGCCTCGTAAAATATGCAGACTCTTCTAGCAATACCAAGGACCCTTGGGGACCAGTGGTATACAAGCCATTGAAAGTCACTCTACGTTGTGCCAAGTCGGTGAAACTCAACACCTCGTAGAAAAATATGCGTCTTCGGGCCTTAAGATCAGGTCATTGGGCTAGCTAGGCCCAACAAGCAAGATTTTACACTTTTGGGGCCCGAAGATGGTGCGTAGACGTCTGTGCACACTCGTATGTAAGCTAAGTTCCCAAACGTTATGTATATGAACCGTAGTGTCGTAGAGTTAGTAGTTGTAGATTTCTATTGGCTCGAGACCGAGCCAATTCGTTTAACAACGACTTTTGGTATTGTAATGAGTTGTATTTCGTCGATAGTCGCGATGCTATTATTTAATCAAATTGTGTATATTGAATTAGTCTTGAAATATTTCTGTTTTCAGCCCTTCATTATTTGTAAAATTTACATTTTCAACCCTTTTTATTAAATAATTCCCGGTTTGGTCCTTAAACTATTTTTCTTGACATTTTAACACCAAAAATTATTGAAATTAATGTTTTTCAGCATATTTTTCATAGAAAACAGTTTAAGTCCCTGAAAATGCAGTTTTCTCGGTTTTAATCCCTTCTTTTTGCAATTTTGACAATTTTGGCCCAAATTGGAAAATTTTTGCAACTTTGGTCCTTTTTAATGTAAAAAGCATTTTAAACCTTTGAAAAGGGTTTGGAACACTTATAGTCCACTGTTTTACAGAAAATCACAGTTTTGGCCCTCCAAAACAGAAAAATTCGCATAATGGGCCTCATTGGGCCGAAATTTTCATTTTTAGCCCATTAAGCTTGAAATTTATGTTTTTAATCCTCTAATTGAGTATAATTCCAGAAATAGTTTTATGGAAACTGTTTTGGCACACTTCATCCATCAGAATCTGTGAAATGTCAATTTGGGCCCTTAATTTTGTATTCTTCACATTTTAGGCCCAAAATTTGTGTTTTTAACCCAAAGAAAATTATTACTAAACCACTTAGCCATTTTTCTTGAAACACTTTGTGTGTAGAAATATATTTGAAGCCAAGATCATAAAACATAAGTTGTATCTCGGTTTTGAGGGGTTTTATGGCTAGATCCAACATTAAAACACATAAAAGCATACATATAAGCATGGAAATCATACAAGGCATACAAACACATATAGATCTACACTTTCACTTGTATTCCCCCCCCCCCACAAAACTCATAAAAACAGAAAATAGGGGGTATGAAGCTCACCTTTGGGGGTAGTTTCGGTTCTTGAAGAAAAGATGGAAGAAACTTGGTGATTTTCGGCCCTAGCACCCCTTGATGAAGATCTCGAGTTTTATGGAGTTTTCTAGGAGTATGATCACCAAAGAAACTTGTTTAGAATAAGAGATCTCATGTGAGAGGGGAGTTTTGAAGTTTAGGCATGGAAAAACTTACCAAAGGATGATGATAACCTTGAAGAATCCTCTTGAAATCCAAGAAAATTTCGTGACTTTGAATGGAGAGGAAGAGAGAAGTCTTGAGTGAATCTAGAGAGAGTTGAGATATTTTTGGAGTGTGTATGTGTGTATGGCCGAGAGTGAGAGAGGAGAGAAGAAGAAATGATATTTGAGGTGATGTTTGCATGGAGATATGAGTTTCTTGCATGGAAGTCCTTTGGTTAATAGTGAGGTGGCATGAGAAAGTCAAACCTTTCTCTTGGGCTTGATTTGGGCCGAAAATGTTGGAGGAAAAAGAGAATGTTTGGGCTTTAAATACTTAAGCCCAATTTTCATGGTTAAGTTGAGTGATTTTTGGTCCAAATAAATTTAAAGGTGATTTTTATGACTAGTTAGGGTCAAATTAGGTTAATTATGGTTCATAGTCATTAATTTATTTCATTCTAGGCCCAATATGGCCCAAAATGTTGAAATAATTTAGTGTGGGTCCAATTAGAGCCCAATTAGGGTTCTAAGCCCTTGATAGTCCAATTGGAAGCTTATTGGTCCACTTGGATCCAATAAGGAAGTTCTAGTCCAAAATAGACTTAACAAGAACTTCTAGGGTTTTCCAATTGTTTGATGACTACTTGTGGTACTTGCATAATGTATTTGATTGAAGTTTTTGATTCACATTAACTTGAATGTTTAGATTACATGACACAAAATTTCCAGTTGTGACACTGTCGGTGCCTCCTGACCGCCCTCTCCTGATACTGATCTGGATCAAGTCACGAATCGCTGTGTAACCACTATGCTGAAAACATGCCGAAAAACATCAGATACTCCTCAAACAATCCAGGAACCAACTCCCAACCAAAAACCCTAGGGGTTGTGACTTCCTTGCTACACGTATGGGTCCTGTGGTTTCAGTAGTACGGGCCCATACTACTTTCCACACCTACCCATATTTGTCTCAAGTATCACCACAACACCCTAACAATATACAAGGCATAATGAGCGCTCAATCCTCATTCCTAGAGGAATACTAAATGTCACATAACTAGCCTCCGGGCCTCTCACTACCCACCCATTCATGAAACTTCCACCAACCCTGCAGCACTAGTGTATGCTAGTCATACATAACGCTGGACCCTATAGGCTTTCCAATATCCAATCCTACCTTAAGCTCCCAATCATACAAGAACAGAACATAAGGCAAAATCAAACATTCTTTGGCTATAAGATCTTAATTATGTATAACCATGATACATACACAAGTAACTACAGTAATGATGTCAATTTCATATAAAGAAAACCCTAGGCTAGTAGGCACCATAAAATCAGGCAATTCTTATCATGTAATTCCGGAAGATTCTTATCCTAGTACTAGCATGTTGTTCTAACATATCACATAATCAAATAACTATATGGTATTTTTTAGGTCTACATATTGGCTCTGACTGATCGTACACTTGCATCCTCCTTTACTTATTTTGAAAACCATTTTAGAAATCATTTTGAAAGTCTTTCCTTGATTTGAGACTAGATTCACATGAATGTTCCTCCAATTCACTCAAACCAATGTTCTGGTACCAACTTGTAACACCCATAAAATTCATACCAAATTTAAACTTTCAAAAACATTTAAAATACCAATAGTTATTACAAAAAGGTTTCCAAAACAGTTTCATATAAGAGTTCCCCGAAATCATAATCATAAATCGAGGAAAGTGTACGGTCACGCCTTCGCCTTCCCGCTATCATCTGCTAAACCTGAAACAATAATCGATAAATGTAAGCTCGAAGGCTTAGCGAGTTACCCCCAAAAAAATACCAACCTCATATAACCATAACACATCATACAACAAATATAGAACAACCATGCATTTCGCTATGCTTGTGCACCGCCCCGATACTATCTCTTCCCGAAGGGATAGAAGACTTCATTGTCTATTGCGATGCATCCAATCAAGGACTTGGATGTGTTCTGATGCAGCGAGGTAAAGTCATCGCCTATGCCTCGAGACAGCTGAAGACACATGAGGTTAACTACACAACCCACGATCTTGAACTAGGAGTAGTTGTGTTTGCTCTGAAGATCTGGCGACATTACCTGTACGGTACAAAAAGCACGATCTTTACAGACCATAAGAGTCTACAACACATTTTCGACCAGAAAGAGCTCAACATGAGACAACGACGGTGGGTCGAGCTACTTAGTGATTATGAGTGCGAAATTTGTTATCATCCGGGTAATGCCAATGTAGTAGCTGACGCCCTAATTCGGAAAGAATATACTGGTCGTAGAGTCAAATCTTTGAGTCTAACTATCCATTCACACTTGTCCATGCAAATAAAGGAGGCTCAGCTCGACGCTTTGAAACCTGAAAACGTGGCGGGTGAATCCCTTAGAGGGATGGATAAGAATTTGGAAGTCAAGGGTGGCGGAGCCTTATACCTCATGGATCGGATCTGGACACTGAAACACGGTGGCTTCAGAGACTTGGTCATGACCGAAGCTCACAACACTCGTTATTCCGTCCATCCGGGTTTAGATAAGATGTATCTGGATCTTAAAAAGTTATACTGGTGGCCTAACATGAAAGCAGATATTGCTACCTTCGTGAGTAAATGCCTTACTTGCGCAAAGGTCAAGGTCGAATACCAGAAACCCTTCGGTCTCCTACAACAACCGGAGATACCAGAATGGAAGTGGGAGCGGATCACTATGGACTTCATAACCAAGTTGCCCAAGACGACGGGTGGACTTGATTCCATATGGGTCATCGTCGATAGACTGACCAAGTCTGCACACTTCCTACCGATCAAAGAAACAGGCAAGATGGAGAAACTTACCAGAACTTACATTAGGGAGATTGTAAGGCTGCACGGTGTTCCTTTATCTATCATCTCGGACCGAGATAGTAGATTCACTTTGAGGTTCTGGCAGTCATTACAAAGTTCCCTAGGAACTAGGCTGGACATGAGTACAGCCTACCATCCACAGACCGACGGGCAAAGTGAGAGAACTATCCAAACCTTAGAAGATATGTTGTGTGCCTGTGTGATTGACTTTGGAAAAGCTTGGGATACCCATTTACCCCTTGTTGAATTTTCCTAGAACAACAATTATCATACGAGCATAAAGGCAGCTCCATTCGAGGCCCTCTATGGCCGAAAGTGCAGGTCCCCTCTGTGTTGGGCTGAAGTGGGTGATACCCAGTTAGCTAAGGGACGAGTTCCCGAAAGCACTCTCACGGGTCCAGAAATCATTCGGGAAACAATAGAGAAGATCGTTCAAATTCGTGAACGGTTGAAAGCCTCTAGAGACCGACAGAAAAGCTACGCTGACAAGCATAGGAAACCGTTGGAGTTCCAGGTCGGCGACCGAGTCCTACTGAAGGTCTCACCCTGGAAGGGCTTGATACACTTTAGAAAGCATGGGAAGCTCAATCCAAGATACATAGGGCCTTTCAAGATTCTCGCAAGAATTGACCCTGTGGCTTACAAACTCAATCTACTGCAAGATTCTCGCGAGAATCCTACCTTCCACGTGAGAATCCTACCTTCCACATGTCAAACTTGAAAAAGTGTCTATCCGACGAGACTCTTGTTATTCCACTCGACGAGATCGAGATCAACGAGAGCCTTAACTTCGTGGAGGAACCGGTAGAGATCATGGACCGAGAGGTCAAGCAAACAAAGCAGAGCCGTATCCCGATAGTGAAGGTGCGCTGGAACGCAAAGCGTGGACCGGAATTCACTTGGGAACGTGAGGATCAGATGAAACTGAAATACCCTCACCTTTTCGCTTAGTTGTTGTAACTTCTTATTTGCTTAAATTCTAATTTCGGGACGAAATTCCTTCTAACGGGGGGATGATGTGACAACCCGAAATTTCCATTATGTACAAACTATATCACTTCAATAGAAGTTATAGCAGTCACAGTTAATTTTTAGACTTTTCGCGTAAGTTTGAGTAATTCAGGGTTTACACTTCAGGAAATATCAGGAGAGTGGGTGCACAAGGGTTTTGTGCAATACTGTTATTCCAACACTCTATTATATTAGAGATCATTTCAGGAATAAAAATATTTTCTGCGAAAAATATCTCAGGACTATAAATAGAATTCTGAACAAAATTCATTCATTATTCGCATTTCCAACTAGAGAAAAGCCATTTGCTCTCTCACGGATCATCTGGTTTTTATCCCAAATCATGAGTACCTCTTTCTACTAATGTTAGAAAGCTTTATATGTGTTTATAACATGATTTAGAAGGCTAAATCACTAGATCTTGGAGTTTACTCCCCAAGGTGTTCTTGGGCGGTAAACTCCCGAAACAAAGCCGAGACCGACCCTTGTGTTATGCAACTGCCTTAGACTCATATGTATGTGTGTTAGGGACAAGAAAACAACCAAGAATCACCCAAGTTTGGGAGTTCACGGCCCAAGAAATTCTTAGGCCGTTAACTCCAATTTCAAACTCAAAATGGTGCGTTTAAGGCACCTAAAGCTTTAGACTTTTATCTAGACTTGTTCCCATTTAATCTAAGACCTTGAGCACATCAAAATCACTTATCAAAGTGAGTTTACAGCCAAGACTTTGTTCTTGGGCCATAAACATGAAAGAAGGGCACCAAAGTGTGCCTAATGTCTTCATATGCTTGGAATAAAAGCCTAGAACTTATACCACCTATGCTTGAGGCTTGAAAACAACAAAAACACCATTCTAAGGGAGTTTACGGCCATAAACTCCAAAGGAAATGGCCTTAGGGCCATAAACTCCTAAATGGAGTGTTTCTAGACCTTAAACCCTTTCAAGAATTGAACCATTAAGTTGGAATAATTCTAGGAATCATTTGGAACTTCAAAACACACAAAACACCCATGGTTGGGAGTTTACAGCCGTAAACTCAAGAGTTTACACCCGTAAACTCCATGTGTGTTACTATATGAGGAGTAAACTCATATATGGGGTCCTTTGGAACCCTAAACACAAGTGCCTTGTCCCACAATAGCTTAGATGCAATCCTTAGCGCTTAAAACACTTATATAAAGTGTTTATTATGTCTAGGATGTCTTAACATTATCAATTAGTGATTTGAGACAAGTTGAGTGCATATATGTGTGATTATATGTTCATTAGGATCGTAGTGTGTGTACAAGTCCTCACTTGACACCTAGCAACCCTATACCCTTCAGTTCATCCCAATCACCAACTACAGGTGAGTTCATACCCCTAATCAATGTTTTAAATAATTTTAAATGCTTTAGAGGGGGAATAAAAGTAGAAACAAACATGTTATTAAATCATTTATACGTATTTTATAACTGTGTTTGACATTTAACAGATTTCACATGCTACAAAATGTGATGCATGAAATGGTTTTAAATCCTAAAAACACATTGTTATCAAATGTTTTACCTTTGAAATGTATATTAAAATGACATCAAGTCATTGTTAATTATTGTTCAAAACCCATAAGATGTCTTACAAAACCATTTTACATTCTTGAACTAAACTATGCATGTACACTTATATTCTTATATATGTATTGATGTTATAGTTTACAACTTTCATTTAGTTTCTCACACTCTTGAGTATTAAGAGTGTATAAACCTAATTGAACAACCAATTACCTTCCAGTAAATTATCATAGGGATAATTTGGAGATATCAAACATAATTCCTATTACAAGGGATCACACAAGAGTCAGTTCATTCATGACTCTATACCAGTACATTACCTGATACATGAGTACATTTACATTTGATTACATGATACATGAGTACGTTTACATATACTTACATGATACATGAACACGCTTACATGAACGCATTACATGAGTACCTTTACGTAGATACACTTAACTATGTACATTAACATGAATACTTGTATCTCGAATTGCGAGGATAATTTATTAGTACTTTCTGTGTAAATCTTCCTGCATATCCCTAGTACCTCGGGATATCTAGACAGGACCCTATCCCTAGTACCTCGGGATACCTAGATGGGCCCTATCCCTAGTACCTCGGGATATACGTACGGGACTAACCATTCCGGAACCCATCTGTTAGCAACAGTGGGTGATGAACATCTACGGATGCCTACAATTATTACTTATACTAGGAGTACCTTTACAGGGACTAACCCTTCCTCCGCCCTGCTGCTGCTACAGAGGACAATTGGACAATCTTCGGATGTTCATTAGGTTATATATATATATATATATATATATATATATATATATATATATATATATATATATATATATATATATATATATATATATATATATATATATATATATATATATGTTGTGTTAGCCCTAGTATCACGGGATAACAGTTATATACGTTGTGTTAGCCCTAGTACCTCGGGATTATACTTACAGTAGTACATTTTCCTGTTTACTTTAGTTTGTTATACTTTCACATAAACGATGAGTTAGACTAAGTACTTTATTACTAGACAATTAAAGGAAAAACTATCATTTTACTCACAAAACATTCGGGTCTTGGTAGAAGACTACATTGTCATAACAAAACATTCGGGTCTTGGTAGAAGACTACATCTCAAACTGATAGAAAATAAGGGATTTTCTAGGGCATTTCATACTTACATCAACATTCTCATTTAAAGGTTTGCATGACTTTTAAAACAGCTTTTAGTAAGCAAGACAATGCCACTTAAATACTTATGAATTCACCAGCTTTAAAGCTGATACTCTACCAAAATAACTTGTATTCTCAGATCAACAGTAGACAGGTACGATGGCCAGGTTTTGAGAAGACGGAGCAGACAAGTCTCGTCTTTTATTTTGATTGTATATTTTTGGTGTCTTACTACAATGAAAGAACACACATATATTACAACTTTACTTATAATGCAATGGATGATGTTGTTGCTTGTTTATTATATTACACTGTTGTGATACTGTACATGACGTCCTCCACCCCTGAACGTTTCCACCGTTCGTGGTTTTGGGGTGTGACAAAGACTCCTCTTTCATTTAGATGTATATTATTTTTGGTGTCTATATAACTTGACAGAACACACTTGTATGAAATAATATTATTAATGCAATGTATGATGTTGTTGCTTGTTTACTACTTTGCATTGTTGTGATAGTGTACATGACGTCCTCCACCCCAGAACGTTTCCGCCGTTCATCGGTTTTGGGGGTGTGACAAAAGGTAAGTCGGCTGTTACTTCTACTCCTACTCCTACATCAACCCCTGTTCTGGCAATTGGGTAGGGAAAGGGGAAGAAGAGGTAGAGCCCTTCGAAGGGTACCAAGGGAAAGTCCCTTGATGTTTCCTCTTCAAGTAGGACCAAGAAAGGTTCCATTCCTCCTTCTTCAAACCCAAAGGAAGCGCAATGCTTCTATTGCCACGAAAAGGGTCACTAGAAGCGAAGCTGCCCCATGTACTTGCAGGATGTAAAGGATGGGAAAATTAAACCGACCCATGCATGTATTTATAACGTATTGTCTAAAAACTCATTGCATACTAACTCTTGGGTGCTCGATACAGGTTGTGGTATTCACATTTGTACTGATTTGTAGGGCCTAAGAAGTAGTGAAGAAGTGGAGTACGGGAAGATAAACTTAATCATGGGCAATATGAAAGCATCACCTATGACAAAGATTAGAGTTTATTCTTTATTTCAAGTTTAATGGGTTAACTTTAGATTTGAATAAATGTTGTTACTCATCAGAAATGGCGAGAAATATTATTTCCTTTCATAGTTTGTACAAGCAAGGATTCACCTTTTCATTTGATAATAAAAATTGTACTATTGATTCTTTTTATAATAATGTGCTTTATTTTAAAGCATTACCTTGTGATGGTGTATATGAAAATGTGTCGATTGTAGACAACTTAGGGAATAATGTATTTCATATTGATTCTTCGATTACCTTGGATAAAGCATCCTTGTGGCATTGTCGTCTTGGACATGTCAACAAGAAGCGCATAGGCCAACTCCAAAAGGCTGGAGTTTTGGAATCATTTGACCTAAAATCAGATGATAGTTGCGAGTCTTGTTTACTTGGAAAAATGACAAAGTAATCCTTCACTGGTTCTTGTGAGAGGGGTGAAGATTTGTTAGACCTCATACACATAGATGTGTGTGGACCCTTCAAAATTGCCACAAGGGATGCTAATCGCTATTATGTGACTTTTACTGATGATTACAGTAGATAAGGACATATCTACTTAATCAAGCATAAGTCAAAAACCTTTGAAACATTCAAAGAGTTACTGCAGGAAGTGGAGAATCAACTGGGCAGGAACATCAAGATGCTTCGATCCGATCTGGGAGGAGAGTATCTTAGTATTGAGTTCCTTGAATATCTTAAGGAATGTGGAATTATCTCACAATTGACACCTTCTAGGACACCACAGCTGAATGGTGTTACTGAGAGGCGTAATCGAACCTTGTTGGATATGGTTCGTTCCATGATGAGTCGCGCTTCATTACCAATCTCATTATGGGGGTATGCGTTAGAGACTACCGCCCATATCCTTAATCTAGTCCCTATAAAGAAGGTTGCGAAAACACCTCATTAGATGTGGACCGGAAAAGTTCCCAATCTCGACCACATCAAGAGTTGGGGTTGCGAGTCTTTCATGAGGCGCGAGTCTCACAACCAGCTCGAACCTCGAAGTGAGAGGTGTATTTCCATCGGCTACCCACATAAATCCTTTGGTTACGTCTTCTACAGAGCCAGTGAGAATGTGGTCTTTGTGGTAAGAAGAGGAGTTTTCGTGAGAGAAAATTTATAAGCCAAGGAGATAGTACGAGGAAAATTGACCCTGAAGAGCTTCAAGAGTCAAGTGGTGAAGGAACCTCAAACACTAGCGACCAACCTAAGGAGGAACCTCCTGTTGAGCCGATAGATGAGTCCATACCTCCGAGGCTTTCCACTAGAGTTAGGAGAACACCTAACTTTTATTATAGTTATCACATCACTACTGAAGGTGATACATTTATCCGTGACAGTACACTGATAGATTTGGATGAACCTAATAATTACAAGGAAGCCATTGCAGGCCCCGAGTCTGCTAAATGGAAGGAAGCTATGGACAGCGAGATTCAGTCCATGTATGACAATCAAGTTTGGAACTTGGTTGACAATGTACCAGGTCGTAAGACAGTTCGGTGCAAATGAATCTTCAAGAAGAAGACTGGCATGGATGGGAAGGTGCACACTTACAAAGCGCGACTGGTGGGGAAGGGCTTTACTTAGACTCCAGGAGTTGACTATGATGAGACCTTCTCACCAGTAGCGAAGATTAAATCTATTAGGTTTCTCCTAGCCTAGCTACATTTCATGATTATGAAATATTGCAAAAGAATGTCAAAACCGCTTTCCTTAATGGAAAGTTGGTTGAGGATATTTACATGGCTTAGCCGGAGGGTTTTGTCGATGCAGAGTACCCTAATAGGGTGTGTAAGCTTGAGAAATCCATTTATGGATTGAAACAACCATCTCGCAGATGGAATCTTTGCTTTGATGAGAAAGTCAAAGAGTTTGGTTTTTGAGGAGCGAGGATGAGTCCTGTGTATATGTTAGGGCTAGTTGGAGTATAGTTAGCTTTTTGGTACTATATGTGGATGACATACTACTCATAGGAAATGACATCCTAACTTTACAGGAGGTTAAGTCCTGGCTTGGGAAGTGTTTCACTATGAACGACCTTGGAGAAGCTACCTATATCCTAGGGATAAGGATACTGAGAGACAGGAGTAAAAGAGTAATTGGACTTAGTCAGAGTACCTACTTGGATAAGGTGTTGAAAAGGTTCAACCTAGAGAATTCCAAGAAATGAGACTTATCGATCCAACACAATGCCAGACTGAGTAAAACTCAGAGTCCGAGTACAGAGGCTGAGATAGCAGAGATGAGTCGATTACCATATGCTTCTGTTGTTGGCTCGATCATGTATGTTATGACTTGTACTTACCCTAATGTGGTCTTTGCTTTAAGCATCGTCAGCAGATATCAGGGAAACACTGGCAAGGCTCACTGGACTGCGGTAAAGAACATTCTCAAGTACCTACGAAGGACTAAGGACTAGGTGCTTACCCTCGGTGGGAGTGATGACTTGAGAGTAACAGGGTATAGTGATGCTAGCTTTCAGACTGATAGGGATATTTTTCGCTCTCAATCGGGTTGGGTCTTTACCCTAAATGGAGGAGCAATTAGTTGGAAATGTTCCAAATAGGAGATAGTAGTAGATTCTACTTGTAAATCAGACTACATTGCAACAAGTGAAGCGGCAAAGGAGGCGATATTGCTGAAGAACTTCATTGGATACCTTGGATGTGACAACCCGAAATTTCCATTTTGTACGAACATTAACAATTCAATAGAAGCTAGACTAGTTACAGTGAGTTTCATACTTTTCCGAATAAGTTTGAGTATATTAGGGTTTACGTTTAAGGAGATATTAGGAGAGTGGATGCACTTGTGTTAGTGAAACTTGAGTATTTCAAAACTTAATAATATTAGAGTTCATTTCCGGAATAAAAATATTTTCTGCCAAAAATATCTTAGGACTATAAATAGACTTCTGAACCAAATTCATTCATTATTCACATTTCCAACTAGAGAAAAGCCATTTTCTCTCTCACGGATCTTCGGGTTTTCGCCCCAAATCGTGAGTACACTTCTCTAGTTGTCTTATAATGCTTATTGTATGCTTAATAACATCGATTACATGACAAATCTGTGAGATTCGGGAGTTTACCGCCCAAGAACGTTCTTGGAGAGTAAACTCCAAAATGAGGCTTAAATGCTACCTAGTCCCATTTCCTTGATAAGTAACTAGCTTAGGCTTGTATGTATGTATATTTGAGGCTAGAAAACAATCAAAAACACCAAGCTTAGGGTGTTCACGGCCCAAGAACTTCTTGGACCGTGAACTCCAAATTCAAGGGCCAAAAGGTGCTCTAATTACTCCTAAAGCCTTGGACATTCACCCCCATTTAATCTTAGATAATTTGTGGACTTTAAAACATCAAAGACACCTTCAAAAGGGATTTTACGGCCCTATTATTGTGCTTGGGCCGTGAACATGAAGCAAGGGCACCAAAGTGTGCCTAGGACCTTCATTAGCTTAAAACAAATGCCTAGAAACTATCCTACTTGTGCTTGGAGCTTGAAAACATAAAAACACCCATCCCATGAGAGTTTACGGCCGTAAACTCTAAGGGAATTGGCCTTGGAGTCGTAAACTCCTCAAGGGAGTATTTCTATGCCCTAAACTACCCAAAGAACTAAGCCACCAAGTAAGACTTATTCTAGAAATCAAATAACATCTCAAAACACCAAGTACCACCAAGTTGGGAGTTCACGACTGTAAACTCAAGGGTTTACGACCGTAAACTCCTTGTGTGGATTTTATTGAGTGGTAAACACATATATAAGGCCCTTGGAAACTTTAAACCCCCTTTAGCCCTGTCCCACAACAACCTAGAAGCAACCGTTAGGACTTATAACACTTATACAAAGTGTTTACATGTTCTAGGGTGTCCCAACAAATTTTATTAGTTATTATTTGGCTAATTAGTTATATATATGGTCATTATATGATAACTAGGCTCGTGCGTGTGAACAAGTCTCCGTTTCCCACCTAGTACAGTATCCGGCACTTCAATCCAATCCACCCACCACAAGTGAGTTCATACTCCTTTAATTAACCTTTGAAATACTTTTAAATGTTTTAAATGCTTTTATGGGGGGGGGGAATACAAGTTAAATACTTATAGTTATTAAATCAATCATATGTGATTGATAACTATAAAACCAATGATTTTATCACTGTTCAAACTGTTTATCAAACTGCTTTACTCAGATTGTTTTACAAACTCTTTTCTTACCAAATACTTTTATTTAAACTTTGTTATATTTCTTATAAATTGCATGCCCATATATGTATAGATATATAAGAAATGTTTAAAGGGCTTAGGAAGGCCATCCGCCCTATTTCCTTTTCCTCGATTTGGATGTGGTCTGGTGGGATGTCGGGTAGCCGTTCGAGGGTCGTTTCAATATTGATTATATATCATATATGCATATATAGACATAAAAGAACTCCCATATTCATGCGTATTAGTTACATCATTAGTAAGTTACCATCGGGGTAACACAGGATCATACTACTGCAAATTTCTAGATTAATGAGTCAGTTCATTCATGAGTCAATACTTATTACTATGAGAACATATACATTACATTACTATGAGTTCATATACAACTATACTAGAAAGAGGACATATACAACTATACTAGAAAGAGAACGTATACAACTATACTAGGAAGAGAACATATACAACGATACTAGAACAAGTAACATTACATTACATATACATGAATATGTTAACAATTGTGATCCACTGTATCGATGCATGCCTTAAATGTCATGGCCCGAGTTGTAGCCAGAATGCTCTTGGAGGGAGAGCGTGAGTTTGCGTATAGATCTATACTGGATTGACTATCCTACACCTTGCTGCTAGCTACAACTGGACTTCCAGGTCTGCGGGTGCCAAACGTCATTCCGTTTTACGACCATTCGTACGTCGTTGTTACCAGTCAATAGTATGGTGCAATTAATCACATGATACCTTAATATAAATCCGGTTTAAGGTAGTTAGTACAGCAGTAGTTCCTATAATACAACACTACAGTACTACAATAATTTACCCATTACATATATTTAGTGATTATTTCACTTAAACATTAATGTACAAACTATATTTTGTTAAATGATAGTTACACTTGGGAAATTACACACTTTTACAGCAAACGAGCATACAAAACAGTTAAGCCTTGGTAGAAGGCTACTTTAATAGAAAATATAGGTTTTTCTAAGAGATTCAATCTTTTACAAACACTTACAAACATTTACATACATTTTACAAACTTACACTTGAGACATGTTCAAACGTTTTGATAACAAACACCAACACTAAAATACTTATGAACTCAGTAGCATAATGCTGATAAACTCTTTCGAAATAACTTGTATTCTTAGGTCATCAATAGACAGGTACCGAGGCCAGCTTTTGAGAAGATGGAGCGCATCCAGGACTCATCTTATTATTTTAATTCACATTATATTTTTGGTGTCTATAACTGTACAGAACACGCTTGTATTAAAATTATATATTTAATGCAATGGATGATGTTGTTTGCTTGTTTACTTTTACTGTGTTGTGATACTCTACATGACGTCCTCTACCCCAGAACGTTTCCGCCGTTCTAGGTTTTGAGGTGTGACAGATTGATATCATAGCATTGTTTATAGTGAATCAAGTATATCAACCCATAAAAGATATACTAAACTATAAACCCATGAGGGATTAAAGCACTCTGACCAAGAGTCTATACTTTAAATATTAAAATATTTAATTAAGTATACTAGTCTGCATTCATACTAAAATTAGTGTCACAATGACAAGAACAAAAGTATTACGATTGTTAAATATCACAAGTGAGCTCGGGGATGTATGCTCAGTCCTGGGAATGGCATAGCCTGATCAACTATGCTGGTCCGAGGAGTGATTAGCATATGCCCTAGAATGGTTGTGATATGTTAACAAGTCTAAAAACTTACCAACAATACCACAAGAAGATCAGTAGAACCTAAACTTAAAATGCTATAGGTGTATTTTGTACTACTAGCTATATATATATATATATATATATATATATATATATATATATATATATATATATATATACACTATATTCTTATACCTCTCTTCTCGCGTAGATTTAAATGGTTGGATTCCATCACAGCGACCCGTACTTTCCAAATGAAGGCAATGCAGGGTGGATCGAAGAAGAGCCCGAAGATGAGCATCCAATCCCTTTGGATGATCACCTCGCAGAAGGCTTTTCTGATGGATCCGACTCCGAGCCTGAAGTCAACAACCTACCGCTATTAGGTCAAGCCCCGAACAACAACCCCCGACCAGCTTGTCCAGGTCCTACACCCTTGTGGGCAACCAACTTGAATCGCTGGAGTGACGAACTGGGTCAACCCTTACCTTACTTTGGGGAACGGAGCTTTTACAACGTCAGCGAAGGTGGTTCTGCTGATCGAGCTCTGCCAGTCATTATCCGCAGAATAGCTCGTAATGTTGAGCAAGGTCGAGCAGCCATCGACCGGGTCATGGAGATTGATGCCAGCTCTGGTGTCAACACAGTCCGCATCCGCCGTCTTGAAGAAGACATGGAACGGACCCGGAGAACCAATGAGACCCTGCAGCAACAGCTAGTTGCCTCCCGAGCTGAGGTTTTGGAACTTCGAGCCCGTCAGAGGGCTCAGGAGCGACACCTTCAAGAGGTGTTTCGTCAAATGGAAGATCTCAGGGTTCGCCCAAGGATTTCCCATCGCCGTTAGAGGATGTCTACTACATCTCTGTCTTTTGGTTAAGGAATAGCCTTTAACATCTGTGCTCTAAGTAGCACTTGTCTGTAAAATATTCCTAACTTTCAGTACTCTCATTAGGAATCTAAGAACTGTCAAACTTTTCCGTATGGTATGATGTAAGACCTACTGTTAGGTCGATTTTCGCTGAACTTATTTCATCGGTAATACCAGTATTATTGACATCTACCTAATTTGTGGGAAAAATCTGTACACTTGTATTTCCTACTAATATCCTTTGTTGTGATCTCAAACACTCATTCAACTGTTGGACTATGGTTAGTTAGTCCATGTGTCACTCTTACCTTACTTACAAATTGATTCTTACCACTTTTCTTATCTTTATAAACTTATAGCTGAAAGATGCCTCCTCGCAAATCTCCCCGGAATAACCCTGCACCTCCACCGCCTGCTCCGCCTCCGGTCATCGATACTGCAGCCCTAAATGCTGCCCTAGCCGCAGCAGTGGCAACTGCCATGGCTCAGTATCACTCTTCTGATGCCAGCAGAGGTGGAACCCCGGTTGAATCCATTCCGGTTGAAACCCCTGTGCGCTCGAGAGAGTGCTCCTACAAGGATTTCACCAACTGCAAGCCGAAGTCTTTCCATGGCACCGGCGGAGTCATTGCCCTTTCGCAATGGTTCGAGAAGACTGAATCAGTCTTTGAAATCTGTTCATGCCCTGCTGCGAGCAAAGTCAAATATGCCGCATGCACCTTTGAAGGAAAGGCCTTGACGTGGTGGAACGGCCACGTTAAAGCGCTGACTCTCGTAGTAGCGAATGATATGGGTTGGGAAACCATGAAGGACCTCATGATTGATGAATACTGCCCGAGGGGTGAAATCCAGAAATTGGAACAGGAACTATGGAGCCTGACCATGAAGGGCACCGACGTGGTCGCTTATACTGCCAGATTCAGTGAATTGATGGCCCTCTGTCCCAATATGGTTCCCACCGAAGGGAAAAAGATCGAGAGGTACATATGGGGGCTAGTGCCTCCATATCAGGGGAATGTCCTATCATCAAACCCCGCTACTTTCGACAGTGCCAAGCGACTGGCACAGCGACTCATTGACCATGGAGTCAAAACCCCTGCAACAACAACCACCCTAGCCATCCCGGAACCCTCCAAACCCGCTGAAACTAAGCGGAAGTTCTGGGAAGACAAGAAGAAACAGCGAGCTGCTAAAAAGCAGCAAGTTGTGGCTGTGCATGTCGCGATAACCCCTGTTGCTGATACTGCTCCGGCGAGGCAGTATGCTGGAAGTTTGCCTAAGTGCAACAAATGCAACTTCCACCACAACGGCCCCTGCCATGAAATGCAGTGCTCTAACTGCAACAGGAAAGGACACACCGTCCGTTTCTGTAAATCCCCGGCGAGGCCGATCACCCAACCCCCCGGCTCTGGCGCGAGCCCGACCTGCTATGGATGTGGCGAAGCAGGCCACTATAAGAGGGACTGCCCCAAAGCAAAGAATGTTGGAGGAGCAGGGAGGGTACTAGCAATAGGCCATGGGGAAGCAGTTGCTGACCCGACAGTGGTTACTGGTACGTTCCTCCTAGATAACTCCTATGCATGCATTCTATTTGATAGTGGAGCGGAGCGAAGCTTCGTGAACCATAAATTTGCTCGCATGCTTAAGCAACAACCACACACACTTAAGGAACAATTCACAGTAGAAATGGCTAATGGAAAAACTAAAAGTACGAATAGCATATACTTAGGTTGTACCCTAACTCTAGATAACCATTCATTCCCAATCGACCTTATGTCGGTCTCAATAAAAAGCTTCGACGTTATCATTGGCATGGAATGGTTAAGTCTTCATCGCGCCGACATCATGTGCTACGAGAAAGCAGTCCCTCTAAACCTTCCGTCTAACGAAACTCTTATCGTCTACGGCGACAAACCCGGTGCAAGTCTTCGTATTAACTCAAGTATTCAAGCACAGAAGTATCTACGTAAAGAATACCATGCATTCCTTGCTCACATCGTCGATACGAGCCTCGAAACGAAGGAACTAAAGAGCATTCCAGTAGTGAGCGACTTCCTCGACATTCTCCCAGAAGAGCTACCAGGATTACCTCCGCAACGACAGGTCGAGTTCAGAATCGACTTAGTCCCAGGAGATACCCCAGTAGCCAAGTCGCCCTACCGATTAGCACCAACAGAGATGTAGGAACTATCCGGTCAACTTAACGAACTGCTCAGCAAGGGCTTTATACGACCAAGTTTCTCACGTTGGGGAGTACCGGTCTTGTTCGTTAAGAAGAAAGACGGATCATTCCGTATGTGTATCGACTACAGAGAACTCAGCAAACTGACGGTCAAGAATCGTTACCCTCTGCCTCGCATTGACGATCTATTTGACCAACTGCAAGGGGTGAACTACTTTTCCAAAATTGATCTGAGATCCGGATATCACCAGTTACGAGTGCTGGAGGAGGATGTACTGAAGACAGCCTTCCGAACTCGTTACGGACACTACGAGTTCGTGGTGATGCCATTCGGATTGACCAATGTGCCAGCAGTCTTCATGGATCTGATGAATAGAGTATGTTGACCTTACTTGGATCAGTTCGTCATTGTATTCATTAATGACATCCTGATCTATTCTAGAAGTAAGGAAGAGCATGGCGATCATTTGTGACAAGTTCTAGGAACTTTACGAGCGGAGAAGCTCTATGCGAAGTTCTCTAAGTTTGAATTTTTGATCCGAAGAGTCGAATTCTTAGGACACGTGGTAAGTGAAGAGGGAATCTACGTGGACCCATCCAAAATTAAGGCCATTGAGAACTGGTCAGCACCAAAGACGCCTACAGAAATTCGGCAATTTTTAGGTCTTGCTGGCTACTACCGCAGGTTCATACAGAACTTCTCCCGGAATGCGAAACCTCTTACAACACTGACCCAGAAAGGCGTGGCCTTCGACTGGGAAGAGAAACAGGAGAGAGCGTTCCAAACGCTCAAGTGAGCCTTATGCACCGCACCAATACAATCCCTCCATGAAGGAATAGAAGACTTCGTAGTCTATTGCGATGCATCGAATCAAGGGCTCGGGTGTGTTCTGATGCAGCGAGGTAAGGTCATCGCCTACGCCTCCAGACAGTTGAAGACACATGAAGTTAACTACACGACCCACGATCTTGAACTAGGAGCAGTGGTGTTTGCTCTGAAGATCTGGAGACATTACTTGTACAGAACGAAAAATACTATTTTTACCAACCACAAGAGTTTGCAACACATTTTCGATCAGAAGGAGCTCAACATGAGACAACGACGGTGGGTCGAGCTACTCAGTGACTACGAATGCGATATTCGTTATCATCCGGGTAAAGCCAACGTAGTAGCAGACGCCCTAAGTCGGAAGGAATATTCTGGTCGCAGGGTTAAGTCATTGTCAATAACCATCCATTCACACTTGTCTATGCAAATTCAGGCGGCCCAACTAGAAGCCATGAAACCTGAATATGTGACGAGTGAATCCCTTAGAGGAATGGACAAGAATTTAGAAGCCAAGGGTGACGGAGCCTTATTTTTCATGAACCGGATCTGGACACCGAAACATGGTGGTTTCCAAGACTTGGTCATGACCGAGGCGCACAACACTTGGTATTCCGTCCACCCAGGTTCAGATAAGATGTATCTGGATTTTAAAAAGCTATACTGGTGGCCTAATATGAAAGCAGAGATTGCTACCTTCAAGAATCGGCCCCGTAGCTTACAAACTCGACCTACCTGACGCACTTCGTAACGTACATTCTACATTCCATGTATCTAACTTGAAAAAGTGTCTGTCCGACGAGACTCTTGTAATCCCACTCGACAAGATCGAGATCAACAAGAGCCTCAACTTCGTGGAAGAACCGGTAGAGATCATGGACCGTGAGGTCAAACAGACGAAGCAAAGCCGTATCCCGATCGTGAAGGTTCGTTGGAACGCCAAGCGAGGATCGGAATTCACTTGGGAACGTGAGGATCAGATGAAACTGAAATACCATCATCTTTTCGCTTAGTTATTTGTAATTTCTTATTTGCTTAAATTCTAATTTCGGGACGAAATTCCTTCTAACGGGGGGATGATGTGACAACCCGAAATTTCCATTTTGTACGAACATTAACAATTCAATAGAAGCTAGACCAATTACAGTGAATTTCAGACTTTTCCGAATAAGTTTGAGTATATTAGGGTTTACGTTTAAGGAGATATCAGGAGAGTGGATGCACTTGGGTTAGTGAAACTCGAGTATTTCAAAACTTAATAATATTAGAGTTCATTTCCGGAATAAAAATATTTTCTGCCAAAAATATCTCAGGACTATAAATAGATTTCTGAATCAAATTCATTCATTATTCTCATTTCCAACTAGAGAAAAGCCATTTTCTCTCTCACGGATCTTCGGGTTTTCGCCCCAAATCGTGAGTACACTTCTCTAGTTGTCTTATAATGCTTATTATATGCTTAATAGCATCGATTACATGACAAATCTGTGAGATTCGGGAGTTTACCGCCCAAGAACGTTCTTGGAGAGTAAACTCCAAAATGAGGCTTAAATGCTACCTAGTCCCATTTCCTTGATAAGTAACTAGCTTAGGCTTGTATGTATGTATATTTGAGGCTAGAAAACAATCAAAAACACCAAGCTTAGGGTGTTCACGGCCCAAGAGCTTCTTGGACCGTGAACTCCGAATTCAAGGGCCAAAAGTTGCCCTAATTACTCCTAAAGCCTTGGACATTAACCCCCATTTAATCCTAGCTAATTTGTGGACTTTAAAACATCAAAGACACCTTCAAAAGGGAGTTTACGGCCCTATTATTGTGCTTGGGCCATGAACATGAAGCAAGGGCACCAAAGTGTGCCTAGGACCTTCATTAGCTTAAAACAAATGCCTAGAAACTATCCTACTTGTGCTTGGAGCTTGAAAACATAAAAATACCCATCCCATGAGAGTTTATGGCCGTAAACTCTAAGGGAATTGGCCTTGGAGCTGTAAACTCCTCAAGGGAGTATTTCTATGCCCTAAACAACCCAAATAACTAACCCACCAAGTAAGACTTATTCTAGAAATCAAATAACATTTCAAACGACCGTAAACTCCTTGTGTTGAGTTTATTGAGTGGTAACACATATATAAGGCCCTTGGAAACTTTAAACCCCCTTTAGCCTTGTCCTACAACAACCTAGAAGCAACCCTTAGGACTTATAGCACTTATACAAAGTGTTTACATGTTCTAGAGTGTCCCAACAAATTTTATTAGTTATTATTTGGCTAATTAGTTATATATATGCTCATTATATGATAACTAGGCTCGTGCGTGTGAACAAGTCTCTGTTTGCCACCTAGTACAGTATCCGACACTTCAATCCAATCCACTCACCACAAGTGAGTTCATACCCCTTTAATTAACCTTTGAAATACTTTTAAATGTTTTAAATGCTTTTAGGGGGGGGGGGGGAATACAAGTTAAATACTTATAGTTATTACATCAATCACATGTGATTGATAACTATAAAACCAATGATTTTATCACTGTTCAAGCTATTTATCAAACTGCTTTACTCAGATTGTTTTACAAACTCTTTTCTTACCAAATACTTTTATTTAAACTTTGTTATACTTCTTATAAATTGCATGCCCATATATGTATAGATATATAAGAAATGTTTAAAGGGCTTAGGAAGGCCATCCGCCCTATTTCCTTTTCCTCGATTTGGATGTGGTCTGGTGCGATCTCGGGTAGTCGTCCGAGGGTTGTTTCAATATTAATTATATATCATATATGCATATATAAACATAAAAGTACTCCCATATTCATGAGTATTAGTTACATCATTAGTAAGTTACCATTGGGGTAACACATGATCATACTACTACAAATTTCTAGATTAATGAGTCAGTTCATTCATGAGTCAATACTTATTACTATGAGAACATATACATTACATTACTATGAGTACATATACAACTATACTAGAAAGAGAATATATACAACTATACTAGAAAGAGAACATATACAACTATACTAGGAAGAGAACATATACAACGATACTAGAACAAGTAACATTACATTACATATACATGAATACGTTAACAATTGTGATCCACTATATCGGAGCATGCCTTAAATGTCATGGCCCGAGTTGTAGCCTAAATTCTCTTGGAGGGAGAGCGTGAGTTTGCGTATAGATCTGTACTGGATTGACTATCCTACACCTTGCTGCTAGCTACAGCCGGACCTGCAGGTCTGCGGGTGCCAAATGTCATTCCGTTTTACGACCATTCGTATGTCGTTGTTACCAGTCAATAGTACGGTGCAATTAATCACATGATACCTTAATATAAATCCAATTTAAGGTAGTTAGTACAGCAGTAGTTCCTATAATACAACACTACAGTACTACAATAATTTACCCATTACATATATTTAGTGATTATTTCACTTAAACATTAATGTACAAACTATATTTTGTTAAATGATAGTTACACTTGGGAAATTACACACTTTTACAACAAACGAGTATACAAAACAGTTAAGCCTTGGTAGAAGGCTACTTTAATAGAAAATATAGGTTTTTCTGAGAGATTCAAACTTTAACAAACACTTACAAACATTTACATACATTTTACAAACTTACACTTGAGACATGTTCAAATGTTTTGATAACAAACACCGACACTAAAATACTTATGAACTCACCAGCTTAATGCTGATAAACTCTTTCAAAATAACTTGTATTCTCAGGTCATCAGTAGACAGGTACCGAGGCCAGCTTTTAAGAAGATGGAGCGCATCCAGGACTCATCTTATTATTTTGATTCACATTATATTTTTGGTGTCTATAACTGTACAGAACATGCTTGTATTAAAATTATATATTTAATGCAATGGATGATGTTGTTTGCTTGTTTACTTTTACTGTGTTGTGATACTCTACATGACGTCCTCCGCCCCAGAACGTTTCCGCCGTTCTAGGTTTTGGGGTGTGACATTGGAGTTGTACCAGCTATACAGAAGCCTATGGAAATTTTCTGTGACAACAATAGTGCGGTTTCCATAGCCAAGGAACCAAGAGATCATGGTAGATCCAGACACATTGACAAAAAGTATCACTTCATAAGACACAAAATAGAAGAAGGACTCCTCGTAGCAAAGAGGGTATCATTGGAAGAGAATCCCGAAGTTCCCCTCACGAAGGGTCTGACTAGGGTTAGGCATTTGCAGCATGAGAGAAGCATCGGGCTGAGAGACGATATTACTTTTAATAATTAGATAGTTTTCTATAACTTGTAAAAGGTAATTAACATTTGATGATTAAATGAAATTTGGTATTTATTTATGAGTAAAGTGTTACTATCCTATGTTGATCGCTTACTATTGTTTCAATTTTGCATGTTTTGACTTCCAGAATAATTATTTTATTCAAACTCTCCACAGTCGGTTATACGGTGGAAGTAGGTATTAAATTAAGACTTTCATGAATCTGACTTGTAAGATTTGTCTAAGGTGCATTAGACATAGCAATGGTTGCTACAACATTCATGAGTGCTCATAAGTTCTGAGTATTGGACTAAACTCACGCTCACTTGTATCACTTCATGGAATTTATCTCGAGTGATCGTCAGACGGTATTACCATATATATCTTCAAACCTATAGATATGAGTCATTGAGTGTGAGTTGGTTATCCATTGTGTTAGAACAAAGTTCTATCAGGATCGTATGATTCTAAGCAAAATATAAATAAGAACGTAATGAAGAACACAAGTATTGCACTGAATATGTCGAATGATTAATGCAAAGATACCCCAGAAGAGCTCGATAAAGAACTTCAATCTGTAGAGGTATTATAGGGTTACAAGAATCAACGTAATCGATTATTCTCTATTATACGCATACATGCATGCATATATTTATATTAAAACCCTAACAACTTATCTAGATAAAAGGAAACTATTCTAGATAACTACGGATGGACAAGCCCAACCTGATTTCAAAACCAAAAGGCCCAAGACGCAACACTAAAATACTTAACAATCTCCCCCTTTGCGTCCTTGAAGCAAAAACTTCATCCCCTTTTCACAACAGAGGGCTTTTTCACGGTTTCAAATATCCTCGGTATAATGGCCAGAATGTGATGTCTAAACGTTATGTACCACCGAAGCATATCTGTGAAGTTCTTTTTATCCGCTGATGAGTTCTCCTTGCATCGATGAATGATATTGATTATATGCTCCAGACAGTCTGTTGAAAACAGATGCTTGTCAACCAAAGCAAACAAAAAATTGTGCCTCTCACCCTTCGTGAACATGACAGTCAAATTTGTTGAATCAATCTGCCCCAACTTAATCTGATCCACATCACCAGGCTTAGACGTTGGCTTGACAGACGGTTTCTTGTTCATCACCTTTGCTATCTCCTGATCCATAGTAGCAAGCTCATGGACATAGGAGGCCAACATTCTTTTTAGATGTTTTAGAATCGGCTCATACTCCCTTTGATTTGAGAGCAGAATGTTGTAGAGTAGAATCCAATCATGTGGATTAAGGTTGGGAAGATCTTCCAGAGAAATAAAGTATTCTGTATTTGCTATACCACGGTTGATCTTGAAGTTTACATTCACAAACCTCCCAGCAGGTGATGGTTTCAGTACCTTGACTTTTGTAATTTTCTGTGCACACCAAGTCAAGTACTGTGGTTGACCATTCTTCAAATAAAAATCTACTAACTCTCTGTCAACCTTCGGATTCGGATGAGGAACCTCAGCAGTGACATCGAAACAATGAAAGGTAAATGCTTTTCTTGTGATTGGCATGTCGAACTGCGAGTCCTTTGAATTGTCACAATCGAACGAAGCAATCGGTTCCAACCAGTACATAGAAGGAAACTCAATCGTCTGATTGATGAGTGTATCTCTGTCCCATTCTGGAAACAGAGTCTTCTTGCATTGCAAGACATCCTCCTCTTCCTTATTCTTTGCCTCTTGTGCCACCTTCATCGTTTCATCAAGCTCTTTGTCCCTCTTCTTTCTTTTAAGGGCTTCAGCGATAGTCTCTTTAGTATCACTATCACTATCGGCTTGAACTTGCTTTCCAGAAACCGAAGCTAAATTATCCTTCAGTTTTGTTTTGTCTTTCAGATCTGCACTCTCTTCTCCCCCTTGTTTCGGAAGAAAGACCTTCTCCGAGACACCCTTCATCTCACTGAGAATTGTAATTACAGGAAGGAGTTTGGACTGGAGATGCTTCCGGATGGTTAAGGTCAAGAAGGGATCATGAGCTTCAAGAAGAGTAGTCAAGATATTCTTCACATCACCAGCACAACTTTGATAAACTGCCCTTTGAGTCTTTAACAGAGAGATCTCTTTTTCTGCCTGGGCCAGTTGAACTTTTTGGAGCTCAATTGTAGCTTGGTGTTTTATCAGGCCCTCCTTCAACGTACTTTCTGCAGAAAGAGAAGCAAAACGAGAATCCAAAGATTGGAGAAAAGATGTGGATTCTGTATTGAGATCAGTACGAAGGGCTTCATATTTTTTGGTTTCATCTTGAAGAGTTTTAGAGAAGGAGTCCACCGAAGCTTGATATTTGGCCGCATTTGTGTCAGTATGAGCTTTTAGAGAATCAAGGAAAAGCTGAGTTGTGTGAACAACCTCAGTAACCTCCTTCGTGGCCTTTGAACAAGAAGTGGCTGACTTATCTACTGCTTCTGTGGATGTCTCAATAGCATCGGTGTATTGCTGAATGGCAGTCTCCAAGAAGGCTTTTAAAACAACACTGCCATAAGCTTTGCTATCAGCAAGCAGTCGATCCAACTTTTCATTGATGTCCTATATATGTTGACTGGTGACAGGAGCATCAGGATCATTATCTGTTGGAATTCTATAAGGACTGTAATACAGCGAGTCATAGTCCTCATCATCTCCACTGAGAGTAGCACCAGAGGTAGAGGATGGGGTTGGGGATGGTGGTATGTTGATAACAGGAGTATCAATCACAGTAGTAGCCCCTGTATCAGATACATTGACTTCCACTGTGATTTTAGGAATGGTGGTAGTGATGGATTTGGTTGTGAGAGGAGTTGAGAGAGGTATAGTTGAGACAGGAACAGAGGTAATGATGGTTGAAGGGGGTAGAGAAGTTGGTTCAGTAAGAATGGGTGGTATATCGGTGGGAGCAGAAAGTGGAGCTTTCTGTTTTGGTGATGGAGGTGGAGTGGAAGTTTTATTAGTTTTGGGAGAGGTTGGTGGAGTTGGAGATCTTCGAGGTGTGGGCTCTTTGGTTGAAAACTGAGGATTCTCGGCTTCAGCGTCTTGATCTTCAACCGTATCAGATCCAGGAGAAAAGTTCCCCTTGGGTCTGTTATCCATCTTCTTTATCTTCTTCGGTTTTGATTGAGAAGAATCCCCTTCACCAAACTTTCGCTTTGAAGATTTTGGCTTACCCTCCTTAGTTTCTTCTTTCTCTTTCTTTATTACCCGTTTGCCTCTGTTAGCAGGGTGATCCAAGGCATCCAGTGCGGCTTGTTGTTCTTTAGACAGAACCCTTGGACCAAGAGGAAAGCGTTTGCGGTATTCAGCTATCACATTGCTTTGTACCGAAACACACCTGTACATGGATTCCGGAATCAATCCATAGTGATGAAACTTACGTGGATCGGATATGATGATCTTCTTTGTATGGAATGAGGCAATAGAGGCAAGAAGAGCATCCTTCATGACAGGTATCTCCAAAGAATCCATGGCCTTCTTTGTAATCAGGGTCCAGAAACGACCACAAGAGATCTCTGAATGACGGGTCGTTATGTTTAAACTCTGCACTACTTGGGACCAGATTATAGTGCCATAATCTAGGTTGATCCCGTTGTATAAACCATAAAGAATGGTAAGAAAACCTTTGCTTGTTGTGTCTGAACCACCACATATTGCCGCCAAACCCTTGATTAGCAATGTCAGCAACCCATTCCATTGCGATGGTAAACACGATTTCTTGACCTTTGCAATCGTTGTAAGCACATCTGTGTATCCCATCTCATACATCATCATGAATAGTTGTGTTGTAGTGACGAAATCAGGCGAGATGATCGAACAATCAACTGCAAGCCCCATAATGGAACAAAACTTCGCCTTAGAGATCGAGGATTTCTTGTCATGAATTGTGAAGTAGATGCGATCTTTATTCTTGTCATAAGTCGCTGATGAGTAGACTTAAGATAACAGCGACATTGGAACCGCTTCAACCTGGGTTAGGGCTAACAACAAGGGGAATACTTTAGAAATTCCACAACATATAGCATATATGAGTCATATAGGAATGGACTCATTTCGATAATCATATTTTGGTTGGGTTTGATTGCAAGCAAGGAGGATGTTGCAGTTTGATCATGTGTAGAAGATGAAGTCGCCATTGATAAACGAAGAAGAACATGAACAGTTTGAACTTGTAGGAGTGAGATAATTTGAGATTGGTAAATAACAAATAAAGCGATCTCCCCTATTTATACCGTTGCTTGGAGAGAGAAAAAGGTGATGATGAGGTTGCTAAAGCGTCGCCTGAAAAAGCGCGATTTGACAGTGTGGTTAATCCCAGGAAAACGTCAGAATGCGTGGGTTTTGAAATGTGCGCACCAAAATCTTATCTTCATACCGTTTGAAATTCCATATATCCCCTTGTTTGGTCGCAACCGATAACCAAAACTTATACCAAACAACAATAAGAATATTGGAAAATATTAATTTTCGTTCATAAGAGTGTGAAAGATAAAGAAAAAAAGCAAGTGTGTATTTGACGTGAGTGATGTCTTTTTAGAAGACAGAAAGCTGAGGATTTCGGGCAAGAATCACTTCCTTCAAAGTCAAGAGAGACTTGAAGTGCTTGTGTGGTTTCCCGAAAAATATGATCAACTGTTTGTTAATAAACATTGAAAGGCTTCTTTTGATCATAGGTATTGGGTGGCTGTCCTCCAACCGAACATCGAGTTTTAACATAAAACCGATTGTTGGTAGAGGTACCTGTGAGACCGATGTGATCTATTGAACAGGTAGGTGGGATTTATTTAACGACTTATAGGAAGCAGAAATCTCAAAAAAAAAATAAACTGGACCTCTTTGGGAAGAAATGTCTTGGCTGTAAACAATTTCATAAAAGATCACGCAAAATAAAAAGAGATTTCCTTAGGTAACCAGTAAATGCTTGAGTATATCACTCACCGTCAATTCGTTTTTTGTGTCGGATTTTGGGTTTCACTTAGAACGTGGTAATCGTATCCAAGATCATAAACACAGATGTTGTGTAACCATAAACCTCAGTGGTAAAGACCGAGAGTCTCAAGGGTTACGTTAGTGAACCGAAGGTAGATGGAGAATATGAGGAGGTGGTTTAGGAACCAAATGTACCTTCTGCTAGATAAGCGTGACAAAGCAGAGAAACTCTTAACTCATATGAGAAGAGTAAGGTAGCTCTAGACCGAGTGAGGTAAAATAGCCTTATTTGGAAGAAACGATGGGTATCGATCGAATCATTAAGGCTTACTCAAGATCATAGAGGCTTAAGACAACATACAGCAGCATGCTTCTAGGGACCCTTAACTAGGTTGTGTGAAAGTTGAAACATACCTGCTTTAGATCTCTCGACGATTATACTTGTGTTTACCTGTTAATGACAGACACCAAAAAGAACAAACAAGCAATTGAAACAAATAAAAGACAAAATATTTTTGGATTTTTGAAATTTTTCTAAAACAGAATAAAAAACAGAAAGACAAATTATTTTTGGATTTTTGAAATTTTTCTGAAAAAGAATAAAAACAGAAAGATAAAATATTTTTGGATTTTTGAAATTTTTCTGAAAAAGAATAAAAATAGAAAGATAAAATATTTTTGGATTTTTGAAATTTTTATGAAAAAGAATAAAAACAGAAAGATAAAATATTTTTGGATTTTTGAAGTTTTTCTGAAAAAGAATAAAAAACAGAAAGACTTACAAAATATACAACCAAAACCTTATCTTATTAACGAGAAAAGCAAAATAGATCGATCATGCAGTTTTCCTCTGTTCCGGAGAATTACGGAGCCGAAATAGACAGAGCGGTCTGTCCATGTCGGTTCCCCAAAAATCTAGAGCAGAGATAGACCGAGCGGTCTGTCTATTTCGGTTGTCTTAATTTTAACAAGAGATTTGAGGATTCGGTACCGACTCTCCTTCCATCATACCCAAACCTTGTAAGATTTTATTGAAGGTTGTTTCTGGTAAGGCTTTTGTAACAATGTCTTCCAGTTGATCAGCAGAACGAACAAAATGTACTTCTACATTCCCGTCTTCTACATGATCCTTGATGAAATGATACCTGAGTGCAATGTGCTTGGTTTTCAAATGTTGCACTGGATTATGACAATTCCTGATTGCACTTTCAGAGTCACAATAGAGAGGGATCTTTTTCATACTCAGCCCATAATCTCTTAACTGACTTTGAATCCAAACAACCTGAGAGGTACATGATGCAGCAGCAATGTATTCTGCTTCTGCTATGGATAAAGAAACACAGGTTTGTTTCTTTGATTGCCAACTGACAAGTTTTCCGTCAAGGAATTGACATCCTCCGGTAGTGCTTTTCCTGTCCAGTCCACATCCTCCAAGATCAACATCTGAAAAGGCTTGTATGAAGAATCCAGATCTTGCAGGATACCAGAGACCAAGAGATGAAGTCTTCTTCAGATATCAAAAAATATTCTTCACAGCAAGCATGTGGGGTTCTCTTGGATTAGCTTGAAACCTGGCACAATAACAAACAGAAAACATGATATCTGGTCTACTAGCTGTTAGATACATAAGGGATCCTATCATTTGTCGATAAAGAGTTATGTCCACAGCCGGTTTCTCCAGGGATGGAGTTAGCTTGGTGCCGAATGCCATAGGAACCTTTACTTTTGAATCACCCTTCATTTCAAATTTAGTCAGCAGATTTTTGGTGTATGCTTCCTGGTTTATAAAGATACCTTCTGGTCCCTGTCTAATATTCAAACCGAGGAAAAAGTTAATTGGACCCATTATGCTCATTTCAAATTTAGTCTCCATCAACGTTCTAAATTCAGCGGTTAAGCTAGGATTCGTGGAACCGAAGATGATATCATCGACATAAATCAGAACAATCATCAAATGTTCACCTTCCTTCTTTCGAAAGAAGGTTGGGTCAACCGAACCTTTTTTAAACTTTGACATTTTTAGAAAGCGAGTAAGCGTTTCATACCAGGCTCTTGGTGCTTGCTTTAGCCCATAGACAGCTTTATCCAGCACATAGCAATGATCCGGGTACTTTTCATTCACAAAACTAGGTGGTTGCTCAACATAGACAGTTTCTTCTAATTCTCCATTCAAGAATGCACATTTGACATCCATTTGGAAAACTTCGAAGTTCTTGTGAGCAACATATGCTAGAAAAATTCGAACAGACTCTAACCTTGCCACAGGAGCAAAAGTTTCTTCATAATCAATCCCTTCTTCTTGACAATTGCCTTTTACAACCAACCGAGCCTTGTTACGAATGACATTCCCTTCTTTGTCCAGCTTATTCCTAAACACCCATTTCAAGCCGACAACAGAGGCATATTTCGGTGTAGGAATCAATCTCCAAACTCTGTTTCGTTCGAATTCATTGAGCTCATCCTGCATTGCTTGAACCCACTCAGAATGATCAAGTGCAGCATTTACGGTTTTCGGCTCTATTTTGGAGATAAACGAATTAAACATACAAAATTCCACTTTAGAGAATAATGTTGTTTGTTTCGCCTTCAGCTGAGATCTAGCAAGAACACTTTCGGAGGATTCACCAATAATTTGCTCTTTGGGATGGTCTTTTGTCCATTTTGTCAGCGGAGGATAGAGTGGATCATATTCTGGATTTAGTTCTGCTTCAACTTCAATTTCAACATCTGACTGATCCCTTTCACCTTCGTCAGTAGAACTGTCACTTGTTTTCTCCTTCTCCCCCTCGACTGGCGAAGTGAAGTCTTTGTTCTCAACAGAATCGGCAGTGGGTATCTCCCCCTCGATTGGACTATCACCTGTTGATTTCGGTTCAGTTGTTTGAGTATCAGTTGAACGCGTAGATATTGGGGCGGAATTGGGATTCTCCCCCTCAACAGGAACTTCAGATGGTTTGAAAGTGGTAGAGTTCTCCCCCTGGAACGTTAAATCGGTGTTTGAAGTACTAGGTGATGGTTTAGGAGTAGGTGTTTCGTTTTCCATTGATTTGGCAGCTTCGTCTATGACTTTCTTCAGATTATCTACTCTGTTGTCTGCTGCTGTTGCATCCGAATGTATTGCCTTTTTTGGTTCATCGAATAACCGAATGTATTCATCAAACAGGTTGGATATTGGAACCGAGACCTGTCCAGATTCCGGAAAGATGTCTCCTGAAGCGTCTTCTGTTCTTTGAACTTTCTTCATGTAATTATCATCAAAGGTGACATAATAAGTTTCTTCTATTCTTTTAGAACGCTTGTTCAACACCCGTTATGCTTTTGATGACAGAGAGTAACCCAGAAAGATCCCCTCATCGGCTTTAACATCAAACTTATTTCGGTTTTCTTTAGAATTAAAGATAAAGCACCTGGAACCGAAAATGTGGAAAAACTTGACGTTTGGTTTCTGATTGTTTAAGATCTCATAAGGAGTTATCGAGAATCTCTTGTTGAGCAGGGACCGATTCTGAGTATAACAGGCAGCAGCAATGGCATCAGCCCAAAAGTATAGAGGTAGAGAGGCATAACTGAGCATGGTTCTTGCTGCTTCACACAATGATCGGTTTCGTCTTTCAACAATCCCGTTTTGCTGTGGTGTATAAGGGGCCGAAAAATTGTGTGTTATCCCCTTATCAGCCAGAAAGTCTTCGAAATCCTTGTTTATGAATTCCAACCCATTGTCACTTCTGATGTTTCTCACTGTCTTCTTTAATTGAACTTCCACTTGATTGATGAACATCTTCAGCTTGGGAGTTGCATCTGATTTCTGTTTAAGAAAGAAAACCCCACGTGAAGCGTGAAAAATCATCTATAATAACCAGAATATACTTACTTCCACCGATACTCTCTATAGCAGAAGGTCCACACAAGTCGATATGTAACAATTCAAGTGCTTCCACTATCTTAGTATTAATGCGTGTAGGGTGGCTTTTTCTGCTCTGCTTACCTATCTCACATGCTGCACACAAATGCTCCTTTTCAAACTTGAGAAGAGGAAGACCTCGAACGTGATCACCAATCACTAATTTGTTGATATCTTTGAAGTTCAGGTGAGATAGACGTCGATGCCAAAGCCAACTTTCATCAGTGTTTGCCTTTGATAGCAGATAGATAGCTGGTGTCCCCCGAATAGGATTAAGATTTAGAGGATACATTTCTCCTTTTCGTGCAGATTTCAGCAGAACTTTCTTGGTTTGTTTTTCTATTATCTCAGATCCTTCATCATCAAATGATACCTTCAAGCCTGTGCCCACAACTAATTGTGATACACTGATGAGGTTGTGCTGCAATCCCTCTACATAAGCCACCTTTCTGATGGAGAAGTCTCCATTAGTTATCATCCCATATCCTTTGATTGTTCCATAGGAATTGTTTCCAAACTTCACCGATCCACCATCCTTTAGAGACCGAAATTCCCTTAATTCCTCCTTTCTCCTTGTCATGTGACGCGAGCAGCCACTGTCTATATACCATTCGTCATCAAACTGCTCGTCACTGATTATCTGCAAATTTAAGCAAATTTAGGAACCCAAAGTTTCTTGGGTCCTGGTGAGTTTTTCACAGAGAAAGGAATAACAATAGAAGCATCAACTAAATAAGTTCGTTTAACAAGAGTCGTTTGATCTTTTCTTTTGATGCTAAACACCTTGATTTTTGTTTTATCTTCTTTAAATCTTAATATATCTTTTGGTGTTTCTTTAGATGGTTTAGTGTTTTTCGTTGGATTCCTAGGTTTAGTGCAGGATCTCTTATTTTCATTCTCGGAGTCTGATAACAGCTTTCCTTTTCCTTTGGTGTCCTTTAATGAATTTGTTTCATCTTGGGATCTGGAGGATCCATGTCTAGAATTGGGACCGAAACTGGTTTTAGGACCGAATCTGGATCGAGAGCCGAATCTGGGTTTAGGACCGAACTTGGGTCGAGGACCGAAACTGGGTTGATGACCGAAACTGGGTTGAGAACCGAGACTTGACTTTCGGTTTTGGGATTTGGAATAATAGAAATTTGGACTGAAATTTTTCTTTGACTTTTCCTTTCCTTTATCAATGGATTCTGTCCTAGAAGGCTCATAGTTAGGATTTTGAGAATTCCAATGCCTTTTCCGTTCATTCAGATTCGAGGCATATCTTTGATTTCTGAGTCTTTTCTGTTCAGCTAGCTCCTTCTGAGATTTGTGAACATTGAAGCTGGCCTTTGGTTTCTCCTTCTGAGTTGCAGTTGTCTTATCTTCCATTTTGGTTTCGGTACTTTCCTTAGTTTGAACTTCCGGTGCTTCCTGTCTCTTGAGTGGACCTTTCGGTTCTTTCCACTCGATTGGAGCATCAGGTTCAACTAACGGTTCTTCAGGAACATCTTTAGTTCCGCTTGTGTTGGGAATATCGAAATCGGAAGGTTTATTGATGGGTTCTGGTATGTATCGTCCTTTGACTCTCCATGTGGTTTTCTCAGACAATCCCACGGTTTCATCTGCATTATCAATGGGAGCAGACCAGAAATAGTCTTCACATCCCTCAGTGTTATCCTCGTCAATTATTATCCATAATTCTGCTGTTTGTCTTTGAGTGACTCCAGTCACAGCATAAACCTGATTTGGCATGGTCTGTACCTTTTGATAGACCAAAGATTTTTCTTTGAGTTTCGGTTTCTGTTCCTTTGACAGACGAGCAAACTCAACCGAATTTTCTGAAATAAGAGGTTTTTCGCTCTGGGTTTCATTTTTCACAAACTTAGAACAATCAACAACGTCCTCTACTGAGATTTCACTCATTTCACTCTCAGCATCAAATTCAGATGAATTATCTAAGTTTATTTTATTATCTTTAACAATTTTGCCATTTGACTCATCGAATGTTCGTATAGTTTCGGTTTTAATCTTTAACCTGTCATTTTCATCTATGATATCTTTTAACATACTTTTATGTTCCTTAGAATCGATGAAAGTTTCTATCTTATCTAAACCTAGCCTATACGACATGGATGTTTCTTCAGAGGATACTTCTGATTCACACTCTGCTATAACCTCATCTTCCATAAATTCAAGGAAGGGCAAAATCATTTTATGTATTTTCTTTCCAATTTCACAATTTAGATGTAATTGAGCAATATTAGTATAAAGACGCTTAGCAATTAAACAAAAAACATTTCTTTGTTTTAACAATTTTAAATTGTCTCTTTGCAAATAAATACTCTCATCCTTAGCCCTAACTAACTCTGCTTCCTTCTGCTCAATCCAGATCCTCCTCCCCTCACTTTTTGAATACACCCTGCCGAGTTGGTCAGTTAGGTTAGAGTTTGCTAAGCGGGTTTGCATGAGGCTACTACTTAGGTTGGAAAATTTAGAGTTTAGTTCATTTAATTCTTCTAGATATTCAGTTTTGGGAATTTTAATAGATTCAAGGATAGAATGTACCTTTTTGATCAATCGATCACAGTCGTTGATCTTCTCACTCACCGGCTTGCCTGCAAAACACTTCTTTTCTGTCAGGTTCGGTTCTGTGTCTGCACTTTCGGTTGATGGACCATTAGTGACGATAAAGCATTTTCCACCAGAACCTTCATTCTTTGCCACAAGCGCCTTTCCATGAGTGGGTCTTCTAACCTCTTCGTCTTCAGAGTCTGTTGACCAGACTTCTACACCACCGAAGTCATCTTCCCCTGCATTTTCTTGTACAATTAGTGCATTCATCGAGCTATTGGAAGCCTTTTTCTTCTTGACTTCTTCTAGTTTACGCATGTAATACGCTTCATCATCTTCACCCTCTCTCTTCTCAACCATCTTTCTTAACATGCAATCTTTGGCAAGTGGTTCTTGTCGTGACAATAGTTGCAGTCGTATCCAGAGTCTCCTGCAAGCTTGTTTTCCTTTTTCTCTTCCACCTTTTGAGAAGAGACTTTCGGTTCATCTTTTGTTTTCTCAGAACTATAACTTCCCTGCCAGTTTCGGTTCTTATTGGTGGGAAATTTTCTTCTTGCAAATTTCTTTGGATTTGTTATCATTAAAGCATACTCCTCACTTGTAAGATCACATTCTGACATGTCTGACTCTTCTTCTTCTTCAACAACACTTTTTCCTTTAGAGACAAGAGCCAGCGATCCCATGCCAGAGACCACTTTCACCTCCTTAGTTACAACACTTTCATGTGACTTTAGTATCCCAACTAGTTTCGCCAGTGAGTAGGATTTGAACTGTTCATGTGCCTTCACAGTGGAAACCACAGCCATCCATTATGGCCTGAGCCCGTTCATGAATGTAACTTTCTGCTCGATCAGCTTCCTCTCAATTCCATGCTTGATCATCTTACTTAAGATATGATTGAACCAATCAAAGGTCTGAATGAGCTTCTCTTCAGGTTTCTGTTCAAAAACTCCAAATTCTGACAGCAACAGAGTTTGAATGGAGTGTTCCAGATCTTCATCAGTTAAGTAAAGTTCCTTCAACCTATCCCGGATCTGCTTAGCAGTTGTGCATGAGCCTACAAGCCGAAAAGTGTCAGATTGTAAGGCGAATCTTATCATTCTCATGGCTTTAACATTACACAGGATCTTGTCCTTCTCATCTTGTGGCATCTTCTGAACATCTGTCACCAACTTGTTGTAATCCTTCTGTGTCTTAAGGATCGTGTTTGTTTCTGAATGCACAAACGGTCCAAGAATGATAGCTTCCCAGATGAGATAGCCATTATCTTCAGATCCAGCCACGTAATCTTCAAAGTGATGAGCCCATACTTCGTAGTCTTGAGTGTAGAGTATGGGAACTCTAGTTGTAGATCTGATGCTGTTTGAGATGTTAATTGGGTTTGTATGCGTATCATCGTGAGACATGGTGAGCTGCTAGAATCTTACCTGTAAACTTGAGATTAGGTTTTTATGAAAAACTGAGTAGTCGTCGTTAAGAAGACGACGGCTTCGATAAAAGCGGAAACCCTAAAGATTTGTGAATACAGAAGTAAAGTGTATTGATCACACAATCTCCTGCTCTGATACCAATTGTTAGAACAAAGTTCTATCAGGATCGTATGATTCTAAGCAAAATATAAATAAGAACGTAATGAAGAACACAAGTATTGCACTGAATATGTCGAATGATTAATGTAAAGATACCCCAGAAGAGCTCGATAAAGAACTTCAATCTGTAGAGTTATTATAGGGTTACAAGAATCAACGTAATCGACTATTCTCTGTTATATGCATACATGCATACGTATATTTATATTGAAACCCTAACAACTAATCTAGATAAAAGGAAACTATTCTAGATAACTACGGATGGACAAGCCCAACCCGATTACAAAACCAAAAGGCCCAAGACGCAACACCAAAATACTTAACACATTGATTGTACTAAAACACGTCAGTAACTTGATGTCATAAAACATGCTATTGTGCATAATTCAACTGGTAGTTAGTATAATCATATGAGTGAAAGTTTATATGTTCCTTCTAGCAATAGAAGCAATATCTGGGCCCCTCGATGATTTGGTTTTGACTTATGTGTCGGGCCCAGTCAGAACCTAATTGATGTGTTCAATTTAGTTCTCTGTCAAACAAATCATAGATCGAGAAACAACTGCTGGACAATAAGTACGACATTGTTCCATGTATTTGTCCGGCTGATATCTTGAGAACAGAGGATTATATGATCAGTTATCTAAAATGGCGCTTCATAGTTCAACAAAGTTTTAAAAGAGCTACGATTGCTGGTTGGTTCCTGAAGTTGTATGATTGCTGGTTGGTTCCTGAAGTTGTACTTGCAACTATAGTTAAGGTTTCTAAGGTCGTAACTATATTTGGTATGAACTTGACCCGACCCGGCATGGTCTATTTGGGTTGCACTTTACCTAACAATTTGTATGGATATATTTTTTGAGAATAATATGTTTATGATCCATTAATATATTATTAGTTATAATATATTAATATTATTTAATTAGTGTTGATCAAGAATTAATTTAGTGATCAAAAGAGGCTAATTAAATATGGACTCTTACATATATATGGATTGGGCTAAAATTTATTTAGGATGGGCTAATAGTATATGGAAGTCCGTGGATAGTCCATGGAGCTTTTAACCCATCGATCCTAGGTAAATGAAGAGTCATGGGTATTAGGGTGTAACCCTAATCCTCCATAGTATATAAAGAGGTCCTTGGTTCCAGAATGGCACTAGTGTGTGTGAGAAACAAGAGTGGGCCGATTCTAGCAAGCATTAGATTCTCTCAAGTATTTCCAAGTTTTTTTTGGGTGATTTGTGACACCACTTGAGGCATCCATACTATTGGTGCTAGGCTCTAAAACTCCAAGCATTCAACCACAAAAGAAATGTATGTTATTCTACTTAAAGTTTTGTATTACAAGTACCCCATAACATGCTAGTTAGGTTGTAAACCTTGGAAATCAAATTTTCATGTATTTTAGAGAAAACATAGATCCAAGGTTTCTAGGGTTGCATGTACACCATAGGAGTGTTAGTATGCTCAAAACCCAACAATGATGTCCTCTGCCCCCAAACATTTCTGCCATTCCGGTTTGGGGGCATGACACTATCTCCATAAACTCTAAGTATGCTATTCTTGTTCCTCCCATGTGTTTCATAGTGAGGCAATTCCTAAGTTATGTAAAACTTTTATACTTAGTAGAGTTAAGACATTTTTTCCTAATACAAGGGATAACATCACTCCCACTAGCTCTGACATTTATATGAACTATCTTTTGTTTCTTGTAATTTAACTTTTTGAATTTCTCATCGAATCAAATGATCCAAACATGAGATGTTTTTTAGAAGAATTAATGGACTTCTGAAGTCTACATATCTATCACAACCAATCTTTGTTTGAGTATATGTGTTCTTATCCATGTTTGTCATCTTTTGAAGATCTATAAACACTATATGGTTTCTAACGCCAAGTGTTGGATCAATTCAAATTTCAAACATACATAGACTGAATCTCATTCCTCATTGCTTACTCTAATATTAGCTCATTGGGCCTTCCATTTCTTATAATATTTGATATACACAGATCGCAACCTATCAGTGACTCATTTCCCATGTGACATAGAGCCAACGAAGTCAATGATGTCTTCTATTAGATATATGTGGAAGAGATAGAGACATGTAACTTTCCTTAATAGGTTTTAACCTCTAATTAAGTGATAATGTTTTTCTTTAGGCTCATCATTAATTGAATCTTGAGTCCTATCAAGATAAATATGGCTCCCACTAGTTCTTTTGGATATCAGCTCTCTCTTTCGAAAGTCTGTCCTTCGAGCAAAAAAAAAATTTGTTCTCATAGGGTTTCAAAAAACATAGTTAGGGTGTCCTCGAAATATCCCATCTTATAGAGCATAAAATTTTCTTAGTTTGTACAAGACCAAGGACTCTTGTAACACTCATTCATGGTACAATCCATGAACTATTTGTAAGCATATTACGACTCATCAGTTACAAATCAAACAATCATTTTTTTCTATATCTAACTAGATTGCTTATAAAAATTCTATGCTTTGTGAAACTGCTTCACAATTCCACTAGATGATCGTTAACCTTTTTATCAAGAATCTCACTATCCTATTGGATATGAGTTTCCTATCCTTTTTCCCAGTTGACTATGAATTTCTTTTTTGTGACCAATCTGAATGGACAATTAGTGTGAAGTAATTCCAACAACTGATCACAAAGTGATTTATTTGTTTTTTATCTTAATATTATGAGATATGTATTGGTTAAAAGACTTGTTGTCTAATAAATTCCAAAATTCTATCCATCTAAATACTTGGTGACTCACTTCTCATTCACACACTCAAACATAATGATCTAAACATTTTGGATATATTTGGATCAACATGCAAAATGGTTAATCGGAATGACCAATTAGTATAAAATAATTCTAACAGATACTTTGCCACTTTATGGTGTAATTGTCATCATTATTGACAAATAAGATTTGCATTTATCATAAAACTTTAGGGTCAAATGAATCCTAAAATTCGATCAAACTGGATATTTGGTAATGCAACTCTTATTCAAGAAGATAATTCCATAATTACATTTAATCAAACCAATGATTCTACATTGAACTATTGTTACTATACTAGTTTCAAAGATTTCATGACCCTCTAAATAGTAAACATGCTAAATGTCCTATATTTAAAAAAATTAGAACTACCATCTAAAACATTGTATAAACAATTTCAATCATAATACATAAGACTTAAAATTAAAGAGAACATGTTATCTTATGATCCAAACGCCAGTAAAGGAATTCAAATCGATGTCCTTTGATCATAATCACTTCTCTATGTTATAGTCTATTACTTCCTTTTGGTCACTACACATTCTTGCAAATGTAAGTACTTATCCTTTAGTGAAACCCTTAACAATTTGAAGTAACATACTAATGGAGTTATGGATTCATTATTCTAATTATAGACTAAACACTTGGAAGAACAAGTTGAATCTTGATCCTTTTAAAAATTGTTGTGGGTCCTCGTTATTGATAATCAATAAACTCTTCTTTAAGTTTCAGTATGCATCCGACTACTTTGGGTATTTGTGCTTTTCTTAGTAATCAATTTAGCCTCTAATAGTATGTCTCAGAATGTGCCTACCTATTGTTCTTTGGATTTGATGTTGAAGTTGGATACACCAACTAAGATCATCCTTTTGCTTATTGACAATTGGTTTTCTTCTTCTTGACACTTCTTTCATGACAGCCAACCATATGAGCATTTGAAACTTTGAGTTATGTGCTTAGCCATGTTAGTACCAAAAGGTTCTCAACATGCTATGCAACTCCACGGTGGAAATTTTTAGGTTGTTCATGCTAATGCAGAATCAAATGATCATAGTCAATTCTAATGAGTGAAAGTCCATGTTTCGTCAATCTTATCAATGCACTTACTTCTTTAAATTTTGGAGTCTCTCTGTTTTTCCTTGTTAATTCCAAAAGTCTACAACATGAAATGTAGTTTGACAATGGATCTTTCCATATAGATCATATCAGAATCATCTGATTATATGCAATAGTAGGCTAGTTTGTTATGTCACCATAGTCAACTCCCAACACGATGGAATTCCTTGTTGCTTTAATTTGTACACTTAACATTTTCTAAGATGGATCTTTTCAAATTTCTCATATCAAATCAGAAACACCTGATTATACGCACATGTTAGCCATTCTATTATGTTTCCCTAGTGAACTCCTAATCTTGATGGACTTCCATAAAAATTAATGCTACCGATGTAGTATGTGTATTTGATGAGTGCTCCCTTTTTATAGTTAAGGTACCATCTAGCTTTCCATTTGAAGAGATCTATTCTCTACCCATGAACAAGACTGACCATCCATTCTAGCTTATCCTTTTAGAGAATTTTATAGCAATTAACTTTTAGTGTATATTTTTTAAGACATCATTCAACTAGTGATTGGACCTAGTTTGTTTTATTGATCGTTAATGAACAATTACCCAATTACTAAATTATTTCTAAAAAGGTTATGATCCATATTTTACTCCATGATGAGAAGCGGATTAGCCAAAAATCACACCAAGAAGCTATTTAAGTAGACAAACAATTATAAATATCAAGCTTTATGAAATTCAGAGATCTTTCGAGATGTATTGACACTATGTAAATAGCATGTTAATCTCTTTTTATGCTCATTTAACATTCATGACTGAATTAGTAGAGGATCATGAATCCAAATAGTGAACCAACCATGCGAAGCTACATGATGTTCATCTCAAGTAATGCTTAAGAAACATGATTACCATATACCTTACTACAATAATATTCTTATTTAAAATGATGGCAAACCACCCACACACAACGCCAAGAAGAATATGCGACAAGGCATAGTTTTTATGGGAAGCATAAGATTCACTTTGTTAATATAAATCAAGATTTTTTTATTACTTTATTAAGTTAATACATTTAACTTTGAATAATTGTCATATTAAACCATTTTAGTAACTCCACTTCAAACGCAAGAAAGTGGTGAGGGGTGGCAAGCAGTGAATGCCACTTAAAAGCCAACCTCTTTAAGAATCAAAGAGGCCTATCTTAAATCTTGCTTATAGCAATAAAGTAGATGAGTCTAGTCGTGGTATGACTAACAATGCACATTAAGAAACATGCAATAACGCAATGTTTATTTTAGTGTTATACATATAAATTTTGTTTTATTATATATACACATTTGTGGATTATATGTCTTTGAATTATATTGAAAAAAAGTCAACAATTAAATATCTTTTCAATTATGCTTTATTTTGTTCTTGTATGTAACACAAAAGGACACTGCTAGTCTTAGTAATATTACCGGGCTTGTTATGGCTATGGACACTATTATCCATCAATATTATAGTAATTTATACATACACATATATTTATAGGCACCAATGATATACTTATTTATACAAGTTTATCCTTTATATTAACGTGTACATAGGTTATAGTACATTTTTCATTTTATATATTGAGCTCGTATGATTAAAACAACATTGATTAAATACTAATCTTTTATAGTTTTCTAAAGCTTTTCTGTATTTACCTTTTAAACTTAATCAACATTATTGTCGTCAATATAAAGCTCAACTTGCTAATAAACATTATCCTCACTGACTTTAATGTATTTATAATCTTCTTACTAATCACTTCACCCGATTTCTTAGCAATCCTCTAAATGTTACACTGCTTTTATATGTAATAGTTTAAAGTTAGAGTCCTGATTCATGAAATAAATATATGCCAAAATCTTAATTGTATACACAATTGCAATATACACATACTCTTTTATGTTAGTTATGTTTTTTTTATCTCAAATATAATTAAAAGAAACTTGAACAAGATGGAAATTACATACCTTGGTCCATTAAGCTTTTCTGTTCTAATGAACATCATTGGTTTTCTATGACATCCCCAATTTTTATGGCAAGAAAAGATCGATTTTATTATGCTTATTAAATTAGAGTATTCTTTTAAAAAAAGAATAATGCGGAATTTATCCTAAAAATATGATTATAATTTTCTCAAAGCATTTCCAAGAATGTGTTTTATTTATAAAACTTGGGATGTCATCGTCAATATAGAAGCATAAGCATAAACGAAACATTACAGGCCTTATAGTATTTACACTAGAACCCTACAAACTCCTTAAATCACTCAGCAAATACTTATATCATTATCCAGCTAACTTCGTACCGCTACCTATGATACAAAGGAGCTGAGTGGGTCAGGTTGGGAAACCTGGTGAGTACATAGGGTTTTCAACCCAAAATAATATAATTTAATTTATGTATTTAACATTAAGCAAATAGCCCGGATTACCCATTCCTGTTATTCCAACTCCTTAATCCTAACTGATGGTTCCTAGGGACTTATCCTAAAGGATCTTTGAGTATATAATATTGCCTCGGGGATTCCTTCACAATATTAGTCAATAATACGGTGAACAATGTACCCTTATATATATATTTTATTCATACCTACAAGTTGTATTCCTGTATGTATGTGTTTTCCTAACATCTACTGGTCGGGGAGTTATCCATGTGTCAATTTAGTACTAGCTAGAGGTTCTAGATGTGTCTGTGTATGATTCCTTAATTCCTATAGGTTGTAGACCTATCTGCATATAATTTGTTAATAGACATAGGTCATAGACCAACCCGCATAAGAAGTATTAACACCTACATGTTGTGAACCTGTCTGTGTGTGGCTTATAAACATCCACATGTTGCAAGCATGTCCATGTTTCTCCAGACAGTGTAGAATAGTTTGTGGCCGATATCTATACATTACTAGATGACTATTTCCTATGGGCATAGTAATACCAATATGGTTACGGCCTCTAATTATATTTCATTTCACCTAATTCTTCACTACCCAATATGACTTATGATAGTTTCTAATACTTATCATAATAAAATCAAATAAGCCACAACGAATACAAGAATTGTAAATACATACAATAGGTACACGTAACATCTAAGCAATTAAAACACTTCATATCTATGTGTAAGATGAAAGTAACTATGCACTCACCTAACATAGGTGGGTGACTAATGATTTCGACAATGCTTTACTTCGTCCTTTGAAAACACTTAGACATATAAAGTACTAGACCTTAATATAGTTTCGTAATCTTAGTGACTATAATAACTATAGCCTAGGTTCCTCACTAATCCCAATGTATACATCAAGATCTATCAAGTAAGGATCAGCCAGTTAGGAGAGTTGGGAGGTGTGACATCCTAGAATTTAGGTCTAAAACTATAGATAGTCGATTCACTATGAATTTCTTTTTAACTTGACCTATTGAGCTTTAATGCATATTTTGAAAAATAGCTAGTGTCATTACAATTAAAATAGGATACCATATGGTATCTTAATTTCATTTACAGAAAATCTCAAATGAATCATACAACACAAACTCTAACCTTAGTTAACACGTGTGATAAGATGAAAATTCGTATTAAGTAGTTGTGAGCAAACAAAACACTCTAGTCTCATAGTACATGTTCACTTGTTTCCGAAAATATAAAGAACGTCCAAAACGGAGTTCGTATGCAAAAGATACAACCGTTTTAAGAAACCAAACTAGTATAATATTGACTTTCTTAAGACTACATAAACCGTTTTGATCTGTTGAGCACTTGCACACCTCATATGGAAATTACGAGAAAATTTTTGGACTGAGGTTATGGTCTAGTGTTTAATTGAATATTCGAAATATTTTTAGTAAAAATATTTGTAGAAGTCAAAAAATCGGACGTTTCGGGTCAATTAAACGCGATTTCCTGGAGTTCTAAAACTCAAAAAATTAATCCATTCAAGTTTTTGGAATTATTGAACTTGGTTCTATCATTGAACACTTTCAAACAAAATATTAGACGTCGGGATCTTGGCATGCAAAACTAGGAAGGTTTTGGGTCATTTTAAAGAACGTGACATCACTAGGTCCCATCCTTGCATGTATGCATGAAGAAAATCAGCCATGAACTCCCACCCACTGCCCACGTGAACTACCCTTCCTCCTCTCCTCTTTCACCTTACGTTGATTGTGTGCACATCTAGCCAAGAGTATAAGCATGGTGCTTAAGTGTGTTTGACCTTCCTAAAGAGTATGACGTTGTATGACTAGTCAAGGCTTCCATGGGCTATAAAAGGAGGCCCTGGCCTCCCTACTTTCAACAGAAATTCACAGTCTTAACGTCTCTCAAACTCTCCCTCACTCACTAGCTCCGTTTCTCTCAGTTTGGAACCACCACCGAGAACCACCACAACCACCTTTTGCCTCTTGTTTTATCGATCAACAATAGTCCCAAAAACTCCCTGATCACCACCAATTGCTTCCCCCTCTCACCCCCTTCGTTGTAGCTGCCAACAGAAAAGAAAAAGAAGCACCCGGGAGGCTGCCGGAGTAGCCTCCTGCCACAGTACAACCACCTGTCCGCCACCACCTTGCCAACTTTGTGTTGGTATCCTTTTTAAGGTGTTTCCAAATTCTAGACTCAATTTTTGGTGTTGTTTTGTGGGTTTGTATCAATTCCAAAATATCCTCGATTTAAATCATTGCTAGATCGTGTTTTCTCAAAGTGTATCTTAAAGATAATCGCACGCTCGACTCTAGTTCGCAAATCACACATTAAGGTGAGTGCTTACGACCCTATTTTAAAGTGTTTATACATTTCGGGAGGGGGGGATACATGTGTTCATATATTTGGTTTATGCAAACCATAGTACAAGCAATGTTATCATTTTATGTGAAACCTAGTTTATAAATGTTATTTTGTTAAAGTAACATATTATTTAAATAAACTAGTTTTGAACTTGATAAATGCATGTGTTATGCTATTCTAAATAAAATAGCTAGTCAAATGAAATACATGCTACTTACCACAAAAAAGGTTTTGATTTAGGTGATAATGTATGTCATAAAACGCATGTCATAAAACTTTACCACCATTATAGTATTTCAAAGATCAAACATCAATCATGCATGCATATAACACTCTATAACTTGGAAATTATGTGCGTGCTTGCTTATATTATTATGTGATTTACCATTTATTTAAGCGAGTATCGTACACTTTCAAGTATATACTTATCGAACATAATCGGGTTATATAAACTCTATTCATCATAAAATATTTTGCTTAGTGACTTATGAACGTATAAGTTACGGCTATCCACTCGTGAACATTAAGCTCGGATGCTTACCTACATATAAGATAGGGCGGGATATACATACACATTAGTTAATGGTTGTTATAGTGAGACACCATTCATTACCTAAGTCTAAAGACTTAGCATACCCACACTTCTATAATCGTTAATCCTCGAAGCGAGATACATATGTATAGATGTAGATGAGGTTGACATCCCTACCTACGGTTGCTAGCAACAACCTCGATCGATCAATCGAAGCAGGTGATTACTATCTACACTTATCACTAGAACATCCAATCAAGCATTGTAGGGGGGATACTTCACTCACATAACTCGATTATAGGTCTCACTATAAACAAAAACTACATCTCCCACTCTCTAGAAACCCGGATTTGATTTCTCTCTTTACAAAATAGCAATAAGTATGGTTTTACTCATGAAAAAAACATTATGATACTCAAAGTTTCTCTAAAAGCTCTTTACAAACTCATTTATAAGTATGGTTTTACTTACAAGGAAAATACTCTCACCAACCTTGTTTTGACCCTCCAAGCTACACGTATTCTCAGGAAATCACTAAACAAGCATTTCATATGACAGAATAGTCATGGATTTCGGGAGACCTAGTTTTCTAGTTTTTGTTATATCTGGCTGCCTGATAAGGCAATTCGTGTACTTTATTATTATCTGTAAGAACGTTGTATTCAAACTTCAAGATGAAATACAACTACTATTTTTTTATTGTTGTACATGTCATATATATCCAATTGCTTGTGATCCATGAACTAAGTTGCACAACCCAACATGTTCTGCCGCCTCGGTTGGAGGTGTGATAGGATGCAAGATAATTTTGAGATATAGCCTTTCTGAAATTCAACAATCAAGTCAACGTGACCATACTAGACACCTCTACCGTAAGTAGATCTATCCATATATTGAATTGCAATTTCTGATAAATCTTATTTATAGGTTCGTAATAATGACTTATGAATATAAATATAAGTTACACTGAAAGAAACAGAATGTACATTAACTTGCAAAGGTTTTAGCGAAAACCAGGGAAAAACACACGGACATAACTCCAAAACTGAAAGCTTCTATTTTTCAGACACCTCGACCCTTGAAAACCTTACTAAATGCCCCTTGGAACCCCAAAAATCCAGGACTAAAGAAATAATGGTGTTTGAGAGAGATAATGACGTTGAAATTGGGTGTGAAAATGAGGAAATCGGAAGTCCTATATATAATAAAGGTGGTGCGTGTCGTGCATGGCTCTAGGGCGCCCCGTGCATTAGGGTTCCTCTGGCTCTACTCGTCTTTTGCCACATGTCGTTGTCTGATTCTTCCACACTAACTATTCTAGAAGTCGCCATGTCTCGCATTTTCCTTGGGACACATCATCATGTCTTAGAAGAAAGGGGTTGCCCCGACATTTCCATGTGGCTCTCTCTCGTAGTGCCACGTCATCGCGCACACGGTTTTTTAGATTTTCAAAATGGCATAACTTCTTCATACAAGCTCTGTTTTTGACATTCTTTATATGCATGCTCATGGTTTGATGACTACTAGGACTTTTATGTGGATCACTTAGGCTAAAAAGTAAGTTATCATTAATTCACTTTTTACGATACGTAGTGCCATGCGGGTTTAATCGCGATACTTCGAAGAACCATAACTACTTCATCCAAAGTTGGATTTTAGAGTTTTTTATATGTACGTAATCCTTATCACATAGAATATGACTTTGGTTAAAAATATTTATCCTAAATAATCTTCTATTAAAATGTCATTTTTAACACTTATTATCTCTAATTGACTAGCCCGAATCTATAGGTGTTGCATTTTCTAGTTGATCTCAAGACTATTTTTAAAATCTCTCAGTAGGCCAAATATATATATATATATATATATATATATATATATATATATATATATATATGTATGTATATATATATATATATATATATATATATATATATATGTATTACCATATAAGCTCTTTAATGAATGTTTATCATGACGTTGGTTTCCTTAAACAATCTCATCCATTAATCATAATAATATCGAATTAAACTGATATGTGTTACAATTTAAGTAACTAAACACAATCCATGGTCAATAATACATATATAACTAAACTACATAGATCAAACATGAATATATGGGTTTTCAAGTAAAAATAGAATTCCCACGAGTTCCTCTTTATCTTGAAGTGAGATGATACTTGAAATAAGTAAAAATAATAATGGAATAAATGAATCCTTAATTTTGTAAATAAAAATATAATATTTCTTAAATAGAACATAAAGTAGCAATAAAACTCCCGCTAAAAAAAATCATTCCACTAACATGTGTAGCATGCTTATGAAAGAGATTGGGAGGTAATCCCTTCATTAGTGGACCCACTATCAATTTGCTTTTACTTAGTAGAACTTTTGAATTTGTTGGAAAAATATATTTTTGACTTATTCTCACAAATTTAATGGTCTTCCAATACCAATAATATATATCCACATGAAAAAAATTTGAAATCATTTTCCATTATTGATTCCTCATAACATGATACACATTATGTTCCCATTATGGAAGAAACTATAAAAGTCTATTCCAAGAAATGGATAATAATACTAGCATATAAATGTAACCCGATGTTGATCAATTGCCTTTTTCACCTCAAGTAAATCAAAATACCTAATGATCTCCAAAACATATGATTAGCGTTTTACTATACGTTCAACTTTGTTGTCAACATGAAACTAGAAAACCACAAGGATATATTTACCCCCACGAAACTTGTGATATACAAATCATCTATTGAATTTATCTCCGAACCAAACAAGATAGTGATTTTATAAAATTTTTTATTCTACATATGGATCTCCAAATTTGAGGTTGTTGAGTTTGTTCATTATGAATGAACGATTGAATAATATTTTCGGTCCCTAACACTGTAATAATTCTTTGTCAACATGTACACAATCTGCATATTATAAGAGCTAATAAGAGGAATCATAATTAATTTTTTTCTCAAGGACAATGTTTCTATCCTTAATTCTATGCCAAAGTTGGCATCCTCAAAGACTATTGTTCTATCTAAAATATATGGTCAATATCCATAAAACCGGTAACTAACATAATGTTCTATTTCCATTCCTTAAAGTTAGTCTCGTCAAGTAAATTGATTTTTTATGTTGGAAAATATGATAGCAGAATTCAAAAGGTTGTTTTGAGAACATAAGTAATCTTAGTTTTATGCTCATTAATCTATAGACAATAATTAATAAATCTCATTTGTAGCATCTTGACAAAGTATCAACACAATATTAAAATCAAATCTTTGGACAATAATTTTTTTTAGTGATAAAACATTAACAATAAATCATGTTAATTGAAAAAAATACACTTTTTTGGATTGACTTATTAATCTTATGGAACCACAAAATGATCACTTGTTAACCACACGCACACACACACACACACACACACATATATATATATATATATGTATATATATATATATATATATAGACACACACACACACACACACACATATATATATATATATATATATATATATATATATATATATATATATATATATATATATATATATATAGACACACACACACACACATATGTATATATATATATATACATATATATTTATATATCCAACTAAATATAAGGTAATCTTTTGGTAAGCTAATATCTGTATTAATAAACATATAAACTATAAAATGTAATAATAAACATTAACAATAAATCATGTCACGTAACAAGATCATATTTGGATTTAATTCTTAATTACATGGTACCAATAAATTATCATATGTTTACTATCACATATGTGTTTGTCTAGCCAAACATCAATCTACCATTGGGTTTGTTAATCCCCACATCAATAAACACATTAAACATAACATTTAAATTATTTATAAATTATTTTTTTACAAAAATATCACCTTGGTGACATGTTGTGTCTGTTAAGTTATTCTAAAAGTAAATGACATGTCATAATTGTAATTTATTGGCAACCTCCATATATAAAGATTGCAATTTAGAACCCTCAAGTTTTTTTGACAACTAGATGTAAAACATGGAAGCATAAACTTTTGATATTTAATCATGAATATGATTAAAAGAAACTTAAACAAGATGTGATTGTAACGCTCGATTTCCAAGTAAATTTCTTAAAATTTTAATTGTTTATTTATTTTGTAATGGTGGCCATTACATTGGGCGTAGTGGAGGTATTCTAGGCGTACCTTAATGAGTCTTGGACACGGGTTTTTCCCCCCTGGTACATTGGGCATACCTAGCTTACGTTAAGCGTACTCGAGCAAGGAAAATCCTAAAATTTAGGTTTTGGACCCTATTTAAGCACTTTATAACCTCAAGGCCTCTTCTATCACCAGCCTCCTTCGTCCCAAAGCAATTACAATGAAACCATAAACCCTTTTGAGATATTTTTGTGCATTTTTAGTGTTTTGTGCATCTTAAAGAAAGAAGAAACCTTTAGAGAAGCATTTGTTGGCTTGAAGCTTGTGGATCCAAAATCTATTCACCTTCATCATCTTCCAGAAGGTATAAAGTCTCAATTTTAGTGATTCCTTGTTTTGATCTACGCTAGTTAGGGTTTTTGGCATATTTTGGTCCCTTGAGTTGATTCATGTGAGTATAAGTTGCTCCAGAAGCTTAGAATAGTACATATTGATGTTTTAGAGGTCCCTTGTTTATAAATATGGCATCTTGATGGATTTAGCTCAACCATGCGTGAGTTGATGGTCATAATGTGAAGTGGGTGTGTTAGAAATGAGTGTTGGGACTTGTTGAGCAATGAAAAGGCATCAAGTTGATGACTTTATCATTTAAGACATTTCCCTTGAGCAGGATCTGTGTTTTTGTACGTTTGGACTTAAGCTATTAAGAGCTAAATGTTAGATTTAGTCATCAGGGGAGTACGTTGGGCGCACATATGTGTACGCTCAACATAATTCATTCACCAGAAGCCTTTTCGGCCGTTTCTTGGGTTGTATGTGAGGCATAAGGTGATACACTTAGCATACTCACCAGAAGCCTTTTGCGCCATTTCTTGGGACTTTGGTCTTTTGGGCTTGGGCCATGGCTTGTTGGGCCAAGGCTAGGAAGGGTAAAAGGGTATTTTACCCTTTGTGAGATGGATTATGATTAGGATTTTAGTTATCGTTATTACCCTAATTATTTATTAGAGTTAGTCTGAATGTGTTCAGTTGTGGAGCCATCATAGCAGCATCCTATGTGTGTGATTGTTCATCATTTTATTGAGGTGACTCTTCCTACAGTCTTTGACGGGTCCAAGGCACCAATGTCGGCCCCATTGATTATTGTTATTAGAATGTTGTTGTCTGTGTGACTCTTGCATGTATCATATGTGTTTGTATGTATAGCAGGCGGGGGCCTGATGAGTGTGTTCGGCGGGGCCCATCACATGTTACATAAAGATTTAACTGGAGGTGCCCAATGTCGGGTGATTCCTGATGGATGTCGGGTGAGGCCCATTGTATGTACGGTATGTGGTATTTTGGGAGAACTCACTAAGATTTGTGCTTACAGTTTAAGTTTTGTTTCAGGTACTTCTAGTTTGAATGGGAAGGCCCATCTTGATCGAAGCGTATCCACCCGTGTTTATGAACTTTTATGATTATAGGATTGTAATATAATAACTATTTTTACTTTGACAAACTTTTGGATTGTTTGAGATCATTATTTGATGGTTTTTGGTTGAATTAAAAATGAAATTTTCACTTATGATTTTTGGTATATTACAAGTTGGTATCAGAGCCTTAGTTTGATGGATTCTAACATACTTTCATTGGCATACAAAACACAAGAACCAATCTTCCTTAGGAGAACAACATTTATTATATATTGTCTTGCATGGAATAAGATTACATCCGCAAATTTTTGAGTTCTTGATTATAGAGAAAGATGACGACTATGTGAGCCAAACTATAAAAACAATTGGATTTGAAAGCCAAAGCGTGATTTATGAAGTTGAATGTAATATAATCATGTTAGTGTAGCGGGATTGGTATTTAATTTCCTAAAATGCCTTTAAAGCACATATGTTATATGATCAAATGCCCAAGAAAAATCCAGTTAATTACATAAGTTTAAATGGAATTCAATGATGTTGCTATATGACATATATTTGATATAAAAACTATCATATTATATTTGAAGTCTTCGTTCACAACTTCAACTATGATCCTTTAACGAAATGATCGTGGCGATGTAAGAAAAAATGATATTTTTCTTGTTTCGATATCCTCCTCTCTTTGAAAAAAAAAAGACGAAACTAAAGCACATCTATTAATATAGTGCTCGAAAATTACAGAAGTTCATGCAATTTTACATTACTAGTGTTGTAAGAACAAAAAATTTAAAGAGATTTGACTTTTAGTTAAATATTAACCAAAAGGGAAAAATGGTAATTATGAGAATTTTGTAAGTTTATGACGTTGTGACTTTATGAAAATGGTCAAGGTACCTTTAAGTCACTTAGATGAGATTAGATGAGTGAGTTCAAGAGAAGAAATGCTTGAGATGATGTATTTTGGTCAAATAGGTAAAATGAGAAATTTTATTCATTTTAGGCCAAGTTTGTGACTTAGTAGATTAAGAACCACATTAAGTCAATGAGATGTGACTTAATGTAGTTGTAGAACTCATACCCACCTAAGGCTAGGATGTAATCAACTAAGGAATGCTATAATGCATTCACCGCATCGAGGTTAAGGCTTTACCACGATACGGTAGGCAAAAGTGGTGATTTAGATGAAAGCTTTGTCGTAAGTCGAGGACAATATACTTTGCACCACGTTGTAGCATATGGATACCGTAGAGTTGTGGCCAAAGTAGGATGCTATAAGGGATAGGCACCGTGGCTCGATCAAAGGCAGACCACGACCTAAGAGCTCACACCACGACATGGTTTCACAATGCAGGAAACATATTTAAATCTGTTTAAGCCTCATTCTCGATGATTTTTCTTTCAAAATTGATGGAGAGCCAAAAAGAGAGGATTTGGCTGAAAAGATGGTGCCATGAGAATATAGAGATAGTGGTTTCCTAGGGTTATCATCCTTTATCCATTAAGGTAACGATTTATCCATTAGAGTAGGTTTTGATCTTAATTATTGAAATTGCAAGATTGGTTAGGATGGTGTAACTGATCAACCTATAGCTTGATTATGATGCTAATGAGAGTTTATAGAAGCTTTTATCAAACTTCGTAAATGATTTACATGGTGAAATAAATCCATTGAGATTTAGGGTTTAAAACCCTAACTAATAAGGATTATGATTGATGTGTTAATGATTAAAGTGTGATGAATTAGGTGGTATGAGATGCTTAATTCATTGGTTGGAAAAGTCTAAGAGGTAGAAACTTAGAAACTGGAATTATCATCCATTTAGAGGTCATTCTAACATAGAGAAGGATTAAGCTCCTAATAGGCTAAGACATGTTCTACGGTACATGACATGATGTATGAATAAGCCTTGAGAAAAGAAGATAGATCAAGATGCATCAATAGAATAATAGAGACAATGGTAGTTCATCATCACTAACCAAACAGGTAAATTATATCTGTCACACTCTCTTAGATACGGTTTATATGATATATATATATATATATATATATATATATATATATATATATATATATATATATATATATATATATGTGTGTGTGTGTGTGTGTTTATGGTGACGTGGAGATAGATTATGAATATTCGTCGAAAAACATGTATATGAGCATGTACGTATATTTAAAGTATGAAAGACATTATACATGTAAAACCAAGTATCAGAGCATGAACATATAATTAAAGTATGTATGGGTTGGTAAAGAAAGAGTATGCATGTATGTGTAGATGTTAATGGTATTGTGTAAAATGCCTATGTGTTTGAGACGAAGACAGATATTAAGTAGTCAATGGATTAAGTACTAAAAGATGTGACAACCTTCAAATTCGGGTCAAGTCAAAGTCAACAAAAGTCTACAAGTCAAACCGATAAACTCATGTAGTGCTTGTATGATAGGATATATTCTATGTCTTCTTATGTATAACCCTCTTTCATAATACAAAGTATCACTCAAAAGTTTCAAATGTTGAGAAATTCTAAACCCTAACCAGGGTGAGTGAGGTAATAACTCTAAAAAGCACTATTATGTACCCTTCGGGGTTGTAAAACACTCATGCCAAGGCATAACAGGGTTTACAAACCTTGCATTTAGAGGCTAAACACACACAAAGGTCATAAGCAAAGTCTCTCTTAATCTCTCTCACTCTATCTCTCCCTCTCCCAAATCTCTCTCAAAACCTCTCTTAACTTTTCATAATCACTCGTGGCATCTCGACCCTTAACTTAGTCAAAAACCACTCGAAACCTGAAGATTAGTTGAAAAACAACAATATAGGGTCAAAGCCTCTTAGGACCGAATCCCTTAAGACTGAATCCCCTAGAACCGAAACATCCTTAAGACCGAAAGCAACATTCGGACCAAGACCAGCTTCGCCTCATACCACTTCGGATCACTTCAGTTCAGTTCAGCCACTTTCGGTTTAGACCACCTTCGGTCCTCAGTCCATCATGCTCTCGGTTCATCTTTCTCTCTTCGCATGTAAGGCTTCTCGGACCGAATCCATCTTCGGGTCTCAACCTTCTTGGACCGAACCATCGGTTCTGACCCTCAGAACTTCATAGGTTCACCTCTTGGTCCCGGTTTTTGACCACTTTCGCGTTTTAAACCCATTTTGATGATTTTGACGGGGGATTTTCACCCAAACTCATATTTTAACATATTAAACCTTATAAATTCATATTTTAATCATATTTTGGGGAAATCTTTACTCTATATAATATCTTTTATACAAGATATTATCTAAGAGTGGTTGACCTTAACCATAAAGTTATGACAACTTCAAGTCACTATTCATGCTTTATATCACTATTCCCATAGTATCTAGTCAAATCAAGATCTTTTCCCCTCAAACACTCAATCAGTTTTCTTACACTAAATCCATACAAAATCTATATCCTTCACACTCCCCAAAAATTTCATTCATCTCATTCAAATATAAAAAATACTCTCTCTCTCTCTCTTTCCTTGTCAATTATTTCTCCCTGGAACCAAGAACTCCAGGAAGTCACAAACTCTTCCTCCATTGTTAGTAAGTTCTTCATTTCCACTCTTAAATATTCTACACCCCTTCACTCAAATCATGGATTCCTTATACAAATATCATCATATTTGTTCTTAGGATCTTCAAATCCTCAAGCATTCTCCAAGTGTTCTTGACTTGAAACCTCCTTTCTTCAACCATCCATCTCAGGGAATCACTAAAGGTGAGTTCATACCCCCATATTTTCATGTTTTCTTCTAGTTTTAGGGGGGAGAACACAAGTTACAACACCAAAACATGCTTAAACTCAAATGACAGCTTTCAACAGAAAAGTCATGACTCAATCACGAACTATTTCGACCATCTTAAAATCCATAAATTTCAAAATTGCTCAATATGAAAATATTTCAGGTTTATACCTTTCAAGTGACTATTTGCACATTTTCATACGATTTTTCTATAGTTTATGGTGATTTTTACAAAACTGCCTTTCAACACAACAAAAATTTCGGACCAGGTAGTGAACATGGTCTTTTCCACCCTAGTTTGGTGCAATTAAAAATCATAATAAAAATTTTGTGCATACTAGACACATTTTCTCAACTTTTGGAGTTTACGGATTTAGACTTCGACTCACGATGATTTTTTTGTGATTTTTATAAAAACTGTGACAGAAAAGTAAAACTAGATAGAAACAGTTTACAATTATTAACACTTTGTAAAGTGTTGAGCAAAGTGTTTATCTTGGATGACTACATGTTTACTTGTGTTGTATGTAAAGTTACACTTAAAATAATAAAAATACTCTTTCCTTACAAGGATTTTTGGTGATTTCAAACGTACATGATGAACTATAATAAGTATATTTTATGATTTTGCTATATTACTATTCACTATGAAAAGGGTCAATTCTCATTACAAACGGGTTTTTCATTACTACGTAAATTCATGATATGCTATAATAGGTATAATTTACATCACATCAACTCTACAAACTTACTAAGGAGGGTTATACTCTGACTACAAAATGTTTTTTCAATTACACTACACGTAAAATTGTTAAATCCGGTTGTGAGGCACTACTTTATTGTACTTTTAGAGTACTGGTTAAAAATCTTGTACTTATACCCAAAGTCTCTTGTAGGGAGAGTGTGATACTTGTATATAGCTCTATATTGGGATTGACAACCCACACCTTAGCTGCATGCAACAGCTAGACCGGTAGGTCTGGGGTGACAAATGTCATAACATTCCGACGCCTGAAGAACATCGTCACAGACTACTATGTCAAACAGTATGGTTATAACAACTAACATAGGGAAATAACAATACACATAGTTTACGAGGATTTCTATGTTTAAAAGGGGTTGTATTTTTATAAAACTACATACACTATTTTATGTATGGTAAAATACATGTACATTTTGGGTCTTGGGTTTTAAGGCTGCAACATATTTTATGAGGAAAATATTGGATTTTTCTTGTGTATACCTTACATTTACAAAGAGAGGATTTCTACTCTAAATACAAAAGCTTATGCACTCACCAACGTAATCGTTGACACTCTTTCAAAATTTACTTGTATTCTTAGGTAATCAATAAAAACAGGTGACTACAAGCTTTTGAGGATGGAACGCTTCGGCGTAAATCAAAACATTTTCTCATTATATTGTAATCGATTTTGAAACATGTACTCTTATAAAACCACGTAACTTTCTCGATTATATTTATAATTGTTGTACTTATTTTGAGCACTATTATACCCATTGTTGTGATACTATACATGAAATCCTCCACCTCCGAACGTTTCCGCCATCCTTAGTTTGGGGGTGTGACAAATGATTAGTAGGAGATCTCTTGAGGAGATTAAGAGATAGAATGTCTATGAGACAACTGTTATGTGATAAGTCACATAAAAGATTTAGAGAAATGTAGAAAGAAGATTCCTTCGGGAATAAGCATATGTTCCTGCAATATTGAGATTATGGTGGTTAGAAGAGGTATAGGAACGGTTCCATAAGTGGAACAAGATAAGAGAGTTATTCAAAGGAAATGATATATAATACGTGATGGATTAAGAGTAAGGAGTTTGTAGGGTTTCAAGATAAAAAGAATTTATAAGGATTCGCGAGGGGTCAAAGGAAGGGGATTAAGTTCGGATGAGTATACCCGATAATTATAGGGTGATGTCATTCCCCTATATGATAGATGAGATTATCGTATGAGATTAGACCGTTAGGTCTATATAAGATTAGAATGCTAAGGAATGAAAAGTTGAGAATAGACAGGTAAGTGTAAGAAGAGTACAAGAAGGCATATTATAGGAAAGAGTATGGGAAGAGCATGCATAGTGTATGAGAAGAACAAATAAATGAGATGAGATAAGATTAAAGGATAAGAAAAAAATGAAGTGAGAAGAATACGAGAGAGGTAAAGATAGAGAAGAATAGAGCATGAGAAGGATACAAGATGAAATGATAAGAGGTGGGGAAAGAGTATGAGTGAGCCTTTAATGTGACAACCCAAATTATTGCCGTTACAAAATCCCGTCTTCACTAACGGAATTCGTCATTATATATTATTTTCCGTAAAGTTTGGAGTCGCCAATGAACAAATATCTAGTTATTTATATGTCCTAACATTATCTTATGTAATTATAACTTGTAAGTGTTAACCCCGTTTAACCAAATAGAGTTATATTACTTTTCAACCACTTCACCCGGGTAAAAAGTTTTAACCCCGTTAAACTTTAGCATCGGGTAGCCGGGTATCAGGTGCAATACCCGAGACATATATAAGCAAATGGACACTACATTTAAGCTCTTTTACCACACACTCACTCTCTCTCACTACTTTCTCTCTCTAGACCCGAACCCAACTCCAAAACTATGAATTCCGGCTTCCAAACGTAAGGATTTATTCCCTATCTTATTCTAAACATACTTCATTGTAATTAGAGGCCAAAAATCATAGAATATAAGGAACAAAAGGGAGTTTACGGCCTAAGAAGCCCCTTAGGCCGTAAACACCTAAAACTTTGCCAAAAGCCCCATTTTTCCTTCCTTTAAGCTTGGGTACTAATTAAGGGATTTACCTAGGGAGTTTGGACATTAAAACATAAGGGTTTGAAGCCTAAAAAGGAGTTTAGGGCCCAAGCTTATGCTTAGCCCGTAAACACCCAAAAACCTTTGATAAAAGTCCCAAAAACTCATCTAGGGCATGTAGGAATTTAGCTATGACCCTAGGAAGTGTTTAAGTACATTAATCAACACCATTTAGAGGCACAAAGAGGAGTTTATGGCCAAGTCTAATCTTGGGCCATAAATACCCAATAAATATGCCAAAATGCCCTTAAAACTTCACCTAAAGTCTTCTAGTATTTATCTAAGGTGAAGGGAAGTGTGTTGTACCATTAAGCATCTCATTTTGAAGTCAAAAGAAGAGTTTACGGCCAAGGCTCTACTTGGGCCGTAAACTCCCCAATTTTTATGCCAAAATGTCCCAAAACTGCATCTAAGGCCTTCTAGTATTTATCTAAGGTGAAGGGAAGTGTGTTGTACCATTTAAACATACATTTTGAGGGACTTAATGGAGTTTACGGCCCAAGCACAATTTTGGACCATAAACTCCCCAAAATGTCACAATATGAGGGTTTTAACCCTCCTAATTAGTCCAAGACACTTGCTAGTAAATTAGGGAAGTGAAATAAGGCCTTAACTTGCAATTTTGGAGGAGCACATGAGTTTACGGCCAAGCCTTGGGGGCTTACGGCCGTAAACTCCCAAGGAGTGGCCTTTGGGCCGTAAACTCCAAGGGAGTGAACTCATGGACTCCCCCGTAAACCCCTCTTGGCCTTGTACCACTCCCGGGAACCCCTTCTAGGCCCTAAAACCCCGAACTAATCCTAGAATGCCCAAATACTTTAATGAAAAGCATAAAATGATTAATTTGTTGTAAAATACATATTTCATATGACATTAGGGGCCTAAAAGGTGCACAAGTCTTTATTTGGCACAAAACGCTCAGTCGACACTTTTACCCGATTTACCCGATTCACCCGATTTATGCGATTTCAGGTGAGTTCATACCCCTTTAATGAATCTTTCAAATGTTTTATATGTTTTAGGGGGGGGGGATACAAGTCAATTATACATGTTTATGGAAATTCATACAAGTCATTTATTCATGTTACGGAAATTAATCACATGTGATTCACAATCTGTAGTTCAAATCACATGTGATTTACCTCTATGCTTTATAAAAAGGATTTTCGTTTTCAAAACCATTTCGGATAAAAGATCAATTTTCTAAATATTCCCTTTTAACAAGATTTTTATTAAATAAATTTCTTATAAAATGTAACCACACCAATATATTTATATAAATAAGGCTTGAAGGACTTAGGACCGATAGCTCGCCTTAATTCCTGTTCTTGTTTGATTGTGGGCTTAGGGTAGTTGGTATCCGTCCGAATGTCGTTCATTTCTTACTTATATATCATATATATTAGTGTTGGATACGAGTATTTTCATTTCATTAAATGTTTAAACCACTAAATTAACAAGAATCATACGCACTAAGTTAACTATAATAGGTATAGTTAAGGCCACTATTACTCGATATAGCTACTACTCTACACACTATAATACACTCTATAATGATACTATATACTAATACGAGAACATACTACGAGTATACAAAAGACGACTACGATATAATACAAGAGAAAACACTAATCAAGAGATAACACACTAACCCACTATGAGATACTCTATTCGCTACGCACTACGCCCAGAGTCTTCTGGCAGGAAGACGACGCTATATGTATAGATCTATACGGGGCAGACGCTATTACATCTCGACTGATAACTTCAGTCCGAGCCGTACAGGCCCAGGGATGCCGCTACTTCACTACACTGTGTATGACCGGGAAGGTCATGGGATCCTCTATTACTCACACTATCGATAACATACTTGAAATACACTATAACCACACTAAAATACTAAACAAAAAGCTAAAGTTAATATCCCGAAGTAGACAAGTATTTAATACTAAAGAAAGTTTGCACCACTATCATGGACTTCAGGCATAACCTACCATATTGCATTACTTATTGGAAACCCACTATTATACTGTTACAATGAATGTTTTCTTCAATGATGAAAATTACATGTTTCTTAAAGGTTTTCACTTACAAAGTATTTCTGGAAAATATAGGATTTTCTAGGCTTTTCTATTAGTTATGAATGTAAATCACAGCTTTTCATACTATCGGTTCTAATGCTTTTTATACAAAAACTCACACTAAACTCTTATGAACTCACCAGCTTTATGCTGATATTCGTTTTCAAAACAACTTGTATCCTCAGGTCAAAGATAGACAGGTTCAGGCGCGGCATTTTGGAGAAGGTGGAGCATACAAGATCCATCTCTTATTTTTGTAATACTTTTGGTGATTGTTAAACATTACAAAACACACTTGTAATTAAACTCACTATGTAATGCAATGGTTGTATGTTTCTTGTTTTTACTATTATGCAATTGTGATGATAGTGTACATGACGTCCTCCACCCCGAAACGTATTCCGCCGTTATCGGTTTTGGGGGTGTGACAGATTGGTATCAGAGCATTGTTTATAGTGAATCAAGTATATCAACCTGTAAAAGATATACGAACTATAAACACTTCGGGACTAAAACACTCTGACCAAGAATATATACTGTTAAGTATCTAAAAGATCTAACTAAGTATATATATACACACATCACTATAAAATACAGAAATTAGTATCATCCTAGAACAAAACAAAAGTATTAAGATTGTTGGGTAGCACAATTGGGTTTAGAGACATATAGTCACATTCGGGGTGATGTAGCCTGATAAACTACGTTTTCCTGAGAGTGACTAGCATGTGCCTAAGATTGGTTGTGGTGTTGCAACAAGTCTAAAACTTACCAACACTACCACAATAACGTTCCCGTAAGAATACTATAGGAGTATTCTATATCTCTAGAACATACGTATGTGATAACAATAAGGGTCGTTACTAGTAGGACAATAGTTGCTAAGTGGATACACCACGGTTACATGTGACTAGGGTGCTATAGACTCAGAATCTGAAGCCTTTGCTTCATTCCCTGTTCTTGTTTGATTAGGGGTCTGAAGTTAGGGTTGCTTATTTGAAGGACTATCTTGTTTTGGTTACATGTAATCAGTATGCACTACGCAAGTATTGGGTCGACTAATAACGATTCATCCTATAAGTATCTTAGAATAGTACGTCTATTAACCTTTCTTTTCCCCTCTCTCGCGTAGATAGCATGGCTGGCTTCCACCATCCCGGCGATCCATACTTTCCAAACCAGGGCAATGGGGGATGGCTCGAAGAGGAGTCAGACGATGATCACCCAATCCCTTTGGATGATCATCATGCTGAAGGCTTCTCGGATAGCTCGAGTTCCGAACCAGAAGTTAACAACCAACCTCCTGAAGCCCCGAACCCTAACCCCCGTCCGACATTTTAGGGTCCCACTCCTATGTGGGCCATATCCTTGCACCGATGGAGCGAGGAGCAGGGTCATCCTTTGCCTTACAATGGAGACCGAAGCTTCTACAACATAAGCGAAGGAGGATCAGCAGATCGGGTTCTGCCCATCATGATCCGAAGGATTTCCAGGAATGTCGAGCAGGGCCAAGCTGCTATTGGTCGAGTTGTGGAAGTGGATGCCAACTCGAACCTCAACACGGTTCGCATCCGCTAACTCGAAGAAGCCATGGACAGGTCAAGGAGGACCAACGAGGCTCTGCAGCATCAGCTAGCTGCATCCCGAGCCGAAGTTAGGGAACTCCGAGCACGCCAAAGGACTCATGATCGACAACTTCAAGAAGTTATGCGTCAGCTAGCGGATCTGAGGATTCGCCCAACAAGTAACCGTCGCCAGTAGGAGACGTCTAATTACCCCACTCTTTTGTTTAAAGGACTAGCCTTTTTCTCTCTATGTTCCGTAGATCTCTTGTCTATAAACATTCCTAGCTTAAAAGTACTCTAGTTAAACTCCTAAACTGCCAACACTTTCTCTATGGTATGATGTAAGACCTACTATTAGGTCAATTTTCATGAACTTGTGTTGCATCATTAATACCAATGTATTGGCAGTTGATTACTCTATTGCGATGACTCTCATTCTGATCTTGGATTATGTTGATTTAATCCATGAAACACTCTATTCATATTCGCAATAGACTCTTACTATTGCTGTCATTTCTATGGTTTTCCAGTGAAAGATGCCTCCTCGAAAGCGTCCAAGCCGAGGAAGACCAGCAACTCAAACCCCTCCTCCACTACCTCCTCCTCCGCAGTTCGACCCAGTGTTGTTCCAAACAGCAGTGACTGCGGCTATGACAGCAGCCATGGCCCAAATGAACTCGGGTGATGCGAGCGGTGGGAATTCTAGATTTGGTGAAGTCCACCAACGAGTGCAGGGACGCACTTATAAGGACTTCATGAATTGTAAACCTGCTTTCTTCGATGGTACCGGAGGAATTCTGGCATTGTCCCAATGGTTCGAAAGAACCGAAGTTGTATTTGAGATGTGCTCTTGCCCTGAAGAGAGCAAAATCAAGTTCGCTACTGCTACCCTCACTAACAGGGCCTTGTCATGGTGGAACGGCCATGTCAGTGCACTCTCCTTGGTCACAGCAAATGCCATGGGCTGGGACACTCTAAAAGATCTCATGAGAGGAGAGTACTGCCCTAGGGGCGAAGTTCAGAAACTTGAGGAAGAACTCTGGAACCTCAAGATGAAAGGGACTGACATAACGGCTTACACGGCCAGGTTTTGTGACTTGGCGGCTATGTGTCCCAATATGATTCCATCTGAAAGCAAGAAGATTGAATGGTACATCTGGGGTTTAGTGCCCCCGTATCGAGGAAACGTTCTGGCCTCACGCCCCACCACCTTCGACAGCGCCAAGGAATTGGCCCAGAGTTCGATCAACCATGAAATCTCTTCCACTCCAGCAACAGCAATCCCCACTACCACTGCACCACCCGATTCATCTGGTAGAAAGAGGAAGCGATGGGATAAGAAAAAGGGCAAGAAAACTCAGACCACCTCCAAGGACCAGCAAATCGTGGCGGTCCATGCTGCCACTACCCCAACCACTCCAACCGCACCAGCCCCGCCAAAAGCTTATAGCGGGAATCTGCCCAAGTGTCCCAAGTGCCCATTCCACCACAACGGCCCCTGCCGTGAATTGCAGTGCTCCAACTGCGGGCGGAAGGGCCATACGGTGCAATTCTGCAAGGCCCCTCCCAAACCTATTTCTCAAATTCTGGGTTCGGGAGCGACCCCGACGTGTTATGGTGCGGTGAAGCTGGCCATTTCAAGAGGAACTATCCGAAGGCTGCAAATGCTGGGGGAACCGGAAGGTTACTCGCTATCGGTCACAATGAAGCGGTAGCGGATCCCACAGTAGTCACGGGTACGTTTGTTCTCAACAACTCTTATGCCTATGTCTTATTCGATAGTGGTGTAGAAAGAAGCTTCATAAATCAAAACTTTAAACAATTACTCAAACAAACCCCTCAACCACTAAGCGAAACATTCGTCGTAGAAATGGATAATGGGAAGACAAAAAGCTCTAACGAAATCTATATAGGTTGTACTCTCATGTTAGATGATCACCCATTTTCAATCGATCTTATACCAGTCTCAATCAAAAATTTTGATGTCATTGTTGGTATGAATTGGTTGAGTCTTCATCGCGCCGATATTCTATGCTTCGACAAAGCTATTCGCCTGAATCTTCCAAATCACGAAACCCTATTGATCTATGGAGATAAACCGGGTACGAGCCTTCGTATCATCTCCAGTATTCAGGCTCAGAAATATTTGCGTAAGGAATATCGCGCCTTTCTTGCTCACGTCGTCGACACAAGTCAGAAAGTGAAAGATCCAAATGACATTCCTGTTGTATGCGAATTCCCCGATGTCCTCCCAGAAGACCTTCCAGGTCTACCTCCCAAACGTCAGGTTGAGTTCAGAATCGACCTAGTCCCAGGAGCTACTCCCGTAGCTAAGTCGCCCTATCGTTTAGCGCCTGCCGAAATGCAAGAACTATCCGGTCAGCTCAACAAACTACTCAGCAAGGGTTTTATAAGACCGAGCTTCTCACCTTGGGGAGCTCCGGTCTTGCTCGTGAAGAAGAAGGACGGATCGTTTCGGATGTGCATCGATTATAGGGAACTCAATAAACTCACGGTCAAAAATAGCTACCCTCTCCCTCGTATCGACGATCTATTCGACCAACTGCAAGGAGCAAGTTACTTCTCCAAGATTGATCTTAGATCCGGGTATCACCAGTTACGAGTGCTTGAGGAAGATGTCCCGAAGACAGCCTTCCGAACTCGTTACAGGCATTTTGAGTTCGTAGTGATGCCCTTTGGACTGACTATCGCCCTCGTAGTATTCATGGACTTGATGAATAGGGTGTGTCGTCCATATCTAGATCAGTTCGTCATCGTCTTCATCGACGATATACTCGTCTACTCTCAGAGCGAGGAAGAACACGAGGATCATTTACGACGAGTCTTGAAAACGTTGCGATCCGAAAAGTTATATGCGAAGTTCTCTAAGTGTGAGTTTTGGATCCGAAGAGTTGAATTCTTGGGTCACGTGGTTAGTGAAGAAGGAATCCACATGGATCCCTCCAAAATTAAAGCTATTGAGAACTGGTCAGCACCGAAGACGCCTACAGAAATTCGCCAATTTCTAGGCCTCGCTGGCTACTACCGCCGATTCATCCAAAACTTCTCTCGGATTGCAAAGCCTTTCACCATGTTGACGCAGAAGGGTGTATCATTCGACTGGGAAGAGAAACAGGAGAAGGCATTCCAGACCCTGAAGCGAGCCCTATGCACCGCACCGGTGTTATCCCTTCCCGAAGGGACAAAAGATTTTGTTGTATACTACGATGCATCAAATCAGGGGCTTGGTTGTGTCTTAATGCAACGAGGTAAGGTCATCGCCTATGCCTCAAGACAACTAAAGACACATGAGGTGAACTACACTACTCACGACCTCGAGTTAGGAGCGGTCATCTTCGCACTAAAAATCTAGAGACACTACTTGTATGGGACGAAGAGCGTGGTGTACACTGATCACAAAAGCCTCCAACACATACTGAACCAAAAAGAACTCAATATGAGGCAGCGTCGATGGGTCGAGCTACTTAATGATTACGACTGTGAAATTAGATATCACCCGGGGAAGGCCAACGTAGTAGCAGACGCCCTGAGTAGAAAGGAGTATTCTGGTCGAAGGACCAAGTCGTTGACGATGACTATCCATTCGCATCTATCCACACAGATCAAAGAGGCTCAGGTGGAAGCCTTAAAGCCTGAGAACGTGACGGGAGAATCCCTGCATGGAATGGATAAAAATTTGAGGGTTAAGAGTGACGGAGCCTACTACTTCATGGACCGAATCTGGACTCCACGCTATGGAGGTTTCAGAGACTTGGTCATGAGGGAAGCACACAACACTCGCTACTCCGTCCACCCGGGTTCAGATAAGATGTATTTGGATCTCAAAAAGCTATACTGGTGCCAGAACATGAAAGCGGAGATCGCTACTTTTGTGAGTAAGCGCCTTACTTGCGCGAAGGTCAAGGTCGAATATCAGAAGCCATCAGGACTCCTCCAACAACCCGAGATACCAGAATGGAAGTGGGAGTGGATCACAATGGACTTTATAACCAAACTGCCCAAGACTGCGGGTGAATTAGATACCATTTGGGTCATCGTTGACAGGTTGACCAAGTCCGCACACTTCCTACCCATCAAGGAGACAGACAAGATGGAGAAGCTCACAAGAACATACATAAAAGAAATTGTGCGACTGCATGGCATCCCTATATCTATTATCTCAAACAGAGATAGTAGATTCACCTCTAGATTTTGGCAATCATTGCAAAAGGCACTAGTGACGAGGCTGGACATGAGTACAGCCTACCATCCGCAGACCGACGGACAAAGTGGTAGGACGATCCAAACCTTAGAAGATATGCTGCGAGCTTGTGTGATCGACTTCGGGAAATCGTGGGATACACACTTGCCTCGTGTGGAGTTTTCCTACAACAATAGTTATCATACGAGCATCAAGGCAGCTCCATTTGAAGCCCTCTACGGCCGGAAGTGCAGATCCTGACAGCGCCCTCACTGGTCCGGAGATGATCCGAGAGACGACCGAGAAGATTGTACAGATACGTGAACGACTAAAAGCCGCTAGGGATCAACAGAAAAGCTACGCCGACAAACGAAGAAAACCCTTGGAATTCCAGGTGGGAGACCGAGTTCTTTTGAAGGTCTCACCTTGGAAAGGCACGATACGCTTCGGAAAGTGTGGAAAGTTAAACCCAAGGTACATAGGGCCTTTTGAGATTCTCGCCAGAATCGGCCCTGTAGCTTACAAACTCAACTTACCCCACGAACTAAGCAACATACACCCTACCTTCCACGTCTCAAACTTGAAGAAATGCTTGTCCGACGAGACTCTCATGATCCCTCTCGACGAAATCGAAGTCAATGAGAGCCTCAACTTCGTGGAAGGGCCTGCGGAGATTATGGATTGGGAAGTAAAACGAACGAAGCAAAGCTGCATCCCAATCGTGAAGGTTCGGTGGAACGCCAAGCGGGGAGCGGAATTCACTTGGGAGCGCGAGGATCAAATGAAACTCAAATATCCTCATCTCTTTGCTTAGTAGTATTGTAATAACTTATCTGTTTGAATTCTAAATTTCGGGACGAAATTCCCCTAACGGGGGGATGATGTGACAACCCAAATTATTGCCGTTACAAAATCCCGTCTTCAATAACGGAATTCGACATTATATATTATTTTCCGTAAAGTTTGGAGTCGCCAATTAACAAATATCTAGTTATTTATATGTCCTAACATTATCTTAAGTAATTATAACTTGTAAGTGTTAACCCCGTTTAACCAAATAGAGTTATATTACTTTTCAACCACTTCACCCGGGTAAAAAGTTTTAACCCCGTTAAACTTTAGCATCGGGTAGCCGGGTATCGGGTGCAATACCCGAGACATATATAAGCAAATGGACACTACATTTAAGCTCTTTTACCACACACTCACTCTCTCTCACTACTTTCTCTCTCTAGACCCAAACCCGACTCCAAAACCGCGAATTCCGGCTTCCAAACATAAGGATTTATTCCCTATCTTATTCTTAACATACTTCATTGTAATTAGAGGCCAAAAATCTTAGAATATAAGGAACAAAAGGGAGTTTACGGCCTAAGAAGCCCCTTAGGCCGTAAACACCTAAAACTTTGCCAAAAGCCCCATTTTTCCTTCCTTTAAGCTTGGGCACTAATTAAGGGATTTACCTAGGGGAGTTTGGACATTAAAACATAAGGGTTTGAAGCCTAAAAAGGAGTTTACGGCCCAAGCTTATGCTTAGGCCGTAAACACCCAAAAACCTTTGATAAAAGTCCCAAAAACTCATCTAGGGCATGTAGCAATTTAGCTATGACCCTAGGAAGTGTTTAAGTACATTAATCAACACCATTTAGAGGCAAAAAGAGGAGTTTACGGCCAAGTCTAAGCTTGGGCCGTAAACACCCAATAAATATGCCAAGATGCCCCTAAAACTTCACCTAAAGTCTTCTAGTATTTATCTAAGGTGAAGGGAAGTGTGTTGTACCATTAAGCATCTCATTTTGAAGCCAAAAGAAGATTTTACGGCCAAGGCTATACTTGGGCCGTAAACTCCCCAATTTTTATGCCAAAATGTCCCAAAACTGCATCTAAGGCCTTCTAGTATTTATCTAAGGTGAAGGGAAGTGTGTTGTACCATTTAAACATACATTTTGAGGGACTTAATGGAGTTTAAGGCCCAAGCACAATTTTGGACCGTAAACTCCCCAAAATGTCACAATATGAGGGTTTTAACCCTCCTAATTAGTCTAAGACACTTGCTAGTAAACTAGGGAAGTGAAATAAGGCCTTAACTTGCAATTTTGGAGGAGCACATGAGTTTACGGCCAAGCCTTGGGGGCTTACGGCCATCAACTCCCAAGGAGTGGCCTTTGGGCCGTAAACTCCAAGGGAGTGAACTCATGGACTCCCCCGTAAACCCCTCTTGGCCTTGTACCACTCCCGGGAACCCCTTCTAGGCCCTAAAACCCCGAACTAATGCTAGAACGCCCAAATACTTTAATGAAAAGCATAAAATGATTAATTTGTTGTAAAATACATATTTCATATGACATTAGGGGCCTAAAAGGTGCACAAGTCTTTATTTGGCACAAAATGCTCAGTCGACACTTTTACCCGATTTACCCGATTCACCCGATTTACGCGATTTCAGGTGAGTTCATACCCCTTTAATGAACCTTTCAAATGTTTTATATGTTTTAGGGGGGATACAAGTCAATTATACATGTTTATGGAAATTCATACAAGTCATTTATTCATGTTACGGAAATTAATCACATGTGATTCACTATCCATAGTTCAAATCACATGTGATTTACCTCTATGCTTTATAAAAAGGATTTTCGTTTTCAAAACCATTTCGGATAAAAGATCAATTTTCTAAATATTCCCTTTTAACAAGATTTTTATTAAATAAATTCCTTATAAAATGTAACCACACCAATATATTTATATAAATAATGCTTGAACGACTTAGGACCGATAGCTCGCCTTAATTCCTGTTCTTGTTTGATTGTGGGCTTAGGGTAGTTGGTATCCGTCCGACTGTCGTTGATTTCTTTCTTATATATCATATATATTAGTGTTGGATACGAGTATTTTAATTTCATTAAATGTTTAAACCACTAAATTAACAAGAATCATACGCACTAAGTTAACTATAATAGGTATAGTTAAGGCCACTATTACTCGCTATAGCTACTACTATACACACTATAATACACTCTATAATGATACTATATACTAATATGAGAACATACTACGAGTATACAAAAGACTACTACACTATAATACAAGAGAAAACACTAATCAAGAGATAACACACTAACCCACTACGAGATACTCTATTCGCTACGCACTACGCCCAGAGTCTTCTGGCAGGAAGACGACGCTATATGTATAGATCTATACGGGGCAGACACTATTACATCCCGACTGATAACTTCAGTCCGAGCCGTACAGGCCCAGGGATGCCGCTACTTCACTACACTGTGTATGACCGGGAAGGTCATGGGATCCTCTATTACTCACACTATCGATAACATACCTGAAATACACTATAACCACACTAAAATACTAAACAAAAAGCTAAAGTTAATATCCCGAAGTAGACAAGTATTTAATACTAAAGAAAGTTTGCACCACTATCATGGACTTCAGGCATAACCTACCATATTGCATTACTTATTGGAAACCCACTATTATACTGTTACAATGAATGTTTTCCTCAATGATGAAAATTACATGTTTCTTAAAGGTTTTCACTTACAAAGTATTTCTGGAAAATATAGGATTTTCTAGGTTTTTCTATTACTTATGAATGTAAATCACAACTTTTCATACTATCGGTTCTAATGCTTTTTATACAAAAACTCACACTAAACTCTTATGAACACACCAGCTTTATGCTGATATTCGTTTTCAAAACAACTTGTATCCTCAGGTCAAAGATAGACAGGTTCAGGCGCGGCATTTTGGAGAAGGTGGAGCATACAAGATCCATCTCTTATTTTTATAATACTTTTGGTGATTGTTAAACATTACAAAAAACACTTGTAATTAAACTCACTATGTAATGTAATGGTTGTATGTTTCTTGTTTTTACTATTATGCAATTGTGATGATACTGTACATGACGTCCTCCACCCCGAAACGTATTCCGCCGTTATCGGTTTTGGGGTGTGACATTAAAAGAGGCTAGGAAATAGTATGAGATGAGAAGGCAAGATTCGAATAAAATAGTATGTTAAGAGATAGAATAGTTGACTAAGTGTGACAAACGACAAGTCTAGGTCAAACAATGTCAACAAGTCAACGCAGTCAACTCGACTTGTACTAATACATTAAGGTTTAAGACTATGTTTCATGGTGTATGTTTTATAATTATAATACAAAGTGTATATAACTCTCTCTCCCAAATTTCTCTATGTATATAAAATCTCTCCCAAATCTCGCTTTCTATCTCTAATCGCTCCCAAATCTCTCTTTGTATCTCAACTGTCTCCCAAATCTCTTTAAGTGTCTCAAATCTCTCCCATTTGTCGAAAACAACTCATAACGGAAGGAGAAAACTCAAAAGAACAAGCTCATTCCGGAATACACTATTTACACTCGGAACCTCACTTCCTAGTCCGGAACCCTCTTGGTCCGAAGCACCTCCTACTTTAGAATCTTCTGATTTGGCTTCAGAATTCCTTCACTTCCTAGGACGCCTGCTGATCCGGAACTGCAGACTTCACCGAGCCATCTTGCACCTGGACCCTTTGCATCTCGGAAGAAGGCACTCCAAAATCTGTTGACCCCTTCGAACCCTCGCAGATTCAAGACTCCACTCCGGATTTTTGTCTATTTCGGACCTTTTCTTCATTTTCAGGTATTTTGACATCGGGAATCCCACCAAACTCATACTTTCATAACTTAGACCCCTTAAACCCCTATTTTATGCCATATTTGAATATTTAAAACATATTTACATAAAATAATATTTAATATCTACAAAAGTATTATATTAAATCATAAAGTGATAAGGGGGTTTGACTTTATGATTTGATGTAATCCCCCATTTCCCATGCACATCCCAGTAAAACACATATTGACCATAGATAACAAAGCTTTGTCCACCAGTAATCTAAGAAAGTGTCAAGTCACTCCCTTAACCTCCTTATTTGAAACATAAACTACTCTTCACCATATCCCACTTCACATATCCATATTCTGTGAACTCCTAAGTGTGCTCTCAAACTTATTCAAGCTTCAAGTCATATTCCTTCAAAGAAATTCCTAGATTCTTGTAAGTATCTCATTTTCTTGACTAGTGATTCTCCACACTATTCTGTAAATTTCATTTATATTTATACATAAAATTACGTGTACATATTCTTAGGATATTCTAAAGTTCAAAGAGTTTATCAAACCCTTCAAGTGTTAGAACTTCGAAACTCCTTAACACCTCTTCAAATCATCCAACAAGCTAAACCAAGGTGAGCTTCATACCCCACTCTTTTCAAGTTTTCATTCTTTGGGGGGGGGGGGGGGGAATACAAGTCAAAACTCGTTTAAATCCTTGGATAATTGCATGTATTTGGATGTTAGGTGTTTATGTGTGTTGAAATGATATTATTTCATGTTAATACTTCATAAACTTGAGATTTCACAAACGTCTTGGTGTTACAACTAAGTTATCCTTGTATAAATCTATCTATTTTGTTTTATAAACATAAAACTAAGCTACTAGGTAAATATATGATGAGTTACACCAAAATGGTAATTTTTGGTTAAAAATACTTTTACCACTATAACTTGTGCAAACTTTGAGACATGAGAAATTTCATGGATTTATATGAGATTTTAGTGGAACTAGTGGAAATATTTTAGCCACCACAAGACAAAATTATTTTGGGTGCAAAGATCTCCATAAAAACTTTGGGTATGTCAAAACAACCTACATTACAAGGTTATTTTTCTAAAATAAATGTTGCTAGTAAATCAATCATGTTATGTTGCTACTATTTTAAGGGTTTTGAAACTTGGAACATTATGTCATAATTTTACACAAGGAATACATTATTTGTATTATTTAGCAAAGGGAGAAAAACTCGCGTACATTCCATTAAGACTCTTGTGAGATTAGTTTTGTTTTCGCCGTACCTATTTAGGTACGTTGTAAGTCCTGTGTTTATAACCAGAGTCCCATGGAGGGCGAGCGAGATACTTGTGTATAGATCTATACGGGGTTGACACCCCACACATGTGTTGTTCGCTACAGTTAGATCGGCCAGTCTAAGGTGACAAATATTTTAACTGTATCTGACGGCTGAAAAACATCAGGGCAGGCGTTCTCGTCATATATGTATGGTTATAACGACTCACATTGAGAAGGGTCCTAGTGACATTGGAATTTTGTTTAATATACACCCGTTTGTTTTACAAAATACCAAACCATGTTCCGTATATTTTGTAAAATAATTTCACAACTTCGGTCTTATGGTCTTTACGACTACAACATCTTTTATATATAGAAAATAGCATTTTCTGGGAACACTCTCTTTCCAGTATCAACAAGGGAAGACTAAGGAACACGCATGCAATTATACATGATTTTGGAACGAGACTCATAAACTACTTCTTATAGAAAATATTGGATTTCCTGGAGTTTTACAAATTAATATGAACAAAGATAATATGGAGATTTTCTACAACTATGCTTATGAACTCACCAACATTCTATGTTGATGCTTTTCAAAATGACTTGTATTCTCAAGAACTCAGTGAACAGGTACTCGAGCCTTGGATTTGGGCATGTTACTATTTTTTTGAGACATCATAGTTTTTGGTGATTTTGTGTAATTCAAAGACAAATACACTTTGTAAAACAATGAATGTTGTTATATTTTTATTTTATGATGTTTGGTTGCTATGTATCATTTATATTCAACTGCGATGATATTACTCAATGATGTCAACCGCCCCCAGACGTTTCCGCCATCCTGGTTCGGGGGTGTGACACTAAGCTAAGATAAAAAAAGATTAGATTACAGAGTGTGAGAAAGAGTTAAAAGAATTTTAGAATATATAAAAAGGGAAATATAAGAAGACGAATATGATAACATGAAAATAGATTAAAGTATAACTCACCAGAACTCTGGTTTGATGTTGTTGATTCTTTCATGCGTTGCAGGTTCAGGTGTTAACCGCCATACTAGAGGAAATAGGAGCGCAAGGACTTGGTTTAGAATTAGTTTTTACTTTAGTGTACATTGTTGCTTTAATTTTCGTTATGATTTCATTCTAAACCCAAATATTGCCTGGGATGTAAATTAGTTTTTGAAGTTATAGAATTCTGAAATTTTATAGAAACTTTGATAATCCCTAGAATATTTAATTGGGGTAAGTTTGGGTCATTACAATTGGTATCAGAGCCATAGTTTAAGTGAATTAGGTTTCGTATGCCTCACCTAGACTTAAACTATGGGACATGAAAAGAACCAAAGAGTTTAGTACCACTATTAGTGATGAGCACTTAGGTCATGTATGTTATGGTCAGTGTTGTAGCACACGACTAAGAGATATATTATGAAAGGGTTTTGTAATAAACCGTGTTATGAGATGATAGGTACACGAAGATATATATATATATATATATATATATATATATATATAAAGAACTTAGAGTTTGAGAATAATAGATAGACAAACCGTGAGTTTTTGGGTCTAGTATGTCATGGAGAAGGAAAAAATGGTCAATTTGTAAAATAACATAAGAATATGGCTTTTTGTGTAAAGAGATGCAATATGTGTAAAGAGAATGGTGTCATGGTTGTCATGATAAAGATATGTACCAAAGATGATGTGTCCTAGTAAGTGGAAAATAATTAGAGCATGTGTCCTTAGAGATACCTAAAGATGTTGAGATAGACGTAGAAAGAAAGCGACAATTTTTGTGGAAATGGTAAGAGATTTGGAAGGCATAGAGGAAGAATGAGAATGAAAAGGAGGTAAAGAACAATCATGTACATAGAAAATAAGAGGGTTGGTATGCCCAGAGAAGGAAAAGAAAGTTAGAGAATGTATATATTAGAAAGACCTGAAGGTCAAAGAGTGTATTGACGAGTACAAGAGTAGATTCACATTGCTTGAGGGCAGGTAGCAATGAGAAAAGAAAGTCCATTATGATATGGAAAGTTTTTGGGTAGAGGTTGCACCATGTTGTTAGATGCTATGAAGATAGCATTGACTAGAGGTAGTTTAGAATAGAAACAAGAAAGATAGAAAGATAGAAAGAAAAGGTGCAACAAGAGTCTTGATTGACACTTAAGATAAAATTAGAGATAATGTGCCATGCTAGCATGTATGGACTAAGGAACATTAGAAAAGGGGTCAAGAATTTTGAGGAGGTATGAGCAGAGTGGGTAGTGTAATAAGATACGTTGACAGTGTGTCAACAAGATAGAAAAAAAGGAGATGTAGCTTCCAAGGTGAGAAAAGTTGGACCCGTAAGGTTGTGTAGACTAACATATTGTTTATGTTTAAGAATCATTATGAAATGATATTTGGTAATAAAATAGGAACCTACATGGTCACACCATACAACAAGTAAGGAATTACTGATTATTTATTAATTAATATGATTATTAATAAATTAAATCATCGCTTGTATTTTAATTGGGAAATTATTGTTTTTGGGAGAAACAATAATACAAAGTATAAGTAGTTACATTTTAGTCATATAGTATGATTAATATGTTATGTACAAAAATATTGGACCTATAGTAGACTTATAACTACTTGTGTACATAATATTAATAATATGGAGTGCCAGGCACTCCACCCTTTCTCCACATCATCAAACCGTCCACCACATACAATGGTACATAGTTTGCATGCTTTGACTTCTACTTGCCTATTCATGGTTTCATGTAACTACATGATACATTGATTTAAAGAATGTCCTTTGTTTGATCTCATTTAATATAATCTAAGAGTAATGAGAGACAATGCCAGTTTACATGATTTGTTTTACCTTCTTGAAGACCAAAAAGCTGAGAGCATATAGTAGCCCTCTCCTTTCCTATTTTGTTTCTTTTTTCTTGTATTTCTATTGGATTTATGTTTCACTGCACTGGCATTTTTGAAAGTGTTTGTTATGTTTGTAATATTAGAAATATTAATTGTGGATTTAATTATTATGATATCGCTTGTGGTATTTTCATAATTGACTAAGTGAAATCTCATCAACAACTGGACAAATACCAAGTGTTGTACATGTCGCATTGTATAGTATATGAGAATCTTGTTCATTGGAAAATTATAAATAATTCATTGATCACATGTTTATGTGAATCATGTGAAAGAGTAATGGATCTAGTACATGTTGATATGAACACTTCAGATCCACACAAAGGGCGACAACTCTATTCATCATGATTTACTGATGTTTCAATAAATATGGTTGTGTTTATAAGACTAAGCATAATTCTGATACTTTGAAAACAAATTCAAAGAGTAGCAGAACAAATAAGAAGAATCTATTAGGAAGAAAGATAAAATATTCTCCAATATAAAAGGAAAGGATAATGATTTAGTATCAAGTTTTATGATCATCTTAATAATTGTGAAATTGTATCACAATTGATTCCTCCAAGAATGTCTTAGTGCAATTGTATGACTACGAAGAGGAATCAAACAATTTTTTGGAAATAGTTCGATCAAAGATTTGTTATAGTTTGTTCCAATCAAATTTTAGAGTCATACACTAATAACTACAAATCATATCTTGAATCTCATTTCTAAATAAGAAGGTTGAAAATACCTTGAAGTATGTGGAGTAAAAATGTTTTTCATACTCTAGCACATATATAATTTGAGTTGTGATGTTTTTCGTCAATCAAGAAAAAAAGGATAAACCATGACCTATTATGTGAAGTGTTTTCTTGTCGGGAATCCACACGAACTTTTGAATATTTGTTTTAGCTCGTCAAGGAATGTTCCTTGAGATAAAACTCATATGTCAAGAAGTCGGTGAGATTGGTATTGATTTTGAGATTTTCAAGAATCACCCAATAATAAACCTTTTATCTATCTTGTTTGGTGGACACATTCTTATTTATGTGTAGTTCTAGTTGAGTTGGCGATGCTTATGAGTTATATGTTATTCATTTAACTGCAAAAGCAAAGCACATTGGTCAGTGAAAGTACATCGATCAATATGGGTGAGTTTCTAAGAACATGGAAGCACTAGTAGGACCTTGTTCGTCAGGCTCTTCATTTGAGCTTCACGATCTTCTCTTCTTTTTAGCTCGTGTTCGTCAGGCTCTTGATCTTCACTGTTATCAATTATAGGCTCTTCATTGATCATCTTCTCTTTGCCTTTTGGTTTGTTTTTACTTGTTTGCTTTACAGTGGGTTTGACCGAAGGTTTGGGGTTTTCCTTCTTGGATTGTTTCACTTCTTCTCCCCCTTGTTTTGAAATTGAGCTGGATTCCGACATACCTTCTGGTCTATAAAACATTGCGAACACTGGTCTGAGATTTTTGGAGAGATGCTTCTTGAATGTAATCATGATCTCGAGTCATGATTCTGAATGATGTTCGAAAGAAGTGCATTTACATCTGCTACACAGCTTTTCATAGGTACCCTTTAGACAACAGATCAATGATTCGCTTCTCCGCATGATCTAGCTTGACTGTTAAGACTTTCACCTTTTCTGTCTTTACAGCAAGAGCATTCATTATCTTTCTCTTAGTTGCCAAGTCATCTTGAAGCTGCATGATATTCGATGAAATTGTGGATTTTAGCTCGGCATTATCTGTTTGAATACCAGTGCGAACCTCTTCGAGTTTCGCTTTCTCCGTCTTCAATGTTGAGCTAAGGCTAGAAATAAATTCATTAGCCTTCGCTGTGTTGGACTCAAAGGAGGTTTGAAATTTCTCCATGAACAAACAATCATCGGTAATTAGTTTATCGACTTTTTCGATCGTGGTGTTGCACACTGAAGCAGAAGCATCTACCGCCTTATTCATTTTCTCAAGATTAGCTGAGTGTTCTTTTGTAAGGGTCTCAAGGAAGGACTTCATCGTTGCTTATGAATAATCGTCAATGGATGATGATTTAGAAGCTTGGAGCAACGAGTCCAGTTTCTCATTAATCGTCTTGAGTTGCCCTCTTGTGACGGGAGCTTCGCCATCACTTTCAGTCCAAATGTTAAATGGACTACAGGTGAATCCTGCAATGTCTTCGTTATCACCACCAAAGATCATATGTGGATCATCTTGGCAAAAAGGATAGATAGGTGGAATAGAGTGACCGAATGTGTAACCTAAAGCTCCTACCCCTGCATCAGTGACCGAATGGTAGTGGTGGTGGCGGTGGAATCAGTGAACAATGGGGTTTGGACTTGTGAAACACCCAATGAAACTAATGGGCATTGGGCAATTGTAATGGGAGTTGAAATAGTGGTAGTTGGAGGAGGGATAGAACAATCTTGGAAAATTTCTTCATTAATGGGAGCAGAAGTTGTGATTGTAGTCGATACCTCAGGATTCGTAGTTGCCGGCTCTAAAACCTTCAGTTAAGATGTAACATCTTCTTCGTTGTGAACCTCCATTTGAATGGGAATATTCGAAACCGTTTGAGATTGCGAATCCACTTGATCACTTGGTGTCGGATTTTGTGGTCAACGAGCCATCTTCTTAACTCTCTTCCTCTTAGGTGCTTTAGCTGGTGCGGACGGTTCAGCTTCAGGTTTTCGTTTTGCACCCTTCTTTGGAGATGGGGTTGGTTCAGATAGACCAAACTTCGTGCCCTTATTTTTGCCTCCCTTCTTGAGTTTGTTTGCATCTTCGAGGACCTTTCGTATTTCAACAGTCAAGGGGCGAAAGCCTAAGAGGGGCAAACTTCTATAGGCTTCCAGTATCTCACTCGGTGTCGGAACATCATTAAGAATTGCTCCAGGAATGGAATCGATGAAACTGAACTTCGAGTTGTCTGCAAGGTTGATGTTGGAGGTGTGAAAGATTTGAATAGTTGCAATATAGGACCCGTCCAAGAACAAAATGTTGAGTTTGGTAATCACCCTTTGAACAATGACGATCCAGAACTGAGCACATGAGATTGTACTGTGTCGTGTGGTGGAAAGAGTGCTTTGAACCAACTAAGCCCAGAGAACAGACCCGTAATCCAAGTGGATGCCGGAGTAGATGTCGTACATCATCGCCATGAATAGCTTGCTTGTACAGTCCGATCCAGTAACCCTTTCTGAGAAGCTTTTGAAGATCATTGTAAAGAGACCGTTCCACATCGGCGACAAGTTAGGCTTTTTGAACTTAGAAACTGCTGGCAATGATTATTTGTAGCCCATCTGGTAGAGCATCTCTAGGATTGCAGAGTCGGAGACGCTCTCAGGATTACTTAGGTCAAGACCCTGTGGAAGCCCTAGAAGTTGACAAAATCTTGATTTTGTTATGTGGGTCTTTCTGTTGAAGATCTCGAAGGAGATCAATTCTTCCCCTTTTTTTGTAACTGGAAGTGGAGTAGGCCTTTAAGAGATGCACCATAGAAATGATATTAGACTTGGTAAGCGTTATGACAAGCGGAGAATACCTCAGGCACTCAACGATTGGTTGGAGAAACCCTTCATATTTTGCCTGGTTAAGATCAAGAATTGAGGACTGGGCCACGTTTTCTACAACTGAAGGTGTCTATGATGATACTGCCATTGATGCTTGATAAAGAAGACGATGAACAGTAGATAATAATCGTCGGAGGTTTTGTTAGCTTTTTAAGAGTAGTAATTAATTAATGAAGCATCGAAATCCTTTTACACGGAGTTTTAGGTGAGAGAAAACCGTTGATTGGTTGCATGGGTTACTAAAAAGGCGCCTAAAAAGGAGTGACTGGCAGCTATAACGTTTGTCAGGTGGCGTGAAATCAGCGTCGTTTCAAATTATCGCGCCCAATATTGTCCGTTAAGATGTCACGTCGGTTACGCGCTTTCACAATTGATTCATTTATGAACTTTCGCAGTGAGTGGTCATCAACTTGTCTACGAAACTAAAAGAAAATATAAGTGCCACAAACCAAAATTTGGAAAAACACAAGGATCTTCGTGCGAGAGTGTGCCAAAGATAAAGAAATAAAGCAAATTTTTGTGGGATTTTAAGCAGTGGATCCTGAACAACGATCTCTGTTATATTAGTGTCTAAGTCCATAACTATATTTGGTATGTACTTGACCCGGTTGTGCATGGTCCTTTTGGGTTGCCTTCACCAAAGCAACTTGACTGAATGAGTAATAGAGAAAGTGGTTATTATGGTTATTAATATATTATAAGAATAACATATTAAAAGAGAAATCATATTTGTTTAATTAACATTGGTCAAAAATTAATTTTGTGGTCAAAAGAAGTTAATTGAACTAAGGGGACTGAATTGTAATTATGTGATAGTTACATGGTTAGGCAAGGAAACCCTAAAGGATAGGGTGGACGAATTCTAAGGATAAGGCCTTAAGAATTCATCCAAATGAGGAATTCTAGAGTTATCTTATGGGCTGCTTGGTGGCTAAGTAACCAGATAAGGATAATGACTGAAACCCTAATTCCCACACCTATATAAGGACCCCTTGGGCATGAAAATTCGGACACACCTAACCCTAGAAGTCTTGGAGCCGAATTTTCCCACTCCTCTCTCTCTCTCTCTCTCTCTCTCTTGCTTCATCCATATGCTTTTGGTGTTTGTGATTCATTAGAGGCACAACATTTGAGATGCTAAGTTTCTCAAAGCTTAAAGATCTACAATCAACAATCACGGTATTCATCTAACCTATTTATTTGATATTCAATTAGTTTTGTTGTATGCTAGATTAGGGTTTTGTAAGTCTTAGACACTATGCATGTATCATTAGAAAAACTAGATCCAAGCATTAGGGTTTGCATGAAAACCATATGAATGTTATTATGTTCATCACCCAATAGTGCTATCAGAGCAAATGTTTGTTTATTCTAATGTTTAAATGCAATGTTTATTGTTCAAATCTACAAAATTCGTTTTTCTGTTTTGACTAAACTCATGACATGACCATAAAGGGTCACGATGTGAGTTCAGCTGTTTGCTGGATTACGAAATTTCTACCTTGATTTGCTTTGGATAATTACCATAAATTATTTTTTCAAATTAAAAATCAGATTTTTTTTATTTTGGTGATTGATATCCAAATCAAATCAATGGATAATTGTCAATTTAAAATAATTACTAGCTTTATAAGATAAGGATTAATCATTTGTAAATTGATTTGAATTATCTTGTATGAAAAAGATTAGGTCACATTATGTGATAAATATTAATAATATGATTATCTTATAATTTTCAAATTTGATCTAAGTAATGTTTTGAAAAGTTTCAAAAATTGCCCTCAAGTTTTGCAGTTTAATATTTTGGGTTAAAAGTTTAATTTTGAAATTATTAAATTCCAAACCCTAGAATTTTACAAGTTTAAAATTCACCCTATACTATTATAATATTATCAGAATAATTATTACATATGTATAACTTAAATGCTAGTCTTACCGTTAGTAGGCCTCATTCATGAATCCGATCCATAAGGGGGTATAAGGTTATGGCCTACAAAATGGTCTTTTAATGGGTATTCACTCTCACTCACCACTTCCTTGATTGGTGGAGAGTTGTTAGCCTAACGGGTAGGATAGGACAACCCTTTCCTAATTAAAAGTATAATGAATTTATAAAGTAACTAAATGTTTTTATAAAATACCCAATCTTAGTTGCTTTAGGCAAAAGTGAATTTGATGCAATTCCATGAAATTACACTTTGTACCCTTGCTAAGAGGTTAGTGGAGCGTGTGTGGTTAACCGACACACTCATTGGGCTCTAAGCAAAGGTGGCAAAGGATGACTCTATGTTTTTCATAGATCGATGGAGTGTGTGCGGTTAACCGGCACGTCGATTAGGTGACTATAACATTGGGAGCCCAGTGTACATTTGCATGGTTATTCACACCCGCTTTGTGATCCTCGACATCCTAGTCACAAACTTAAGGGGCATATCGAGATTTAAACATGCCATTGAAAATTTCAATGAATCTCAAAAGATCTAGGAATTTTTAATACATTTAAAACTTAATTTTAATTTGATTTTTCATTGCCGAAATTGGTGAATCGTCATTCACTTACCTTCAAATTATTTGATGTTTAGATTACGACATCTCTTTTCTTTATCAAGATTTCGAACATGAACAACAATGCTTCTAGTTCAAACGCCTCTAACTCTTTATCACTCATGAACTTGTGTGGGAGAGTGTGTTGGATAAGGTGTCTAAGTCCATAACTATTTCTGGTATGTACTTGACCCGGCCCGGCATGGTCCATTTGGGTTGCATGGCACCATGCAATTGGATAGACCAAATGAGAGAAATAACACTTGTGGATTATTAATATATTATAAGTTCTAATATATTAATAATATTATTTAATTAGTGTGATCAATAATTTATTTAGAATTAATTAAGTGATCAAAAGATAACCAATTAAATACATGGGTTGATTATGTAAATCATCCATAACTTGTATAGTGGGCTAACAGGCTCCCTGTATTACCAAGTTGGGTTCCACCCATAGGATGCTCCATGGATTCTCCATGGGAGTTACAAACCCATGGGTGATGGAAATGAAGAGTAATGACACATTAGGATTTACATGGTGTAACCCTAGATGTGTCAAGACTATATAAAGAACATATTGTCCACCAAAATCCGCTACACATAAGAAACAAGAGGGCTAGGCCGATTTTAGAAGTGTGTATTCTCTCTAAAGTCATTCCAAAAGCATCTGGTGTTGTGTGAAGTATTTGAGGCATCACACTTGGGGTGCTAGGCTCACAAGGTTTCAAGGATCATAAGCAACAACAAGGTATGTTATTCTATCTTTCATTCAAGTATGAACTCGCCGAGTCCATGAACAAATGCAAGCTACTCATCGAGTATGTTCTTGCACTCGACGAGTAGAGACTGCAGTTTTCAGAAATTTGACTTTTGTTGCTGGAAATGGACTAGAAACATTACCCTAAACTATTTTGGTACTTGAAATCTTGTTTTAGATGGTGTAATGTTTATGCTAATCCATTTGCAATGGCAATTATCAAAATTACAAGTTTTTTAGTGTAATTTTTGATTCTTGAAATGTTCATATTGATGTTATTGAACTTATGAAGATTAGATGATCATAGGGATTGCTTGTAACCTTTCAGTGTTAGTTTAATTCATGATCATAAAGTGTTTTAATGGAGTCCATAACTTGTCATCAAGTTATGGAAAACCAAAAGTCAGACTTTTATTAAAGCCATTAAAAGAACACTAGAGTGATAAAAATGAAGAGTCTTCATTTTTATTACTTAATTAAATTCATAAGTTATGAGAAATGAAAAGTCTTGAAAGTTTACAAAACTTGCCCTCAAGTTTTGGAAAAAGTAAAGTCTTGATTAAAACTTTAGTTCCAACCCTTAGAATTTTAAAAGTTATAATTCAACCCTTATACTTTATAATATTATAAGTTAATAATATATATGTATAAGATCAAGTCGTCTTACCGCTAGTACGCCTGATTCATGAAGCCGGTCTATAAGGGGGGTATAAGGTTGTTGCCTATAAAATGGAAACTTAATGGGTGTCTACTCTCACCCACCGCTTCCTTGATCGGTGGAGGGTCGTTAGCCAAACGGGTAGGACAAGGACTTACAAATTCTCATTAAAAGTATGATGAATATTATAAAGTAACTAAATGTTTTATTAAATTCCCAATCTTAGTTACTTTACGAAAAATGTGAATAAGGTGCTAATCCATGAAATTACGCTTTACACTTTGTTTAAGTCAATGGTAGAGCGTGTGTGGTTAACCGACACTAACTTGGACTTAACAAGGTAGGTAAAGGGTGACTTAAAATTTATCATAGTATCGGTGGAGCGTGTATGGTTTATCGCCACATCGATTGAGTGATAAACTTTAAGGGTACCAAGTGCTTTGCATGGTTACTTCACACCTCGTTTTGTGATCCTCGGTATCCCAGTCACAAAACTTGGAGGGCACACTCAAAGATTGAAACATGCATTTGAAAAGTTCATTGAATCTCAAAAGAATCTAGGAATTTCTAAGAACCAATCAAAAACCTAATATTTAATATTTCGTTTTTCATGGTGGAAATTGGTGAATCGTCATTCACCTACCTTTCAAATATGTTATAGCTTGGATTACATCATGCCTCGTCTAAGCTATAATATATTGTGATTGGATCCTAGCCTTAATATTACATTTGGGTGTTTTATTAAGGACTCTCTTAATATCTAAACTAATCTTGTCGTCTTTTTTCATATGTCTTCAAACAACGCTGCTTCTGGCTCTAATCCTAATGGCTCCTTTACCCTTATGAACTTATGTGGGAAAGTCACTTTTGATGGATCCAACTTCAATGAATGGATCAGAAGCATCGGGATGATTACCCGCTACGAGGACAAAGAATATGTCCTTGATAAGGAGCTTAAGGAGATTGATGAGACCACTGCAACTCCCCAGGAGATCGCTGACTTCCAAGCACATGAAAGGGATGCTACAAAAGTGGCATGCATCATGTTGGTTACCATGACAATGGAACTCCAAAAGTCCTATGAGGACTTCTACCCTTTTGAAATGCACCAAGATCTGATGGAAAGATACCATCAAAGTGCACGACAGGAGAGGTATGAAATCATATGCTCCATGATAACAACCATGACGAAGGACGGAGAGTCTGTCACGAGCCACATGCAGAAAATGCAAAGGTATGTGGATCGGTTGCTGAAGCTTAACGTGAACTTCCCTGAGGAGCTTGCAATAGATATCATTTGGCACTCCTTACCATCGTGCTATGATCAATTCCGCATGACATATCACATGAATAAGGAAGAGGTCACACTCAGCAAACTTCAGGGACTTCTCAAGACCGCAGAAACAGGTCTTAAGGGGAAGTTGGTTGTTAACACTCCTACTCCAAACTCCTCCCTAATTTTGGCAATAGGGGAAAGTCGAAGAAAAAAGAAGAAGAGCTCGTCAAAGGCTACAAAGGTTGGGACCCTTGATGGCTCTTCTTCAAGTGGAACCAAGAAAGGTTTCGTCACTCCTTCTTCTGACCCAAAAGAGGAAGAATGCTTCTATTGCCATGAAAAATCACATTGGAAGCGGAACTGCACAAATTACCAGCAAGATGTGAAGGATGGGAAAGTTTGTAACAGCCCGGATTCCCAGGTATTATTCATTTATTTATTTTTGGTAATTTGTGAGGAGACTCAGCGAGTTGGAGCCTAGACTCGCCGAGCATGATCGCGGATTTGGACGTGGGATCGCGTCTGGACTCGGCGAGTCCACGCTGTTTAATGAAACCCTAATTTCTCGGCCTTGAGCCCTATTTAAAGGACGTTTTACCCATTCATTGCGGCTACCTTCGACGTTGAGAGCACCAGAGCATCTGAGAGTCCTTGTGAGTGAGATAAGAGGCCATTATTCACCATCTTTGTGTGTGTTTGCAAGAAAGGAAGAGGAGGGCCAAGCTAGGAGAGTTGGGGAGCTTGGATCTACTTCCATTTCGACAGAGGAAGCTACTTGAGGTAATATTCAGAGCTTATTCTCGTGTTTTTATGGAAAGGGTCAAATCTAGGGTTTCTTCATGCCTTGTTTGCCTTGTATTTGGAGTGTGAGAGGTCCCATGGAGAAATGGTACCTAGATCTGGACCTTAGTAAGTCCAGAGAGTCCCAAATGCTCTGCTTTATGCCTTTCCTTTTGAGTTGGGGACTTAGGTTACCATTTTTGATGCCATTTCACCAAAAGAAGCCTTGTAGGCGTTGCATGGTAGCCAAGATTGTAACTTTACGTGATGAATGTGCTTGGAAGGTCTGGATCTATGAGTTAATGGAACGGATCTGACCTTAGAAGCGAGATTGAGTTGATGCATGGCATGGACTCGCCGAGTCTGAAGAACAGAACAGACTCAGCGAGTGGTCTTGTCGAGTTAAGGGGGTTGACTCAGTGAGTCAGGGAGAGTTAGAGAGGGTTGACAGATGGACTGAGTCGAGCCGGAACTCGTCGAGTTGTTCTTGAGACTCGGCGAGTTGAGTCGTGGTGGCCCCGCGATTCATGCCAGGTGGAACTCGTCGAGTCAGGGAAGTACTCGACGTGTCAACAGAGGATCCTAGGAACCCAGTGAACACGTATAGACTCGCCGAGTCGCTCTAGTGCACTCGCCGAGTCCGATCAAAGTTGACCGTTGACCAGAGTTGACCAGTGTTGACTTGATGGGGGTAGTCAACCTTAGTTGAGAAAGTGTTAATTAGAGATATATTGTGTTATAGGAGGACTATAGCTCGGAGGATCGAGCACGACTGTTTTCCGGGATTTGCGAGTTATCAAGATACGTGAGGTGAGTCTTCTCACTATACCTTACCTTGAGTAGGTAACCAGAGTTATGTGTCAGAGTATTTGTATGCTATAGGTATTTCTATGTGATTTATACTGTGCATGTTTATAGAGTTGGAACCGGAAGGTTCCTAGAGTTAGAACCAGAGGGTTCACAGAGTAGGGTCCACGGACCCACAGAGTTATATCCTCGAGTGGCTAATATGTGTTATGTGTGGTATTTTGGGGAACTCACTAAGCTGCGTGCTTACAGTGTTTTGTGTTATGTGTTTCAGGTTTCTCTCAAGATCACGGGACGGCACCGGCTCGATTGTACACACCAGAGAAAGAGTCATGTTTTGAGGATCCTGGTTTATTATGCAAGTGAAAATGGAGTTATGTTTTGTAATTCGTTTATGAATGAGATTTTTAAGCAAAGTGTTTCTAAGAATTAAACGATTATTTTTAAATAAAGGTTTGTTTTGAAATTTTCGGTGTTACAAGTTGGTATCAGAGCCTTGGTTTGAGGGATTCGGATGCACCCTCAGGTAAATTTGGACTCAAACTGAGGAAGTAAGAAAAGTTTTCAAAGAAATAATTTTCTAAAGCGAATAAGAGTTCAAAGAGAAAGAGAGAAAGAGCAGTGTGTACAATCAGCCAGAGCCCGAACGGTGATTTCCCAAAATACCCTTACTTTTGTGATATTTATGATGCACTTTATGAGATATTATTGCATGCTAGAGACAGGCTAGGTACTTCATATCTTAGGACTAGAGTGGCCTGATTTGTGATGCCTTAGCCTAGGGATTGCTGTTATATGCGATGTGCTTTTGAGAATGTGACGAGTGAGATTATTTAGTTGGAATCCTTTAGGGGATCTGAGTAGAGGAGTAATCTAGGGGAGATACCTAGATAAGTACCGTGGTACTTAGCGAAAGAATAGTTAGAACCCACGAGGGGAAGAGTTGTAGAGTTCGGTGGTATTTTCGAGGATGAGCAGAGCAAGCGGAGTTATCACCCAGAGTAAGTCCTATGTATTCTTCGATGCTCGAATGCTGCTTGCTTCGTGCTTTGTGGAACTCTCGATGATGGGAGTCAGCTACCAAGCGAATATGACGATATTCAGGAGGTAGATGGCTGGCATCATTAGGAGCTCTTCAGCAACTGATGGCAGAGAAGTGTTGGAATCTAGGAAGAGCCTAGGGTGTAACCTTAGCCAGATGAGTGCGCTGGCAGAGTAGAGACTTTCGCTGCAGAGTGAGCACGTGCGGCGGAATTGATAAATGAGAAGGTCGAGCAGCTACTTAGGAGCTCCAGGATGGTCCGTGTGGAAAGTATGGGTAGATGTGGCAGGTAATATGGGCCCGTACTACTGAAAGCAGAGGACCCATACTTGATACAGGGAGTATTCTGAAGGTCCTAAGGAGCGGATTGAGGAGTGATGTTATGGTTCGAGTACGATACATCGGAGCGGATTGAGGAGTGATGTTATTGTTCGAGTACCATACATCGGAGCGGATTGAGGAGTGATGTTATGGTTCGAGTACCATACATCGGAGCGGATGGAGGAGTGACGTTATGGTTTGAGTACCATACATCGAAGCGGATGGAGGAGTGATGCTATGGTTCGGGTACCATACACCGGAGCATATTGAGAAGAGATGTCATAGGATGAGTACCATGGTTCGTAGTGAATGATGCTTGTAATTCCCCGGTTATCCGGTCATGATTGACTAGGTACAGATTGGACGCTATGGGTTTTAGGCCAGTGGGCCATGATTGAGTTCGAAGAGGCGTCCCTTGAGAGGGAGGCCGAGAGCCTTTCAGAGTATTTTGGTAAGGAAGGGAGAATCTCGGCCTGAGTTGAGCAATCAGTCAATAGAGGAGATGTCACCTTCTATGACCTGAGTGGTGTTATTTATGTTCGTGTGCGTAAAATGAGAGGCATGATGTTTAAGTCTTGGGTTTGGGGGTAAAACCCTACAGGTTGTCATTGATGATGATTTTCCATCAGAGTATCAGGTTGCATGTGTGCTGCGAGATAGTGATTTACCAGGAGCAGATAGTCAGTTGGGGCTAAGATAGCCGAGGACCACATTACACCTATTTGAGTAATGTAGGGCGTATTGTAGAGGTATCAGTGGGGAGCCCAGTCGAGTTAATCAGTGCAGTGGTTTTTCTATCTATGTTGGGTATTGAATTCGAGAGTGGGTCCCTGTTCTTGGGATGATCCATGTGTTGGAACGTCGGTTGATGAGTCGAGGTGGGGGAGTATGATGATTTCGTGGTCCAGCCTATGAGTCAGTAATGTTATTGGATAGTTGAGTTGTTTGGTATTGGATTGGTACGAAACTTGGAACGACTAGAGGCAGTTGTGACAAGAAGTTCTTGAGGATTTCATCTGAGGTTTAGAGTTATGAGATCGACTGATTTCCTTAAAGGGGGTATTGGACCCCATTTGCTGGGGAAAGGTAGAGCAGAGGGTGATGGGCAGTACAGAGATCGTGCTTCAGATGACAGAGCAGATGCAGCAGGTCAGACAGAGGTTGTTGACCGCTCAGAGTCGTCAGAAGAGTTATGCAGACAGACGCTGGTCTGAGCTTGAGTTTCAGGTCAGCGACCTTGTACTCTTGAAGGTCTCTCCTTGGAAAGGACTGATTCGATTCAGGAAGAGGGGCAAGTTGGGGCCCTGATATATTGGTCCTTTCCGAGTGATCATGAGGGTAGGCCGGGTAGCCTATAGTTGGATTTGCCAGTAGAGTTGGGGCAAATTCACGACACTTTTCATGTGTCGCAGCTGAGGAAGTGTACAGCCGATAAGTCGACAGTGGTTCCATTAGAGGATATTCAGGTGGATGCGAGCCTGAATTATGCTGAGAGACTAGTGGCCACCAGAGATCGGAAAATCAAGGTTCTGAGGAACAAGGAGGTGCCCCTGGTTTTGGTTCAGTGGCAGCATCGGAAGGGGTCCGAAATGACTTGGGAACTAGAGCGTGAGATGCATGAGCAGCATCCAGAGTTATTTGCAGAGCGAGACTTCGAGGGCGAAGTCTAGTTCTAGTGGGGGAAAATTGTAATAGCCCGGATTCCCAGGTATTATTCATTTATTTATTTTTGGTAATTTGTGAGGAGACTCGGCGAGTTGGAGCCTAGACTCGCCGAGTATGATCGCGTATTTGGACGCGGGATTGCGTCCGGACTCGGCGAGTCCACGATGTTTAATGAAACCCTAATTTCACGGCCTTGAGCCCTATTTAAAGGACCTTTTACCCCTTCATTGCGGCTACCTTCGACGTTGAGAGCACCAGAGCATCTGAGAGTCCTTGTGAGTGAGATAAGAGGCCATTATTCACCATCTTTGTGTGTGTTTGCAAGAAAGGAAGAGGAGGGAAAAGCTAGGAGAGTTGGGGAGCTTGGATCTACTTCCATTTCGGCAGAGGAAGCTACTTGAGGTAATATTCAGAGCTTATTCTCGTGTTTTTATGAAAAGGGTCAAATCTAGGGTTTCTTCATGCCTTGTTTGCCTTGTATTTGGAGTGTGAGAGGTCCCATGGGGAAATGGTACCTAGATCTGGACCTTAGTAGGTCCAGAGAGTCCCAAATGCTCTGCTTTATGCCTTTCCTTTTGAGTTGGGGACTTAGGTTATCATTTTAGATGTCATTTCACCAAAAGAAGCCTTGTAGGCGTTGCATAGTAGCCAAGATTGTAACTTTACGTGATGAATGTTCTTGGAAGGTCTGGATCTATTAGTTAATGAAACATATCTGACCTCAGAAGCGAGATTGAGTTGATGCATGGCATGGACTCGCCGAGTCTGAAGAACAGACTCGGCGTGTAGCATGAAGATTGTCCTTAACCACTCAGCGAGTGGTCTTGCCGAGTTAAGGGGGTTGACTCAGTGAGTCAGGGAGAGTTAGAGAGGGTTGACAGATGGACTGAGTCGAGCCAAAACTCGCCGAGTTGTTCTTGAGACTCGGCGAGTTGAGTCGTGGTGGCCCCGCGATTCATGCCAGGTTGAACTCGTCGAGTCAGGGAAGTACTCGACGTGTCAAGAGAGGATCCTAGGAAGTCAGTGAACACGTATAGACTCGCCGAATCGCTCTAGTGCACTCGCCGAGTCTGGTCAAAGTTGACCGTTGACCGTTGACCAGAGTCGACCAGTGTTGACTTGATGGGGGTAGTCAACCTTAGTTGAGAAAGTGTTAATTAGAGATATATTGTGTTATAGGAGGACTATAGCTCGGAGGATCGAGCACGAGTTTCTTCTGGGATTTGCAAGTTATCAAGATACGTGAGGTGAGTCTTCTCACTATACCTTACCTTGAGTAGGTAACCAGAGTTATGTGAAAGAGTATTTGTATGCTATAGGTATGTTATGTGTTGTGCTGCATTATTTCTATGTGATTTATGTTGTGCATGTTTATAGAGTTGGAACCGGAAGGTTCCCAGAGTTAGAACCAGAGGGTTCACAGAGTAGGGTCCACGGACCCACAAAGTTATAGCCTCGAGTGGCTAATATGTGTTATGTGTGGTATTTTGGGGAACTCACTAAGCTTCGTGCTTATAGTGTTTTGTGTTATGTGTTTCAGGTTTCTCTCAGGATCACGGGACGACACCGGCTCGATTGTACACACCAGAGAAAGAGTCATGTTTTGAGGATCCTGGTTTATTATGCAAGTGAAAATGGAGTTATGTTTTGTAATTCATTTATGAATGAGATTTTTAAGCAAAGTGTTTCTAAGAATTAAACGATTATATGTAAATGAAAAATTTGTTTTGAAATTTTCGGTGTTACAAATTTAAACCCAACCATGCAGGTATTTACACTATATTATCTAATAACTCACCCCGTTCTAACTCTTGGATCCTTGATACAGGTTGTGGTATTCATATCTATTCTGATTTGCAGGGACTAAGAAGAAGTGAGAATGTGGAACAAGGAAGAATAAACTTAATCATGGGGAATAAGAAAGCTCTACCTGTCACCAAGATTGGAGTTTATACTTTATCGCTAAGTAGTGGGTTTAGTTTAGATTTGAATAAATGTTGTTATTCACCAGAAATGGCAAGAAACATTATTTCCTTCCATGCACTGTATAAACAAGGTTTTACCTTTTCATTTGATAATGAAGTTGGTTCGATTAATGCTTTCTTTAATAATGTTCTTTATTTTAAATCATTACCTTGTGATGGTGTGTATGAAACTGTATCTGTGGTTGATAACTTAGGAAATAATGTATTGTGTATTGATTCTGTTAATGATAATAAATTGGATATAGCGTCATTATGGCATTGTCGTCTTGGAGATATAAGCAAGAAACGCATAGGCCAACTCCAAAAGGATGGAGTCTTGGAGTCATTTGACCTAAGGTCAGATGATAGTTGCGAATCATGCTTACTTGGAAAAATGACAAAGTCACCCTTCGTAGGTTCTTATGAGAGGGGTGAAGGTTTGTTGGATCTTGTACACACGAATGTGTGTGGGCCCTTCAAACATGCCACAAGGGATGCTAATCGTTATTATTTAACTTTTATTGATGATTACAGTAGATATGGATATGTCTACTTAATCAAGCATAAGTCAGAGACTTTCGAAAGGTTTAAAGACTTTAAATAGGATGTCGAGAATCAATTGGGTAGGAACATTAAGATGCTTCGATCCGATCAAGGTGGTGAGTATCGTAGTTCAGAGTTCCTCGACTATCTTAGGGAATGTGGGATTGTCTCACAATTGACACCTCCTAGGACACCGCAGTTGAATGGTTTGGTTGAGAATCATAATCGAACCTTGTTGGACATGGTTCGTTCCATGATGATTCGAGCTTCCCTACAAATCTCATTTTGGGGGTATGCTTAGAGACTGTCGCCCATATCCTTAATCTGGTCCCTACAAAGAATGTTGCCAAAACTCCTCATGAGATGTGGACTGGTAAAGTACCCAAACTAGACCACATCAAGATTTGGGGTTGCGAGGCTTTCGTGAGACGCAAGACTCATGATAAGCTCGAACCTCGAAGCGAGAGGTGTACTTTCATCTGCTACCCACAGCAATCCTTTGGTAATCTCTTCTACAGACCTAGTGAAAATGTGGTCTTTGTAGCTAGGAGGGCGTTCTTTCGAGAGAGAGAGAGAGAGTTCATAAGCCAAGGAAATAGTGGGAGGCAAGTTGACCTTGAAGAAATTCAAAAGTCACGCGGTGAAGGAACTTCAAACCCTAGCACTCAACTTGAGGAGGAAACTCTTGTTGAGCCAATTGACAAGTTTGTACCTCTGAGGCGTTCCACAAGGGTTAGGAATGCACTCGAGCATTACTATCGGTTCCATATTACTGCGGAAAGTGATCCACTTATCAGTGATGAGACACTGATAGGTATGGATGAACCTAACAGTTACGCGGAAGCCATAGCAGGCCCTGAGTCAGCCAAGTGGAAAGAGGCAATGTACAACGAGATACAGTCCATGTATGGCAATCAAGTTTGGAACTTGGTTGAGAATGTACCAGGTCGTAAGACTGTAGGCTGCAAATGGATCTTCAAGAAGAAGACCGACATGGATGGTAATGTACACACTTATAAGGCATGACTGGTTGCAAACGGTTTCTCACAAACTCCGGGAGTTGATGATGATGAGACCTTTTCTCCAGTGGCCAAGATTAAGTCTATTAGGGTTCTGTTAGCCATAGCCCCATTTCATGACTATGAAATATGGAAAATGGATGTCAAAACCACTTTCTTTAATGGAATGTTGGCTGAGGATGTTTACATGAGTCAACCAGAGGGTTTTGTCAACACAGAGTACCCTAATAGAGTGTGTAAGCTTTAGAAATCCATTTACGGGTTAAAGCAAGCACCTCGCAGATGGAATCTTTGCTTTGATGATAAAGTCAAGGAATTTGGCTTTTCTAGGAGTGAAGATGAATCTTGTGTATATGTCAAGGCTAGTGGGAGTAGAGTTAGCTTTTCGGTATTGTATGTGGATGACATACTACTTATAGGAAATGACATCCCAACTCTGCAGGATGTTAAGTCCTGGCTTGGGAAGTGTTTCTCTATGAAGGACCTAGGAGAAGTTGCCTATATTCTAGGGATAAGGATCTTGAGAGACCGGAGTAAAAGAAAAATTGGACTTAGTCAGAGTACCTACTTAAATAAGGTGCTGAAGAGATTCAACATGCAGGACTCCAAGAAAGGAGGGTTACCCATCCAGAGTAACGCCAGATTGAGTAAGACAAAAAGCCCTAGTACTGAGGCTGAGATAGCATAAATGAGTCGTATACCTTATGCTTCGACTGTAGGATCGATCATGTATGCTATGACGTGTACTCGACTTTATGTGGCCTTTGCCTTGAGCATGGTTAGCAGGTATCAAGGGAACCCTGGCATGGCACACTGGACTGCGGTAAAGAATATCCTCAAGTATCTACGGAGGACTATGGACTGGGTTCTTACCCTCGGTGGGAGTGATGACTTGAGAGTTGCCGAGTATAGTGATGCTAGCTTTCAGACTCATAGGGATAATTTTTGCTCTCAGTCAGACTGGGTCTTTACCGTAAACGGAGGAGCAATTTCTTGGAAAATTTCCAAGCAAGAGACAGTTGTCACACCCCAAAACCGGAACGGCGGAAACGTTATGGGGTGGATGACGTCATGTCAAGTATAACAACATATGCAGTATAGTAATCAAAGTACAACAACCATTGCATTAATAGTAATAGTTTTACATAGTTTACATTACATAGAAACATCAAAGTAATACAAGTAATGATATAGGTGCAGCTTGGTACTAAACTGTCTTCACCAAAAGCTCCTGGGATGTACCTGTCTATTGCTGACCTGAGAATACAAGTTATTTTGAAAGCGAGTATCAGCATTTTTATAAATGCTGCTGAGTTCAGAAGTATATAGTGTCATTTGTGTAAGTAAGCATTTTATTCAAAATAACTCTATAAAAGTAGTAGTTTAGATTTGATGGTGTATTAGAGTCCTTTTCTAGAAAATCCTATATTGTCTTAATAAAAGCAGTCTTCTACCAAGACCCGACGGTGTTATGTTTTAAAGAGAATTTCCCTGAAATATTATCATTACCAAAATACGGTATTTGAGTTTAAAGGAAGTAGAAGAATATCACTAGTAAAATACAAGGGAACATAGCATATGCCTAAGCAGAAGATACTGCTGACTAAGGCAAAGAAATCATAGACTCCAGGAGAGTATCGAGTGAACGACACGCCTGGCTCAGTCTAACAAAAGGAGACACAGACCCCAGACAGTATCAAATGAAAGATACGTCTACCAAGGCCTAAAAACAGTGAACACAGACCCCAAATAGTACCAACTGAATGATACGTCTAGCAAGGTCTAAAACAAAAAGTGAATGTGAACTCGTATGTAACCATGCTGATCGACGATAGAGTATCCGATTACCCTCCAGGTCACGCGTAGAGGTAGTGGCAGTAGTAGTAGTGGCTTCATGTCACCCATGGGCCTTACCGGCGCAGACTGTAGCTAGTAGTCAGGGTGGGGGAGTGTCAGTCCCATTTAGATCTATACACATGATGTTCGCTCTCCTTCCCGGAGACTCTGGTTACACGGCATTGGCGCAATGAAGCGCCGTAGTGGGAAATAGTGTGTCACATTCTAAAGTAAGAGAGAGATATAGAGAAAGAGAGATAGAGTGAGAGATAGAGTCTCCTAACTATTCCTATAATAGTTACTAGTGTCTCCGATCTATGAGTGACGAGTGGGAGGATGCCCTTGCTACCCAAGGGAAATGAACTGATCAATGTAAACCTTTATGTCTATACATGTATACATAATATATAATTAATGATTAAACGACCTTCGGACGGATATCCGATCCCACCAGATCACAACCAAACGAGGAAAAGGAAATACGGCGAACTAACCTTCCTAAGTCCTTTAAACATTATTTATATAACTATACAAGCATAGGTATACATTTAACTAAGTAGATACATTTAACGAAGTAGAAGCTTTAACAAGGTAGAAGCATTAATAAGTAGAAGCGTTTCATGAAGTAGAAGCGTTAACAAAGTATAAGCGTTTAACTAAGTAGGAGCATTTAATGAAATAGAGGCATAACGAAGTAGTAGTATCTAACGAAGTAGAAGTATAAAAACATGGAAGAAAACTTTGATGAAAACTTTGGAAGACATTTACTCTTAAGAAATCATGACTTGGTATTCTTTTGTAAAATAAGTTTGAAAACCTTTAGAAACCCTTGAAAATCTTTCATAAACAAGTCTTGATTACAACTTTGATAAAACAATATAAGTAAAGAAAACCTTTGTTTAAAATACTGTTGTAACTGAATTTGAAGTAAAACACACAGCACGAGAGATAATTTGAGAAAAGATTTAAACAAGTAAAAACATTTTCGAAAACCATTTATAGTACCATACTTGATAAAACAGCTGCCAGTGTAATAAATCCTTGTGCATGCGGGTTATCAATCACATGTGATTGATATGATAACTGGTATGTTTTAACTTGTATTCCCCCCTAAAAGCATGTAAAAACATTTAAAAAGTTAATTTAGGGGTATGAAGTCACCTGTTGTAAGTGGATCGAACGAAAGTGCCGGTTGGGTGCTCGGTGTCATGTAAAGACTTGAACACACTTAGTGACCTATTAACATATGATGACATATGTTTACATACAATTAGTAAATATAATACTAATTAAACACGTATATGCATCCTAAAGTGTGGAAAACACTTTGATTAAGTGCTAGGGGTGTCTCGGGTAACATCTATGGGTATGTATGGCCTAGATAGGGAGTTTACTCATCAAGAGTAAACTCTTTATAGAGTTCACAGCCCTAAGACCATATCCCCATTAGTTTATGGCCGTAAACTCATGGGTTGTGTGTTCTAGGATATTTCAATGTCTTATCTCACTCATAGAATTAGGCTAGGTCCAAACATAAGGCATAGGAATGGGTTTAAGGAAAAAAAAATGGACCAATTGAGGAGTTTACGGCCCTAAACAAGGAGTTTACAGCCGTAAGCTCCTATGTGCACATTCCTTTGGTGAATTAAGGTCTTAAATGGTAGGAAATAAAGTTCTATGCATTTTTCAAGTCAAATGAAGAAGTTAGGGCATCATTTGGGCACTCTTTGGGAGTTTACGGCCCATGGACCAATCCTAGGGGGGTTTACAGCTGTAAACTCCTATTTTCTTAGTTTAATTGATGTTTAATGCCTTTACTTCAATTGGGGTTGATTCTAGACATTTTCCAAGGCCATAGGAGGTGTTTGAGGGCATTTCTAACACCTTAAAAGGTGTTCACGGCCTATGAAGAGGGGTTTACGGTCCAAGAGTGTTCTTGGGCCGTAAAATCATGTTTACTCTCCAAATTGCAAGGTTTCAGTGTTCTAAGCTCGAAGGTGTAAGTCCACAAGTCATATCTAAGCCCTAGGGGTAGTTTAGAGGGGTTTTGAGGCTTAAAAACCCCACTTAAGGGTGTTCACGGTCCAAGAGTGTTCTTGGGACATAAACACATAATCTTGCCCCTATTTGATGTCTTAAACACGAATTTGCATGTTAACTAAGTTATACAACAAGTTAGGATAGATTACATACTAGTTTGGGGCTCGAAACGGGCGTTTTTGGCTCGAAAACAAGTTATAGAGAGAGAGAGTGTAGAGAGATAGTGGAAAGAGTGTGAATGGAGTCCACTCCCCCTTATATAGGGGTTTGAGTTGGGGCTCAGTGAAAATCTACCCGATACTGCCGTTAAACGGGGCTTTTTGGTCGCACCCGATTAAACGGTCGTATTTTGACTTAGTTGAAACCAAAAATTTTTAAGGGAATTTTGTGGGTGCTTCTAATTTGTTTCAACCCTTACCAAGTCATTATAAAAGTCCCACATTAATTCACCTCTTCCAAAAGGTTAACGGATATTTTAATAAAACGAGGCTTATTAACGGAAGGAGGGGTTAAATATGACGGAATAAATTTCGGTTTGTCACATCATCCCCCCGTTAGAGGGAATTTCGTCCCGAAATTCAGGTTTAAGCAAGGAAGTAGGTATGAATGACCGAGTAATGAGATGAAGGTACTTCCTATTAGGCTGGTCCTCGCACTCCCAAGTGAACTCTGGCCTTTGCTTGGCGTTCTAACAAAACTTCACTTACGGGATGCGGATTCCGTATCATGCCGTTAGCGATTCCTACTGGTTTGTCTACGAAGTTAGAGTTGTCAATGGTTTCTATCAAGATGAATGGGATACAAAGAGCGACGTCGGGCAACCGCTTATCAAGTCTTAGAAGTGGATTGATCTGGGGTGAAACTTGTGGAATTTCCGAAAGTAGTAGTGGTCTGACGAGGGTTGGACCAATCTCCGTAAAGAATCTCGGATGGTCCTAAGCTCTCGGAAGGGTAGAGCTTCTCAGTACTTAACACATAGTGTACTTCTATGGCAAGATCATCATTAGCGTGATCGCCATTCCGAAGTTCCAAACATTCTCTCTCATACTGGAAGTGTAGTCCTTTAAGTTGGTTCTTAGAAAGCTCAGGTTATCCTTAGATTCGTGTTCCTTATTGATTGGCTCTCCGAGGTTTTCTAGATCCTCGAATGGATTGCATGTCTACGGGTATCTGTTTGCTGTAGAGTGTCTATCTCAATCTTGTGAAAAATGAACCCGCACTTCTGATTCTTGAGATGTTTCTAACGGAAATCCTCAGGGTCGGGGAGGTAGGGTTTCACCAGACGAGTGCTTAGAAAGTTTTTAAACTTTACATTATCGTCTAGTTAGCACTTTCACAATATGATCCTTAGCGGGAAAGGATCATGCTCTTACTTGCCTTGCTGTTTCATGAATAGCAGGCTCTTCTCAGAGCTAAATCAATCTTTAGAGATTTTCTGAAGAGTTGGACTATCTCGGGAGATGGTTCTACTATTTCTAGGCGAGATAGTATTCGTGGAACACCTATTAGTCCAGTGAATCTCTAAGACATGCCCTATTCTCTAAGGTGACGGTTTATTCCAGTTGCAAAAAGTGCGTGCTCTTGTATAACCCATTGACTAACACCTAGACTGATGTTAAGTCTATAATCTCTTCGGGATCTGGGTTATAGGGCCTAACATAATCTACCTTCACACTGTAATCAAGTATTCTTGGCTGCGGAGGTTATCTTGTGGTTCTCGGCATTCTATTGTTCACTTCGGAGAATGCAGTCTGTCTTCTATAGGGCGACGGTGACTTCCTCCACGTGAGGGGGCAGAACGTCCTAGGCACTACTTGTCGGTAAAGGGGTGGATGAAGTGCCTGAGTAGTGCGAGCATCTAGTGGGTATAGGATTCCGTCACTCGGAACATAAATCTCCTCATCCATTCTTCTCAGAGTTTAACTTATCGTAGCTTCTAGGGTTCCGGAATATCCACTGAGGTGCTTAATTTTGGGGAATTAAGCGTGAATGGATGGTCGTAGTCAATGTCCTTGACTCTTACGACTCAGATTTCTGTACTAACTGAGGGTGTTAGCTATTATGTTGGCTTAACCGAGATGACAACAAACTTCTGATTTGTGGTCATTATAGTAGCTCAACCTGCAAGGGTTCTCTTGACTCTAGCTCCTATTCTATGGTATAGGATGAAGGGTTTTGCTACGAAGTTCGTGGTAGAGCTCATACTTGGCTTAACCACTAATACTTGGTGTATGGAAGCCATATATAATTGAGGTTGGAAGGATGTTCAGTTGTGCAACTCCACCCCAGACCCACAACCCAACGAGGAACAGGGAGTAGGGAGGAAGTACACATCTTAAATCTTTTTATCTCAATTATAAACCACTCTTATGCATATACTCAGTTATAGTGGTCAGTACCCTGAGTTCCATCGTCTTGATTCACGAACCTGAATGCGAGGTGCGAAGGGTCTTTCTGGGGGATCTACGGAGTATGCTTCGGGTGGTTATCATCTTCTGGAATACCTGCAGCGTCTTTCGTTTCGGTTTCTATCTATCTAAGAAGGGTTGGTTAACAGCGCGCGGTACCCTTCTCCTGGGTACTTCGCAAGATTTGAAATAAGAGTGACGACTGACGGATCGCATTAGTTTTTATTATTTTTATTTTGTTTAGGTTCGGAAGAACCTTTATCTGCCGAAATGGCTACGGTGAAAGTTCTTTTCACACAGCACTAAGGATTTACACATGGTTGCACTAAGTTAAACCATGATTGATAAAGGCGTCGAAGTTGGCATACTTCAACATGATATAGAATGAGGGTCGATAGAGTCATGTGCCGAACGGGCACACAAGTTCTAGGCATCTCGGGTGTCGTCCCGTGTATCACTGTCGCAGATACTTGGACCGATAGAGTCGACGCGGAACTGTAGAGGGTCCAGAGTGTTTCTGAATAGAGTACCTTTTTATGAATGGATTCTCACGAGGCCTTTCTATAATCGCCTAACATATACTAGTCATGTATATTTAAGGTGGGGAGGACTTTTGACTGAGCGACACCGCCCTAAATCCACAACCAAACGAGGAACAGGAAATGAGGCGGCCTTCACTCACTCTAGGTCTAGCCATCTCAATTATACATGGTCGTATTGTATATATTTAGCCATTATAGTTATACCTGATGAAATTTTAATTTTATAACCATGCTGCAACTTTCGGTTAGTTATCTGAGATTGAGAGATGTACCAAAATCTACCAGGTTCCTTGATGCTTCTCCCCAAGCATTAGAGTTAGACTCCTCCTGTGTCCTTGTCTTTTCTTTCCGTTGGACAGTCCTTCTTGAAGTGTCCCATTTCAGGGATATAAAGAATACCAAAATCCGAGTTATAACGAAAAAGTTATGACTTGTCGAAGTTTCGCGACAAAACCGGCACGGTGCTGAATGTCGTAAAAAGTGAGATTTTTATAAACTACTTTTTAGCCTTAGTAATCTAAATGAAAGTCGTAGTATTCGTCAAACCGAGAAGTTCAATAAACAGAACGCCCAAATCTGACTTCGTATGAGAAAGTTATGATTTTTCGAAGTTTCAGCTTACCAGTACACAACTGAAAAACTCGAATTTTAGATCGAGCGATTTTTAGCCGACACGAACTAAACGAGAATCGAAGGTCTCATCATTAGGAGCACAACGGTAAAAAGTCTGACGAAAATGGACGTCGGATGAAGAAGTTATGAATTTTTAACGGATTTTGTGTCCCGGTCTGTTAAAAATAATAATATAAAAATTTAAATTCAAAATTAGCCGACGAAGTCTAATCGGAAGTTGTAGAGCGTAATTTTAACTACGCGTGCATATAAAGAACATAAAAAACGGAGCTCGTATGCGACAGTTATGAATTTTAGAAGATTTTGGCACAAAATTCGAGAAATTTCGCATAGATAAGCTTCACCCAGAAATGCCACGTCACCCTCGCCTCACATGCGCCACGTGTCCTGCTGAGTCACCCGAGCTGCTAAGTCATCCGAGCAGCTGGCAGTCACGTGTCACTTTCGGATTCGACCGAAGTCTCGGCCCTCGCACATCCGACGCGTGCATAGTGTCTCGTCGCATCCGAAGCCTTCGCATGAGCCACGAGCCACCCACCTCGGATCCGAAGTTCGGTCCAATCAAAGCCCTCCAGCAAGGCCCTCGCATGCGCAACCCACGTGCAAGAAGGTGCTGCCTCCTTCGGATCTGCTACCGCGTGTCTTCTTTTTGACCGTCCGATCAGAAGCCTCGCCCCTATAAATAGAAGGGTGTGAGACCTCCCGGGTAACTTTGAAAATTTGTCAATTTTAACCCCTAAACCCATATTTTCTTCATCTTAACATCCCGCAAAGCCCCGACATCGATTGTAAAGCCCGGAATACTCCACGAAGTGCCCGAGAAGCCCTGAAAATTTATCTTTTCGGTTTCGAAGCCCGACTTTTACAAAGCCCGGTTTCTCAATAAAACTCACGGTTTTATTAGAAACGATCGTTTTAGGAAACGAATTGCTGCCCGATTATCATCAAACCACGTAAGCGTATAGTCACTTTCATTTTACACATAGATATGAAGTTTTTACCTTATAATACGTGCTATGTGTAGATATATTAATTGTTTATTTGAGGTAACAGTTGAGTTGATGTTTTATACAAGTTTTAAACTGTATAAGTATTTTTGTCTACAAATATGTTGGGTAGAACATGGGTAGATAGTGATGCGTGATAAAATAAAATTGATGTGAGGCCTCGATGTGTTTTGAGATCCAGTCATCTAGCGGAGTTTGGCTGAAGACCACAGAATTTTTAGACAGTCCAGTGGGAAACATTAGCAGGTCCTCAACCTGTAGCTGTTAATGAACTGAGAGTGTTCATTCGCTGTACTCCATCCCCCTCATGGTTGCATTTAGGACATGTATGGCTGAGGAAACCCCTTAGCAGTAGTGTCCATCCTGATGATATTCTTTAGGCTAGGTCCCTTGTGAAAAGTTTTTAGGGACGTAAAGGGAGGATAACGAGAACGGGTAATCAGGGTTATTTTTGATTGGTGAACGTAATAAGTTTATTACTATTGTGGGTTGAAAACCCTATATGCTCACCAGGCTCCCAAGCCTGACCCACTCAGCTTTTTATGTTACAGGTAGTGGACCCAAAGCATAGTCGGAGGACGACGAGAGATTTTTGGATTATAGGCCAGTAGTTGTAAATAACTGTTGAAAGGCTTATAATGTCTTGTTTATGCTTTTAATCTGTATCAGAACATGACATCCCGAGGTTTTGATATTTATATGGAAAACATATACCTTCTTAATGAAGGGTTTTGATAAACTTTTATCATATTTTGTTTGGGGACCAATTCCGCAACATCTTTTAAATAGATTTCTCTGATTTTATTTTAAAAAGCATAAATTAAATCGGTCTTTTCTGGCTGAGAAATTAGGGGATGTCACCGTTGGTATCAGAGCATTAGTTTAAGCGAACGAAGAAATTGTAGAATTTCTATACTTGAACTTAGAATGCTAAGTGATGATTGTGAGATGAGTGTCTACCATATTTTAGTCACGAGCACTAGTTTATTTTAGGGAAGATGCCTAAAATGCCTTTATGTGCTAAATGCTATGTATTTGCCATGTGTGCCATTATTTGTTCGGATCTATGGTCTGTTGCCGACCGGATATGGAAACCTTATGTGTGTAGGATTCTAAGCGTATGATTACGAGATTAGAACTAACATGTAAGCGTTTTCGGAGTGATAAGGGAATTGACATGTCTAACAAGGATAAAGACCTAAATTCGCCTTATTCGTTATATAGATTGTAATGGCAAGAACTCGTAGTGGAGCTGCAAATGCAAACGGAAACAGGGATCAACAGCCTCAACCTCAAGTAGTTGAGCAAGTACCTGTTGTAGGTGTTGGGTTATTAGCATTCTAACACTCCTAAGTGTACATGCAACCCTAAATACCTTGGATCTATGTTTTCTCTATTATACATGCAAATACGAACTTCCAAGGTATTATCCTAATCTAGCATACAAAACAATGAGTGTAACAAGATAGAATACATACCTCTTTGATGTAGAAAGTCTTCACGAAGCTTGAGTGCCTAGTGCCCCAAGTGTGACACCTCAAATGGTTCACACAACACCAAATACACTTGGAATAACTTGAGAGAAATCTACACTTCATGAAATCGGCTAGCCCTTCATTACACACACTAGTGGCCGATTTTGGTGAATAATATGATGCTTATATAGTTAGGGTTACACCATGTAAACCCTAATTGACATGGCCTTTCATTTCCATGATCCATGGGTACAAATACACCATGGAGCATCCATGGACCATCCTATGGGTTTTAGCCCAACTTGATTATCCATGGAGCATTACCCCATTATATAAGTATGGATGATTTACATAATCAACCCATATATTTAATTAGTCTTCTTTTGATCACTTAATTAATCCTAGATTAATTCTTGATCAATACTAATTAAATAATCTTATTATTCTTATTATTAATATACTAGAACTTATAATATATTAATAACCATAAGTGTATTATTTCTCTCATTATAGTCTATCCAAGTGCATGATGCCATGCAACCCAAATGGACCATGCCGGGTCAGGTCAAGTCTTACCAATTATAGTTAAGGACTTAGACATTAATCCAACAGTCTCCCACTTGGATAAGTCTAAAACTAATATTGCGTATGACTTCAGGAACCGACTGGCAATCGTAGCTCTCAAAAGCTTCTGTCGAACTCTGACCTTGCAGATGAACTCTGACCTTTGTCAGTGACTTGTCCATTAGATAAGGGATCATATGTTCCTCCATTCAAGATATCATATGGACTGAGACATGGATTATAATCATTCTCTCTGTCCATTTGTTGTTTCCCGATTTCCGATTTATGATGACTGACTAATTGAACAAATCAAATCAGTCCTGGCCCGGCCGAGCACTTCCATTTGTCATCATCAAATCATCGAGGGGCCCACAGATATCGCTTTTATCCTGAAGGTAAAAGGAATGGATAAACTTCGACTCATATGGCTCTTTCTACTACTTGTTGAATCATACACAAAGGCACGTTTTATAGCACCGAGTTACCAAATGCGTTTTCGTGCAATCAATGTACAACCAACTCATAGTAACAACTCATATCTCTAGGTTTGAAGAATATAAGACATTATCGTCTCATGGTCACTCGTGATAAAATCCATGAAGTGATTCCAATGAGCGCGGGTTGAATCCAATACTCAGAACTTATGAGCACTCATGAGTGTTGTAGCACTTTGTCCAACACCTTAGACCTCTACAAGCCAACCCATGACAGTCTTAATTCATATCTACTTCCAACATATGACCGACTATGGATGGTTTGAATAACTTAGTCGTTCCGGAAGAATAACCTAGTTTATTCGGGAAGTCAAAACATGCAAAATGAAACACAATAATAATTTAATCCAATATGGTATCAAAACCTATGAACATAAATAAAACACCTTTTATTTATCACCATATGATTACACATTATTCATTGTATACTGTTTCAGCTATCAACTTTATTCTTGAATTTAAAACAATAGTTGTCCCATGCTCCAAGCATGTACACTATGTTTTCTAAACACTAGTCATGCCATACACCAAGTATGCATACTATTTTTGTCTATGATCTTTACTTTGTGAACTAGATCAATTGAACATAACTTCAATGATTCTCTTTTCACACTCCCAAATCCTTACTGCAAATGCCAGAATTCCAAACTCATGCCATTTACTGAAATCTGTTAGATTCTAAACTTATATGCATTGATCCTCTTGTAATGATTATGCACAAAGTCAGAGAGACTTGACAACAATCATTACAGAGTATTCCAAAGGAGATCAGCTCCTTGGAAACATCCTTCTTGCATTAAGTTTCCTAATCTTAAACAGATTGAAAATTCTAACTTTGAAACATTTCCAGATTCCATTTTGACTATCACTTCTGAACAAGAGTTGCCTCCTTACAGATTATGTCAATATGGTCCTTCCAGAATTATCACTATACTTCCAACTGTCCTTGAGCAACCAATCTTTGGTAAACCTTAGATTGTCCTCGACAATTGTTTAATCCTTTTAGTCATATCCAGTTCTAAACCTTTTCCCTTCTTAATGCCCTAGGCATTTGGAAAATTTTAGAAAGGATGAATATAGCACATGTAATCGATCCTATATCCGAAGCATATGGGAATCGATTCATGATGTCTCACATAAAGACTAAACCAGTCTTTTGCTATAACATTTCCATTTCAACTTGCCAAGTTCTCATAATTCAGATTATGAAAAGGGATGCCGTAATCATAATCGAATTTTAGAACGCAAATAATGGACCCATATACAGAATTTCCTTATGTTGAGCCATTCCAACAAGAAATTCATATATATTTCCTTGACTAATGATTAAAACCTCACGATCTAAGCTTATAGATTTGAGATGAAGTATAATTTCCTCTCCCTTAATTATAGCAAAACAACTCTTTCTCAGTTGAAACTTTTGTTTTCTATAATTAACATTGCTAGCTTGCAACCTTTATCATAATTATCATGCTCCCACTAACATGATGATTACTCGCATAACACTTATGCTCCCACTAGCTTTAACATGTACTCAGAAATCAGCTGACTTTCTTACCAAAGTTTAGATTTCTGAAACTAGATTGTTTTGATAAAACTTTATCAAAATCATACACCTTCCCTTAGATAGCACACTTGTGTGTCTAAACAATTATGAAGAGGGATGCCGTAATCATAATGGTTAGACCTTTTTTCCACTTCTCACAAGTCCAAGTTAGTGTGCCGGTAAACCACAAACGCTCCACTAACGACTTTGAGAATGCAAATATCACAATTGCTATCTAGCTAAAATCTACTTAGTGAAAGTGTTTCCTCACCATCATTTTTCATGAATCGGAGAGAAACCTTATGACACTTAGATTTAATGGTGTATGAGTTCCTACCCATATGAATTTGTCAAAACCATAATCACAAGACAAGGATAATGACAAATCCAAACTCATATGGATTGAACTCAATCTTAAATTCTTGCCACCTGGCAGCTCAAGGGCCTGCCATTGCTTCCAAGTTATTGTGCAACAAATTAAGAACTCTAAGAACTCATATGCAAAGCCAACTTTAACTGGAATGGGCACAAAATATGTCAACACGATAGGTTATAAACCTCAAGTCGTGTGCTAGTGAAGACCTTCAGGTTTTTATTCTTGATTAGTTCTTGAGACTTTGAAGACCTTTAAGACTCCCACTGTCCCCTTGACATATAAGACTCTCTTGTTAGATATTTAAGAGATAGTGTGGATTCTAATCAAGACAAACACTTCACACAATTGGCCTAAGTTGGTCTTTGTTTTATCCAAAACATCACATCTTACCAATTCCAAATGTACAAGAGTAGAAGACTTTTACTCTTACATTTGAAAAGTGTTTTAAACCTTCTTTAAGACATGTCACTCAAGTTACAATCTTAGAGTATAACTCTAAGAATTGTTTTGGAATGAAGTATGACTCATCTTCTTGATTTAACCACTTCAACAATTAAAGTTCCTCTTCTTAGTCATAAGAATGCACTAAGATTTTCCTTAGAGAACTAATTTTGATATGGTTTCTTAATCATTAAGATGATCACAAAACTGATACTAAAGTACTCTCCCATCTTTTCAGATTTGAGAAACTTTTATCCTTCGGCCTAATTTGATTCTTCTTATTCGCTCTGCCATACATTGGAACCTTTTCCAATGTCTCAGAGTTACACTTAAGCTTGTAAGTATAACCATATTTACTAAGCTTTAGTAAATTATGACGAATAATCTTATCGATCTTTTGTGGTGGACTTGACCAGTGCACAAGAATGTGTACTCGATCCCTCAGTCCGTTACTTGACTCACACATCCATGTGAACAAGTAATTAGTCTTAATTTTCCAATACTTGAAAGCTCTCATTCATCATGCTATACAACTTGCATGATTCCAAGTTCCGGTCCAATTGAAACTTGGGTGATGAGAATCTTTCCTTATTTGGTAAATTTAGACATTACCACAAATGAAAGAATCAATTTCATATTTCCACTCTTGTTATTATTGGAATCATATAAGCAACAATTTTTTTCTCAAATGCCATTGTAAGGATACTTTAAAATAAATAAAATCAAAAAATTGCTTTTATTTTAAAACTTTGCGGAAAAACTTATCCTTACAATCCATATGAAAACTTGTTGTTATCTATTCTTAAGAAATATCTCATAACTCCTAAGAAGTAGCTCAAGAATCTGATCTTCAAACTATGCGATAGAAATCCATCTACGCGATCAGATTCAGCATATTCTTTCTTTAAGTTTCTTCATTTTTCTTTGATTCTTAAAACATCAACATGTGACCCAGTCACATCATGTATCACGAATCTCAGATTAGAAACTTAGCAGAGTTAGATAGTGGACTTTACCTGAAGTAGAGTCAAACTTATTGACTTTAACATCCTTAGGTAAATTTGGCAGCTTCGCAACCAATGCCTCTTTCTTTGGCAATATAAACATATGGACCCTTTGATAATGGTACACGGGACTATCACAGACTTAGTTTTTCTCTTTACCATTTGGTCAACCGAGTTGACTATGGCTGATCCCTTTCCATTGGGAAGAGAATGCTTTTCTGGATTTCCTGTGCCACTATTGTCAATATCCATCAAGTTTTAAGGAAGTTGATCTTAACAAATAGATAAGATCATTAAGGGTCTTGTCATAGTCTGTTTCATATGTGTCCCAAAGAAACTCACTATGTGACTTAGAAAGTGATTGAACCACCAACTTTCTCAAGACTTTGACACCGAACTCTCCCGGCTTGTCAATATGTGACTACATCTCCAAGATGTGACCACACCTAGACCTTGCCTTGCCAATAGGGCTTGAGTGACCTTAAACTTTTCAAGAACTTGTGGGTTAGGGAGAATAATTTGAAGAGGTGAAGAAGTATGATATCCATGGGACATCATCTTCATTAGGAAAGCTTGTTTCAAGAGATTTGGGGAGATCATAAATGTCTAAACCAGACATCTTTTGGGAGATATTCAAGATAGTTGATCTTAAGTCCTTAATATGACACCCAATATGAAATATTAAGGCTAGGACCCAACAAACTATTTTATAACTTAGAAGAGGTATGCCGTAATCCAAGCTATAAAATATTTGAAGGTAGGTGAATGACGATTCACCAATTTCCACCAAGATAAACGAAATGTATTATTAGGTTTTAATTGGTTTTGAAACTCCTAGATCTTTTAGATTCATTGAACTGTTCAATGGCATGTTTCAATCTCGAGTGTGCCCTTCAGGTTTTGTGACTGGGATGCCGAGGATCACAAAACAAGGTGTGAAGTAACCATGCAAATTACTTGGTACCCGTAAGTGTTTACCCCTCAATCGATGTGCCGGTTAACCACACACGCTCCATCGATACTATGATAAACATTAAGTTACCCTTTGCCTACCTTGTTAAATACGAGTTAGTGTGCTGGTTAACCACACACGCTCCACTAACCGACTTAAACAAAGTGCAAAGTATAATTTCATGGATTAGCACCTTATTCACATTTTCCTAAGTAACTAAGATTGGGTATTATTAATAGTTTAGTTACTTAGTGTTTATCATTAATACTTTTAATGAAGGGAGAATTCTAGTCCTGTCAAACCTGTTCGGCTAATGGCCCTCCACCAGTCAAGCAAGCGGTGGGTGAGAGTGGACACCCATTAAGTTGCCATTTTATAGGCAACAACCTTATACCCACCTTATAGACCGGCTTCGTGAATGAGGCGTACTAGCGGTAAGACTGACTTTACTCTTATACATATATATATATTATTAACTTATAATATTATAAAGTATAAGGGTTGGATTTTAACTTTTAAAATTCTAAGGGCTAACTTGGAATTAAAGTATTCATAAGAGAAAACTTTACAAATTCCAAAACTTGAGGGCATGTTTTGAAACTATTCAAAACTAATTAATTCCATAACTTATGTGTTTAAAGTAGTTTTAATCCAAAAGCTCTTCAAGTTCCATAACTTGAGGACAAGTTATGGAAGACTTTACACTAATAAAAGAATTAACTTTTCTTTATTTTATAACTTATAGAATTAATTAAGGTTACACTTTTTTTATTTATTTATTAATGAAGTGACTCTTGAACCTCCATAACTTAAGGACAAGACTCTTCATCTTTTGTAACCATTGCCAACTTTTATGAGTTTTATGAAACTTAAATGTGACTTTTCATATAACTTGAGGACAAGTTACAAAAACATATTTTAGAATCAACTTATAGATTTATTAGGATTAAAAACAACTATTTCACTCAACTTTTCTAATAATCAAAGCAACTCATAAGAACAAGATAATTCAAATCAAACTTTTTCATGTAATTAGTCTAAACCTTAAACTAATACAAAAAATGAAGCTATTGACAATTATCTTTGAAATTGGATTAGCATGAACATTACCACATCAAAAACAAGTTTATAAGTCCAAAAACATCTTAGGGTAATGTTCCTAGTCCAATTCCAGCCAAAAAAGTTGAATTTATGATGTCTGGGGGTCCAACTCGTCGAGTGCACGAACCAACTCGGCGAGTTGGATGCTTTTTGCCTTGGACTCGGCGAGTCCATTCATGGACTCAGCGAGTCTGCTGGGCAGACAACATCAAAACTTGATTTTCCAGCTTCTTTTGCAAGTATAACAAGAAAACAAGTCTAGGCTCTGATACCACTATTGGGTTATGAGCATTGTAACACTCCTAAGTGTACATGCAACCCTAAATACCTTGGATCTATGTTTTCTCTATTATACATGCAAATAAGAACTTCCAAGGTATTATCCTAATCTAGCATACAAAACAATGAGTGTAACAAGATAGAATACATACCTCTTTGATGTAGAAAGTCTTCACAAAGCTTGAGTGCCTAGTGCCCCAAGTGTGACACTTCAAATGGTTCACACAACACCAAATACACTTGGAATAACTTGAGAGAAATCTACACTTCATCAAATCGGCTAGCCCTTCATTACACACACTAGTGGCCGATTTTGGTGAATAATATGATGCTTATATAGTTTGGGTTACACCATGTAAACCCTAATTGACATGGCCTTTCATTTCCATGATCCATGGGTACAAATACACCATGGAGCATCCATGGACCATCCTATGGGTTTTAGCCCAACTTGATTATCCATGGAGCATTAGCCCACTATATAAGTATGGATAATTTACATAATCAACCCATATATTTAATTAGTCTTCTTTTGATCACTTAATTAATCCTAGATTAATTCTTGATCAATACTAATTAAATAATCTTATTATTCTTATTATTAATATACTAGAACTTATAATATATTAATAACTATAAGTGTCTTATTTCTCTCATTATAGTTTATCCAAGTGCATGATGCCATGCAACCCAAATGGACCATGCCGGGTCGGGTCAAGTCTTACCAGTTATAGTTATGGACTTAGACATTAATCCAATAGTAGGAGCTGCACCTGAGCCGATGACGATGGCTGGGGTACAAGTAGTGATCCAGATGATGTTAGATCGCCAAATGGAGGAGACAAGGAGATTACTACAACAACATAGGGAAGAGACTACGATGCCTGTTGAACAGCCCGTATTGAATGAAGGGCAATTAGTAGGAGGGAACTATAGTGGGACACTTGGTCAAGCCAACCCACCGATAGTTAGACAAAACAACTAGGATGGAGGAGTTCATGGACACGGATGCAAATACAAGGATTTCATGGCATCTAAACTGCCGTGTCTATCTGGGAGTCTGACACCGGTGGAAGTCATGAATTGGATCTCCAAAATGGAGACAATGTTTGAAAGTTGTGAGTGCAGCAACAAACAAAAGACCGCACTTGCAATCCCTCTGTTAAAGTCTGGTTTGTTGAGCTGGTGCAAGTTACTAGCTGATTCGATGCCCAAGGGTGAAGCTAGTAAGATGTCTTGGGATGAATTTGTGGTACAACTGAAATTGCAGTACTGATTTGAGCAGGATCTTCTGGAAATCAACAATGAGTTCCAGAATTTAAAGAAACGAAAGATGAGCGTTACAGACTATGTTGCTAGTTTTATGGAAAAGATGAAGCTTGTTCCTCATCTCGTTCCAACTGAACTCTCTAAGGTCAACAAGTTTGCCCTTGGATTACCAGTGGACTTTGGTCTGATGGTTAAGCAAGCAAGCACTTTGAAAGCCGCCATCTGGGCTGCTAAGAATGTCGAGGTTCAGATCAAAGAGAAGGGTCTGGAGAGGGCAGAAGTTGGTGAAAAGAGAAAATTTGAAGGAACTTCTGGTTCCAACAAGAAAAGCAAATTTTCTAAGTCCAAGAAGTTTGTAGGAGGAGGAGGTGAAGTGAAATGGTGTGAGAAGTGCAAGAAAAAGCACTATAGGAGATATAGTGATGAGGTGACTTGCTTCAAATGTGGAAAGACTGGGCATTATGCCAACGTGTGTTCGTCCGAAAAGAGGGTATGTTTTGAGTGCCATGAAGTAGGGCATGTTCTTAAAGACTGTCTAAAGAGGAAGGATGCTGCAAAGCGCAATCTACCACCAAAGCCGAAGGCGAGAGCCTTTCAGATGACACTTGAAGCTGCAAAAGAAGAAGTCGATGTCGCTTCAGGTACCTTTTTGTAAACAAATTACCTGCCTTAATTTTGTTTGATTCTGGAGCCAATTACTCCTTTATATCGCATGAATTTGGTAGAAAGCTAGCTTTTCCTGTAGATAGGCTAGTTATTGCCTTATTAGTCGAGATTGCTAGTGGCAAGTTTGTACCTGTTAGCCATCGTATGGAAAACATCCTCATTGACTTGGATGGGAATAAGTTCCACGAGGAATTATTGCCTATCGAGTTAAATGGATTTGACATAGTTTTAGGAATGGATTGGCTTAGCGCTAACGATGCAGAAAAGAACTACCCCACTCATGATATGGATTTGGCAGCGGTAGTATTCGCCTTAAAGTTATGGAGGCATTATCTTTATGGCACAAAGTGTAAACTTTTCACTGATCATAAGAGTTTCCAATATCTCTTTAATCAGAAGGAATTGAATATGAGGCAACGACGCTGGCTAGAGTTACTAAAGGACTACGACTGTGAAATACTCTACCACCCTGGTAAAGCAAATGTGGTTGTTGATGCTCTCAGTCGGAAGGTAAACCTTGAAAAGAAAAGGCCAAGAGCGTTGAGAATTGAAGTTGTCTCGACAATTGTGGAAAGTATAAAGAAAGCTCAAGAGGAAGCTTTAGAGAAAAGTGATCGAAAGGAAGAACGTTTGGGAAAAACGTTAGTGATCGGTACAAACAACCAAGGATTGAAGGTATTCCAAGATAGGATTTGGGTACCTAAGACGGGCGGAGTAAGAGATCTTTTGATGGAAGAAGCTCACAAGACCATGTACTCGATTCATCCCGGCAGTACAAAAATGTAAAGGGATATAAAAACCCTATTATTGGTGGCCGACGAAGAAGCTCGATGTTGCTAAGTATGTGGCCGAGTGTGTAACTTGTGCTAGGATTAAGGCACAACATCAGAAACCGTATGGGAGTTTAGAACCTTTACCCGTACCCATGGGTAAATGGGAAGACATCACCATGGATTTTGTGACTAAACTGCCCAGAACAAGGAACGGTCACGACATGATTTGGGTGGTCGTTGATCGCTTCACTAAGAGTGCACACTTCATAGCACCCAAAGAAAAATGGTCTATGGATAAACTTGTGAATTCTTACGTAAAGGAAATTGTATGGCTTCACAGTGTTCCGCTAACGATTGTATCCGATCATGACAGCCGTTTTACCTCAAGATTTTGGAGGAGTCTACAAGAGGAATTGGGTACCAAGTTGTGTTTGAGTACAACTTACCATTCGCAAACCGATGGTCAGAGCGAACGAACGATTCAAACATTGGAGGATATGCTAAGAGCATGTACCCTAGAATTCCAAGGTAGCTGGGACGAACACTTACCTCTAGTAGAATTTTCCTATAATAATAGTTTCCACTCAAGCATTAAGACGGCACCTTATCACGCTTTGTATGGGGAAAAGTGTCGAACGCCATCATGTTGGCTCGAAGCTGGAGAAAAGCAGTTTATGGGACCTGAAATAGTCCATCAGACTGCCGAAAAGTTGAAAGTGATAAGGGAAAGGATGTTAGCTGCTCAAGATCGACAAAAGAGATATGCTGACAAGAAAAGACGATAACCTTTGAGGTTGGAGATTTGGTTTTACTTAAAGTTTAGCCGTGGAAGGGACTTATAAGATTTGGTAAGAGAGGGAAGTTGAGTCCAAGGTTTATTGGACCATTTAAAGTTCTTTAGAGGATCGGGAATCAAGCTTACAAGCTAGATTTACCGGAAGAACTAGAGGGTATTCATAACACTTTTCATGTGTGTTACTTGAGAAAGTTCACGGGAGATGTGCCTGACATAATTCCGATTTCTGAGTTAAGGTTGGATGAAAACAAGAGGTTGATCGAAGAACCTGAGGCAATCGTTGACCGTAAGACTATGAAGTTACGACGCAAGATGGTCGATTTAGTGTTTATGATCTGGAAACATACGAATGGACCAAATCTCTATTGGGAAACGGAGTGTGACATGATGAGTCGCTACCCACATTGGTTTGGTGATATATGATTCCGGGGACGGAATCATCCTAAGGGGGAGAGAACTGTAACACTCGTGTTTCTAGCCTAGGCATTTATATTGAGTTGATAGTCTAGGTTAACCTTTGTAACTCATTTTGAAGAAATGAAAAGGAATTATGTGAATATTATGTGAATTATGTGTTTTATGCTTAATTATTAGGGCTTAATTAATTAAGAATAAAAATAATTAAAGTGTGAGATAAGCCCGATATCTTTACATAAAGTTTTAGTGGTCGAAACAAGGATTTCGGGGATATAAAGAGTACCAAAATCCGAGTTATAACAAATAAGTTATGACCTGTCGAAATTTCGCGACAAAACCGGCACGGTGCTAAATGTCGTAAAAAGTGAGTTTTTGATAAACTACTTGTTAGCCTTAGTAATCTAAACAAAAGATGTAGTATTCGTCAAACTGAGAAGTTCGATAAAAAGAACGCCCAAATCTGACTTCGTATGAGGAAGTTATGATTTTTCGAAGTTTCAGCTTAGCAGTAGACAGTTAAAAAACTCGAATTTTAGATTGAGCGATTTTTAGCCGACACAACCTAAACGAGAATCGAAGTTCTCGCCATTAGGAGCACAACGGTAAAAATTCTGACGAAAACGGATGTCGGATGAAGAAGTTATGAATTTTTAACGGATTTCCTGTCCCGGTCTGTTAAAAATAATAATATAAAAATTTTAAGTCAAAATTAGCCAACAAAGTCTAAACGGAAGTTGTAGAGCGTAATTTTAGCTACATGTGCATATAAAGAACGTCAAAAATAGAGCTCGTATGTGAACTTTATGAATTTTAGAAGATTTTGGCACAAAATTCGAGAAATATCGCATAGATAAGCTTCACCCGGAAATGCCATGTCACCCTCGCCTCGCATGCGCCACGTGTCCTGCTGAGTCACCCGAGCTGCTGAGTCATCCGAGCAGCTGCCAATCGCGTGTCACTTCCGGATTCGACCGAAGTCTCGGCCCTCACACATCCGACGCCTGCATAGTGACTTATCACATCCGAAGCCTTCGCATGAGCCACGAGCCACCCACCTCGGATCCGAAGTTCGGTCCAATCAAAGCCCTCCAGCGAGGCCCTCGCATGCGCAACCCACGTGCAAGCAGGTGCTGCCTCCTTCGAATCTGCTGCCGCGTGTCTTCTTTTTGACCGTCTGATTAGAAGCCTCGCCCCTACAAATAGAAGGTTGCGAGACCTCCCGGGTAACTTTGAAAAATTGTCAATTTTAACCCCTAAACCCATATTTTCTTCATCTTAACATCTCGCAAAGCCCCGGTATCGATTGTAAAGCCCGGAATACTCCACGAAGTGCCTGAGAAGCCCGGAAAATTTATCTTTTCGGTTTTGAAGCCCGACTTTTACAAAGCCCGGTTTCTCAATAAAACTCCCGGTTTTATTAGAAACGATCGTTTTAGGAAACGAATTGCTGCCTGATTATCATCAAACCATGTGAGTGTATAGTCACTTTCATTTTACACATAGATATAAAGTATTTACCTTATAATATGCGCTATGTGTGGATATATTAATTATTTATTTGAGGTAACTATTGAGTGGATGTTTTATACAAGTTTTAAACTGTATAAGTATTTTTGTCTACAAATATGTTGGGTCGAACATGGGTAGATAGTGATGCGTGATAAAATAAAATTGATGAGAGGCCTCGTTGTGTTTTGAGATATAGTCATCTAGCGGAATTTGGATGACAACCATGGACTTTCTAGACAGTCCAGTGGGAAACATTAGCAGGTCCGCAACCTGTAGGTGTTAATGAACTGAGAGTGTTCATTCGTTGTACTCCATCCCCCTCATGGTTGCCTTTAGGACATGTATGGCTGAGGAAAACCCTTAGCAGTAGTGTCCATCCCGATGATAATCTTTAGGCTAGGTCCCTTGTGAAAAGTGTTTAGGGACGTAAAGTGAGGATAACGGGAACGGGTAATCAGGGTTATTGTTGATTGGTGAACTTAATAAGTTTATTATTATTGTGGGTTGAAAACCCTATATGCTCACTAGGCTCCCAAGCCTGACCCACTCAGCTTTTTATGTTACAGGTAGTGGACCCCAAGCATAGTCGGAGGACGATGAGAGATTTTTGGATTATAGGCCACTAGTTGTAAATAACTGTTGAAAGGCTTATAATGTCTTGCTAATGCTTTTGATCTGTATCAGAACATGACATCCCGAGGTTTTGATATATATATATGGAAAACATATACCTTCTTAATGAAGGGTTTTGATAAACTTTTATCATATTTAGTTTGGGGACCAATTCCGCAACATCTTTTAAAAAGATTTCTCTGATTTTATTTTAAAAAACATAAATTAAATCGGTCTTTTCTGGCCGAGAAATTAGGGGATGTCACAGTTGGTATTAGAGCATTAGTTTAAGTGAACTAAGAAATTTTAGAATTTCTAGACTTGAACTTAGAATGCTAAGTGATGATTGTGAGATGAGTGTCTACCATATTTTAGTCACGAGCACTAGTTTATTTTAGGGAAGATGCCTAAAATTCCTTTATGTGCTAAATGCTATGTGTTTGCCATGTGTGCCATTATTTGTTCGAATCTATGGTCTGTTGCCGACCGAATCTGGAAACCTTATGTGTGTAGGATTCTCAGCGTATGATTACGATATTAGAACTAACATGTAAACGTTTCGGAGTGATAAGGGAATTGACATTTCTAACAAGGATAAGGACCTAAATTCGCCTTATTTGTTATATATATTGTAATGGCAAGAACTCGTAGTGGAGCTGCAAATGCAAACGGAAACAAGGATCAACAGCCTCAACCTCAAGTAGTTGAGCAAGTACCTGTTGTAGAAGCTGCACCTGAGCCGATGACGATGGCTGGGGTACAAGCAATGATCTAGATGATGTTAGATCGCCAAACGGAGGAGACAAGGCGATTACTACAACAACATAGGGAAGAGACTACGATGCCTGTTGAACAGCTCATATTGAATGAAGGGCAATCAGTAGAAGGGAACTGTGGTGGGACTCTTGGTCAAGCCAACCCACCGATAGTCAGACAAAACAACCAGGATGGAGGAGTTGATGGACGCAGATGCAAATACAAGGATTTCATGGCATCTAAACCGCCGTGTCTATCTGGGAGTCCGACACCGGTGGAAGTCATGAATTGGATCTCCGAAATGGAAACGATGTTTGAAAGTTGCGAGTGCAGCAACAAACAAAAGACCGCACTTGCAATCCCTCTGTTAAATTCTGGTGTGTTGAGCTGGTGGAAGTTATTAGCTGATTCGATGCCCAAGGGTGAAGCTATTAAGATGTCTTGGGAAGAATTTGTGGTACAACTGAAATTGCAGTACTGCTCTGAGCAGGATCTTCTGGAAATCAACAATGAGTTCCAGAATTTAAAGAAAGGAAAGATGAGCGTTACTGAATACGTTGCTAGTTTTATGGAAAAGATGAAGCTTGTTCCTCATCTAGTTCCAACTGAACTCTCTAAGGTCAACAAGTTTGCCCTCGGATTACCAGCGGACTTTGGTCCGGTGTTTAAGCAAGCAACCAATTTGAAAGCCGCCATCTGGGCTGCTAACAATGTCGAGGTTCAGATCAAAGAGAAGGGTCTGGAGAGGGCATAAGTTGGTGAAAAGAGAAAATTTGAAGGAACTTCGGGTTCCAATAAGAAAAGCAAATTTTCTAAGTCCAAGAAGTTTGGAGGAGGAGGAGGTGAAGTGAAATTGTGTGAGAAGTGCAAGAAAAAGCACTCTGGGAGATATAGTGAGGAGGTGGCTTGCTTTAGTTGTGGAAAGACTGGGCATCATGCAAACGTGTGTCTGTCCGACAAGATGGTATGTTTTGAGTCCCATGAAGTAGGGAATGTTCTTAAAGACTGTCCAAAGAGGAAGGATGCTGTAAAGCCCAATCTACCACCAAAGTTGAAGGCGAGAGCCTTTCAGATGACACTTGAAGCTGCATAAGAAGAAGTCGATGTCGCTTCAGGTACCTTTCTTGTAAACGAATTGCCTGCCCAAATTTTGTTTGATTCTGGAGCCAATTACTCCTTTATATCGCATGAATTTGGTAGAAAGCTAGCTTTGCCTGTAGATAGGCTAGTTAATGCCTTATTAGTCGAGATTGCTAGTGGCAAGTTTGTACCTGTTAGCCATCGTATGAAAAACATCCTCATTGACTTGGATGGGAATAAGTTCAATGAGGAATTATTGCCTATGGAGTTAAATGGATTTGAAATAGTTTTAGGAATGGATTGGCTTAGCGCTAATGATGCAGAAAAGAACTACCCCACTCATGATATGGATTTGGCAGAGGTAGTATTCGCCTTAAAGATATGGAGGCATTATCTTTATGGCACAAAGTGTAAACTTTTCACTGATCATAAGAGTCTCCAATATCTCTTTAATCAGAAGGAATTGAATATGAGCCAACGACGTTGGCTAGAGTTACTCAAGGACTACGACTATGAAATATTGTACCAGCCTTGTAGAGTTACTTAAGAACGTTTGGGAAAAACGTTAGTGTTCGGTACAAACAACCAAGGATTGAAGGTATTCCAAGATAGAATTTGGGTACCTAAGACAGGCGGAGTAAGAGATCTTCTGATGGAAGAAGCTCACAAGACCATGTACTCGATTCGTCCCGACAGTACAAAAATGTATAGGGATCTAAAAGCCTATTATTGGTGGCCGACGATGAAGCTCGATGTTGCTAAGTATGTGGCCGAGTGTGTAACTTATGCTAGGATTAAGGCACAACATCAGAAACCGTATGGGAGTTTAGAACCTTTACCCTTACCCATGGGTAAATGGGAAGACATCACCATGGATTTTGTGACTAAACTGCCCAGAACAAGGAACGTTCACGACATGATTTGGGTGGTCGTTGATCGCTTCACTAAGAGTGCGCATTTCATAGCACCCAAAGAGAAATGGTCTATGGATAAACTTGCGAATTCTTACGTAAAGGAAATTGTGAGGCTTTAAGGTGTTCCGCTAATGATTGTATCCGATCGTGACAGCCGTTTTACCTCGAGATTTTGGAGGAGTCTACAAGAGGAATTGGGTACCAAGTTGTGTTTGAGTACAGCTTACCATTCGCAAACCGATGGTCAGAGCGAACGAACGATTCAAACATTGGAGGATATGCTTAGAGCATGTAGCCTAGAATTCCAAGGTAGCTGGGATGAACACTTACCTTTAGTAGAATTTTCCTATAATAATAGTTTCCACTCAAGCATTAAGATGGCACCTTATCACGCTTTGTATGGGGAAAAGTGTCGATCGCCATCATGTTGGCTGGAAGCTGGGGAAAGCAGTTTATGGGACCTGAAATAGTCCATCAGACTGCCGAAAAGTTGAAAGTGATAAGGGAAAGGATGTTAGCTGCTCAAGAACGACAAAATAGTTATGCTGACAAGAAAACACAACTGATAATCTTTGAAGTTGGAGATTCGGTTTTACTTAAAGTCTAGCCGTGGAAGGGACTTATAAGATTTGGTAAGAGAGGGAAGTTGAGTCCAAGGTTTATTGCACCATTTAAAGTTCTTCAGAGGATCAGGAATCAAGCTTACAAGCTAGAGTTACTGGAAGAACTGGAGGGTATTCATAACAACTTTCATGTGTGTTACTTGAAAAAGTTCATTCACGGGAGATGTGCCTGACATAATTCCGATTTTTTAGTTAAGGTTGGATGAAAACAAGAGGTTGATCGAAGAACCTGAGGCAATCGTTGACCGTAAGACTATGAAGTTACGACGCAAGATGGTCGATTTAGTGTTTATGATCTGGAAACATACGAATGGACCAAATCTCTATTGGGAAACGGAGTGTGACATGATGAGTCGCTACCCACATTGGTTTGGTGATATATGATTCCGGGGACGGAATCATCCTAAGGGGGAGAGAACTGTAACACTCGTGTTTCTAGCCTAGGCATTTATATTGAGTTGATAGTCTAGGTTAACCTTTGTAACTCATTTTGAAGAAATGAAAAGGAATTATGTGAATATTATGTGAATTATGTGTTTTATGCTTAATTATTAGGGCTTAATTAATTAAGAATAAAAATAATTAAAGTGTGAGATAAGCCCGATATCTTTACATAAAGTTTTAGTGGTCGAAACAAGGATTTCGGGGATATAAAGAGTACCAAAATCCGAGTTATAACAAATAAGTTATGACCTGTCGAAATTTCGCGACAAAACCGGCGAAGTGCTGAATGTCATAAAAAGTGAGCTTTTGATAAACTACTTTTTAGCCTTAGTAATATAAACAAAAGTTATAGTATTCGTCAAACCGAGAAGTTCGATAGAAAGAGCACCCAAATCTGACTTCGTATGAGGAAGTTATGATTTTTCGAAGTTTCAGCTTAGCAGTAAACAGCTAAAAAACTCGAATTTTAGATCGAGCGATTTTTAGCCGACACGACCTAAACGAGCATTGAAGGTCTCGTCATTAGGAGTACAACGGTAAAAAGTCTGACGAAAACGGACGTCGGATGAAGAAGTTATGAATTTTTAACGGATTTCCTGTCCCGATCTGTTAAAAATAATAATATAAAAATTTAAAATTAAAATTAGCCAACAAAGTCTAAAAGGAAGTTGTAGAGCGTAATTTTAGCTACGCGTGCATATAAAGAACGTCAAAAACGGAGCTCGTATACGAAAGTTATGAATTTTAGAAGATTTTGGCACAAAATTCGAGAAATTTCGCATAGATAAGCTTCACCCGGAAATGCCACGTCACCCTCGCCTTGCATGCGCCACGTGTCCTGCTGAGTCACCCGAGCTGCTGAGTCATCCAAGCAGCTGGCAGTTGCGTGTCACTTCCGGATTCGACCGAAGTCTCGGCCCTCGCACATCCGACGTGTGCATAGTGACTCATCGCATCTGAAGCCTTCGCATGAGCCACGAGCCACCCACCTCGGATCCGAAGTTCGGTCCAATCAAATCCCTCCAACGAGGCCGGGGCATGCGCAACCCACGTGCGAGGAGATGCTGCCTCCTTCGGATCTACTGCCGCGTGTCTTCTTTTTCACCGTCCAATCAGAAGCCTCGCCCCTATAAATAGAAGGGTGCGAGACCTCCCGGGTAACTTTGAAAAAATGTGAATTTTTACCCCTAAACCCATATTTTTTCATCTTAACATCCCGCAAAGCCCCGACATCGATTGTAAAGCCCGGAATACTCCATGAAGTGCCCGAGAAGCCCGGAAAATTTATCTTTTCGGTTTCGAAGCCTGACTTTTACAAAGCCAGGTTTTTCAATAAAACTCCCGGTTTTATTAGAAACGATCGTTTTAGGAAACGAATTGCTGCCCGATTATCATCAAACCATGTGAGTGTATAGTCACTTTCATTTTACACATAGATATGAAATATTGACCTTATAATACGTGCTATGTGTAGATATATTAATTGTTTATTTGAGGTAACTGTTGAGTTGATGTTTTATACAAGTTTTAACCTGTATAATTATTTTTGTCTACAAATATGTTGGGTAGAACATGGGTAGATAGTGGTGCTTGATAAAATAAAATTGATGAGAGGCCTCGATGTGTTTTGAGATCCAGTCATCTATCGGAGTTTGGATGACGACCACGGACTTTCTAGACAGTCCAGTGGGAAACATTAGCAGGTCCGCAACCTTTAGGTGTTAATGAACTGAGAGTATTCATTCGCTGTACTCCATCCCCCTCATGGTTGCCTTTAGCACATGTATGGCTGAGGAAACCCCTTAGCAGTAGTGTCCATCCCGATGATATTCTTTAGGCTAGGTCCTTTGTGAAAAGTGTTTAGGGACGTAAAGTGAGGATAACGGGAACGGGTAATCAGGGTTATTATTCACTGGTGAACTTAATAAGTTTATTATTACTGTGGGTTGAAAACCCTATATGCTCACCAGGCTCCCAAGCCTGACCCACTCAGCTTTTTATGTTATAGGTAGTGGACCCCGAGCATAGTCGGAGGACGACGAGAGATTTTTGGATTATAGGCCAGTAGTTGTAAATAACTGTTGAAAGGCTTATAATGTCTTGTTTATGCTTTTGATCTGTATCGGAAAATGGGATCCCGAGGTTTTGATATATATATATATATATATATATATATATATATATATATATATATATATATATATATATATATATATATATATATATATACATGGAAATCATATACCTTCTTAATGAAGGGTTTTGATAAAATTTTATCATATTTTGTTTGGGGACTAATTCCGCAACATCTTTTAAAAAGATTTCTCTGATTTTATTTTAAAAAGCATAAATTAAATTGGTCTTTTCTAGACGAGAAATTAGGGGTTGTCACTGCTGAAGTGGGGAAGGTTTCCTAGGTATGGTGTTCTTGAAGTTGGGATGAAAGAGCTGGCAGGGGTACTGACTATCTCAGTTCGTTGCACTTCGGAATGTCCTTGAGTCGAGGTACTTCCCTCCTCGATCTTGAACTTTCTTTTCAGTGGATTTGGTTAAGGTTCTTGGGTGGCTGGGTATACAGAGGTTGGTTGCTGTTGTCCATTACTTGGATCGGGATTCCCGATAGGGCTCTTGCTAACATTGGCGTTGTTAGCATTCTGTTGAGCCATGACAGCTGCAACAACTGCCGAGACTGCAGCCTGGAAAGTAGCTTCATCGAATAGGAGAGTCGGTTTCTTGCCGGTGGATGGGTTACGCTTCTTCGGAGGCATGATTTTTGCTACACGGAAAGGAACACAAGCTGATGAGAGATGATGGTTAACCGTGGACGTATCTGTCCTTACTATATTAGGCATAAATTTTTCCCGTGGCTCGGATATTGGTTGTCTAAGTGTCGACCTAAATCCTTATGATGTAGTCTGGGTATTCAAGGTAGAAGTATGAGTATCGGAAAAGCCATAAGATGGGAGTTCCTCCTACTAAGTTACCTTTATACTGGGAAACGTTCACTCTCCGGATTGGAAAGATTTGAGAACAGTTCGGAACGAAAACCGCGGGAAGAAAGGCTCATGAAGACTTATGGCTAAACAACCTCAATAGAGGTGTGGGGATCCGCTCTAATCGTATTACCTGCAACGGGAAAAGGCGATTTACCTAACACATAGTGTGAGTAGTGTAATCACTAACTCACTAAATTGTATTATTTTATAGGTGTATTAGCATGACGAACACGAGGAAAAGATACTTCTCGGGTTCCAAGTACTGGCTCCCTCTGTCTACCTCGTATCTTTGACCGGGACCGGCGTTGGTTTCCTTTGGATAGTTACCTAGGGTTCTCTTCTCTTATAGACATATTGAATTTCTACTCCGCCTTACTTCCGAATGTGACTCTGGGTGTCATCACTTCATGATGGATGACTGGAAATCTCGGATGTTTAGGCGAATTTCTCACCTAGTTCATTTATTTCCGAGCTGGAAATCTTCTCAATGAACCTCTTCTGGGTCTGAATCAACTCTTCTGCTGAGTACCGAAGTGGATAGGGTTTTCTACAGGGTTCGTGCGAGAATAGAAATGTCTAAAGAATCCTAAGAGATTATTAGCATTTCACTAGGTGATCTATATCGAGTACTGCTATGATTACATAGGGTACACAAATCATATATAGCTTAGATCCGATAGGCCTTCGAATATGTGATACTACTCTATATCCACATCCCAACGAGGACAAGGAAGTAGAGCGAAACCACACATTCTTACCCTATTGGATCCTTATTATATATGAACTTGGGAGTATACCCTCTATAATTGTAGGTATATCAATAAGGATCTTTTTAGTTCATCACACAAGGTTATCTATGGATCCTAAAATACCCCTATGGTATTTTAATTTCTTGTTTGTTTCTTATCTTCTGAATATGATCATGGTATTAATGTGAGTCATTTAGTATTCCAAAATACTCCCATAGTATTTTTGAACTTTATGTTTGGCTCTAGCATTCCTAGTTGGTAAGTTTTAGACCTGTTGCAACACCACTATCACTCCCAAGCATACGTTCATCGCATCTCGAATAAATGTAGCAGGTTACATTTATTCCAGCCTACGATTACATAACTGCCCAGGTTTGACGGTAATGCTCAACATCCGAAGACTTTTATTCTTGTTCTTCTTGTGATACTTGTGTTCGAGTGTTTAGATTCTGGATGTTCTTATACTTTGGTAAAATATGGTTATATTTTAAAGTATAATTCTTGGTCAGAGTGTTTTATCCCTATGTATTTATTGGCTGTATATCTTTTATGAATTGATATACTTAGCTCACTATAAACAATGCTCTGATACCAATCTGTCACACCCCAAAGCCAGAACAGCGGAAACGTTCTAGGGTGGATGACGTCATGTCAAGTATCACAACATATGCAGTATAGTAATCAAATTACAACAACCATTGCATTAATAGTAATTGTTTTACATAGTTTACATTACATAGAAACATCAAAGTAATACAAGTAATGATATAGGTGCAGCTTGGTACTAAACTGTCTTCACCAAAAGCTCCTGGGATGTACCTGTCTATTGCTGACCTGAGAATACAAGTTATTTTGAAAGCGAGTATCAGCATTTTTATAAATGCTGGTGAGTTCATAAGTATTTAGTATCATTTGTGTAAGTAAGCATTTTATTCAAAATAACTTTATAAAAGTAGTAGTTTAGAGTCAATGGTGTATTAGAGTCCTTTCCAGAAAATCCTATATTTTCTTAATAAAAGCAGTCTTCTACCAAGACCCGACGGTGTTATGTTTTAAAGAGAATTTCCCTGAAATATTATCATTACCAAAATACGGTATTTGAGTTTAAAGGAAGTAGAAGAATATCACTAGTAAAATACAAGGGAACATAGCATATGCCTAAGCAGAAGATACTGCTGACTAAGGCAAAGAAATCATAGACTCCAGGAGAGTATCGAGTGAACGACACGCCTGGCTCAGTCTAACAAAAGGAGACACAGACCCCAGACAGTATCAAATGAAAGATACGTCTACCAAGGCCTAAAAACAGTGAACACAGACCCCAAATAGTACCAACTGAATGATACGTCTAGCAAGGTCTAAAACAAAAAGTGAATGTGAACTCGTATGTAACCATGCTGATCGACGATAGAGTATCCGATTACCCTCCAGGTCACGCGTAGAGGTAGTGGCAGTAGTAGTAGTGGCTTCATGTCACCCATGGGCCTTACCGGCGCAGACTGTAGCTAGTAGTCAGGGTGGGGGAGTGTCAGTCCCATTTAGATCTATACACATGATGTTCGCTCTCCTTCCCGGAGACTCTGGTTACACGGCATTGGCGCAATGAAGCGCCGTAGTGGGAAATAGTGTGTCACATTCTAAAGTAAGAGAGAGATATAGAGAAAGAGAGATAGAGTGAGAGATAGAGTCTCCTAACTATTCCTATAATAGTTACTAGTGTCTCCGATCTATGAGTGACGAGTGGGAGGATGCCCTTGCTACCCAAGGGAAATGAACTGATCAATGTAAACCTTTATGTCTATACATGTATACATAATATATAATTAATGATTAAACGACCTTCGGACGGATATCCGATCCCACCAGATCACAACCAAACGAGGAAAAGGAAATACGGCGAACTAACCTTCCTAAGTCCTTTAAACATTATTTATATAACTATACAAGCATAGGTATACATTTAACTAAGTAGATACATTTAACGAAGTAGAAGCTTTAACAAGGTAGAAGCATTAATAAGTAGAAGCGTTTCATGAAGTAGAAGCGTTAACAAAGTATAAGCGTTTAACTAAGTAGGAGCATTTAATGAAATAGAGGCATAACGAAGTAGTAGTATCTAACGAAGTAGAAGTATAAAAACATGGAAGAAAACTTTGATGAAAACTTTGGAAGACATTTACTCTTAAGAAATCATGACTTGGTATTCTTTTGTAAAATAAGTTTGAAAACCTTTAGAAACCCTTGAAAATCTTTCATAAACAAGTCTTGATTACAACTTTGATAAAACAATATAAGTAAAGAAAACCTTTGTTTAAAATACTGCTGTAACTGAATTTGAAGTAAAACACACAGCACGAGAGATAATTTGAGAAAAGATTTAAACAAGTAAAAACATTTTCGAAAACCATTTATAGTACCATACTTGATAAAACAGCTGCCAGTGTAATAAATCCTTGTGCATGCGGGTTATCAATCACATGTGATTGATATGATAACTGGTATGTTTTAACTTGTATTCCCCCCTAAAAGCATGTAAAAACATTTAAAAAGTTAATTTAGGGGTATGAAGTCACCTGTTGTAAGTGGATCGAACGAAAGTGCCGGTTGGGTGCTCGGTGTCATGTAAAGACTTGAACACACTTAGTGACCTATTAACATATGATGACATATGTTTACATACAATTAGTAAATATAATACTAATTAAACACGTATATGCATCCTAAAGTGTGGAAAACACTTTGATTAAGTGCTAGGGGTGTCTCGGGTAACATCTATGGGTATGTATGGCCTAGATAGGGAGTTTACTCATCAAGAGTAAACTCTTTATAGAGTTCACAGCCCTAAGACCATATCCCCATTAGTTTATGGCCGTAAACTCATGGGTTGTGTGTTCTAGGATATTTCAATGTCTTATCTCACTCATAGAATTAGGCTAGGTCCAAACATAAGGCATAGGAATGGGTTTAAGGAAAAAAAAATGGACCAATTGAGGAGTTTACGGCCCTAAACAAGGAGTTTACAGCCGTAAGCTCCTATGTGCACATTCCTTTGGTGAATTAAGGTCTTAAATGGTAGGAAATAAAGTTCTATGCATTTTTCAAGTCAAATGAAGAAGTTAGGGCATCATTTGGGCACTCTTTGGGAGTTTACGGCCCATGGACCAATCCTAGGGGGGTTTACAGCTGTAAACTCCTATTTTCTTAGTTTAATTGATGTTTAATGCCTTTACTTCAATTGGGGTTGATTCTAGACATTTTCCAAGGCCATAGGAGGTGTTTGAGGGCATTTCTAACACCTTAAAAGGTGTTCACGGCCTATGAAGAGGGGTTTACGGTCCAAGAGTGTTCTTGGGCCGTAAAATCATGTTTACTCTCCAAATTGCAAGGTTTCAGTGTTCTAAGCTCGAAGGTGTAAGTCCACAAGTCATATCTAAGCCCTAGGGGTAGTTTAGAGGGGTTTTGAGGCTTAAAAACCCCACTTAAGGGTGTTCACGGTCCAAGAGTGTTCTTGGGACATAAACACATAATCTTGCCCCTATTTGATGTCTTAAACACGAATTTGCATGTTAACTAAGTTATACAACAAGTTAGGATAGATTACATACTAGTTTGGGGCTCGAAACGGGCGTTTTTGGCTCGAAAACAAGTTATAGAGAGAGAGAGTGTAGAGAGATAGTGGAAAGAGTGTGAATGGAGTCCACTCCCCCTTATATAGGGGTTTGAGTTGGGGCTCAGTGAAAATCTACCCGATACTGCCGTTAAACGGGGCTTTTTGGTCGCACCCGATTAAACGGTCGTATTTTGACTTAGTTGAAACCAAAAATTTTTAAGGGAATTTTGTGGGTGCTTCTAATTTGTTTCAACCCTTACCAAGTCATTATAAAAGTCCCACATTAATTCACCTCTTCCAAAAGGTTAACGGATATTTTAATAAAACGAGGCTTATTAACGGAAGGAGGGGTTAAATATGACGGAATAAATTTCGGTTTGTCACATCATCCCCCCGTTAGAGGGAATTTCGTCCCGAAATTCAGGTTTAAGCAAGGAAGTAGGTATGAATGACCGAGTAATGAGATGAGGGTACTTCCTATTAGGCTGGTCCTCGCACTCCCAAGTGAACTTTGGCCTTTGCTTGGCGTTCTAACAAAACTTCACTTACGGGATGCGGATTCCGTATCATGCCGTTAGCGATTCCTACTGGTTTGTCTACGAAGTTAGAGTTGTCAATGGTTTCTATCAAGATGAATGGGATACAAAGAGCGACGTCGGGCAACCGCTTATCAAGTCTTAGAAGTGGATTGATCTGGGGTGAAACTTGTGGAATTTCCGAAAGTAGTAGTGGTCTGACGAGGGTTGGACCAATCTCCGTAAAGAATCTCGGATGGTCCTAAGCTCTCGGAAGGGTAGAGCTTCTCAGTACTTAACACATAGTGTACTTCTATGGCAAGATCATCATTAGCGTGATCGCCATTCCGAAGTTCCAAACATTCTCTCTCATACTGGAAGTGTAGTCCTTCAAGTTGGTTCTTAGAAAGCTCAGGTTATCCTTAGATTCGTGTTCCTTATTTATTGGCTCTCCGAGGTTTTCTAGATCCTCGAATGGATTGCATGTCTACGGGTATCTGTTTGCTGTAGAGTGTCTATCTCAATCTTGTGAAAAATGAACCCGCACTTCTGATTCTTGAGATGTTTCTAACGGAAATCCTCAGGGTCGGGGAGGTAGGGTTTCACCAGACGAGTGCTTAGAAAGTTTTTAAACTTTACATTATCGTCTAGTTAGCACTTTCACAATATGATCCTTAGCGGGAAAGGATCATGCTCTTACTTGCCTTGCTGTTTCATGAATAGCAGGCTCTTCTCAGAGCTAAATCAATCTTTAGAGATTTTCTGAAGAGTTGGACTATCTCGGGAGATGGTTCTACTATTTCTAGGCGAGATAGTATTCGTGGAACACCTATTAGTCCAGTGAATCTCTAAGACATGCCCTATTCTCTAAGGTGACGGTTTATTCCAGTTGCAAAAAGCGCGTGCTCTTGTATAACCCATTGACTAACACCTAGACTGATGTTAAGTCTATAATCTCTTCTTGCGACGTGCTTACGCCATCGCGGACGTCCGGGTATGGATTACTGGAGTGAAGGGATTGGCGCGAACCAGAGTGTGCTTCGAGACCATCTTTCTCTCAGGATCGGGATCTGGGTTATAGGGCCTAACATAATCTACCTTCACACTGTAATCAAGTATTCTTGGCTGCGGAGGTTATCTTGTGGTTCTCGGCATTCTATTGTTCACTTCGGAGAATGCAGTCTATCTTCTATAGGGCGACGGTGACTTCCTCCACGTGAGGGGGCAGAACGTCCTAGGCACTACTTGTCGGTAAAGGGGTGGATGAAGTGCCTGAGTAGTGCGAGCATCTAGTGGGTATAGGATTCCGTCACTCGGAACATAAATCTCCTCATCCATTCTTCTCAGAGTTTAACTTATCGTAGCTTCTAGGGTTCCGGAATATCCGCTGAGGTGCTTAATTTTGGGGAATTAAGCGTGAATGGATGGTCGTAGTCAATGTCCTTGACTCTTACGACTCAGATTTCTGTACTAACTGAGGGTGTTAGCTATTATGTTGGCTTAACCGAGATGACAACAAACTTCTGATTTGTGGTCATTATAGTAGCTCAACCCGCAAGGGTTCTCTTGACTCTAGCTCCTATTCTATGGTATAGGATGAAGGGTTTTGCTACGAAGTTCGTGGTAGAGCTCATACTTGGCTTAACCACTAATACTTGGTGTATGGAAGCCATATATAATTGAGGTTGGAAGGATGTTCAGTTGTGCAACTCCACCCCAGACCCACAACCCAACGAGGAACAGGGAGTAGGGAGGAAGTACACATCTTAAATCTTTTTATCTCAATTATAAACCACTCTGATGCATATACTCAGTTATAGTGGTCAGTACCCTGAGTTCCATCGTCTTGATTCACGAACCTGAATGCGAGGTGCGAAGGGTCTTTCTGGGGGATCTACGGAGTATGCTTCGGGTGGTTATCATCTTCTGGAATACCTGCAGCGTCTTTCGTTTCGGTTTCTATCTATCTAAGAAGGGTTGGTTAACAGCGCGCGGTACCCTTCTCCTGGGTACTTCGCAAGATTTGAAATAAGAGTGACGACTGACGGATCGCATTAGTTTTTATTATTTTTATTTTGTTTAGGTTCGGAAGAACCTTTATCTGCCGAAATGGCTACGGTGAAAGTTTTTTTCACACAGCACTAAGGATTTACACATGGTTGCACTAAGTTAAACCATGATTGATAAAGGCGTCGAAGTTGGCATACTTCAACATGATATAGAATGAGGGTCGATAGAGTCATGTGCCGAACGCGCACACAAGTTCTAGGCATCTCGGGTGTCGTCCCGTGTATCACTGTCGCAGATACTTGGACCGATAGAGTCGACGCGGAACTGTAGAGGGTCCAGAGTGTTTCTGAATAGAGTACCTTTTTATGAATGGATTCTCACGAGGCCTTTCTATAATCGCCTAACATATACTAGTCATGTATATTTAAGGTGGGGAGGACTTTTGACTGAGCGACACCGCCCTAAATCCACAACCAAACGAGGAACAGGAAATGAGGCGGCCTTCACTCACTCTAGGTCTAGCCATCTCAATTATACATGGTCGTATTGTATATATTTAGCCATTATAGTTATACCTGATGAAATTTTAATTTTATAACCATGCTGCAACTTTCGGTTAGTTATCTGAGATTGAGAGATGTACCAAAATCTACCAGGTTCCTTGATGCTTCTCCCCAAGCATTAGAGTTAGACTCCTCCTGTGTCCTTGTCTTTTCTTTCCGTTGGACAGTCCTTCTTGAAGTGTCCCATTTCAGGGATATAAAGAATACCAAAATCCGAGTTATAACGAAAAAGTTATGACTTGTCGAAGTTTCGCGACAAAACCGGCACGGTGCTGAATGTCGTAAAAAGTGAGATTTTTATAAAATACTTTTTAGCCTTAGTAATCTAAATGAAAGTCGTAGTATTCGTCAAACCGAGAAGTTCAATAAACAGAACGCCCAAATCTGACTTCGTATGAGAAAGTTATGATTTTTCGAAGTTTCAGCTTACCAGTACACAACTGAAAAACTCGAATTTTAGATCGAGCGATTTTTAGCCGACACGAACTAAACGAGAATCGAAGGTCTCATCATTAGGAGCACAACGGTAAAAAGTCTGACGAAAATGGACGTCGGATGAAGAAGTTATGAATTTTTAACGGATTTTGTGTCCCGGTCTGTTAAAAATAATAATATAAAAATTTAAATTCAAAATTAGCCGACGAAGTCTAATCGGAAGTTGTAGAGCGTAATTTTAACTACGCGTGCATATAAAGAACATAAAAAACGGAGCTCGTATGCGACAGTTATGAATTTTAGAAGATTTTGGCACAAAATTCGAGAAATTTCGCATAGATAAGCTTCACCCAGAAATGCCACGTCACCCTCGCCTCACATGCGCCACGTGTCCTGCTGAGTCACCCGAGCTGCTAAGTCATCCGAGCAGCTGGCAGTCACGTGTCACTTTCAGATTCGACCGAAGTCTCGGCCCTCGCACATCCGACGCGTGCATAGTGTCTCGTCGCATCCGAAGCCTTCGCATGAGCCACGAGCCACCCACCTCGGATCCGAAGTTCGGTCCAATCAAAGCCCTCCAGCAAGGCCCTCGCATGCGCAACCCACGTGCAAGCAGGTGCTGCCTCCTTCGGATCTGCTGCCGCGTGTCTTCTTTTTGACCGTCCGATCAGAAGCCTCGCCCCTATAAATAGAAGGGTGTGAGACCTCCCGGGTAACTTTGAAAATTTGTCAATTTTAACCCCTAAACCCATATTTTCTTCATCTTAACATCCCGCAAAGCCCCGACATCGATTGTAAAGCCCGGAATACTCCACGAAGTGCCCGAGAAGCCCTGAAAATTTATCTTTTCGGTTTCGAAGCCCGACTTTTACAAAGCCCGGTTTCTCAATAAAACTCACGGTTTTATTAGAAACGATCGTTTTAGGAAACGAATTGCTGCCCGATTATCATCAAACCACGTGAGCGTATAGTCACTTTCATTTTACACATAGATATGAAGTTTTTACCTTATAATACGTGCTATGTGTAGATATATTAATTGTTTATTTGAGGTAACAGTTGAGTTGATGTTTTATACAAGTTTTAAACTGTATAAGTATTTTTGTCTACAAATATGTTGGGTAGAACATGGGTAGATAGTGATGCGTGATAAAATAAAATTGATGTGAGGCCTCGATGTGTTTTGAGATCCAGTCATCTAGCGGAGTTTGGCTGAAGACCATAGAATTTTTAGACAGTCCAGTGGGAAACATTAGCAGGTCCTCAACCTGTAGCTGTTAATGAACTGAGAGTGTTCATTCGCTGTACTCCATCCCCCTCATGGTTACATTTAGGACATGTATGGCTGAGGAAACCCCTTAGCAGTAGTGTCCATCCTGATGATATTCTTTAGGCTAGGTCCCTTGTGAAAAGTTTTTAGGGACGTAAAGGGAGGATAACGAGAACGGGTAATCAGGGTTATTGTTGATTGGTGAACGTAATAAGTTTATTACTATTGTGGGTTGAAAACCCTATATGCTCACCAGGCTCCCAAGCCTGACCCACTCAGCTTTTTATGTTACAGGTAGTGGACCCAAAGCATAGTCGGAGGACGACGAGAGATTTTTGGATTATAGGCCAGTAGTTGTAAATAACTGTTGAAAGGCTTATAATGTCTTGTTTATGCTTTTAATCTGTATCAGAACATGACATCCCGAGGTTTTGATATTTATATGGAAAACATATACCTTCTTAATGAAGGGTTTTGATAAACTTTTATCATATTTTGTTTGGGGACCAATTCCGCAACATCTTTTAAATAGATTTCTCTGATTTTATTTTAAAAAGCATAAATTAAATCGGTCTTTTCTGGCTGAGAAATTAGGGGATGTCACCGTTGGTATCAGAGCATTAGTTTAAGCGAACGAAGAAATTGTAGAATTTCTATACTTGAACTTAGAATGCTAAGTGATGATTGTGAGATGAGTGTCTACCATATTTTAGTCACGAGCACTAGTTTATTTTAGGGAAGATGCCTAAAATGCCTTTATGTGCTAAATGCTATGTATTTGCCATGTGTGCCATTATTTGTTCGGATCTATGGTCTGTTGCCGACCGGATATGGAAACCTTATGTGTGTAGGATTCTAAGCGTATGATTACGAGATTAGAACTAACATGTAAGCGTTTTCGGAGTGATAAGGGAATTGACATGTCTAACAAGGATAAAGACCTAAATTCGCCTTATTCGTTATATAGATTGTAATGGCAAGAACTCGTAGTGGAGCTGCAAATGCAAACGGAAACAGGGATCAACAGCCTCAACCTCAAGTAGTTGAGCAAGTACCTGTTGTAGGTGTTGGGTTATTAGCATTCTAACACTCCTAAGTGTACATGCAACCCTAAATACCTTGGATCTATGTTTTGTTGGGTTATGAGCATTCTAACACTCCTAAGTGTACATGCAACCCTAAATACCTTGGATCTATGTTTTCTCTATTATACATGCAAATAAGAACTTCCAAGGTATTATCCTAATCTAGCATACAAAACACTAACTATAGCAAGATAGAATACATACCTTTTTATGTAGAAAGTCTTCATGAAGCTTGAGTGCCTAGTGCCCCAAGTGTGACACCTCAAATGGAATCACAATCATCAAAACACTTAGAATAGCTTGAGAGATTTCTACACTTATCAAAATCGGCTAGCCCTTTTTACATACACTCTAGTGTGATTCTAGTCACCAATTTTGTCAAGAATAAGATCTTTATATAGTGTTACAATTATGGTAAACCCTTAATTGTCATGGCTTTCCATTTCCTTGGATTCATGGGTACAAATACACCATGGAGCATCCATGGACCATCCTATGGGTTTTAGCCCAACTTGATTATCCATGGAGCATTAGCCCACTATACAAGTATGGATGATTTACACAATCAACCCATATATTTAATTAGTCTTCTTTTGATCACTTAATTAATCCTAGATTAATTCTTGATCAATACTAATTAAATAATCTTATTATTCTTATTATTAATATACTAGAACTTATAATATATTAATAACCATAAGTGTCTTATTTCTCTCATCCAAGTGCATGATGGTATGCAACCCAAATGGACCATGCCGGGTCGGGTCAAGTCTTACCAATTATAGTTATGGACTTAGACATTAATCCAACAGTCTCCCACTTGGATAAGTCTAAAACTATTATTGCGTATGACTTCAGGAACCAACCGGCAATCGTAGCTCTCAAAAAGCTTCTGTCGAACTCTGACCTTGTAGATGAACTCTGACCTTTGTCAGTGACTTGTCCATTAGATAAGGGATCATATATTCCTCCATTCTAGATATCATATAGACTGAGACATGGATTATAATCATTCTCTCTGTCCATTTGTTGTTTCCCGATTTCCGATTTATGACGACTGACTAATTGAACAAATCAAATCAGTCCTGGCCCGGCCGAGCACTTCCATTTGTCATCATCAAATCATCGAGGGGCCCACAGATATCACTTTTATCCCGAAGGTAAAAGGAATGGATAAACTTCGACTCATATGGCTTGTTCTACTACTTGTTGAATCATACACAAAGGCACGTTTTATAGCACCGAGTTACCAAATGCGGTTTCGTGCAATCAATGTACTATCAACTCATAGTAACAACTCATATCTCTAGGTTTGAAGAATATAAGATATTATCGTCTCATGATCACTCGTGATAAAATCCATGAAGTGATTCCAATGAGCGCGGGTTGAATCCAATACTCAGAACTTATGAGCACTCATGATTGTTGTAGCCTTGTCCAACACCTTAGACCTCTACAACCCATCATGACAGTCTTAATTCATATCTACTTCCAACATATGACCGACTGTGGATAGTTTGAATAACTTAGTCATTCCAGAAGAATAACCCAATTTATTCGGGAAGTCAAAACATGCAAAGTGAAACACAATAATAATTGAATCCAATATGGTCTCAGAACTTATGAATATAAATAAAACACCTTTTATTTATCACCATATGATTACACATTATTCATTGTATACTGTTTCAGCTATCAACTTTAATCTTGAATTTAAAACAATAGTTGTCCCATGCTCCAAGCATGTACACTATGTTTTCTAAACACTAGTCATGCCACACACCAAGTATGCATACTATGTTTGTCTATGATCTTTACTTTATGAACTAGATCACTTGAACATAACTTCAATGATTCTCTTTTCACACTCCCAAATCCTTACCGCAAATGCAAGAATTCCAAATTCATGCCATTTACTGAAATCTGTTAGATTCTAAACTTATATGCATTGATCCTCTCGTAACAATTATGCACAAACTCACAAAGACTTGGCAACAATCATTACAGAGTATTCCAAAGGAGATCAACTCCTTGGAAATATCCTTTTTGCATTAAGTTTCCTTAATCTTACACAGATTGAAAATTCTAACTTTGAAACATTTCCAGATTCCATTTTGACCATCACTTCTGAACAAGAGTTGCCTCCTTACAGATTATGTCAATATGGTCCTTCCAGAATTATCACTATACTTCCAATTGTCCTTGAGTAACCAATCTTTGGTAAACCTTAGATTGTCCTCGACAATTGTTTAATCCTTTTAGTCATATCCAGTTCTAAACCTTTTCCCTTCTTAATGCCCCAGGCATTTGGAAAATTTTTAGAACGGATGATTATAGCACATGTAATCGATCCTATACCCGAAGCATATGGGACACGATTCATGATGTCTCACATAAAGACTAAACCAGTCTTTTGCTATAACATTTCCATTTCAATTTGCCAAGTTCTCATAATTCAGATTATGAAAAGGGATGCCGTAATCATAATCGAATTTTAGAACGCAAATAATGGACTCATATACAGAATTTCCTTATGTTGAGCCATTCCAACATGAAATTCATATATATATCCTTGACTAAATGATTAAAACCTCACAATCTAAGCTTATAGATTTGAGATGAAGTATAATTTCCTCTCCCTTAATTATAGCAAAACAACTTTTTCCCAATTGAAACTTTTGTTTTCTATAATTAACATTGCTGACTTGCAATACTTATCATAATTATCATGCTCCCACTAACATGATGATTATTAGCATAACACTTATGCTCCCACTAGCTTTGACATGTACTCAGAAATCAGCTGGACTTCTAGAAATCAATACTTCATTGACTTTCTTACCAAAGTTCAGATTTCTGATACTAGATTGTTTTGATAAGACTTTATCAAAATCATACACCTTCCCTTAGATAGCACACTTGTGTATCTAAACAATTATGAAGAGGGATGCCGTAATCATAATGTTTAGACCTTTTTGCCACTTCTCACAAGTCCAGGTTAGTGTGCCGGTTAACCACACGCGCTCCACTAACGACTTTGAGAATGCAAATATCACAATTGCTATCTAGATAAAATCTACTTAGTGAAAGTGTTTCCTCACCATCATTTTTCATGAATCGGAGAGAAACCTTATGACACTTAGATTTACTGGTGTATGTGTTCTTATCCATGTGAATTGTCAAAATCATAGTCACAAGACAAGGATAATGACAAATCCAAACTCATATGGATTGAACTCAATCTTAATTTCTTGCCACCTGGCAGCTCAAGGGCCTACCATAGCTTCCAAGTTGTTATGCAACACATTGAGAACTCTAAGAACTCATATGCAAAGTCAACTTTAACTGGAATGGGCAGAGAATATGTCGACACGATAGGTTATAAACCTCAAGTCGTGTGCTAGTGAAGAACTTCAGGTTTTATTCTTGATTAGTTCTTGAGACTTTCAAGACCTTTAAGACTCCCACTGTCCTCTTGACCTATAAGACTCCCTTGTCAAATATCCAAGAGATAGTGAGGATTCTAATCAAGACAAACACTTCACACAATTGGCCTAAGTTGGTCTTTGTTTTATCCAAAACATCACAACTTACCAATTTCAAATGTACAAGAGTAGAAAACTTTTACTCTTACATTTGACAAGTGTTTTAAACCTTCTTTTGAGACATGTCACTCAAGTTACAATCTTGGAGTATGACTCTAAGACTTGTATTGGAACGAAGTATGACTCATCTTCTTGATTTAACCATTTCAACAATTCAAGTTCCTCTTCTTAGTCATAAGAATGCACTAAGATTTCCTTAGAGAACTAATTGTGCTATGGTTTCTTAATCATTAAGATGATCACAGAACTGATACTAAAGTACTCTCCCATCTTTTCTGATTTGAGAAACTTTTATCCTTCTGCCATTTTGATTCTTCTTATTCGCTCTGCCATACATTGGAACCTTTTCCAATGTCTCAGAGTTACACTTAAGCTTGTAAGTGTAATCATATTTACCGAGCTTTAGTAAATTATGATGAATAATCTTATTGATCTTTTGTGATGGACTAAATCAGTGCACAAGACTATGTACTCGATCCCTTAGTCCATTACTTGACTCACACATCCATGTGAACAAGTAATTAGTCTTAATTTTCCAATGCTTGAAAGTTCTCATTCATCATGCTATACAACTTGCATGATTCCAAGTTCCGGTCCACTTGAAACTTGGGTGATGAGAATCTTTCCTTATTTGGTAAAATTAGACATTACCACAAATGAAAGAATCAATTTCATATTTCCACTCTTGCTCTTAACGGAATTATATAAGCAACAATTTTTTTCCTCAAATGCCACTGTAAGGATATTTTTAAAATAAATAAAATCAAAAATTTTTCTTTTATTTTAAAACTTTGCGGAAAAAACTTATCCTTACAATCCATAAGCACATGAAAACTTGTTGTTATCTATTCCTAAGCAATATATCATAACTCCTAAGAAGTAGCTCAAGAATCCGATTTTTCAAACTATGCGATAGAAATCCATCTACGCCATCAGATTCAGCATATTCTTTCTTTAAGTTTCTTCACCTTTTCTTTGATTCTTAAAACATCACCATGTGACCCAGTCACATCATGTATCAAGAATCTCAGAATAGAAACTTAACAGAGTTAGATAGTGGAATTTACCTGAAGTAGAGTCAAACTTATTGACTTTAACATCCTTAGGTAAATTTGGCAGCTTCGTGACCAATGCCCCTTCCTTTGGCAATATAAACATATGGACCCTTTGATAATGGTACACGGGACTATCACAGACTTAGCTTTTTCTCTTTACCATTTGGTCAACCGAGTTGACTCTGGCCGATCCCTTTCCACTGGGAAGAAAGAGCTTTACTAGATATCCAATGTCATCATTGTCAATGTCCATAAAGTTTTAGGAAGTTGATCTTAGAAAATAGATAAGATCATTAAGGGTCTTGTCATAGTCTGTTTCATAGGTGTCCCAAAGGAACTCACTATGTGACTTAGAAAGTGATTGAACCACCGACTTTCTCAAGACTTTGACACCCAACTCTCCCGGCTTGTCAATATGTGACTACATCTCCAAGATGTGCTCACACCTAGACCTTGCCTTGCCAATAGGGCTTGAGTGACCTTAAACTTTTCAAGAACTTGTGGGTTAGGGAGAATAATTGGAGGAGGAGAAAGAAGTATGATATCCATGGGACATCATCTTCATTAGGAAACCTTGTTTCAAGAGATTTGGGAAGATCATAAGTGTCTAAACCAGACATCTTTTGGGAGATATTCAAGATAGTTGATCTTAAGTCCTTAATATAACACCCAATATGAAATATTAAGGCTAGGACCCAACAAACTATTTTACAACTTAGAAGAGGTATGCTGTAATCCAAGCTATAAAATATTTGAAGGTAGGTGAATGACGATTCACCAATTTCCACCAAGATAAACGAAATGTATTATTAGGTTTTAATTGGTTTTGAAACTCCTAGATCTTTGAGATTCATTGAACTTTTCAAAGGCATGTTTCAATCTCGAGTGTGCCCTTCAGGTTTTGTGACTGGGATGCCGAGGATCACAAAACAAGGTGTGAAGTAACCATGCAAATCACTTGGTACCCTTAATAAATTACCCCTCAATCGATGTGCCGGTTAACCACACACGCTCCATCGATACTATGATAAATATTAAGTCACCCTTTACCTACCTTGTTAAGTCCAAGTTAGTGTGCCGGTTAACCACACACGCTCCACTAACGACTTAAACAAAGTGTAAAGTGTAATTTCATGGATTAGCACCTTATTCACATTTTTCCTAAGTAACTAAGATTGGGTATTATTAAGAGTTTAGTTACTTAGTATTTTTCATTAATACTTTTAATGAAGGGAGAATTCTAGTCCTGTCAAACCCGTTCGGCTAACGACCCTCCACCAGTCAAGCAAGCGGTGGGTGAGAGTGGACACCCATTAAGTTGCCATTTTATAGGCAACAACCTTATACCCACCTTATAGACCGGCTTCGTGAATGAGGCGTACTAGCGGTAAGACTGACTTTACTCTTATACATATATATATTATTAACTTATAATATTATAAAGTATAAGGGTTGAATTTTAACTTTTAAAATTCTAAGGGCTAACTTGGAATTAAAGTATTCATACTTGAAAACTTTTCAAATTCCAAAACTTGAGGGCAAGTTTTGAAACTATTCAAAACTAATTAATTTCCATAACTTAAGTGTTTAAAGTAGTTTTAATCCAAAAACTCTTCAAGTTCCATAACTTGAGGACAAGTTATGGAAGACTTTAAACTAATAAAAGAACTAACTTTTCCTTTATTTTATAACTTATGGATTTAATTATGGTTACATATTTTTCTTTAATGAAGTGACTCTTGAACTTCCATAACTTGAGGACAAGTTATGGAGTCATAAAAATTATTCAATGACACAAGACTCTTCATTTTGTAACCATTGCCAACTCTTATGAATTTTATGAGTCTTTAATGTGACCCTTCATGTAACTTGAGGACAAGTTACACAAACACATTTTATACTCAACTCTTAGATTAAAATGGATTGAAAACACCTATTTCACTCAACATTTCTATTAATCTAAGCAACTCATAAGAACAAGATAATTCAAATCAAACTTTTTCATGTAATTAGTCTAAACCTTAAACTAATACAAAACATGAATCTATTGACAATTATCTTTGAAAATGGATTAGCATGAACATTACCACATCAAAAACAAGTTTATAAAAAACAACTTAGGGTAATGTTCCTAGTCCATTTCTAGCCAAAAAACTCGAAAATATGCTGTCTGGGGGTCCAACTCGTCGAGTGCATGAACAAACTCGGCGAGTTGGATCGAATTCATCACTTTTTAGGCATGGACTCGTCGAGTCTCCTGATGGACTCGCCGAGTCTGATGGCCAGACAGCACCAGATTCGTTTTTTCAGCTTCTATTGCAGGTATAACAAGAAAACAAGCCTAGGCTCTGATACCACTGTTGGGTTATGAGCATTCTAACACTCCTAAGTGTACATGCAACCCTAAATACCTTGGATCTATGTTTTCTCTATTATACATGCAAATAAGAACTTCCAAGGTATTATCCTAATCTAGCATACAAAACACTAACTATAGCAAGATAGAATACATACCTTTTTATGTAGAAAGTCTTCATGAAGCTTGAGTGCCTAGTGCCCCAAGTGTGACACCTCAAATGGAATCACAATCATCAAAACACTTAGAATAGCTTGAGAGATTTCTACACTTATCAAAATCGGCTAGCCCTTTTTACATACACTCTAGTGTGATTCTAGTCACCAATTTTGTCAAGAATAAGATCTTTATATAGTGTTACAATTAGGGTAAACCCTTAATTGTCATGGCTTTCCATTTCCTTGGATTCATGGGTACAAATACACCATGGAGCATCCATGGACCATCCTATGGGTTTTAGCCCAACTTGATTATCCATGGAGCATTAGCCCACTATACAAGTATGGATGATTTACACAATCAACCCATATATTTAATTAGTCTTCTTTTGATCACTTAATTAATCCTAGATTAATTCTTGATCAATACTAATTAAATAATCTTATTATTCTTATTATTAATATACTAGAACTTATAATATATTAATAACCATAAGTGTCTTATTTCTCTCATCCAAGTGCATGATGGTATGCAACCCAAATGGACCATGCCGGGTCGGGTCAAGTCTTACCAATTATAGTTATGGACTTAGACATTAATCCAACATGTTTTCTCTATTATACATGCAAATACGAACTTCCAAGGTATTATCCTAATCTAGCATACAAAACAATGAGTGTAACAAGATAGAATACATACCTCTTTGATGTAGAAAGTCTTCACGAAGCTTGAGTGCCTAGTGCCCCAAGTGTGACACCTCAAATGGTTCACACAACACCAAATACACTTGGAATAACTTGAGAGAAATCTACACTTCATGAAATCGGCTAGCCCTTCATTACACACACTAGTGGCCGATTTTGGTGAATAATATGATGCTTATATAGTTAGGGTTACACCATGTAAACCCTAATTGACATGGCCTTTCATTTCCATGATCCATGGGTACAAATACACCATGGAGCATCCATGGACCATCCTATGGGTTTTAGCCCAACTTGATTATCCATGGAGCATTACCCCATTATATAAGTATGGATGATTTACATAATCAACCCATATATTTAATTAGTCTTCTTTTGATCACTTAATTAATCCTAGATTAATTCTTGATCAATACTAATTAAATAATCTTATTATTCTTATTATTAATATACTAGAACTTATAATATATTAATAACCATAAGTGTATTATTTCTCTCATTATAGTCTATCCAAGTGCATGATGCCATGCAACCCAAATGGACCATGCCGGGTCAGGTCAAGTCTTACCAATTATAGTTAAGGACTTAGACATTAATCCAACAGTCTCCCACTTGGATAAGTCTAAAACTAATATTGCGTATGACTTCAGGAACCGACTGGCAATCGTAGCTCTCAAAAGCTTCTGTCGAACTCTGACCTTGCAGATGAACTCTGACCTTTGTCAGTGACTTGTCCATTAGATAAGGGATCATATGTTCCTCCATTCAAGATATCATATGGACTGAGACATGGATTATAATCATTCTCTCTGTCCATTTGTTGTTTCCCGATTTCCGATTTATGATGACTGACTAATTGAACAAATCAAATCAGTCCTGGCCCGGCCGAGCACTTCCATTTGTCATCATCAAATCATCGAGGGGCCCACAGATATCGCTTTTATCCTGAAGGTAAAAGGAATGGATAAACTTCGACTCATATGGCTCTTTCTACTACTTGTTGAATCATACACAAAGGCACGTTTTATAGCACCGAGTTACCAAATGCGTTTTCGTGCAATCAATGTACAACCAACTCATAGTAACAACTCATATCTCTAGGTTTGAAGAATATAAGACATTATCGTCTCATGGTCACTCGTGATAAAATCCATGAAGTGATTCCAATGAGCGCGGGTTGAATCCAATACTCAGAACTTATGAGCACTCATGAGTGTTGTAGCACTTTGTCCAACACCTTAGACCTCTACAAGCCAACCCATGACAGTCTTAATTCATATCTACTTCCAACATATGACCGACTATGGATGGTTTGAATAACTTAGTCGTTCCGGAAGAATAACCTAGTTTATTCGGGAAGTCAAAACATGCAAAATGAAACACAATAATAATTTAATCCAATATGGTATCAAAACCTATGAACATAAATAAAACACCTTTTATTTATCACCATATGATTACACATTATTCATTGTATACTGTTTCAGCTATCAACTTTATTCTTGAATTTAAAACAATAGTTGTCCCATGCTCCAAGCATGTACACTATGTTTTCTAAACACTAGTCATGCCATACACCAAGTATGCATACTATTTTTGTCTATGATCTTTACTTTGTGAACTAGATCAATTGAACATAACTTCAATGATTCTCTTTTCACACTCCCAAATCCTTACTGCAAATGCCAGAATTCCAAACTCATGCCATTTACTGAAATCTGTTAGATTCTAAACTTATATGCATTGATCCTCTTGTAATGATTATGCACAAAGTCAGAGAGACTTGACAACAATCATTACAGAGTATTCCAAAGGAGATCAGCTCCTTGGAAACATCCTTCTTGCATTAAGTTTCCTAATCTTAAACAGATTGAAAATTCTAACTTTGAAACATTTCCAGATTCCATTTTGACTATCACTTCTGAACAAGAGTTGCCTCCTTACAGATTATGTCAATATGGTCCTTCCAGAATTATCACTATACTTCCAACTGTCCTTGAGCAACCAATCTTTGGTAAACCTTAGATTGTCCTCGACAATTGTTTAATCCTTTTAGTCATATCCAGTTCTAAACCTTTTCCCTTCTTAATGCCCTAGGCATTTGGAAAATTTTAGAAAGGATGAATATAGCACATGTAATCGATCCTATATCCGAAGCATATGGGAATCGATTCATGATGTCTCACATAAAGACTAAACCAGTCTTTTGCTATAACATTTCCATTTCAACTTGCCAAGTTCTCATAATTCAGATTATGAAAAGGGATGCCGTAATCATAATCGAATTTTAGAACGCAAATAATGGACCCATATACAGAATTTCCTTATGTTGAGCCATTCCAACAAGAAATTCATATATATTTCCTTGACTAATGATTAAAACCTCACGATCTAAGCTTATAGATTTGAGATGAAGTATAATTTCCTCTCCCTTAATTATAGCAAAACAACTCTTTCTCAGTTGAAACTTTTGTTTTCTATAATTAACATTGCTAGCTTGCAACCTTTATCATAATTATCATGCTCCCACTAACATGATGATTACTCGCATAACACTTATGCTCCCACTAGCTTTAACATGTACTCAGAAATCAGCTGACTTTCTTACCAAAGTTTAGATTTCTGAAACTAGATTGTTTTGATAAAACTTTATCAAAATCATACACCTTCCCTTAGATAGCACACTTGTGTGTCTAAACAATTATGAAGAGGGATGCCGTAATCATAATGGTTAGACCTTTTTTCCACTTCTCACAAGTCCAAGTTAGTGTGCCGGTAAACCACAAACGCTCCACTAACGACTTTGAGAATGCAAATATCACAATTGCTATCTAGCTAAAATCTACTTAGTGAAAGTGTTTCCTCACCATCATTTTTCATGAATCGGAGAGAAACCTTATGACACTTAGATTTAATGGTGTATGAGTTCCTACCCATATGAATTTGTCAAAACCATAATCACAAGACAAGGATAATGACAAATCCAAACTCATATGGATTGAACTCAATCTTAAATTCTTGCCACCTGGCAGCTCAAGGGCCTGCCATTGCTTCCAAGTTATTGTGCAACAAATTAAGAACTCTAAGAACTCATATGCAAAGCCAACTTTAACTGGAATGGGCACAAAATATGTCAACACGATAGGTTATAAACCTCAAGTCGTGTGCTAGTGAAGACCTTCAGGTTTTTATTCTTGATTAGTTCTTGAGACTTTGAAGACCTTTAAGACTCCCACTGTCCCCTTGACATATAAGACTCTCTTGTTAGATATTTAAGAGATAGTGTGGATTCTAATCAAGACAAACACTTCACACAATTGGCCTAAGTTGGTCTTTGTTTTATCCAAAACATCACATCTTACCAATTCCAAATGTACAAGAGTAGAAGACTTTTACTCTTACATTTGAAAAGTGTTTTAAACCTTCTTTAAGACATGTCACTCAAGTTACAATCTTAGAGTATAACTCTAAGAATTGTTTTGGAACGAAGTATGACTCATCTTCTTGATTTAACCACTTCAACAATTCAAGTTCCTCTTCTTAGTCATAAGAATGCACTAAGATTTTCCTTAGAGAACTAATTTTGATATGGTTTCTTAATCATTAAGATGATCACAAAACTGATACTAAAGTACTCTCCCATCTTTTCAGATTTGAGAAACTTTTATCCTTCGGCCTAATTTGATTCTTCTTATTCGCTCTGCCATACATTGGAACCTTTTCCAATGTCTCAGAGTTACACTTAAGCTTGTAAGTATAACCATATTTACTAAGCTTTAGTAAATTATGACGAATAATCTTATCGATCTTTTGTGGTGGACTTGACCAGTGCACAAGAATGTGTACTCGATCCCTCAGTCCGTTACTTGACTCACACATCCATGTGAACAAGTAATTAGTCTTAATTTTCCAATACTTGAAAGCTCTCATTCATCATGCTATACAACTTGCATGATTCCAAGTTCCGGTCCAATTGAAACTTGGGTGATGAGAATCTTTCCTTATTTGGTAAATTTAGACATTACCACAAATGAAAGAATCAATTTCATATTTCCACTCTTGTTATTATTGGAATCATATAAGCAACAATTTTTTTCTCAAATGCCATTGTAAGGATACTTTAAAATAAATAAAATCAAAAAATTTCTTTTATTTTAAAACTTTGCGGAAAAACTTATCCTTACAATCCATATGAAAACTTGTTGTTATCTATTCTTAAGAAATATCTCATAACTCCTAAGAAGTAGCTCAAGAATCTGATCTTCAAACTATGCGATAGAAATCCATCTACGCGATCAGATTCAGCATATTCTTTCTTTAAGTTTCTTCATTTTTCTTTGATTCTTAAAACATCAACATGTGACCCAGTCACATCATGTATCACGAATCTCAGATTAGAAACTTAGCAGAGTTAGATAGTGGACTTTACCTGAAGTAGAGTCAAACTTATTGACTTTAACATCCTTAGGTAAATTTGGCAGCTTCGCAACCAATGCCTCTTTCTTTGGCAATATAAACATATGGACCCTTTGATAATGGTACACGGGACTATCACAGACTTAGTTTTTCTCTTTACCATTTGGTCAACCGAGTTGACTATGGCTGATCCCTTTCCATTGGGAAGAGAATGCTTTTCTGGATTTCCTGTGCCACTATTGTCAATATCCATCAAGTTTTAAGGAAGTTGATCTTAACAAATAGATAAGATCATTAAGGGTCTTGTCATAGTCTGTTTCATATGTGTCCCAAAGAAACTCACTATGTGACTTAGAAAGTGATTGAACCACCAACTTTCTCAAGACTTTGACACCCAACTCTCCCGGCTTGTCAATATGTGACTACATCTCCAAGATGTGACCACACCTAGACCTTGCCTTGCCAATAGGGCTTGAGTGACCTTAAACTTTTCAAGAACTTGTGGGTTAGGGAGAATAATTTGAAGAGGTGAAGAAGTATGATATCCATGGGACATCATCTTCATTAGGAAAGCTTGTTTCAAGAGATTTGGGGAGATCATAAATGTCTAAACCAGACATCTTTTGAAAGATAGAGTATCCGATGACCCTCCAGGTCACGCGTAGAGGTAGTGGCAGTAGGAGTGGCAGTAGTAGTAGTGGCTTCATGTCACCCATGGGCCTTACCGGCACAGACTGTAGCTAGTAGTCAGGGTGTGGAAGTGTCAGTCTCGTATAGATCTATACACATGATGTTTGCTCTCCTTCCCGGAGACTCTGGTTACACGGCGTTGGCGCAATTAAGCGCCGTAGTGGGAAATAGTGTGTCACATTCTAAAGTAAGATATATATATATATATATATATATATATATATATATATATATATATATAGAGAGAGAGAGAGAGAGAGAGAGAGAGAGAAAGAGAGAGTGAGAGATAGAGTCTCCTAACTATTCCTATAATAGTTACTAGTGTCACTGATCTATGAGTGACGAGTGGGAGGATGCCCTTGCTACCCAAGGGAAATGAACTGATCGATGTAAACCTTTATGTCTATACATGTATACATAATATATAATTAATGATTAAACAACCTTCGGACGGATATCCGATCCCACCAGACCACATCCAAATGAGGAAAAAGAAATAGCGCGAACTAGCCTTCCTAAGTCCTTTAAACATTAATTATATAACTATACAAGCACAGGCATACATTTAACTAAGTAGATACATTTAACGAAGTAGAAGCGTTAACAAGGTAGAAGCATTAATAAGTAGAAGCGTTTCACGAAGTAGAAGCGTTAACAAAGTATAAGCGTTTAACTAAGTAGGAGCATTTAATGAAATAGAGGCATAACGAAGTAGTAGTATCTAACGAAGTAGAAGTATAAAAACATAGAAGAAAAATTTGATGAAAACTTTGGAACACATGTACTCTTAAGAAATCATGACTTGGTATTCTTTTGTGAAATAAGTTAGAAAACCTTTAGAAACCCTTGAAAATCTTTCATAAACAAGTCTTGATTATAACTTTGATAAAACAATATAAGTAAAGAAAACCTTTGTTTAAAATACTGCTGTAACTGAATTTGAAGTAAAACACACAGCGCGAGAGATAATTTGATAAAAGATTTAAACAAGTAAAAACCATTTATAGTACCATACTTGATAAAACAGCTGACAGTGTAATAAATCCTTGTGCATGCGGGTTAACAATCACATGTGATTGGTATGATAACTGGCATGTTTTAACTTGTATCCCCCCCCCTAAAGGCATGTAAAAACATTTAAAAGGTTAATTCAGGGGTATGAACTCACCTGTTGTAGATGGATCGAACAAAAGTGTCGGTTGGGTCCTCGGTGTCAACTAAAGACTTGAACACACTTAGTGACCTATTAACATATGATGACATATGTTTACATAAAATTAGTAAATATAATACTAATTAAACACGTATACGCATCCTAAAGTGCGGAAAACACTTTGATTAAGTGCTAGGGGTGTCCCGGGTAACATCTATGGGTATGTATGGCCTAGATAGGGAGTTTACTCTTCAAGAGTAAACTCTTTATAGAGTTCACGGCCCTAAGACCATATCCCCATGAGTTTACGGTCGTAAACTCATGGGTAGTGTCTTCTAGGATGCTTCAAGGGCTTATCTCACTCATAGAATTAGGCTATGTCCAAACATAAGGCATAGGAATGGGTTTAAGGCAACAAATGGACCATATGAGGAGTTTACGGCCCTAAATAAGGAGTTTACAACCGTAAGCTGCTATGTGCACATTCCTTTGGTGAATTAAGGTCTTAAATGGTAGGAAATAAAGTTCTATGCATTTTTCCAAGTCAAATGAAGAAGTTAGGGCATCATTTGGGCACTCTTTGGGAGTTTACGGCCCATGGACCAATCCTACGGGGGGTTTACGGCCGCAAAATCCTATTTCCTTGGTTTAATTGATGTTTAATGCCTTTACTTCAATGGGGGTTGCTTCTAGACATTTTCCAAGGCCATAGGAGGTGTTTGAGGGCATTTCTAACACCTTAAAAGGTGTTCGCGGCCTATGAAGAGGGGTTTACGGTCCAAGAGTGTTCATGGGCCGTAAACTCATGTTTACTCTCCAAATTGCAAGGTTTTAGTGTTCTAAGCTCAAAGGTGTAAGTCCACAAGTCATATATAAGCCCTAGGGGTAGTTTAGAGGGGTTTTGAGGCTTAAAAACCCCACTTAAGGGTGTTCACGGTCCAAGAGTGTTCTTGGGCCGTAAGCACATAATCATGCCCCTATTTGATGTATTAAACACGAATTTGCATGTTAACTAAGTTATACAACAAGTTAGGATAGATTACTTACTAGTTTGGGGCTCGAAACGGGCGTTTTTTGCTCGAAAACAAGTTGTAGAGAGAGAGAGAGAGAGAGTGTAGAGAGAGAGTGGAAAGAGTGTGAATGGAGTCCACTCCCCCTTATATAGGGGTTTGAGTTGGGGCTTAGTGGAAAGCTACCCGATACTGCCGTTAAACGGGGCTTTTTGGTCGCACCCGATTAATCGGTCGTATTTTGACTTGGTTGAAACTAAAAAATTTTAAGGGCATTTTGTGGGTGCTTCTAATTTGTTTCAACCCTTACCAAGTCATTATAAAAGTCCCACATTAATTAACCTCTTCCAAAAGGTTAATGGACAGTTTAATAAAACGAGGCTTATTAACGGAAGGAGGGGTTAAATATGACGGAATAAATTTCGGGTTGTCACAACCGTGGCTGAATCAACTTGTGAATCAGAGTATATAGTGTTGGATATAGTGTCTAAGTCCATAACTATATTTGGTATGTACTTGACCCGACCCGGCATGGTCCATTTGGGTTGCACTTCACCCGAACAATTTATGGATAATATTTGAGAATAGTACAAGTTATTATTTATTAATATATTATAAGTTCTAATATACTAATATAAGATCATATTATTTAATTAGTAGTGATCTATAATTAATCTAGGATTAATTTAGTGATCAAAGATATTACTAATTAAATATGGGCTTCCATATTTATATAGTGTGGGCATATGCTTATTTGGAATGGGCTAGGCTTGGATGGAGAAGTCCATGGATACTCCATGGAGCTTTAACCCATGGATCTCATGGAAATGAAGAGACATGGGTATTAGGGTTTACATGGATGTAACCCTAATCTACCACACTATATAAAGGAGGCTTTGGCTCTTAAAATCACACTAGTTGACACATGTTGAGGTGAGGGCCGATTTCAAGAGAAGTGTGACTATTCTCTCAAAGTTCCAAGTTTGTAGTGATTTGTGACTTTCATTTGAGGCATCCGCATTATTGGTTCTAGGCTCTAAAACTCCAAGGAATCAACTACAACTATAAGGTAAGTGTTTCTACTAGCTTTATTTGATTCAAGTTCCCCATGCCATGCTAGTTAGGATATAAGCCTTGGAAAAATAATTATTTGCATGTATCTTAGACAAACATAGATCCAAGGTTAATTGGGGTTGCATGTACACTTAGGAAGTGTTAGAATGCTCAAAACCCATCAGTGGTATCAGAGCCTAGGCTTGTTTGTTTGATACTTGTTGCAATATGCTTGAAAAAGTCGAAATCTTGCTGTCTGACTGATGGACTCGCCGAGTCCATGGGGGGACTCGCCGAGTCCACTTGTATCTTCAACCTACTCGCCGAGTAGGTTCATGCACTCGACGAGTAGGGTCGACAGAGTGCAGTTTTTCGACTTTAGTGGCTGGAAATGGATTAGAAACATTACCCTAAACTGTTTTGGTACTTGAAAATTTGTTTTAGAAGGTGTAATGTCCTTTCTAACTCATTTACAACAACTAGTTATCAAAATTACAAAGATTAAGTGTGATTTTGATATGTGAAAGTGTTCATGTTCATGATCTTGTTCTTATGATGTTTAGATGATCATAGGAATTATTTGTAACCTATGTGGTAGATTAATTCTTGATCATAATGTTATTTAATAGAGTCCATAACTTGTCCTCAAGTTATGGAAAACCAAAAGTCTCTTGGATTGAAAACCATTAAAAGAACACAAGAGTTAGAAAAATGAAGAGTCTTCATTTTATTACTCTATTAAACTCATAAGTTACAAGATATGAAAAGTTTTGAAAGTTTACAAAACTTGCCCTCAAGTTTTGGAACAAGTAAAGTCAAGTTAAAACTTTAGTTCCAACCCTTAGAATTTTAAAAGTTAAAATTCAACCCTTATACTTATATTATTATGATTTAATAATTATATATATATATATATATATATATATATATATATATATATATATGTATGTATAAGAACAAAGTCATCTTACCGCTAGTACGCCTCATTCACGAAGCCGGTCTATAAGGTGGGTATAAGATTGTTGCCTATAAAATGGTGACTTAATGGGTGTCCACTCTCACCCACCGCTTGCTTGACTGGTGGAGGGTTGTTAGCCGAACGGGTAAGACAAGGACTTATCAATTCTCATTCAAAGTATGATGAATATTATAAAGTAACTAAATGTTTTATTAAATTCCCAATCTTAGTTACTTTAGGAAAAATGTGAATAAGGTGCTAATCCATGAAATTACACTTTACACTTTGTTTAAGTCGTTGGTGGAGCGTGTGTGGTTAACCGGCACACTAACTTGGACTTAACAAGGTAGGTAAAGGGTGACTTAAAGGTTTATTATAGTATCGATGGAGCGTGTGAGGTTTACCGGCACATCGGTTGAGTGATAAACTTTAAAGGGTACCAAGTGATTTGCATGGTTACTTCACACCTCGTTTTGTGATCCTCGGCATCCCAGTCACAAAACTTGGAGGGCACACTCGAGATTGAAACATGCCTTTGAAAAGTTCATTGAATCTCAAAGAATCTAGGAATTTCTAAGAGCCAATCAAAACCTAATACTTAAATATTTCGGTTTTCGTGGTGGAAATTGGTGAATCGTCATTCACCTACCTTTCAAATATAGTATAGCTTAGATTACGGCATACCTCTTCTAAGTTATATTATATTGTGATTGGATCCTAGCCTTAATATTACATTTGGGTGTTTTATTAAGGACTCTCTTATATCTAAACTAATCTTGTTCTCTTCTTTTTAGATGTCTTCAAACAATGCTGCTTCTGGCTCTAATCCTAATGGCTCCTTTACCCTTATGAACTTGTGTGGGAAAGTCACCTTTAATGGATCCAACTTCAATGAGTGGATCAGAAACATCAGGATGATTACTCGCTACGAGGACAAAGAATATGTCCTTGACAAGGAGCTTAAGGAGATTGATGAGACCACTGCAACTCCTCAGGAGATCGCTGAATTTCGGGCACATGAAAGGGATGCTACGAAAGTGGCTTGCATCATGATGGCCACGATGACAGCGGAACTCCAAAAGTCTTATGAGGATTTCTACCCTTATGAAATGCACCAAGATTTGACGGAAAGATACCATCAAAGTGCAAGACAAGAGAGGTATGAAATCATCTGCTCCATGATAACAACCATGATGAAGGACGGGGAATCCGTCACGAGCCACATGCAGAAAATGCAAAGGTATGTGGATCGTTTGCTGAAGCTTAATGTGAACTTCCCTGAGGATCTTGCAATAGATATCATTTTGCACTCCTTACCATCGTGCTATGATCAATTCCGCATGACATATCACATGAATAAGGAAGAGGTCACACTCAGCAAACTTCAGGGACTTCTCAAGACCGCAGAATCAGGTCTTAAGGGGAAGTCGTTTGCTATCACTCCTACTCCAAACTCAACTCCGGTTTTGGCAATTGGGAAAGGTCGATGGAGGAAGAGAAAGAGATCCTCGAAGGGTACCAAGGCTCGGACCCTTGATGGCTCTTCTTCAAGTGGAACCAAGAAAGGTTTCGTCACTCCTTCTTCTGACCCAAAAGAGGCTGAATGCTTCTATTGCCATGAAAAGTCTCATTGGAAGCGTAACTGCCCAAAGTACCAGCAGGATGTGAAGGATGGGAAAGTCAAACCCAACCATGCAGGTACTTACACTATCATTTCAAATAACTCACCCCATTCTAAATCTTGGTTCCTTGATACCGGTTGTGGTATTCATATTTGTTGTGACTTGCAGGGACTAAGAAGAAGTGAGAATGTGGAGCAAGGAAGAATAAACTTGATCATGGGGAATAGGAAAGCTTTACCTGTTACCAAGATTGGAGTTTATACTTTATCACTAAGTAGTGGGTTTAATTTAGATTTAAATAAATGTTGTTATTCGCCAGGAATGGCAAGAAATATTATTTCCTTTCATGCTTTGTACAAACAAGGGTTTACCTTTTCATTTAATAATGAAGTTGGTTCTATAGATGTTTTCTATAATAATGTTTTTTATTTTAAAGCATTACCTTGTGATGGTGTGTATGAAGCTGTATCTGTTGTAGATAACTTAGGAAATAATGTTTTGTGTATTGATTCTACTAATAATAATAACTTGGATAAAGCATCATTATGGCATTGTCGTCTTGGACATATAAGCAAGAAACGCATAGGCCAACTCCAAAAGGATGGAGTCTTGGAGTCGTTTGACCTAAAGTCAAATGATAGTTGCGAATCATGCTTACTTGGAAAAATGACAAAGTCACCCTTCACAGGCTCGTGTGAGAGGGGTGAAGGTTTGTTGGACCTTATACACACGGATGTGTGTGGACCATTCAAACATGCCACAAGGGATGCTAATCGTTATTATTTGACTTTTACTGATGATTACAGTAGATATGGATATGTCTACTTAATCAAGCATAAGTCAGAGACTTTCGAGAGGTTTAAGGAATTTAAACAGGAAGTCAAGAATCAATTGGGCAGGAACATTAAGATGTTTCGATCCGATCGAGGAGGTGAGTATCTTAGTTCAGAGTTCCTCGACTATCTTAGGGAATGTGGGATTGTCTCACAATTGACACTTCCCAGGACACCACAGTTGAATGGTGTGGCTGAGAGGCATAATCGAACCTTGTTGGATATGGTTCGTTCCATGATGAGTCGAGCTACGCTACCAATCTCATTCTGGGGGTATGCCTTAGAGACTGCCGCCCATATTCTTAATCTTGTCCCTACAAAGAAAGTTGCCAAAACTCCTCACGAGATGTGGACTGGCAAAGTACCTAAGCTAGACCACATCAAGATTTGGGGTTGTGAGGCTTTCGTGAGACGCGAGACTCATGATAAGCTCGAACCTCGAAGCGAGAGGTGTATTTTCATCGGCTACCCACAGCAATCCTTTGGTTACCTCTTCTACAGACCTAGTGACAATGTGGTCTTTGTAGCAAGAAGAGGAGTCTTTCGAGAGAGAGAATTTATAAGCCAACGAGACAGTGGGAGGCAAATTGATCTTGAAGAAATTCATGAATCAAGCGGTGAAGGAACTTCAAACACTAGCCCTCAACTTGAGGAGGAAACACCTGTTGAGCCAGTTGATGAGCCTGTAACTCTGAGGCATTCCACGAGAGTTAGGAATGCACCTGAGCATTACTATGGTTTCCATATTACTGCGGAAGGTGAGACACTTATTAGTGATGAGACACTAGTAGGTCTGGATGAACCTAACAGCTACATGGAAGCCATGGCAGGCCCTGAGGCTGCTAAATGGAAAGAGGCCATGGATAGCGAGATACAATCCATGTATGACAATCAAGTTTGGAACTTGGTTGATAATGTACCTGGTCGTAAGACTATAGGGTGCAAATGGGTCTTCAAGAAGAAGACCGACATGGATGGTAAAGTACACACTTATAAGGCGAGACTGGTTGCAAAGGGCTTCTCTCAAATTCCTGGAGTGGACTATGATGAGACCTTTTCTCCAGTAGCCAAGATTAAGTCTATTCGGGTTCTGTTGGCCATAGCTGCATTTCATAACTATGAAATATGGCAAATGGATGTCAAAACCGCTTTCCTTAATGGAAAGTTGGCTGAAGATGTTTACATGAGTCAGCCAGAGGGTTTTGTCAGCAACGAGTACCCTAATAGAGTGTGTAAGCTCGAGAAATCCATTTATGGATTGAAACAGGCACCTCGCAGGTGGAATCTTTGCTTTGATGAGAAAGTCAAGGAATTTGGCTTTTCGAGGAGTGAAGATGAATCTTGCGTCTATATCGAGGCTAGTGGGAGCATAGTCAGTTTTTTGGTACTGTATGTGGATGACATACTACTCATAGGAAATGACATCCCAATCCTGCAGGAAGTAAAGTCCTGGCTTGGGAAGTGTTTCGCTATGAAGGACCTTGGTGAAGCTGCCTATATCCTAGGCATAAAGATTTTGAGAAACAGGAGTAAAAGGCTAATTGGACTCAGCCAAAGTACCTACTTGGACAAAGTGTTGAAAAGATTCAACATGCATAACTCCAAGAAAGGTGAGTTACCCATTCAGTGTAACGCCAGATTGAGTAAGACACAAAGCCCTAGTAGTGAGGCTGAGATAGCAGAAATGAGTCGATTTCCTTATGCTTCAGCTGTAGGATCGATCATGTATGCCATGACGTGTACTCGACCTGATGTAGCTTTTGCTTTGAGCATGGTTAGCAGGTATCAGGCAAACCCTGGCAAGGAACACTGGACTGCGGTAAAGAATATCCTCAAGTACCTGCGAAGGACTAAGGACTGGGTCCTTACCTTTGGTGGGAGTGATGACTTGAGAGTTGTAGGGTATAGTGATGCTAGCTTCCAGACTGATAGGGATAATTTCCGCTCTCAGTCAGGCTGGGTCTTTACCCTAAACGGAGGAGCAATTTCTTGGAAGAGTTCCAAGCAGGAGACAGTGGCTGATTCTACTTGTGAATCAGAGTATATAGCAGCAAGCGAGGCAGCAAAGGAGGCGATATGGCTAAAGAACTTCATCGGAGACCTTGGAGTTGTACCAGCTATAAAAGAGCCAATGGAGATTTTCTGTGACAGCAATAGTGCGGTTGCCTTAGCCAAGGAACCAAGGGATCACGGGAGATCCAGACACATCGACAGAAAATACCATTTTATCAGACATCGAATTGAAGAAGGACTCCTCATGGCGAAGAGGGTATCATCGGATGAGAACCCGGCAGATCCCCTCACGAAGGGACTGAGTAGGGTTAAGCATCTCCAGCATGCTCGGAGCATAGGGCTGAAGGATGATATAAGTTTTAGTAGTTAGATAACCCAGAAATTTGTAAAGTGTAATTGACATTTGATGATGAATAAAAGGTGTTTTATTTATGAGTAAAGTGTTGCTATCTCTTGTCAATCTTTTACTATATTTCTTTTGCATGTTTTGACTTCCAGAATAATTATGTTTGGTATATCATATTATTCAAACCTCCACAGTCGGTCATATGTCGGAAGTAGGTATGAATCAAGACTGTCATGATTGGTTGCAGAGGTCTAAGGTGTTGGACATGGCTACAACAATCATGAGTGCTCATAAGTTCTGAGCATTGGACTCAACCCACGATCACTGGAATCACTTCATGGAATTTTATCTCGAGTGATCGTGAGACGGTAATATCATATAAGTCTTCAAACCTAGAGATATGATTTGTTACTTACGAGTTGATTATGCATTGACTGTACGTAAACGCATTGGTAACTCGATGTTATAAAACGTGCTTTTGTGTGTAATTCAATGAGTGGTAGAACAAACATATGAGTCGAAGTTTATCTGTTCCTTCTTGGATTAGAAGCTGATATTTGGGCCCCTCGATGATTTTGTTTTGACCTATGTACCGGGCCCGGTCAGAACTAAATTGATGTGTTCAGTTGAGTTCTATGTCAAACAAATCAGAAATTGGGAAACAAATGCTGGACAATAAGCAAGACAATGTTCCATGTGTTTGTCCGGCTGATATCTAGAACAGAGGATTATATGATCACTTATCTAAATGGCGCGTTCTAGTTCAACAGAGTTTAAAGAGCTACGATTGCTGATCGGTTCCTGAAGTTATACTTGCAAATATAGTTACTAGACTTATCCAAGTGGGAGACTGTTGGATATAGTCTCTAAGTCCATAACTATATTTGGTATGTACTTGACCCGACCCGGCATGGTCCATTTGGGTTGCACTTCACCCGAACAATTTATGGATAATATTTGAGAATAGTACATGTTATGATTTATTAATATATTATAAGTTCTAATATATTATAATAAGATCATATTATTTAATTAGTAGTGATCTATAATTAATCTAGGATTAATTTAGTGATCAAAGATATTACTAATTAAATATGGGCTTCCATATTTATATAGTGTGGGCTTATGCTTATTTGGAATGGGCTAGGCTTGGATGGAGAAGTCCATGGATACTCCATGGAGCTTTAACCCATGGATCTCATGGAAATGAAGAGACATGGGTATTAGGGTTTACATGGATGTAACCTTAATCCACCACACTATATAAAGGAGGCTTTGGCTCTTGAAATCACACTAGTTGACACATGTTGAGGTGAGGGCCGACTTCAAGAGAAGTGTGACTATTCTCTCAAAGTTCCAAGTTTGTGGTGGTTTGTGACATTCATTTGAGGTATCCACATTATTGGTGCTAGGCTCTAAAACTCCAAGGAATCAACTACAACTACAAGGTAAGTGTTTCTACTAGCTTTATTTGATTCAAGTTCCCCATGCCATGCTAGTTAGTATATAAGCCTTGGAAAAATAATTATTTGCATGTATCTTAGAAAAACATAGATCCAAGGTTTATGAGGGTTGCATGTACACTTAGGAAGTGTTAGAATGCTCAAAACCCATCATATAGCAGCTAGCGAGGCAGCAAAGGAGGCGATATGGTTGAAGAACTTCATTGGAGACCTTGGAGTTGTACCAGCTATTAAGGAGCCAATGGAAATTTTATGTGATGGTGAAAGTGCTATTGCCTTAGCCAAGGAACCAAGGGATCACGGGAGATCCAGACACATTGACAGAAAATAACATTTCATCAGACATCGAATAGAAGGACTCTTGGTGGCAAAGAGGGTATCATCAGATAAGAATCCAGCAGATCCCCTCACGAAGGGACTGACTCGGGTTAAGCATCTCCAGCATGCTCGAAGCATAGGGATGAAGTATGATATTAGATTTAGTAGTTAGATAACCTTGAAATTTGTAAAGTGTAATTGACATTAGATGATGAATAAAAGGTGTTTTATTTATGAGTAAAGTGTGGCTATCTCTTGTCGATCGTTTACTATATTTCTTTTGCATGTTTTGACTTCCAGAATAATTATGTTTGGTATATCATATTATTCGAACTTCCACATTCGGTCATATGTCGGAAGTAGGTATGAATCAAGACTATCATGATTGGTTGCAGAGGCCTAAGGTGTTAGACATGGCTACAACAATCATGAGTGCTCATAAGTTCTGAGCATTGTACTCAACCCACACTCACTGGAATCACTTTATGGAATTTATCTCGAGTGAACGTGAGACAGTAATATCATATAAGTCTTTAAACCTAGATATATGATTTGTTACTTATGAGTTGGTTATGCATTGATTGTACAAAAACGCATTGGTAACTCGATGTTATAAAACGTGCTCTTGTGTATAATTCAATGAGTGGTAGAACAAACATATGAGTCGAAGTTTATCTGTTCCTTCTTGGATTAGAAGATGATATCTGGGCCCCTAGATGATTTTGTTTTGACCTATGTACCAGGCCCGGTCAGAACTAAGTTGATGTGTTCAATTAAGTTCTTGTCAAACAAGTCGGAAATCGGGAAACAAACTGCTGGACAATAAGTAAGACATTGTTCCATGTATTTGTCTGGATGATATCTAGAACATAGGATTACATGATCACTTATCTTAAATGGCATATCATCATCTTCTCAGTTCCGAGAGACCTTGAAAGAGCTACGATTGTCGTTCGGTTCCTGAAGTATTACAATTATATTTATTAGACTTATCTAAACGGGAGACTGTTGGATAAAGTGTCTAAGTCCATAACTATTTTTGGTATGTACTTGACGCGATCCAACATGGTCCATTTGGTTTGCATGGCACCATGCAACTGGATAGACTAAATGAGAGAAATAACACTTGCGGATTATTAATATATTATAAGTTCTAATATATTAATAATATTATTTAATTAGTTTGATCAAGAATTAATTTAGAATTAATTAAGTGATCAAAAGATAACTAATTAAATATATAGGTTGATTACGTAAATCATCCATAACTTGTATAGTGGGCTAAGAGGCTCCATGGATTCTCAAGTTGAGTTCCACCCATAGGATGCTCCATGGATGCTCCATGGGAGTTACAAACCCATGGGTCATGGAAATGAAGAGTCATGACACATTAGGGTTTACATAGTGTAACCCTAGTTGTGTCAACGCTATATAAAGAACATATTCTCCACCAAAATCGGCTACAGATAAGAAACAAGAGGGCTAGGCTGATTTTAGAAGTGTGTATTCATTCTAAAGTCATTCCAAAAGCATTTGTTGTTGTGTGAAGCATTTGACGCATCACACTTGGGGTGCTAGGCTCACTTGGTTTCAAGGATCATAAGCAACAACAAGGTATGTTATTCTATCTTTCATTCAAGTTAAAAATTGTTCTCCATGTATGCTAGAGAGGTATATAACCTTAGAATTCAACTTTGCATGATTATTAGACAAACATAGATCCAAGGTTATTAGGGTTGCATGTACACTTAGGAAGTGTTAGAATGCTCAAAACCCATCAGAGTGATTTTCAACGGAAAAAATTTCAACGATTGTATCCTCAACACAAGGATGGTCACCCGCTACGAGGACAAAGAATATGTCCTTGACAAAGAGCTGAAAGTGGTGGACATAAACACTGCCACTCCCGAAAGAGATTGCTACCTTCGAGGCCCATGAGCGTGATGACACAAACGTCCATTGCATCATGCTAGCGACAATGACTGATCAACTTGAAAAGTCCAACGAAGACTTCTATCCCTACAAAATGCATCAGGACTTGGTGGAAAGGTATCACCAAAGTGCGAGGAAGGAAACGTATGAGATCATCACTTCGATGATCACAGCTAGGATGAGAGACGGAGAGTCTGTCATTGCTCATCTGTAGAAGTTGCAGAGGTATGCTGACCGCCTGCTGAAGTTAAATGTTAACTTCGATGAAGAGCTAGCGATTGACATCATTCTTCATTCACTGCCACCCTGCTTCAACCACTTTCGCATGACCTACCACATGATTAAATAGGAGGTCACGTTGCAAGTTGCAAGGTGTATTGAGGATTGCTGAGAGTAAACTCAAGGACAAGTCTGTTGTACAAACTCCTACTCCTGCTGTTGCCCCAGTCTTGGCAATTGGGCAAGGAAAGGGTAAGAAGAGGAAGGCTCCCTCAAAGATCCACCATAAGGGAAAGTCCCATGATGACACCTCTTCTAGTGGAACCAAGGCTAGTTCTGCTAAACCCAACTCCAACCCCAAGGATGCAGGGTGTCATCACTGCCACGAAATAGGGCATTGGAAACGAAGCTGCCCGAAATATCTGCAAAACATCAAGGATGGAAAGATCAAGCCATCCTACGCAGGTATTTACACTATTCAATCTAATGATTCATCACATGCTAATTCTTGGGTACTTGATACAGGATGTGGTTTTCACATCTTTTCTGATATGTCGGGCCTAAGAAGAAATAGGGATATGGAGCATGGGAAGATAAACTTGATCATGGGGAAATAAGAGCGTCACCTGTCACGAAGATTGGAGTTTACTCTTTAGTGCTTAGTAATGGATTAGGACTAGATTTCAATAATTTTTGCTATTCGCCAGAAATGGCAAGAAATATCATTTCTTTTCATTGTTTGTATAGACAAGGTTTTAGATATTCATTTGATAATGAAAAGGGTTCTATTAATGCTTACCTTAATGGTGTTTTCTATTTTGAAGCATTGCCTTGTAATGGAATATATGAAACTCTGATGGTTGTAGACAACTTAGGAAATGATGTGTTGCATATCGAATCTTCCAATAGTTTGGAAAAAGCATGTTTGTGGCATTGTCGTCTTGGAGATGTTAACAAGAAACGCATAGGCCAACTCCAAAAGGATGGAGTGTTGAAGTCATTCGACCTTAGGGACGATGACGTGTGCGAGTCTTGTTTTCTTGGAAAGATGACCAAGTCACCCTTTACTGGTACTTGTGAAAGGGGTGAGGGTCTATTGGATCTTATACACACCGATGTGTGTGAGCCCTTTAGATCCAACACAAAGGATGCGAGCTGCTTCTATGTGACTTTCACCGTTGATTATAGCAGATATGGGTATATGTACTTAATCAAGCACAAGTCAGAAACCTTTGAAAAGTTCAAAGAGTTTAAGAGGAAGTGGAGACTTAGTTGGGCAGGAAAATTAAGATGCTTCGATCCGATCGAGGTGGTGAGTACCTTAGTCTTGAATTCAACGTCTACCCCAAGGAATGCGGAATCGTTTAGCAATTGACGCCACCTAGGACACTGTAGTTGAATGGTGTGGCTGAGAGGCGTAATCAAACCTTGTTGGACATGGTTCGTTCCATGATGAGTCGTGCTTCGTTACCTATCTCATTCTGGGGGTATGCCTTAGAGACTGCCACCCATATCCTTAACCAAGTCCCTACAAAGAAGGTTGCCATAACACCTCACGAGATGGTGACAGGGAAAGCTCACTCGTTGGCACACATCAAGGTTTTGGGTTGTGAGGCTTTCGTAAGACGAGAGACTCACGACAAGCTCGAGCCTCGTAGTGAATGGCGTATTTTCATCGGCTACCAGCAGAAGTCCTTTGGATATCTCTTCTATAGGCCGAGTGACAATGTTTTCTTCGTTGCCAGGATAGGGGTTTTCCGAGAACGAGAACTCATAATCCAAGGGGACAGTGGGAGGAAAATCGATCTTGAAGAGCTTCAAGAGTCGAGTGATGAAGGAACCTCCAACGTTGGCACTTAACCCGAGGATGAAACTCCGGTTGAACCAATTGACGAATCCTTACTTCTTAGATGTTCCAGTAGAGTTAGTGTTCCACCTGTGTTATATGGTTTTCATATAACAAGTGAGGGTGATATGTTTATTTATGATAGTACAGTAATAAATTTGGATGAACCTAATAGCTACAAGCCCGGAGTCTAAAAAATGGAAAGAGGCTATGGACGGAGAGATTCAGTCCATGTATGACAACCAAGTTTGGAATTTGGTTGACAATGTTCCGGTTCGTAAGACAGTCGGGTGCAAATGGATCTTCAAGAAAAATACCGACATGGATGGGAAGGTACACACTTATAAGGCGCGATTGGTTGCGAAGGCCTTTACTCAAACTCCCGGAGTTGACTATGATGAGACCTTCTCACTAGTTGCGAAGATAAAATCTATTAGGGTGATGATAGCCATTACTGCATTCCATGATTATGAGATATGGCAGATGGATGTCAAAACCGCGTTCCTTAACGAGAAGTTAACTGAGGATGTTTACATGAATCGGACAGAGGGTTTTGTTCATACGAAGCACCCCAATAGAGTGTGTAAGCTTGAGAAGTCCATTTATGGATTGAAACAAGCATCTCGCTAATGGAATCTTTGTTTCGATGAGAAAGTCAAAGTGTTTGGTTTTCTACAAAGCGATGATGAATCATGTGTATATGTCAAAGCCAGTGGGAGTATAGTTAGCTTCCTCGTATTGTATGTCGATGACATACTACTCATAGAAAACGACATCCTGACCCTGCAGGAAGTCAAGTCCTGGCTTGGGAAGTGTTTCACAATGAAGGACCTCGGAGAGGCTGCCTATATTTTGGGAACAAGGATAGTAAGAAACAGGAATAAAAGGATAATAGGACATAGTCAGAATACTTACTTGGACAAAGTACTAAAGCATTTTAGCATATAGAATTCCTTGAAAGGGGAGTTACTGATACAAAGTAATGCCAAGTTGAGTAAGACTCAAAGTCCGAGTACCGAAGTCGAGATAGCAGAGATGAGCCGAGTACCATACGCTTCCACAGTTGGCTCGATCATGTATGCTATGACTTGTACTCGCCTTGATGTGGCCTTCGCTTTAAGCATGGTCAGCATATATCAAGGGAACCCTGGCAAAGCACATTGGACCGCAGTCAAGAATATTCTTAAGTACCTTCATAGGACCAGGGAATGGTTTCTAGTCCTCGGTGGGAGTGATGACTTAAGGGTGCGAGGGTATAGTGATGCTAGTTTTTAGACAGACCGAGACAACTACCGTTCTAAGTCAGGCTGGGTCTTTAGCCCAAAGGGAGGAGCAGTGACATGGAAAAGTGCCAAGCAGTAAACCGTAGCTGATTCAACGTGCGAATCAGAGTATATTGCAGCAAGCGAAGCGTCAAAGGAGGAGATATGGTTGAAGAACATCATCGAAAGCCTTGGAGTTACGCCAATCATAAATGAGCCCATGGAAATTTTCTGTGATAATGAAGGAATGGCTTCCTTGATCAAGGAATCGAGGGATCATGGTAGATCTCGACATATCGACAGGAAATATCATTTTATTCGACATTGGGTGGAAGAGGGACTCCTCGTAGTGAAGAGGGTATCGTCGAAGGATAACCCAACAGATCCCCTTACGAAGGGATTGAGTAGGGTTAAGCACTTGCAGCATGCTAGGACTATCGGGATGAAGGACAATATAAGTTTAGATTAGATAGCTTCGAAACGTGTAATAGATAAATGTAACTGATAGGGATGAGCAAAAGGACCGAACCAGCCCGAACCGGACCCGACCCGGGAACCGGCTTCGGCCAAAATCAAGAACCGAACCGGTCCGGCGGTTCTACCGGTTCACGGTTTCTAGCGGTTCTTTTCGTGTCTTCAAATGTTGGAACCGGTCCTCGAAAAATAAAATCATACGGTTCCGGTTTTTGCTGGTTCTACCGGTTTTTGTCGGTTCTACAGGTTTCAGTTATATCGGTTCCGATTCCTACCGGTTTCCGGTTCCAAAAATCCACAAAAATAACGTCCCGGTCCCGGCCCGACCGGTTTCATTGGGTTCCAGTTCCGGTGCCGGTTCTGGTTCCCGTACCGGTTCTGGCCGGTTCACCGGTCCATATGCTCATCCCTAGTAATTGACATTTAATGATTAAAAAAAGGGGTATTATTTATAAGTAAAATTATTGTCTTATGTTGATTATTTACCTATTATTTCACTTTGCATGTTTTGACTTCCTTAATAAGGATAGTAAGAAACAGGGATAATAAGAAACAGGAGTAAGAAGATAATAGGACTTAGTCAGAATACTTACTTGGACAAAGTACTAAAGCGTTTTAGTATAGAGAATTCGTAGAAAGGGGAGTTACAGATACAAAGTAATGCCAAGTTTAGTAAGACTCAAAGTCTGAGTACCGAAGTCGAGATAGCAGAGATGAGCCAAGTACCATACGCTTCCGCAGTTGGCTTGGTCATGTATGCTATGACTTGTACTTGCCTTGATGTTGCCTTCGCTTTAAGCATGGTCAACACATATCAAGGGAACCCTAGAAAAGCACACTGGACCGCAGTCAAGAATATTCTTAAGTACCTTTAGAGGACCAAGGAATGGTTTCTATTCCTCGATGGGAGTGATGACTTAAGGGTGCGAGGGTATAGTGACGACAGTTTTCAGACAGACCGAGACAACTACCGTTCTCTGTCAGGCTGGGTCTTTACCCTAAAGGAAGGAGCAGTGACCTGGAAAAGTTCCAAGCAAGAAACCGTAGCTGATTCAACGTGCGAATCAAAGTATATTGCGACAAGCGAAGCGTCAAAGGAGGCAATATGGTTGAAGAACTTCATCGAAGACCTTGGAGTTGTGCCAGCCATAAATGAGCCCATGGAAATTTTCTGTGATAATGAAGGAATGGTTGCCTTGACCAAGGAATCGAGGGGTCATGATAGATCTCGACATATCGACAGGAAATATCATTTGATTCGACATCGAGAGGAAGAGGGACTCCTCGTAGTGAAGAGGGTATCGTCGGAAGATAACCCAACAGATCCCCTTACGAAGGGATTGAGTAGGGTTTAGCACTTGCAGCATGCTAGGACCATCGGGCTGAAGGATGATATTAGTTTAGATTAGATAGCTTTGAAACCTGTTATAGATAAATATAATTACTAGGGATGAGCAAAAGGACCGAACCGGCCCGAACTGGGAACCGGCTATGGCCAAAATCAAGAACCGAATCGGCCCGGCGGTTCTACCGGTTCCTGGTTCCTAGCGGTTCTTTTTGTGTCTTCAAATGTTTGAACCGATTCTCTAAAAATAGCATCATACGGTTCCGGTTTTTGTCGGTTCTACCGGTTCCGGTTATATCGGTTCCGGTTCCCGGTTCCAAAAATCCACAAAAATAACGTCCCAGTCCTAGCCCGACCGGTTCCATCGGGTTCCGGTTCCGGTGCCGGTCCCGATTCCGGTACCGGTTCCGGCCGGTTCCCCGGTCCATATGCTCATCCCTAGTAATTTACATTTGATGATTAAAGAAAGGCGTATTATTTATAAGTAAAGTTACTGTCTTGTGTTGATTTTTTACCTATTGTTTCACTTTGCATGTTTTGACTTCCTAAATAATAAGATTATTCGAACTTTCCATAGTCGCTCATACATTGGGAGTAGGTATGAAAGAAGATTGTCATGAATTAGTGTGTAGATTGTCTAAAGTATATTAGACATAGCAAAGGTTTGCTGCAACATTCATGAGTGCTTATGAATATGATTTGAGTGTTGTATTAAACATGCCCTTACTAGTATCACTTCATGGAATTTATCTCAAGTGATCGCAAGACGATAAAATCATATGGTCTTAAAACCTAGATGTATGATTTATTATTTGCAAGTTGGTTATGCATTGATAATGTGTAAACGCATCCAAAACTTGATGTTATAAAACGCGTTGTTGTGTATGATTTGAGGAGTGAATGGTAAATGCATATAAGTCAAAGTTTATCTATTCCTTTTATCCTAAGAGGGTAAAAGCGATATCTGGGCCCCTCGATGATTTCGTTTGACTTATGTGTCGGGCTCGATCAGGACTGAATTGATGTGCTCAATTAAGTTCTATCTCAGACGAATCAAAGATCGAGAAACAAACTGCTGGACAATAAGTATGACTATGTTCCATGTAATTTTCCGCAAGATATCTAGAATGGAGGACTATACAATCCCTTATCTAAAGGACAGGTTATTGATAAGATCATGAGTTTTGAGAACTGCGATTGCTAATCGGATCCTGAAATCACATTTTCATTTGAAGTTATTAGACTTATCCAACTGGGAGACTATTAGAATAGTTTCTAAGTCCATAACTATATTTGGTATGGACTTGACCCACTTGTGCGTGGTCCTTTTGGGTTGCCTTCACCAAAGCAACATGACTGAATGAATAATAGAGAAAGAGGTTGTTATGGTTATTAGTATACTATAAGAATAATATATTAAAAGAGAAATCATATTTGTTTAATTAACATTAGTCAAGAATTAATTAAGAATTAATTTTGTGGTCAAAAGAAGTTAATTGAACTAAGGGGACCAAATTGTAATTATGTGATAATTACAAGGTTGGTTAAGGAAACCCTAAAGGATAGGGTGGACGAATTCTAAGGATAAGGCCTTAAGAATTCGTCCAAATGAGGGATTCTAGAGTTATCTTATGGGCTGCTTGGTGGCTAAGTAACTAGATAATGATAATAACTGAAACCCTAATTCCCACACCTATATAAGGACCCCTTGGGTAAGTGAATTCGGAAACACCTAACCCTAGAAGTCTTGGAGCCGAATTTTTCCTCTTCCCTCTCTCTTGCTTCATCCAATTGCTTTTGGTGTTTTTGATTCATTAGGGGTACAACATTTTAGGTGCTAAGGTTCTCAAAGTTTCAAGATCTACAATCGACAATCACGGTATTCATCTAACTTTTTTATTTGATATTCAATTAGTTTTGTTGTATGCTAGATTAGGGTTTTGCAAGTCTTGGACAATATGAATGTATCATTAGAAAAAATAGATCCAAGCATTAGGGTTTGCATGAACACCATAGGAATGTTGTTATGCTCATGACCCAACAATCTCTTCCATTGGAGTCAAGAGAGACTCTAAAGTGTCTGTGTGGTTTCCCGTTGAATTACGATCACATGTTTATTGAGAAACTATGAAAGCCATCTTTTAGTTAGGCTTTAAGGGTGGTTTGATCTTCAACCAAACTACGAAACTTGATATAAGTCCGAATGCTCGATGAAGTACTTTTCTGATCGGTGTAGCCGTAAAAACAAGTATGCTTTGGAATTATTTTAAGTGTCTAGGATAAGTATAGAAATCTCAAGAAAAATAAAAATTGGATCTATTAGGAAGAAATGACTTAGGTCTAGAACATCTCATTGAGATCACATAAAAAGGAAAAATAGATTTCCTGTTACTAACCACGAAAGTGGACATTCGTTAATTCCAAGGTGAAATATCTAGAACATGTATATTGTTCGCCGTCAATTCGTATATATGTGTTGGATTTTGGGTTTCACTCAATTCGTGGTTATAACGAATTTAAGATCATGAACACATAATTGGTTGTAACTATAAACCATAATGCTAACTTCTTAGATTCTCAAGGGTTGCATTTTTGAATGCGGAAGTTGTTGGAGAAATAGTATCGGGTGGTTCCAAAGAAAAAATGTACCGCTGCTATACGAAAGTGACAAAGCAGGTAGATCTTAAGTCGATGTGAAACGAGTTAGGTAGCTCTGGACTTATGTGAATCAACAGCCTTATTGGGAATAAATGGTCACTATTATCGATTCATTAAGGCTTCTACATAGAAAGTATTTGAGGCTTTGGTCGACATGCAACAACATGCTTCTAGGGACACTTAACTAATGCAAATTAAGTTTCGAAATTTATACCTGCCCCATCCTTCGTAACTAAGATCACCAGGATGTTTTCCTTAAAACCTGATCAATTAGCTAATATTTTTGGTATTTTGTAATTTTATGATTGAAATAAATGGTGAAAATAAAGAAAATATTTTTGTATTTTTGTTTTTCTGAAAAACAAATAAAAACAAAAGAAATACATTTTTTTGGATTTTTTATACTTTTGAAAAAAAAATAAATACAAATTGAAAGAAATGAAAAGTAATAAAGAAAATGTACAAAGGATATGAATAGTTCCAAACCACGAATGAACAGTGTACTATGAGTCATTGCGAATAGTCGCAGTGTGAACAGTTGGTTGCGAGTTACTGCGAGCGTTCGCACCGATTCGTAGGACAAAAACATGACTACGATGCACTGCGAGTGTTCGCACCAATTCCTAGGCCAAAAAGATGACTACGAGTCACTGCAAGCGTTCGCACCAATTCGCAGGCCTGTCAAAAACCTATAACAAGGATGGTGGTTTTGGAACGGATTCAACCTCTATCATTCCTAAGCCTTGAAGATGCGATTGAATGATTGTTCGGATAAGGCTTTTATGAAGATGTTGGCTAACTGATCAGCGGATCTTACAAAGTGTATCTCGACATTTCCATCTTCCACATGATCTTTGATGAAGTGATATCTCAGTGTGATGTGTTTCGTCTTTGAATGTTGCACTGGGTTATGACAAATGCGAATGGCGCCTTCTGAATCGCAGTATAATGGGATTCGTTTCATGAAGATACCATCGTCACGAAGTTGACTCTGAATCCAAATAACTTGTGAAGTGCAAGATGCAGTGGCTATATACTCTACTTCAGCAGTCGTAGGGGGACGTAGGTTTGCTTTTTAGATTGCCAACTCACCAATTTGCCATCAAGAAATTGGCATCCTCCCGTTGTACTTTTTCTATCTAGACCGCAACCTCCAAGATCAGCATCCAAAAAAGCTTGCACAAAGAAACCTGAACCAGAGGTGTACCATATTCCCAATAAGGATGGTCGCTTGAGATACCTAAAGATGGTCTTAACAGCTGTCACGTGAGGTTCACATGGATTAGCTTGAAACCTAGTACAATAGCAAACGAAAAACATGATATTTGGACGACTAGCAGTTAGATATATCAATGACTCTATCATTTGAAGATAAAGAGTCATATCAACAACTGGTTTATCCAGAGATGGTGTTAGTTTCTTTCTAAATGCCATTGGAACCTTCACTTTTGAATCTCCCATCATTCCAAACTTGGAGAGTAAGGTCTTTGTATAAGCTTGTTTATTGATAAAGATCCCTTCCTGACTCTGTCTTATATTCAAGTCAGGGAAAAAAATAATCAGACCCATGGAGCGCATCTCAAATTTAGTTTCCATCAACTTTCGGAACTCAGCTATTAAGTTGGGATTAGTTAATCTGAAGATAATGTCATCAACATAAATCTGGACGATCATCAAATGGTCACCATCTTTCTTGCGAAATAAGGTTGGCTTGACTGATCATTGTTTAAATTTAGCCTGTTTTAGAAAATGAGTTAGAGTTTCATATCAGGGTCTTGGAGCTTGCTTTAGACCGTAAATTGCCTTGTCCAAAATGTAATAGTTGTTCAGATACTTTTTGTTTATGAACCCTGGTGATTGTTCTACATACACTATTTCTTTGAGTTCCCCATTTAGGAATGCACACTTGACGTCCATCTGAAAAACTTCAAAGTTCTTGTGTGCTGCGTATGCCAGAAAGATGCGAATGAATTCTAACCTTGCAATGGGTGCGAACGTTTCTTTGTAGTCTATGCCTTCTTCCTAATAATATCCCCTTACTACGAGTCGCGCCTTATTTCTTATTACATTTCCTTCCTTATCTGACTTGTTGTGAAATACCTATTTAAGACCAACAACGGATGCATCCTTTGGAGTGGGAATAAGTCTCCAAAGCTTGTTTCGTTCGAATTCATTGAGCTCCTCCTGCATTGCTTGTACCCAATCAGAGTGATCAAGAGCAATTTGAACATTTTTAGGTTCAATTTTGGAGATAAACGAATTGAACATGGGAAATTCCACTTTTGAGAATAGTGCAGTTCCCTTCGGCTTTTGTTGACATCTCGTAAGAACACCTGAAGACGAATATCCTATGACTTGAGTTTTTGGATGATCTTTGGTCCATTTAGCCAATAGAGGGTAATTTGGATCATATGTTGGATCCAATTCTGCATTTACTTCTTTAAACTCTGATTGTACATCCGAATCATTATTCACATTTCTATTCTCCCCCTCGAATGATGTATGAATATAATCTTTTGAATTAGGATTCTCCCCTGGAAAGGTTACTCTAAGCTGACTTCAGGGGTTTCGTTCTCCCCCTGAATAGGTGTATCAGATGAGGAGGTTGAAGTAGAACCCTCCCCCTACGATGTAAGATTCAGATTTGTAGGTTGAACTGGAACTTCAGGATCTTTCGTAGTGGTGTGTTCCTGTTCCATTTCTTTCGTAGCGTCGTCAATGATTTTCGTCGGTTCCTCTTCCTTTTTGTCTGCTGCTTTGGACTCTGAGGAGATTGCCTTTACTGGCTCATCGAATAAGTTCATGAACTCCTCGTAAAGGTTGGAGAGTGGGATGGTGGCAGGATTCGGTTTAGAAAAGATCTCCTATGTTGGACTGTCATTCTTCTGAAACTTCTTCATGTAATTATCGTCGAACGTAACATAGTAGGTTTCTTTAATCCTTTTGTATCTTTTGTTGAGAACCCAATATGCTTTAGAAGTTAGAGAATATCCCAGGAAGATACCTTCATCAGCCTTCACATCGAATTTGTTCCTTTGAGTTGAAGATAAAGCACCTGGAACCAAAAACATGGAAAAACTTGACATTAGGCTTTCGATTTTTTATAATTTCTTATGGGGTGAAAGAGAATTGCTTATTGAGGATGGATCAGTTTTGGGTAAAGCAAGCAGTTCCAGTCGCATCTGCCTAGAAGTAAAGTAGCAGATTTGTCAATGACAACATGGTCCTCGCAACTTCGCACGACGAGCGGTTTCATCTTTCGACTACCCTGTTTTGTTGAGGAGTATAAGTAGTAAAAATATTGTGAGTTACTCCTTTCGCAGTTAGGAATTCTACAAACTCTTGGTTTTTGAATTCCAGACCATTGTCACTGCGAACATTACGAACCAGCTTTCGCAGTTGAAGCTCCATCTGCTTTATGAAGCCCTTGAGCTTAGGAGTGGCTTCTAATTTCTGTTTAAGAAAATGAACTCAAGTGAATCCGGAAAAATCATCTATAATTATGAGAATATATCTATTACCACCAATGCTTTCAAGTGCAGAAGGACCAAAAAGTTCTATATGCAATAGTTCAAGTGGTTCAGTGACTTTCGTGTTCATAATCATTGGATGACTCTTCCTGCTCTATTTTCCCATTTCACAAGCTTCACAAATATGTTCTTTTTCAAGTTTCAGGAGTAGTAATCCTCGCACATGATCAACAAGAACAAGCTTGTTGATATATTTAAAATTGAGATGCGAGAGCCTCCTGTGCCATAGCCAACTATCATCAGTAGAAGCTTTTGCAAGTGAGAAAATTGCTAGCTTCGCTTTGATAGGATTCAGATTCAGTGGATACATTTCACCTTTGCGTTTTGATTTCAGTCATGTCCCCACCACCAACTGTGAACCACTAATGAGGTTGTGTTGCAGTCCTTCCACGTACATGACCTTTCGAATTGAAAACTCTCCATTGTTTATCATTCCATAAACTTTGATTTCACCAAGTGAACTTTTGTCATATTTTAGTGCTCTAAACTCTCGTAGTTCCTCCTTCCTACCTATCATGTGACGCGAGCAGCCACTGTCGATGTACCACTCAGAGTCAAACTGATCGTCACATATTACCAGCGAAAGTTAAGTAGATTTAGGAACCCAAAGTTGGTTGGGCCCTCGTGAGTTTTTCATAGGAAATGTAATAGCAGGATCAACTAGATAAGTTCAATTAATTAAGCTTGTTTTTATCTTTCTTTGTGATTTGAAAAATACTAATCCTATTGTCTTTTGAGTTGGTATCCTTGGAGGACAGATTCTTTTGTTTATTTTGGATTTGTTGTTTAACAATCTTTTTCTCAACTATCTTGGGATTAGCTTCGGATCTTTTAAGAGGAACTTTAGGCTACAAAACTATCATTCCTTTGCCTTTTACATCACGCAAAGTCTTGGTAGAATGTGAAACATTCATGTTAGGAGACAGGTGAGAGTTGGATTTCTATACAGGTTTCGCATGATTTGGAAAGGATGATTTTTGAAATTTTTTTTGAGATGAGACATGTGGACCATGATTTTGTTTAAAATTCTTAGGTTTCACATGTGAAGAGACTTTAGCATTTGGATTGAGTTTTTCATTATGAACAAAGTTGGGATTCTTAGATTGCCATAACTACTTTCTTTATGAACTGAGTTGGGATTCTTAGATTGCCATAATTGCTTTCTCTCCTTGATATTTTTGTTGTATCTATCATTCCTTTGGCGTTTTTGAGTTGCGAACTACTCAGAGGATTTGAGAATGATAGCCCTAGGTTTTGGGTTTCTGATAGGGGATTCGATCAGAACTGACAATGTATCACTTGGAACGTTCTTAGTCCCACTTGGAAGTCCCTTTTCGTAGCTTGAATTGACTTTTTTTAGATGTTATGCTACATATCGGCTCCTCGTTTTCCACGAGGTCATTTCAGATAGACCTTTGGTTATCTTTGCATTGTCGATTGGAGAAGACAAGAAGAACTCATCACAGCCATCTTCGATATTAACTTCGACCATGGACGTTAATTCAACTGTTTGATTTTTTGTTCAGTCCTTTAGTTGTAAAAACTTGGTTAGGAACCGTTTGAACTTTGGGGAAAACAATTGACTTTAGTTTTAAAACTTTAGGTTGGGTTTCAGAAACACGTGCGAACTTCACTGAATTTCAGAAATTAGGACTTTTGCATGTACAGGTTCGTTTTTAATAAACTCAAAGTAGTCAACCTCATCCTCCACAGAGATTTCACTCATATCACTTTGATCTTCGAATTCAGAAACGTTTTCAACATCAAGTTTATTTTCTAAATTTAACTTGGTGCTTAATGAGTCAAACTTCTGTACAGTTTCGGATTTAATGTGCTCTTTGTCTTTTTCATCTAAAAGCTATTTAAGCATGATTTTGTGATCTTTGGACTTTATGAAAGATTCAATTTTGTCCCATCCTACTCTGTATGCATCTGAAGTTTCATCTGATGAGACGATGGATTCACACATGTAACACTCTGTGTCGATTTCGTCCTTTTTCAACTCAAGAAAGGTCAAAATCATATTGTGAATCTTCTTTCCTATCTCACAATTTAGATGCAACTGAGTAATATTGAAATAAAGTCTGTTGGCAATCAAAGAAAAAATATTACGCTGTTTTAAAAGACCTAAGTTATCTCTCTTCAAATAAATTGACTCATCCCTAGACTTAGACAAATCAGACTCCAACTTTTCAATCCACATGTGTCTCTCTTCACTCTTTGACGAAACCCTGCCGAGTTGGTCTGTTAAGATAGAACTTGTTAAGCGAGTTTGTTTTAAACTATCATTGAAACTTAAAAATGTGTATTTTAATTCATTCAATTCAGTTTCATATCTAGACACAGGTATATTCAAAGCTTCGAGAAAGGAGTTTACCTTGTTGATCACCTGCTCGCACTCGCTTATTTGCTCAAGAACTAGTTTCGCAGCGAAACAACTATCGACGCCACGTCCACCATCAGTTGCATAGCCTCGCATCTCTGACACTTCACTTTTAACCATCAAACACCTTCCATGGAGCTGCAAAACTTCATCCTTCGCTACGAAGCTCCTTCCATGAGTATGTCTGCGAACCTCTTCATCTTCAAATTCAGTTGACCAGACTGCGACTCTGCCAAATGCATCTTCAGCATCGTTTTCCTGCCCAATTAAAGCGGGCATGGTGTCATTGATGTTCTTTTTCTTTTTTATCACCTTTAGCTTTCGGATATAATAAGCTTCATCATCCTCTCCCTCCTTCTTCTTGTTCAATCTTTTCAGCATGCACTCCTTGGCCAGATGGTTTTTTCCATGACAGTAACTAAAATCATAGACAGAGTCCCCCACAAGCTTTTTAACCTTCTTTACTTCTTCTTTTTGAGAGTTATCCGCTATCTCCTCCTTTTACCTTTTCTGAGCTATAACTGCCCTGCCAGTTTCGGTTCTTGTTACGATCGAACTTCTTCTTTGCGAATCTTTTTGGATTAGATGCCATCAAAGCAAATTCCTCCTTAGAATGTTCACAATCGGAGAGATTAGACTACGAACAATCAACATCTATAGCCTTTTTACCCTTCACAATGAGGGCCAACGATCCCCTCCCAGAAACTATCTTCCCTTCTTTCATCACTTCATCTTTATGTGACCTCAGTATCCTAACTAGCTTTGCCAATCTGTAGTTCTTGAACTGCTCATGCACTTTTACAGTCGAAACGACAGCCTTCCATTCAGATATCAGCATGTTCATGAATGTGACCTTTTTCTCGATTATTTCACGTCCAATCTTGTGCTTCATCATCCTACTGAGAAGATGATTATAGCGATTGAAAGTTTGATCTAGACTCTCTTCAGGCTTTTGTATAAACGCTCCAAACTTTGATAGCAGTAGAGTCTGAGTGGAATGCTCAAGATCAGCATTAGTTGAGTATAGTTCTTTAAGCCTATCCCAAATGGCTTTTTTTGTGTCATATGAACTGAAAAAACGAAAAGTGTCTGGTGGCAAAGCAAACCTGCTGATTCTCATTGCTTTGACGTTGCTTATTAGCCTGTCATTCTCATCTTGTGATACGTCTGTAACATCAAGAAGAAGCTTGTTATAGTTGGATTAAGTTTTGATTTCTCTTCTTGTTCTTGTATGAGTAAACGTATGGACAACAATGGCTTCCCATATCAAATAGACATTGTCTTCAATCCCAAGGACATAGTTTTCAAAATGTAATGCCCACATTTCATAATCATTGTGAAACATAATAGGAACTCTGGTTGTAGATCCAATGTTGCTTGAAAGATTTATTGAGTTAACATGGGAATCATCTGAAATGTTTAGAGATCGATAAAACCTGTATGAATCAGATGTGTAAACTAAATGCTTTTTGGGTAATATCAAGATCAAAGATCAGCGTCGATAATAATGAAGACGACTGAACCAGATCCAATAATAGTTGAAACCCTAAAAAAACTTTCAATAGAAGAGATGCGTATAGATTACACAGTCTCCTGATTTGATACCAATTGATGAGTTGAAAACTCTAAGATCAATTAGATTCAAACAAGTAAAAGCAATCAAAAACAGAATGTGAATCAAGAATGTGTCGAATGATTATAAATCACAGCCTTAGAAGAGCTCGATAAAGAACTGATACTATAGAGATGTGTAGGGTTTATAATAACACGATTAACAAATACACGATGCATGCATGCACCTTAAATAGTAAAACCCTAATAATTGATCACAGGTGGACAGGCCCAACCCGGATACACAAAACACTAAGTAAAAGGCCCAAAAGATGCAACACTAAATACTCAACAGTTCCTTTGGACGATATTTAGGTTGATGAATGCTTAAATTATATAGAAATACCCATCGCGATTCTTGACAGGAGGACAAAGACCTTGCGCAAAAAGGTAGTGGATCTAGTGAAGGTGCGATGGCAACACCAAAAGGGTTCCAAGTTGTCACACCCCAAAACCGAGAATGGTGGAAACGTTCTGGGGCGGAGGACATCATGTAATGTACCACAACAATGTAAAGTAGTAAACAAGCAACAACATCATCCATTGCATTAATAGTATAATTTTAATTACAAGTGTCTTCTTTCATAATATACAACAATAACATGAATAATCAGAAAATAAGACGAGTCTGGACTGCTCCGTCTTCACAAAACCTGGTCATTGTACCTGTCTATTTGTGACCTGAGAATACATGTTATTTTGAAAGCGAGTATCAGCCAAAAAGCTGGTGAATTCATAAGTATTAATGTGTCTTTGATTTGTAAAACTTGCAATGAAAGTCTTGACATTGTTTTGAAAGAAAGTTCGTATAAGTATGTAAATGTTTGTAAGTAATGGAAAGCGTTTGAATAACCTTAGAATCCCTATGATCCTTATAAAAGAAGTCTTCTACAAATACCCTACAGTTTTGAAAGTAGTCTTCTACCAAGACCCTACTGTTTTGAAAGTAGTCTTCTACTAAGACCCTACTGTTTTGAAAGTAAGCATCTCTGTAAATTGATGGGTTTTAGCTATAAGAACTTTCCTATGTGCGCATGCAAAACCCTAATGCTTGGATCTAGGTTCTCTACTAAACATGCTTTTGAATCCAAGACTTCTAATGACTAATTAGGTTAAATAACAACATTGAAACAGATCTAGAATCATACCTTTGAGTTCCTTGTTGATCTTGAGGTCTTGGAGCTTCTAGAGTCACAAGTGTCACTCCTCTAATGGCTTACAAACACCAATAACAATAAGAATGATTTAGGAGAGAGGAGAGGGAAGAATTTCGACCAGGGTTCTCTTGCTTAATCAGAGGTGTCGAATTCCCTATGCCATGGGGTCTATTTATACTTGTAGACTCCTTAAGGGTTACAACCTAAACCCTAATTGGATAATCTTCTCTTAAGGCTATCCAAATCCATTCCATAGATAACTCATATGGACGATTTTAGCTATCCTAAATCTCTTAGAATTCGTCCATACCATATCCAAATGGATTTACAGTCTAAAGCTTAACTATCAAACAATTGACAGTTTATACCCCTTTATTTAATTAATCTCTTTAAGTCACCAAATTAATTCTAATTAATTCTATGAATTATATTAATCAAATAACAAATATATTATTCATTATATTATTCTCATAATATATTAATAATATTTACTCTCTCTTAATAAATCATCCTATCAACTTGCTATGGTGAAGGCAACCCAAAAGGACCATGCACAACCGGGTCAAACACTTGTCTAATATAGTTGTAGCCTTAGACACTATTCCAACAGTCTCCCACTTGGATAAGTCTAGTAACTATATTTACAAGTACAATTCGGTTTGCAATCGTAGCTCTCAAAGACGCTGTCAACTCTGATCTAATCAATCTTGTCCTTTAGATAAGGGAACGTACAGTCCTCTGTTAGATATCATGCTGACAATCCTATGGAATGGTTAGTCACGCATTTAGGTTTCTCGATCTCTGATTTATTTGACATAGAACTTAATCGAACACATCAATTCAGTTCTGACCGGGCCCGGCACATAAGTCAAATCAAATCATCGAGCGGCCGAGATATCGCTTTTACCTTCTTAGATAAAAGTTACAGATAAACTTCGACTTATATGCATTTACTTATTCATTAACCAACTATACACAACAATATGTTTTATAACACCAAGTTACTGATGCGTTTTCGTATTATCAATGTACAATCAATTAACAAATAATAAACCATATATCTAGGTTTTAAGACTATATGATATTATCGTCTTGCGATCACTTTTTATATCGTATTCCATAAGGTGATTCCAGCAAGCGCGGGTTTATTCCAATGCTCAAAACTAGTTCATAAGCACTCATGAACGTTGCAGCAATCCTTTGCTATGTCTAACACCATTTAGACATTCTACACACCAATTCATGACAACCTTTATTCATATCTACTCCCAACATATGAACGATTGTGGACCATTTGAATAATTCGATTATTCCTAATAAACTCAATTATTCTGGAAGTCAAAACATGCAAAGTGAAACAATAGGTAAAAATTAACATAAGATAGTAACATTACTCATAAATAAAACTCCTTTATTTAATCATCAAATGTCAATTACATTTATCTATTACACGTTTCTAATACTATCTAATCTACGCTAATATCATCCTTCAGCCCAATACTCCTAGCATGCTGCAAGTGCTTACCCCTACTCAGTCCCTTCGTAAGCGGATCTGCTGGGTTATCTTGTGATGATATCCTCTTCACTACGAGTTGTCCTTCTTCTACACGATGTCTGATGAAGTGATATTTTCTGTCGATATGTCTTGATCTACCATGATCCCTCGGTTCCTTGGTCAAGGCAACCGCTCCTTCGTTATCACAGAAAATCTCCATGGGCTCCTTTATGGCAGGTACGACTCCAAGATCACCGATGAAGTTCTTTAGCCATATTGCCTCCTTCGACGCTTCGCTCGCTGCAATGTACTCTGATTCGCACGTTGAATCAGCTACGGTTTCCTGCTTGGAACTCTTCCATGTCACTGCTCCTCCATTTAGGGTAAAGACCCAGCCCGACTGCGAATGGTAGTTGTCCCTGTCGGTCTGAAAACTGGCGTCAGTATACCCTCGCACCTTCAAGTCATCACTCCCTCAGAGGACTAAGAACCATTCCTTCGTCCTCCGAAGGTACTTAAGGATGTTTTTCACCGCAATCCAATGTTCTTTGCCAGGATTCCCTTGATATCTGCTAACCATGCTCAAAGCGAAGGCTACATCAGGGCGAGTACAAGTCATAGCGTACATGATTGAGCCAACTGTGGAAGCGTATGGTACTCGGCTCATTTCTGCTATTTCAGCTTCGGTACTCGGACTTTGAGTCTTACTCAATTTAACATTACTTTGTATCGGTAGTTCTCCCTTCTTTGAGTTTTCCATACTAAAGCGTTTTAGTACTTTCTCTAAGTAAGTATTCTGACTAAGTCCAATTAGTCTTTTACTTCTTTCTCTTACTATCCTTATTCCCAAAATGTAAGAAGCCTCTCCGAGGTCCTTCATAGCGAAGCACTTCCCGAGCCAGGACTTAACTTCCTGCAGAGTCGGGATGTCGTTTCCTATGAGTAAAATGTCATCGACATATAGAACGAGGAAGCTTACTATACTCCCACTGGCTTTGACATATACACAAGATTCGTCTTCGCTTCGTACAAATCCAAACTCTTTGACTTTCTCATCGAAGCAAAGATTCCATCTGCGAGACGCTTCCTTAAGTCCATAAATGGACTTCTCAAGCTTACACACTCTATCCGGATGCTTCGGATCCACAAACCCCTCTGGCTGAGCCATGTAAACATCGTCAGCCAACTTTCCATTAAGGAAAGCGGTCTTGACACCCATTTGCCAAATCTCATAATCATGAAACGCGGCAATTGCTAGCATCACTCTTATAGATTTAATCTTCGCAACTGGTGAGAAGGTCTCATCATAGTCAACTCCGGGAGTTTGAGTAAAGCCCTTCGCGACCAATCGCGCTTTATATGTGTGTACGTTCCCATCCACGTCGGTCTTCTTCTTGAAGATCCATTTGCACCCAACGGTCTTGCGTCCGGGCACGTGATCAACCAAATTCCAAACTTGGTTATCATACATGGATTGGATCTCGCTATCCATTGCCTCTTTCCACTTTACAGACTCCGGGCCTGCCATGGCTTCCTTATAGCTATTAGGTTTATCAAGGTTTACTAGTGTACCATCACTAATATACGTGTCCCCTTCGGTAGTAATATGAAAGCCATAAAACTGGGGATGAACTCTAACTCTATTGGAACGTCTAAGAGGTAAGGATTCGTCAATTGGTTCAACCGGAGTTTCCTCCTCGGGTTGAACGCCAGCGGTAGAGGTTCCTTCATCTATCGATTCTTGAATCTCTTCAAGTTCGATTTGCCTCCCACTGTCTCCTTGGCTTATGAGTTCTCGCTCTCGGAAAACTCCTCTCCTCGCAACGAAGACAACATTGTCCTTCGGTCTATAGAAGAGATATCCAAAGGATGTCTGCGGGTAGCCGATGAAAATACATCGTTCACTTCGAGGTTCAAGCTTGTCGTGAGTATCTCGTCTTACGAAAGCCTCGCAACCCCAAACCTTGATATGTGCCAACGAGGGAGCTTTCCCTGTCCACATCTCGTGAGGTGCTTTGGCAACCTTCTTAGTAGGGACTCGGTTAAGGATATGGGTGGCAGTCTCTAAGGCATACCCCCAAAAAGAGAATGGTTGCGAAGCACGACTCATCATAGAGCGAACCATATCCAATAAGGTTCGATTACGCCTTTCTGCCACACCATTCAACTGCGGTGTCCTAGGATGCGTCAATTGTGAAACTATTCCACACTCCTTGAGATAATCGTGGAATTCAAGACTTAGGTACTCTCCTCCTCGATCGGATCGAAGCATCTTGATTTTCCTACCCAATTGATTCTCCACTTCATTCTTGAACTCTTTGAACTTTTCAAAGGTGTCTGACTTTTGCTTGATTAAGTAGATATACCCATATCTACTATAGTCATCGGTAAAAGTCACATAGAAGCGGTTCCCATCCTTCGTGGTTGATCTAAACGGTCCACACACATCGGTATGTATTAGGTCCAATAGACCCTCGCCCCTTTCACATGTACTCGTGAAGGGCGACTTAGTCATCCTTCCAAGCAAACAAGACTCGCATGTGTCATCTTCCCTAAGGTCGAATGACTCCAACACTCCATCCTTTTGGAGTTGGGCTATGCGTTTCTTGTTGACATGTCCAAGACGACAATGCCACAAGGATGCTTTATCCATACTAGTGGAAGAATCAATACTCAAAACATCATTTCCTAAGTTATCAACAATCATAACGGTTTCATATATTCCATTACATGGTATAGCTTCAAAGTAAAAGACACCATTTAGATAAGCCAAAATAGAACCATTCTCATTATTAAAAGAAAATCTAAATCCTTGTCTATAAAAACCATGAAATGAAATGATGTTTCTTGCCATTTCTGGCGAATAGCAACAATTGTTCAAATCTAAAACTAAACTATTCCTAAGCACTAAGGAATACACTCCAATCTTGGTCACAGGCGACGATCTTCTGTTCCCCATGATTAGATTGATCCTTCCTTGCTCCACATCCCTACTTCTTCTTAGTCCCTGCACATTAGAACAAATGTGATAACCACAACCGGTATCAAGGACCCAAGAAATAGCATGATTAGAATCGTTAGATTTGATTGTATATATACCTGCGAAAGATGGCTTGATCTTTCCTTCTTTGATTGCTTGCAGGTAATCCGGGCAGCTTCTCTTCCAATGTCCTATCTTGTGGCAGTGGTGGCACTCTGCCTCCTTCGGGTTAGAGCAGGGCTTAGCGGGATCAACTTTGGTCCCACTAGAAGAGGCACCATCTCGGGCTTTCACCTTGCGATAGTTCTTCGATGAAGCTTTCCTCTTCTTTCCCTTCCCTTGTCCAATAGCCAAGACAGGAGCAGCGGGCGGATTGAGAGTGGGTGCAACAGACTTGTCCTTGAAGTTGCTCTCAGCAACCCTCAAGAGACCTTGGAGCTTGCTTAGGGTGACCTCTTCTTTGTTCATGTGGTAGGTCATCCTAAATTGGTTGTACATCGGAGGCAAAGAGTGAAGCACCATGTCGATCGCCAAGTCCTCACCGAAGTCAACATTTAACTTGCGAAGGCGGTCGACATACCTTTGCATCTTTTGCAAGTGCACGGTAAGAGATTCTCCATGACCCATCTTCGCGGAAATCATGTTAGTGAAAATCTCGTACCTCTCTTGTCTCGCGTTTTGGTGGTACCTCTCCAATAAGTCTTGATGCATCTCGTACGGGTACATGTCCTCGTAGGACTTTTGGAATTCGGAGTTCATGGTGGCGATCATGATGCAATGTACCTTCGTTGCATCCCGCTCATGAGTTTCAAAGGCGGTGATTTCGGCGGGAGTAGCAACTTCGGGGTTGATTTTCTCGAGCTTCTCATCGAGGACATACTCCTTATCCTCATAGCGAGCAATGGTGCGAATGTATCTTATCCATTCGCTAAAGTTCGTTCCATCGAAGGTGACCTTTTGGCAAAGGCTCATCAACGTGAAAGAACTAGCAGCAGCGTTGTTTGCGTTCGACATCTTTGATTAGAAAAGGACAAAGATAGATTAGAATAAGAATCCCTAATTATCACCCAATAAGAAAATTAGGGCTAGGATCCATCAATAACATTTACATACTAGAAAAGGGATGCCGTAATCTAACATGCAAATAAATTGAAGGTAAGTGAATGACGATTCACTAATTCTCCATCACAAAACTTAAACTATTAGTCCTAAGTGTTTTTGAGAATTCCTAGGTTCGGATGAGATTCATTGAAACTATTCAATGGCATGTTTAAATCTCGATATGCCCCTCTCGTTTGTGACTGGGATGCCGAGGATCACAAAGCGGGTGTGAATTACCATGCAAATTCACATGGTGCCTTCATTGTAACAATCACCTATTCGATGTGCCGGTAAACCACACACGCTCCATCGAACTATGATAAACAATGAATCACCCTTTGCCACCTTCGCTTAGAACCAATTAGTGTGCCGGTAAACCACACACGCTCCACTAACATCTTAGCAAGGTGCAAAGTGTAATTTCATGGGATTGCATCAATTCACTTTTCCTAAAGTAACTAGGATTGGGAAATTTTGGAAAAATATGTGTAGTTACTTTGTATTTATTATTATACTTTTAATGAGAGAATGAGGTTGCCCTATCCTACCCGTTCGGCTAACGACCCTCCACCAATCAAGCAAGCGGTGGGTGTGAGTGTACACCCATTAAGCGCCATTTTATAGGCCGCAACCTTATACCCACCTTATAGATCGGCTTCGTGAATGAGGCCTACTAACGGTAAGACTAGCATTTAGTTATACATATATATATTATTCTAGTAATATCATATTAGTATAGGGTTGTATTTTAAAACCTTTTTAAAATCTAGGGTTTGAAATTCAAGTTGTCTAAATTAAAAAAAAAAAATTAATCACAAAGTAAATTTCAAAACATGAGGGTAGGTTTTAAACATTTAAAACATGGAGGATCAAATAACAAATAATTCCAATTAACAATTAATGTCCTAATTATCTATATTTGATTTATTCAAGATTTCTTTGAAAGATAATTACCAAAATAGTTAAATAATTAATTAATTATCATATAAGGAAATTAAATATTTAATTAGTTGATAAATATCTTTTTCTAGATCAAGATAATAGTCATATATATCATAAAATCGGATTTAGGTTTATCTATTATGATTAAGGTAAGTTTCCATAAGATAAACACAAAGAAATCCCGAATCTGATCATCCCTGACGCCTGGACTCGCCGAGTGCACAAGGGGACTCGCCGAGTCAGGCCTACTCGCCGAGTCCACCTTGGGACTCGCCGAGTCAGTGACACAGAAACCAAAAAATCGAATTTTGCAGGTTTGTTTCAGTTAATCAAGCAACAATTTAAAGAAAACCAAGCTAGGCTCTGATACCACTGATGGGTTTTAGCCATAAGAACTTTCCTATGTGCGCATGCAAAACCCTAATGCTTGGATCTAGGTTCTCTACTAAACATGCTTTTGAATCCAAGACTTCTAATGACTAATTAGGTTAAATAACAACATTGAAACAGATCTAGAATCATACCTTTGAGTTCCTTGTTGATCTTGAGGTCTTGGAGCTTCTAGAGTCACAAGTGTCACTCCTCTAATGGCTTACAAACACCAATAACAATAAGAATGATTTAGGAGAGAGGAGAGGGAAGAATTTCGACCAGGGTTCTCTTGCTTAATCAGAGGTGTCGAATTCCCTATGCCATAGGGTCTATTTATACTTGTAGACTCCTTAAGGGTTACAACCTAAACCCTAATTGGATAATCTTCTCTTAAGGCTATCCAAATCCATTCCATAGATAACTCATATGGACGATTTTAGCTATCCTAAATCTCTTAGAATTCGTCCATACCATATCCAAATGGATTTACAGTCTAAAGCTTAACTATCAAACAATTGACAGTTTATACCCCTTTATTTAATTAATCTCTTTAAGTCACCAAATTAATTCTAATTAATTCTATGAATTATATTAATCAAATAACAAATATATTATTCATTATATTATTCTCATAATATATTAATAATATTTACTCTCTCTTAATAAATCATCCTATCAACTTGCTATGGTGAAGGCAACCCAAAAGGACCATGCACAACCGGGTCAAACACTTGTCTAATATAGTTGTAGCCTTAGACACTATTCCAACAGTCTCCCACTTGGATAAGTCTAGTAACTATATTTACAAGTACAATTCGGTTTGCAATCGTAGCTCTCAAAGACGCTGTCAACTCTGATCTAATCAATCTTGTCCTTTAGATAAGGGAACGTACAGTCCTCTGTTAGATATCATGCTGACAATCCTATGGAATGGTTAGTCACGCATTTAGGTTTCTCGATCTCTGATTTATTTGACATAGAACTTAATCGAACACATCAATTCAGTTCTGACCGGGCCCGGCACATAAGTCAAATCAAATCATCGAGCGGCCGAGATATCGCTTTTACCTTCTTAGATAAAAGTTACAGATAAACTTCGACTTATATGCATTTACTTATTCATTAACCAACTATACACAACAATACGTTTTATAACACCAAGTTACTGATGCGTTTTCGTATTATCAATGTACAATCAATTAACAAATAATAAACCATATATCTAGGTTTTAAGACTATATGATATTATCGTCTTGCGATCACTTTTTATATCGTATTCCATAAGGTGATTCCAGCAAGCGCGGGTTTATTCCAATGCTCAAAACTAGTTCATAAGCACTCATGAACGTTGCAGCAATCCTTTGCTATGTCTAACACCATTTAGACATTCTACACACCAATTCATGACAACCTTTATTCATATCTACTCCCAACATATGAACGATTGTGGACCATTTGAATAATTCGATTATTCCTAATAAACTCAATTATTCTGGAAGTCAAAACATGCAAAGTGAAACAATAGGTAAAAATTAACATAAGATAGTAACATTACTCATAAATAAAACTCCTTTATTTAATCATCAAATGTCAATTACATTTATCTATTACACGTTTCTAATACTATCTAATCTACGCTAATATCATCCTTCAGCCCAATACTCCTAGCATGCTGCAAGTGCTTACCCCTACTCAGTCCCTTCGTAAGCGGATCTGCTGGGTTATCTTGTGATGATATCCTCTTCACTACGAGTTGTCCTTCTTCTACACGATGTCTGATGAAGTGATATTTTCTGTCGATATGTCTTGATCTACCATGATCCCTCGGTTCCTTGGTCAAGGCAACCGCTCCTTCGTTATCACAGAAAATCTCCATGGGCTCCTTTATGGCAGGTACGACTCCAAGATCACCGATGAAGTTCTTTAGCCATATTGCCTCCTTCGACGCTTCGCTCGCTGCAATGTACTCTGATTCGCACGTTGAATCAGCTACGGTTTCCTGCTTGGAACTCTTCCATGTCACTGCTCCTCCATTTAGGGTAAAGACCCAGCCCGACTGCGAATGGTAGTTGTCCCTGTCGGTCTGAAAACTGGCGTCACTATACCCTCGCACCTTCAAGTCATCACTCCCTCAGAGGACTAAGAACCATTCCTTCGTCCTCCGAAGGTACTTAAGGATGTTTTTCACCGCAATCCAATGTTCTTTGCCAGGATTCCCTTGATATCTGCTAACCATGCTCAAAGCGAAGGCTACATCAGGGCGAGTACAAGTCATAGCGTACATGATTGAGCCAACTGCGGAAGCGTATGGTACTCGGCTCATTTCTGCTATTTCAGCTTCGGTACTCGGACTTTGAGTCTTACTCAATTTAACATTACTTTGTATCGGTAGTTCTCCCTTCTTTGAGTTTTCCATACTAAAGCGTTTTAGTACTTTCTCTAAGTAAGTATTCTGACTAAGTCCAATTAGTCTCTTACTTCTTTCTCTTACTATCCTTATTCCCAAAATGTAAGAAGCCTCTCCGAGGTCCTTCATAGCGAAGCACTTCCCGAGCCAGGACTTAACTTCCTGCGGAGTCGGGATGTCGTTTCCTATGAGTAAAATGTCATCGACATATAGAACGAGGAAGCTTACTATACTCCCACTGGCTTTGACATATACACAAGATTCGTCTTCGCTTCGTACAAATCCAAACTCTTTGACTTTCTCATCGAAGCAAAGATTCCATCTGCGAGACGCTTCCTTAAGTCCATAAATGGACTTCTCAAGCTTACACACTCTATCCGGATGCTTCGGATCCACAAACCCCTCTGGCTGAGCCATGTAAACATCGTCAGCCAACTTTCCATTAAGGAAAGCGGTCTTGACACCCATTTGCCAAATCTCATAATCATGAAACGCGGCAATTGCTAGCATCACTCTTATAGATTTAATCTTCGCAACTGGTGAGAAGGTCTCATCATAGTCAACTCCGGGAGTTTGAGTAAAGCCCTTCGCGACCAATCGCGCTTTATATGTGTGTACGTTCCCATCCACGTCGGTCTTCTTCTTGAAGATCCATTTGCACCCAACGGTCTTGCGTCCGGGCACGTGATCAACCAAATTCCAAACTTGGTTATCATACATGGATTGGATCTCGCTATCCATTGCCTCTTTCCACTTTACAGACTCCGGGCCTGCCATGGCTTCCTTATAGCTATTAGGTTTATCAAGGTTTACTAGTGTACCATCACTAATATACGTGTCCCCTTCGGTAGTAATATGAAAGCCATAAAACTGGGGATGAACTCTAACTCTATTGGAACGTCTAAGAGGTAAGGATTCGTCAATTGGTTCAACCGGAGTTTCCTCCTCGGGTTGAACGCCAGCGGTAGAGGTTCCTTCATCTATCGATTCTTGAATCTCTTCAAGTTTGATTTGCCTCCCACTGTCTCCTTGGCTTATGAGTTCTCGCTCTCGGAAAACTCCTCTCCTCGCAACGAAGACAACATTGTCCTTCGGTCTATAGAAGAGATATCCAAAGGATGTCTGCGGGTAGCCGATGAAAATACATCGCTCACTTCGAGGTTCAAGCTTGTCGTGAGTATCTCGTCTTACGAAAGCCTCGCAACCCCAAACCTTGATATGTGCCAACGAGGGAGCTTTCCCTGTCCACATCTCGTGAGGTGCTTTGGCAACCTTCTTAGTAGGGACTCGGTTAAGGATATGGGCGGCAGTCTCTAAGGCATACCCCCAAAAAGAGAATGGTAGCGAAGCACGACTCATCATAGAGCGAACCATATCCAATAAGGTTCGATTACGCCTTTCTGCCACACCATTCAACTGCGGTGTCCTAGGATGCGTCAATTGTGAAACTATTCCACACTCCTTGAGATAATCGTGGAATTCAAGACTTAGGTACTCTCCTCCTCGATCGGATCGAAGCATCTTGATTTTCCTACCCAATTGATTCTCCACTTCATTCTTGAACTCTTTGAACTTTTCAAAGGTGTCTGACTTTTGCTTGATTAAGTAGATATACCCATATCTACTATAGTCATCGGTAAAAGTCACATAGAAGCGGTTCCCATCCTTCGTGGTTGATCTAAACGGTCCACACACATCGGTATGTATTAGGTCCAATAGACCCTCGCCCCTTTCACATGTACTCGTGAAGGGCGACTTAGTCATCCTTCCAAGCAAACAAGACTCGCATGTGTCATCTTCCCTAAGGTCGAATGACTCCAACACTCCATCCTTTTGGAGTTGGGCTATGCGTTTCTTGTTGACATGTCCAAGACGAAAATGCCACAAGGATGCTTTATCCATACTAGTGGAAGAATCAATACTCAAAACATCATTTCCTAAGTTATCAACAATCATAACGGTTTCATATATTCCATTACATGGTATAGCTTCAAAGTAAAAGACACCATTTAGATAAGCCAAAATAGAACCATTCTCATTATTAAAAGAAAATCTAAATCCTTGTCTATAAAAACCATGAAATGAAATGATGTTTCTTGCCATTTCTGGCGAATAGCAACAATTGTTCAAATCTAAAACTAAACTATTCCTAAGCACTAAGGAATACACTCCAATCTTGGTCACAGGCGACGATCTTCTGTTCCCCATGATTAGATTGATCCTTCCTTGCTCCACATCCCTACTTCTTCTTAGTCCCTGCACATTAGAACAAATGTGATAACCACAACCGGTATCAAGGACCCAAGAAATAGCATGATTAGAATCGTTAGATTTGATTGTATATATACCTGCGAAAGATGGCTTGATCTTTCCTTCTTTGATTGCTTGCAGGTAATCCGGGCAGCTTCTCTTCCAATGTCCTATCTTGTGGCAGTGGTGGCACTCTGCCTCCTTCGGGTTAGAGCAGGGCTTAGTGGGATCAACTTTGGTCCCACTAGAAGAGGCACCATCTCGGGCTTTCACCTTGCGATAGTTCTTCGATGAAGCTTTCCTCTTCTTTCCCTTCCCTTGTCCAATAGCCAAGACAGGAGCAGCGGGCGGATTGAGAGTGGGTGCAACAGACTTGTCCTTGAAGTTGCTCTCAGCAACCCTCAAGAGACCTTGGAGCTTGCTTAGGGTGACCTCTTCTTTGTTCATGTGGTAGGTCATCCTAAATTGGTTGTACATCGGAGGCAAAGAGTGAAGCACCATGTGGTAGGTCATCCTAAATCTTGTCTTGTTCTTATTATTGCGTTCTTACAGTTTTATATTTACATACTTGTTCAAGATCTAATCGATCTTCGTAGATTAAAGTTTTATTAATCTCTTCAATTGGTATCAGAGCAGGAGGCTGTGTAATCGATACACATCTTTTCTGTGAAAAAGATTTCCATTAGGGTTTTTCCGCAACTATCGATATTTATTGAGCCGTCATCTCATTATTGACGTATCTTGATATTTATTGTTTTGCCCTAATCTGCTTTATTACAAGTCTGATCTTTGAACAGGTTTTTTCGATCATAATGGACGAGACGCAATCAAACCCTATTAATATTTCCAACAGCATCGGTTCGACGATAAAGATTCCAATCTTATACACCCATGACTATGAAGTATGGGCGCATCACTTCGAAGACTACGTGATTGGATCTGAAGATAATGGGTACCTCATATGGGAAGCCATCATCAATGGACCGTTTTCTCATTCTGCAACGTCTAGGACCATTAAGACACAAAAGGAGTACAATGATCTGCTAAAGGATGTGAAGGATATTGCACAAGATGAAAAGGACAAATTCCAGTGCAATATTAAGGCGTTAAGGTTGATCAGATTCGCCCTTCAGTCCGACACATTCAGGTTGGTCAGCTCATGCACGACGGCAAAGGAAGTTTGGGATAGACTTCGTGAACTGTATTCTACAGACGAGGATCTTGAACATTCTATCCAAACCTTGATCTTATCTGAGTTTGGAGAATTCAGGCAAGGGGCCGAAGAAACGGTGACCCAGACGTTTGATCGCTTCAATCATCTTCTCAGCAAGATGATCAAACACGATATTGAAAGGAAGCTTATTGAGCAGAAGGTCACGTTCTTAAATGGCCTGAGGTCGGAATGGAGAACTTTGGTGTCTACAGTCAAAGCCCATGAGCAGTTTAAATCATACTCTTTGGCGAAACTGGTGGGTATTCTCAAGTCCCAAGAGAAGATTGTGCTGCAAGAGAAGAATGTCGTTTCAAGCCTTGGTTCATTGGCCCTCCTATCAAAAAGTAAAGCTGTGATGGAGGATGAAGACCTCAACTTGGAGGAATATGACCTCACGTCTGAGGATTATGCCATGATGGTGTCCAATCCCAAAGGTTCATAAAGAAGAGATTCCCCAGTAACAAAAACCGAAACTGGCAGGGGAGTTACAGTTCAGAAAAGGTGAACAATGAACCGAAGGTTGAGGAGCCCAAGAAGGAACCAAAAGTGGATGGCGATTCCGGAGTAAGCTGTTTCTACTGTGGTGGGAAAAACCACTACGCTAAGGATTGTGTTCTTAAGAAGATGGCTGAAAAGGATGACGGAAAGGATGAGGAAGCTGTGTTGCAGAAGAGACTGGATGAGTTGAGAAAGAAAAAGTCTACCGCCAACCCTTCTATTAATACTCTTATTGTGCAGGGTTCGGTTAATGATGACGAGTTCGGTAGCACGGAAGTTTGGTCTACCGACTCAGAAGACGATGAAGTGAGAAAGCCTACCCATGGAAAGGCTTATATGGCCAAGGAGGAGAACAGTGGAGGAAGATGCTTCATGGTGTCTGACGTATCCCAAATGAGGGGATACAACACCGATGGTGGAAGCGATGGACCGAAGGTGCAGGAGGACATGTGCTTTATGGCCAAACCACTCAGCCAGCAGTTCAATGAGCTCGATGAACTGATAAAGAAGGTACAATCGGTTTTCATTTCATCTAAAGTACCAACATCCTCATATGAGAAAGAACTAAAAAACGTTAATACAAGAATTTCTCATCTAGATAGTAGCTTAACCCAAACTCGAGTCACCAATTCTAACCTAACTGATCAATTAAGCAGGGTGGCGTCGAAGAGTGACGAGCGGAGAATGTGGATCGAGTTAAAGGAGTCGGAATTAGTTAAAGTTAACGACGAAAACATTTATTTGCAAAGAGACAATTTAAAATTGTTAAAACAGCGGAATGTTTTTTGTTTAATTGCTAAACGTTTATATTCTAATATTACTCAGCTTCACTTGGATTGTGAAATAGGCCAAAAGATCCATCGCATGATTTTTCCCTTCCTAGAGTTTAAGGAGGATGAAATCGATGCCGAAGCCTACAATTGTGAGAGTGTGATATCGTCTGATGATGTCAATCCGACCTACATGTATGGACTAGACAAAATTGAGTCCTTCATTAAATCCAAGCACCACAAGGACATGCTCAAAAATCTTTTGGATGAAAATGATAGACTTAAACTGAGAACCGAAACTATACAAAAATTTGACTCTTTAAACGCCAACGTAAGCTCAGAAAACAAAATTGATGTTGAAAATGCATCTGAGCTTAACGAGGACAAAAACATGAGTGAAATTTCTGTAGAGGACACGGTTGACTGCTCAGAATTTGTTAAAAGCGAACCTGAAAACCACAAGAATCTTATTTCTGAAAATTCAGTGGAGTTCGCTCGATTGTCCCAACAGAAGTCCCCGAAATTAGCAGAGAAAGCAGTTGTGTATCAAAAGGTCAGGACTACTCCGAATCAAGTATACAAAGTGACTGGAGTAACCGAACATCAGACAGCTGAACTCACAGCTATTGTAAACGAAGACAATGCTGATGGCTGTGATGAGTACTTCTGGGAAGCTCAGTTAGATAATGCAAACGAAACCGTTGGCTTATCTGAAAGAACCTCCTGGATGAGTAAAGGAAGATACATACCTGAACCCTTGAATAAACCGAACAATTTCGACGAGCCTAGCACCAGTGGTACGAAAGATATTCCTCAGGAAGACGAAAGTTCGGCAAAGGAAGACATTCCTTCTACTCCCTCAGCTCAAAGTGAAATTCCTTCAGACATTCCCTCTACTCCCTCAGCTCGAGGTAAAACTCCTACAGTTCAAAAGGAACCAGCCAAGGAGAAACCGAAAACGAAAGTGAATGTTCATCATCAACCAAAGCAGATGAGGAATAAGAAGAGAGAAAGGAACCAAAGATACAGGAAGAATCTTTCTGAAAGGAGACAATTCTGGCAGTCCCAGAATGCATACTTCTCACATCAAGACAAAAATCTGAAGTATGAAAACAATCCTGTAGGAAAGCCTGAAAGTCACAACAACCGAAAGCCAAGGTTCGGTTCACAAGAAAATACCAACCGAAAGCAAAGGTTCGGTTCTGAGAAAGACTTCAACCGAAAGCCAAGGTTCGGTTCACAAGACGATTCCAACCAAAAGCAAAGGTTCGGTTCTGAAGTCAAAAGAGATCAAAACTCTAAGGTTAGTCCCTCCAATGATCAAAAGCAAAAGGGTCACCTAGAGTCTCCAGTCAAGAAGTCCTCTCCATCTAAACCCACTTCTTCTACTTCCTCTAATTCGTCTACCAATTCATCTCCATCTTGCTCTAAAGCAAATTCTGTCCGTTCTCAAAAATCTCATCCGTCAGCTGAACAAAAGCGCAAGCAGAAGGTCAATGAATCCAAATCAGAGTCCATACCGAACGCATCCAATCCTAATAAGATAAAAGTTTTTACCATTAAAAAGAAAGATGAAACAACACTCATAAAACGAACATATCTAGTTGACATCTCTCTTACTGTTCCTGTTCCCATGAAAAGCTCACATGGACCCAAGAAACTTTGGGTTCCTAAATCTGCTTAATTTCTGTAGGTTATAAGTGACGAGCAGTTCGACGAAGAATGGTACATCGATAGTGGCTGCTCACGTCACATGACAGGGAGGAAAGAGGAGCTTAGGGAATACAGATCTCTTGCAAATGGTGGCAACGTGAAGTTTGGAAATAATTCTTTCGGCACCATAAAGGGATACGGGATGATAACAAATGGTGACTTTACTATAAGGAAGGTGGCTTATGTGGGAGGACTCCAACACAACCTCATCTGTGTATCTCAGCTTGTTGGAGGTACAGGTCTAAAAGTCTCATTCGATGATGAAGGTTATGAAATTATTGAGAAAAAGACAAAGAAAGTGATACTCAAGTCAGAGCGAAAGGGTGAAATGTTTCCTTTAAACCTTAAACCCATCAAAGGAAACCCAGCTATATGCCTGTTATCAAAAGCTCAATCTGACGAAAGCTAGTTGTGGCACCGAAGACTCTCTCATCTCAATTTTAAAGATATCAACCGACTTGTCACTGGAGGTCATGTTAGGGGTCTTCCATTGCTCAAGTTCGACAGAGATCATTTGTGTGCTGCATGCGAAATGGGGAAGCAGAGTCGTCAAAGTCACCCATCTGTAATCAACACAAAAGTTATTGAACCACTCGAATTACTTCATATCGATTTGTGTGGTCCTTCATCTATCGAAAGCATCGGTGGTAGCAAGTACATTCTTGTTATTGTTGATGACTTTTCAAGATTTACATGGGTGTTCTTTCTAAAGCTCAAATCAGAAGCGACTCAAAAGCTGAAATTGTTCATCAAGCAGATTGAAGTGCAGCTCAAGAAGGTTGTTCGCAACATCAGGAGCGACAATGGTCTTGAATTCAAGAACATGGAGTTTGAAGAGTTTCTTGCAGAAAAGGGAATTAGTCACAACTTCTCAGCTCCCTACACACCACAACAGAACGGAATTGTTGAAAGACGAAACTAATCTTTGTGTGAAGCTGCCCGAACTATGCTAAGTTTCGCTTCCTTACCTCTTTATTTTTGGGCTGATGCTATTTCTGCTGCTTGTTTTACACAGAACAGGTCTTATCTCAACAAGCGATTCACGCTCACACCTTATGAGATAATAAACAACAGAAAGCCCAATGTGAAATTTTTCCATGTGTTCGGCTCACGGTGTTTCATCTTTAACTCTAAAGAACGCCGCAACAAGTTCGATGTCAAAGCCGACGAGGGAATATTTCTGGGTTACTCACTCACATCCAAGGCATACAGGGTCCTAAACAAGCTTTCGAGAAGGATTGAAGAGACATACTATGTGACCTTTGACGATAGCTATGTCAAAAAGCTACAGGCCAAAGAAGATACCGCTGGGGAAATCTTTCCTCAAACTGGCCAAGTCACAGTCTCGATCGCTAACCTATACGATAAATTTCTGGAACTCTTTGAAGAACCGGAAAAAGCTTCTCTCTCAGAAGCAGGTGCAGCAGACAACAAAGTTGATCATATGAAGCGGATTGTCGAAGATGCTGCAAGGAGAATGCATGAAGGAGGATCGACCACTGATGACTCTCCATCCAACAATGCTTCAGTCGAGGGGGAGCCAAGCTCAAATGTCGAGGGGGAGCCAAGCTCACAAGTTCAGGGGGAGCCAAACTCTACAACTTCAACCGAAGGTCCTTCACCAACCGAAGATGCCTCTCCAAACGAAGGTGCTTCAACGCCTGAAAGTCCAGCACCACAAGAAACCCCTGAACCTCATGTTTCTCAAAGCTCATCAATTGAGGGGGAGCATGATGATATGACACTTGATTACGATAGCCAATCTGAGCCAGAAGAAATGATTAACGCTGAACTAGATCCAACCTTTGATCCGAATTACCCTCCTCTTACCAAATGGACCAGAGATCATCCTATCTCTCAAGTAGTTGGTGATGTATCTGAAAAGGTTCTGACCCGATCACAACTGAAGGCAAAACAGACATCCTTATTTTCAAAGGTTGAGTTTTGTATGTTTAACTCATTCGTATCAAAAGTTGAACCGAAGACAATTAACACTGCCCTCGATCACTCTGATTGGGTTCAAGCAATGCAAGACGAACTAAACGAATTTGAAAGGAACAAAGTTTGGCGCCTCATTCCAACTCCTCCAGATGCTTCGGTTGTTGGTCTCAAATGGGTTTTTAGGAACAAAATGGATAAGGAAGGTAATGTTATAAGGAACAAGGCTCGTCTGGTGGTAAAGGGATACTGTCAGGAGGAAGGGATAGACTATGAAGAGACTTTCGCTCCAGTAGCTAGGCTAGAATCTGTTAGAATATTTCTGGCTTATGCTGCTCACAAAAACTTTGAAGTTTTCCAAATGGACGTCAAGTGTGCATTTCTCAATGGAGAACTCGAAGAAACTGTGTATGTGGAGCAACCTCCTGGGTTCGTGAACGAAAAGTATCCAAATCATTGCTATATTCTGGATAAAGCTGTGTATGGCCTCAAACAAGCTTAGAGAGCCTGGTATGAAACGCTTACTAAATTTTTAAAGATGTCTAAATTCAAACAAGGTTCGGTTGACCCAACCTTCTTTCGCAAAAAGGAAGGTAACCACCTTATGATAGTTCAAATTTATGTCGATGACATCATCTTTGGCTCCACAAATCCTAGCTTAACAGCTGAATTCAGAAAGCTGATGGAGACTAAGTTTGAAATGAGCTCAATGGGTCCTATTAACTTTTTCCTTGGTTTAAATATAAGACAGGGACCCGAAGGCATCTTTATAAATCAGGAAGCTTACACGAAGACTCTCCTAGCAAAGTTTGGCATGATAGGAGACTCAAAAGTCAAAGTCCCAATGGATTTCGGCACCAAGCTTACCCCATCTCTAGACAAACCGGCTGTCAATATCACGCTCTATCGTCAAATGATAGGCTCACTAATGTATCTTACTGCTAGCAGGCCTGATATCATGTTTTCTGTGTGTTATTGTGCTCGATTTCAGGCAAACTCACGCGAACCTCACATGCTTGCAGTGAAGAACATCTTACGCTATCTCAAGCGAACCACCTCCTTAGGTCTATGGTATCCATCCAACTCAGGCTTCTTCGTTCAAGCCTATTCTAATGCTGACCTTGGAGGATGTGGACTCGACAGAAAAAGCACAACTGGTGGCTGTCAATTCCTTGACGGGAAGTTGGTCAGCTGGCAATCCAAGAAACAAACGTGTGTGTCGTTGTCTACTGCCGAAGCGGAATACATTGCCGCTGCATCCTGCACATCACAAGTGATTTGGATCCAAAGTCAACTTCGAGACTATGGACTCAATATGAAGAAGATCCCACTATATTGTGACTCTGAAAGTGCAATTAGGATCTGTCATAACCCAGTGCAACACTCTAAAACCAAACACATAGCACTGAGGTATCACTTCATCAAAGATCATGTGGAAGATGGAAACGTAGAAGTTCACTTCGTAAGAACCACTGATCAACTGGCTAACGTCTTTACCAAAGCTCTTCCTGAAGCATCATTCAATAAAATATTGCAAGGGCTAGGTATGATGGAATCAGAGTCAGTACCTCACACTACCTCTCCACCTCAAACGTAAGAAGCGAAACCAACCGAACGTTCGGGTTCGGTTCAACCATCTGACTCGCTCATTACTTCAAAGGTAGTTTTCCTCTGTTGTATATTTCTTGTACAATTTTGTTTTTCTTTGTGTTAAAAGTATTTTCTTATTGCATGTCTAAATTCCTAGGTTTCTTAAAATTTTCCAAAACCGAAACCTAACGAAGGTTCGGGTTCGGTTTTTCAAAATTTTGTTGAACCGAAACCAACCGAAGTTTCGGGTTCGGTTTTTCAAAATTTTCCTGAACCGAAACCAACCGAAGGTTCGGGTTCGGTTTTTCAAAATTTTGTTGAACCGAAACCAACCGAACGCTCGGGTTCGGTTTTTCAACTTTTCCCTAACCGAAACCAACCGAACGTTCGGGTTCGGTTTTTGATATTTTTTCCAAAGTTTTTTTAAGTCTTATTTATTTTTCTTACTTATTTTTTTCTTTCTTTTTATTTTCCTTTAATATTTTTTTTCTCTCTTTAATAAGTCTCAAAAACTCCAAAAATATTTCATTTTTTTTTATTTTTTCTTGTACGTTCATTCGTTTATGGGGGTATAATTATTGAATTACTTAAGTGTCCCTAGAAGCATGTTGATGTATGTTTCCCAAGCCTCATAAGATTTTGAATAATGGCCTTCATGACCTGGTATACACAAACCTTGTCTTCCCAATAAGGCAAACACATTTATTCTAATCGTGAGCTACCTCACTCTCTTCTCACATGAGTTAAGAGAAACCTGCTTGGTCCTTATTTTCGCAGCAGAGGTACTATGTTTTCTCACACCATCTCTATTACACTTCTCCATTACATTCGTTTCATCAACGTAACCCTTGAGACTCTCAGATATTACCACTGAGGTTTATGGTTACACAACATCTGTGTTTATGATCTTAGTTTCGTGTCACTACGAGCTGAGTGAAACCCTAAATTCAACACCTAATGAATTGACGGTGAACAATTAATTTGCTCAAGTTTTCACCAAAGAATTGATGAATGTACCTTCATGAAATCTCAAATTTTATTTTGTGTGATTCCTATGAAATTGTTACACACCATAACATTTCTTCCCAAGGGATCCAAATTTTAATTTTTTATCTGAGATTTTATATTTTTTCCAAGCCAATTTAAAATAAATTCCTACCTACTTGTTCAACAGGCTACACCGGTCTCACAAGTACTTTGTTCACTTTCTTTCTTATTTCAAGAATAGAATTGCTGAATCAAAGCGAAAGCCACCCTTATTTAGCCTAATTAAAAGAAGTCTTTCAACATTTATTAATAAATGTTTGATCGTAATTCAACGGGAATCCACACTAACACTTTAAGGTCTCTCTTGACCTTGAAGGAAGAGATTTGTGCCCGGGATCATCAGTTTCGTGTCATTATTGACATCACAGAATATCCTTAAAAGAGTTGCTTTATTTCTTTTTCTTTTACACTCTTTGCACGAAAATCTTTGATTTTCCCAAATTCCGTTGCTAATTATTTACAGGCTGTATTATTACTTTCGTTGTTAATTATGGAGCTGTGGTCAAAAACAATCCACGTGGGCATTTAATTCAAAACATGTCGTTTAAAAGGATAAGACGAAAGGTTGCTGACTCGGCGGGAGTTAAAGGGATTGAAATTCAAACGACGGTAAAAAGGGGGCGCGTGTGAATTTGAAACGGCCGCGCTTTTACTGACACTTGTGGACGCGTGTATGAAATCCAAGCGTCATCACTCTGGCAATTAAAGGCACGTGAGAAATTGGAACGGTTTTCTCTCTGAAACGGCGCTTGTTGGGCGGCGTGATCCTAGGAATCTGACACTCTCTCTCCTACGTGATCATCGCACGCCTCAACTGTCATCCACCTGTCACTCAAGAACCCGTTTCGTATTTCCATAAGAGATTTGAAACGATTTTTCTCTCTCCTATCACCCACTATAAAAGGCCGTCTATACCACCTTTTACTTCTTTACTGCCTCCGAAATTTCCAAAGCACAAATACTCCCAAACAGCTTCACTGTTCATCATCTTCTCCAAACCTTCAACAATGGCTGAATCCTCTTCCGTTCATGCTACTTCACAGATCCTCCCCATCCGCCCACAACAATGTCTGGTTATTGACCTTAACCCACTGGCGTACGACTCCTACATGTCGCCGGTCATTGAATGTTTGAAGTACTCCCAACTTGCTCCGGCTCTCTCGAGGATCGAATCTGTGCCAATGGTGGCCCTATCGCAGGTTTACGCGACTGCTTATTACGACAAGGCAGTCGACCGGGTGTTCTTCGAAATTGCAGAACACAAGACTTCCGTTTCTCGCCAACGTTTCTGCACCATGCTTGGGTTTGCTGTTGACCCCTCAAGGATTAATCCGGAGACAATTCCGGTTGGGCATTTGTATAACATGTTTTACAACATGGGGTACACAGAGGTCCTCACCTCTGTAGCGAAATTCAAAAAGTCCTGCCTGCCGCCATAGTGGAATGGCTTATTTACAGTCCTTTTCAAGGGCTTGTCGGAAAGGAGCTCTGGATCCGACAGTGCAAGTCGCCTCTTCCTGTCAATTATGTACGCGATCTACAACGGGATTAACCTGGACTATGGGTTGGTCCTATGGCAACAGCTCATCCAGAGCCTTTCTTCATCATCACGACACTCTGAGGTGTCGTTGTCCCGGTTCTGGATCTTGATTACAAGGTGGGCGATGGACAAATTTGACGTTCCCACTGCTGACGGTGCATCGATGTCTTCTGTTGGTACGTTTCATACCAAGAAGATCATCGTCTCAGATGCATCGAAATTTTCTTTCATTGGCTCCATCCCGGAGACAATGTATGGCGACGTGCCCTCTGACAGTAGGTTGATTCGGACGATCAAGGACTTCAGGCCAACTGGTCCTAGGGAACTGACACCGGATATGCTCAGGTCGATTCACGATGCAGACAAACCGGTGAACAGGGGCAAAAAGGCTGAAAAAGGGAAGCAAGCGACCAAAGCTCCAAAGGGTCCTTCTCCCAAAAAGAGGAAACAAACTAAAGCTGCACAGTCCCCACAGCCGAAGAGGAGGAAGACACAACCGAAGCGCAAGCTTGTCATTCCCTCTTCTTCAAGCGATTCTGAGGGCGGGAGTTCGGATTCTGACGGCTCTCAAGGAGACGAATCTCCTCAACGAGGCAACACACCACCTCGGTCCCCTACCCCAGAAATGGAACTTCATAATTCCCCAGTTCCTTCACCTCCTCCAACTATTCCTACTTCCATTCCGAGCATAAACCCCACTATTCCCCCAACCTCTTTCCCTATACCACCACCCATTTTCACCACTGCAACCGAAACACCACCAGTTACCGAAACCCCTCCCGTAACCGAACCACCACAAACCGAAACACATACAACCGAACCTGCCCATACTCAACCACCACCCAAATTTAACCCCACATCCACTCAACCTGAACCTACCAAACCCACAACACCCCCAATTTCACCACCCCCTCCATCTCCAGAAAATGCCTCTGATGGCGAAAACCCTTACCTTGGTGGTGAACACATGAACTTTGATTCGGTCTACTATAGTCCGTTTCAAGTTCAGAGTGACGAGGAGGATGATGCTCCTATGACGAAAAAGCATCTTAAAGAACTCCACGAGAAGGTTGACCCACTTCTCGCCTCCTCTTCCAACCAGCAATCCTCTCTCTCTGAAGCTGCCCTTCAGAAAATTGTTGATGCCTTCTCCAGGGCTCAACATGATTCGGTAGCCTCAGCAACTGCTGCGATTGACGCCTCCACCAGAGCCTGTGAGGCTGCGACCGAAAAAGTCGATAAACTATTCTCCGACGCTTCTGTCCTGCTGACGTCCTTGCAGGAAAGCGCCGACGCCACCAAGACAACTTTGGAACCAATTGTTCAGCAATTGGCCAAGTTCGTCTCAACGGAGTTGACTTCGTTCGCTACCCTACGCCAAAACATAAGCGACGACAACTCGGCCCTTCGTGCCTCCATCGATGCGCGCCTCGCTAAGTTGCAGGAGGATCTCGCAGCCGAGAATTCTTTGATGGACCTTCTGGCGAGCAAAACAACCGCCCTAAAGGTCAAGAGCACGCAACTTTCCAACTCCCAACAACAACTGGAAGCTCTTCGATCCGAAAGGGAGGTGATCAAAACGTGTGTTTCGGATATCCACGCAGCATTATCCAACATCCTCGAAGCACACGATCCCATTCTTAACCATTCGGTGAGGCGTACCCTCGCTGAAAAACTCTCTCCGGCCATGGACGTTCTCAGCAAAATCGAAGGCCTACCTAGTTTCGTGTCCATTCCGAAACAAGGGGGAGATGAGAAGACTGGATCGAAACCACCTCCTTCCTCCAAAGCTACTCACACAACCGAACCACCTCCGACTGGTCATGCTTTGGGTTCGGGTGTGAAGAACAAAGGCAAAAACTTAGCTGAGGAAGAAGATGAAGATGAAGACAAGGAGACCATTGCTGACATGTTAAAACGAAAGAACAGTCGCAATGCTGACGATGATGCCAGTCGTGTGGCGCGAGAGGCTGAAGAAGCCGAACGCAAGCAAAAGGAAGCCCACGATCTCCTTGAGAGCCGAAAGACTCTCTTCCCTGCCTGGACTAGGGAACGTTTAATTAAAGAGGCCATAGAAACTCCCAGCATATTATGGCTCGAGCCGGTAATCTCGTTCGACTGCAACAATAATGTCGACTCGCAGTTCGACATGCCGCTGACTCGAAAGGCGTTCATCTTCCACGCCTTCTCTAACATCTTTGAAGTCCCTCACCCGAACACTGAGCTTGACAGGGAGCTCATTGACTTCTATCTGGCGGCTGCTCGTCCTCAGTACCTTACTTGGAGCGCCCAGAAGATTGTGAACATTCGGGTGCTGAAGCCTTACGCCGAAGGGAAGTTCACAAACGTTCGGTTCAAGCTCATTCGGGGATCTGCAAGAACTGCTCATCTTATCTCCCTGGCAGATCTACCGAATTTAAATCCTCATGATTGGATTGTCCTGTATAATATCCTTTTGACTGATGAAGCCGAATATGGTCCCATTATAGACCATGTCAAAAGGATGTTAGCCTGCTACATCATGGAGGTTGCCCTAATGGATCAGGAGGTCGCCACAGTCTTCAAGAAGAAACCAAAGGTAGCTCCTGTGGGATCGGCCAGTGATCTCAACCAAATGAAAATGGGCAAGATCGACCTGAGACGCAACTTGGTTATGTTCACTAGAGCGGAAGGACAGAAATGTCTCTTCGCTTTAGCTGACAAACACCTTTACACCACAGCTTGTTTGGAGCATGTGTTATCAATTATCAAACGGTGTAAAGAGAATTCGGCTGATGACATCAAGTACTTCAACGATATGATCCAATGGTACATCCGGTTTAGACAGACCATTCTCTCCATCACCAAATGTCTGTTTAGCACTGTGAAGAAGAAGGTACCTGCTTCAGCTGCTGGCCCAAGTAACAAGTGAAGGTCTCGCTCCAAATTGACGCAAAGGGGAAGATTGTTGGGCTGAAGATTATTTTGAAGATTGCGTCTTTTGGGCTCGATAGTATAGTTATTTTGTACTCCGGTTTGGGCCTGTCCAACCGAGAGCCTTTTATGTTTTATATATAAGAATATGCTTGCATGTATATTAGGTTAACGATTTAGAGATTAACGAAATAGCGATTCATCTAGAGCATAACAGGTTTCTTTAATCGTTCTTGTAAACTACCAATCCTCTACAGTTGATGTTCTTAATCGAGCTCTTCTGAGGATTTTGTTTAATCATTCGACTCGTTTGATTCAATCTTGTCTTGTTCTTATTATTGCGTTCTTACAATTTTATATTTACATACTTGTTCAAGATCTAATCGATCTTCGTAGATTAAAGTTTTATTAATCTCTTCAATTATCTATGAAAACGTACTCATCTAAGCATATCTATGTGAACGTACTATGTGAACGTACTCATGTAAACGTATCTATGTGAACGTACTCATGTAAACGTATCTATGTAAACGTACTCATGTAAACGTACTCATGTAAACGTATATATGTAAACGTACTTATGTAAGCGTATCTATGTAAACGTACACATGTAACATATCTATGTAAACGTACTCATGTAAGCGTATCTATGTAAACGTACTCATGTAAGCGTATCTATGTAAACGTACTTATGTAAGCGTATCTATGTAAACGTACTCATGTAACATGTAATGTACTAGTATAGACTCATTAATGAACTGACTCTTGTGTGATTCCCTGTACTTGGAATGGAAAGTGGTATCTCCTAACTATACCTATAATAGTTACTAACCATGTACGTGTATAACCTGAAGTAGTGCCTTTGCTACCCAAAGGTACTGAACTTACTGAGGAAAACTTTTATGTCTCTATATGTATACAAGATATATAACTGATAGTTAAACAACCTTCGAACGGATACCCGATACCCTACCATACCACATCCCAAAGGGGAAAAGGAAATAAAGTGTGTTAGCCTTCCTAAGTCCTTTAAACATTATTTATATATCTATACATATAAAGGCATGCAATTGACAATATATAAGCATACAAGGTGTTTTATAAAACCTTTTGAAAGTATTTGTTTGACAAAAACAATTTAAGTATAAAGGAAACTTTGTTTGAAACACAAATGTAACAGGGTTTGAAATGAACATACAATGTTTAGTAAAGTGTTTTAAACACCTAAAAACATTTAAGATAAACATTTGAAGGAATCTGATTGGTAAAACAGTTAACGTAAAGTAAAGCCATTTGCATGTTAATTATTAATCACATGTGATTGACATAATAACTACACATGATTCAACTTGTATTCCCCCCCCCCCATAAAGCATTTATAAACATTTAAAAACATTTAAAAGGTTAATTCAAGGGGTATGAACTCACCTATAGTTGGTGGTTTGGATGAACGGAAGATGTAGGATTGCTAGGTGTCAAGTGAAGACTTGAACACACTCTATGATCCTAGTTAACATATAATATCACATATATGTATCCAATTAGTATTTAAACAACTAATAAACAAAGTTAAGACCCACTAGGACATGCTAAACACCTCATACAAGTGTTATAAGTCCCAAGGATTGCTTCTAAGTGTTGTAGGGAAAGGCTAGTGTGTTTGGGGTTCAAGGAAAACTCCACAAAAGAGTTTACGGTTTTCTGGTCACTAACAAAAGAGTTTTACGGTCATAAACCCTTGAGTTTACGGCCATAAGCTCATACACTTTTGACCATTTGTTGGTTTGGACCCTTAAAAGTCCCTAGAAGCTTTTCTACTTGAAGTATGTGACTAAGGAAGGAACTAGGGCACCATTTCACTCCTATTTGGAGTTTACGGTCCCTAAACCATTTTCCTTTGAGTTTACTACCGTAAACTCATAAGGTTTATGGTATTTTGGGGCTTTTCAAGTCCTTAGTTCATCAAAGAATGGATCCAAGTTAGTTACTAAGGCATAGGAAGGAATATGGGTCTTTTATACAACCTTTGGGGAGTTTACGGTTTTAGGAGATCCCCAAACCGTAAACACCTATAAATGGGGTAACTTGGTGATTTTGATGTGCTAAACACATCAATGGAAGGTTCCATACTCGTTTCTAAGCATAAGGAAATAGTTGGGAGCACTTTGTGTAACAACCCGAAATTTCGTTTTATTGCTTGTACCCCTTTTCGTGACTCGTTTTGATCGTCCAATCGCCGTTTCTGATTTCGTTTCCGATTTCCGTCAATTAATTAAGTCATTAATGTGGATTTTATTTTATGACTTAATGAGTGTCCTAATACCCTTAGAACTCATTCTAACGCCTCGTATTAATGAGCAAAATATTTCTAGAATCAACCATATCGGGTAACGGCAACTTAATCGGGTGCGACCAAAAGCCCCGTTTAACGTCAGTATCGGGTAGAATTTCACTGTGTCCCGAACTTAAGACCTACTTAAACATGTTCAAGCTATCATTTGAAGCTTTTTCTTTCTCTCTCTACTCTCTCTCTAACCTCTCTCCTAAAATCCAAGTTCAAGGGTCCAAAACTCAATTTTAAGGCCTCAAATCCCTAAGGTACCTTCCTAACCTTAATCTATAGCATATTTGTCTTCTAAATTCGAGATTAAATCATGAGATTGGACATGTTATATGAGTTTACGGCCCAGGAAGCTGTGTAGGCCGTAAACTCTAAGTTAAAGGGGTTTTTAAGCCCTAAAACCCTTCCTAATTTCATTTGGACTTTAGATATGGTTAAATGACTTCATGGAATGGACTTTGAGCAATTTAAACATGAATTTTGAAGGCTTTGAAGGAGTTTATGTCCAAGCCTCATGCTTGGGCCGTAAACTCATATAATTGAGGTTTTCATGACCTTAAACCTTTCCAAAACCCTTATAAGACTTAGATATGAATTTTAGGATATTAGTTTTAGCATTTTGGACACCTTAAACATAATTTTTGAGGGATTATTGTGAGTTTATGGCCAATGCAAGTGCTTGGGCCGTAAACTCCTTAAAACATGGTGAAAATTCATTTTAAAGTGTTGTTTAACCCCTATAACACCCCTAAAGCCTTGGAATGAATTTTAGAAGCCCTTACATGCAAGTTTTTAGCCTTAAAACACATGGATTTATTCTCTAAGAGATTTTACGGCCATGAGGGGGGTCTCATAGGCCGTAAACTCCAAAAACCCCTTCCAACTTCAAGCAAATGCATGTAAGGCCTTGGAACAATTTTACCAATCACATGTGATTTGTTTTAGCATCATTTAACACCATTTTCATGAGTATTAAGGAGTTTACGGCCAGGAGCCTATGCTAGGCCGTAAACTCCCATAAATTAATCATTTTGATGTTTTAAAATCCATTCCAAGTCCTTAAACCAAGCCTAGAAAAATGCCCTTAAGTGTTACAAGCCATTTTGTGCCATAACTCACCCCACCATGAGTTTACGGCCGTAAACTCATGGGTAGAGGGTCATGTGGCCGTAAACTCCTTAAGGAGTGTTCCTTTGAAGTCCCAATTCATTTTCCTAACTATATGTGACCTTAAACGCCACCCGGGTCCCTCCAAACACTCGTAATTACAATTATTTGTCCTTAACAAATAATTAATCTAAGTCCTAATTAGATACAAATGTGTATCTTTACATTATACTTAGGAACTTCGTGCATTTGCAAGCCCCAGACCAACATTTAGCATCTGAAATCGTCACGTTTCTTGTCCGGTGAGTTCATACCCCTATTTTTTTCAACTGTTTTCACTGTTTTCAGGGGGGGGAATACAAGAAAAAGTACAAGGAAATCTTGTACTCCAACTTATCATTTTCTGTTCAATTGATTTCATTCTGTATGTTCTACTATCAATAATTGTGTTTATTAAATAGTTCGAATTACGAAGTTAGCCTTCAAACTAATCATAGATTTCTTGATAAAATGTTACAATCTTAACTATGTTTCATAATCTACGAATAATTTATACTAATCATCAAACAAAACGAATAACGAAACTATAACTAGGAACAGAACGAATACGAATACGACTACGAATACGAATACGAATACGAATACGAATAGTAATAGGAGTAGGATTAGGGAAACAAATACGACTACGAATATGAATACGAATAGGAATATGAATACGAATACGAATAGTAATAGGAGTAGGATTAGGGAAATGAATCCGACTACGAATACGAATACGAATAGGAATACGAATACGAATACGAATAGTAATAGGAGTAGGATTAGGGAAACGAATACGACTACGAATACAAATACGAACACGAATAAGTATAAGAATATGTTAAGAATAAGAACACGAATACGAAGATATGTAGCTAAGTATACTTCAAGATAACACCATTAGGATATCAGAATACCTAGTTAATACAATAGGTACGAATGGAAATCAATCAGTATATCGAATTTCAATAAGTAAAATTACTTTTAGGAAAGTATGGGACTTTCCTGGGGAAACGTTACATAACTAGAAAAGAGTAATAAACTAGATAACTATATATCTTTCACACTTATTAATATACAATCAGGAAAGTATGGGACTTTCCTGGGATCATAGTTAAACATAACCAGAACCGTGTAATCTAACAATCAACCAATCTTTTCTTTTAAGAAAATATGGGATTTTCTTGGATAACAACTTTTCGGTAAACCAAAGGAAACTCGCACATTTTCACAAAACCAAACATCTTATGAACTCACCAGCTTTATGTTTATTTTCAAACTGCTTGTATTCTCAGGTTAACATTAGACAGGTACCTAGCGATCCTTTTAGAGAAGACGGAGCGTACAGAAGACTCGTCTCTACTTTTGTTCATATATACTATGTATTACGAATGTACAACTTTACTTTTGAACAAATGTAAACTTTGATATGTAATGTAATGGTTGTTTACTTTACTTACTATGTGCATTGGATTTGATACTCAACTTGGAGTCAACCCCGGAAACGTTTCCGCCTTTGGTTTTCGGGGTGTGACACTTTGGCACCCAAATTAGGGTTTACGGTCCAAGAAGATCTTGGGTCGTAAACTCCTTTTTCTTTTGATTCATGAGTGTTTTCAATCATATCTAAGCATGTAATACACTTTAATAGACTCTAGGGTTGAAATACTTACAATTTGGGACAAAAGATTGAAGATCCTTGGGAGAGAATTGGGCTTTTCTCTAGTTGAACTTGAAGAAATGAACTAAAAATGGCTAAGTGCCCTTTATATAGTCTGTTGAGTTGTTGTTCCAAAAATATCATTTGAGCCGCAAACTTCAAACTCTTGGAGTTTTGAAACTTATTATGTGCACAAAATACTCTAGGGCATCCTCTCTCCTGATATTTCCTAAAGTGTAAATCCAGAAATACTCAAACTTATTCTAAAAAGTCTGAAAAATTAACAGCAACTGCTCTGACTTCTATTGACCTGACATGTTTGTGCAGAATAGAAATTTCGGGTTGTCACACAAGTGGACATGGGAATCCGAGATCGAGATGGGGGAGCACTAGCCCGAGTTGTTTGTAGCGGAGGACTTCAAGGACGAAGTCTAATTCAAGTGTGGGAGAGTTGTAACATCCAGATCCTGAGGTATGAATTTTATATATAAATTAAAATTTGGGTGGCCACTACCTGGTGATGGCATCACCAAAACGTGGAAATTTTACTTGTTAGCGCCTTTTTGATATGGGTGCCACGTCGTGGCAAACATCTAGGGCTAAACCCTCGTTTTTGGACTTTAAACCTTATTTAATGGAAGTTAAGGCTAAGGTTTCCTCCACCCTCAACCTCCATCACCCTCAAACAATTCCTTGTCCAAACCCCAACCCTTTGGAAGCTTTGGTGCTCATTTTGAAAGTGGTTTGTTGTTTTAAAGGAAGATGAAGAAGAGTTAGTTCCTTGATTTAACAAGCAATCCTCCCCTGCACTTGTGTGCATCTTCTGGACCCTTTGTAAATCCTCAAGTTTCTATATTTTCATGTGTTTCTTCTTAGATCTAGGTTTTATAACATATTATGGTTCCTTGAGGTGGTTTGTGTGGGTTGAAGAGATAAAGTATACAACTTTATGGTTTTTCTATGTCAAGAGCATTATATCTCAAAGATCTAGGAAGTGGTGATGATTTGAAAGACGTGCTTGAATTGTAGGTTATATTGAATTGTTTGACCTAAATATGGGAAAGGACATGCATGGGGTATTCATGTACATAAGGTTTACATTTTTAGTGTCCATTAGGGTCTCTAAAGTACTTTTTGAAGTTTTAGATTAAATATTTCATGGATTAAGTGCTTAATGGTCTAGTCATATGCATTAATTTAATATAGACTTAAAGGGATGTCTTAAGGGATAAATTTGGAAACTTTATGCATAAATACCTTAGAAAGGAACATATCTCAGGTTTGAAGCTCTTTAAATTGGAAGAAAATAGATTAATCTCGTTTGAACTACTGCCTTGATTCAACAGGCAATCATCCCCTTCAGTTGTATGCATCTTCTGGACCCTTTTGTAAGTCCTCAAGTTTCCATCTTTTCATGTGCTTCTTCTTAGATCTAAGTTTTATAGCATACTATGGTCCTTTGAGCTGGTTTGTGTCGGTTGAAGAGATAAATTTTACAACTTTATGGTTTCTCTATGTCAAGAGCATTATATCTCCTAGATCTAGGAAGTGGTGGTGATTTGAAATCCTTTCTTGAATTCTAGGTTATATCGAATCTTTTGACCTAAATATGGGAAAGCACATGCATGAGGTATACATGTACATGATGTTTACATTTTTAGGGTCCATTAGGGTCTCTAAAGTACTTTTGGAAGTTTTAGATTGAATATTTCATGGATTAATTGCCTAATGGTCTACTCATATGCATTAATTTGCCTTGTTGGAAATTAGGACTCATATCTAAACTTAAAGGGATGTCTTAAGGGATAGATTTGCAAACTTTATTCATAAAGACCTTAGAAAGGACCATATTTGAGCTTTGGAGCTCTTTAAATTGGAAAAAAAAATAGATTAAGCTCGTTTGAGCCACTACCTTGATTCAACAATCAATCCTCCCCTTCACTTGTGTGCATCTTTTGGACCCTTTTGTAAGTCCTCAAGTTCCCATCTTTTCATGTGTTACTTTTTAGATCTAGGTTTTATAGCATATTATGCTCCCTTGAGGTGTTTTGTATGGGTTGAACAGCTAAAGCTTACAACTTCATGGTTTTTCCATGTCAAGAGCATTATATCTCATAGATCTAAGAAGTGGTAGTTATTTGAAAGCCTTGCTTGAATTCTAGGTTATATTGAATCTTTTGACCTAAATATGGGAAAGGATATGCATGGGGTATGCATGTCCATAAGTTTTACATTTTTAGGTTCCATTAGGGTCTCTATAGTACTTTTGGAAGTTTTAAATTGAATATTTCTTGGATTAAGTGGTTAATGGTGTAGTCATATGCATTAATTTTCCTTTTCGGACTTTAGGACTTAGATCTAGGCATAAAGGGGTGTCTTAAAGGATAATTTTGGACACTTTATCCATTAAGACCTTAGAAAGGACAATATATGATATTTGGAGCTCTTGAAATTGGATGAAAATAGATTAAGCTCATTTGAGCTATTCAGAACTATCCCCGCGGCATGGCCTTAGGCTGCCACGATATGAGGATTAGGGAATCATCGACTATGTTGGCGTTTTGTGCCCATGACGTTGCCAAGAAAGGCCACGACGTGGAGAGTTGTTGATGGAAATTTTGACCTTAGTTGACCGTTGCCTTTAAGGGTTGGCTTTTAACTCTTAGTCTTTTAATCCAATTTCTAGTTTAGAAAGATGACCTAAATATTTATGTTGGTTGGTGATATTGGTGGCATTTAGTACCTATTTCCTAATTTGTGAGCCATTGACTTTTGACTACATTAGCAAGGTTGGTCTTCTCATTGTACTCGTGGGTTGAAGGCACCAATGTCGGCCCACTAGATTGTGCTACTGTCTTTTTGACTCTTGCATGTTATGTAGGGCAGGGCCCATTTATACACTTGGATGGGCCCATTATTATATATGTTGGGCTGGACCCATTTATATATTTTGTGTTAGGTCCATTATATGCGGAGTTGGGCTCATTTATATGATAGGGTTGGGCCTATACGAGTTGGGCCCATTTACTTATATGTTGGGTTGGGCCATTTACATGGTGTCTAGTATTTTGGGGAAGCTTACAAAGCTTTGTGCTTACGGTTTTGTGATTTAACATTTTGAGGTACTTCCGAATCGAAAGTGAAGCGTCTGGCGTGATCGCATAAGATCCCCTTATGTTTTCTGCATCAATGATTTTTGACTATTTTTGATATATTTGTATTTTGGTGGTTTTGAGACACTTGATGTATCGTTTTGATAATTTTAAAAATGGAAATTTTTACCACTACTTTTGGGATGTTACACAAAGTCTTTAACCAATTCAAGATAGAAAACTCTAAGAGAGATATGTACCAATGGCATATGGAACAATACTTAGTTCATATCAGTGTCCTAGCACTAAGGCTGACCTAGAGAAGATGAAAGATGTTCGATATGCTTTGACTATTGGATCCATCATGTATGCCATGAATTGTACAAGGTCTGATCTTGCTTGTGTTGGATTAAGGTGTCTAAACCAATAGCTAAATTGGTATATTCTTGTAATTAGAAGCAAAGTCCTTTTTGGGTTGCCCTCATGACCAGAAATAGCTAGAATTGATATTAGGAGAGAGAAGTATAATTTATTAGATTATTATATGATTAATAAATTAACGTGAAATCAGTTAGAATTTATTACTTATTAATCAGAATTAATTAGGAATTAATTCAAGATTAATTGGAATTAGTTAAAGGTGCAAGGGGTGAGTTGTAATTGTTCAATAGTTGAACAAAAGAAGTAATTCTAGAACCAGCCATGGTATGGACGGTTTTGGAGGGTGTCCTAGGCTGTCTGGAATCCTCCTGTCGCATGAAAGGAAATTATTTGAATTAGGATTAAATCTATTATTTAATGAATTCAAATCTTGTTTTTTCTACAAGTTAGCTAAACTATAAATAGGGCCCCTTGTGTCATACCCCCGAACCAGACGGCGGAAACGTCCGGGGGCTGTCGTGACTCAATTGAATATCATCACAATGAATATACATGAAACATAACATCATACATTACCAAGCATTGGAATATTACAACTAGTAGCGTTTACATTCAGTACATTGATCCATAATATTACATGCCCAAAAGTAAATTGTTTGATACTAATTAGAACAACAGCAAGACCTTACTGAGTACATTTTTCCTTTTTCGATTTACCTGTTACCTGAGAATACAAGTATTTTGAAAAACGTCAACATATGAAATGTTGGTGAGTTCATAAGTAATGTTTGAAATATAGTGGTTTGTATTGTTTTGAAAATCACCAGAAAATCTGATACTTTCTGAAAAGAGCATAGTATAAAAAGGGTGAAGATCCGTAAGTATGCTTGTTTGTTTTCTATATATGTAAAAGTACAATTTGTAAAACTCGGTATGTAACTCGCAGGTGTATTAATTGAAAACCCTAGGAAAACCCGATGTTTTCCTAATACTTTGCATCAAATGTTTTTATATTTTGTTATTTCGCTGCGACGGGTGTATTCGTTGAGTCCCGGTGACGTTGGATTAATTATGGATTGTGAATTGTTATAAACACACATTAATGAAAATGACTAGTTTACAACTATACAAACGATCCCTTAGGCGTCGTTCGCACTATTCACTTAATCTAATCACCCGGACTTCTCATAGCCCCACAACCGAGGAGGAAAAGAGGGTGCGAAGCCCCCGATATTTTCCATAAGTCGTTCAAGGCTATCGTGAATGCGAAGGGCCCTTAGCCCGACTCGCATTTGGTGAATTCTCGACTTTACTAGCAGCACCAGAGGACCCTTGGGGTCCAACAGCACAAAGCCTGTAAAAGTCCTTTTACATGGAATTAGGTCATATAAGACCCAACTACATGTAAGCGAGTTTCCTTCGGGCCTAAAGATCATGTCATTGGGCTAGCTAGGCCCAACAAGCACGATTTGAAACTTTCGGGCCCAAAGACGGTGTATCGACGTCTGGTGTATTCCCACGTGTGTATTGACTTCCCAAAATTTCCGCATGTGTATTGAATTCCCGAGATTTCCGCATGTGTATTGAAGTATCGTCGTGTTAGTAATTTCGGATTCGTTATTGATTCGAGACCGAATCAATTCGTTTGATAACGATTTTTGGTGTTGAAGGTGTATTGTATTTCGCCGATAGTCGAGGTACTTGTATTTCATCATGTCGGATTTATTGTTTAAAACATTAGAATTTTGCATTTTTGCAGCCCCTTTCTTTTGGATAAATTTACACTTTTGACCCTTTGTATAAAAGAATTTCTATTTTAGTCCTTAAACCATTTTTCTTGACACTTTAGTATCAAAACTTGTAGAAAAGTTATTTTTTAGCTCAAAGTTATTTAAAAAGCAGTTTTAGTCCCTCAAATGATATTTTTCTCGGCTGAAACCCTTATTTTCGTAATTTTTACACTTTTGGCCCAAAATAGAAAATTTTTGCATCATTGGTCCCTTTTAAATATGAAAAGCATTTTTAACCCTTGAAATGGACTTGGAGCACTAGTAGTCCCCTGTTTTACAGAAAAATACAGTTTCAGCCCCTCTAATTTGAAAATCTCGCAATTTGGGCTTTATTGGGCCGAAAAATTCATTTTTGGCCCATTATGCTTAAAAATTCACATTTTAATCCTTCCAAAGAGTAAATTTCTGGAAAATCCATTCTTGAAACTGTTTTGACTCATCTCATCCCTCAGAATTTGTATTTTGACATTTTGGGCCCTTTAGTTTCATATTTTTAGCATTTTGAGTCCAAAAATGGGTTTTAAACCCAAAGATGTTCATAATAATCAACTTGGTTATTTTTCTAGACATGATTTGTGTGAAATAACATAGTTTATGCTTATTTCATGCAACTTAATGTAGATCTCGATCTTAAGGTATTTTTTGACTAGATCTAACACCACAATCACATAAGAGCATAATTATAAGCATAGAAATCACACCAAGCATACATATACTCATAGATCTACACATTTGCTTGTATTCTCCCCCAAAAAACTCATAAAAACCGAAAAATAGGGGGTATGAAGCTCACCTTTGGGTGTGGTTTCGGTTTTGGAGAAGAGATGGAAGAAAATGAGATGATTTTCGGCCTAAGCAACCTTTCCTTGGAAGATCTCGAGTTTAAGGAGTTCTAAGATACAAGATTATGATTTCATATGAGTTAAGAAGAGGTTTTTGGATATAAGAAGGCGTCTAAAGTGTGGATCCAAGCATCAACTTACCTAGATGATATTTTTGTGAAGAATCCTCCTTGCAAGGCCCTTGAATCTCGAAATTTTGAAGGGAAAGTGAAGGGATTTGTGATGTGTTCTTGAGAGTGTTTAGGTGAATGGTTGTGTGTGTGTGTGTGTGGTACTAACGGCCGAGAACAAAGAGGAGAAGAGAAAGGGAGTTGAAGTGACACTCCTAGATGCTTGTTGGTCCATGCATGGAGGCATGTGAGGTATAAGTGAGGTGGCACTCCATAAGTCAACTCTTCACCCTTGGTTTTGGGCTTTGGGCCGAGATTTTGAAAGAAAAAGAAGAGTATTGGGCTTTAATGCCCCTAAGCCCATATTAGAGTTAGGTTTGATGATTGTTAGCCCTATAAAATATATGTGTGATTTTTATACTTTGTTGGGCTAGTTTAAGTTAATTATGGTTCATAATATTTAATTCATTTCATTCTAGGCCCAATGTGGCCCAAAATGTTGGAATAAATGAAAGTGGGTCCAATTAGAGCCCATTTAAAGGTTCTAAGCCCATGATAGCCAAATTGGAAGCTTATTGGTCCTTTGAGTCCAATAAGGAAGTCCTAGTCCAAAATGGACCTAAACAAGAACTTCTAGGGTTTCCAATTGCTTGTTGACTATTTGTAATACTTGTATGGTGTATTTGATTGAAAATTTTGATGTCATAGAGTAAGCATCATACATGCTCTTAAGTTTTTGATTCCACATTTTACTTGAGTGTAATGATTACAAGACACAAAATTTCTAGTTGTGACATCATCCCCTTGTTAGAGGGAATTTCGTCCCGAAATTCTGTTTTGAAAGCTAGATTTGAGAATGCTAGAATAGGTGAGGGTACTTTTGCTTCATTTGGTCTTCGCGTTCCCACGTGAATTCTGGCCCACGCTTCGCGTTTCACCGTACATTCACGATCGGGATGCGACTTTGCTTAGTACGCTTCACCTCCCTGTCCATGATTTCAACCGGTTCTTCAACGAACAGGAGATTCTCGTTGATTTCGATCTCGTCAAGGGGAATGACGAGTGTTTCATCCGATAGACACTTCTTTAAATTAGAGACATGGAACACGGGGTGTACATTGTTTAGCTCTACGGGTAGTTGCAGTTTCTACGCCACTGGACCTATTCGGGCGACGATCTCGAAAGGTCCAATGTATCGTGGGTTCAGTTTTCCCCGTTTTCTGAAATGAATAACTCCTTTCCAGGGTGAGACTTTCAACAGTACTCGATCCCCGACCTGAAATTCTAAGGGCTTTCGCCGTTTATCGGCGTAGCTCTTTTGTCGGTCGCGCGATGCTTGTAATCGAGCTCTGATTTGAACGATCTTTTCCGTGGTTTCACGAATGATCTCCGGTCCTGTTAGCGCCTTGTCCGACGTATGTACTTTTGCTAGTTGGGTATCACCCACCTCAGTCCAACATAACGGTGATCTACACTTACGCCCCTATAGTGCTTCGAAAGGAGCGACCTTGATGCTCGAATGGTAACTGTTGTTATATGAGAATTCGACTAAGGGTAAGTGGGTATCCCTAGACTTCCCAAAGTCGATTACACATGCGCGGAGCATGTCTTCGAGCGTTTGAATGGTTCCTTCACTTTGACCATCCATTTGTGGATGATAGGCGGTGCTCATGTCGAGATGAGTTCCCAGTGCTTTCTGGAGTGATTGCCAAAAACGTGAAGTGAACCTACTATCCCTATCCGAGATAATAGACACTGGTACTCCGTGGAGTCTCACGATTTCTCGAATGTATATACGTGTCAATCTATCCATCTTATAGGATTTTTTTATTGGCAGGAAATGGGCAGATTTCGTCAGTCGGTCGACTATTACCCATATGGTGTCTAGTCCATCCGACGTCTTGGGTAGCTTGGTCACGAAATCCATAGAAATCCCCTCCCATTTCCACTCAGGGATTACCGGTTGCTGTAATAACCCTGAGGGCTTCTGGTTCTCCACCTTTACCTTGGCACACGTAAGGAACTTACTAACATAGGTGGCAATTTCCGCCTTCATGTTAGGCCACCAATAGTGTTGTTTAATATCCAAATACATCTTGTCTGAGCCGGGATGAATGGAGTATCGCGTCTTGTGGGATTCCTTCATAACTACCTCCCTAAATCCTCCGAGTTTAGGGACCCAAATACAGTTCATGAAATAGTATACTCCATTCTCCTTTGCCTCTAAGTTCTTTTCCATTCCGCGCAATGCTTCGCTTGCTCTATTTTCCGTCTTCATGGCCTCTGACTGGGCTACTGCAATTCGAGTGGCTAGGTGAGATTGAATGGTTATTGAGAGAGTTTTCGTACGACGATTAGAGTACTCCTTCCGACTTAGTGCGTCAGCTACCACGTTGGCCATGCTTGGGTGGTATTTGATCTCACACTCGTAATCGTTTAATAATTCAACCCATCTTCGTTGCCTCATGTTCAACTCCTTCTGGTTCAAGATGTGCTGGAGACTCTTGTGGTCCGTGAAGATGGTGCACTTCGTATCGTAAAGGTAATGCCTCCAAATTTTCAGGGCAAAGACCACGGCTCCCAATTCTAGGTCATGGGTCGCATAATTCACTTCGTGTGTCTTTAGTTGGCGGGATGCGTAAGCTATCACCCTTCCACGCTGCATGAGACCACGAAATCTTCCGTTCCCTCCGGTAGTGATAGTACCGGAGCACTACAGAGAGCTTGTTTCAGGGTTCGGAATGCGACTTCTTGTTTGTCCGTCCACTTGAATGGTACGCCCTTTTGTGTAAGCGAGGTAAGTGGATTGTCGATCTTAGAGAAGTTTTGAATGAATCTCCTATAGTAGCCTGCTAGACCCAAGAATTGACGGATTTCCGTGGGTGTTGTCGGGATTGCCCATCCTTCAACAGCTTTGACCTTAAAGGGATCCACATGAATTCCATCTTGGCTAACTACATGACCTAGGAAGTTCACACTCCGGAGCCAGAACTCACACTTGGAGAGTTTTGCGTATAGCTTTTCCGATCGCAAAGTTTCTAGGATTTGTCGGAGGTGTTGGCCATGCTCTTCTTCGCTTCGGGAATAGACGAGAATGTCGTCGATGAAGACAATGACAAAGTTGTCGAGGAATGGTCGACAGATCCGGTTCATCAGATCCATAAATGCGGCAGGGGCATTTGTTAGACCAAAGGACATTACGACAAATTCATAATGTCCGTAACGAGTTCGGAAAGCGGTTTTTGGAATATCCGCTTCTCGGACCATGAGTTGATGGTATCCGGACCGTAGATCTATCTTAGAAAAATAACTAGCTCCTTGGAGCTGGTCAAATAGATCATCGATTCGTGGGAGTGTGTAGCGATTTTTAACAGTGAGTTTATTTAACTCTCTTTAATCGATGCACATTCTAAAAGATCCATCCTTCTTTTTGACAAGGAGGACTGGAGCTCCCCATGGTGAGTAACTAGGGCGGATGAATCCCTTGTCCAAGAGTTCACTGAGTTGGCTGGACAATTCCTGCATTTCAGCAAGAGCTAGCCGATAGGGTGATTTAGCGAGAGGAATTGCTCCTGGAACGAGGTCAATTCGGAACTCCACTTGTCTCTCTGGGGGTACTCCTGGAAGATCTTCAGGAAACACGTCTGGGAACTCACATGCTATGGGAATGTCTTGAACGTTAACCTCTTCCTTGGTTTTATCCACTATGTGAGCCAGGAACGCCAAATTGTTCTTTCGTAGATGTTTCCGTGCCTGGATGCACGAGATGAGGCGAAGGTTCATGCTAGGTTTGTCTTCGTAAATTACTAGGGTTTCGTGATTGGGAAGGCGAAGGCGAATGGCCTTCTCGTGACACATAATTTCAGCATGGTGGGGGCTTAACCAGTCCATGCCAATAATCACGTCGAAACTCCTAATGGACACAGGCATTAAGTCTATTCGAAAGACATGTTGGTTTAGGGTTAGGGTACATCCGAGGTAGATTTACCCGGTGGATTCGGTTTTCCCATTGGCCATTTCCACCGTAAAGGTTCCATCGAGCTTCTGGGGTTGTTGTTTTAATAAATGCTTAAATCTATTGCTTACGAAACTTCGCTCTGCTCCGGTGTCAAATAGGATGCATGCATAAGTGTGGTTTAGGAGAAATGTACCGGTAACAACAGTGGGATCCTGAATCGCCTCTCCCTGACCCACGGTCAGCATCCTTCCTGTTCCTCCGTTTCCGGGATTGTTGTTGTTAGGGCAATCTCGGCGGAAATGCCCAGTCCTCCCACACCCATAGCAGGTGTGGCTAGGCCCTGCATTGTTGCCGCCGGTGGTGATGTTGTTGTTGTTGCGATTGTTGTTATTGTTGCTATTTCCTTGTTGTTGGTTCTGGGGACGGTAGGTCGTGCAGTACCTTGCCGTGTGTCCCCTTCGATTACAACTGGTGCACTGCAACTCCTTGCATTCTCCATTGTGATGGAAACCGCACTTGTTGCACTTGGGAAGATTACCGGAATAAGGTATGGGAGCATTTGAAGCAGCTGAGGCTGGAGCATGTGGTGTGGCTGGAACCGGTGCGGTGGCAGCATTAACTGCCACTGTCTGTTGCTTCTTAGAGGTCTCGGGGCCCTGACGCCCCTTCCTCTTGTTGTTCTTCCCTTTCTTGCCATCACCTTCCTTCTTTCCCTCCGTCTCCACTGGCTTCTCACCCTTTTGGTTGTTATGGTCATACAGCTTCTTCGCCAATCTTTTTGCACTGTCATATGTTTCGGGGTTTGTAGCTATCACATTTCCTTGGATTGGTGATGTCAGTCCCCAGATGAATCACTCAATCTTCCTTCCTTCCGAGGTGATCATACCCAGGCATAATAAAGATAGTTCACTAAATCTCGATATGTAGGCATCGATATTCGCATTCTGCACAGTGAGGTTCCACAGCTCTTGCTCCATTTTCTGAATCTCACCTCGTGGGCAGTATTCAGCCATCAACATTTCTTTCATTTCCGACCACGGCATGGAGTTGGCTACAGGGAGTGTCATGGCTTCCACGTGTCCGTTCCACCAAGTGAGCGCTTGATCAACAAAAGTGCAGGCTGCGAACTTCACTTTCATCTCCTCAGGACAATCGCATATCTCGAATACCGATTCCACCTTCTCGATCCATCGCTTCAGAGTGATCACTCCTTCAGTGCCGTTAAAAGTTCGTGGTTTGGCGTTTTTGAAGTCCTTGTAGGTACATGTTTTGGTGGGTCCTTGATTCATCCCGTTGTTCGAACTCCCGGCCCCTTGCCCGTTGCCTCCTCCGTTGTTCCCTTGGTGAATTTGTGCCATAGCTGCGGTGACCACAGCAGACACGGCCGCCTGGAATGCAGTGGAGTCAACTTCGGGTGGGTTTGGTCCAGGGTTTCCGCGAGTAGGTCGGCGAGGCATCTTTCTGTCATGAAACGGAAAGATGTTGAGTGTTTTGGGGTTTCTGGGAGGTTGTGACCCTACTGACTAGGTGCAAGGTACGAACTTAAACACTCCTACCATTTAACATACAATCATAGATTCTCAACACATAGCAATTTGTAATATCATAACAAAGCACGTAAAAGTTTACTAATATTATCCGCATTTGATACATGAAAAATTTGCTCGTAAGAGCATACATGAGTGACACTAGTTGGACAGCATAACGGCTCTATGAGTAGTGTAGTCACTTAAACATAGAGTCGGGGTACATAGCATAGTTCCTAATGACCTACTAAGATAAGTCTATCCCTAACCGCGATGAGCTGCGTCCGGAGGTGGTGCCAAGGATGTAGATGCTCCCTGAAGACGGGCCACCAGTCGTTCTGCGTCCTGGAGTCGAGACTCCCACCTTACCAGCCTCATGTGGAACTCCCGAAGCACGTCACGTGTCTCCTGTTCCGCACGCTCGACCCTAGTCCACAACTGGCGTACCTGATCAGCAGTGCCCTGAGCAAGATCGCCAGTGTTCCGTAATCGTTTCACCATGACCGGTAGGGGTCGGTCGGCCGGTCCTCCGTCCCTCAGGTCAAATAACTCGCGCGACATGCTGAATGGGGGTCGCTGTCCCTGCTGTCTGCTCCATCTCCAAAGATCAATACCCAGGGAGGGGTAGGGCTAGTGGGGCCCACACGATAAGCAGGCACCCTGTTCGGGTAAGGGGGGTTGATGACTTCGGACTCCGCGTCCGAATCACCCCCTTCACTGTCATCGGGTTCCTCCTCGAAGTTCCCTTCGTCTTCTTCTGGTTCGGCAGGCTCGCCCTCGTCTCCTGCCTCCGGTTCCCCGTCAGATTCCTCTTCGGGGTCTTCCTCAAGCTCTTCCTCAGGCTCTTCCTCTAACCATCCGTTATTCCCCTGATTAGGGAAATAAGGGTCTCCGGGGTGATGAAAACCAGCCATGCTGTCTGCGTGAGTATGTAAATATGCTAACATTATTCCTAGGATGCTACAACTATTGTACAGACTAAGCAGGCGTTCTCTTTTTGGTGATAAAGGTGTATAGTTTTAGGTTCCCTAGCTATCACGATCTCATCAGAATGTGTGTTAGTTATACTTTGGAGAGAATGTAGTTGATCAGGCTACATCCAATCCTTGGTACCGCTAAGAACAGTCCTGAATTAACCGAGATACTAGCATTATCTTCTTTGGTTCTGCGTTATGTTCCTTATTCCTAATACAAGCAAAGGTGTTTTATTGTTGTATTTTACTTGTTTTGTTCAGAGTTATGTTAGTCCCTCTTTTGGGTTTATAGTTGCATATCAATGTATGGTTAGATATGCTAGTTCACTATAAACAGAGCTCTGATACCAACATATCACACCCCCGAACCAGACGGCGGAAACGTCCGGGGGCTGTCGTGACTCAATTGAATACCATCACAATGAATATACATGAAACATAACATCATACATTACCAAGCATTGGAATATTACAACTAGTAGCGTTTACATTCAGTACATTGATCCATAATATTACATGCCCAAAAGTAAATTGTTTCATACTAATTAGAACAACAACAAGACGTTACTGAGTACATTTTTCCTTTTTCGATTTACCTGTTACCTGAGAATACAAGTATTTTGAAAAACGTCAACATATGAAATGTTGGTGAGTTCATAAGTAATGTTTGAAATATAGTGGTTTGTATTGTTTTGAAAATCACCAGAAAATCTGATACTTTCTGAAAAGAGCATAGTATAAAAAGGGTGAAGATCCGTAAGTATGCTTGTTTGTTTTCTATAGATGTAAAAGTACAATTTGTAAAACTCGGTATGTAACTCGCAGGTGTATTAACTGAAAACCCTAGGAAAACCCGATGCTTTCCTAATACTTTGCATCAAATGTTTTTATATTTTGTTATTTCGCTTCGACGGGTGTATTCGTTGAGTCCCGGTGACGTTGGATTAATTATGGATTGTGAATTGTTATAAACACACATTAATGAAAATGACTAGTTTACAACTATACAAACGATCCCTTAGGCGTCGTTCGCACTATTCACTTAATCCAATCACCCGGACTTCTCATAGCCCCACAACCGAGGAGGAAAAGAGGGTGCGAAGCCCCCAATATTTTCCATGAGTCGTTCAAGGCTATTGTGAATGCGAAGGGCCCTTAGCCCGACTCGCATTTGGTGAATTCTCGACTTTACTAGCAGCACCAGAGGACCCTTGGGGTCCAACAGCACAAAGCCTGTAAAAGTCCTTTTACACGGAATTAGGTCATATAAGGCCCAACTGCATGTAAGCGAGTTTCCTTCGGGCCTAAAGATCATGTCATTGGGCTAGCTAGGCCCAACAAGCATGATTTGAAACTTTCGGGCCCAAAGACGGTGTATCGACGTCTGGTGTATTCCCACGTGTATTGACTTCCCGAAATTTCTGCGTGTGTATTGAATTCCCGAGATTTCCGCATGTGTATTGAAGTATCGTCGTGTTAGTAATTTCGGATTCATTATTGATTCGAGACCGAATCAATTCGTTTGATAACGATTTTTGGTGTTGAAGGTGTATTATATTTCGCCGATAGTCGAGGTACTTGTATTTCATCATGTCGGATTTATTGTTTAAAACATTAGAATTTTGCATTTTTGCAGCCCCTTTCTTTTGGATAAATTTACACTTTTGACCCTTTGTATAAAAGAATTTCTATTTTAGTCCTTAAACCATTTTTCTTGACACTTTAGTATCAAAACTTGTAGAAAAGGTATTTTTCGGCTCAAAGTTATTTGAAAAATAGTTTTAGTCCCTCAAATGAAATTTTTCTCGGCTGAAACCCTTATTTTTGCAATTTTTACACTTTTGGCCCAAAATAGAAAATTTTTGCATCTTTGGTCCCTTTTAAATATGAAAAGCATTTTTAACCCTTGAAATGGACTTGGAGCACTAGTAGTCCCCTGTTTTACAGAAAAATATAGTTTCAGCCCCTCTAATTTGAAAATCTCGCAATTTGGGCTTTATTGGGCCGAAATATTCATTTTTGGCCCATTATGCTTAAAAATTCACATTTTAATCCTTCCAAAGAGTAAATTTCTGGAAAATCCATTCTTAAAACTGTTTTGACTCATCTCATCCCTCAGAATTTGTATTTTGACATTTTGGGCCCTTTAGTTTCATATTTTTAGCATTTTGAGTCAAAAAATGGGTTTTAAACCCAAAGATGTTCATAATAATCAACTTGGTTATTTTTCTAGACATGATTTGTGTGAAATAACATAGTTTATGCTCATTTCATGCAACTTAATGTAGATCTCGATCTTAAGGTATTTTTTTGACTAGATCTAACACCACAATCACATAAGAGCATAAATATAAGCATAGAAATCACACCAAGCATACATATACTCATAGATCTACACATTTGCTTGTATTCTCCCCTACAAAACTCATAAAAACCGAAAAATAGGGGGTATGAAGCTCACCTTTGGGTGTGGTTTCGGTTTTGGAGAAGAGATGGAAGAAAATGAGATGATTTTCGGCCTAAGCAACCTTTCCTTGGAAGATCTCGAGTTTAAGGAGTTCTAAGATACAAGATTATGATTTCATATGAGTTAAGAAGAGATTTTTGGATATAAGAAGGCGTCTAAAGTGTGGATCCAAGCATTAACTTACCTAGATGATATTTTTGTGAAGAATCCTCCTTGCAAGGCCCTTGAATCTCGAAATTTTGAAGGGAAAGTGAAGGGATTTGTGATGTGTTCTTGAGAGTGTTTAGGTGAATGGTTGTGTGTGTGTGTGTGTGGTACTGACGGCCGAGAACAAAGAGGAGAAGAGAGAGGGAGTTGAAGTGACACTCCTAGATGCTTGTTGGTCCATGCATGGAGGCATGTGAGGTATAAGTGAGGTGGCACTCCATAAGTCAACTCTTCACCCTTGGTTTTGGGCTTTGGGCCGAGATTTTGAAAGAAAAAGAAGAGTATTGGGCTTTAATGCCCCTAAGCCCCTATTAGAGTTAGGTTTGATGATTGTTAGCCCTATAAAATATAAGTGTGATTTTTATACTTTGTTGGGCTAGTTTAAGTTAATTATGGTTCATAATATTTAATTCATTTCATTCTAGGCCCAATGTGGCCCAAAATGTTGGAATAAATGAAAGTGGGTCCAATTAGAGCCCATTTAAAGGTTCTAAGCCCATGATAGCCAAATTGGAAGCTTATTGGTCCTTTGAGTCCAATAAGGAAGTCCTAGTCCAAAGTGGACCTAAACAAGAACTTCTAGGGTTTCCAATTGCTTGTTGACTATTTGTAATACTTGTATGGTGTATTTGATTGAAAATTTTGATGTCATAGAGTAAGCATCATACATGCTCTTAAGTTTTTGATTCTACATTTTACTTGAGTGTAATGATTACAAGACACAAAATTTCAAGTTGTGACACCTTGGTTTGTATATTTCGTTCATGGAGTTACCTAAAGGCAAAGGAATGAAATTCCCTTCATATCTCCTCCCTCCTCCTCATTATAGGGATTCTGGTTTTGGGTATGAGCCATTAGAGGCATCATCGTTTTGGTTCTTGCTTTCTAAAGAACTTCAAGAGGATTTGATTTGATTATTTTCTATATTAATCAAAAGGTATGTAACTCTAATCTTTATGTTAATTTCAGTTTTCATTGTCCCTCTCTAGGGGTTTTTTTTATGTTTATTGGTTATTGCTATCAATAGAGAAAACATTGATACTTTCTAGGTTGCATGTGAACTTAAGGGTGTAAGTGTTTTTCTGCCACTTGAATTTTTTTTTTATAACCTAGAAAACTCATCAGTGGTATCAGAGCCTAAGTTTTCTATTTGACTGTGCATATAAATGAACTGATCAAAATTAGCGTTTATGCAAATGAAGCCTTAAAGCCTAAAATTTTTAATGATTGCTAGGGTTCTTGAAACCCTAGCCTCCACCCTTATTTTCGAAAGTTGGTAGCATCCCTTCGACTTTCTTGTTTTCTTAATTATAATTTTAAATTCCTTAAAACTTGGATAATTAAAAACCTTTTAACCCTTACCCCTTATTTTTGAAAATTTAAAGGATTATTGGGATAAGGATTAAATTTGAATTCTATGTTAATTGTTAATTGAAGATAATTATTTAATCCATAATGATTTAAAATTATACTATTAATTGTTTTGAAGATGATTATTTAAATCCATAATGATTTAAATTAAAAGATAATTGGTAAATCATTAAGTGTTTAAAATTAATTAATTATTAAAAGTTTAATTCGAAAATTAACTTTAAACCGTAGTATTTTGAACAGTTTTAAAATACACATTATACTATATATGATTAAACGTTTAATATATTATATGTATAAGAAAAGTCAGTCGAATCAATAGTAGGCATCATTCACGAAACCATACTCGAATAGGGGTGGGGGTATATGGAAACGGACTATAAAACGGCTGTTGAATGAGTGTCCACTCTTACCTACCGCTCCTTTGTATGTCAATGGGTCGTTAGTCGTACGGATTTGATAGGAAATAACCTCTTGAAAGTATAATGCTATTAATGTACTAGAACCTTTTATATAAATTCCAACTCTAGTTACTTTAGGAAAAATGTGAAGTGAACTCTAATCCATTAAAACTCACATCTTTTCTTTATGAGTCGTTAGTGGAGCGTATGTGGTTAACCGTCAGAATAGTTTGAGAATATAAATATGAAATGATGAAACAAATGGTGTTTATAATTGTTGATGGAGCGTGTTTGGTTAATCGACACATCAATGGGAGATTATAAATCGATTGATGGTGTTTGGGCAGCTTTGCACGGTTATTCACATCTTAATTGTGATCCTTGGCATCCTATTCACAATTGGTAAGAGCATAATCGAGATTAAACATGAAATTAATAAGATTAAATGAATCTCAAAGGATCAAGGATTTTCATAAGATTGAAATTGATAAAATCCTTACCAACCTAAAATAGATTCGAATTCGAATACGACATCCCTCTTCAAAGTTCGAATACAGAATATGGATTCTAGCCTTAACTTAAATTTAGGTTAATAATTACGGATTAAAATCGACTAACTTGAATTCTCTCTTCTCCTAATATTAGATGTCAAATCAAGACAACAATATTATTCCTCATTCTTTGGGAAATATATTTCCGCAGTCATCTATAGATGGTCATCCACATTCTGATCAAAGCATTTGATCTCGTGGTAAAGAGAAAGGCTCGTTCTTGGATCATTCTATTTGTTAAACCCAAATATTCCATATGTTTTTACTGCCAATTGAAGGGACATTACTTCAGGTACATCTATTGTCTAACTCCATAAGTTCATATTCGTAGACTCTTAATACATAATGTGATGATATCATTTTGATGGTATCATATAATCTAAAAGAAAAAATGAAGCTTGAGCAAAGTGAGCTAAATCTGATCATGAGAAATGGACTTTGGTCACATGGTTCGATGGTCAGAATTTGGATCTACTACTAGGGAGATAAGATAACTTAATAGATTGTTATTACTCTTCGATGTCCAAAAATATAGTTTTTTCATGGGTAAATATCACTATAACCAATCAACTATTGGTTTTTGGTTTAAAAGGCCCCTTATGTTATTTTGGTGTATCTTAGATCACTTAACTTGCTAGTGACCTGTTAATTGTACCATTGATATACATTTTTCCCGGTTTTATAGGTTACACAATGACTTAGCATACGTGAATTGGCAAAAAAAGTCATATCAGCTTCCACATAGCTATTTCATTAGCTTTTTCCTTTTAGCTATTTATTTTATTAATATACCAAAAAAACAAATGGATATCTATCTCTTTTGGATCTAAGCAACTGGAGCACAAGCACTTCTTATTGAGACTCATCTGACATTTATCTTTCCTGTTTTTGTTCTCTAATGTCATGAATAATCTTCTTTTTATTGATCACCATAAAATTGTTGGACGATCTTCTCTTTACAGACTTCACATATCTTGGGACGTCTGAACCGTCTTCCAAAACTAGGTTTTGGAATGAAAATTTTCCGAAGAGAAATTCTAAAAGGATGACACCGAAGATATAGAGGGAGATGGTGCTTGATTCAGATGAGAATATCTAAATGAGATTAAGCTATCGACAATAGAGGTTGAAAAGGTTTAGGGAACTTGGAGTTAATCTCTGTTTTCTGGTGCTATGTTGCATTCTACTTCTAGATTTCGGAGTTCGATTAGAAGATGATCTGGGTTTTGATTTTAATTTAGAAGAAGATATGTGTTTGAGTTTTGATTTATAAGAAGATTTGGTTTTCGATTGATTTAAAAAAAAGATATAGGTTTCGATTTCGATTTAAAAGAAGATTCGTGTTTTTGGATGATTTGGGTTTCAAGTTGGGTTACTGATATTTGGTTCGTGGATGGTGAGAGAACGATGGTTGACGATTAATGCTGGTTCATGGTAGTGCACTGTGGTAGTCCTTAGTGGTGCTAGGTTTCTTCATTTTTTGGATTAGTTGGTTAAAAGATTTATATATGGCTTTGGTTTTGAAGTTTTCCATTTTGTTTGGAGAAAGAGAATGAGCTATGTTGGAGTTTACAGATGAACCCAGATCTTGACGAAGAACCCGGGTTGGATTTTGATGTTTTGCACCTGCAACTCCTCATCTACCTCACGCCTCCTCCTTCCCATCCCCAATCTGTTTCTACTTATGCTTCTCTTTTCTCGAAATCTCTAATAGAGAACAATTTCAAAATTTGGTTATGGATGCAAGTCAAATAGATAAGAAGGTCAAAGAAATGGGAAGAATGAAAGCACAAATGACTCTACATTTTTTTTGCTGGAATGGAGATGTGTTTCCAAAAAAAAAGAAAAAATAAATGCCACATGAATTATTATTTTAAAGTTTAATTCTTCAAAAAATATACAAAAGCCAAATAAGCTCATTGTAATCGCTAAAACCTGCTTCACATGTGTTCCTTCCTCTATTTAGTAGTTAAAATACAAGTTTATGCCCTTGAAATGCAAAAAAAATAACATGAGGGGCCTTTTAAACAAGAAATTGATAGTTTGTTGGGTTATAATGACATTATCCCTTTTTCATTTCGTGCATTGTAAGGACAAGTTCCAAATTTCATTTTAAAAGAGAATTTTTGGTGTATGTAGTTTCCTTATCTTATTTCCTTGCAATGACATTAATGAAAGCATTGGTTATGTTTCTAGTAATAGTAATATTAATTGTGGATTTGATTCTTATGATATTGCTTATGGTATTGTCATAATTGACCAAGTGAAAAGAAATCTCATCGCCATCTGGACAAATACTTAGCATTGTACAATTCAGATTGTATAATATATTAAAATCTTGTTCATTAGAAAATTATTACTTAAATCATTGTTAACATTTTTATATGAGGCAAGTGAAAGACTAATGGATCTAGTACATGTTGATATGGACTCTTCAAATCCACCACAAGGGATGATAACTCTATTCATCACGATTTACAAACACTTCAGTAAATGTGATTGCATTTATAAGATTAAACAAAATTCTGATACTTTGAAAAGATTCAAAGAGTAGCAGGATGAAAAAATGAATCAATTAAGCATGAAGATAAAAGATTCGCCAATCTCAAAAGAAAGGAGAATGCTTTAGTATCATGTTTTATGATCATCTTAGTAATTGTTGAATTGTATATGCAACGCCTAGTTCCTGTTATGTATTTAACTTATAATTTATTCTATTTGATAGAGGAACTCAACAAGTTGGAAGCCCCAAACTCGTCGAGTAGAGATCATAAGGTTCGCGTATTTTAAGTGACCTACTCGACAAGTTGGGAGGCCTCAACTCGACGAGTAGGCTGGTAGATATGAAACCCTAATTTCCTGGGTTTGCACCCTGTTTAAACACCTTAAACAAGGTGTTGGCCTAATTTTTAGCCTCCACTGTGCAAAACCCTAATCTCGAAACCCTAATGCTATTGTGAGTGTTTGTGAGCCATTTTTAAGTGTTTTAGTGTGTGCATTGAAGCCATTGGAAGAAGGAAAATCTTGAGGACACAAGGAGATTGTAGATCCAGAATCCTTGCATCATCCATGACATTTTTCTGGTATAAAGCTGGATCCTTGCGTTGTTGTTGTTTACATCTTCGTTTAGGGTTATTTTGCTTGGTTTTTATCCAAATATCATGGTCCTTGGGAGTTGGACGTCCCAAATAGGTTAACACTTCAGATCTAAGGTCTTGAGGGGTTTTCATGGCATAAAGGTGCCAACTTTATGGCAATGGAAGTCCCATGCAACCTTTAGAACATCATTTTGGCCTTTGGGAGCTTCTAATGGCCATGCATGTAGACAAATCTAGAACTTTACGTGATCATTTTGTCCTTAGAGTCCAAATCTATGACCTCATGGTCTATCCTGTAGTTTTGGTTGTTTTTGGATCAAGACCGTAGCCTTCTTGGGTTAGGGATGGAACTTATTTCTTCTAGAGTAGGTATTAATGGCTAAAGTTAGAAACTTTACCCTCATAGATGTATTTTCGGTTTAGATCTGGAATTTGGGACTTAGATTTAAGGAATAATGACTTAATGCATTAAAAAGGGTTAACAGACTGAAGAACTCAACGAGTTTCATAGAGGAACTAGACAAGTTGAGTCGTAGTTTCTGATTCTGTTAAAAAAGGAAGAACTTGGCGATTTGAAGGAAAACTCAACGAGTTGGATCGTGATTTCATGATTCTGTGACTCATGGGAACTTGGCGAGTTGAAGGGCAAGCTCGACGAGTTGAGTCAACTTAGAGCGTGGACTTTGACTTTGACCTTGAGTTTGACTATAACCATAGTTGGGCCTAAAGGGTTTATGAGTATGGAATGGTATCTAAGGGGTTGTTTTGGTTCAGGGAGTGAGTAGAGCTGATTCCGGGGCAGAGACGTTTTAGCTATCATCCGACATTGGAGGTGAGTTTTCCTCTATTTGAACAAGTCAAAGGCTCCAATGTCGACCCGTATTTATGATTGTATGTATTCCGAACTAAGGTTCGATGTTGAGCGGTGCCCGAAGTATGTTTATACGTTTTCCGGATTGCGATCCGATGTCGGGCAGTGCCCGAGGAATGTTTGTATGCTTGATGTCTTCGTGATTCCTGCATGTGTCTGTATTGTATGTTTCTGGATTAGGGTCCGGTGTCGGGCTATGCTCGAGGAATGTTTATATGCTTTCCGGGTTTCGGTCTGATGTCGAGCAGGGCCCGAGGAATGTTTATATGCTTATGTTATGTGATTATCATATGTGTATTTGTTGATATGTTTATATGTATACCGAGCTTTACTCAATTTCGGGTGGGGCCCGATGTCGGGCGATGCCCGTTGCCGGACACTGTCCAATGTCGGGCAGGGCTCGATGTTGAGCAGCACCCGATAAAGGGGAGGGGCCCACATTATGTCTATATGTGATTATGTGATTATGTGTCTGGTATGTGGTAGTTTATGGAAACTCACTAAGCTTTGTGCTTACAGTTTTCAGTTTTGGTTTCACGTACTTCTAGTAGCAAAGGGAAGAGCTCGGGATGAGTGCATTGCACACACCATGATGTTTTAGTCTGGGATGTTTACTTTGATATATTTGACACATGTTCTTATATGGATATATCGTTTATGATGTTTTGAGATACTATAACTTAAGTTTTGATGAAATGTTTTTAATAACTATGGTTTATCTATGGTTTAAAAATGAAATTTTTGCTCATGATTTTTAGGATGTTTCAAGTTGGTATCAGAGCCTTGGTTTGAGGGATTTAGGTACACTCTCGGGTCTGTCTGACCTCAAACTGAGGACTTGGTATGAAAATTTTCAAAAGAAAAGCATTTTATAAAAAGGATTTTTGAAAGAGAAAAGGGTGTGGTGCATGCAATCAGTCGAGCTCAAGTAAGTTCTCCCAAATTACCCATACACGTTTATGTTATGATATGAATTGTGAATATGTGAACTGCAAGCTATATTAGAGCTAAGGATCTAGGAAGGATGCCTTGTATGCCTACTGTATGAGCTTATTGAACTGCATGCTAGTACTGATTAGTCAGTGATATGGCCTGATTAGGATATGCTTGGTTTTGGTTACTCAATGCTTGAATGTTGCTTGCTTTGTGCTTTTAGTAGTCCTAGATTCCTTTAACTAACTAGTAAACAAATACGCTAAGTTACATATTACGAGGACTAAATAATTTCAGAAGGTTAGGTTTAGCCCTATTGTGCAGCTCTTGTTTGATTCCAACCGTTGTAAGGAGAGACCTCTCATTCAAAGAATTATCTGGTCTTAGTAATATGTAATGGTATTCGCGAGCTAGTTAGTGAAAGGTTGCAGTGATGCAGTTGATAGTTGAAAATGGGGTAGGAGATTGACTTAGGGCAAGCCTAGGATGAGATTAGTGCGGAAAGCAATAATAGTGAAAGGGACTTGGTGGAGTCGAGGCAATTCTTGAGGAAAGTACGGATAGATGTGGAAGGTAGTATAGGCTCGTACTACTAGAAGCAGAGGATTCGTAATCGAGTCAAGGAGGGATCAGATGAATGCAAGGAACTTGTAGTGTGTGAGATCCCTCAAGTTATGATGAGTATTCTAACGATTGTTATGGTGTATTTTCAGCATGGTGACATTACACACTAGACCAATTGGCGGTTCTGGTGCCGGCGACGGATCAGGCTTGGGCTCTGGAGTCGGGCAGCTTGATGATCATATGAGGGATTTCATCTCATCTTAGATCATGCATAGTATCATTGACCATACTCCTGTGATCTTCAGTACGGCCAAGGAGAGCATTTTGGAAATTCTTGATGAGAGGCTGAGTGCATTCCGCACTAAGATTGCGACCATGATGGGGACGCACACATTGACATTTAGGGAGTTCCGAGCTTGTGGGGCTCCAGAATACCATGGGACTAAGGACCCCATTGCTAGCAGCAGGTGGTTGGAGGATGTCGCGAACACCTTTCCCACTAGCCGTTGTCCCGAGAGGGACAAGGTCCGACTTGCTTCCTGCCTCCTGAAGGACAGGGGGTGGGATTGGTGGGAGGAGTTTAGAAGAACTGTTGGAGATGATGTCCATATCGATGCGATGACCTGGAGTGATTTCTAGACCAGGTTTAGGGAAGAGTTTGCCACAATGATTGAGGTGCAGCAGTTGGCATGGGAGTTCCAGGACCTCCAACAGACTACTGAGACGGTGGCCGAGACCATCGACATGTTCAGGGAGAGGGCCCTTCATTTTCCACAGTATGTGGTGGACGAGGATATGAAAAAGGCTCAGTACCATGATATGTTGAGGAGCGACATTCGGCAATTTGTGAGCCAATTCAGCAGCAAAACGCTGAAGGATATGATAGCGAGGGCTCGGGGGAGGGAGCTAGATTTGGAGATGGAGAGGAAGAGGAAACCACATGGGGTTCAGAAAGGGATTTCGGGAAAAAAGCCCAAGGTATTGGATGACAGCTTAAGGAGCCAGCAGGGCCTCTGCCGCTATGGCAAGTGCAGCAAGATACACGAGGGGGCATGCAGGGCAGGTAGTTCGGGCTGCTTTAAGCGCGGCCGAACAGGTCATGTCAGCAGGGATTGTACTGCTACCACGACCACCACCACAGTATCTGATCTGATTTTCTTCCAGGGCAATCAGAGGGGCCACATGAGGTCCCATTGCTTGAGTTTAGCAGCAGCAGGACAGGTGGCGGCACCCGCTCCTGCTACATTGAGGATTACCGATGGCCGTCAGGGATGTGCGGAGGCGCCTGTGGTGAAGAGCAGGGCTTTCCAGTTGACAGCGGAGGAGGCACATGCAATTTCCGATGTTTTGACGGGTATGTATCTTCTCCTTATCTCTTTATTTATATTGATTTGTTGCTTATGTCTATGTGTTTCGTTATAGGATCGTTCTTAGTGAACAGTATATCTGCTATGATAGTATTTGATTCGGGGGCTACCCAATGTTTTATATCGCTCGTGTTTAGCAAGCAATTTGCTAGAGCTCTGGGGGAGCTGGAATGTCCCCTTGATGTAGAGATTACAGATGACAGGACCGTTCAGGTCGTGTCACACCCCCAGACCAGAGCGGCGGAAACGTCCAGAGGCGGGTGACTTCACTATGCAATATCATAAGAATGGAATATAAATGAAACATAGCAAATCCAAACATCATACATCAATATAACAAACTTACATTGTTTTTACATATTGTTCATGTTCTTGAAATACAAAAAAAAAAAAAAAAGACAACATTGAATAATTTCCAAATTTCGACAAAATGATGTTGAATCCCCATGTCACTGATCTGCTTATTGATATCCTGAAAATACAATTCGTTTGAAAAGTGTCAACATAAAATATGTTGGTGAGTTCATAAGCATTTTGTATAAAAATTTGTGGTAGTTGGAAAAAACCAGAAAATCCCATATTTTCTTATCAATGGTTGTAGATTTTGTTTCTAATTAGGTATAGTTGCATGTGTGTTTTAGTTTATCGTTTTTCGAAATCGTATAAAATTGTTTTCCCTAGAAAATCCTATATTTTCTGATGTACAAGATGGTGGTCTTAAAACCCTAAGACTGGTGTGATAAAAGCTTCGTTTATAGTACTTACAACAATAGTTGTCTATAATCGAAAGGTGTACTGAAATGATTTTCAAAAACATATTGTTATATTCTTAGTGAGTCGTTATAACCATACTAATATGACGGAGTGCCGGTTCTAATGTTCTTCAGGCCTCAGTTTTGTTTAAGACATTTGTCACCCTAGACTAGCCAGTCAAGCTGTAGCGAACAACGAAGGTGCGAGGTGTCAACCCCGTATAGATCTATACACAAATTCCCGCTCCCCTCCAGGAGACTCTGGTTATAACTCTTACAGGACTTTAAGCGTACACTATTATTTATATATATATATATATATATATATATATATATATATATATATATATATATATATATATATATATATATATATATATATATATATATATATATATATATATATATATATATATATATATATATATATATAGGTACTAGGAAGATTTGTCTGACTAGAATACTAAAAGATTTTTGAGCAAATCGTTGTAATCCATTATTTATTACATAAATAACAATGGTGTATTTGTTGACAAGATATTTTGTTTTTGTTTATAGAAAATATTCCTTTGTAAATCAGGCTTGTCAAAATGACCCAATATTCTTGATGTTGGCAAAATGTTCCTTCAATTTATAATTTATCAAATAAGACTCATATTTGTCAAAAGGTGGCTCAAAGCTATGTGATTTGTTGAAAGTTGTCCAAATTCTCCAAAATACTTGTTTAAGCAATTTTGACGTAATTACTTAGGATTTTTTTACTAAAAATTCGTAACTTGTATTTTTGTAACCTTCTAGTTCTTATCTTTTATACATAAGTAGTGAAATAAGCTTCAAACTCTTGAGACTTGCTCAAGTTTTCGAGTTTTGGGAGGCTTCAGGATTTTAGTACATAAAACTTAGCATACAAGCATAACAAGCAATTAAATCAACGTTTAAAAAAACAAGGTTTTGACTTGCATTCTCCCCCAAAAACAATAAAAATCTCGAAAAAGTAGGGGTATGAAGCTCACCTTGAATTGGTTGGAGTGATGGGATGAAGAACGCAAGCCTAAGCTCTTGAATGAGTTGAGGAACTTCCTTGGAAGGAATGTTGTCCTAGGTGTTTTTATGACATATCATAATGAAGAAAATAATATGGCTTTATCTTGAAAATGATGTAAAATACTAGATTAATGGAATATCTTACCTAAAATTCTTAAGGAGAACTGGAAGAGTTATGCCTTAACAAAATCCTTGCTCTTACTCTTGAAGGAAGTATTTGAGTGAATATGAGGGGAAGTGGGAGAAATGGAGAAGGTTAAAACTCTCCTACTGTCGTTGAATTTAAGGGGATAAAGGAAAAAGAGGGAAGGGGTTGGTGCATGGAAATCTATTGGTTCAAACATTGTTATTGGTGGGTATTGCATGGGCTACTCTGAGTTGCATGGGAAATGGAAGATTACATTAAATCACAAAGTCAAACCCTGTTATCCCTTTATGGTTTAAATTAATCCCTTTTTGGTTTTCAATAATTATTTTGTGTAAATATGCTTTAATTAATTAAATTTGGCATAAGATAGGGGTTTTAAGGGTTTAATTTATGAAAAACATGAGTTAGGAGGAATTTCTGACGTCAAAATCTCCTAAACTGAAGAAAAGTTCCGAAATGGACAAAAATTTGGAATGTGGTCCGGAATCTACGAGGGTCCAAAGTGCCAAGGGAGGTTCCAGAGTTATTTAGCAAAAATTCGGCATCAAAGGCAAGTTCCAAAGCCTCTTACTCAATTCCGGAGTGTCTCTTCTAAAGTGCGAAGCAGTCCGGTGCAAAACTGCTCGGCGGCTTGTCCTTCCGGCGCGAGGCGAGTTCTTCCAGGCATAATAGATTGTTCTGAATCCAGACGTTTTCGGAGCGAGATTTCCCGGTTCTTGAGGAGATCCGAAGCTGCTCTTCCCATTCCAAACCAAAATGGAAAGTTCCGAAGCAAGATTGTCCGGAGCAACTCAAAGGCTTCCGGATGCGAAATCGTCCGGATGAAAGGGGGGTATTCCGGAGTCAAGAGGCTGCTATGTGCAAATATGATCGGTTCCTTTAGGAGGTCCAAAGCTTCCTAAGGGTTCCGAACTAGGTTTGCTCCTTCAAGTTTTCTCCTTTCGTTTTGAGTTATTTTCGACTAAGGGAGATACATAGAGATTCTTGGGAGAGATTTGAGATACTTAGAGAGATTTTGGAAAGATTTGAGATACATAGAAAGACTTGGGAGATATTTGAGATACTTAGAGAGACTTCGGAGACATTTGAGATACTTAGAGACATTTGGGAGAGATTTGAGAAACATAGAAAGATTTGGGAGATTTGAGATACCTAGAGAGATTTGGGAGAGATGTTAGATACATAGAATTATTTGGGAGAGATTGAGAGATATAAATGCTTTTTATTATAACAATACATAGTTCATTAGGAAGCTTAATGTAAACTTTAATGTGCTAGCACAAGTCTTACAATAGTTGATGTTTACATGAGGACAGAATTTCCTAGTTAAAAATACTAGTTGTGACATCAGCCCCCCGTTAGAGGGAATTTCGTCCTGAAATTCTTTTGAAAGGTAGGATCATAAACGAGAGAATAAGTGGGGGTACTTCTGCTTCATCTGGTCTTCGCGTTCCCAAGTGAATTACGATCCACACTTAGCGTTCCATCGAACCTTCACAATCGAAATGCGACTCTGTTTTGTGCGCTTCACTTCCCTATCCATTATCTCGACTGGTACTTCAACGAATAGGAGGTTCTCGTTTATCTCAATCTCTTCTAGAGGAATGACAAGGTTTTCATCCGATAAGCACCTTTTCAAATTTGATAAGTGGAATACAGGGTGTACGTTGCTGAGCTCCGAAGATAGCTGCAACTTATAGGCCACTGGACCAATTCGGGCAAGAATCTCGAATGGTCCAATGTGATGCGGGTTTAATTTTCTCCATTTCCCAAAACTGATCATCCCTTTCCAGGGAGAGACTTTTAATAGCACTCGATCTCCGACTTAGAACTCCAAGGGTTTTCATCATTTGTCAGCGTAACTCTTTTGTCGGTTACGTGATGCTTGGAGTCGGGCTTTGATTTGGATTATCTTCTCTGTAGTTTCTCCAATAATTTTTGGCCCTATCAGGGTGCTTCTCGATGATTTCCCTTTTGCCAGCTAGGTGTCACCCACTTCAGCCCAACAAAGGGGTGATCTGCACTTCCGGCCACACAAGGCCTCAAAGGGAGCGACTCCTATGCTTGTGTAATAGTTGTTGTTATATAAAAATTCAACCAGGCGCAGGTGGGTATCCCAAGCATTGCCAAAATCTATTACACATGCTCGAAGCATGTCTTCTAGGTTCTGAATAGTTCTCTCGCTTTGGCCATCAATCTGAGGGTGGTAGGCAGTGCTCATATCTAGTCGGGTTCCCAACGCTTTCTAGAGCGACTGCCAAAAACGAGAGGTGAATCTACTATCCTGATCCGAGATGATAGATATGGGGACTCCGTGCAGTGTCACCACCTCTTTAAGGTATATTCGCGTTAGCCTTTCCATTTTGTACGCCTCCTTTATTGGCAGGAAATGGGCGGATTTTGTTAATTGGTCAACGATCAACCAGATAGCATCCAGACCGTCTGCTCTCTTCGGTAATTTGGTTATAAAATCCATTGTGATCCTTTCACATTTCCACTCGGGTATTTTTGTTTGTTGAAGTAGACCCGAGGGCTTCTGATACTCCACTTTAACCTTGGCGCAAGTGAGACACTTGCCTACCTAAGTGGCAATCTTCGCTTTCATATTCGGCCACCAATAATGTTGTTTGATATCTAGGTACATCTTGTCCAAACCCAGATGAATAGAGTACCTTGTTTTGTGAGCCTCATTCATTATCACGTCCCGGAATCCTCCGAACTTCGGTGTCCAGATTCGGTCTGTAAGATAATAGGCTCTGTCTTCATTGATCATCAGATTGTTTTCCATTCCTCGCAATGCCTCATTGGAGAAGTTTTCTAGCTTCAAGGCTTCCTATTGAGCCTCCTTGATTTGTGAGGATAAATGGGAATGGACGGTCATTGTTAACATCTTTACTCGGCAACCCGAGTATTCCTTTCGACTTAAGGCATTGGCTACCACATTCGCTTTTCCTGGATGGTACTTGATTTCGCACTCATATTCGTTTAGCAGTTCGACCCATCTCCGATGTCTCATGTTTAATTCCTTTTGATTCAAAATGTGCTGGAGGCTCTTGTGGTCCTTGAAAATGGTTCATATTGTACCATACAGGTAGTGCCTTCAAATCTTTAAAGCGAAGACCACAACTCCCAGCTCGAGATCCTGGGTGGTGTAGTTTACATCATGCGTCTTTAGTTGCCTTGATGCGTAAGCTATCACCTTTCCTCGTTGAATAAGCACACAACCTAACCCTTGATTAGAAGCATCGCGGTATACTACAAAGTCCTCCGTTCCCTCTGGCAAGGACAACACTGGAGCACTGCAAAGGGCTTGTTTTAGGGTTTGGAAGGCAGCTTCTTGTTTGTCATTCCAATGAAAAGTACACCCTTCGTGGTCAGAGGCTTGGCGATTTTGGAAAAAATTTGGATGAACATTCAGTAATAGCCAGCGAGGCCTAAGAGTTGTCGGATTTATGTTGGGGTTCTTGGGGTTGCCCATCCCTCAATAGCCTTACTCTTTGTAGGGTCTACATGTATTCTCTCTTCGCTGACTACATGACCCAGAAATTCCACACTACGAATCCAGAATTCGCATTTCGAGAACTTTGCATAAAGCTGCTCTGCTCTCAGTGTTCCCAAAATTTGTCGTAAGTGTAGGCTGTGCTCCTCCTTACTCTTAGAGTAAACGATTATATCATCGATGAAAACATTCACAAAGTTGTCGAGAAACGGCCGACAGACTCGGTTCATCAGGTCCATAAAGGCTGTTGCTGCATTTGTGAGACCAAAAGGCATGACTACGAATTCAAAATGCCCATAACGGGTTTGAAAATCAGTCTTTGGTATATCCTCCTCTCAGACTCTTAGTTTATGGTATTCGGACATCCGATCTATCTTGGAAAAGTAACTGGCTCGTTGGAGCTGATAGAATAGATCATCGATTCGGGGGAGTGGGTATCGATTCTTGACGGTAAGCTTGTTTAATTCTCGATAATCGATGCACATTTTGAAAGATCCGTCTTTCTTCTTGACAAATAGAACCGGACCTCCCCAAGGTGAAAAGCTCAACCTGATGAATCCCTTGTCAAGGAGCTCTCTTAATTGACTAGATAACTCTTGCATCTTGGCAGGAGCTAACCTGTAGGTTGATTTGGTAGTTGGAGTGGCTCCAGGTACAAGATCGATTCGGAACTCGACCTGGTGCTTGGGAGGGACTCCTAGAAAATCTTCTGGAAATGCGTCAGGAAAGTCACGTATTTCTGGAATAACGTTATTGTTTTTTTCCTCCTTTGATTTATCCACGACATGATCAACAAAGGTGATTCTTTTTATGCAAGCACTTTTGTGCTTGGATGCAAGAAACGAGTCGGAGGTTTGAGCTAGGTTTATCACCATAAACTATTAGAGTTTCAGAGTTGGGTAGGTGAAGGTGAACAGCCTTCTCATGACACATAATTTAAGCATGGTGGGGGATTAACCAATCCATGCCAACAATCACATCAAAGCTCCTAATATTAACATGCATCAAACTTATTGGCAAGGAGTGATTATTTAATGTTTGTTTGCACCCTACGTAGATATCATTGGCTAATTCTGTTTTACTGTTGTCCATTTCGAACATATAAGTTTGGTTCAGTTTATGGGGATTTTGATTGAGTAGGTGTTTGAACCTGTGATTTACGAAGCTTCACTCAGCACCACTGTCAAATAAAATGCATGCATAAAAGTTGTTGAGGGGAAACGTACCAGTCACCATGGTTGGATCTTGCACCGCCTCTCCTTGTCCCATGGTTAGGACCCTTCCTACATTCTGATTGTTGTTCTTGGGGCAGTTGTGTTTAAAATGGCCGGTTACCCCGCATCCATAACATGCACAGCTGGCTCCGGCGTTGTTGTCATTGGGCTGCTTGTGTTGCTGTGGGGGCATCTTGCAATACCAGACAATGTGTCCTTTTCGATTGCAGTTAGTGCATTGGAAATCCTTGCATTCCCCGTAGTGATGATAGTTACACATGTCACACTTGGGATTGGTACCCTCGTATGAATTTGTTGGCACCGTTGTGGTTGAGGCTGGGGCGATTGGGGCTGGTGTGGCTGGAGCGGTAGCAGAATGGACTGCTACTATCCGTGGTTTCTTGGATAGCCCTGAATTTTTTCATCCTTTTCGCTTGTTCTCCCATTTCTTCTTATTCCCTCCTTCTTGTTTGCTTTCTCCCTCGGTTGCTTTGGTACTTTTCTTGTCACTATGATCATAAAGCTTCTTGGCCAGGCGCTTTGCACTGTCATAGGTCTTGGGTTTTGAGGCAATTATGTTACCTTGAATGGGAGGTCTCAACCCCCAGATGAATCGCTCGACCTTCTTTCCCTCGGACGTAATCATACCAGGACACAAAATGGATAGTTCATTAAACCTCGAGATGTACGCGTCAATGTCTGATTTCTGCACCGTAAGGTTCAACAGTTCTTGCTCAAGTTTTTGTACCTCCCTTCGGGGACAGTACTCGGCGGTTAACATTTCCTTGAGTTCTTCCCAGGACATGGATTTTACAATGAGGAGTGTCATGGCCTCAATGTGACCGTTCCACCATGACAATGCCTGGTCGATGAAGGTGCAGGCTGCGGATTTGACATTACTCCCTTCCAGACATTCGCATATCTCGAACACTGACTCCACCTTCTCGATCCATCGTTTCAAAGCGATGAATCCTCCAGTCCTATTGAAATTGTGGGGTCTTGCATTAGAAAAGTCCTTATATGTACAGGCTTTTACAGGCCCTTGATTCATCCATTGATGGGAGCTTCCCGTCCCTTAGCCATTTCCACCACCATTATTTCCATTTTGAATGTGGGCTAGTGTTGCTGTTACTACTGTTAAAACTGCCGCTTGAAAGGCCATAGAGTTCATCTCTGGCAGGGCAGCGGTGGTGCTGAAGTGTTGTTGCTCTTTTAGATCGGTCTCCTCGGCATCTTTATGTCATGGATCAGAAGGACAATGAGTATCCAATGTATTGTGTTTCACGATTTCTTGATTATAGAACAGTATCAGTGCTTCGGTTGTATACAAGCAAGTGTGTCTACAAAATCAACATGTAACAATAGCGATAGAGCACATAACAGGTAACACATCATGAGAAAATATATATCTGTTTTTTTCATTGAAAATAATCTTCTAAGTACATGAAAAACTACCTCCATAAGGTATACAATACTTGAAGTGAGATAAAATTTAACAGAGTAACGACTCCATGAGTAGTGTAATCACTTAATCATGTCATCGATAATACGTAGGGCAGTGCAAAAAGGAAAACTGATACGGTAGTAAATAAACAGGTACTAGTCGTGATGAGTAGGGTCTGGTGGTGCTGACGATGAGGTAGACGCGCCCTTGAGTTTGGCTAATCTGCGTTCGGTGATCCGTACATGCTCCTCCAGAGCGACGTACCTCTCCTGGCATTCCCTGACCTCCATTCATGCAGTGGCAAGATCTTCCATGAGTCGTTCCATTGGATACAAGTCTCGCTCTAGGTCTCGTGTGCAAGCATCCGTAACCTGCATAGCCTCCCACATCTGCATTACCCGATTGACGGTCACTTGAGCCTGGTCACCGATGTCCTTAATACGTCTGACCACGACAGGGAGTGCGCAATCTGCTAGTCCTCCATGCTGGAGATTGTAGAAACCTTGTTTCATCCCAAATGGTGGTTGCTGACCCTAGCGTCGACTCCATCGTTCAATATTGTCAGCCCAAGGAGGTGTAGGGCCATTGTAGCCCATTCTATGCGGTGGTACCCTTTCCATGTAGGGAGGGTTGATAACTTCAGACTCTGTGTCCGATTTATCTCCCTCCTCAACCTCCTCATCGTCATCTTCCTTGATTTCTTCATCGACGTCCTCTTCTTCAAAATCTATCGGCTCTTCGGGATCCTCCATAGGTTCCTCGGGGTCTTCTTTTGGGTCTTCCTCGATCCAACCCCATTCCCCTAATTGGGAAAGTAAGGGTCTCCGGGGAGGTGAAAGCCTGCCATGGTGTCTGTGCAAGAATATATGAGTACGAGAAAATAAATGAAATCTAAAAATACTCCTATAGTATTTAAATTATTTTAGGTTGGGTCCTTAAAACTTTTGGATAACGTGTTGGGAAGCTTTAGACTTGTTACAACACCACTACCACTACCACTCCCAAACACATGTTGGTCATATCTCGAATAAATATAGTTGATCAGGCTATATTTATCCCATATATGATTACATAACTGCCTAGGTTTGATTGTAGTGTTCAACCTTTAAGTTATCTTGTTTTGTTCTTGTTATGATATGGTCTTAACAAGTATGTATATTTTTAGTCAGAGTGTTTTAGTCCCATTGTATTAATAGTTGTATATCTTGTATGGCTAGATATACAAGTTCACTACAAACAATGCTCTGAAACCAATATGTCACACCCCCGGACCAGAGCGACGGAAACGTCTAGAGGCGGGTGACTTCATTGTGAAGTATCATAATAATTGAATATAAATGAAACATAGCAAATCCAAACATCATACATCAATATAACAAACTTACATTGTTTTTACATATTCTTCATGTTCTTGAAATACACAAAAGAGACAACATTGAATATTTTCCAAATTTCGAAAAAATGATCTTGAATCCCCATGTCACTGACCTGCTTATTGATTTCCTGAGAATACAAGTCGTTTGAAAAGCGTCAACATAAAATATGTCGGTGGGTTCATAAGCATTCTGTATAAAAATTTGTGGTAGTTGGAAAAACCAGAAAATCCCATATTTTCTTATCAATGGTTGTAGATTTTGTTTCTAATCAGGTATAGTTGCTTGTTTGTTTTAGTTTATTGTTTTTCGAAATCTATAAAATTGTTTTCCCCAGAAAATCATATATTTTCGGATGTACAAGATGGGTGTCTTAAAACCCTAAGACTGGTATGATAAAAGCTTCGTTTATAGTACTTAACACAATAGTTGTCCATAATCGAAAGGTGTACTTGAGTGATTTTCTAAAACATACTGTTATATGCTTAGTGAGTCGTTACAATCATACTAATATGATGGAGTGCCTGTTCTAACATTCTTCAGCCGTCGGTTTTGTTTAGGACATTTGTCACCCTAGAGTAGCCAGTCTAGCTATAGCGAACAACGAAGGTGCGGGGTGTCAACCCCGTATAGATCTATACACAAATTCCTGCTCCCCTCCAAGAGACTCTGGTTATTTCTCTTACAGGACTTTAAGCGTACACTATTATTTATATGTATAGGTACTGGGAAGATTCGTCTGACTAGAATACTAACAGATTTTTGAGCAAATCATTGTAATCCATTATTTATTACATAAATAACAATGGTGTATTTGTTGACAAGATATTTTGTTTTTGTTTATAGAAAATATTCCTTTGTAAATCAGGCTTGTCAAAATGACCCAATATTCTTGATGTTGGCAAAATGTTCCTTCAATTTATAATTTATCAAATAAGACTCATATTTGTCAAAAGGTGGCTCAAAGCTATGTGATTTGTTGAAAGTTGTCCAAATTCTCCAAAATACTTGTTTAAGCAATTTTGACGTAATTACTTAGGATTTTTTTACTAAAAATTCGTAACTTGTATTTTTGTAACCTTCTAGTTCTTATCTTTTATACATAAGTAGTGAAATAAGCTTCAAACTCTTGAGACTTGCTCAAGTTTTCGAGTTTTGGGAGGCTTCAGGATTTTAGTACATAAAACTTAGCATACAAGCATAACAAGCAATTAAATCAACGTTTAAAAAAACAAGGTTTTGACTTGCATTCTCCCCCAAAAACAATAAAAATCTCGAAAAAGTAGGGGTATGAAGCTCACCTTGAATTGGTTGGAGTGATGGGATGAAGAACGCAAGCCTAAGCTCTTGAATGAGTTGAGGAACTTCCTTGGAAGGAATGTTGTCCTAGGTGTTTTTATGACATATCATAATGAAGAAAATAATATGGCTTTATCTTGAAAATGATGTAAAATACTAGATTAATGGAATATCTTACCTAAAATTCTTAAGGAGAACTGGAAGAGTTAAGCCTTAACAAAATCCTTGCTCTTGCTCTTGAAGGAAGTATTTGAGAGAATATGAGGGGAAGTGGGAGAACTGGAGAAGGTTAAAACTCTCCTACTGTCGTTGAATTTAAGGGGATAAAGGAAAAAGAGGGAAGGGGTTGGTGCATGGAAATCTATTGGTTCAAACATTGTTATTTGGTGGGTATTGCATGGGCTACTCTGAGTTGCATGGGAAATGGAAGATTACATTAAATCACAAAGTCAAACCCTGTTATCCCTTTATGGTTCAAATTAATCCATTTTTGGTTTTCAATAATTATTTTGTGTAAATATGCTTTAATTAATTAAATTTGGCATAAGATAGGGGTTTTAAGGGTTTAATTTATGAAAAACATGAGTTAGGAGGAATTTCTGACGTCAAAATCTCCTAAACTGAAGAAAAGTTCCGAAATGGACAAAAATTTGGAATGTGGTCCGGAATCTGCGAGGGTCCAAAGTGCCAAGGGAGGTTCCAGAGTTATTTAGCAAAAATTCGGCGTCAAAGGCAAGTTCCAAAGCCTCTTACTCAATTCCGGAGTGTCTTTTCTAAAGTGCGAAGCAGTCCGGTGCAAAACTGCTCGGCGGCTTGTCCTTCCAGCGCGAGGCGAGTTCTTCCAGGCATAATAGATTGTTCTGAATCCAGACGTTTTCGGAGCGAGATTTCCCGGTTCTTGAGGAGATCCGAAGCTGCTCTTCCCATTCCAAACCAAAATGGAAAGTTCCGAAGCAAGATTGTCCGGAGCAACTCAAAGGCTTCCGGATGCGAAATGGTCCGGATGAAAGGGGGGTATTCCGGAGTCAAGAGGCTGCTATGTGCGAATATGATCGGTTCCTTTAGGAGGTCCAAAGCTTCCTAAGGGTTCCGAACTAGGTTTGCTCCTTCAAGTTTTCTCCTTTCGTTTTGAGTTATTTTCGACTAAAGGAGATACACAGAGAGACTTGGGAGAGATCTGAGATACTTAGAGAGATTTGGGAGAGATTTGAGATATATAGAAAGACTTGGGAGAGATTTGAGATACCTAAAGAGACTTGGGAGAGATTTGAGACACTTAGAGAGATTTGGGAGAGATTTGAGATACATAGAAAGATTTGGGATAGATTTGAGATACATAGAGAGATTTGAGATACATAGAAAGATTTAGGAGAGATTGAGAGATGTAAATGCTTTTTATTATAAAAATACATGGTTAATTAGGAAACTTAATGTAAACTTTAATGTGCTAGCACAAGTCTTACAATAGTTTATGTTTACATGAGGACATATTTCCTAGTTAAAAATACTAGTTGTGACAGGTTCCGAGGGTTCACTGGGGATGTACACTGCAGTTATTCGATAAGCAGTATTCTGTGGATTTAGTCCCTATTCCCCTACACGGGAATAAGATTTTCGTGGATATGGACTGGTTGAGACCCAATGGGGCAGTGATCGACTGCGAGCAGTAGCTTGTACGAGTTCGGACCCCAAATGGGAGAGGTTTGGTGATTCAGGGGGAGAGGCAGCAGTGTGGACCGAATTTGTGTTCAACGACGAGGGCAAGACACTACCTACAGCAGGGTTGCCCAGGTTATGTCGCCTATGTCATGGATATTCATGATAAGGGTAAGGAGACCATGCATGATGTACCGATCGTATGGGAGTACCCGGACATGTTCCCAGAGGAATTGCCTGGGGTACCTCCGGAGAGACACGTAGAGTTCAGGATTGACCTAGTTCCTTGTGCGGTTCCAATAGCCAAGGCACCATATCGTTTGGCTCCTCCCGAGATGCAGGAGTTGTCTACACAGCTACAAGAGCTGTTAGACAACGGATTTATCAGGCTGACCAGTTCGCCATGGGTAGCCCCGATTCCGTTTGCGAAGAAGAAGGGCGGGTCACATCGGATGTGTATAGATTATCGGGCTTTGAATAAGGTAACGGTGAAGAACTGTTAACCCTCCTGAGGATTGATGACTTATTTGACCAGCCTTAGGGTGAATCTTGGTTCTCCAAGATTGATCTACGATCAAGTTATCACCAGATGCGAGTCAGGGAAGACGATGTGCAGAAGACAGCTTTTCGGACACGCTATAGACACTATGAGTTCGTGGTGATGTCTTTTAGGCTAACCAATGCTCCTGTCGCATTCATGGATCTCATGAACCACGTGTGCAGACTGATGCTGGATCGGTCTATGATAGTTTTTATCGATGACATCTTGGTTTATTCCAAGACTCAGGAGCAGCACGAGGAGCACCTGAGGGAGGTGCTGGAGACACTAAGGAGGGAGAGACTTTTCGCAAAGTTCTCCAAGTGCGATTTCTGGATGCGCGAGGTGCAGTTTTAGGGGCAACTTGCCAACCAAATTGGTATGCTACTCTATCCGGCCAAGGTAGAGGCCGTGATGCAGTGGGAGGTTCACAGGTCTCCATCCGAGATTTAGAGTTTTCTTGGTCTAGTAGGTTATTATCGGATATTCATCCAGGATTTCTCCAAGATTGTTGTTCCATTGACCCAAATGACCAATAAGTCGGTGACATTCCACTAGGGGCCTGAGCAGCATGCAACTTTCAAGACTCTCAGATTGCGGTTGTGTAAGGCACCAATTCTGACCTTGCACGAGGGTGTTGACGATTTCGTGGTTTACTGGGACGCTTTGATCACCGGTATGGGTGCAGTGCTGATGCAGTGGGGTCGCGTGATAGCGTGCGCTTCGAGGCAGTTGAAGCCTCATGAGGCGAATTACCCGACACATAATTTGGAGTTGGGGCCATGGTTTTCTCACTCAATATTTAGTGACACTACCTCTATGGGGTTCGTTGTACCATTTACACGGACCACAAGATCTTGAGGTACCTGATGGATCAGTCAAATCTGAACATGAGGCAGTGTCGTTGGTTAGACATGGTGAAGGATTATGACTGTGAGACCCTTTATCACCCGGGTAATGACAATGTGGTGGCTGATGCTCTTAGCCGCAAGGCGGTCGTGGCTCCGATTCAGGATATATTCCTGAGGATGACAGTGATTTCTCCATTTTTGGAACAGATTCGGGAGGCTCAGATCGAGGGTATGAAGGACAAGCATTGGAAGTGTGAGTGGATCATAGGTCAGGTGGCTTCATTTGATTATGGTAGCCATGGGTTGTTGACTAGGTTCCTTACTGGGGTGATGTACACCAGGTTCTGTTAGAGGAGGCTCACAAGTCAAGATTCTCCATTCATCCCGGGGCGACGAAGATGTATCGGGATCTTCTCCCTAATTATTGGTGCCCCTGCATGAAGCAGGACATAGCTTGGTATGTGGAGTGATGCTTGACTTGCAGGAAAATCAAGGCCAAGCACCAGCGACCTCACGACAAGATGCAGCCGTTGGAGATTCTCGTGTGGAAATGGGTAGACACCACCATAATTTCATCACAAATCTTCCCAGGACTGCACATGGAGTGGATTCGATTTGGTCCATCGTGGATTGTTTGACCAAGAGCGCACATTGCATCCCGATCCAGGAGAGTATATCGGTTGAGAAGCTAGCCGAGATCTACACACGCGAGGTGGTGGCACATCATGGAGTGTCAGTGTCGGTTGTATCAGACCAAGATGTCTGATTTACTTCCAAATTTTGGTAGCGGTTTCATGACGAGATGGGCACTCATCTTCACTTTAGTACAACTTTTCACCCTCATACAGATGAGCTGAGCGAGAGGAAGAATCAGACTCTAGAGGATATGTTGCGTGCGTGTGTTTTAGCTTTTGGAGGGAGTTAGGATACGTATCTTCCGTTAGCGGAATTTTCGTATAACAACATTTATCATGCCAGCATAGACCGTCTCCCCTTCGAGATGCTCTACAGGATGAAATGTAGGACGACGATCTATTTGGGTGAGGTCGGTCAGAGAGTCATGGGGAGTACCGAAGTGGAACTCAAGACTACTGAGAAGATCCAGCAAGTCTGGAGCAGGCTCCAGACTAATCAGAGTCAGCAAAAGAGTTATGTCAACAAGCGCCGGTTGGACCTGGAGTTTCAGGTAAAGGATATGGTTCTTCTGAAGGTGTCACCTTGGAAAGGTGCCATCCGGTTTAGGAAGCGGGGTAAGTTGGGCCCTAGATACATTGGTCCTTTCAAGGTTTTGGCTCGGGTGGGCCGGGTTGCGTATCGACTGGATCTGTCGGCCATGCTTTGTCAGATCCACATCACTTTTCATGTCTCCCAGCTGCGGAAGTGCTTAGTGGATGATTTTGCAGCTGTCCCTTTGGAGAATATTCAAGTAGATGACCGCCTGAACTACGTTAAGAGGCCAGTAGTGATTCTGGATCGGAAGATGAAAGCCTTGAGGAACAACTTTATACAGTTGGTGAAGGTGCAGTGGATGTACCGCAAGGGGTCAGGATGGACTTAGGAGCCATAGAAGGAGATGAGATACATTATCCAAAATTATTTGAGACAACAGACTTCGAGGACGAAGCCTGAACAAGTGTAGAGAATTATAACGCCTTGATCCTGGTATGTATTTAACTTATAATGTATTCTATTTGATAGAGCAACTCAACGAGTTTGAAGCCCCAAACTCATCGAGTAGAGATCATAAGGGCCACATATTTTAAGTGACCTACTCGACGAGTTGGGAGCCTCAACTTGACGAGTAGACTGGCAGATATGAAACCCTAATTTTCGGGGTTTGCACCCTATTTAAACACCTTCACCCTAAGGTGTTGGCCTCATTTTCAGCCTCTACTGTCCAAAACCCTAATTATGAAAACCAAATGCTATTGTGAGTGTTTGTGAGCCATTTTAAGTGTTCTAGTGTGTGCATTGAAGACATTGGAAGAAAGAAAAGCTTGAGGACACAAGAAGGAGTTTGTAGATCCAGAATCCTTGCCTCATCCATGACATTTTGCTGGTATAAAGCTGGAACCTTTCTTTGTTGTTGTTTAGATCTTCTTTTAGGGTTATTTTGCTTGGTTTTGATCCAAATATTTGTTGGGTTTTAAGCATTATAACACTCCTACGGTGCACACGCAACCTTAACAGCTTTGGATTTATATTTTCTCTAATTATATATGCAATAAAATTACCAAAGCTTGAAGCCTACAACTAGCATACAATTTTGGTACATTAATCATAAAATCAAATTATAAGAATACCTCTTAATTGTAGCTTGTAGTTTTGGTCTTCAAGAGCTTATCACCTCAAGTATGATGCCTCAAATGGTTCACAAACACCATGAACAAAGGAGGACATTAAGAGAGAGGCTAGACACACCAAAGTTGGTTATGATTCTCGTAGAATGCATATGTGTCGATTTTGGCTAAGGGATAACACATATATATTGTAGGGTTCCAAGAGTCATAGGTAAACCCTAATCCATACACTTGGGTTATGATCCATATCTCATGTGGGCTAACTCTTCATGGATACTTACATAAACTTATCCCATCATGGATCAATAGCCCAAACAATATATATATCACTGATTTACATAATCAGTCCCCGTTAATTTAATTAGTCTCTTTTGATCACTAAATTAATTCTTGATCAATACTAGTTAAATATTATGATTTCTCAATTAATATATTATACTTATAATATATTAGTAAATCATAAATAGCCTCTTTTCCAAATATCCATCTTGTCAGATTGTTCTGGTGAAAGCAACCCAAATGGACCATGCTACTCTCGATTCAAGTACATACCAATTATAGTTGTGGGCTTAGACACCTAATCCAACAGTCTCCCACTTGGATAAGTCTAAAAACTATTATTACAAGTATGAATCCAAAATCCCAACTAGCAATCGTAGCTCTCAAAAGCTAATGTCGAACTCTTACCAAGTCAAATGACGCGTCCATTATATAAGGGATCATATATTCCTCCATTCTAGATATCGTATGAACAGAGAAATGGATTATAATCATTCTCTCAATTCATGTGTTGTTTCCCGATTTCCGATTTATGACGACTGAGTAACTAAACAAATCAAATCAGTCCAGGCTTGGCCAAGCGCTTAGGGTTGTCCTCACTAAATCATCTAGGGGCCCACACATATCGCTTTTATCCCACATTGGGTAAAATGAATGTATAAAATTCGACTCAAATGCTTGCTTGTACTTACTCGTCAAATCACACTCACATGTCTTGGTTTCAAGAATATTAGATATTATCGTCTCACAATCATCCGCGATAAAATCCATGAAGTGATTTAGATGAGTGTAGGTTTAATCCAATACTCGAATCTTATTCCATAAGTACTCATGAACACTGCAGCAAACTTGTGCTATGTCTAAAACACTTTAGACAATCTACAGACGGATTCATGACAGTCTTGCCTCGATACCTACTTCCAAAGTATGATCGACCGTGGATAGTTTGAATAACCTTGTTACTCGGGAAGTCAAAACATACAAAGTGAAACACAAGAATAATTGAAATCAATATGGTCTCAAAACTTTTGAATATAAATAAAACACCTTTTATTTAATCACCATATTGATTACACATTATTCATTGTATAATGTTTCGATTAATCAACTAAATACTTGAATTAAAACAATAGTTATCCCATGCTCCAAGCATGCACACTATGTTTATCTATGGTGCTTACTATGTGAAATAGATCAATTGTAAACATTTCCAATGACACTCATTTCACAATTCCAAATCCTTATCGTAAGTTTAAGAATACCAAGTCCTTGCCACTTACTATAATTTGTTAGATTCTAAGCTTATATGTAGTGATCCTTTTGTAATGACAATGCATACTAGTCACAGTGACTTTTCCAATTACAAAACTTTCCATTGGAGATTGTTACAAGATAATTCCATAGATACAAAGTCTCATATTCAAAGCACATTCCTTTAAACATCCTTCTTGCATAAAAGTTTCTAACTTACTCAAAGATTCTTGATATCCAACTCCCATTATGGAAATTTTTTCATAATTGCCATATGACAATCCATTCTTAATAGAATCCTATCTATTTAGAATTATATCAATACGGTCCATATGTTACTATACTTCTTTATTGTCCTTAAGCAACCAATCCTTAGCGATCCTCAGATCGTCCTTCACAATTGTTTAACAACTTTTGTCGTATCCGGTTCTAGTCCTTTTCCCCTCTTAATGCCCTAGGCATTTCGAAAATTCAGAACACATAAATATTATAGCATATGCAATCGATCCTATACCCGAAGCATATGGGACACGATTCATAATGTCTTGTATAAAGACTTAATACTTTACCAGTCTCTTGCTATAACATTTCCATATACATAAACTTTCCTTATGTCGAATCTTTTCAACATAACATTCATATATGTCCTTGACTAAATTTGATTAAAATCTCACAATCTAAGCTTTAAGATTTGAAATGAAGTATTAGTTCCTCTCCCTTAATTATAGCAAAACAACTTTTCAAACTCCGCAACTTTGCGAATTGAAACTTTTGTTTTCTATAACCAGTATTGCTAACTCGCAGCACTCACCATAATAATTATGCTCCCACTAGCATAATAATTATTATCTTACTAGCATAACATTTATGACCCCACTAGCTTTGACATGTATCGAAAATCAGCTGGACTTCTAGAAATCAATACTTTATTGACTTTCTCACCGAAGTTCATATTTCTGATACAAGATGCTTCGATAAGCCTTTATCTAAGCTCATACACCTTTTATTAGAAAGCTCATACATGTCTCTAAACTATTCAGAACTTACAACAATAAGTTCCTAATGTTCAAACTATTTTCCATTTCTGACAATTTGAACTATGAAGAGGGATGCCATAATCATAATCAAATTTGAGAATACAAATATCACAATTGCTATCTCCTTAAAATCTACTTAGTTGTAACGACCAAAATTTTCAACCAATTTAAAATTTTCGAAAACAACTCGATTCCATTAAAGTTATTACATAAAGGTTTTCAATACAATTTATTTTAAGTATTCCCAGAATCTCATCACGACAAAAACACGAGGAGCGGTACGATCACACCTTCGCCTTGCCACGGTCTCCTGAAGAACCTGAAAAACATAAAACCACAACTGTAAGCCCGAAAGCTTAGTGAGATATCCCCAAAATACCAACCACATATACCATACACGCATAACATGCCATAACGTATCCGATCACAAAACAGCCATGCACTTCGGATCTACTGTGGGACTGGTCCGCCGCACCAGCCAACAGTCCGCCTGGTCCACCCTCTGAGTCTAGCCACAATCTCGAGTCTGCAGTGTGATTGGTCCGCCCGCACCGGGCCTACAATCCACCTGGTCCACTCTCCGAATCTATCCACATACATTGAGTCTGCAGTGTGATTGGTCCGCCCGCTCCGGGCCTTCAATCCACCTGGTCCACTCTCTGAGTTTACAGTATGACTGGTCCGCCCGCACCGGGCCTTCAGTCGGCCTGGTCCACTCTCCGAGCCTCGGCACGTCTAGTCCGCCCTCTTGGGGCCTACAGCTTATCCGGACCACTCGCTGGGCTTTCGGGTCAACCGGTCCGCCCTGGGTATCTTGGCCTACAGCACAAAGCAGGACCCGCCTCAACCCAACTCCAGTCCAAACAACCATGTGCACATAAACATACAATCATATAGCAATTCACAGTCAACAAGCCGATCAAACAGATCACATAACATATCATCATCCTAACCAGGATACCGACCTAACCGGTCACTAGCATAGCATCACTCTACATCTCAGGACACCGATCTCAACCAGGTCTCTAACATATACCATCCTAGCTACCAGGATGCAAACATATCAAGGCAATAACATAACAACAATACCCGGATCTCAATCCGATAAGGGCCGGCCTTGGTGCCTTAGACCCTGTTGATATAGTGAGGATAACTCACCTCGAAACTTCCGGCTGAAAGAATAAGATCCCGCTGCTCCAAACTCCGACACGAACTCCTCCACTGAACAACACCCAAGCACTGAACTCAATAATTACCCATAATTACCAAAATACCCCTGGAAGACAACTGGTCACCCCTTGGTCAAAGTCAAACCCTGACTGACTCTACTCGCCGAGTCAACCCGATGACTCGTCGAGTCCCTATGCTCAGAAATTCCCCAATCCGCGACTCAACTCGCCGAGTCACCCCGAGACTCGCCGAGTTCAACAACTCTGAGTCCACTCACACATAACTCACAGAGTCATCCCCTTGACTCACCGATTCACGGGTCAACCAGAAAAGATTGGGACTCTTCGACAAGACTCGCCGAGTCCAAGAACAGACTCGTCGAGTCTAAGGCTATCTTCAACCTACTCGCCGAGTTGTCTTCCAACTCGTCGAGTTCCAAGCGATCTTCAAGCAACTCGTCGAGTCTACCCATGTGATTCACCGAGTACCATCGGTCTGAATCCATACAGAAGCATTCCAGGCCATGCAATTGATCCAAAACATAGATCTAGCCTCCTAACACCCATCCATCACGTAAAGTTGCAAACTTTACGTTAATCCAAAGAGATCTAGGCCTTTTACACTTTAGGGCTAGGGTTTGGGACATGATGGCTTCACTAAACACTTAAACACATGGACTTTAATGCACTCTAGACCTTCTCCATTCCAGATCTGAGGTAGCAACCTCAGATCTAAACTCCAAACCCCAAAACATACCAAGATGAGCTCCCATAAACCCCAAAATGATGAATCTATAAGATTAACAGCCCAAGGACGAGATAATACCTCAAAAGAACGCCCCCACAACAATGAAACTCGAATCCAAGCAAAGCCCCTTGCTCCAAGCCTCCTACCCTTCAAGATTTCCTCAACAATTGCTTCTCCAAGCTTCTAAATGCAACTTGATTCACTCACACACGAAGGTTAGGGTTTTTGGACTTGAGGTTGAGTAAGGAGGCTGGGGGAATGGATGTTATGTTCTTTATATAGGGCTCAACCCCGAGAATTAGGGTTTTCTCCACTCAGCGCCTACTCGCCGAGTCCAATACACTGACTCGCCGTGTCGGCCACTTAACATGCGACCAAGTCGCGACTCTACTCGCCGAGTCCACCCATGGACTCGCCGAGTCTCTCTTTCCCATATTACTCTTTTAGCCCTTCAACTTTACTCTTGCTATTCCGGGATGCTACATTAGTGAAATTGTTTCCTCACAATCATTTTCATGAAGCGGAGAGAAACCTTATGGCACTTAGATTTTATGGTGTATGTGTTCCTATCCATATGACTTTGTCATAACCATAATCACAAGACAATGTTAGTGAAAAATCCCAAAATCATATGGACTGAACTTGTTCAATCTTAATTTCTTGCCACCTGGCAGCTCAAGGGCCTACCATTGCTTCCAATTTGTTATGCAAACAATTGAGTACTCACAGAACTCACATAAATAGTCAACTTTAACTGGAATGGGCACAGAAACAAGAATATGTCAACATGATAGGTTACAAACCTCAAGTCGTGTACTAGTGATTAACAATAGGTTTATTCTTGATTAGTTCTTGAAACTTTCCAAGATCTTTAAGAGTCCCATCGACCTCTTGACATATAAGACTCTCATTGTCAAGAAAGTTTCCTTGACAAACAAATATTTAAGAGTTAGTGCGGTTTCTTATCAAGAATGACACTTCATATAATTAGTCTCAATTGGTCTTTGTCTTATCCAAGCCATCACAACTACCAATCTCAAATGTGCATGAGCAAGGAAACTTGTCTACTCCATATTTTCTGATGTGTTATAAACCTACTTAGGACATGTAACTCAAGACACAATATTGGATTATAACTCTAAGACTTGATTTTCGAACGAAGTATGACTCACCTTTTGATTTAACCATTTCAACAATTCACGAATCCTCTTCTTAGCCATCCAAGTGCACTAAGGTGTCCTTAGAGGATCAATTGTGATATGGTTTTCATAATCATTAAGATGATCATAAAACACGATACTAAAGTACTCTACTTTCATTTCAGAGTGTAGAAACTTTTATCTTTTTACCTAATTGATTCTTCTTATTCGTTCTGCTATCTATTGAAACTTTTTCAACGATTCAAAATTACAATTACATCTTGTAAGTGTAAACATATTAACTAAAATTTACTAAATCATGATGATAGTCTTATCATTCTATGTGGTGAACTTGACCAGTGCACAACCAAGTGTACCCGATCCCGTAGTCCTTCACTTGACTCACATATACATGTGAACAAGGAATTCGTCTTAATTTCCGAAAGATGAAGGTACTCATCCATCACACAATACAAATTTCTGGACAATTGAAACTTGGGTGATAAGAGTCTTTCCTTATTTGGTAAATTATGACACTACCACAAACGATAGAATCAAATCCACATTGCTAAAAAAAGGAACATACAAATATCAATTTTCACAAATGTCATTGCAAGGAAATAAGATATAATCAAAATTTCTCTTTATTTATAAAATGTGGAACACTTTTTCTTACAATGCAAGTACATATGAAAACTATGTTTCTAAATATTCCTAAGCAATCTATCATAACTCCTAAGCAGCAGCTCATAAAACCAATCATCGAACCATGCGATCGAAATCCATCTATTCACGCTCAGACTCAGCATGCTTTTCCTTTAAGCTTCCTTTGATCCTGCAAAACATCAAAATGTAATCTTATCACATCATGTACTAAGAATATGCAAAAAGGAACTTAATAGAGTTAGATAGTGGACTTACCTGAAGCAGATTCAACCTTTTTGACTTTACCATCCTGATCATCCTTCAGGTAGATATGGCAGCTTCGCAACCAATGCCCCTTCTTTTGGCAATAGAAACATATGGACTCTTTGGGAATGGTACACAGGACAATCTCAGACTTAGCCTTTCCCTTTCCCTTAGAAAGAGAAAGCTTTTCTGGACTTCCAATGTTTCCATTGTCAATTTCCATGGAAGTTTGGGAAGTAGATCTTCCAATCAAATTTGCATTACCAGTGCGCCAAATCATTGCTGATTCAGTAACATTTAGCAAATAGGTAAGATCAATAAGGGTCACGTCGCAGTCTGTCATATAGTAGTCTTTAACAAAATGACTATACAACTCGGGAAGTGACTAAAGAACCAAGTCAACAGCCAACTTCCTTGACACAACGACTCCTAACATTTCGAGTCTGTCAATGTGTGACTTCATCTCCAAGACATTTGCACACACAGATCTTCCACCTTGGTGTTGGCTTTCCAATAGGGCTTGAGTGACCTTGAACTTTTCAAGTCTTTGAACTTGTGGGTTAGGGAGAACTATTGGAGGAAGTGAAGTTCCACTACAACATGAAGAAGGGAATAATCTTTCACCTTGATTGTCTTGTAGAATATCACCTTCATGAGGAAAGCTTTTTCCATAATATTCGGGAAGACCATAGTTGTCTGACCTAGACATCAATAATTGGAGAATATTCAAGTTAGGTGATTTAAGTCCTAAACACAACACCCAACATGAAATATTAAGGCTAGGACCCAACACAATATTCCACCATGAAAAACAAAAAATGAATTTTAGGTGTTAAATGAATTGAAATTCCTAGATCTTTTGAGATTCATTGAACTTTTCAATGGCATGTTTAATCTCGATTATGCCCTTCAAGTTTGTGACTGGGATGACGAGGATCACAAACAAGGTGTGAATAACCATGCAAATTAGCTTGGTACACTTAATGTTACATATCATCCAATCAATGTGTCGGTTAACCACATACGCTCCATTGATCCATGATTAACATCGAGCTACCCTTTGTCACACACTGTCAGTCCCAGATTAGTGAGTCGGTTAGCCACACATGCTCCGCTAACGACTTAACAAGGTGCAAAGTGCAATTTCATGGGTTAGCACCAAATTCACATTTTTCCTAAGTAACTAAGATTGGGAATTTATAAATGTTTAGTTATTTGGTATTTTCATTATACTTTTAATGAGAATTAATGTCCTATCCTCTCAATTCGGTTAACGGCCCTCCACCAGTCAAGGAATGGGTGGGTGAGAGTGGACACCCATTAAACCACCATTTTATATGCAGTAACCTTATACCCCCTTATAGACCGGCTTCGTAAATCAGGCCTACTAACGGTAAGACTGACTTTTTACGTATACATATAATATATTAAACTTTTTAATTTCATATAGTATAAGGGTGTATTTTAAACTTTTTAAGTACTAGACAGTTTAATCTATTAATAAATTACACTCTTAGTTTGATTAAACTTAAACCGTGTCATTATGGATTTATTAAACTTCTATTTTAATTAAACACTTTAATTAATTTTATAAAGTTCATAACATGTAATTGAACTATTCAAGGCATCTAGGTTATTAAAAAAATTCAAAATTAAAACTATTTAATTAATTTTTAAGTTATGAACCCAAGAGATGCATCCTTTGAAACCTTTCAATTACTAGAGTTCATTTTTTTCATAATTTGAGACTTTTCAAATACCAAAACTTGAGCGCAAGTTTTGTAACTTTGGAAAACCTTTTCATTTCCATAACTTATGAGTTTAATATCATTTTAATGGATCAGATCTTCCATGTTCCATAACTTGAGGACAAGTTATGGAAGTCACTAAAAACATTTATATCAATTTTAAAAAATAGAATTATCATATAATCTATTGATCTAACTTAACTCATATGGTAAGATAATTCATATCAACAATTTACAAGTAACTTTGTTTATCATATAACCAAAAATTATCTTAAAACTTTGACAATTATCTTTTCATTGAATGAGTATAATCATTACCATACCAACAAAATAAAATTTTATGAACTAAAACAGTTTGTGGTAATGATCCTAATCCAAAACAGGCCAAAAAAAACCTGAAAATATGCCATCAGAAGCATCAACTCGACGAGTACATGAATTGGACTCGTCGAGTTGCCCTTTTACTGAGTGGACTCGTCGAGTTAGGCATTGGACTCGGCGAGTTCATCAGTCAGAGGCCATAAAATCAATATTTTCAGCTTTGAAAATTAACAAGCATCAAATATAACAGAAAACAATCTTAGGCTCTGATACCACTGTTGGGCTTTAAGCACTATAACACTCCTATGGTGCAAATGCAACCCGAATAGCTTTGTATCTATGTTTTCTCTAATTATACATGCAATAAAATTTCCAAAGCTTGAAGCCTACAACTAGCTTACAATTTTGGAACATTAATCATAAAATCAAATTAGAAGAATACCTCTTAATTGTAGATAATAGTTTTGGCCTTTCAAGAGCTTAGCACCTCAAGTGTCATGCCTCAAATGGTTCACAAACACCATTAACAAAAGAGGACTTTGAGAGAGAGTCTAGACACACCAAAGTTGGTTATGATTCTCGTAGAATGGATATGTGTCGATTTTGGCTAAAGGATAACACATATATATTGTAGGATTCCAAGAGTCATAGGTAAACCCTAATCCATACAATTGGGTTATGATCCATATCTCATGTGGGCTAACACTTCATGGATACTTACATAAACTTATCCCATCATGGATCAATAGCCCAAACAATATATATCACTGATTTACATAATCAGTCCCCGTTAATTTAATTAGTCTATTTTGATCACTAAATTAATTCTTGATCAATACTAGTTAAATATTATGATTTCTCAATTAATATATTATACTTATAATATATTAGTAAATCATAAATAGCCTCTTTTTCAAATATCCATCCTGTCAGATTGTTCTGGTGAAGGTAACCCAAATGGACCATGCTACTCTCGAGTCAAGTACATACCAATTATAGTTGTGGGCTTAGACACCTAATCCAACAGTCTCCCACTTGGATAAGTCTAAACACTATTATTACAAGTATGAATCCAAAATCCCGACTAGCAATCGTAGCTCTCAAAAGCTGATGTCAAACTCTTACCTAGTCAAATGACGCGTCCATTATATAAGGGATCATATATTCCTCCATTCTAGATATTGTATGAACAGAGACATGGACTATAATCATTCTATCTATTCATTTGTTGTTTCCCGATTTCCGATTTATGACGACTGACTAACTAAACAAATCAAATCAGTCCAGGCTTGGCGAAGCGCTTAGGGTTGTCCTCACTAAATCATCGATGGGCCCAAAGATATCGCTTTTATCCCACATTAGGTAAAATGAATGGATAAACTTCGACTCAAATGCTTCCTCGTACTTACTCGTCAAATCACACACAACAATATGTTTTATAACACCAAGTTATTGGTGCGTTTACATATGTCAATGTGCAACAAACCTATAAACTACAACTCATATGTCTTGGTTTCAAGAATATTAGATATTATCGTCTCACAATCACCCGTAACCATCCTTTTGGCCTTTTGGAGCTTCTAATGGCCATGCATGTAGAGAAAGCTGGAACTCTATGTGATCATGTTGTCCTTAGAGTCCATATTTATGACTCATAGTCTATCTTGTAGTTTTGTTTGTTGACCTTGGCCTTCTTGGGTTAGGGTTAGAGATTATTTCTTCTAGAGTGGGTTTTAATGGGTAAAGTTGGAAACTTTACCCTCCAAGATGTATTTTCGGTCCATATCTGGAATATGGGACTTAGATTTGAGGAATAATGGCTTAATGCATTAAGAAACGTTAGCAGACTAAAGAACTCAACGAGTTCATAGATGAACTCGACGAGTTTGGTCGAAGTATGTCGATTATGTTAAAAAGGAAGAACTCGGCGAGTTGGAGGAAAACTCGATGAGTTGGATCACGATTTTACAATTCTGTGATTCATGGGAACTCGACAAGTTGAAGGACAAACTCGACGAGTTGAGTCAACTTGGAGCATTGACTTTGACTTTGACCATAGTTGACCCTTAAGGGGTTATGGGTATGGAGTGGTATCTAAGGAGTTGTTTTGGTTCAGGGAGTGAGTAGAGTTGATTTTGAGGCAGAGACATTTTAGCTATCATACAACATTGGAGGTGTGTTTTCCTCCTCTTTGAATGGGTCGAAGGCACCAATGCCGACTCGTATTTATGACTGTATGTATTCCAAACAAAGATCCGATGTCAGGCAGTTCCCGATGTATGTTTATATGTTTTTCGGGTTACGATTCGATGTTAGGCAGTACCCGAGGAATATTTGTATGCTTGATGTATTCTTGATTCTTGCATGTGTCTGTATTATATGTTTTCAGATTACAATCCGATGCCGGCTATGCCTGAGGAATGATTGAATGCTTTCCAAATTTCGGTAAGATGTCGGGCAGGGCCCGAGGAATGTTTATATGCTTATGTTATGTGATTATCCTATGTGTATTTGTTGATATGTTTATATGTATACCGATCTTTGCTCGATGCCGAGCGGGGCCCGATGCCAAACATTTTCCAATGTCGGGCGGGGCCCACATTATGTTTATATGTGATTATATGTATGGTATGTGGTAGTTTCAGGAAACTCACTAAGCTTCGTGATTACAGTTTTTAGTTTTGGTTTCAAGTACTTTTGGTAGCAAAGGGAACAGCTCAGTTTATCTGCGTTGCACACACCATGATGTTTTAGTCTGGGATGTTTACTCTGATATACTTGACATATGTTCTGATATGGATATACCGTTTATGATGTTTTGAGATACTATAACTTATGTTTTGGTGAAATGATTTTAATAACAACAATTTATCTACGGTTTAAAAGTGAAAATTTTGGTCATGATTTTTGGGATGTTTCGGTATCACAATTAATCCTCGAAGAACATCTTAGTGCAATTGTATGACTAAGAAGTGGAATCGAACATTATTGGAAATGGTTCGATCATAGATAAGTCATACTTTGTTCCAATCAAAGTTGTTGAGCTATGCTCTAGTAACTGTAAGTTGTATCTTGAAAGTCATTTCAAAACTAATAAGGATAACAAGACCTCATAATAAGTGGAGTAATAATGTTTTCTTACTCTAGCACATTTTAAATTGGAGTTGTGGTGTTTTTTTTTTATCAGGAAACAAAAGATAAACTAAGACCTATTTTATGATGTGTTTTCTTGTTGGAAATCCACACGAACGTTTTGATACATTCTAATTTTTGTGCACTTTCAGTTGATTTGGCAATGCCTATGAGTTCTAGGTTCTTCATTTGACTAGAAAAGGCTATGAATGTTGGTCAGTCAAAGTACATTAATTAATGTGGGTGAGCTTCAAACAACATGGAAGCACTGGCGGGCCGTTTGAGCTACTATAAGGCAATAAATTTAGATTAAGCAAAGTTCAGTCCATGAAGGAGAGCTAAATGTGATTTTTATTTGTCCTAAACCTTGTCTTATGGCTGTAGGATGGAATTAAAAGATTCACATGGATATGAACATATGCACCTTGAAATATAAATAACAAAAGGTTTCACTCTAATTCATGAATATGGTTATGAGGAAATACTTTCACTAAAGGATTTTGAAGATCTGATCTGTATGGATATTAGTTGTGTAAATTGCATTCTCAAATTCACAATATGATTACGACATCCCTCTTCATATTCCATATTGTGAGGAATGGCAAGGGATTGTTTAAACTTTCAAGAGATATGGTTATGATGTCTTGAAAGATTTTGAACATATATATTGTCCTGATAAAGTGCATAAGCTTAAAAAGCCTAATTAGAAGCTTGAGGAAGCATCGCGAAATAGGAATCTACACTTCCATGAGAAAGTCAAAGGGTATTGATTTCTAGAAGTCCAGCTGATTTCTAGTTACAAGTCAAAAGTAGTGGGAGCATAATTATTATGTTGGTATTGCATGTTTATAATACTATACATAGGGAAGAATTTCTCTAGTTTGCAACTTGCAAAAGTTGGGAACTGTTTCGCTATAAGGGAGAGGGCACTCATACTTTGCTACAAATCTAAAGGTTCAGATTGTATAGTTTAACAAAACTTAGTCAAAGGAATATAAGAATAGCATGTTGAAATGTTTCGACATTGGATATTCTATATATGGAAATATTATAGCAAGTAATTAAAAAAATATTGGACCCTTGTAATATTGGGTCGAGTCCCATATGCTTCAGATATAGGATCGATTACATATGCTATAACATTCGATTATATTATTTTCAAATGCTTTTAGCATTGTGTGAAAAGTCTTATAATTTCATGTGACTAGAGTTATTAAAAAAACTATCAAGAACATTTTGAGGTTTTATCGAACATTGGTTGCTTGTAGACAGTTAGAAGTATGACATTATTTGGATAGACCACTATGACACGTTTTAGATTGAGATGATTCTTGGTCAGCATTGATGGTCATATGGGAATATGGAAATGTTTCCATAAAGGGAGATGTTTGCAAAATCTACATGTGAGTTGGAAATTTTAATACAAAAGAAGTGTTCAAGAAGTGTATCCTAAATTTGATACTTCATAACCGTGGAATTATTTCTAGCAACAAGTTCCAGTGGAACATTCTGTAATATCGAAGGCTCAGTCTCTATGACTTCAGAACCTCGACATCACAGAAGTACATTGCATGTAAAGATGAAATTACACTACATCTTAGATAAGTAAAAGAATTTGAAATTGTAAAATGAGCATCATTAGACTAATTTCTAGTTGATCTGTTCACAAGGGAAGGACCATCAAAAGGTATAGTATTCATGTTCATAACATGGCATGACTGATGTTATCTAATTCAAGTGGTTATTTGATTACTTGAAACAATATACAATGAATAAATTCATAATTGTTATGGTGATTAAATGATAGGGATTTATTTCTGATCAATGGGTATGATACCATATTTAATTAATTTATTATTGTGTTTCACTTTGCATTTTTACTTCCCTAAGTATTTTTAACATAATTCAAAATTCCACAGTTATTCATACTTTTGGAAGTAAGTAGTGAATTAAGACTGTCATGAATTGATTGTAGATTGTCGATTGAGGTTAAGACATTGCAGTTGGAATTGCTATAATATTCATCAGTACTTTGAAAATAGAAATTTTATGTATCGGATAAACCCACTCTTAGAGATTACTTCATTGATTTTAATCACAAGTAATTCTAAGATAATAATATCTTCTATTATTAACGTAGAGATATATATTTCATAGTTTACACATCAGTTGTGCATCGGTTTGCTCAAATGCATCTTGTAACTAGATGTTATAAAGGCTATTCCATGTGTGATTTGACATATAAATTTTATGACTATATAGTCACAGTAATTCGTTCTTTTTTCCTTAACAGTAAAAGCAATATCAATAGGCCCCTTGGTGATTTGAGTCGATCTATGAAAACCAGGCGCCTGGTACAGACTAAGTTGATGTGTTCAATTTTGTAGTCTGAAATTTGATCACAAATAAGGAAATCGGGAAACGAAATAAAACAACATGAGGTTGTTCATTTAATACATGTCTTAGTTCATATTATATCTTTTAGAACAAAGGAATAGATGATTACCTATCTTAGGGTCAATGTTTTATTTGAATCAGAGTTCGGTTGTGGCTTTGGACTTTATCGTTTAGTTCAAGGTCTATACTTGCAACTATAGTTACAGACTTATCCAAGTGGGAGACTGTTGGATCTATGTGTCTAAGCTAGTAACTAAATTTGTATATTCTTGTAATTTGAAGAAAAGTCCTTTTTGGGTTGAACTCATGTCCAAAAATAGCTAGAATTGATGTTAGGAGAGAGAAGCATAATTTATTAGATTATTATATGATTAACAAAATTAATTTCAAATCAATTACAATTGATTAATTATTAAGCATAACTAATTTGGAATTAACTCGGGATTAATTGGAATTAAATAAAGGTGAATGGGTGAATTGTAATTATTTAATAGTTGAACAAAAGAAGAAATTCTAGAACCCACCATGGTATGGACGGCTTTGGAGGGTTTCCTAGGGTTTCTGGAAGCCTCCTGGTTGCATAAAAGGAAATAATTTAAATTACGATTAAATCTATTAATTAATTAATTCAAATCTTGTTTTGCCTGCAAGTTACCTAAATTATAAATAGGACCCTTTAGCTTGTATATTTCGTTCCTAAAATTACCTAAAGGCAAACGAATGAAATTCCCTTCATATCTCCTCTCTCCTCCTCATTATAGGGTTTCTGGTTTTTGGGTGTTAGCCATTAGAGGCCTCATCCTTTTGCTGCTTTCGTTCCAATGAATTTCAAGAGGATTTGATTTAATTATTTCCTATAAATCCAGGAAAAAGTCATCTTATTCTATGAGCATGACAAGAAAATATCAACAAAATCCAAGAAAAAGTCATTTGATGGTTGTGAGGAACATCCTTAAATACTTGTGAAGATTTAAGGATATGTTCCTTGTGTTTGGAGGTGTGTAAGAAGAGCTAAGTATTAGTTGCTACATTGATGCTTCTTTCAAAACAGCTTGAGAGGATTGTAAGTCACAATCAAGATATGCTTTTATCATCAATGAGGCTATAATGTATTGGAAAAGATCCAAGCAAAGTGTTATAGGGTATTCCTCTATAGGTTCAAAATACATAGTTGCTTCAAAAGCTATACAAGAAGCTGCTTGGATGAAGAAATTCATTGGAGATCTAGGGGTTGTTACTTCCATTCAGGATCCCCTGGAAGGTTTTTATTACAATGAAGGTGCTATTTCTTTATCCAAAGAACCCATGTCATATAAGAATACTAGACACATTAACCTAAAGTTATAGTACATTCCGTATGAAGTTGGAAGTGTGGAAATCAGTATTCGTAATGTATACACTAATCAAAATTTGGCTGACCCTTTCAAGAAGCCCCTTCCTCAAGGCAAGTTTGAAGGTCATGCTCGAGGAACCAAAATTTTCTATTCTAGTGATTGGATTTGATATTTTTATTAGCATTGCTATTACAACTATGTAAGACATCAACTAATGTATTGACTTTGATATATATATATATATATATATATATATATATATATATATATATATATATATATATATATATATATATATATATATATATATATGGAATATGATCTCTTTCATTAATTACTTTATTGAGTTCTATATTAACATGTTTAATCCATGAGTAAATTTATTCACTCTAAAATCCATAGTCGGTCTTTATTATGGGAACTGTAATGAAGTAAGACTAATATGAGTTGGATTAGTTTACAAAAAAGTGCAACTAGGTTCATAGGTACTTGTAGAGAACAAATTTTCGATTAACGCACTGAAGATCATTTCATGGATCGTTTTCATGAATGATACCATATAAAGGTAACATCTTTGTATCCATAACACCCGAGATACATATTTGGGACTTAAGTATGGGGAATATTATGCTTTAATTTAATCAGGCAGTTATAAAGGCTATTATTAGGTATGACAGGAACCATGCAAGAGGCGTATGTAGTCGAAATGAGATTTGTTCCTCTTATTCATTGAGACTTAGAAATTTAAGGCCTTATCTAAAGTTGAACACTTAAATGACATTGATTGTGATCCGTATCTCATATTCAACATGATTTTTTGTGACAAAAGGATAATTGATTACTTACCTGATACATCAGTTGTAGCTTTAAGTTGTAGGGAATTGGAGGGTGATGAATGGTATTCTTCATGTGTTGTTTGGGGCAATAAAATGTTGTTATACACACATGGTGATTATTTATTAAGTAATATGATTATTAACAACATTTTATGTAGAAAATATAAATAATTAGCAGATTATGGTTTTTGGGAAAACCAATAATACAAGGTATAACTAGTTACATTTTTGTCATATAGTATGATTTGTATGCTATGTAAAAAAGGATTGGACCTATAATAGAGTAATAACTAGTTATGTAGATAATATAAATAATATTAAGTGCTAGGCACTCCACCCACTCTCCACATTATCAAACTGTCCACCACATGGATTGGTAGATAGTTTGCTTGCTTTGACTTCTACTTGCCCATTCTTGGTTGCTTGTAAGAACATGGGACATTAAATGAAAGCATGGCCTTTATTTTATCTCATGTAATATAATAAAAGAGCGATGAGAGACAATGCCAGTTTACTTGCTTTCTTTCTTCCTTTCTTGAAGAACAAAAATCGGAGAGAATATAGAAGCCCTCCCCTCTCCTCTTTTGTTTCTTCTTGCTTTCATTTTATGCTTGTATTTGGTTCTCCTTTGACGTCTTATTTAATATAAGACTTAAGGACTTAATAACATATCCGTACAAGTGAAAGACTAGCATCCTCTTGTGGATTAGAGACTTGTTTTTGGTGGATACATATAGAGAGCTTCTGCCTTGGATCTTTGTCTTCTCCAACAACTACCAAGCCTCCCGTAAGAGGACTCAAAGGATTTAAAAGGTTGCATCTTTTAACTCCTATATGTTTGTTGTTTTCTTTCCAAATCTTGCAAGATGATCCCTGGTGGGAATAAACTAGTTATGTTGTTTGAAATTTTAAGTCTTCCATTTGCTAAAATATTAAGTTTTTGAAACTAATTTTGAATAAAAACCCAACATGGAAATGTGTATGTTAGGGAACTCGCTAAGCTTTGTGCTTACAGTTGTTGATTTATACGTGCAAGGTACATCGTAGGACCGCGATAAGGCGAATGTCTGATTGTATACACGCATTGGGGAATTTACTATTGGGACATATTTTTATATACTTTGATAATTATGATACTTGTTGCTTTGGGATTATCCAATATTTGATAACTTGGTTGTGAAACTATGGTTTTTGGTAATTTAAAAAAAAAAAAACTTTGGTCTAAAATTTGAGGTTTTACAATTTCGTATCAGAGCCCTGGTTTAAAGGATTTGGATGAACCTCTGGGAGATTCCAAACTCAAACTAAGGTTCTGAACATTTTCTAGAACTTAACAAGAAATGGAGACTTTTATAGGAGGAAAAACCCAGCGAAGCAGTATGTACAAACGACCAACGCTTGAGTGGCAGTTTCCCAAAATACCTTAATTTACATATTTAGTAGTGTAGAGCTGATGGGATTGCATGCTACCTAGGGGTAGGCTAAGGAATCTTATAGATCTAGTGTGAAAATGTTGCCTGATTTATGATGCCTTAGCATAGGAGTTCATCCCTTATGAGATCGAATTTGTCTTTATTATTTGTTTAGTGTATGATACATAGTTGTATATAGTTAGGATTTTATAACCTTAGAATGAATGATTTAGCCTTTCTTCTTGTTCCTTATTTGGTTGTGGATTTGAGGTAAGATCATTTATTTGAATGTCTATCGAGTCTCGTACTATGTACAATTGGCATACACGAAGCAAATAGCAAGGGCAACGAAGATCTCATGAGGAAGAGTAGTGTTGGGAGTCTAGAGCTAGTGTCTACATGTATGATTGTGGTTCCCAGAAACTAGTAGGGCAAGTCCATAGATAATATGAGGGGGTAGAGTTCTTGGGTCTCGAAGGTATGACCCGAGACAAAAACAGATTGGTGTGGAAAGTAGTATTAGGCTTTTACTACTGAAAGCACCGGATACGTATGCGGCTTGAGGAATTACCTCGAGGGACTAATGAACTTCTAGGGGTGTGATTGTTGGTATATGTGTTTTAGCCCATTGCTGATAATTTTTCTTACGCATTTCAGTATGGTGGTTACCCGAGGTTCAGGCTCAGGCAACCCCGAGAGACCGAGTGCCAGTGATAATGAGATCTATAGGATTATTGTCGTAGAGGTGGCCGCGGCAATCTGATAGGCTATCCTGAATATGTTTGGCTCTGTTAAGACCATGCTGATTGAGACCTTTGATGAGCGATATGCCGCTGTCACTGAGGCTTCTGTTGCCGCAGCCACCGCAGTTGTTGCTGCTGCGAGACCGTAGAGGGGTGATTCGTTGTGGTACCGAGAGTTCACCAACACGAAGCCACCTGAGTTTGATGGGACCCAGGATCTTATTTTTTCCATGATATGGATCTATGACGTTGAGGGATGCTTCTGTACCTGATCCTCTCGGAAGAATTTGAGATTTTGATTCACATTGAAACTCCTTCGCATATGAGCGAAGGACTGCTGGAAGTTTATTACGACTGACTACACACTTGCAAAGCATGCTGCGATGACTTGGGAGAGGTTTACTGCGATGTTCAAGAGTGAGTTTGTAACTACAGTTGAGCGGGAAAGGTAAGCCTAGGAGTTCCTATCTCTCAAGCAGAAGACAGAGACGGTGACTGAGATCACCAGGATGCTTCATGAGAGGGCTTTGTTCTGCCATGAGCAGGCATCCACGGAGCAGGCTCTTGTGACTCGGTATTTGAGTATTCTAAGGAAGGATATCAGGGAGTTCATGGTGAACACCATGTGTAGGAGGAGAGAGATCGAGCTAGAGACCCAGGTTATGGAGGAGAGGGAGATGCAGAGGAGAAACAGGAGGCTAGTGCAATCGCAACCGACAACTAAAAGAGAAAAGCCCACTGATCAGAGAGATGGAGGCTAGAATAGCCACACTTGTGGGAAGTACGGAAATGGACACGAGGGACCATGTCGGTCCAGGTTAGCTTGTTACCTGTGTGGTAATGAGGGGCATATGGCTAGGGATTACCCCAAGGGATTTCAGGTTTGTTTCAGCTGCAACCAGACCGACCACATAAATGTTGATTGTCCTCATCTAGCATCTAGGGCAGTTCAGACTCCTACCCCAACGACCCTTCACATTACTGATGGTCGGCACGGGAAGGCCGAGGAACCGAGGGCTCGGGGCAAAGCATTTCAGTTGAAAGCAGAGCAGGCCCGTGCAACTCCAAATGTCGTGGTTAGTATGTGTTCTTTATATTTATGTTGATTTATTTATGTTGCTTATATTTTTTGGATAAGGTGTCTAAGTCCATAACTATATTTGGTATGTACTTGACCCGATTTGGCATGGTCCATCTGGGTTGCATGGCATTAGAACATTTAGATAGACTTTTGTGAGAAGATGATATATTATAAGTTCTAATATATTAATATGAATTATTTACTTAGTATTGATCAAAAAATAGTTTGGAACTAATTTTGTGATCAAAAGAGACTAATTAAATAAATGGGGATTGATTTGGTAAATCATTCATTCTTATATAGTAGGCTATGATCCATAGTTCTTCATGTTGGGCTAAACCCATGTGGTTACCTATGGATACTCCATGGAGGTTAAAACCCATGTCTTATAGAGAAAACAGAGATCCAAGGCTTCTAGGGTTGCATGCACACCGTAGGAGTCTTAGAATGCTCAAAACCCATCAGTGGTATCAGAGCGTACGCTTGTTTTCAGTTATACTTGATGCAAATTGCTAAAAAATTGATTTTTCTATCCAGGGGGGGCTCGACGAGTCCATGTGAAATTTCATCTTGCTCATCGAATAGGTTCCTACACTCGACGAGTAGGAAGCCCAGAGTGTAGAATTTCGAGTTTTATAGCTGAAATTGGACTAGGATCATTACCCAAAATTGTTTTTAGATTGTTAAACCTGTTTTGATATGGTAATGATTGTGAGTATCCAATTTCAATGATAATTGTCAAAGTTTCAAGTTTTATATTAAGTTCATATGATTCTTGAAAATTGTTGATATGAATTATGAATGCTTATGAGTTTGTTAGATCATAGAAATTGTTTGACATGGTTGTTTGTTTAATTGCTGATGTAAATGCACAAGTTATGGAATTCCAAGAGTTTTTTCCATTAAAACCATTAAAACTCATAAGTTATAGAAATGAAAGGTTTTGAATAGTTTCAAAACTTGCCCTCAAGTGTTGGAATTTGTAAAGTCACTTTAGAAAACTTTAATTCCAAACCCTAGAATTTTAAATGTTTAAAATTCAACCCTTATACTTTAAAATATTATAAGTTAATATATATATATATATATATATATATATATATATATATATATATATATATATATATATATGTATAAGATCAAGTCAGTCTTACCGTTAGTAGGCCTCATTCACGAAGTCGGTCTATAAGGGGGATATAAGGTTGTTGCCTATAGAATGGCAGCTTAATGGGTGTCCACTCTCACCCACCGCTTCCTTGATTGGTGGAGGGTCGTTAACCGAACGGGTAGGACAAGGACTATAATTATCATTAAAAGTATAATGATAAATATAAAGTAACTAAACCTTTTATAAATTCCCATTCTTAGTTACTTTAGGAAAATGTGAAATTGATGCTAACCCATGAAATTACACTTTGGACCTTGCTAAAGTCGTTAGTGGAGCATGTGTGGTTAACTGGCACACTAACTTGGACTTAACAAGGGTGGAAAAGGGTGGCTTAAGGTTTATCATAGATCAGTGGAGCGTGTGTGGTTAACCGACACATCGATTAGGTGATAAAATTAAGAGTACCAAGTTAATTTTCATGGTTATTCACACCTTGTTTGTGATCCTCGGTATCCCAGTCACAAACTTGAAGGGCATAATTGAGATTTAAACATGCCATTGAATTGTTAAATCGTAATTTACCTACCTTCAAATATTTTGTAGCTTGGATTACGGCATCCCTCTTCCAAGTTATAAAATATTCTATTGGGTCCTAGCCTTAATATTTCATTTAGGTGTTATATTAAGGAATCTATATCTAATCTAAACTTGTCTTTCTTCCTTTTCAGATGTCTTCCAACAATGATGCTTCTGGCTCAAAGCCTACTGGCTCCTTCTCTCTCATGAACCTTTGTGGGAGAGTCATCTTTGATGGATCTAATTTTAATGATTGGATTAGGAACATAAGGATGGTCACCCATTATGAGGACAAGGAATATGTCCTCGATAAGGAGCTTAAGGTCATCGATGAGTCGTTTGCTACTCCCGAGGAGATTGCTGAGTACACTAGCCATGAGAAGGATGCTAATAGGGTACCTTGTATCATGTTGGCAACCATGATAGCAAAACTCCAGAAATCCTATGAAGATTTCTACCCTTATGAGATGCACCTGGACCTGATGGAAAGATACCATCAGAGTGCTCTTCAGGAAAGGTATGAAATCATCACCTCCATGATAACAACAAAAATGAAGGATGGAGACTGTATCACGGTCCACTTACAGAAAATGCAAAGATTCGTGGACCGTTTGCTAAGGTTAAATGCGAACTTTGATGAGGAGTTAGCAATAGATATCATTCTACACTCCTTACCCTCTTGTTATGATCAGTTCCGCATGACCTATCATATGAACAAGGAGGAAGTCACACTTAGAAAACTTCAAGGACTTTTAAGGACTGCTGAAAGTAGTCTCAAAGGTAAGAATGTTGTTACCACTCCTACCACAGCCCTTGTTCTGGCAATCGGGCAAGGTAAAGGGAAAAAGAGGAAGACCCCTTCGAAGGGTACAAAGGGAAAGTCTCTTGATGGCTCCTCTTCGAGTGGAATTAAATGTGGTTCTGCCACTCCCTCTTCCAACCCGAAGGATGCACAATGCTTTTACTGTCAGGAAAAAGGGCACTGGAAGCGAAGCTGCCCCAAGTACTTGCAGGATGTTAAGGATGGGAAAGTAAAACCCACCCATGCAGGTATTTACACTATATTGTCTAATAACTCACCACATACTAATTCTTGGGTCCATGATACAGGGTGTGTAATTCACATTTGTTTTGATTTTCCGGGCCTAAAAAGAAGTGAGTATGTGGAGCATGGGAAGATAAACTTGATCATGGGGAATAGGAAAGCTTCACCTGTCACCAACATTGGAATTTATTATTTATTGCTTAGTAGTAGGTTAATATTAAATTTGAATAAATGTTGTCACTCGTCTGAAATGGCGAGAAATATTATTTCATTTCATGGTTTGTACAAACTAGGATTTACTTTTTCATTTGATAATGAATATGGTGGTATTAATGCTTTCTATAATGGTGTTTTTTTATTTTAAAGCATTACCTTGTGATGGTGTATATGAAACTGTGTCGGTTGTAGACAACTTAGGAAATAATGTATTGCATTTTGATTCTTCCACTAGTTTGGATAAGGCATCCTTATGTCATTGTCGTCTTGGACATGTTAACAATAAGCGCATAGGCCAACTCCAAAAGGCTGGAGTCTTGGAGTCATTTGACTTAAAGTCAGATGATAGTTGCAAATCTTGTTTACTTGGAAAAATGACTAAGTCAACCTTCACTAGTACTTGTGCTGGGGGTGAGGGTTTGTTGGATCTCATACATACCGATGTGTATGGGCGCTTCATAACTACCATAACGGATGCTAACCACTTATATGTGTCTTTTACTGATGATTATAGTAGATATGGTTATGTCTACTTAATCAAGCATAAGTTAGAAACCTTTAAAAGATTCAAAGAGTTTAAACAAGAAGTGGAGAATCGGTTGGGCAGGAAGATAAACATGCTCTGATCCGATCAAGGCGGTGAGTATCTTAGTATCGAGTTCCTTGACTATCTTAAGGAATGTGGAATTGCTTCACAATTGACACCTCCTAGGACACCACAGCTGAACGGTATGGATGAGAGGCGCAATCGAACCTTGTTAGACATGGTACGTTCCAGGATGATTCGAACTTTGTTACCAATCTCATATTGGGGGTATGCCTTAGAGACTGCCACCCATATCCTTAATTTAGTCCCTACCAAGAAGTATGCCAAAACACCTCACGAGATGTGGACTGGGAAAGTTCCCACTTTAGACCACATCAAGATTTGGGGTTGCGTGGCTTTCGTCAGGCGCAAGAATCACGACAAGCTCGAACCTCGATGCGAGTGGTGTATTTTCATCGGCTACCCACATAAATCCTTTGGTTACCTCTTCTATAGATCGAGTGACAATGTTGTCTTCGTGGGGATGAGAGGAGTCTTTCGTGAGAGAGAATTCAAAAGCCAAGGAAACAGTGGAAGGCAAATTGACCTTGAAGAACTTCAAGAGTCAAGTGGTGAAGGAACCTCAAACACTAGCAATCAACCAGAGGAGGAAACTCCTATTTACCCAATTGATGAGTCTGTACCTCTGAGGCGTTCCACAAGAGTTAGGAGCACACCCGATTTTTATTATGGTTACTATATTAATACAGAAGGTGATGCATTTATCAGTGATAGCACACTGATAAATTTGGATGAACCTAACAACTTCAAGGAAGCCATGGCAGGCCCTTAGTCTGAGAAATGGAAAGAGGCTATGGACAGGGAGATTTAGTCCATGTATGACAATCAAGTTTGAACTTGGTTGATAATGTACCGGGTCGTAAGACAGTTGGGTGCAAATGGATCTTCAAGAAGAAGACCGACATGGATGGGAATGTGCACACTTATAAGGCATGACTAGTTGCGAAGGGTTTTACTCAAACTCCGGGAGTTGATTATGATGAAACCTTCTCACCGGTAGCGAAAATTAAGTCTATTAGGGTTATGATAGCCATTGTTGCATTTCATGATTATGAAACATGGCAAATAGATGTCAAAACTGCTTTCCTTAATGGAACGTTGGCTAAGGATGTTTACATGAGTCAGCCAGAGGGTTTTGTTGATGCAAAGTACCCTAATAGAGTGTGTATGCTTGAGAAATCCATCTATGGATTAAAACAAGCATCTCGTAGATGGAATCTTTGTTTTGATGAGAAAGTCAAAGATTTGGCCTTTCGAGGAGAGAGGATGAGTCCTGTGTATATGTAAAGGCTAGTGGAAGTATAGTTAGCTTTTTGGTATTGTATTTAGATGACATACTACTCATAGGAAATGACATCCCAACCTTACAGGAGGTTAAGTATTGGCATGGGAAGTGTTTCGCTATGAAGGACCTTGGAGAAGTTGCCTATATCCTAGGGGTAAGGATATTGAGAGTCAGGAGTAAGAGATTAACTAGACTTAGTCGAAGTACCTACTTGGATATGGTGCTGAAAAGATTCAGCGTGCAGGATTCCAAGAAAGGTGACTTACCGATCCAGAGTAACGCCAAACTGAGTAAGACTCAAATCCCAAGTACAGAGGCTGAGATAGCTGAGATGATTCAAGTACCATATACTTTCGCTTTAGGCTCGATCATGTATGCTATGACTTTTACTCACCCTGATGTGGCCTTTGCTTTGAGCATGGTCAGCATATATCAAGGGAACCCTGGCAAGGCTTACTTGACTGCGGTGAAGAATATTCTCAAGTACCTACGGAGGACTAAGGACTGGGTAATTACCCTTGGTGGGAGTGATGACTTGAGAGTAGTGGGGTATAGTGACGCTATCTTTCAGATTGATATGGATAATTTCCGCTCTCAGTCAGGCTGGGTCTTTACCCTAAATGAAGGAACAATTACTTGGAAAAGTTCCAAGCAGGAGAAAGTAGCTGATTCAACTTGCGAATCAGAGTATATACCAGCAAGCGAGGCGGCGAAGGAGGCAATATGGCTGAAGAACTTCATTGGAGACCTTGGAGTTGTACTAGCTATAAAGGAGCCTATGGAGATTTTATGTTATAACGAGAGTGCAAATGCCTTAGCCAAGGAACCAAGGGATCACGAAAGATCTAAGCATATCAACAAAAAATACCACCTCATTAGACATCGAATAAAAGAAGGACTCCTCGTGGCAAAGAGGGTATCATCAAATGAGAACCTAGCAGATCCTCTCACGAATGGACTGTGTAGGGTTAAGCATTTACAGCATGCAAGGCACATTGGGCTAAAGGATGATATTAGTTTTAGTAATTAGATAGCTTTCAAAACTTGTAATAGTTGAAATGTAATTGACATTTGATGTTTAAATAATAGGTGTTTTATTTACTAGTATGGTATTGTCTTGTGTCAATCATTTACTATTGTTTCATTTTGCATGTTTTGACTTCCAAATAATTATGTTATGGTATATCGTATTATTCAAAACTATCCACGATCGATCATACTTTGGAAGTAGGTATTGAAATAAGACTGTCATGAATTGGGTTTGTAGATTTGTCTGAATTCTATCAGATATAGCAATTGTTGCTGCAACATTCATGAGTGCTCATAAGTTCTCAGTATTGGATTCAACCCACGCTCACTTGTATCACTTCATGGAATTTATCTCAAGTGATCATGAGATGGTAATATCATATAAGTCTTCAAACCAAGAGATATGAGTTGTTGACTATGAGTTGGTTGTACATTGATAGTACGAAAACACATTAGTAACTTGATGTTATAAAACGTGTTGTTGTGTACAATTTGATGATTAGTTAGTACAAGCATATGATTCAAAGTTTATATGTTCCTTTTAGTCCTTGGAGGATTAAAAGCGATATCTTGGGCCCCTCGATGATTTTGTTTTGACTTATGTGTCGGGCCCTGTCAGAACTGAATTGATGTGTTCGATTAAGTTCTATGTCAAACAAATCGTAAATCGGGAAACAAACTGGTGGACAATAAGTACGACGTTGTTCCATGTATTTGTCCGGCTGATATATTGAACAGAGGATTATACGATCACTTATCTAAAATCGCACAACTTAGTTCCGCGAGACTTTGAAAGAGATATGATTGCTGGTCGGATCCTGAAGTCGTATTTGCAGCTATAGTTATTAAACTTATCCAAGTGGGAGACTGTTGGATAAGGTGTCTAAGTCCATAACTATATTTGGTATGTACTTGACCCGATTTGGCATTGTCCATTTGGGTTGCATGGCATCGGAACATTTGGATAGACTTTTGTGAGAAGAGGATATATTATAAGTTCTAGTATATTAATATGAATTATTTAATTAGTATTGATCAATAATTAGTTTGGAATTAATTTTGTGATCAAAAGAGACTAATTAAATAAATGGGGATTGATTTGGTAAATCATTCATTCTTATATAGTGGGCTATGATCCATAGTTCTTCATGTTGGGCTAAACCCATATGGTTACCCATGGATACTCCATGGTGGTCAAAACCCATGGATCATGAGGAATATGGAAAGGCATGAGCTACATGGTGTAACCTTAATGTGCACACTATATAAAGAAGCCTCATCCTTGAAAAATCGGCTCTTAAGAGATGCTATTGAGGGCTAGCCGATTTTGGTGCATAATATTATTCTCTCAAGTTATTCCAATTGTTGGTGGTGTTGTGTGAAGCATTTGAGGCATCACATTTGGGGTGCTAGGCTCACAAAGTCTTAAGGAATCCAAGCTACAAGAAAGGTATGTCATTCTACTAGTTTTTATATTACATATACCCCAATAATATGCTAGTTAGGATAAAACCTTGGAAAAATCAAAGTTTGCATGTATAATAGAGAAAACATTGATCCAAGGTTTCTAGGGTTGCATGAACACCATAGGAGTGTTAGAATGCTCAAAACCCATCAATATTTTCGATTATGTAGGTACTTTCTTTGTGAATTTTGTTCATGCGCTTGTTTAATTTTAATCGAGTGCGAGTCGGTCATTTGGGTCATTATCATTTTGTCACGGTTTTAGTATTACGCGAGAGACCTTGAGCAGGCCCTTAAGAGTCTCAATACTCGATGAGCGTCATGTATCAGCTATTGATGTCTATCGGGGTTGTGTGCTAGAAATCTTCGGTGTTGGATATCCGATAGACCTTAACCCTATCACGATTGGGGATGTTTGTGTGATCGTGGGTATGGATTGGTTGAGCCAGTTTGCGGCTCTGATTGATTTTGAGCTTTAGCCAGTGACAGTTCGGGGTCCTAGTGGGGGAGTGCTGGCTATCAATGGTGAGGGTACTAGATCGGGATTGGTGTTCAGGTTTTCTGGCATACGTATTTGATACTCGGGTTGAGAAGAAGGTATCGACCTCTGTTTCTGATGTTCCGGTGGTATGTGACTTTCCTAATGTTTTTTGCGAGGAGTTACCGGGTGTGCCTCCTGAGAGAAAGGTGGAGTTCTGGATCGATCTGATTTTAGGTGCAGTGCCGATCGCCAAGGCACCGTACCGTCTTGCACCTCCTGAGATGTAGGAATTATTCTCCCAGCTGCAGGAGTTGTTGGGAAAAGGGTTCATTAGGCCGAGCAGTTCTCCTTGAGAAGCCCTGATCCTTTTTGTCAGGAAAAAGGATGATCCGCACCAGATGTGCATTGATTATCGGGAACTGAACAAGCTGACGTTGAAAAACCGTTACCCTTTACCAAGGATTCATGATCTTTTTGATGAGCTTCGGGGGGCATCTTGGTTTTCCAAGCTCAATTTGAGGTCCGACTATCATCAGATGTGGGTACTGGAGGAGGATATTCAGAAGACGACCTTTCGAACTCTTTATGGGCATTGCGAGTTTGTGGTGATGCCTTTTGGGCTCACCAACGCACAAGCAGCGATCATGGACCTCATGAACTAGGTATGTAGTCCCATGTTGGATCGATTAGTTATTGTTTTTATCGATGACATCCTGTTATATTCGAAGACTAAGGAACAACATGAGGAGCATCTTCGAGAGATTCTTGGGATTTTAAGGATGGATAGCTTTATGCCAAATTCTCCAAGTTTGACTTCTGATTATGAGAGGTTCAGTTTTAGGACACCTCGTCAATCAGAACGGTATCTTGGTCGACCCAGCCAATATAGAGGCAGTGATGCAGACGTGTCAAGATCTCCATCTGAGATTCAAAGCATCCTTGGATTGGCAAGTTATTATCGGAGATTCATCATTGACTTCTCCAAGACCGTTGTTCCTCTCACCAAGTTGACCAGGAATGATGTTGTTTTTAGTTGGGGGCCTAAGCAGCAGACATCATTTGAGACTCTTCTCCAGAGATTGTGCGAATCCCCAGTACTTGCCCTCCCGGAGGGAGTTGAGGATTCCGTAGTCTATTGTGATGCATCCATTGCAGGATTGGGTGTTGTATTGATGCATAGAGGGCAAGTGATATTGTAAACTTCAAGGTAGCTGAAGCGTCACGAGGTGCGATACCCCACTCATGATTTAAAGTTAGGTTCGGTGGTTTTCGCCCTCAATATTTGGCGCCATTATCACTATGGTGTTCGGTATACCATCTACACGAACCATAAGAGTCTAAGATACCTTATGGATCAGCCTAACTTGAATATGAGGCAAAGGAGGTGGTTGGACATAGTGAAGGACTATGATTATGAGATCTTGTATCATTCAGGTAAGGCCAATATGGTGGCTGATGCCTTGATCCGGAGGGCGGTGAGTACCCCGATGTAGGATGTGTGCATAAGGATGACCATGATGACTCATGTTTTAGAGATCATCAAGGAAGCACAGTCTGAGGCCATAAAAGAGGAAAACCGGAAGAGTAAGAAGGTGATTGGTCAAATTTTGGCATTTGATATGGATAGCAGAGAGCTTTTGACCCTTCATGGGTGGGTATAGGTACTGTATATGAGTGGGGCTTGACAGATTTTGATGGAGGAGGCCCACAAATCGAGATTTTCTATCCACTCGGGGGATACAAAGATGTATCTTGACTTGAAGCATAATTATTGGTGCCCATGTATGGATATAGATATGGCATGGTTTGTGGGGCGATGTTTGACATGTCGGAAGGTCAAGGTGGAGCAGCAGCGCCCTCATGGCAAGTTGCAGCCTCTAGAGGTTCCCTTATGGAAGTGAGAGCAGATTATTATGGATTTTCATTACAAACCTACCGAGGACTACGAGGGGTGATGACACAATCTGGGTGATAAAGGATCGTTTGACAAAGAGTACTCACTTCTTTGGCATTAGTGAGAACTATTCTGCAGAGAAGTTGGCCGAGATTTATGTTTGTAAGGTGGTGGCTCAACATGGGGTGCTGACGTCTACTGTGTCTGACCGGGATGTGCGCTTTACTTCCAGATTCTGGAAGAGATTTCATGAAGAGTTGTGTACCCGACTACGCTTCAGTACTATGTACCATCTACAAATGGATGGGTAGAGCGAGCGGACGATTCAGCCAGTTGAGGATATGCTGCGTGTTTGTGCTGTTGATTTTGGTGGGAGTTGAGACTCCTATCTTTCATTGACTGAGTTCTTGTATAACAAATGCCATCATGCCAGTATTGGTATGCCCCCATTTGAGCTCCTTTATGGTTGGAGATATCAGACTCCTATTTGTTAGGGAGAGGTGGGACAGAGGGTCATGGGGAGCACGGAGGTCGTGCTCTAGACGACTGAGCTTATACAGCAAGTTCGACAGAGGCTATCGACAACATAGCCGTCAGAATAGTTATGCAGATCGGCGATGCTTTGAGTTAGAGTTTCAGGTGAGGGATCTAGTGCTCCTGAAGTTGTCACCCTGGAAGGTTGTTATCCGCTTCAGGAAGTGGGGAAGATGGGTCCCAGGTTCATTGGCCCTTTTCGAGTATTGGCCTGTCTGGGCAAGGTAGCCTACTGATTGGAGCTACAAGAGGAGCTTAGTCAGATCCATGATACCTTCCATGTTTCCCAGCTGAGGAGGTATATAGCCAATGAGGTGGTTGTGGTTCCCTTGGAGGACAATTAGTTCGATGATAGGCTGAATTATATGGAGAAGCCTATAGTCATTTTGGATTGGAAAGTGAAAACTTAGAGGAACAAGGTTGTGAATTTAGTCAAAGTTTAGTGGCAGCACAGTAGAGGTTCGGAGTGGACATAGGAACCGAAGTTTGAGATGCATGAGCAGTACCCTGAGCTGTTTCCGGAGGACAACTTCGCAGGCGAAGTCTGATTTTAGTGGGGGAGAATTATAACATCCTGAAATAAGGTACGTTTATCATTCTTTGCATCTTTTACAAAAGTGTCGAAGTTGGATCCAAATAGAGAAAAATTGACAAAAGAGTTGTCTATGGGGTCTACGCATGAGTATGCGAAGCTTACTCATGCATCAAGCATGAATGCGGAGGGCTAGCTAGTACGTTAGGCATACCCATGGTACGCTGGGCATACTAGCTCAGATGCAAAACCCTAATATTTGGATTATCCCTATATAAAGAACATTATGGCTTCATTTCTAACCACCCTTATCAGCCTCCAACCCTCCCTTAAACCTTAATCTCGTGTGTGCGGCTTGTATGAGTTATTGCAAGTTTTGAGTGTTCTTAACTCGTGTAGTTGAAAAGGAGGTTAGAGAAGAAGAAGAAGGTGATAGCAAGCTTAAAGATCCAGAACTCCCCTCCTTTGTGCATCATTTTCAGGTATAAAGCTTATACCTTGACTAGTGTTCTTCTAGATCTCTTTGGTTTAAGATTTATGAGCTAAAAGTCCCCAAGTTTGGACCTTTTTGAGTTTGGGGCTCTCTAGAGGGTTTAAGTTGTGCTTTTATGCATATTAAGACATCTAGATTGATAAAAATGCTTGCTTGATCTTCCCTTTTGACTCATGCATGAGTAAAGTATATTAGAATGGATGAAATAATGCTTTGAGCCTCTCCTATACATGCAATGGCTTAAAGCCCACGACTTTATGGATTAAGAGGCTTTAAGTTAGTCAGATCTGTAGTTGGGATGGTTGTCTTAACGGATTAAGACGTCAAATAATGGATTTGGAGATTTACAGAGTACGTCGTGGGTACTCCTTACTACATGCAGCGTAGTCTGATTTTCCCCCGACGCATGTTGATCTAGTTGTACGCCCAACGTAAAATGTGGTACATCCAACGTACTCGACGGATGTTGACTTTTGCTGACTTTGACCTTTGGTCAAAGTTTAGGGTTTTTGGACCAAAGGAAGGGCAAAATGGTCCTTTTTCCCTTAGTAGGTTTGGTCATGGTATTTAGACTCATGAATGGTTTTCGACCTCAGTTATTAATTAATGTTAATTATTTTGTTGACTATGCGGAGTCTAGATCCGGCAATTCGGGTGCTAGGTTTTTCGTGTCATCTGATTTAGGTGAATCTCCTCATTTACTCTTACCTGTATGGTAGGGTAATTGTATCATGATGACCAGTTGGGTGTAGCTGCTATGTTATGCTATATTATGTTATGATAATTATATGTGACTGATGCTGCTGATAGCCAACCAGGGTTGTTGATAACCCTTTGAGCATGTTGTTAGCTCACCGGGACTGTTGATAGCCATAAGTTGTGGATAACCCATAGTTGTTTATTTATGTTGTGTTATATGTGAAATCTTGGGGAACTCACTAAGGTTTGTGCTTACAGTTGTTGATTTATATGTGGCAGGTACTTCGCAGGACCGCGGGAAGGCGAAGGTCTGATTGTACACCTGCGTTGTGGAATTTACTACTAGGACATGTTTTTATGTACTCTGATAATTATGATACTTGATGCTTTCGGATGATCCTGTATTTGATAACTTAGTTGTTAAACTATGGTTTTTGGTAATTTAAAAATGAAAATTTTTGTCTAAAATTTGAGGTGTTACATTAGGTTTTGAGCTTAACTGATGAAATATTGCTAGATTGGTTAGGATGGTTGAATTGATCAGCTTATAACTTGATTATGATGTTAATGAAAGTATGATAAATTTGTTAGTATGGGATGCTTAATTCATTGGTTGGAATAGTCTAAGCGGTAGAAATTTTGAAAAGAGAATTATGATCTATTTAGAGGTCATTTTAACATAGAGAAGGATTAAACTCTTAATAGGCTAAGTCATGTTCTAAGGAAACTAACATGTTGTATGAATAGACCTTGAGAAAAGAAGATGGATCAAGATGCATCAATAAAAGAATGGAGATAATAGTAGTTAGTCTTCACTAACTAAACATGTGATTTATAGCTCTCATTGTCTCTTAGATAAGGTTTATATGTTATATATATATATATATATATATATATATATATATATATATATATATATATATATATATATGTGTGTGTGTGTGTGTGTGTGTGTGTATATATACATATATATATATATATATATATATATATATATATATATATATATATATATATATATGTTTACGGTTAGGTTGAGCATGTACGTATATTTAAAGTATGTATGTGATTATACATCTAAAACCATGTGTCCGAGCATGTACGTAAATTTGAGTATGTATGGGTTGTCAAAGATAGAGTATACATATATGTGTAGATGTTAATGGTATTGTGTAGAATAACTATGTGTATGAGACAAAGATAGAGATTAATTAGTTAATGAGTTAAGTACTGGAAGAGTAGTAGATCTCTTGAGGATATTGGGAGATAGAATATCCACGAAAAAGTGTTATGCAATAAGTCATATGAAAGATTTAGACACGTGAAGAAAGATGATCCTCATGAAATAAGAGTATGATTCCTGTGGGAATGACAATCTAGTGGTAAGAAGGTAGAGGAAGGGTTCCATGAGTGAAACAAGATAAGAGAGTTCTTCAAAAAAAACTTATATATAGTCCGTTATGGATTAAAAGTAAGGAATTCAAGAGGGATTCAAGAGAAGAAGAATTTGTAAGGATTTGCGATGGATCAAAGGAAGGGGATTAAGTTCGAATGAGTATACCCAGTACTGATAGGGTGATGTTGTTCCCCTATATAATAGATGAAGTTATCATATGAGACTGGACCTTTGGGTCTAGATGAGAATAGAATGCTAAGGCATGAAAAGTTAAGAATAAGAAGTTAAGTGTAAGAACAGTAGAAGAAGGCATGCTAACTGTAAGAGTATGAAAAGAGCATGCAAAGAGTATGAGAAGAACAAATAGATGAGATGAGATGAGATAAAAGTAAGGGGTAAGAAAATAGATGGAGTGAAAAGAATACAGGAGAGATAAGGATAGAGAAGAATAGAGCATGAGAAGGATGTGAGACAAGATGATAAGAGGTGAGGATAGAGTATGAGTAGAGTATGAGACGAGTCTGCGAAGAGGCTAAGAAAAAGTATGAGATGAGAAGGCAATATTAGAATAGAAGAGTATGTTAAGATAAAGAATAATTGAGTAAGCTAAGAGATTAGATTTACAAAGTGTGAGAAATAAGAGAAAAGAATGGTAGAATATGTCAAGAAAGAAAGATAAGAAGAAAAATATGATAACATGAAAACACATTAAAGTATAACTGACCTTACTTGTGGTCTGATGTTGTATATTCTTTCATGTTTTGTAGGTTCATATGGTAGTTGTTGTACGAGAGGAAGTAGGAGCACAATGACTTGGATTAGAAGTAGTTTTTACTTCAGTGTACCTCGTTGCTTTAATTTATGTTAGGATTTCATTGTAAACTCATATATTACTTATATCTGAGATGTAAAGTGTTTTTGTAAGTTGTAGAATTCCACAAATTTTTATAGAAACTCTGATAATCCTTAGAATATTTAATTGAGAAAATTTTGAGTCGTTACAGTGGGACGTTCTTCCTGTCACGTTCATGTCTGTAGATTTTGTATTTGATTGTTTCCCTCAAATTCCACAAAAAAAAAAATAATAAATAAAAAAAAACGTTTGGTTGTGTAAGTGGTGCTAATTGCTATTGTGTGGTTCGTTTGGAATTATAGAAATGACAGTATCATCAACAATATGATTAGAAGCAAAAATGGCTAGCGATGTAAAGCTTATGGCTTTCAGTTGGATCAAAGTTTGAAATAGAAAATAGTTTTTTTGCTTGAGCTTAGTGTACTGTAATCATGCATTTTCTAACCTTTTGCAACCTTTTTTACAATCGTGTTGTTCAAAAAATATATATTTTGGATTATGAAATAAAGTTTTCTTCATATCGTTGGATAATATACTTAAGTTGGTAGATTTACCAATCAATTAATTGGGATGTAAAACAATATGTTTCTTTTATTATTTTAAAACCCAAAACTTCAGTTGTTTTCATTTCAAAGCGAGCGTAAATCATGAACTTATTAGGTGATGATGAGTTTTGAAAAAACTTCTAATATATTTTGGCTACAAATCCTTTGATAAATATTATCGATATTTAACATGATATATCTTTAGATATCAAATTATTCTTTATATAATTAAATAATCTATTTTCAACAAAATTTTAACCAAAGTTTAATATGTCATTGAGTATTCTTTTTTTTTTCTTTTTTTTTTTTAACATCAATAAAGTTTTATTACAGAAATTAAGCTACGGAATGGCTAGAAGAAAGTTATAAGCATACCCGAGACATGTGAGTACAACAATTAAGCCATTTGATTTGATTACCTTTTCTACTTTTATTTTTAAGCTAGAAACAAACAAAAAATTGCACTACATTTGCTATGATTTTGGCCTGTTTAACCTTGTTGTTGAAGATACGCTTATTTCTATAACACCAAATGACCCAAATGAGAGCAAAATTAACAACAGAGTTCACACTCCCCATCGTGGTTCCGCATAACAAACCATAAGTGATATCAAACATCTCATCGATCGACCGTGGATAGATTGGGATAACTGGGCAGTAGAGGTTTGTGTGAACTGCAACTTCCTTTACCATAGAGTATTCTTAATTAGACCTAATATATTTTGGTTTTATTATATAATATTAAATGTGTATAACTTTATTGCATACAAAAAATGTTTTATAAATATTACGATTCATCTAAAGTTGACTGAAAACATAACCAAAAGTATAATGTAATATAGCCAAGGGTTAAATTTAAATTTTTTTTATCAACATTAAGAATTTAAAAGTAAATAATATATGTTTCGTTTTGATTATTTAGATTAATACGAAGAATGATTATGATTCATGTGTACATCATCGTTTCCGGTGTCAGAATCATTGTACCCAGACGATTTCGGTCGTGTAATTATAGGACCCAATAAATATTGCCTATTGTTTGTGAACAAAATCTTGCTTTTGGTGCACAATCGATGTTGTTTGTCTAATTTAATTCTCCTTTTTTGAAACTCAATCGGTCCCACTTGGTTACATGCGTGTCACCTTTATTTAAAGATAAAACCCTAAAAATAATAATGTGGTTTTATTTTATTTGGTTAAGATCTAAACCTTTAAAAAGTTCTAATTTTGGTCATTTTTAAGAACATATGGTATGGGCAACTTGAAGTGGTGTTATAACAAGAAGCAACAAAATGATAGGGTGGTGTTCATAGTGTTATAACACCATGTTAAGAGGAGAAAGATAGAGAGAGATAATTTGGCAGCCAATAAGTGATCACGTTTCTTTTTGTCATGGAGACAACAAGAAGCACCACAACAAGATGCAACAAAAAGAAGGGGCGGTGTTTTTAATGTTATAACTGTAACAGCCCGGATTTCCAGGTATCTTTTATGCTTATATTTTTGGAGTTTTGTGAGGAGACTCGGTGAGTTAGAGCTCAAACTCGCCGAGTAGGATCGCGGTTCAGGACGCGGGTTCGCGCCTGGACTCGGCGAGTCCTCACTGTTTAATGAAACCCTAATTTCCCGGTTCTAAGCCCTATTTAAAGGACCTTATGGCCCTTCATTGCGGCTACCTTGATCTTGAGAGCACCAAAGCAGCTGAGGGTTCTTGTGAGTGAGATAAGAGGCCATTGTTCACCAAATTTGTGTGTATTTGCAAGAAAGGAAGAGGAAAGTCAAGCTAGAAGAGTTGGGGAGCTTGGATCTACTTTCATTTCATCAGAGGAGGCTTCTTGAGGTATCATTCAGAGCTTATTTCCGTATTTTTGTTGATATGGTAAAATCTAGGGTTTCTTCATGCCTTATTTGCTTTGTATTTGAAGTGTGAGACGTCCCATAGGGATATGGTGCTTAGATCTGGACCTTAGTAGGTCCAGAGAGTCCCTAATGTCATGCTTTATGTCCTTCCTTTTGGGTTGGAGACTAGGGTTGCCATCTTAGAGGTCATTTCTCCAAAAAGATCCTTGTAGGTGTTGCATGGTAACCAAGACATGAACTTTACGTGATGAATGAGATTAGGAGGGCCAGATCTATGAGTGGATGGAGCGGATCTGACCTCAGAAGCTAGTTTGAGTTGATGCATGGCATGGACTCGCCGAGTCTGAAGAACAGACTCGGCGAGTAGCATGAAGATTGTCTTAACCACTCAGCGAGTGGTCCTGCCGAGTTATGGGTTGACTCAGTGAGTCAGGGAGAGTTAGAGAGGGTTGACAGATGGACTGAGTCGAGCTGGAACTCGCCGAGTTGTTCTTGAGACTCGGCGAGTTGAGTCGTGGTGGCCTCGCGATTCATGCCAGGTGGAACTCGTCGAGTCAGGGAAGTACTCGACGTGTCAAAAGAGAATCCTAGAGAGTTGGTGAAAACGTTTAGACTCGCCGAGTCGCTCTAGTGCACTCGCCGAGTCCGGTCAAAGTTGACCGTTGACCGTTGACCAGAGTTGACCAGTGTTGACTTGATAGGGGTAGTCAACCTTAGTGGTAAAAGTGTTAATTAGAGATATATGATGTTATAGGAGGATTATAGCTCGGAGGATCGAGCACGAGTGATTTCCAGGATTCGCGAGTTATCGAGATATACGAGGTGAGTCTTCTCACTAGACTTTACCTTGAGTAGGTAATCAGAGTTATGTGACAGAGTATGTGTATGTTATGTGTATGCTATGTGTTGTACTGCATGATGTCTATGTGATTTATGTTGTGCATGCTTATAGAGTTGGAACCGGAAGGTTCCCAGAGTTAGAACCTGAGGGTTCACAGAGTTTGGGTGCACGGACCCACAGAGTTATAGCCTCGAGTGGCTATTATGTGTTATATGTGGTATTTTGGGGAATTCACTAAGCTTTGTGCTTACAGTGTTAGTGTTGTTTGTTTCAGGTACTAGTGATGATCGTGGGAAGGCGCCAGCTTGATCTGTACACACGCATGGGATTTTTATATGTGATCTTGGGATTTTGTATGATGTGAATTGGAGATTTAAACTTGATGTTTTATGATATTTAAATGAAAAAAGTTTTTATATATTGCGAAAAATTATTTTGAAATTCACGGTGTTACAAGTTGGTATCAGAGCCTTGGTTTGAGGGATTCGAGTACACCTTCGGGCGTATTTGAACTCAAACTGAGGATTTGAGAAGTATTTTCAAAAAGAGTAAAAGATTTTTGAAAAACGCAGAGCAGAGTTGTGTGTACGATCAGTCCGCGTCCGAACGGTGATTTCCCAAAATACCCTCATGTTATGTGATATTGTTACTGATATGATGTATTTGCATGCTAGAGTAGGCTAGGTATTCCTATTAGGACTAGAGTGGCCTGATTTGTGATGCCTTAGCCTAAGAAGAGGTGAGCTGCTATGAGATGCTTGAGAGTGAGTAGGTAGCAACGAGGGGCTTATGAGAGATCTATTAGAGAGTGGTCTATGCATGATAGAGTACTTGGAATTTAGGATCCGAAGAGGAGGACTTGGGGTGTATTCTGATACAGTGCGGACAGTGGTATTGGGCCCGTACTACTGAAAGCACCGGAGCGGTGTACAGCCCAAGTAAGAATCTTTGGAATACCAAGGATCAAGGAGGAATGAGTTGTCGAGTATGAGTATGCTCGAAGGGGTTCTAATATTTCGTATGTTGTACTTCAGAGGTAGATCATGGTGAGGACACGTTTGATGCCTGAGAGCAGCGAGACCAGTAATGAGGAGATCCGTCGGATCATCCACGAGGAGGTGGCTGCGGCCATCAGGACAGAGATACCAGAGATGTTTGGGTCTATTAAGACCACGCTGATTGAGACCTTTGACGAGCGTTATGCCGCTCTTTCTGAGGCTGCTGTTGCAGCGGCCACCGCAGCTATTGCTGCTGCGAGGCCGCAAGGTGGTGATGCGTTGCTGTTTCGGGAGTTCAGCAACACAAAACCACCAAAGTTTGATGGGACCCAGGATCCGATGGCAGCTATGCGGTGGATTTCTGATATAGAGGGTTTTTTCTTCACTTGCTCATCTCCTGAGCATTTGAAGGTTCGGTTCGCGCTGAACCAGCTTCGCTTGGGAGCGAAGGACTGGTGGAAGTTTGTGACGGCGCATTTCACGCCTGCTGAGCTTGCGGCAGTGACCTGGGAGAGGTTCACTGCCATGTTCCGAGATGAGTACGTTCCCCAGGTGGAGAGGGAGCGTTTGGCCCAGGAGTTTCTGACCCTCAAGCAGGGTACTGAGTCAGTTACAGCGATTACCAGGATGTTCCATGAGAGGGCGATGTTCTGCCCTGAGCACGTGTCCACTGAGCAGGCACGTATGAGCCGATATTTGAGCATTTTGAGGCGAGACATTCGGGAGTTCGCGGCAAACTCCTCGTACCGGACATTTGCTGAGCTTCAGGCAAATGCCCGGAAGAGGGAGATTGAGCTAGAGACTCAGGCCAGGGAGGAGGCGGAGTCTCAGGGGAGGGATCGGCGAGCGGCATAGCCTCAGCCGGCAGCCAAGCGGGCCAAGCCCGCTGATCCCAAACCAGGGATCCAGAAGGGCCGCACTTGTGGGAAGTGTGGCAAGGGTCATGATGGAGTCTACAGAGCGGGATCTTGCTACAAGTGTGGCAAGGAGGGGCATATGGCCAAGGACTGCCCCAAGGGGTTTGCGGTATGTTTTCACTGCAACCAGACCGGACACCGGAAGGCGGAGTGTCCGCAGTTGCGGGGATCAGCTCAGGGAGCACCTCAGGGATCTGCCCCTGCCGCCATCAGAGCTACAGAGAGTCGGCCAGTGAAGGCCGAGGCGTCGAGGGCACGAGGGAGAGCCTTTCAGCTGACCGCGGAGGAGGTCCGCGCAGCGCCCGATGTCGTGGCTGGTATGTATTCTTTCATGTATTTATTTTGATGTTGAGATATTATGCTTATGTTATGTTATGCGTAGGTACTTTTCTTGTGAATTATGTACCTACCTTGGTGTTATTTGACTCGGGTGCGAGTCGGTCTTTTGTATCTTTGGCTTTTAGTCAGTATATCAGTGTTAGTCGTGAGGCGTTGGGTCGGCCTCTGAGAGTTTCCATAGCTGATGAGAGGGTGATATATGCCACGGAGGTTCTCCGAGGTTGCGTAGTCGAGATTTTCGGTGTTGAGTTCCCGATTGATCTGGTTCCTATTGTGATGGGTGATGTCTATGTCATTGTGGGCATGGACTGGTTGAGCAGATTCGGTGCGGTTATCGACTGCGAGCGTCAGCTGGTGACCATACGAGAACCTAGTGGGGGAGTTCTTTCGGTGTACGACGAGGGTACACGTTCAGGATCGGTGTTTTCTTCGGCCGCTAGGGAGAGGCAGTGTCTACAGCAGGGCTGTAAGGGTTTTGTGGCGTATGTGATGGATACGCGGGTGGTTTCCGAGAGGCCGAGTTCAGTTAAGGAGGTTCCGGTGGTGCGTGAGTTCCCGGATGTATTTCCCGAGGAGTTGCCGGGTGTGCCTCCTGTGAGGCAAGTGGAGTTCAGTATCGATTTGGTTCCGGGGGCCACGCCTATCGCTAAGGTGCCTTATCGCCTTGCACCTCCAGAGATGCAAGAGTTATCCTCACAGCTTTAGGAGCTGCTGGGGAAGGGGTTTATTCGGCCGAGCAGCTCGCCGTGGGGAGCGCCTATCCTGTTCGTCAAAAAAAAGGATGGTTCACACCGGATGTGTATTGATTACCAGGAGTTGAACAAGCTGACGGTCAAGAACCGTTACCCGTTGCCGAGGATCGACGATTTGTTCGATCAGTTGCAGGGAGCATCTTGGTTCTCCAAGATCGATTTGAGGTCTGGATATCATCAGGTGAGGGTGCGGGATGAGGACGTCCAGAAGACAGCGTTTAGGACGCGTTATGGGCATTACGAGTTTGTGGTGATGCCTTTCGGGCTCACCAATGCCCCGGCAGTGTTCATGGATCTCATGAACTGAGTGTGTAGGCCGATGCTGGATCGGTCGGTGATTGTATTTATCGATGACATTCTAGTATATTCGAGATCTAGAGAGCAGCATGAGGAGCATTTGAGAGAGGTTCTCGGAGTTCTGAGATCGGAGAGGCTTTATGCTAAATTCTCCAAGTGTGATTTCTGGTTGCGGGAGGTCCAGTTCTTAGTACATCTCGTTAACCAGGAAGGGATATTGGTCGATCCGGCTAAGGTTGAGGCGGTGATGAGTTGGGAGGTGCCGAAGTCACCCTCCGAGATCAGGAGTTTCCTAGGGTTGGCAGGGTATTACAGAGGTTTATCAGGGATTTCTCTAAGATCGCAGTGCCACTCACCAGATTGACCCGGAAGGGTGTTGCTTTTTCATGGGGCCCCGAGCAGCAGGCCTCCTTTGAGACACTTCGCCAAAGCTTGTGCGAAGCCCCGGTGTTAGCTCTCTCGGAAGGGATGGAGGACTTTGTGGTATCCTGTGATGCATCGATCTTGGGGTTGGGAGCGGTGCTGATGCAGAGAGGGCATGTGATAGCATATGCATCGAGGCAGCTGAAGCCTCATGAGACGAGATATCCCACCCATGATCTAGAGTTGGGGGCAGTGGTGTTCGCCCTCAAGATTTGGCGTCACTACCTGTATGAGGTTCGGTGTACGATTTACACGGACCATAAGAGCTTGAAGTATTTGATGGATCAGCCCAACCTAAATATGCGTCAGAGAAGGTGGTTGGATGTGGTCAAGGATTATGATTGTGAGATCCTGTACCACCCAGGCAAGGCTAATGTTGTAGCCGATGCTTTGAGCCGCAGGGCGGAGAGCATCCCGCTGCGGGAGGTATGTTTGAGATTAACCGTGATAGCTCCAGTGTTGGACGCCATTCGTGGGGCACAGGCCGAGGCTGTGCAACCCGAGATGCAGAAGAGGGAACGGGTTGTTGGTTTGGTTTCAGAGTTCGTTACCGATGGTCGGGGGCTTATGACATTTCAGGGGCTTATCTGGGTGCCGTTTGTGGGAGGAACGCGTACCATTTTGATGGAGGAGGCTCATCGGTCGAAATTTTCGATCCATCCGGGGGCCACTAAGATGTATTTGGATCTGAGAAAGGAGTATTGGTGGCCCTGTATGAAGAGGGATGTCGCGTGGTTTGTTTAGAGGTGCTTGACCTGCCGTAGGGTTAAGGCCGAGCACCAGAGGCCGCATGGTAAGTTGCAGCCATTGGAGGTTCCTGAATGGAAGTGGGAACAGATCATTATGGATTTCATCACCAAATTGCCAAGGACTGCCAGGGGAGTTGATGCAATTTGGGTGATTGTGGACAGGTTGACGAAGAGCGCTCACTTCCTTGCCATCAGTGAGAGTTCTTCAGCAGAGAAATTGGCGGAGGTGTATGTGAGGGAAGTGGTATCTCGGCATGGGGTGCCGATCTTGATTGTTTCAGACCGTGATGTGCGCTTCACTTCCAGATTCTGGAAGAAGTTTCATGAGGAGTTGGGTACTAGACTGCATTTTAGTACCGCATATCATCCCCAGACAGACGGTCAGAGTGAGCGGACGATTCAGACGTTCGAGGACATGCTCCGAGCATGTGTGTTGGATTTCGGGGGTAGCTGGGATGCATATTTGCTCTTGGCAGAGTTTTCCTACAACAACAACCATCATCCGAGCATTGGTATGCCACCCTTTGATCTGTTGTATGGGAGGAGGTGTCGGACCCCCATTTGTTGGGGAGAGGTTGATCAGAGGGTGATGGGCATTACAGATATCGTGCTTCAGACGATAGAGCAGATTCAGCAGGTCAGATAGAGGTTGTTGACCGCTCAGAGCCGACAGAAGAGTTATGCAGACAGACGCCGGTCCGAACTTGAGTTTCAGGTTGGCGACCTTGTACTCCTGAAGGTCTCTCCTTGGAAAGGAGTGATTCGATTCAGGAAGAGGGGCAAGTTGGGGCCCCGATATATTGGTCCTTTCCGTGTGACCGCGCGGGTAGGCCGGGTAGCCTATCGTTTGGATTTGCCAGCAGAGTTGGGGCAGATTCACGACACTTTTCATGTGTCGCAGCTAAGGAAGTGTATAGCCGACGAGTCGGCAGTGGTTCCATTAGAGGATATTCAGGTGGATGCGAGCCTGAATTATGCCGAGAGACCAGTGGCCATCAGAGATCGGAAGATCAAGGTTTTGAGGAACAAGGAGGTACCCCTGGTGTTAGTTCAGTGGCAACATCGAAAGGGATCAGAGATGACCTGGGAGCCGGAGCGTGAGATGCGTGAGCAGCATCCGGAGCTATTTGCAGAGCGAGACTTCGAGGGCGAAGTCTAGTTCTAGTGGGGGAGAATTGTAACAGCCCGGATTTCCAGGTATCTTTTATGCTTATATTTTTGGAGTTTTGTGAGGGGACTCGGCGAGTTGGAGCTCAAACTCGTCGAGTAGGATCGCGGTTCAGGACGCGGGTTCGCGCCTGGACTCGGCGAGTCCTCGCTGTTTAATGAAACCCTAATTTCCCGGTCCTAAGCCCTATTTAAAGGACCTTATGGCCCTTCATTGCGGCTACCTTGATCTTGAGAGCACCAAAGCAGCTGAGGGTTCTTGTGAGTGAGATAAGAGGCCATTGTTCACCAAATTTGTGTGTATTTGCAAGAAAGGAAGAGGAAAGTCAAGCTAGAAGAGTTGGGGAGCTTGGATCTACTTTCATTTCATCAGAGGAGGCTTCTTGAGGTATCATTCAGAGCTTATTTCCGTATTTTTGTTGATATGGCAAAATCTAGGGTTTCTTCATGCCTTATTTGCTTTGTATTTGAAGTGTGAGAGGTCCCATGGGGATATGGTGCTTAGATCTGGACCTTAGTAGGTCCAGAGAGTCCCTAATGTCATGCTTTATGTCCTTCCTTTTGGGTTGGAGACTAGGGTTGCCATCTTAGAGGTCATTTCTCCAAAAAGAGCCTTGTAGGTGTTGCATGGTAACCAAGACATGAACTTTACGTGATGAATGAGCTTAGGAGGGCCAGATCTATGAGTGGATGGAGCGGATCTGACCTCAGAAGCTAGTTTGAGTTGATGCATGGCATGGACTCGCCGAGTCTGAAGAACAGACTCGGCGAGTAGCATGAAGATTGTCCTTAACCACTCAGCGAGTGGTCCTGCCGAGTTATGGGTTGACTCAGTGAGTCAGGGAGAGTTAGAGAGGGTTGACAGATGGACTGAGTCGAGCTGGAACTCACCGAGTTGTTCTTGAGACTCGGCGAGTTGAGTCATGGTGGCCCCGCGATTCATGCCAGGTGGAACTCATCGAGTCAGGGGAGTACTCGACGTGTCAAAAGATAATCCTAGAGAGTTGGTGAAAACGTTTAGACTCACCGAGTCGCTCTAGTGCACTCGCCGAGTCCGGTCAAAGTTAACCGTTGACCGTTGACCAGAGTTGACGAGTGTTGACTTGATAGGGGTAGTCAACCTTAGTGGTAAAAGTGTTAATTAGAGATATATGATGTTATAGGAGGATTATAGCTCGGAGGATCGAGCACGAGTGATTTCCAGGATTCGCAAGTTATCGAGATATACGAGGTGAGTCTTCTCACTATACTTTACCTAGAGTAGGTAATCAGAGTTATGTGACAGAGTATGTGTATGTTATGTGTATGCTATGTGTTGTACTGCATGATGTGTATGTGATTTATGCTGTGCATGCTTATAGAGTTGGAACCGGAAGGTTCCCAGAGTTAGAACCTGAGGGTTCATAGAGTTTGGGTGCACGGACCCACATAGTTATAGCCTCGAGTGGCTATTATGTGTTATATGTGGTATTTTGGGGAACTCACTATGCTTTGTGCTGACAGTGTTAGTGTTGTTTGTTTCAGGTACTAGTGATGACCGTGGGAAGGCGTCGGCTTGATCTGTACACACGCATGAGATTTTTATATGTGATCTTGGGATTTTGTATGATGTGAATTGGAGATTTAAACTTGATGTTTTATGAAATTTAAATGAAAAATGTTTTTATACTTTGCGAAAAATTATTTTGAAATTCACGGTGTTACAATAACGGCGTTATGTGTTGCCAACTCAGACACAACAAGAAGCAACATGACCCACACCGTATGCGCTAACAAGTTTTGTTATGGTTTTGGTCATTCTTCCGTTAACTTTAACAGTTTGACTATTAATATTTTTAAAATGATTATTTTATCCTTAGAGACCATTTCTACAACCAAACTACAAGGATAATTTCTATATATATTTTCTTTTTATTTTTATTGAATTATTATATATTAATAAATGTTATTTTTAATATATACTCTTTATATATTAATAAATATTGTTTTATTAGATTATTAATTTCTTTTAATTAAATTTTTTTAATTTATTTATTATCAGATATTTTAATTGGATTATTATAAATGAATAAATATTATTTATAATATATAATAGTTCTATGTTAATAAATATTATTATATTGGATTATTAAGTTATTTTTGTTAAGTTTTTATTGGAGTAATTATTTTTATTAGATTATTATATATTAATAAATATTATTTTTAATTTATAATGTTTATATCCTAATTAATATCACATTATCAAATTATTAATTTCTTTTAGTTAATTTTTTATTTTTTTTTGGATTAATTCTTTTTTATTAGAATATTACTTTAATTTATTATTTTTATATAATAAATATTATTTTGTTGGATTATTAGTTTATTAGTTTATTTTTAACTTATACTATTAATACTTTTAAATTTATTAGTTTCACCACAAAGTCGTCAGAATAGGTGAAAGCGTTGCCTCTCATCGTCGAAAATAGTCAAAATCACCACAAACACATCTTCATCGGAGGTCGGACAAAAACGCACCAACCTTTTACATGTTACAACCAATAATGACGGTAGTCACATGCGATAACAACACTACCATCACCCGATCATCACCACCACTTTTAACATTTATAGGAGTTTTAATGCATTGTGTGAGATGTGGACGATTTGAGCAGATTGTGAAGAGGTTGTCGCAAGTGGCTACCAGGGATGTTAGATGGAAAAAATTAGTATGGTTTCGTCAGACCTTCGATGAAGGTTTTTGGCGGTGATCCCAACGATTTTAGTTGATAAACATGCGACACTTTTGCGTATTCCGATAACATTGTAGTGGAACTAATAAAATTAAAAAGAATTAATACTATACAATAAGGATAAATTAATAATATAATAAATAATATTTATTATATAAAAAATAATAAATTAAAAGTAATATTCCAATAAAAAAAATTAATCCAAAAAAAAGAAATTAAAATAATTAGCTGAAAGAAATTATTAATCTGATAATGTAGTATTTATTAGGATATATAATTATAAATTAAAAAGAATATTTATTAATATGTAATAATCTAATAAAAAAGAATTATTGCACTGAAAAAATTAACTAAAATAAATTAATAATCTAACAAAATAATATTTATATATATATATATATATATATATATATATATATATATATATATATATATATATATATATATATATATATATATATAAGTATAATATATTAAAAATAATGTTCATATATAATAATTTAATTAAAATATCTGATAACAAAGAAATTAAAAAAAATTAACTAAAAGAAATTAATAATCTAATAAAATAATATTTATTAATATATAAATAACATATATTATAAATAACATTTACTAATATATAATAATTCAATAAAAATAAAAAGAACGATATGTATGCTGGATTAGTGTCTAAGTCCATAACTAGTTTGATATGTAGTTGACCCGATTATGAGCATGGTCCTTTTAGGTTGTCTTCATCATAGCAATATGTAGGATGAATTAAGGAGAGAAAGGTTTGATTATAATTTATTAATATATTATGAGAATACTATATTAAAGGAGAAATCATATTGTTTAATTCATATTAGTCAATAATTAATTAAGAATTAATTTTGTGGCTAAAAGATATTAATTAAACTTAGGGGACTGGAATTGTAATTATAAGATAATTGCAATTGGGCTATGGATCACCTTGGAATAATAGGTTGGACGAATTCTATGGGGAAGCCCATTAGAAATCATCCAAGGCATGTTCCAGAAGGGGTCTATGGGCTGCTTAGGGCTTAAGCAGTCAAATTAGGGTTTCCTTGTTAGATAACCCTAATTGCCTACCTATTTAAGGAGCCCCTAAGCCCCAAAAACGTGGTGACTGAATCCTTAGGGTTTCCTGGATGTTTTGGAGCCTCCTTCCTCTTCTCTTCTTCATCTTGTTGCTTAATGGTGTTTGTGACTCCATTAGAGGTGCAACACTTGAGGCATTAAGCTTTCTGAAGCCAATCAAAGCAAGGAATTGATTGTTATTGCTATATAACAATCAAAGGTAATTACTAAACCCTTATTTCGGTTATAGTTTATTAGATCTAGGGTTTATGACTTTGGATATTCAATTGCATGTTCATTAGACAAACTAGATCCAAAACCTATTAGAGTTTGCATGTACACCATAAAAATGATGTATTTCTAAAATCTCATCAATGTAGAAATGGTCTTTGTAGTTTGGTTGCAGAAATGGTCCCTGAGGATAAATAGTCATTTTAAAAAAGTTAACAGCCAAACTGTTAAAATTAACTGAAGAGTGACCAAAACCACAACAAAACTTGTTGAAAATGATCAAATCTATAACTTTTCAAAAGTTTGGACCTTAACCATATAAAATGAAAAATCACAGGGACAATTTTTGCAATTTTATCTTATTTATATTTTAAAATGACAAACCCTCAACTAAGAGAGTATCTCAAATATTCATGTCTCCTCAAAGACGAATGTTACGTTAACGAAGAGAGTATTAATAATGAAAATCACTATTGGTTGTTTAAATTAAGTTAATTTATCTAAATTATAGAAAGATGATGGAAATAATATAAGTATGAAAATATGTAACTAATAAAAGTTTTATTCAAATATGTAACTAATTAAATACAAAAGCACATTGGCTTTTCTTATCTATTTTGGCTTTATCTTTTTTAAAAGTTGATACACATCATATTTGCAATTCCTTTTGTGATGTGATTACAACTAATACTATATTTATATCATATGATTTTGGTCGTATGTTTTTCTAATCATTACAATGACATGAAAGTTAATTATTATGTCTTGAAGTTGTTCAGTTAATTATTATGTCTTGAAGTTGTTTAAAAGTAGCTATTGACCATATCTTAATTACCTAACCATTTTAGAGTGTGTAAATGTTCAAGAAAATAAAAATGAAAACAACCAAATAACTAATATATTAAATTATTACTTGCATTTAATAATTGCGAAAAAATGAATAACTTTTAGGCTGGAGGACGTGGCCGCGGTTTGGGGCCGCAGTTTGTGCCACCTCAGTCGTGCACACCGCCCTCAGACTGCGGTTTTGTGCGGTTTAAGCCGCACTATGCTAGAGACTACCGCGAATCGTGATTGATTGTGGTTTTTGACCGTTGAACGGTCTTTGCAATAAACTTCGATTTCAATTTTTTTTTCATTTTTGTCTTTCTTTCCTATATATATACACGAACACTTCATTTTTTTCTCACACAATGCAAACCTTTCTCTCTCAATTTAAAAAAAACAAAACAAAAAAAATATCAATCTCCGATAACGACTTTATGTAGTTTGCTTTAGTTATTTTATTTGCGTTTTTAAAATTTTTAGAATTATTTTAATATCATGTGTGTTTTATTTATTTATTTATTTATTTTTTGTGTAATGCAATGTAATGTTTTTTGAATTGTCAATTTAATGTTTTTTTTTTTATTTTCAAGCAATGAAAAATTATGTTTTTTTATTAAAAACGAAGTTTTATTTAAAATAGCTAAAAAAACAAAAAGAAAATAAAATAAAAGTGTGGCACCACTCCCTTGGTGTGGCAAGAAACCACATTTGTGTGGTAAAAAATGACGTGATGTTTATGTGGCGGTGGAGAGAGTGCGGTTTTGGTGGCACCACTCTCTTCAGCTTTAAAGATTTTTCTTTATGTATACGAAAGAATCCGAGACATAATTATTATTAGAAATTTTTTGGAAAATCTTTATATTTTTAACTCATTGATGATTAAGTTGTTTTATTTTTTAACAGAAAAATATACCTGCAATTGTTTGTAGAAAATGACAAAAGCCCGAGAAGAAAAAGCGTTTATACGTTTGATATACTTAATTATCTCTTTATTTTTGACTTATTAATGATAAAACCATGACATTTTTGAATAAAAAAATACAGAATTTTATCATACTACAATATTTTACTAAAAGATAATATCGTAAGTCAAAAAAGGATATGAAGTTTATTTGGTATAAATAAGATTGTGATAAGTTAACACCCTCCATAAGACAAATACAATATAATAATATTATAGCAAAATAACATCTCATGTAAAAAAATGGAAAATACAATCAATCAATTATAATATCAACCGTTAAACAAAAAGAATACACTAAGATAGATTAAGATAATCCTCTCACTCAGACCAAGATGAATATAATATAATAAGATTATAGTAAGGTAATATGTTTTGTCGTCTATTAGAATGAATATAGTATTTTTAATATAATCTTATGATATTCTCACCGTCTAACAATTGATTTTACCTCATTATAATCGACAACATACTTTTTTCCGATATATGATATTATCTTACTATAATGTTATTTTATTTTTATTTATTTAATGGAGAGTGTTATCTTACCATAATCTTATATATTCTCTATGTTTGACATATTGAAATTTTAATCTTAGTAAGACAAAACAATCTGTCATGCATAGAGAATATAATGACGTAGCAATGTCATAATATTTTTTATGAGGCAAAAAAAATACAATATGATTTTAATATAATAAAATTATATGATTTTTTTGGTTAAAAATGTTATAACTATATTTTAATGAGCCTAAAATAGAGTGATTTCTCTAATTAAAAACCAAAATTTCTCAATTAAAATCATAGATGTGTAATCGGTTGTCGGTTTCTTGTCCTTTTTGTTAAAAAAAACAATGACTAATCGTAAATGGACCCAAAATATAAGGATTTTTCTGAAAATTTCTTTTATTACTGATATGTGCATATACATTTATATATTTTGTGGATTATCTGAGTATATTTTTAGCTATAAGTGTGCTTATTTTAGGCCAAAAGGTACTTAATATGTTTAAATTATGTTTTGTAGTAGCGAAGACATACTCGGGATTAAAAGGATGCAAATTGCAGAGCAGGAAGCGGGAAAAAGTGGACCTAGTCAACCAAAGTCAAAGAACACAAAAACTTTGAAGACCAGGTGGAGATCATTGGTCACGCCGTGGTGAATCGAATCTTTGCGATCAAATAAACCGACTTGGGGAATACGCGTGAACTAAGATCACCATGCCGTGGAGCCTATTTGCCTACCACGCGTGGGAAGCAGATTATGGAAACTATAAATATATCATTTATTCCTTCAAACTTACCTTATGCTTCAAGTTATTTTCGACTTTTGAAGACCAGAGACGTGTTGGAAGACAGAAGGAGATCTAATTTCGATTGAAGTTTAGTTTTGAAGAGATTTTAAGGCAATAAGACTTCCAAACCCTTGTTTACTTTGTTTTTCATCATGTTTTCCAAGGTGAACTTCGATTATGATGGTGTGATTCTAGTAGTTACGGGTTGAAAACCCTAACTTCTGTTTAGAGTAGAGGATCATTATGACTATGTTTTGATTGATTGGATCTTGAATTATTGCTAGTTGCTTATTTTTTATGATAGCTTGTTAAAGACCCTTTTGTGTTAATGATAACCACTTTTTCTGTTTATTGATGAGTTTTACTGAATTTAGATGATCATTCTGATTTGGTAGGCTTGTATCTTATGAACTTGTGATCATAAAGTTACAAGACTAGTGTTTTGATCATAAACCTAGGGTTAAATGGAAAAGTGGGTAAGTTAATATGGAAGCTAATATGTGGTGACCACTCATGTATTGAATTGATGTTGTTATCCATTAATGTCAATCATTAGTTAGAGTCAAGCATAACTCGAACTTAACACTAGTATTCTTGTTTGTTTGTCCACCTGATCAATGAATGAATAAATTAGTTTTACTAAAGGATTAGTCTTTTGATCATAAATTCTTGTCAACTTAGGAATGGATAAGCGACAACAACTTACTCCATTTCACTTTCCAAGAAATCAACCATAGGAGTAGTGTAAATCGTATCTAAACAGAAGTCTCTTTAATATCTTGCTCTAAAACTTAATTTAGATTGCTTTTTGTTAGTTACATGTTTTTGGTGATAATTGATTTTAAGTAATATGGACTTGCAAAACCAGAGAAAAATCCCTTAATATTTTCTTTTCAGTTAGTTAACTTTTAGTAGAGAATATAGTTATTAATCATTCTCGTGCCCCTGGTGTTCGACACCCAATTTTCTTACTATATTATTGTTCGATTAGGTAAATTACCTATCGCAATTAGCTAGCTTAGATTCTTTGGTTTATAAATTAAAAACTAGTATATAAATTGCATATTAAGTTTTTGGCATCGTTGCTTTGGAACGGTTTCATTAATTAATTAATTTTATTCTGCTAATTGTTATCGATCATTTGTGTGGAATTTATTGCATACAAAGTTAGATTACTGTTCTTTTTTTCGAGTTTCAATTTTTTCTATTTTCCAGTTTGCCACGCCATGGTCACGATCGGTCACGCCGTGGCCAATGTGCAATTAGTTTTTAGTTTATATATTTTTATTCGTTTTACGTGTTTCTATTCTGTTTTGTTTCAGTGATATATGTCACGATCGGCCACGTCGTGGCCAAAAAAAAGAGACTAAAAGATCAGCGAATCAAGTAACGCCTTTCAAACCCAAAAATTTGAAAGCTTTGAAAAGGCTCCCGACAAGAAAGGAATTGGATACAAGCCAGAAATAGAAACCAAAGACGACTCAGAAGCTGATCTCAAAAGTGAGGTAGACGAGATGGTAGATATCACTCGGATGACTATGGAGGAGTACAAGAAAAGGGTGTGAAATGACAACTGGTCGGGTCTTGCTCCGCCAGAAATCCCAACTGCAACCAACTTTGAGCTCAAGGGACACATTTTCGCAATGCTCAAAGACATTTCGTTTTCCAAAAAAGACCATGATGACGCGTTTCGGCACATCGTTGAAGTATTGGACATTGAAAAACTTTAGTTCCAACCCCTAGAATTTTAAAAGTTAAAATCCAACCATTATACTTTATAATATTATAAGTTTAATAATAATTATATATGTATAAGAAAAAGTCGTTTTACCTTTAGTAGGCCTCATTCACGAAGTCGGTCTATAAGGGGGGTATAAGGTTGCTACCTATAAAATGGCAGCTTAATGGGTGTCCACTCTCACCCACCGCTTCCTTGAACGGTGGAGGATCGTTAGCCGAACAGGTAAGACAAGGACGTTAAATTCTGATTAAAAGTATGATGAATATAAAGTAACTAAATGTTTTTTTATAAATTCCTAATCTTAGTTACTTTAGGAAAATGTGAATAAGGTGCTAACTCATGAAATTACACTTTGCACTTTGATTAAGTCGTTAGTGGAGCATGTGTGGTTAACCGACACACTAACCTGGACTTAACAAGGTAGGAAAAGGGTGACTTATTGTTTATCATAGTATCGGTGGAACGCGTGTGGTTAACCGGCACATTGATTGAGGGGTAAATATTAAGGGTACTAAGTAATTTGCATGGTTACTTCACACCTTGTTTTGTGATCCTTGGCATCCCAGTCACAAAACTTGAAAGGTACACTCGAGATTAAAACATGTCATTGAAAAGTTCAATGAATCTCTAAGAATCTAGGAGTTTCAAAACCAATTAAAGCCTAATAATTTATTTCATTTTTCATGGTGGAAATTGGTGAATCGCCATTCACCTACCTTCAAATATTTTATAGCTTGGATTACGGCATCCCTCTTCTAAGTTATAAAATATTGTGCTCCTTAATATTACATTTGGGTGTTTTATTAACGACTCTCTTTATATCTAATCTAAACTTGTCTCTCTTCTTTTCAGATGTCTTCTAACAATGTTGCTTCTGGATCAAACCCTATCGGATCCTTCTCTTACATGAACCTTTGTGGGAGAGTCATCTTTGATGGATCCAACTTTATGGATTGGATCAGGAACATCGGGATGGTCACTCGGTATGAGAACAAAGAATATGTCCTCGAAAAGGAGCTTAAGGAACTTGAGCCGTCTGCTAATCCTGAGGAGATTGTTGAATATCTGGCACATGAAAGAGATGCTACCAAAGTGGCATGTATCATGTTGGCCACTATGACAGACGAGCTCCAAAAGTCCTATGAGGACTACTATCCTTTTGAGATGCACCAGGATTTGATGGACCGCTACCATCAGAGTGCTCGTCAAGAGCGATATGAAATCATCTCTTCCATGATAACAACCCGAATGAAGGATGGTGAACCCATCACGAGCCACATGCAGAAAATGCAAATGTATGTGGACCGTTTGCTGAAACTGAATGTGAACTTCCCCGAGGAGTTGGCAATAGACATCATTTTGCACTCCTTACCTTCATGTTATGATAAATTCCGAATGACCTACCAAATAAACAAGGAGGAAGTTACACTTAGCAAACTTCAAGGACTTTTGAAGACCGCGGAAAGTGATCTTAAAGGTAAGTCGGTTGTTACTACTCCTACTCCTACCGTGGCCCCTGTCTTGGCAATCGGGCAAGGAAAAGAAAAGAAGAGGAAGAGCCCTTCGAAGGGTACCAAGGGGAAGACCCTTGATGGCTCCTTTTCAAGTGGAACCAAGAAAGGTTTCGTCACTCCTTTTACTAACTCTAAAGAGGCTAAATGCTTCTATTGTCATGAAAAGTCACACTGGAAGCGAAACTGCCTAAAGTACCAGCAAGATGTTAAGGATGGGAAAGTAAAACCTAACAATGCAGGTACATACACTATATTTTCTAATAATTCACCCTATTCTAATTCTTGGGTCCTTGATACAGGATGTGGTATTCACATATGTACTTGTTTGCAGGGACTAAGAAGAAGTGAGAATGTGGAGCATGGGAAGATAAACTTGATCATGGAGAATAGGAAAGCTTCACCTGTCACAAGTATTGGAGTTTATTCTTTGTTGCTAAGTAGTGGATTAGTGTTAGATTTGAATAAATGTTATTACTCATCTGAAATGGCGAGAAATATTATTTCCTTTCATGTTTTGTACAAACAAGGTTTTACCTTTTCATTTGATAATGATAGTGGTGGTATTAATGCTTTCTTTAATAATGTTTTTTACTTTAAAGCATTACCTTGTGATGGTGTGTATGAAACTGTGTCGGTTGTTGATAACCTAGGAAACAATGTATTGTGTATCGATTCTTCCACTAGTTTGGATAAAGCATCATTATGGCATCGTCGTCTTGGACATGTAAACAAGAAATGCATAGGCCAACTCCAAAAGGATGGAGTCTTGGAGTCGTTTGACCTAAAGTCAGATGATAGTTGTGAATCTTGTTTGCTTAGGAAAATGACAAAGTCACCCTTTAGTGGTTCTTGTGCTAGGGGTGAGGGTTTGTTGGACCTCATACATATTGATGTGTGTAGATCCTTCAGAACTACCGCAAGAGATGTTAACCGCTTTTATGTGACTTTTACTGATGATTTTAGTAGATATGGATATGTCTACTTAATCAAGCATAAGTCAGAGACCTTTGAAAGATTCAAAGTGTTCAAATTGGAAGTGGAGAATCAGTTGGGCAGGAACATTAAGATGCTTCAATCCAATCGAGGTGGTGAGTATCTTAGTACAGAGTTCCTTGAATATCTTAAGGAATGTGGGATTATCTCACAATTGACACCTCCCAGGACACCACAGCTTAATGGTTTGGCTGAGAGGCACAATCGAACCTTGTTGGATATGGTTCGTTCCATGATGAGTCGAGCTTCACTACCAATCTCATTATGGGGGTATGCCTTAGAGACTGCCTCCCATATTCTTAATCTAGTCCCTACAAAGAAGGTTGCCAAAACACCTCATGAGATGTGGACCGGAAAAGTTCCCAATCTGGACCACATCAAGATTTGGGGTTGCGAGGCTTTCGTGAGGCACGAGTCTCACGATAAGATCGAACCTCGAAGTGAGAGATGTATTTTCATCGGCTACCTACAAAGATCCTTCGGTTACCTCTTCTACAGACCTAGTGATAATGTGGTCTTTGTAGCAAGGAGAGGAGTTTTTCGCGAGAGAGAATTCAAGAGCCAAGGAAAAAGTGGGAGGCAAATTGACCTTGAAGAAATTCAAGAGTCATGTGGTGAAGGAACCTCAAACCCCAGCAATCAACCTGAGGAGGAAACTCCTGTTGACCCGACAAAAGAGTTTGTACCTCTGAGGCGTTCCACGAGAGTTAGGGATGCACCTGAGCATTACTATGGTTTCCATATTACTGCAGAAGGTGATACACTTATTAGTGATAGCACACTAGTGAGTCTGGATGAACCTAACAACCACACGAAAGCCATGGTAGGCCCTAAGGCTGCTAAATGGAAAGAGGCTATGGACAGCGAGATACAATCCATGTATTACAATCAAGTTTGGAACTTGGTTGATAATATACCAGGTCGTAAGACAGTTGGGTGCAAGTGGATCTTCAAGAAGAAGACCGACATGGATGGTAATGTACACACTTACAAGGCGCGACTGGTTGCAAAGGGCTTTTCTCAAACTCCGGGACTTGATTATGATGAGACCTTTTCACCAGTAGCAAAGATTAAGTCTATTAGGTTTATGATAGCTATTGCTGCGTTTCATGATTATGAAATATGGCAAATGGATGTCAAAACCGCTTTCCTTAATGGAAAGTTAGCTGAGGATGTTTACATCAGTCAGCCAGAGGGTTTTGTCAGTACAGAGTATCCTAATAGAGTGTGTAAGCTTGAGAAATCCATCTATGGATTAAAGCAAGCACCTCGCAGATGGAACCTTTGCTTCGATGAGAAGGTCAAAGAGTTTTGCTTTTCGAGGTGTGAAGATGAATCTTGTGTATATGTCAAGGCTAGTGGAAGTATAATCAGCTTTTTGGTATTGTATGTAGATGACATACTACTCATAAGAAATGACATTCCAACTTTGCAGGAAGTAAAGTCCTGGCTTGGGAAGTGTTTCGCTATGAAGGACCTTGGAGAAGCTGCCTATATCCTAGGGATAAGGATTTTGAGAGACAGGAGTAAAAGACTAATTGGACTTAGTCAAAGCACCTATGTGGATAAAGTGTTGAAAATATTCAACATGTAGAACTCCAAGAAAGGTGAGTTACCGATCAAGAGTAACGCCATACTGATTAAGACTCAGAACCCGAGTACAGAGGCTGAGATAGTAAAGAGGAGTCGAGTTCGATATGCTTCCACTGTAGGTTCGATCATGTATGCTATGACTTATACTCGTCCCGATGTGACCTTTGCACTGAGCATGGTCATCAGATATAAGGGGAATCCTGGCAAGGATCACTGGACTGCGGTAAAGAACATTCTCAAGTACCTGCGGAGGACTAAGGACTGGGTCCTTACCCTCGGTGGGAGTGATGACTTGAGAGTAGTAGGGTATAGTTATGCTAGCTTCCAGACTGATAGGGATAATTTCCGCTCTCAGTCAGGCTGGGTCTTTACCTTAAACGGAGGAGCAATATCTTGGAAACGTTTAAAGCAGGAGACAATGGCTAATTCAACTTGCGAATCAGAGTAAATAGCAGCGAGCGAGGTAGCAAAGGAGGCTATATGGCTAAAGAACTTCATCGGAGACCTTGGAGTTGTATCAGCTATAAAGGAGCCTATGGAGATTTTCTGTAACAGCAATAGTGCGGTTACCTTAGCTAAGGAACCAAGAGATCATGGCAGATCCAGATACATTGACAGAAAATATCATTTCATCAAACATTGAATAGAAGAAGGACTTCTCGTGGCAAAAAGGGTATCATCGGATGAGAACCCGACAGATCCCTCACGAAGGGACTGGGCAAGGTTAAGCATCTCCAACATGTGAGGCGCATAGGGCTGAAGGATGATATTAGTTTAGTAGTTAGATAGCTTTGAAATGCGTAAAGTGTAATTGACATTTGATGATGAACAAAAGTTGTGTTTATTTATGAGTAAAGTATTGCTATCTTTTGTCAATTGTTTACTATCATTTCATTTTGCATGTTTTGACTTCCAAAATAATTATGTTATGGTGTATCATATTAATATTATTCAAATTCTCCACAGTCAGTTATATGTCGGAAGTAGATATGAAAGAAGGCTGTCATGTAGTTGGTTGTAGATGTCTAAGATGTTAGACATTGCAAAGTGTTGCTACAACACTCATGAGTGCTCATAAGTTCTGAGTATTGGATTCAACCCACGCTCACTGTATCACTTCATGGAATTTATCCCGAGTGATCGTGAGATGGTAATATCATATAAGTCTTCAAACCTAGAGATATGACTTGTTGCCTATGAGTTGGTTATACATTGACTGTACGAAAACGCATTGGTAACTCGATGTTATAAATGTTCCTTTGTGTATAATTCAACAAGTAGTAGAACAAGCATATAAGTCGAAGTTTATCTGTTCCTTCTTGGATTAGAAGCGATGTATGGGCCCCTCGATGATTTTGTGTTGACCCATGTATCGGGCCCGGTTAGAACTAAGTTGATGTGTTCAATTAACTTCTGTGTCAAACAAAACGGAAATCGAGAAACAAACTGCTAGACAATAAGTAAGACATTGTTCAATGTATTTGTCTGGCTGATATCTAGAATAGAGGATTATATGATCCCTTATCTTCCAAATAGGATTTTCCGAATTCAATTCCATGATCATTACACAATTGCTTTACTTTGTGATCATATAGGACTTCCCATTGCTTAATGAGAGCAATGATTTCATCAGCGTCATGACTCTTTTTTCTTAAAAAGACTACCTAAGTAAACCTTGAAAATTCATCCACGATTATAAGAGTATATTTCTTCCTAACTCTTGACTTAATCGGAACTGGTCCAAAAGGTCCATATGAAGGAAATGAAGAGATTTGATGATTGAAGAACAAGACTTTGGTTTGAACGAAGACATGGTTTTCTTCCCTTTTTTCACACCCTAAGCACACTTTATCCCCGAAAAATTGCATCTTAAGAATTCCTCTGACAAGCTGATTCCCTGCAATCCTTGAGATGTTCTTGAAATTCCGATGTGATAGCCTTTTGTGCAATAGCCAATGAGACTAAGCACGAGAGAAGAAGGAACGACGAAGAGATTTGTCAGCAGAAAACCTATCCAGAACATAGATTTCATTTTGTCGATTTGAAGTAAGAACAATGATGCTCTTTTGACCAATAACTTTTCCTTCTTATCTGTTAAAGAGAACTTCATAGCCAACGTCACACAGTTGATTGATAGAGATGTGATTATACTGAAGACCTTTCACATAAGAGACATTCTTGAAAATAACAGAATTGCATTTGATGGTTCCATAACCCATTGTAGTTCCCTTGCCATTATTGCCATATATAACTGACATACCATCCTTCTTTATGAAATTTTCTTGGAGAGAGTTGAATCCTTTCATATGTATTGAGCAGCTGTTGTCTAAATACCAAATCTGCTCTTTACCCTGATACACTGATGTATCTTCCCATTCCGACTTGAGGTTATCAGCAGTGTCAGGAGAATCAACGTTAAGGATTCCAATGCTGTCATGTGAAGTGTCAGTGTGAGATTTAACAGTCTGAGCCATGCGACACTTAACTTCATCATCTGAAGAGTTCTCCTTTTCAAAAGCAGATGATAGAATGGTCATCATCTATTGAGCAGTTGAGCAGTTTTGGACCAAACGATAGACAGAAAAAGGAAGCGAGTTTCCAATAGCAATTCTAGATTTTACATAGAGATTCGAAATCCTTTTCTCTTCCTTTTTATAATAAGGAACAAATTTCCCTTTCAGCTTACTACCGGGTGTACCATAACTCGATGATTGATGAACAACAACTAGATGAACTTTATTGACGACGTAGAGCATATCAAAATCCACGAACTCTAGAACTTTCATGGCAATTGATTTCTAATCAGAGAAGTTGTATTGGTCAAAGGGAGGAATCTTATTACTAACAGATGACTGAGGACCAAAAGACGTCGTCATGATTACTTGAGTGTATCACAAACCTGCTCTGATACCAATTGAAGGTTTGTATTCGATCAGATACACTTCAAGTATGAATATGAAACATAAGACTAATCTAAGAAAAATAATCAACAAAAAGAAAATAACACATAAGTTCTCAAAATTGTTCCTTTAACCAAGAAAAGAGGTTTTATCTTCACCACGAAGACGGGTTTGTCACAAAGACGATTGACACAAATCCACGATCATAAAATTAAGGTTTACCCTAATGTTGTGTGTGCGTGTGTGTGTATATATATATATATATATATATATATATATATATATATATATATATATATATATATATATATATATATATATATATATATATATAATCTATACATGTATATCCCTTGATTGAAGGGACTGCGTCTAATCTATACTTTATCAGATCCTTATCACAAAGATTACGGATTTGATATCTATTGTATATTTGTCTACAATAACTTCCTAATATACAAAATATTACAATCGGATAACTATACTAAGTGATGACGTTGTTCAACTTGAAACGTTGGCGTTGTTGACATGAAGGCGCTGACTTTGATAGATCAGCATGTTATGTGTTTGACTCATCAGAGCTTAAGGTGTGACCTTACATATATAATTATAGGATCCCATGGAAATGACATTGCGAAATTAAAAGATTAAACATTAATCAAACGATAATGAAATAAACACAAGGTGTAAATAATTTTGTTTAAGCTCAATTAGCCTGGAAGGTAATCTCAAGTATACAAATGTGGAAATGTAACACTTAACACTACAACACTATTTATAGTAGTGCTCACAACATACTCAAAAGGTATAGTATGACTAAGCTATCAAAGCACAAAATGAAAATGCACACTGAAATATATAGATATACCGAAGGTCCTTCACCATCGATATAGAGAACATATATGACGTTATATAGAGATCTTTAAAATGTGTTGTATCTTGTATAATATATATTCTTTGTGAGAATTTGAACAAAATTTTTTCTAGCTTAGTAGTAAGGTTTGTCCTTCCACGTTGAATATTTTATGTTCGAACCCACCACCTTTTTTTCTTCCTTTTAATGGTAAACTTGGGTTTGAACGCATGCACATTGCAACAAAATGTCACACCCCCAAACCAGACGACGGAAACGTCCGAGGGCTCGTGTGACTTAAATTGAATATTATCACAATGAATATACATGAATCATAACATAAACATCACCATGCATCAATATATTACAACTGACATTGTTCACATCAAGTACATTGTTTTAACGTTACAAATCCATACATAAATTGTTTGATAGTTTTCAAAAGCAAAACACACTAACATACTTGGTACTTATTCTCCAGCTTACCTGTTACCTACGAATACAAGTTATTTTGAAAACGGGTCAACATATAGAAAGTTGGTGAGTTCATAAGCAGGTTTGATATGAAATGTTTTGTGTAATTTGAACGAAAACAACCCAGAAAATCCAATATTTTTTGAGAAGACTATTGTTTATAAAAAAAGTGAGAAGATCCGTAAATATATGCATGATGATTTCAAAACATGTATAATTGAAAAACTTAGAATTAAACGTACAAGTGACAATGTTGAACTTCCCCAGAAAACCCGATGTTTTCCAAAATAAAAATATCATATAACGGTTTGAGTCGTTATAACCATGCATGATAATGTGACAACCCAAAGTTTGTTCCGTTAAATTAAACCGTTTCCGCTAATGGAATATGTCATTTATAAAAGTTCCGTTAATATTAGGATCGTCAAATAAATAAATCTTTATTTATTTAATTATATTCCATGTGATTCTTGTCGTAACAAAATAAATAAAACTAGTAAATTTCATTTCCATTTATTTGGAAAATGTTATTTTTATTACGACCATTTAACCCGGGTAAATAGTTTAAACCTCGTTAAGCTTTAGCATCGGGTAGTCGTATACCAGATGCAATACCCGAGACTTATATATAGGGAGTTCAACACTTCACAGAAGCTTTTTACCACTCTAGATCCACACACTCTCTCTCTAGCTCGTTTTCGACTCAAAACCGCAAGTTTCCGACTCCAAAACGTAAGATCTTCTAACCTAACTTGTTCTAAACATCATTTCCTGTTACAATAGCTCAAAAATCACACAAAATGGCCATCAAAAAGGAGTTTACGGCCTAAGAACCTCCTTAGGCCGTGAACCCCTGAAATGGTGCCCAAAGTCCCAATTTTCCTTCATTTGAGCTTAGAAACTAGTTGTGGATTTAACCTAGAAGTGTTTGAACCTCTAAACAACAATTGTTAGGGAATAAAAGAGGGTTTATGGCCAAAGCACATGCTTAGGCCGTAAACACCCTCTAACCATGTAAAACAAGCCAAAAAACACATCCAAACTACCTTTAGACTTAAGATATCGCTTAGGGACTTGCTATTTCGGGTTTGGAACAATTAAACACAAACATTTGAGGGGAAAAATAGAGTTTACGGCCCAAGCATATGCTTAGACCGTAAACTCCCCTAAATCATGCAAAATGGGAGTTTAAGCCCCCTAAAGAGCCCTATACCCTTACTAGAATTTGTTAGAATTAAACCAAAGGCCTAGAAATCAAGGAATAGGGGTGTATGAGAGTTTACTACCATAAACCATATGGTTTTCGGCCGTAAACTCCCAAGGAGTGGCCTTTGGGCCGTAAACTCCAAGGGAGTATACTCTTGGACCCTTAAACACCCTATAGACTTGTATAATTCCTTAGAACCATTTCTAGAACCACATGACACTTGAAATCATTCAAAAACACTCCTCCCATGAGTTTACGGCCGTAAAATCATGGGGATGTGGCCTCCCAACCGTGAACTCACTTAGAGTGGGTTTTAGGAGAGTAAACTCCAATGTGAGGTCATACACTCCTTCTATACAACCCATTAACCTTCTAGCACTCAACCATAAGACCTTTAATCACATTAGGATGTCTAAATGTTTTAATAAGAGTTTAAATCACTAATTACTTGTAAAACATAAATTCTTATATGTTACTAGGGTCATAAAGGGTGTACAAGTCCTTACTTGACACCAAACGATCATCCGACACGTTCACCCGATTTACTCATTTCAGGTGAGTTCATATCCCTTAGTGAACCTTTTCAACTGTTTTTTTACATGTTTTAGGGGGGGATACAAGTGCGATGTTACAAGTTTTATTATCAAATCATATGTGATTGATAACTTATTACTAAAAAGGGACTTTCAATACTTTTAGATTCTTGTCGATATAAAGTTTTTTTTAAATGATTATCAACTACATTTTCAAAGTTAAATTGTTCTTAAATTATTTTTAAACTATGTTTAAATTACTTTCTATATAAATATATCGACATTAATATACTTATATAAGTAAGACTTGAAGGACTTAGGACCGATAGCTCGCCTTATTTCCTGTTCATGTTTGATGTGGTCTTAGGGTATCTGTAATCCGTCCGACTATCGTTGATTTCTTAGTTATATATATCATGTATATTGGTGTTAGATATAAAAGTCTTCATCTAATTCAATACCTTTGTTATACAAATGCCGAGAACCATACACTCTAAGTTAACTATAATAGGTATAGTTAAGGCTATTACTACTCGTTACTGCTACTACTATACACACTATAACTACTATTATTACAAGATGATACATGTATTAGAGAACGCTCTATGAACTATACAAAAGACTACTAATCTATAATACAAGAGAAAACACTAATCCAGAGTATAACACACTATCCCTCTATAAGACACTCTACCACGCTTACATCATGTGACCAGGGCCTTCCGGAAGGAAGGCGACACTACATGTATAGATCTATACGGGGCAAACACTACTATATCCTGACTGTTAACCACAGTTCGACCCGACCAGGCTCAGGGGTGGCACTACTTCACTACACTACGTATGACCGTGAAGGTCATCAGAGTCTCTATTTCTCACACTATTGGTCACATAAAGGAATACACTTATATCCACATTAATACACTAAGACTAAAGTCTAAGCTAACATCCTGAAGTAAGTAAGTATCTATTACTAATAGAAGTTTGTGCCACTACTACTGACAACAGGCATAACTTTTCCTTATCTAAACTACATACTGGAGATTTACTATTATACTTTTACAACTAAAAGTTTTCAATGATAAAACTTACATGCAATTTAAAGGATTTCACTTACGATGTACTTTCTGGAAAATATAGGATTTTCTAGGGTTTGCTACTACTTATAAATGTAAAATACAGCTTTTCACACTATAAGTTTTAACACATTTTATACATCAATGACACTAAATTCTTATGAACTCACCAGCTTTATGCTGATACTCGTTTTCAAAATAACTTATATCCTCAGGTCAAAGATAGACAGGTACAGGTGCAACATTTTGGAGAAGATGGAGCATACAAGACCCATCTCTTATTTTTGATATATTTTGGTGTCTATTGAAACTTTACAGAACACACTTGTAATTAAACTTACTATGTAAATGAAATGGTTGTTGTTTCTTGTTTTTACTATTATGCAACTGTGATGATACTGTACATGACGTCCTCCACCCCGAAACGTATTCCGCCGTTATCGGTTTTGGGGTGTGACAGATTGGTATCATAGCATTGTTAATAGTGAATCAAGCATATCAACCTATAAAAGATATACGAACTATAAACACTTCGGGACTAAAACACTCTGACCAAGAATATATACTTGTAAGTACTAAAATATTTAACTAAGTATACATATACATCTCTATAAAATACAAAAGTCAGTATCGCACTAGAGCAGAACAAAAGTATTAAGATTGTTGGACATCACAATTGGGCTTAGAGACATATAGTCACATCTGGGGGGATGTAGCCTGATCAACTACATTTTCCTAGGAGTGACTAGCATGTGCCTAAGATTGATTGTGGTGTTGCAACAAGTCTAAAACTTACCAACACTACCACAATAACGTTAGAATAAGAATACTATAGGAGTATTCGGTGCCTCTAAAATATACGTATGTGAGAACTAAAAAGGGTCGTTACTAGTAGAGCAATAGTTGCTAAGTGGATACTTTGCGGTTACCTGTGATTAAGGAGTTATAGACTTAGAATCTATGATCTTTGCCTTACTTCCTGTTCCTTGTTTGGTTGTGGATTTAGAGTTAGGGTCACTTATTCGACGGACTATCCTGTCTCGATCACATGTAATTAGTATGCGTTATGCAAGTATTGGTCTAACTCGTGACGATCATCTTATAAGTATTTTAGATTAGTACATCTGTTAACCTTCCTTTCCCATTTCTCGCGTAGATAGCATGGCTGGTTTTCACCTTACCGGCGATCTGTACTACCCAAACCAGGGAAATGGAGGATGGCTCGATAAAGAGTCGGACGATGATCACCAGATCCCTCTGGATGATCACCGAGCAGAAGGCTTTTCGGATAGCTCCGACTCCGAACCAGAAGTTAACAACCTACCTCCTGAAGCTCCGAACCCCAACCCCCGTCCAACATTTCAGGGTCCCACTCCCATGTGGGCAATATCCTTGAAACGATGGAGCGAGGAGTAGGGCCAGCCTTTACCTTACGATGGAGACCGAGGCTTCTACAACATAAGCGAAGGAGGATCAGCGGACCGAGTTTTTCCCATCACGGTCCGAAGGATTTCCAGGAATGTCGAACAGGGTCAAGCAGCGATTGGTCGAGTTGTAGAAGTGGATGCCAACTCGAATCTCAACACTGTTCGCATCCGCCAACTTGAAGAAGCTATGGATAGGACAAGGAGGACCAATGAGGCTCTGCAGCAACAGCTAGCTGCATCCCGAGCCGAAGTTAAGGAACTCCAAGCATGTCAAAGGGCTCATGAACGACATCTTCAGGAAGTTATGCGTCAACTAGCTGATCTGAGGGTCCGCCCAACGAGTACCCGTCGCCCGTAGAAGATGTCTAATTACCTCACTCTTTTGTTAAGGACTAGCCTTTCCTTTCTATGCTCCATAAGAGCACTTGTCTGTAAACATTCCTAGCTTTGAAAGTACTCCAGTTAGGCCTCTAGACTGCCAACATTTTCCTTTTGGTTTGATGTAAGACCTACTGTTAGGTCACCTTTCACGAACATGTATTACATCATTAATACCAGTAAATTGGCATTTAACTACTCTATTGCTATGACTCTCTTTCTGACCGTGGATTATGTTGATTTAGTCCATAAAACACTCCTATCATACTAGCAATAGACTCTTACTATTGCTATAATTTCTATGATTTTCCAGTGAAAGATGCCTCCACGCAAGCGTCCAAACAGAGGAAGACCAGCAACTCAAACCCCTCCTCCACCACCTCGTCCTCCGTAGTTCGATCCAGTGTTGTTTCAAACGGCTGTGACTGCAGCTGTGACGGCAGCCATGGCTCAAATGAACTCTGGTGATGCGATCGGTGGCAACTCTAGATTTGGTGAAGCCCATCAAAGAGTGCAGGGATGCAATTATAAGGACTTCATGAACTGCAAACCTACCTTCTTCGATGGTACCGGAAGGATTCTAGCATTGTCTCAGTGGTTCGAAAGAACTGAAGCTGTCTTTGAAATGTCCTCATGCCCCGAGGAGAGCAAAATAAAGTTTGCTACTGCCACACTCACTAACAGGGCCCTGACATGGTGGAATGGCCATGTAAGTGCACTCTCTTTCGTAACAGCCAACGCCATGGGCTAGGACACACTGAAGGACCTCATGAAAGGGGAGTACTGCCCTAGGGGCGAAATTCAGAAACTTGAGGAGGAACTCTGGAACCTCAAGATGAAAGGGACCGACATAACAGCTTACACGGCCATGTTCTGCGACTTGGCGGCTATGTGTCTCAACATGATCCCTTATGAAAGCAAGAAGATTGAACGATACATTTGGGGTTTAATGCCTCCGTATCGAGGAAAAGTTCTAGCCTCACGCCCTACAACCTTTGACAGTGCCAAGGAATTGGACCAGAGTTTAATCAATCATGAGGTTTCTTCCACTCCAGCAACAGCAACTACAACTGCCACCGCACCACCCAAATCAACTGACAAAAAGAGAGAGCATTGGGATAAGAAGAAGGGCAAGAAAGCTCAAACCTCCTCCAAAGATCAACAAATTGTGGTTGTCCATGCTGCCACCACTCCAGCCACTCCTGCACCAGCAAAAGCTTATATCGGGAACCTGCCCAAGTGTCCCAAGTGTCTCTTCCACCACAACGGCCCCTGCCGTGAATTGCAATGCTCCAACTGCGGCCGGAAGGGCCATACTATCTGATTTTGCAAAGCCCTACCCAAACCTATCTCGCAAGTTTCCGGTTCGGGAGTGACCCACACCTGTTATGGCTGCGGTGAAGCGGGCCATTTCAAGAAAAACTGTCCGAAGGCCGGGAATGCGGGAGGAACTGGAAGACTTCTCGATATTGGCCACAACGAAGCAGTAGCGGATCCCGCAGTAGTCACGGGTACGTTCCTCAACAACTCTTATGCCTGTGTCTTATTCGATAGTGTTGCAGAAAGAAGCTTCATAAACCGAAACTTTAAACACTTACTTAAACAATCCCCATAACCAATAAAAGAAACATTCGTCGTAGAAATGGCTAACGGGAAGACCGAAATCTCTAACGAAATCTACATAGGTTGTACCCTCACGTTAGGCGATCACTCATTCCCAATCGACCTCATACGAGTCTCAATCAAGAGTTTAGATGTCATTGTTGGCATGGACTGGTTGAGTCCTCATCACGCCGATATCCTCTGCTTCGACAAAGCCATTCGCCTAAATCCACCGAATCACGAAACTCTATTAATCTATGGAGACAAACCCTGTACGAGCCTTCGTATCATCTCCAGTATTCAGGTCCAGAAATACTTGCATAAAGAATATCGCGTCTTCCTTGCACACGTCGTTGACACTAGCCAGAAAGCGAGAGATCCAAAAGACATCCCCGTTGTATGCGATTTCCCTGACGTCTTCCCAGAGGACCTCCCAGGTTTACCTCCCAAATGTCAGGTTGAGTTCAGAATCGACCTAGTCCCAGGAGCTACCCCCATAGCTAAGTCGCCCTATCGTTTAGCGCCTGCCGAGATGCAAGAACTATCCAGTCAACTTAACGAGCTGCTCAGCAAGGGCTTTATAAGACCAAGCTTCTCACCCTGGGGAGCTCCGAGCTCCGGTCTTGTTCGTGAAGAAGAAGGACGGATCATTCCGTATGTGCATCGATTATAGGGAACTCAACAAACTCACGGTCAAAAATCGCTACCGTCTTCCCCGTATCGACGACTTATTCGACCAACTACAAGGGGCGAGTTACTTTTCCAAGATTGATCCTAGGTCCGGGTACCACCAGTTACGGGTGCTTGAGGAGGATGTCCCGAAGACAGCCTTCCGAACCTGTTACGGGCACTACGAGTTCGTAGTGATGCCCTTTGGACTGACTAACGCACCCGCAGTGTTCATGGACTTGATGAATAGACTGTGTCGTCCATACTTAGATCAGTTCGTCATCGTCTTTATTGATGATATACTCGTCTACTCTCGGAGCGAGGAAGAGCACAGGGATCATCTACGACGAGTCCTAAAAACCCTACGATCAGAAAAGTTATATGTGAAGTTCTCTAAGTGCGAATTTTGGATCCGAAGAGTTGAATTCTTAGGACAAGTGGTGAGTGAAGAAGGAATCCACGTGGATCCCTCCAAGATTAAAGCTATTAAGAACTGGTCAGCACCGAAGACGCCTACAGAAATTCGTCAATTTCTAGGCCTTGCTGGCTAGTACTGCAGATTCATTCAAAACTTCTCTCGAATTGCGAAACCTCTCACCATGTTGACACAGAAGGGCGTAACATTTGACTGGGAAGAGAAACAGGAGAAGGCATTCCAGACCTTGAAATGAGCCCTATACACCGCACCGGTATTATCCCTTCCCGAAGGGACAGAAGATTTTATGGTATACTGCGATGCATCGAACCAAGGGCTCGGTTGTGTCTTGATGCAACGAGGTAAGGTCATCGCCTATGCCTCAAGACAACTAAAGACACATGAGGTAAACTACACCACTCACGACCTCGAGTTAGGGGCGGTCGTCTTCGCACTAAAAATTTGGAGACATTACTTGTATGGAACAAAGAGCATAGTATACACTGATCATAAAAGCCTCCAGCACATATTGAACCAGAAAGAGCTCAACATGAGACAACGTCGATGGGTCGAACTACTCAACGATTACGACTGCGAAATTCATTACCACCCGGGGAAAGCCCTAAGTAGAAAAGAGTATTCTGGTCGAAGAGCCAAGTCATTAACAATGACTACCCATTCACATCTATCTGCATAGATTAAGGAGGCTCAACTCGAGGCCTTAAAGCCTGAGAATGTGATAGCGGAATCCCTGCGTGGAATGGATAAGAGTTTGGAGGTTAAGGGTAACGGAGCCTATTATCTTATGGACCGAATCTGGACTCCACTCCATGGAGGTTTCAGAGACTTGTTCATGAAGGAAGCGCACAACACTCGATACTCCGTTCACCCAGGTTCGGATAAGATGTATCTGGATCTCAAAAAGCTATACTGGTGGCCTAACATGAAAGCAGAGTTTGCTACCTTCGTGAGTAAGTGCCTTACTTGCGTAAAGGTCAAGGTCGAATACCAGAAGCCATCGGGTCTTCTCCAACAACCGGAGATACCGGAATGGAAGTGGGAGCAGATCACCATGGATTTCATAACCAAGCTGCCCAAGACAACGGGTGGATTGGATACCATTTGGGTCATCGTAGACAGATTGACCAAGTCCGCGCGCTTCCTACACATCAAGGAAACAGACAAGATGGAGAAACTCACAAGAACATACATTAAAGAAATAGTACGGCTGCATGGCGTCCACATATCTATTATCTCGGATAGAGATAGTAGGTTTACTTCGAGATTTTGGCAATCACTACAAAAAGCATTAGGGACGAGGCTGGACATGAGTACAGCCTACCATCCGCAGATTGACGGACAAAGTGAGAGGACGATCCAAACCTTAGAAGATATGCTGCGAGCCTATGTGATTAATTTTGGTAAATCATGGGATACACACTTGCCTCTTGTGGAGTTTTCCTACAACAATAGTCATCATACGAGCATTAATGCAGCTCCATTTGAAGCCCTTTACGGTCGGAAGTGCAGATCTCCTCTGTGCTGGGCTGAGGTGGGTGACACTCAGTTAGCTAAAGGACGAGTTCCTGACAGCACTCTCATGGGTCCGGAGATCATCATAGAAACGACCGAGAAGATTGTACAAATTCGCGAACGATTAAAAGTCGCTAGAGATCGACATAAAAGCTACGTAGACAAACGAAGAAAACCCTTGGAATTCCAAGTGGGAGACCGTGTCCTTTTGAAAGTCTCACCCTGGAAGGGCACGATCCGCTTCGGAAAGCGTGGAAAGCTGAACCCAAGGTATATAGGGCCTTTTGAGATTCTCGCTAGAATCAGCCCCGTAGCTTACAAACTCAACCTACCCCACGAGCTAAGTAACATACACCCTACCTTCCATTTCTCAAACTTGAAGAAATGCCTGTCCGACGAGACTCTCGTAATTCCTCTTGACAAGATCGAAGTCAACGACAGCCTCAACTTCGTGGAAGAGCTTGCGGAGATTATGGACCGAGAAGTAAACGAACGAAACAAAGTCGCATCCCAATTGTGAAGGTTCGATGGAACGCCAAACGAGGAGCGACGTTCACTTGGGAGCGCGAGGATCAAATGAAACACAAATATCCCCATCTCTTCTCTTAGTAGTACTGTAATAGATTAACTGTTTGAATTCTAAATTTCGGGATGAAATTCCCTTAACGGGGGGATGATGTGACAACCCAAAGTTTGTTCCGTTAAATTAAACCGTTTCCGCTAACGGAATATGTCATTTTATAAAAGTTCCGTTAATATTGGGATCGTCAAATAAATAAATGTTTATTTATTTAATTATATTCCATGTGATTCTTGTCGTAACAAAATAAATAAAACTAGTAAATTTCATTTCCATTTATTTGGAAAATGTTATTTTTATTACGACCATTTAACCCGGGTAAATAGTTTAAACCTCGTTAAGCTTTAGCATCGGGTAGTCGTATACCGGGTTCAACACCCAAGACTTATATATAGGGAGTTGAACACTTCATAGAAGCTTTTTACCACTCTAGATCCACACTCTCTCTCTCTCTCTACTCTCTCTCTCTCTCTAGCTCGTTTTCGACTCAAAAGTGCAAGTTTTCGACTCCAAAACGTAAGATCTTCTACCCTAACTTGTTCTAAACATCATTTCTTGTTACAATAGCTCAAAAATCACACAAAATGGCCATCAAAAAGGAGTTTACGGCCTAAGAACCTCCTTAGGTCGTGAACCCCTAAAATGGTGCCCAAAGTCCCAATTTTCCTTCATTTGAGCTTAGAAACTAGTTGTGGATTTAACCTAGAAGTGTTTGAACCTCAAAACAACAATTTTTAGGGCATAAAAGAGGGTTTACGTCCCAAGCACATGCTTAGGCCGTAAACACCCTCTAACCATGTAAAACAAGCCCAAAAACACTTCCAAACCACCCTTAGACTTTAAGATATGGCTTAGGGACTTGCTATTTTAGGTTTGGAACAATTAAACACAAATATTTGAGGGAAAAAAATAGAGTTTACGGCCCAAGCATATGCTTAGACCGTAAACTCCCCTAAATCATGCAAAATGGGAGTTTAAGCCCCCTAAAGAGCCCTATACCCTTACTAGAATTTGTTAGAATTAAACCAAAGGCCTAGAAATCAAGGAATGGGGTGTATGAGAGTTTACTACCATAAACCATAGGGTTTACGGCTATAAACTCCCAAGGAGTGTCCTTTGGGCCATAAACTCCAAGGGAGTATACTCTTGGACCCTTAAACACCCCTATAGCCTTGTATAATTCCTTAGAACCATTTCTAGAACCACTTGAGACTTGAAATCATTCAAAAACACTCTTCTCATGATTTTACGGTCGTAAACTCATGGGGGATGTGGCCTCCCAACCGTGAACTCACTTAGAGTGGGTTTTAGGAGAGTAAACTCCAATGTGAGGTCATACACTCCTTCCATACAACCCATTAACCTTCTAGTACTCAACCATAAGACCTTTAATCACATTAGGATGTCTAAATGTTTTAATAAGAGTTTAAATCACCAATTACTTGTAAAACATAAATTCTCATATGTTACTAGGGTCATAAAGGGTGTACAAGTCCTTACTTGACACCAAACGCTTATCCGACACGTTCACCCGATTTACTCATTTCAGGTGAGTTCATATCCCTTAATGAACCTTTTCAACTGTTTCTTTTACATGTTATAGGGGGGGGGGGATACAAGTGCGATGTTACAAGTTTTATTATCAAATCATATGTGATTGATAACTTATTACTAAAAAGGGACTTTTCAATACTTTTAGATTCTTGTCGATATAAAGTTTTTTTTAAATGATTATCAACTGCATTTTCAAAGTTAAATTGTTCTTAAATTATTTTTAAACTATGTTTAAATTACTTTCTATATAAATATATCGACATTAATATACTTATATAAGTAACACTACTAGAAAAACAGCCTTTTACGACGCTCATTGCGCGTCGTAAAACGCTCAGACGACGCGCAAATGCGCGTCAAGGAAGGCCCTGTCATAAAGAGAGACGACGCGCATTTACGACGCGCATTTATGATGCGCATTTACGACTCGCGGTTATCATACGCAATGCGTATCAAGGAAGGCCTTGTCATAAAGGAAGACGACATGCATTTGCGTGTCGTAACCTTACGACGCGCTTGTTTATGACACGCAATGCGTATCAAGGAAGCCCCTGTCATAAATGAAGACGACACACATTTTTGCGTGTCATAATTTTAAATGTTTTTAAAATTATATATTTTTGATAGATTTACTAATTTTCAAATTAAATAACACATTACAAGTCTCATAATATAAAATAAAATACCATAAACAATAAAGATAATTTATTGCACTAATATGTCAAATACAAATAATCATTCCAATAGTAAGTAAATGTAACACATTGCTAATATTGCATAATATTTATTATAGAAAACAAAACATGTACAACATTAAAAGAAAAGGAGGATCTGCAAGCCCTGAATCCATTAAGTGTGGTCTGAACTCCAGTGAACTCTCATTCCAATTCCTGTTAAGTAACTTGGTCTAGGTGGACTAACAGGTGGAGTTCTAAAATTCAAAGGCAGGTGACCTAAAAAAAGATAAACTTTTTACTAAAAAAGAAAGGGAGAATGAACAAAGATAAGGAATTAAGAGACTACTGACCTGAAGATCAGCAAACTAGAACCATGGGCAACAATCCAAGATTTCACAAATGAGATCAAATGTGTCTCTTACAAGAAACCCTGCATCTGCTTCAAGCATATCAGAAACCTTCATAAACTAAAGCACATAATTATTCCATGTCTTTGTACAAATAGATGACTCCTTCCACGGTCTTGGAAGGATTCTTTTGATTCAAAACAACCATTCTGTATTTCACCCAAAAGTTCTTATCAGGGTCAGTCCCAACAGATTGATCACTCTCCAGATATATGCATATTGTGTCAAAAGACTCATATACCCCTGCATTATGAAAACAAGATTGTTACTATACAGACAAACCCCTCTTTAACATATTTGGTTATAAAACTAAAAACTATACATACTGCATTATGAAAACAAGACGAAACTTGCATCCACCAGCTTGAAAGAATCTACTAAATATCTTACGGGTTTCCATTATATCTCATTCATATCAAACCAACAAAATATGATCATTAATATAATGACTCATTCCATTACCTTGTTTATTTCATTCCATTCCATCCAACCAAACATACCTCAACAGTATTTAACGTGATGACTAGGACTTGTTTCCTTATAATTTCTTTAAATATTACAAACAAGATAATCTTATATTTAAAAATGCATCCAAACATATTTAATTTTAACAGTGATTTATAGTAAAAATCATACCTCTTTTTATAGGTTTACATCCTCAGCATAGAATTGTTTCTTTGAGTAGCCAGATTTTCTCAATTTGGCAATAACATATGCATTTTTTAGCTGCATGTATATAGAAAACAAGTAGTACCAAGTCAATAGACAAAGAAAGGTAAAATTTCATGTATATATATTACTCGTATAAAGAAGCATTCAGAATGTAAAATTTCATGTAAAAGCTAGTAAAGTAAATGTAATTGTAACATCTAGAAAAATATCATCTTTTGTTCTTCTCCATCCAATCCTTGTGAACCACCTGCAGATGAAGCGTCTAATTAAGCTCTTTTAATCAACTCAGATATCTAAATTACCTTTTGTTCTTCCGGATTTTAAATTACCTTTTGTGGTGGAAAGTGATGCTTCGGGGCGAGGTATCGGTGTTGTACTTATGGAAAATCAGAAACCGATAGCCTATTTTAGTAAGGCATTAAGTGACCGCAACTTAGTTAAATCGGCCTACGAACGAGAAATCGTGGCCTTGGTGCTTTCAGTTCAACATTGGTGTTCCTATTTGCTTGGTACCACTTTTACCGTATATACATATCAAAAGAGTCTAAAATTTTTGCTGCAAAAACAAATTACTAGCCCCGATCAGCAGAATTGGGTAGCAAAGTTGCTGGGATATGACTTTGAGATATGTTATAAATCGGGCAGGGAAAATAGAGTTGCTGATGATCTGTCAAGACGGGCAGAAGATGGTGAAATTATGGCACTGGTCTCAGAACCTTCATGGCTATAGGGAGGGGAGTTGTTGATAGAAACACAACATGATGCTGATCTACAAAGGTTAAAGACTGATTGTGAATCATATCCTACATATCATCCCGGTTATCAAGTAAAAAAATGGAGTTTTATATTACAAGGGGCGATTGGTAATTTCCAAAAAATCAAAATTTATTCCTGATCTTCTGAAAGAATTCCACGAATCAGCATATGGGGGACACTCAGGATACTATCGCACCTATCGAAGATTAGCGGGTAACCTCTATTGGTCGGGTATGGTTTCACGAGTGAAAGAGTGTGTGGAGGCTTGTATTACTTCAAACAATTAAACAAATACTCATATCATCAAATGATAATACTATATGACCTGAGTGTATGTATTTCAGTCCTCGAAGAAGCTGATAAAGAAAGAATTGATGGTGTTCTGGTGTTAAGTCATTGTTTCCTTTAATAACCTGATGTAGACCAGATCCCACAAAACTCTCAATTTTGTCTTCATTATAAATATAATTTGTGTACTTTTGGATACTTACCAGACTTGTAGAGATGAAAACCTTCTTCTTTGTGCTTCCTAATACCAACATCAGGATTTGTAGAGATGAAAGTGTTGTTGTCAACCCGACCTCTGGATACCTTTCCAAAACTTTGAATCATCATGGTCTGAAAAAGATGAACAAACCAAGATTATATAGTAATAATTTTTGTCGATTAAGCAATCTAGGTGTTTATAATTATAGAATTTAAGGTGTTTACCATTCTTATTTGATAAATGACAAGATTTTTAAGGCTAATTCGGTTTTGAGGATAAGGAGGGCATTTATGTGTTTTGGTCAGATATTCGATAGAAAGGTAAGGTATGATATGCTTACCTCGTATCTCTGAATCTGATATTCCTCAATCGTAGTCACATACTATGAATAAGTATTTGTAAGTCCCGCAATCACAACATGAAACTCTTCTTTTTCTTCTTCCTCTCCAAATGAAGTCAAAACTTCCTTCACCGCATCACGCAGACGCCTCCCGGCCATTGTTGTGAATTCTACAAAAACCATAAAAACAAGTGGAAAATTAGTAACACTAAGTATGCCAGGTATAAGATTTAATGAAACACATGGTTTTATGTCCTTATATGTTACATGGATCTGTATAGTTTATGAGTTTAAGCGAAAGTATGGTTGTTTGAATGAATGAATATTGTGGGTAAAAAGTGATCTAAAGAATGGAGCAATAAATAATTACCTCCTGGAACACTGAGAATAACAAGTTGCCCGATTTGCAAAATCTGAATTGGGAGTGTGGCAGGCTGCATAAACTTTTTTTTTTTGTCAACTCATGATAATTAAGTAGCATTCATAAATAAATTTTAGATGAGATTAGGACATACAGCCCAGTCGTATGGATCATGCATTTCAAAAGTGTCGATCAGAATGGGTTTGGGATCCTGACAATTGATCTGCTCCTCATCTGGTTTTCTTAGTAACCCTCCAACCAGCTTCCAAATGCATTTCCCTAAAACATTACATTGCTAAATTTAGATCCATTAATTTAACAATTAAGTGTGTAGTGTAGAGATATAAAACCCTGTCTGGTCATCTCCCTGTTTAAAGTCAAATGCTCCAGGTCCATCAGTGGTTCTAGCAGCAAAAGCAAATCCCATAGCAGTAGGGCACGTTTTGACATTATTATTATTATTAGCTGCTTCTGAAAGTTAGACTTTGAGGTTGGAAAAATCAATGTATGTGTGGCAATAATTAACTCTCCGTTTCAGTTGTTCAGACACACTTTCAAAGAGTTGTGTGGCTTTTTTAAATTGTCGTTCACCAATGATACGTGTGCTCTCGAATTTATCTGGGTACCTAAATAAAATCTCCAACAATATAAGTTTGATACTACTATTAAAACTCAAGCTAGTGTTTTTGGGCCAATGGAATGGAATGGTTCATTCCATTGGAATAAAAGAAACAGAATGGACCGTTCTTACATTTTGTTATTCTTCATTAAAGAGCCAGTGAGTGTTTCTTTTTCATTCCATCATGATTTTCATTCTGTTATAACTTTACTTTCTGAAAATATTCTTTTTATTACATTCTTATTTGCCTTCTAATGATGTTTAATTTTTTAGTTTAGTAATATAAATTCTATAATTATAAATTATAAATATAATATGTATATATATATATATATATATATATATATATATATATATATATATATATATATATATATATATATAATGGTAAATACCTCACTTTGATAATGATAACCTATCATTAAGCAATCTCGCATCACCTGTATCTTCAAAAGATTCTACCTTATAACATGATGTTCATTCTAGGTGGTTAGAGGAGAGGAATACCATTGGTCAAATATCTTTTCACCGTGTTTTTCTGGTAAAAGCTATTATATTCACCATATATCATTGTGGATTGAAGCCCTACCTTTTTACTTATATTTGAAATTTTTTGTTTCTAATATTCACATTAATGATAATAGTAATAAGAGTGTAATCTGGGCATCACATTCATAACAAATTTGTTGCTCTACAGAGGATTGTAGTGGCTACTGAGGGAACTATTTGAGCCTCTTCTAAGACCCAACAAAAAGCGGAAAAATAACAGAGGTCTGGTGTTCAGCTTATATCTTTTCTAGAGAGAAATAGAGAAAAATAACAGAGATTTTAGTGATCGCCTTACAAAAATAAAAATCAACAACATGGTCTTCCTCCTCTTCCCATTTACTCTCCATTTTTCTAAACCAACGTAAGAAGAAACCAACCTATTAGAATGTTGATTCCATTTCTTGCTTCTCGTCACCACATTGATGAAAACAAAACTTATTAAATTAAGGATTTTATGTTCTATAAACCAAATCAAGAAGAAATAAACAGCTCTGATAAACTTCTTGTAAGAAAAATAGAAAAATAATATATACCTTTTTTCAAGGAACCATGTTTGGGATACTCACAGTGGTGTGTATCTGTGATTGCAACCCAGAGAAGGAGGGGTGTGGTGGCTGAGCGATGTTAATAGAGAATAATGAAGACTGAAGGTGGTGGTGGTGCATTGTGGGTGTGGTAGTCTGGTGGATGAGTTGGTGGCGGTGCTCATTGTGCGGAGGGATTAGGGTTTCTAGAGTGAGAGACGAAAGGGGGAAGTGGGGGAAATGTCTGCAGAAGGAAGCATGTAATCAAGATCTTTGAAGAAGCGTGTCTAGAAGAAAAGAAGAAGGATAATCGGCGGCGATTAATAACGAAGCAACTCCTCAATTTAGGCATGTGTTTCCCTAGAAATATGTTCGATTGCTTTGATTTAGGCGTGAGAGGTTGTAATTTCCCCTGTGTTCGTGTTCAGCTCCGCTGCCCTGGGCTAAAAAAATAATATACGATTAATTTTGGTCCAATTAAACTATACATACCATAAAAGCTCTCTAAAACTTGATGCCCCCAAATCAATGATGCCCTGGGCCACAGCTTGCTATTCTAGAAGATTGTGTCATAAGATGGTAAACGAGCACCATGACAACCACTACAACCACCATCTATGCAACTAAACAACCGAAGCAAGAAGATATGGTATCTGGTATTAGGGTTTGTAGAAAAAAGGGAAGAAGAGAATGAAGGGAGATCATGAAGCGGGATATTTAAAAATTTTAGAATTTTAAGAGGATTCGATTTCCCCCTTGAACGCGCATTTTGAGTGAAGAATTATAAAGCTACACTCACAAAGGACGCACATGCGCCCACCGTGTTTGTATCTTTTTTTTGTGGGACAATAGTTTTAGGGCACGCAAAAAATGCGCGTACAAAATTCTTCAAAATTCTAAAGATCTGACATTATTTTTAGGGCATGCCCTTTTGCGTATCATTAATCAGTGCGTATCGTAAAAAGTGCGTCATTAAAGGTCTGTTTTCTGGTAGTGTAAGACTTGAAGGACTTAGGACCGATAGCTCGCCTTATTTCCTGTTCTTGTTTGATGTGGTCTTAGGGTATCTGTTATCCGTCCGACTGTCGTTGATTTCTTAGTTATATATCATGTATATTGGTGTTAGATATAAAAGTCTTCATCTTATTCAAGACCTTTGTTATACAAATGCCGAGAACCATACACTCTAAGTTAACTATAATAGGTATAGTTAAGGCTACTATTACTCGTTACTTCTACTACTATACACACTATAACTACTATTATTACAAGATGATACATGTATAAGAGAACGCTCTATGAACTATACAAAAGACTACTACTCTATAATACAAGAGAAAACACTAATCCAAAGTATAACACACTATCCCTCTATAAGACACTCTATCGCGCTTACATCATGTGACCAGGGCCTTCCGAAAGGAAGGCGACACTATATGTATAGATCTATACGGGGCAGACACTATTATATCCCGACTGTTAACTACAGTTCGAGCCGACCAGGCTCAGGGGTGGCACTACTTCACTACACTACGTATGACCGGGAAGGTCATCGGACTCTCTATTTCTCACACTATTGGTCACATAAAGGAATACACTTATATCCACATTAATACACTAAGACTAAAGTCTAAGCTAACATCCCGAAGTAAGTATCTATTACTAATGGAAGTTTGCACCACTACTACTGACAACAGGCATAACTGTTCCTTATCTACACTACATACTGGAGATTTACTACTATACTTTTACAACTAAAAGTTTTCAATGGTAAAAATTACACGCAATTAAAAGGATTTCACTTACGATGTACTTTCTGGAAAATATAGGATTTTCTAGGGTTTTCTACTACTTATAAATGTAAATTACAACTTTTCACACTATAAGTTTTAACACATTTTATACATCAACGACACTAAATTCTTATGAACTCACCAGCTTTATGCTGATATTCGTTTTCAAAATAACTTGTATCCTCAGGTCAAAGATAGACAGGTACAGGTGCAACATTTTGGAGAAGATGGAGCATACAAGACCCATCTCTTATTTTTGATATATTTTGGTGTCTATTGAAACATTACAGAACACACTTGTAATTAAACTTACTATGTAAATGAAATGGTTGTTGTTTCTTGTTTTTACTATTATGCAACTATGATGATACTGTACATGACGTCCTCCACCCCGAAACGTATTCCACCGTTATCGGTTTTGGGGTGTGACAGATTGGTATCAGAGCATTGTTTATAGTGAATAAAGTATATCAACCTATAAAAGATATACGAACTATAAATACTTCGGGACTAAAATGCTCTGACCAAGAATATATACTTTTATTTAACTAAGTATACATATACATCTCTATAAAATACAGAAGTCAGTATCGCACTAGAACAGAACAAAAGTATTAAGATTGTTGGACAACACAATTGGGCTTAGAGACATATAGTCACATCTGGGGGGATGTAGCCTGATCAACTACATTTTCCTAGGAGTGACTAGCATGTGCCTAAGATTGATTGTGGTGTTGCAACAAGTCTAAAACTTACCAACACTACCACAATAACGTTAGAATAAGAATACTATAGGAGTATTCGGTGCCTCTAAAATATACATATGTGAGAACTAAAAAGGGTCGTTACTAGTAGAGCAATAGTTGCTAAGTGGATACTTTCGGTTACCTGTGATTAAGGCGTTATAGACTTAGAATCTATGATCTTTGCTTTACTTCCTGTTCCTTGTTTGGTTGTGGATTTAGAGTTAGGGTCACTTATTCGACGGACTATCCTGTCTCAATCACATGTAATTAGTATGCATTATGCAAGTATTGGTCTAACTCGTGACGATCATCTTATAAGTATTTTAGATTAGTACATCTATTAACCTTCCTTTCCCCTTTCTCGCGTAGATAGCATGGCTGGTTTTCACCTTCCCGGCGATCCGTACTACCCAAACCAGGGCAATGGAGGATGGCTCGATAAAGAGTCGGACGATGATCACCAGATCCCTCTGGATGATCACCGAGCAGAAGGCTTTTCGGATAGCTCCGACTCCGAACCAGAAGTTAACAACCTACCTCCTGAAGCTCCGAACCCCAACCCCCGTCCGGCATTTCAGGGTCCCACTCCCATGTGGGCAATATCCTTGAAACGATAGAGCAAGGAGTAGGGCCAGCCTTTACCTTACGATGGAGACCGAGGCTTCTACAACATAAGAGAAGGAGGATCAGCGGACCGAGTTCTGCCCATCATGGTCCGAAGGATTGCCAGGAATGTCGAACAGGGTCAAGCAGCGATTGGTCGAGTTGTAGTTATGGATGCCAACTCGAATCTCAACACTGTTCGCATCCGCCAACTTAAAGAAGCTATGGATAGGACAAGGAGGACCAATGAGGCTCTGCAGCAACAGCTAGCTGCATCCCGAGCCGAAGTTAGGGAACTCCGAGCACGTTAAAGGGCTCATGAACGACATCTTCAGGAAGTTATGTGTCAACTAGCTGATCTGAGGGTCCGCCCAACGAGTACCCGTCGCCCGTAGAAGATGTCTAATTACCTCACTCTTTTGTTAAGGACTAGCCTTTCCTTTCTATGCTCCATAAGAGCACTTGTCTGTAAACATTCCTAGCTTTGAAAGTACTCTAGTTAGGCCTCTAGACTGCCAACATTTTCCTTTTGGTTTGATGTAAGACCTACTGTTAGGTCACCTTTCACGAACATGTATTACATCATTAATACCAGTAAATTGGCATTTAACTACTCTATTGCTATGACTCTCTTTCTGACCGTGGATTATGTTGATTTAGTCCATAAAACACTCCTATCATACTAGCAATAGACTCTTACTATTGCTATCATTTCTATGATTTTCCAGTGAAAGATGCCTCCACGCAAGCGTCCAAACAGAGGAAGACCAGCAACTCAAACCCCTCCTCCACCACCTCGTCCTCCGCAGTTCGATCCAGTGCTGTTTCAAACGGCTGTGACTGCAGCTGTGACGGCAGCCATGGCTCAAATGAACTCTGGTGATGCGATCGGTGGCAACTCTAGATTTGGTGAAGCCCATCAAAGAGTGCAGGGATGCACTTATAAGGACTTCATGAACTGCAAACCTACCTTCTTCGATGGTACCGGAAGGATTTTAGCATTGTCTCAGTGGTTCAAAAGAACTGAAGTTGTCTTTGAAATATGCTCATACCCTGAGGAGAGCAAAATAAAGTTCGCTACTGCCACCCTCACTAACAGGGCCCTGACATGGTGGAATGGCCATGTCAGTGCACTCTCTTTGGTAACAGCCAACGCCATGGGCTAGGACACACTGAAGGACCTCATGAGAGGGGAGTACTGCCCTAGGGGCAAAATTTAGAAACTTCAGGAGGAACTCTGGAACCTCAAGATGAAAGGGACCGACATAACAGCTTACACGACCATGTTCTGCGACTTGGCGGCTATGTGTCTCAACATGATCCCTTCTGAAAGCAAGAAGATTGAACAATACATTTGGGGTTTAATGCCTCCGTATCGAGGAAACGTTCTAGCCTCATGCCCTACAACCTTTGACAGCGCCAAGGAATTGGCCCAGAGTTTAATCAATCATGAGGTTTCTTCCACTCCAGCAACAGCCACTCCAACTGCCACTGCACCACCCAAATCAACAGACAAAAAGAGAAAGCATTAGGATAAGAAGAAGGGCAAGAAAGCTCAAACCTCCTCCAAAGATCAACAAATTGTGGCTGTCCATGCTGCCACCACTCCAGCCACTCCTGCACCAGCAAAAGCTTATATCGGGAACCTGCCCAAGTGTCCCAATTGCCCCTTCCACCACAACGGCCCCTGCCATGAATTGCAATGCACCAACTGCGGCCGGAAGGGCCATACTGTCCGATTTTGCAGAGCCCCACCCAAACCTATCTCGCAAGTTTCCGGTTCGGGAGTGACCCGTTATTACTCACTAAATCCCAATTGACTTTGATTACTATTGATTATCGACTTGTATTTGTTTACTTTGGTTACGCGGAAGCCTAACAAACGAGGAGAAGAGTAAATACAAAACCTTGCTACCTTCGTGAGTTATTTTAGGTTGTTGGGTATACGAAGGACACGTTGGCCAATTTCGTATTTGATTACTTGGACCTTACTAGAAATGCTAATGGGCCACTAAGGCCCAATAGCACTTAAAAGCCATTGAGGGTCCCTTAAATATGAAATTGGGTCATAGAAGGCACAATATCATTTATAATTACCCCTTAGGCCCAAAATCATGTTAATGGGTCACAAAGGCCCAATAAACATGTATGGAACTTTCAAGCCCAAAGAATTTAATGTTTACTTGTTGTGGGTATAGTACAGTTGTCAGAATGTTTAATTGAACAATTGTTAAATTTTTATCGATACGAGTCCGGTATTCAGAATTTATGTATATTCATCTTGGCATTTGTCATAAGTTGTGGTTTGGTAGTTGACTCAAAATATTGGTTTGACCATTTCAACCCTTCTTGGATAAAAATGACAATTTTAGCACTTTATATATATAAAGACATTTTAGGCCCTAAAACCATTTTCTTATCATTTTTGACCCATAGACTTTGTTTATGTGGTGGTTTTAGCTCAAAATTTACTTTTATCAGTTTCAGCCTTCCAGAAAAGTATTTTACGGCTAAAGTCCAAACTTTTTGCAACTTTTACAATTTTGGCCCAAAATCCAAAAACTTTACGTTTTTGACCCTTTTTGGTAACGAAAAGCATTTTAACCCCTGAAATGATTTTTTTTTACCCTTGTTATCCCTTGTTTTGAGAAATTTTTCATTTTAGCCCTTTGAAAATCAGATTTTTCGCAACCTTGGGCTTAATGGGCCGAAAAGCCCAAAAATTGGCCCATTGTGCTATTATTTACATTTCAAGTCCTTTGAAGAGCATAATTGTCACAAAAACATTTATTTTAACTTTTTTGACTCTTTTGCCCCTCAAGAAAACCGTGAATAGCAACCTTTCCACCAACTTTTGTTTATTTGACAATTTAAGCCCCAAAAATTTGTTTTATGCTACAATGTGTAGATTTTAAATCTTAGAGGGTATTTTTCTTGACTTGTTTAGTGTGGTATAACTTGGATCAAGTTTGTTTTACTTCTTATACTATAGATCTCGATATTTCTACTCTTTTTGTTGCATATTTACCACATAAACACATACAATCACACATACATGCATAAAATCATACATAGCACACACATACACATAGATCTACACATTTTACTTGTATTCTCCCCCATAAAACTAGTAAAACCCAAAAAAAGAGGGGTATGAACTCACCTTGAGTTTGTGGTTTCGGTTTTGATGAAGAATAGAAGAAGTTTGATGCTATTATCGGCCTAACAAGCTTCTTGGAGGATTTTTGACTTAGATGTGTTCTAAGAGGCAAGATCACGAATTTTGTATGAGATAAGGGGGATTGTTGATGAGATGAAGAAGATATGTTATGAATCAAAGCAATAACTTACCAATGATGTGAACTACTTGATGAAAATCCTTAGATTTCTAGCCAAATTTTCGAGATCTTCAAAGAAGAAGAGGATGATCTTGAGAGTGGTTTAGAGAGAATTTGTGAGGTGTGTGTGTGTGTGTGTGTTTGGTGTCTTCGGCCGAATGAAAAGAGAGAGGGGGAAGATAGAGGGTGAGATGACTAGTCTAGACACATGTTGGTCCATATATAGGTGCATGGTGTGTAATAAGGAGGTGGCACGTCCTAAAGTCAACCCTTCTCTTATTTCTTTTTTTCTTTTTCTTTTTGGGCCGAGAAAAGGGAAAAAAGAAGAGAGTTTTGGGCCTTTGGTGCTTAATTCCATCTTATGGGCACATTTTTTATGAATTTTGGCCCATTGGGCTCCTATGATGAATTACGGCCCAATTTGGCAAAAATAATGGGTTTCATAGCCTATTAAAGCTAATTAGGTTAGTTATGGCCCAATATGGTCCATTAGGGTATTTTATTTCATTCTAGGCCCAATATGGCCCAAAATGTTAAAATAAGAGGAAGTGGGTCCAATTAGAGCCCATTTAAGAGTTTTAAGCCTAAAATAGTCAAATTGGAAGCTTATTGGCCCATTAGGCCCAATAAGGAAATCCTAGTCCATAATGGACTTAAACGTGGATTTCTAGGGTTTCTAATTCTTTGTTGACTATTTGAAGTGCTTGCATAGAGTGTTTGATGGACAATTTGTTGTTATTGAATAAGCATCATACATGCTTTCACATTTTTGGTTCACAAAGGTTGTCATTGTTGTTGATACAAGCATCAAAATTCCTAGTTGTGACACAAAAACCTTATGTTCGTTTAAAAAACTCAATCTAGCAAATATATATGAAAATATGAGAAAACAAATTGAAAACGAAATTCTAAAAACAAAAAACACTAAAAGAACACATATACTTAAAATACTACGGGAATATATGAATGTTGATGTTACATCCTTCAATGGTACGTGCCCTAGCTCTGATACCAACTTGTAATACCCAATTTTATTTTACTAAAACATAACATTTTCACAACAAAAATGTTGATAGTTTTTAAATAAGTATTCTTGTAATCAACGAATGTTAAAACATAATGTAAAATCCTTTATGCATAAATAGTGGAAGTCTTCTAAAACATACTATGTTAGTCACAGGCAGAAACCTATGAGCTCTACTAGCTCTCTGACTCTTTAAACTTGTCTTTCTGAAATAGTAAACTAACAATAGTTGTGAAAGCTCGATGCAACTATGCTAGATTCTTTCCCTTATCTACCATTGAAGTTCCTGAAAAATGTTAAATATCATCGAGTAACAAAAACACTTAATGATCATGCAACATGTATACATTTTACCATATGCACATGTAAACACATAACACATAAGTTTTATATGATCTTGGAAAAAAGGAGTTAACAAGTAGTGATGTCTTTTGTGATAATTAATAAACAATCAAACTTGCTTTAAGTCCTGTGTTTCATGAAAAAAGTAAGCATTTTGAGCGGTTGATCTTAATTTTGTAAAAGAAAAGATTAAATGTGGAATTTTGAAAATAATAAACATTGATTATGTACATCAAAATGCATATATCCTAACTAAATCTTTAACATCAACTCAACACGAATTTTCTATCCGAAAGAATAGGATTAAGTGATGTTTTTCAAAAAAAAAATGAATGTTAAGATCAAGGAGAGATGTTAAAATGCGTTATTCTATATAAATGCAATCTTAATATTTTATTATGTAATTTTTGATTTTCGTTCTTTGTGTATTTAAGCTATTTTGCAGGGAAATAAATGAAACATGTAGAAGACTTGTTTTATGATATGTTCTGGTGAGAGGGGGAGATTGTGTACACATTTGTATTTCCTGGTTTGTGGCTCGCATAGTGTAAAGATCAGTAGAAGGACACACGAATCCTAAAGATCTGTGGATATAGAGATGACCCGACTAAATAGAGGTGACTTAGAACTTTGAATCAATTCATTTGCTCATTTTAAACACACAGATACCACAAGCACTTGTCTCTTTTATCTCTAGATTATAGATTAGGGTTTCTATTGTTTTGTATATATTTTTCATTTTCTTCGGTTCATGAGTGAAAGATTAAGAGAGTAGAGTTAGGTGTTTTGTAGTGAGGATTGAGTTGTAAAGTGCAAGGTTGTAAAAATCGCTCGACGTTAGCTAGTCGGTGGACTAGGGTTAAGGGATTAATCGGCTAGGCGGAGATTAATTGGGGACCATTAATTGCTAATTTGTTAGATTTTAAAAAATTAAATATGACTAATACCATATAAAAGTTCGCAAATGCCACTAATATCATAACAAAATAGGTTAATATGATAAATACAACACTAGTCATACCTCAAATAGTTTTTATTGAGATATAAATTCTTCACAGTGTTAAAATTTCATCGGGTTCTACTATTTTAGTCATTGTGTATGCATGGATTAATCGCTAGGCGCTCTCTAATCGGTCGAGTAACGCCTAGGGATTAATCGGAGATTAATCGGGACCTAATCGGAATTTTTACAACATTGGTAAAGAGTCATATAAATATTGTTGACCTGGTTCTTAACCAATAAGAAAACTGTTCAAGTTGAGAAAACATTGTGTTCATGAGTTTTTCGCAACATTTTTAATATTTGAGTAGGTATCCTACGGAACAAACCTTTAACTTATTTTACTTATACACATGAGCCGAAGCTAAGTCCCAAATGCTAGATGTGAATATAGTTCACAATATTATAGGTGGTTATTTAAAATCACATATGTGTAAATTCGTTTTTTTTAAACGAACTACTTAGAAAATAAGCTTCAACAACATATCGCTTGCATGTTTAAACACATATATGAGATAACGTTCAACACGTGTCCTAATCTTTTAACTGTTGACTTTTTATATTTCAAATTTTGTATTACTAAAATAAATTTATGTTTCGCCACTTCAAAAATTAATTATATTTTAGTCACATCACAATCATGGACTTGTGCACAAAGTCTCAGACCAAACCATTTGTCAAGTTATCTGTCAACACTACTAGAAACGGTTTTAGAGAGACGAACGAATTCGTTGCTCTTCCATTACTGATGGTAGTTTGCGACGGATCAACGGTAGACGTCCTCCATAGGAAATTAAAGAGTTGGTAATGAGTTAGCTAGAGATTAGTTTTTTCTCGCAATGAACTTAACAACGAATTATCCATCGCAAACTGGTCACTTACTACACTTATTTAGGACATCGACAACAAAACTCAGTAACATTATTCCATCGTTGATCTGTCTCAAAGCTCCGTATATTTTTTTGTAGTCTGTCACATATATTTAAGATACAAGATTTTGTATCCCATCACTAAAGGTCTGGTTTCTAATGGAACAAAATTTATTGCAGTCGTACAAACTCCAACGAAATCAAATCATTCATGATTAATTCACGAACCATATCGTGTCTGCTCGCGCCTCTAATCTAAAGGCCAAAGAGTGCTCTTTGCGCTACTACGCATCCTTACTCATAGTATAGTGCAAGTTAGGTTTTGTTATAGCAGGACTTGAACCTCCGACCCTTAGGTTAAAAGCCCAATGCTCTACCAATTGAGCTATACACCCCAAAAAAATGTAGTAGTAAATAATGATTGGTGCGGAAAAGAAAAGAGGGCGGCCCTCCTTCATCATATTAAAGGGGCGCGGCTTTGTATGAGGCTCGTACTGCAGAGCAAGCGAAGAAAACGTAAGGGCGCGCGCTAGCACTCCTGCAAGAAAACGGCCTAGCTAACACGCCCTTTATTGAAAAGTCAAGGATATTAAATGATCGATATGAGAAAAAAGCGCTCAGGCATTCAAAGAAAGCCGACCTTACTTAACAAGCACCTTTCTTAGCTTAGTAAGGTTGCTTTTTTCCACTCATTACCTTAATTTCACGCATTGCTATTACACATTTAGTTACATGCCTTGTCTGAAGTAATAACACTATCACATATTCAAAATGGTAGATATATTCCATATCGATTACAACCATGTACAATAGTTACTATCTCTTTACGGTCAACCACTAATGCTACATTTTGAATTTGTTTTTTTTTTTTTAACAGCAAGACTTTATTAGAAAACAACAAGAAGACGGAATTACAAGCTACAATAAATAGGGTTATCAACCCATGAGTCCTAAAACAAAGATCTTCCCCACTTAGCTCTATTTTTAAGCCACAAAACCCTAAAGCTTTGACATCAAAAGCAAGAAGAGAAGGGTTTCTCACTTTGCTATTAAAGATCAAACTATTCGTGTACGTCCAAATAGCCCATAAGAAGGCCCTAGAGATCGCATCCACGATATCTTTCTTTCTATTGCCTTTTTTTGTGGGTTGAGTTTACTCCAATGAGGTTGTCCAAAGAGTCATTTTCATTGAGAGAATCCTTCCACCACAAGCGTAGAAGTGCTCCCAACTCCCTAGTGGTTGAACAATCTTTAAATATATGATCTTCATTCTCCTCAAACGCATTACACATCGGGCATAAAGTACTTGGAATATCCACCCCCCTCCGAGTAAGGTTAGATCTCGTCGGTAATCTACCAAGTCTAGCACGCCATATGAAAATGTTGATTTTCCCTGGAACAATGTTAGTCCAAACCGTAGGCGTACTGGTAGACTCCAAGAAGCTTTTGTCAATTTCTTTCCTAAGGGAAGATACAATGAAATCGCCACTAGCATCAAGACTCCAACACCACTTACTACCTTTGGAATTACCCCCATAATCATTTCTTCTATAGAAAAGTGTATTGAGATCAATATTGAAAGGCTCCAGATCCTTACACACGTTGCTTATTCTGCCCTAAACTATATTCCTTTTACCCAATGGTATCATCACTCCTAGCCCCCTTGATCCCCATAAATGCAAATAATAACCTTTTCCAAATTCCTTCTGTGTCATCTTTATAGCACCACCACCACTTCATGATAAGAGCAAGGTTACATGCTCGTAAGCTTCCAATATCTAATCCCCCTAAAGCTTTGGAGTTCATGGTTTTCTGCCACGCAATCCAAGTGATCTTTTTTTGATCCGAGGACGCAGCCCATAAGAATCTGTTACGGATACTTTTGAGCTTTGAAATTACCTTTTTAGGGACCTTATAAAGCGAAAAGAGAAATGTTCACACGCTACCAAGAACGGACCTTATCAACGTTAGTCTCCCTCCTATGGAAAGAGTTCCTACTTTCCACATTGAAAGTTTTTTTTGAAACTTGTCAATAAGAGGAACCCAAGTCGACACATTAGAAGACTTTCCACCCACCGGCATACCAAGATAATAGAATGGAAGTTCGCCTTCATGCAACTTCAACAACCGAGCCATAGATGATACTTCTCCTCTAGAAACTCCAATACCTAAAATCTTGCTCTTCCGAAGGTTCACCTTTAGACTAGACGCAAGGTGTCACACCCCAAAACCAAGAACGGCGGAAACGTTCCGGGGCGGAGGACGTCATGTATAATATCAACAACAATGTAAAGTAGTAAACAAGCAACAACATCATCCATTGCATTAATAAAATAATTATTATACAATTGTATTATGCCAAATTTTGATAAACACTAAAGCATAAATCAAAATGAAAGATAAGTCTTGAATAAGCTCCATCTTCCTTTCTCCTTGCATCGGTACCTGTCTATGATGACCTGAGGATACAAGTAATTTTGAAAGCGAGTATCAGCTTTAAAGCTGGTGAGATCATAAGTATTTAGTGACTTAATTTGTATGTAAGAATTTGTAAGTCTATGTATTGTAAGAATTTGTAAGTCTATGTATTGTAAGAATTTGTAAGTCTATGTATTGTAAGAATTTGTAAGTCTATGTGAACTGTAAGTATTTGTAAGTGTTTGAAAAACTCTAGAATCCCTATGATTCCTTCTAGTATATGAAGGTGTCTTCTACCAAGACCTATCTGTTCTCTGTGTGTGTGGCTCTTGTAAGAGCATGTATTTTCCCAAAGTATAACTATCATTATCCAAAATATAGTTTGTACATTTATGTTTAAGTGAGGTTATCACTAAAATATGTAATGGAAAAGTTAACGTAGTACTAAAACGTAGCTCTAAAAGGACTAATATCGTACTAACTACCTCAAGCCGGATTTTAGGCAAAGGCACTATGTGATAAATTGCACCATACTATCGACTGTAACAATGACATACGAATGGTCGTAATAACGGAATGACGTTTGGCACCCGTAGATCTGCAGATCCCACTGTAGCTGGCAGTAAGGTGTAAGATGGTCAATCCAGTATAGATCTATACACAAACTCATACTATGGACTGGTTTCATCGACATAAGAATGGTCGAAATTAATGTATGACGTTTGGCACCCGCAGACCTGCAGGTCCCGCTGTAGCTAGCAGCAAGGCGTAGGATAGTCAATCCATTATAGAATCTATATGCAAACTCAACGCTCCCCCTTCAAGAGACTCTGGCCGCAACTCAAGTCATGAGGTTTTAAGTCATGCTCCGATTTAAATCACATTAATTAACGTAGTCTCGTATATGTAAGCGTACTCATGTAAGTGTGATCATGTAATTGTACTCATGTAAGTGTGATCATGTAATTGTACTCATGTAAGTGTGATCATGTAATTGTACTATAATGTTCTAAGTGTGCTAGCTGTAATGTGTGTTCTCTCTATCTAGAAAGCATAGTAATGAAATCATTCTAGTATAGCTGTATATGTAATGTACAGTAATGTTCTAGAAAGTATTGACTCATGAATGAACTGACTCATTGTATGATATCGCGTTCTAGTAATGGTTCTAGTATCTTCCTGAACTACCCATATGGTAGCTTACTAGTAATCTAAGTGGTACGTATGGACGTGGATGTATACCCTTGCTACCCAAGGGCATAAGATGAACTGGAAGGACCTTTTATGACTTTATATATACACATGATATATAACTAATCTTTAAACGACCTTCGGACGAGTATCCGGTATCCCACCAGACCACATCTCAAGCACGAAAAGGAAATAGGGTGGATAGCCTTCCTAAGTCTTTTAAACATTTCTTATATAACTATACATATAGAGGCATGCAATTTATAATATCAAAGCATAAATAAGTTTAGTAACATTTGAAATATAAATATTAGTCTAAGGAAAGATCGACTTGATGTCAATCTATAAAACAATTTGAAGGCATAAGTCTGATAAAACAATATAAGTACAAGGAACATTTGTTTGATAACATAGTTGTAAATAAGTTTGAAATATGATAAACAGAGTAAGAAGTACAGTGTAATAAGTAGTTTGAAAACATATAAAATGTTTATAAAAATCATTTGAAAGAAACTGTTTGGTAAAACGGCTAATGAGTAGCCAAATCCTTTGGATGCTGTATATTAATCACATGTGATTGATGTAATAAGTAATATAGTCCTACTTACTAATCACATGTGATTGACATATTGAGTAGCATGATTCTACTTGTATCCCCCCCATAAAACATTTAAAATAGTTTAAAACATTAGTTAAGGGGTATGAACTCACTTGCAGTATGTGACTGGAATTGAATGGACTGTTATCGTACGGAAGGATCGGACAAGTGCTTGGTGTCAAGTGGAGACTTAGACACACACAATGATCCTAATTACATATGAAGACATATGTATATAAATAATTAGAGATTTAATCACTAATTATACAAGTATAAACATTTAAGCGCGAGGACAACACTTTTGGTCAAGTGCTAGGAGGCTAATGGGTTGCAACAAAGAAGTGCAATGCCCCTAATGGAAGTTTAAGGTCAAAAGACCATATTCATTAGAGTTTACAGCCCAGGGGAGTAAGCTCCTGGCCGTAAACTCTCAACCAAGTTATGAAATGGAGTTTAGAAGTACTACAACCTTAGAGGGGAATTGTTTCAAGGCTATACAAGTGTTTGGGCACCACATTGAGCCCTTTGGGGAGTTTACGGCCCAAAGACCCTTTTCCCTTGGAGTTTACGGCCGTAAACTCCCTTGGGAGGGTTCTTATTGTCCTTTCAAGTCTCCAACAATTCTAGGAACAAGTCTAGGCTTCAACCATTGGCTTAAGGAAGATTTATGGCACTAAATGGGACTATTTGATGGAGTTTACGGCCATAGAACTCTTTGGGCCGTAAACTCCCTCACACAAGAGGTTCTAAGAATTTTAACTAGCCCATATCTCATCTAGGTACTTGCCCTAAAAGTCTCTTGGCCTAAGGAAGTGTCTAGGGTGTCCTTTGACTCCTTAATAGGAGTTTACGGCCCAAGAAATACTCTTGGCCGTAAACTCTTCCACACTTGAGTTTCCATGAGTTTTCTAGGTTCTAATCTTTTAGGGGTACATGCCAAAATAAAGTCTAAGCCTTAGGACAAGTTTGAAGGCACTTAGGAACACAAAACTTGGAGTTTACGGCCCAAGGAGCTTCTTGGCCATAAACTCCCTTATAGAAATGATTTCTAAGGGTTTTGATGGCATAAATCATGAGTTTAAAGCTTCTAGGTTTTTGTTCTAAGGCTAGGGATCACAAGGCACTCATTTGTGCCCTTTACTTGGAGTTTACGGCCCAAGAGGTGGTTCCTTGGCCGTAAACTCCTCAAACTAAGTGGTTTTGATTTGTTTCTAGCCTCTAATGATCAAACACTAAGTCCTTAGTTAGATGCCTAACACGGAAATGGGACTAGGTGGCCTTTAGGCTTGATTTTTCGAGTTTACTCCCCAAGAACGTTCTTGGGCGGTAAAATCCCGGATCTTGCAGTTTAGACATGTAAATAATGTTATTAATCATATAACAAGTATTAAAACACATCTATGAAAGTAGACTCACAATCTGGGATGAAAACCCGAAGATCCGTGAGAGAGTATTTGGCTTTTCTCTAATTGGAAATCAAATAATGAACCAATTTGGTTCAGAATTCTATTTATAGTCCTGAGATTTTTGGCAGAAAATATTTCTATTCTCGGAATGGATTCTAATGACCTAGAGTAATGGAATTACAGTGTTGCACCAAATCCTAGTGCAACCACTCTCCTAATATCTCTTGAGGTGTAAAACCCTAAAACTGCCAAACTTATTCCAAAAGTTTGAATTTTCACTGTAACTGCTCTACTACTATTGGATTGAAATGGTTTGATTTGGATGGAAATTTCGGGTTGTCACACAAGGTGAAAGCAAGTAAGACTTCTTTGAAGATTTCTAGCATTGTCCTTAGAATATTTCCCCAAGAAAATGGTGTCATCGACATATTGAAAAAGGGAGATATTTCTCCCTTCATTAGTCATCTCAATTCCTTCACAGATCCTTTTTTGTATAGCCTCTTCCAAAACGACCTTGAGACCCTATGCTACAATAATGTATAGAAAAAGGGAGAGTGGATCTCCCTGTTTCACCCCTTTATCTAAAAAGAATTCTTTGGTAGGGGATCCATTGACCAGAACTGAGACCTTCGAGGATGAAAGAATAGCTTGGACCCAGCTTCACCAGGTGTGTCCAAACCCCATTTGCCTCATGACATCCTCCAAATAATTCTAACTTAAAGAGTCAAAAGCTTTGCATCTATGAATCCGAAGAAACGTTCATGCCTCGAACCCCACAAGGGCTTGTCTCATGACCTTCTCAGGTTTTCTTTTTGTAGTGTTAGATTGTCAAGAGAGTCGTTTCACATTCATCCCGTTAGTCAATATGTTTGGGTTCAAACTACCTCATACAAATATGAACTCCGTACCTTTTGACTTATTCTTGAGCTACTTAAGACTTCAATTCATTTGTAAATTTTAACTACTTAAATTGTTTGATGATATTAAAAATAATCAACATTTTCTCCACCAACTCAAAAACCGATACTTTTTTATGTGAGTAGTTAAATAATGTAATTAGAAAAATATTGTATTTTATCCGTGTCAAGCGCATAAAAAATTATCCCAATGAAACAGCATTAATCGAACCTAACCTTATGTTCACATAAATTTAGTGGTTCATGTTTGTTTACTTTTAAGTAAAATGATAAAGTCAAAGAGAAAAGCAAAGATGTTTTTTAATCTTAAATATAGCATATCATCTACCACTGCAACGATTGATCCTTTTCTCATATGAACGGTGGATACAAAAATAAATATATATAGATTACATTGTTTTGAGTACAAACAAGGGGTTTACAGGGTTGGGGTTCGTTCAATGTTTCCAGAAATGACCGTTAGTATGTTGTTTCCAAAGGGATCGCTCAAGTGCGATGCTAGGTTTTCAACAGGACCCTGTCCTGTCACATACGCTTGGATGAAGAAGGCAAACATGGAGAACATTGCTAGTCTACCATTCTTAATCTCCTTCACCTTTAACAATGCAAACTGATCTGGATCTTTAGCCAATCCCAATGGGTCAAATGGCCCACCAGGGTGTAGCTTGTCCTCTAAATCCTGTACATAAAACCCCCCAAAATCATTCGTGGAATACATTCATGAAAAAATTAGTTAACTCTATGATTCATATATGTACATACTACATACCAAACCATTGGTGATTCTGTAGTATTCTGCACCACCAACAAGAACAACCTCCGCAACGACAGCGAGGACCAGGTTAATGGGAATGTTCTTCCCGAAGTAATTCAATGTGTTTCCGTCAAGTAGTAAAGCACCGGTCTGCATGCATGTACCCAAATATATATAAACTCATGATCAAATTCGAGTCATAAATTTTCGTCCTTTAATTAGTTTCACCAATCACCATGATATATATGATTTAAGTGATGTGATACGAACCTTGAACCACACAGCTTCGGGGCCACAGTTAGCACCGTACTTGTTGAAGGCCTCCGGAATGATGCAACCCGCAGCACCCAACATAGCCCATCGTGCATGAATAAGCTCGAACGCTTGGTATCTTCATTGCATAAAATTAATTGTTGTAATTAATTAACGACAGAATAGATTTTTCCCTGACTTGTCTCGCTCAACTCTGTATGTATAATTTATCTTGAATTGAATAGAAACTTACTTGGCGAAGTCTTCTGGTTTCTTGCCAAGTCCAAAAGGATCATAACCATAACTGCATATAAATTATATGATGAAATTAATAAAAGTCATTTAACTGGTATGGTATATTGTGAATGTAGATGATATATATAGCTTTGACTTACTCTCCGGCGACTTCCCCGTTGAGGTACTCGGGGATCTCCGATCGGTCTAAAAGACCTTCCGGCAAGAAGATTCTTCTCTCAGGACCTGTAAGATAAATTTAGATTGTTGTCAAGTTCAAGTTAAATCATGAAATTCAAATGGTGAGGATGCATGGTTGGAGAAAGTAGTGGTCGTGATAATACTTACCGTACCACTTGGCGAGCTCGTCGGAAGCTGGGGTGACCGCAACGGGCTTAGCCTTGGGTGCCGGTTTCTTCTTTTGGAAAAGGGCGACGGTCTTAAAGGTGGCAGGACTGGAAGCCGAAGGAGCCGTCTTGGATGTACCGGAAAAGTTGAGCGGGTTTCCAAGCATTTCCGACACACCGAGGGAGGACGCTGCTGCCACAGAAGCCATTCTTGCCGGAAAACCTTTAGCTGTTTGTGTGTGGTTGCGATGAGAATTGAGAAGGGTAAGGTCCTTGCTAAATGGAACTTCTGGTGGATGTAGACTTGCCATGTAGGATGTCTGTGATTGGTTGGAAGAAGGAAATGAAATCTGATGCTGCTATCGCATAGGATTATCAGGATGAAGTGGCGGATTACGATATTTGCATAAGGGAAGTTAAACTTGTGGATGAGAAAATGCCGGATAACATGTGATTTTTTTATTGAAATTTATACATTCCTATTTAAATTATATATATTAAATATTTAATAAAATCTTATGTCTCCACATTTTTTTATCAAAGCATTCACAATTCATATCATCATCTACATAGGATTTCGTAAAAAATTTCATATATATATATATATATATATATATATATATATATATATATATATATATATATATATATATATATATATATATATATATATATATATATATATATATATATATATATATATGACATCTATTGTGTGGTCGTAAGAACAATTCTGGACTAATAGAAGAAAATATTGAATGGTTATGATCTTAGGGACTATGTATTGGAATGGAGTAGTATGTACCATATAATCACTTAAATCTCATTATAAGAGTATTTTAGTCAACTAATATAAATTTGAAAAGGGAAAATTACGAATTTTTAGGAATAAATTATCTCTTAATTACTAAAAGCCTTCTAGCCTAAGGGTATCGGGTGTTACCCTCCCTCCTAGAGGTTTAGTGTTCAAGTCTCACCGGAGACATATGTGAAATTAGGAGTAGTTAGATTTGCCGTTCCAAAAAAAAAAAAAAAAAAAAAAAAAAAAACTAAAACTAAAGAGCGATAATAATTCTTTTAACGTGTACATTCTGAAAAAATATGTTTATGTTTATCTTGAAAAATAAAAGCATGCATGAACCAGATAAGAATAAAATGAACTTAAATAATAACAATTTTTTTAACCATCGGTTGTAGAATAACAACCATTCTTAAAGAATTATCATCTTTTGTTAACATTATTCAATAATCTAAGATACAAAAATAAACAAAGAAATCATATTTACAGTCACATTCTATAAAAATACATTGAAATTGTTTGAATTTTTATCACATTCTTTAAGAATATAATGCTTTAGAGCAAGTTATACTTAAAAAAATCTCCATTCTATAAAAATATTATATCATTCTTGAAAGAATCTTCATTTTCATATTATTGTTTTGCTTTAGTAGCTTGTACTTGATGATATACTTTGACTAGTTAGTGTGGTGAATCTCAATTGTACTCATATTGTCTTTAAATTTCCAGTCACCATTGTTGTTTAAGACAACTTTGCTACATTCTAGTAGTCTTGAATTGTAACACGTACCCATAAGAATAGCTAACATCTCTACTACTATCTTAAACCTTAAAATGTTTTAAGATATATATATATATATATATATATATATATATATATATATATATATATATATATATATATATATATATATATATATATATATATATATATATATATATATATATATATATATATCAACCAAATTCTCTATCCATTATGTACAACCAAAATAAAATGAGATGATTCCAATTTCTTTTACAATGTACGGATTACGTTGTGATTAGTAACAACTAATGTTCTAGTAATTTAGAATTAGAATATTAATGAACGCACTGAAGAAAAAAAAAATTACGCTGTGATTAGTAACAGCTAATGTTCTAGTAATTTAGAATTAAAATATTAATGAATGCACTAAAAAAGAAAAAAAAACTAGATTTAATAAACTAATATTATAAATCCAATACACAATTGTCATATTTGAAATGAAAATTTTAGCATTAGAAAATGAGATACCAATAAGTAATCTAACCATATGTACATATTTACACACTAAAGACATACACAGAATAAAAAATAAACATTTTTTATCGTATGAATGTGTGCCTACCACAGAGAAATAAAGATATAAAAAGTCAATTTTATAATCAAATTTTGTTGTTTTCTTCTTCATAATTTTTTCCATGACTACTTTTAATTACACAAGAGCACAATAAATTTGTATCAAATCATCAAAGGGAGAAAAAGATTAACCAAAGGGCACAAAGTCAAATATTCAGCTGCCTAATCGATTGAAAAACATAACCAGTATATAATTAGGGAAGGAATTACATATCTTAAAAAATTATTCATCATGGACCTCTAACTTCTTTTAAATATGGACTATAACATCTGCTATTTCCTTCTTAGGTTGCGACGATCACCGGAGAACGGGCCGGCGTTAGAGAAATGGGGGGAAGGGCAGAATCGGTGTCGGAGAGAATAAAAGGCGTAGGGTTTTTGAGATGTAGCATGCTGGGATTTTAGGTGTAAGAGATCCTTTATTTAAGAGATTTTCCATATATATCTTAATTTATTTTGGTATATAAATAAGTTTATATAGAAAAATTACAAAATTACCTTTATATAATTTTATTAATGAATTAATTTTTCTTAAATTTTATTGGTCCCTACGGCCACACAATAGTTAATGATTCACATTTGAACCTAACACTATATATATATATATATATATATATATATATATATATATATATATATATATATATATATATATATATATATATACACACACACACACACATTAAAGTCCCACCTAAACTTAGATACTAAACCTATGTCGTTTTAACTTAGTAAATATACACGATTTAGTTTTCACTTATTAAATATATCATCCTCGATAATATTTCTTTCTTCCATTATCGTTTTATCATTCAAGTTTTCTTTTCTCCATTATTGTTTATTATTTCACTCTAGTGAACATTATTTTTTTTCACTGTCACGAAAGTAAAAAATAATCAATATTTTTGTTACCTTATCAAAATTACTGCGTTGATCTTGAATCTACATCTTCAAGTGTTAATCGTGAGTCCCCCTAACAGCTCTTTATATAGTAAAACGGTGTATTTTTATGAGGTTTAGTACCTAAGCTTATGTGAGGTTGTAATGTATATTCACTTTTCACACACACACACACACACACACATATATATATATATATATATATATATATATATATATATATATATATATATATATATATATATATATATATATATATATATATATATATATATATATATTTGTCACACCCCCAAACCGAAACGGCGGAAACGTTCGGGGGTGGATGACGTCATATGTAGTATCACAACAATTGCATCATAGTAATCAAAGTAAACACAACCACTACATTGAATATATAAAAAGTATTTACATCTGTTTGCTTCATATTTTTATACATCAAAAGTAGCAAAAAGAAATACGAGACTTTATACGCTCCGTCTTCTCAGAAGTCTGCATATGTACCTGTCTACTGATTTCCTGAGAATACGAGCGATTTTTGAAAGAGTATCAGCATAAAGCTGGTGAGTTCATAAGAATGTTTTTGTAGTGAAAACCAGTCATTGAATTCTGTATAAATGTATACATGCTTCCCAAGAAAATCCAATATTTTCTAACATGTATGGTCGTTACCGTATTCTGTTCGAAAACCTTGACTACCACTTGTATGTATAGTATGTTTTGTTTAGAAACCCTGGCTACCACCAGTATGTATAATATGTTCTATTTGAAAACCCTGACTATATGTTCTGTTAGAAAACCCTGGCTACCACCAGTATGTATAGTAGTTTTATTATTTAAAATAAAACTAATGAAGAATGCAATCCCGTAAACATAGGTTAGTTTATACTATTGTGAGTCGTATAACCATGCTTGATATGACCTAGTGACCTTTACGACGTTCTTCAGGTGTCGGATATATGACATTTGTCACCCCAGGCATGCCTGCCTAACTGTAGCTAGCAGTTTAGGTGTGGGATTGTCAGTCCCGAATAGATCTATTCACAAATACCACGCTCTCCCTCCAGGAGACCCCGATTATATTAAATGATAGGATTTATTGCGTACCCCGAAGGGTACAATTGAAGAGATGTCTCACAATCCTATATTAACTAGTTTACATGTGGTTCTTAATTGTTCTCTTGTATTTGCATCCGTTTGTATACTTGTAATGTAACAATAATTATACTTAAATAATTATTTAATGTTGTACCCTTGAAATCCAAAGTAGTAATGTATGTCATAAACTAAACCCATCATAGTTTATATGTATGTTAATGTATAAGCTCTGAATTTGTAAAATTGTGGATTGAAATGTCAAACTATAACTATTATAGTTTTCATGTATATCGTGTACTTGGCTCATGTAATGATCTAAAAACTATGCAATTATGGTTGTACGTTAAAAACGTCCCTTATGCTCGGCATGTTACAAAAGGGATAAAATATACACATATTTTATAAAATATGTAGACCTTTTGGTTGTATCATTTGCATAAGTTTTAAACCTGTTGAAATTCTTTTGTATAAGTTCACAAAAATCATTTGTGTTTGGCTTGTATTCCCCCTGAAAACGTTAAAATTAGTAAAAGCATAGGGGTATGAACTCACAGTTGGTTGCGTGAAAAGTCGGACATCGAAACTGGGAGTGAAGACCCTCGGGTTGTTGTATGTATCTAAATTAGCAATTTTGTTAGATAAAGTGTTAGAAAATCACTTGTTTTTGGTTTAGGAATGTTACCAGGACTCGATTGAATTGGGGAAAACAAGTTTTTGGCCAAGTTCACAACCTAAGGAGGGTTTGCGGCCATGAAGGGGGTTTACGGCTGTGAACTACTTACGGCTATGAATAGTCTCTTAAACGATTTATGGTCTTTGAATGTTTGAAGTGTGTACGGCTGTAAAGTCAAGAACAAGTATGCTGGATTCGATGAAAAACGTGTTTTAGATGCTCCACAACAACCTCCAGAGGTGATTCTTGATGATTTTCGGAAGAAATGAGGGTGTTTTGGGGTTTATGGTCGAGATGTAGAGAGAAATGAGAGAGTTTTTGGCCAAGAAAGTTCAAATGAAGATGCGGGTCCCATATATATAGTCTGGGGGTATGGTCGGTGGTAGGGGCTACCTGGCACTGGCCGTAAACGGGTTTACGGGTGTAAATGGGTTTATGGCCGTGAACTTTAGTCAGACCGTGAATTGTTGTTTTGTTCGAAGGAAAACTCAGAATTTCGCGTGGTTTTGGTCCCGACTCATATATAAAGTTCAATTATATAACTAAATGATTTTCCAAACCAAAATAATTTGACGGAACTCAGTAAAATTCAAATTTTATTAACGGAAATTGGCTAACGGTAACGGAAGATGGTTCGGGTTGTCACATCATCCCCCCATTAGAAGGAATTTTGTCCCGAAATTCAAACATAGAATACAAATCTTGAATTCGGAAAAAGATGCGGGTATTTCTGTTTCATGGAATCTTCTCGCTCCCAAGTGAATTTAGGTCCCTGCTTGGCATTCCAGCAGACCTTCACTATCGGTATGCGACTTTGTTTCGTTTGTTTGATTTCCTGATCCATGATTTCGACTAGTTCTTCCATGAAGTTAAGGTTCATGTTGATTTCAATCTCATCAAGAGGAATCACAAGGGTTTCGTCGGATAAACACTTTTTAAGGTTCGAGACGTGGAAGACGGGATGAATATTGTTAAGCTCTTGGGGTAAACGAAGTTTGTATGATACAGGACCGATCCTATCAAGGATCTCGAATGGTCCTATGTATCTCAGATTCAGCTTTCCATGCTTTCCAAAGCATATCATGTCTTTCCAGGGTGAGACCTTCAATAGAACACGGTCACCAACTTGGAACTCCAAGGGTTTTCGTCTCTTATCGGCGTAGTTCTTTTATCTATCTCTCGAAGCCTTTAGTCGATCCCGGATTTGTACGATCTTTTATGTGGTTTCACGAATGATTTCTGGGCCTGTGAGAGTGTTTTTAGGGACATGCCCCTTGGCTAGCTGCATGTCGCCCACCTCAGCCCAGCACAAAGGGGATCTGCACTTACAGCCATAAAGGGCTTCACACGGCGCAACCTTGATACTGGTATGATAACTGTTGTTGTAGGAGAATTCAAACAAGGGCAAATGGGTGTCCCATGACTTACCAAAATCTATAACACATGCTCCCAACATGTATTCCAAGGTCTGAGTGGTTCACTGTGCACATTAGTTTGCGGATGGTAAGTTGTGCTTATATCCAGCTTAGTTCCAAGAGCCTTTTGCAGTGATTGCCAAAATCTCGAGGTGAATCGGCAATCCTGATCGGAGATAATGGACACAGGGGCACCATGCAGACGAATTATCTATTGGATGTAGATTTGTGTAAGTCTTTCCATCTTGAATGTTTCTTTGATTGGCAGGAAGTGGGCGGATTTGGTCAATCGGTCGACAATTACCCATTTGGTATCGTACCCACTCGGAGATTTGGGTAATTTAGTGATAAAATCCATTGTAATCCTTTCCCACTTCCACTTAGGTATTTTTGGCCGCTGAAGTAGAACTGAGGGCTTTTGATATTCCACTTTCACCTTGGCGCAAGTCAAGCACTTGCCCACGAAAGTAGCGATCTCTGCTTTCATGTTTGGCCACAAATAGAGCTTTTTGAGATCCAAATACATCTTATCTGAACCTGGGTGAACGAAGTATCTACTTTTGTGAGCTTCGTTTATGACAACCTCTCTGTAACCGCCGAACCTTGGGGTCCAGATCCGGTCCATGAAATAGTGAACTCCGTCTCCTCTGATCTCTAATTTCTTTTCCATTCCTCTCAAGGCTTCATCCAACATGTTCTCTGGTTTTAAGGCTTCCCATTGAGCCTCTCTGATTTGAGCGGACACATGGGAATGGATGGTCATTGTTAGTGACTTCGCTCTACGACCTGAATACTCTTTCCGACTGAGGGCATCCGCTACCACATTGGCCTTGCCAGGATGGTAGCGTATTTCGCACTCATAATCACTAAGTAGCTCTACCCACCGCCGTTGCCTCATGTTTAATTCTTTCTGATCAAAGATATGTTGTAGGCTCTTATGGTCGGTGAAGACAGTACATTGGGTTCCGTAGAGATAATGTCGCCATATCTTCAATGCGAAGACTACTGCTCCCAACTCTAGGTCGTGAGTTGTATAGTTGACCTCATGTGCTTTCAGTTGTCTCGAGACATAAGCAATGACTTTTCCTCGCTGCATGAGCACACAGCCTAGGCCCTGATTGGATGCATCATAGTAGACCACAAAGTCCTCCGTCCCTTCAGGAAGAGACAAGATAGGTGCGCTGCATAGGGCCTGCTTCAATGGTTGAAACGCAGTGTCTTGCTTTTCTCCCCAACAAAAGGGTACACCTTTCTGAGTCAGGGTGGTTAAAGGCCTAGCAATCCTGGAGAAATTCTGGATAAATCTGTGATAGTAGCCAACGAGACCCAAGAATTGACGGATTTCTATGGGCATCTTTGGTGCTAACCAATTCTCAATCGCATTGATTTTGGAAGGTTCCACGTGTATGCCTTCCTCGCTAACCACATGACCAAGGAAAGTTACCTTTTGGATCCAGAATTCTCACTTAGAGAATTTCTCACACAGCTTCTCCGCCCTTAGAGTTTCTAGCACTAGCCTCAAGTGTTGTCTATGATCTTCCTCGCTTTGGGAATAGACAAGTATATCATCAATTAACACTATCACGAACTTGTCTAGGAAAGGGCGGCACACCCGATTCATCAGATCCATGAATACCGCCGGTGCGTTGGTTAGACCAAAGGGCATTACTACAAACTCATAGTGACCATACCGAGTCCTAAATGTTGTCTTAGGGACATCATTCTCATTGACTCGTAGCTGATGGTACCCTAATCTTAGGTCAATTTTCGAGAAGTAGTCGGCTCCTTGAAGTTGATCGAAGAGGTCATCGATTCTGGGAAGAGGATAATGGTTCTTGATGGTAAGCTTGTTCAGTTCACGATAATCTATGCACATCCGAAAGGATCCATCTGTCTTATTCACAAACAAGACCGGGGCTCCCCAAGGTGAGGAACTTAGTCTAATGAATCCCTTGCTGAGTAGTTCATTGAGATGGATGGATAACTCTTGCATTTCTGCCGGCGCTAGACAGTATGGGGATTTAGCTACGGGCATAGCTCCGGGAATTAAGTCGATACGGAACTCGACTTAGCGCTCGGGAGGGATTCCAGGAAGATCTTTGGGGAAGAAATCCAGAAAGTTGCAGACTTCGAGGATGCTCTCGAGGTCTTTAACTTCCTGCTTTTCATCAACGTCAAGGGCTAGGAATGCATGGCACTCCTTTCGCAGATATTTCTGGGCTTGGATGCATGAAATGATACGAAGGTTTGAGCTGAGTTTATCACCATAGATTATGAGGGCTTCGCCCGAGGGTAGATTGAGACGGATGTCTTTTTCATAGCAAAGGATATCAACACAATTGGGGCTCAACGAATCCATGCCAATGATAACGTCGAAGCTTTTTATGGAAACTGACATAAGATCGATTAGGAAGGAATGGTCGTTTAGGGTAAGGGTACAACTTATGAATACGTCGTTAGTGCTCTCTTTCTTTCCGTTTGCCATCTCAATGGTGAATGTTTCGGTTATGAGCTGGGGTTTATTCTTTAGTAGATGCTTGAATGCATGTCTAACAAAACTTCTCTCCACACCATAATCGAAAAGAATGCATGCATAAGAGTTGTCAAGGAGGAACGTACCCGTAACAACGGTGGGATCAGCAACTGCCTCCTCCTGACCCATAGCTAACACTCTCCATGTATTTCCAGTTGTTGCTGCCTTGGGACAATTCCTCTTGAAGCACCCGATCTCCCCATAGCTATAACAGGCTTGACTAACACCTGCTCCAAGAGCCTGATTGGTTGGTTGGGCTGGTGTCTTGCAAACTCGAGCTGTGTGCCCCTTCTTTCCACAGTTGTTGCATTGCAAATCACGGCAGGGTTGGTGATTATGAAAATCACACTTGTCGCACCTTGGAAGAGTACCATCATATCTATTGGCAGGTGCTTGAGCTACAAGAATAGCGGTAGGAGTGGTAGTAGCATAAACTGCCACAACTTGTTGTTTCTTGGAGGGCTCTTGCGAAGACTGGCCCTTTCGCTTGTTCCAAAACTTCTTTTTCCCACCACTCTTGTTTGGTGGTTCGGGAGTGGTTACCACTTCATCAAGATCAACCTCGTGATCTATGATAGTTTACGCTAAACACTTGGCACTGTCGAATGTGAGAGGTTTAGCAGCTAAAAAATTTCCATGAGTTGGGGGCTTTAATCCCCAAATGTACCTCTCTATTTTCTTACTTTCCGGGGTGACCATTCCCGGACAAAGAAGAGCCAGATCACAAAATATAGCTGTATAGGTTGCAATTTCGGAACCCTTCATCTTCAGGTTCCAGAGCTCGTGCTCCAACTTCTGCATCTTGCCCCTTGGGCAGTATTTAGCAAGCATAATCTCTTTTAAGCTTTCCCAACCCATGACATTTGCTACTGGCAAAGTTAGGGATTTGACTCGACCATTCCACCAGGTCAGTGCTCTATCAGTGAAGGTGCAGGCAGTGAACTTCACTTTGTTTTCCTCGAAGCACGCACATATTTCGAAGACTGATTCGATCTTCTCGATCCATCGGGTTAGGGCAATAACTCCTCCATTGTCGTCGAAGAACTTGGGCTTCACATTCATGAAATCTTTGTAGGAACACTCCTTTTGGTGTCCCTAGCCACCCTCAAGATTAAGGGAATGGGTACCACTTCCCGACCCGCTAGAGCCGCCATAATTTATCTACGACATTGTGGCAGCCACATCGGCTGTAACTGCTGCCTGGAACATGGCAGGATCGAACTGAGGAGGTGGTGGCGGTGGAGGGTCGTTGTTCTTCCTGTTGGGTCTCTTTCTGGGAGGCATATTTTTCTAGAAAATAATCAGGAAGAAGAGGATGATAAGTCCCCTAGATCTTTACTTCAAGAGATATGAAGCAAGATATATCTCAGCCTGATAGATAAAGTGTTCTACTAAGCGATAAACAAAGAAGTCACCAATGCAAGTAAACTATCGCTAGGAAGAAATAAGTAGCAACACTTGGAATGAATCTCTACACTGTATTCGGCCTTGCTAAAATACTCCTATAGTATTTTAAGTTGTATGCTCTGTTCTATCAATATCTTGATGTATATAGCTTGGTAAGTTTTAGGATTACTGCAACACCACGGTCACCCCCAGAAACATGTTGGTCATGTCTCAAATAAATATAGTTGATCAGACTATATTGATCCCAAACATGATTACATAACTATCTAGGTTTAACCGCAATGTTCAACATCCAAATACTTTTGTTTTATTCTACTTATGATACTGTTTCTGGTACCTATGTATACTTGTAAATTCTTATAAAATACTTATATTTTAAAAAGTATACTTTTAGTTCAGAACACTTCGGCCCCTTAGTGTTTATAGTTGTACACCATGTAAGGTTTGGTATACTTAGTTCACTATAAACAATAGCTCCCAATCTGTCACACCCCCAAATCGAAACTGTGGAAATTTTCGGGGGTGGATGACGTCATATGTAGTATCACAACAATTTCATCATAGTAATCAAAGTAAACGCAACCAATACATTGAATATATAAAAAGTATTTGCATCTGTTTGCTTCATATTTTTATACATCAAAAGTAACAAAAAGAAAGACGAGACTCTATACGTTGTGTCTTCTTAAAAGTCTGCCGAGGTACCTGTCTACTGATTTCCTAAGAATACAAGCAATTTTTGAAAGAGTATCAACATAAAGCTGGTGAGTTCATAAAAATGTTTTTGTAGTGAAAACCAGTCATTGAATTCTGTAAAAATGTATGCATGTTTCCCAAGAAAATAAAACATTTTCAAACATGTATGTTCGTTACCGTATTCTGTTCGAAAACCTTGACTACCACTTGTATGTATAGTATGTTTTGTTTAGAAACCCTGGCTACCACCAGTATGTATAGTATATTCTGTTTGGAAACCCTGACTATATGTTCTGTTATAAAACTCTGGCTACCACCAATATTTATAGTAGTTATATTATTTAAAATAAAACTAATGAAGAATGAAATCCCGTAAACATAGGTTAGTTTATATTATTGTGAGTCATATAACCATGCTTGATTTGACCTAGTGACCTTTACAACGTTCTTCAGGTGTCGCATATATGACATTTATCACCCCAGGCCTGCCTGCCTAACTGTAGTTAGCAGTTCAGGTGTGGGATTGTCAGTCCCGAATAGATCTACTCATAAATCTCACGCTCTCCCTCTAGGAGACTCTAGTTATACTAAATGATAGGATTTATTGCGTACCCCGAAGGGTACAATTGATGAGATGTCTCTCAATCCTGTATTAACTAGTTTACGTGTGGTTCTGAATTGTTCTATTATATTTGCATCCGTTTGTATACTTGTAATGTAACTATAATTATACTTAAATAATTATTTAAAGTTGTACCCTTGAAATCCAAAGTAGTAATGTATGTCATAAACTAAACCCATCATAGTTTATATGTATGTTAATGTATAAGCTCTAAATTTGTAAAATTGTGTATTGAAATGTCAAACTATACCTATTAGAGTTTGCATGTATATCGTGTACTTGGCTCGTGTAATGATCTGAAAACTATGCAATTATGGCTGTACGTTAAAAACGTCCCTTATGCTCAGCATGTTACAAAAGGGATAAAATATACATATATTTTATAAAACATGTAAACCTTTTGGTTATATCAATTACATAAGTTTTAAACCTGTTGAAATTCTTTTGTATAAGTTCTCAAAAATCATTTGTGATTGACTTGTATTCCCCCTGTAATCGTTAAAATGGGTAAAAGCATAGGGGTATGAACTCACAGTTGGTTGTGTGAAAAGTCGGACAGCAAAATTGGGAGTGAAGACCCACGGGTTGTTGTATGTAGCACTTAACGGGATCCTAATAACAATTAATTACATATAGGTATCTAAATTAGCAATTTCGTTAGATAAAGTGTTAGAAAAACACTTGTTTTTGGTTTAGAAATGTTACCGAGGCTCGATTGAATCGGGCAAAATAGGTTTTCAGCCAAGTTCACCACCTAAGGAGGGTTTGCGGCCATGAAGGGGGTTTATAATCGTGAACTGTTTACGGCCGTGAACAGTCTCTTGAAGGGTTTACGGTCTTTGAAGGTTTGAAGTGTGTACGGTCGTAAATTCAAGAACAAGTATGTTGGATTTGATGAAAAACGTGTTTTAAATGCTCCAAAACAACCTCCAAAGGTGATTCTTGATGACTTTCGGAAGAAATGAGGTTGTTTTGGGGTTTACGGTCGAGAGGTAGAGAGAAATGAGAGAGTTTTCAGCCAAGAAAGTTCAAATGAAGGTGGGGGTCCCATATATATAGGCTGGGGGTATGGTCGGTGGTGGGGGCCACCTGGCACTGGCCGTAAACGGGTTTACGGTCGTAAATGAGTTTACGGTCGTGACCACTCAGGCCGTGAATTGTTGTTTTGTTCGAAGGAAAACTCAGAATTTCGCATGGTTTTTGGTCCCGACTCATATATAAAGTTCAATTATATAACTAAATGATTTTCCAAACCAAACGAATTTGACATAACTCAGTAAAATTCAAATTTTTTTAACAGAAATTGGCTAACAGTAACGGAGAAAGGTTCGGGTTGTCACAATGTTGCCTAATTTTGGAACAAATAACATCCAATTAACATACTATGGGAGGAAAAATATTCACTGGCAGCATGACATGTACTAGATGAATATAATTAACTTGTATTTTCTATTCACTAGTTTTAAATTTGTAAATCCAAATCTAGTGTTGCTAAAGTAGTACATATAACACGTAGAGCAACTGATCGTGTAGCCGTAGAATCGTGGTAACAAAATAAGATGTTGAACACTAGAAGAACGAGTACGATTAGATTAGATAATTCAAATGTCAATTAAACTTATAAACAAAAAAAGTAAAGAGCGGGTTTTGTTTAAATTCAATTAATCTGTAAACGAA